>NC_142027.1:123390866-124590866 GCF_982192425.1 Myodes glareolus
GACCTGTGGTTCTTTTATAGTGTTCTGCCATCCCCTGGGACTCCATTGGAGTTCTCCTCTGGAGCTGTCAGTCAGCTGACTGGTTAGTGGAGACTGGAAAGGGAGAATGTACAGTACCTGTGCATGCTCTAATCCCATGTTCTCACCTGGAGTCTGCTGAGGGTCTAGGCATGCATCCGCACTCCCCTCTGTGAGAACTGTGGGGTTGTGACAACGGAGATGAGGAAACTGAGTCTCAGACAGTAGAGCTGGCTCTCCAGCTGGCACTCTGGCCTCAGACCCACTCCAAGAGTCACCCGTTGTACATAGTAAGTCCACCAGTGTCACTCTCCAGTTGTGTTCAGGTCCTTACTGCAGACAGTGCAGTGCGTGGCAGCGAAGAGTGGAGCCGGTCAACGGATGGCCTGGCCACCCCACCGGGTTGTTAGAGAAGTTTCAGCTTCAGGGCAGCTGTGGGAGCTCAACCCACCCTGCTGGGATGCCGAGAGTGGAAAGTCATTTTCTTCCCAAGCCTCACTGAAGCACTGGCCCCTCTTAGGGACTCATGTGACTGAAGAGGACAAAAAGCCCTCCCTAGTCTCCTGTCAGGGACAGAAGTTTCTCCAAACCCCTCAGCTACACCACAGTTGTCTGTTGCTCACGTGTTAGCCTCTCATGCCATTTGTGCAGGACCTGATGACACCTCTGCTCACCCATGTCAGCTGCAACAGCTTGACTTAGGCTGGAGGACCCACCTACAAGCCAGCCCAACTCCTGTAACAGAGAGACCATGGTAGTGGATGGCAGCACCAGCAGGGGTTCCCTGCGTGTGCTAGCTGACCTCCAGGGAGCTGGTTTCCAACGTCGTGGCTGCTGCCTTCCTCAGAACACAAACTCTGGGCTGCCTCTTCTATTCCATCTTTCTTTTCTTATTTTTTTTCCATTGTGATAGTGTATATAGAACATGCAATTGAACATTTAATTATTCTAAAGTGTACAGTGCTGGGCAGTGGTGGCACACACCTTTAATCCCAGCATTCAGGAGGCAGAGGCAGGCTGATCTTTGTGAGTTTGAGGCCAGCCTGCTCTACAGAGCAAGTTCCAGGATAACTAGGGCTGTTACACAAGAGAAATCCTGTCTCGAAAAACCAGAAAAACAAACAAAACACTATTCTAAAGTGTGCAAAAGAGTGGTGTTAAAGTAAATTGTTACTGCTTGGCACCCATTTGCCCATGGAACACAGTGTGATCTTGTCTGTCTGTTTCCCTGTTCCCCTCCTTTCAGTCTCTGAACCCCCATTCTGCTTTCCCTCTCTAGCTGTCTGACCACCCTAGCTATCTCTTATAATGAATAATATTTTTTAAATTCTCTTGGCAGAATGTTTTCAGGGACTGTAGAATGTATCTGAATTCCCTTCATTTTTACAATGGATGGGTACTGTATTGATGACCACATTTGCTTATCTGGACCTCCCTCCTTGAATATTGGGGCTCCTCCCATCTGCCTGTTGGACAGAGTGCTGCCGTGAATCTAGGAAGGCACACGCCTGTTTGCATACCTGTCTTCAGTTTTTAGCCAGGCTTCCCAAGATGGAAGTTCAAAGCTGGCACAGTGTCACTAACCAGGTCAGAGGGCCATTCAAAGGAAGGGGGCAGCCCAAGGCGCTGACGTCTTGAAGGCCATTAAAGTTGCAGTCTGTCATGTCCACTCTGGGGAAGGTCTTTGGGACTGCTGGCTGGTGCCTTGGAGCACACAGAGTCCCCTGGGTAGACTCACGGAGACAGGGTCCTGGTGGATTGTGTTAGCCATCCCCAGTGGTTCTTCTTGGAGAGGGCCATAGTCTCCCACTGGCACTGTTTTGTGTTGCTGAAGGCTGTGCCTCTCATTACATAATCTGTTATTCTGTGCTGCACCAGGCCCTGGTTACTTGTCAGAAGTTTCTAAAAGCCAGCTGAATCAGCTCCAGGCAACTGGGGGTGCTGCCTTCCCTCATAGTATTAGTCACTCTGTACTTAGCTAAATTTAACTTTTTATCATCCAAATGATATTTTTGTGGGCTTGGGATTTTACATAATGCTACCAACTGCTGCAGGCTAAGAATTTCTCTCTTTCTGCTGTGTATTCTTTGTGTGTGTGTGTCCTGGGTTTTTCCCCCATGAACTCTTGCACTCTCAAGGAATCATTGCTGGGCCCTTCTCCTTGACTCTGCTTTCCCAGCTCCCGGCATCATGCTTCAGCTCTGCATTCACCACTCGCCAGCTGGGAGCAGAAGAGCTCCCCATGGCTTCCCAATGGCCTCTCTCATGCTTCTGCCTGCACTTGAGGGCTCTCTGCTCTGAAAGTCTTGAGAGTCCCTACTGCCTGCAGCACGCTGGGCCTGAGAAAGAGCAGCTCAACTTCAGAGCAGTGTGGTGGGTGAGCACATACATAAGATGAAGCTGCGAGAGCCAAACAGTGAGATGCTCAACCAGCCTGCCCCAACATGGGGTCCCAGAGGCAGGCTCTTCCTGATCTCTGGGGGGAACACAGTGAAAGGCCAGGAATTAGTCTCATGGAGAACATAGACCCAGCTCTCAAAAGAGAGCTGTGGCATGGTGACACCCACCTTGAATCCCAGCACTTGGGAGGTAGAAGCAAAATAATCTCTGTGAGTTAGTGGCTAGTCTAATCTATATAATGAGTTCAAAGCCAGCCAGGGTTATATAAGTGGGACCCCATGTAAAAGGGTGGGGATAAAAGGTAGAACTGGAATGGTATATAGGGAACCGGGCATAGATCTCAGCCTCTATGCCTGAGCCCCGCTGTCCAAAAGAGGCTGTGTGGTGGGCCCCCACCTCAGGGTCTGGTGTGCACCCATATGCCTATGAAGTAGTGGTGGTAGCAGTGGTAGAGGCCCAGGAAGATGCTAAGTGGTTGTTCTCACAGACTCATTCTTGTAGGTCTGTGAAGTCTGTACTAGTGTCCATCCTCTCAGATAAGAAAACTAAGTCCCAGAGAGTCTCAGCAGCCCGCTAGGTCTCAGAGCCTGTGTGTGGTAGAGCCTGCAGAGCCCATCTGTCTACAGTCCTCCCTCAGAGAGCAGCTTGGTCCCCTGAGTGCAGCCCAGAGTAGAGCATTCACATGGGACTCACAGTTCGTCCTGTGTACTTACTATCCCTGGCCTGATTGGGATGCCCAGTTCCTCCGAGACTCTGGGTAGAAGAAGGAGGTTTTGGCTGCAGGACCAAGAGAGGAACTCATCTCACTCAGTACCCAATCTGTGTGCTGAGTTTTCTTAGTTTTCAAAATGCGGATGTATTTTTTTCTTGGTGTAAATTAAGTGACTGACATTGACCTGGAGATACAGCCCAGTGGCAAGCATTTCCTAGTATGCATGAGGCCCTAGGTTTAATACCTAGTGCAACAGCAAACAAGCAAACTAAATTATATATTTTATTTAAATATTGAGGAAGATTGGAAACATGTCTACACAAAAATCTGTCCATAAGCGTTCACAGCAGCTTCTCCACAATTGTCAGCACTGTCCAGATGTCAAATGGCAGATGAGCAGAAGCAAAACGTGTTCTCTACACCCAGCAGAATGTTGCTCAGTTAGAAGAAGGAATGAAGTAAGCTGGGAATATGCTTCCAAAGCAGAGAGCTTGCCTGGCATTTGTGAGACTTTGAGTTCAGTCACGGGCACTGCAAAAAATTACATTAAAAATTAAGACATTCAAAAAAGGAATAGCATACTGCCACTTGCTGTGGTCTCTGAAAGCACAGCCCTAGGAAAAGAAGCCAGATGTGAAAGGGCTACACACGGTATGACTCCAGTGATGTAAAAGATCTAAAATAGGCAAATCTACATTGACAGAAAGCAAATCAGTGGTCCCCAGAGGCTGGGGGAGGGGGAGAGAATGAGAACTGGCTCTCATGGGTATTGGGTTGCTTTGAAGGGTGACAGATGTGCAGACTAAGATAGCATGATGGCCGCACAGCCTTGTAGAAAGACTAATAAGCACTCATGATAATCACTGCTTTCCACAGTGAGCTTCATGGCATTGTAGGGTATATGTAAATTTTTTAAAATTGGTGACCCTGCTTCCCCATGGCATTCCAAGGCCCTGGGCAGTTTGCTTTGGAGCCACCTGCCTCAATCTCCATGTCAACGTGGGTGGAGACAGCAGGGCTGGCTTCAGTCTCACTACCCACCAGTAGTTGTTTCCAGCCAGCCGGGGCCAGCTTGAGGCTTGCGGACGTCTGGGCAAAGGAGCTACTTGGCGCCCCACCAATGGGGTATGTTTTAAGTGTTTGTTTGACATTTATTTAGTGGGGATGAGGAGAGACTGATATTCTATTAATGGAAACCACATCGAGAAACAGATTCGCTTACCAATTCACTTCCACTGACTGAAACAGCACGGGGATCTGAAAACTTTTTAGAAAAGTAATTTCAACTCTTGCTGTTCTTATCTCTCGAGCAGATTTGGTTTGATTTTCTCTCCCCAGCAATTCTCCGCATCTTTGAGGGGCATTCTGGAGATTCAAGTTTAACACTTAGGTAGCAAAATGGTTTATTCTTGCTCCTAGGAATAGCAGCAA
Source organism: Myodes glareolus (assembly GCF_982192425.1). Lineage (NCBI taxonomy): Eukaryota > Metazoa > Chordata > Mammalia > Rodentia > Cricetidae > Myodes > Myodes glareolus. The sequence continues at coordinate 123,395,428 of NC_142027.1, forward strand.
ATGCTGTGTTATCTGAGTGTAGACCCCAGCTGCTGGAGTCATGGCTACCCACGTGTAGCCATGCAGCAGATTTCAGCAAGGAGGATGCTTCAATTCTCCCTGTGTATGTTCCAGATTGTTGAAAGGAACTTGTGTTGACCTGTGACATATTTTTGTTTCATTCTAACAGGGCTCTGTGCTCCTGTCCTGAGCTCTGTTCTGTAAGTGACTGTCATGAGGCCTGCTACTAACCTAGTGCCGCATACATCACACATCTTCAGTGGATTTTGTCAGGGCATAAGTACCCACCTCACCACTCTTGGCTTGGCTTTCCCCTAGTCTCTGCAGAAGTGATTCTCCTGGGTGTAAGTCACCATTGACCTTTTCACCCATGGGTGGTCTAGTCACATAGAATGGTGGGGCTTGCCTGACAAAACTGGCTTACCAGTGACCAACGTGTTGTCATGGCAAACCCTCAACCCTCCCCACAGTTTCCCTTACCTCGAATGTAGGGACACTATAGCTGTAGAAGTATGGCAGTGGAAGCTAAGAATCAGGATGGTAACGGTTGTGTGGAGCTGGGGAGCTGCAGCAGCAGATGTATGTAGAGTGAACTGGGTGGCCTGAGCAGCTGCCCACACTGGGTTGTGGGGGACCTGGGATGTTCCTCTGGCTCCGGGGTCAGGAAAGTACAAGGATGTGTACATGGGCACGAGGGTCAGAGGCGGGACTGCCAAGGAGCCTCTGTTTGAAGGCCAGCCCCAGAAGTTGCTTGCTCCCTCACCATGGTGTTCCCTAGGGTGTGGGATGGGCAGTGTGGGTGGTGTGTGAAGAGCCGCTGTTCCCTGCAGCCACACCTCCCACCACTGTGCATCACTAGCTCTCTGCACATCCCATTCCCTCTTTCCCTCTCTGGCTCTTGCTGGCTGTGCTGCTCACTGGCAGTTGATCACTTTGTCATCGTGAGCCTCCATTACGTGCCCCTTGGGTTTATGTTTGCCTCTGTCAAGACTGCGCTGACAGGACTGGTGTCTTATTGGTGCCTGACATCAGACTTTGAACTTGGACTGCCCTAGACTTGGCTATTGGTCCCTGACACGTTAGTATTCCTGTGTCTATAACTTGCTGGTGAATTGCAGGGGAGGTCATTGGAGGGCCTCTTAGATAGCTGCCTGTCCCTAGGCCTAGGTACAGACGCAGGGAAGTGGGGCTCCTCAGTGTGTCTGACAGATGGGTACTAATGTTGAGCTGTGATGTGGACCTGGCATGTTCCAGGCTCTGTGGCAGTCCTGGGCTGAGCAGTGGCTTCACTGGTACTTGTGGTTATTCTGTTGTCTGTAAGGCCAGCTGGACCTGGGACTCACTGAAAAGTCAATTTTCTCTTTTTTATCTTGTTTTGTGAGCTTAGCTCTAGCCTATGGGTACTCAGTAGAAGTGGGCATCTGTTTCTGACGTGTCTAAGGGTCTTAGAGGATTACTGACAAAGCTGGAGGCCACCTGCATCTTCCGTCTAAGGGTCCAGCCAAGTGTCTCCTGACTCCTTCCTGCTTTGCTTAGTTCTCCAGCTGTTCCTACCCCATCCCTACCCCATGACCTGACATCATCCAATCCCAACAGGGTCCCGAGTAAAGCACTTAGACTGGAAGCCAAGGGTTCTGATCACTTACAAGAAGGCCGTGGTGTGCTGGCATATTGGTCCCACTCCCTGTGTGGTTTTCTATCACTGTGTTCAGAGTTAGGCCTTTTCTCCCCAAATTCATTCATCAGGATATGCGAAATGGGTACCTCTCTGTCATACACACCCCTTTGACTCTCTTGCTCCCCTAAGGCCGTGAGTCTGATACTGCTCAGCCTGAGGCTGGCTCTGCAATTTCCATGTTGATTGATATAGTGTAATGAGGAGCTCAGGTGGCTCATGTCTTCTACTTTTGGGTTTCTCTCTGCAGGATGCTGGCACATGTGTCCTGGTCCTGACTCCCTTCTGTGGACAAATTGATCATTCCTCTTCCTGTGGTAGAGACTTTGACAGAGCTGCTCAGATCCACAGGTAAAGACCAACTGCCTGCTACAGGGGCCCTGCCTTCTTGCCCAGTCTTTAAAGTTGGAGGGCTATGGAGCCTTTACCATTTCTTTCTCCCCTTAAGACTCCTTTTGATTGCTGTGATAGACAGCCATCTATTGATTAGGTAGAAATATCTTCATTAATTGGAAAGGTCTTCTGTCCTTGGTAGCAGCTGTTGGTCGCCCCACACATAGCACACCAAGGGGATTCTTTACTATTTGCTCTCAGGGTTCATTCTGGGCCCTCTGTTCCAGGTGACAGACAAGATATGGGACAGGGTAGGGAGGATTTTTGACTTGAAGGTGGCTTCTTCCTGGCTGGGAACTCCAGTAACCCTTTAGCCTCTTCAAAGAGCCAAGGCTGGGCTGTTCGCTCACCCTGTTGTTCCTAAGCTGCGGCAGTGACCCAGAAACTGGCTTCCATGGGTTTCTTAGGCTTTGTCCCTCTGAACCCACCTGCTTCTTGTCCATTTTGTTTCCTAGACAATGTCTCCCCTGACCCATGCTTATATTTGAAGGCCTCTAGCAGACAGGACAGGTGGTACAGGGACTTTTTCTTTCCTCCCTAACTTCCTATGGACTCTGCTTTCTGGACACTCATCGGTGGGCTTAAGCTTTCTAATTGCAGGGACTGCACATTCCTTCTAGGGACGAAAGCTGGGAGGGGAGGGAAGCTTACTGGGCCCAGCCTCTGCTGTGGCCATTGGACTTCATCTTACTTGAGGGAGCTGAAGCTCAGGTGTTAGACTTAGTTGTGTGGCTGGCCAGTAGCAGGCTTGAGATTCGACCCAAGTCCAGACCAGGAGCACACAGCCTAGCTTTCCAAATGCAATGCCTGGACCTTTTGGTTCCACCCTGTCTCGCTCTTAGTTCCTTCCCTCTGGGCCCCTTCCTCACTGGGAAGCTCCCAGGGTGCAGGATTGCCTGGGCTGCCTCTGGCTTTTGCTTGCAGGCTAGCACCAAGAGTTGTTGTTTTCTCTAATTGCTCATTTCCTTCACTTGCCAAGAAATGGCCTCCAAGTGCTAAGGAGAAAACTGCTATGTTATGTTGTTGTTGTTGTTGTTTTGTTTTGTTTTATTTCACTTTCAAAAGTGTCTCTGCACAGGAGGGATTATGGGGATAGTGACATCAGAGCACTTAGCCCCAACTTCTGTGGTCTGGTCTGAGCTCCATGGTTGGACATGTACCAGTAGAATTGGTCTCCAACATTCGGCAGGGCCCCCAGAAAACCCTTCCCTGCAGGACCTGAATGTTGATGTCACCTCTTGGTGTTCAGAGGGACCCTGCCCCTGCTTTACTTTGGGCCTCCACTTCCTGTTTCCTTTCTCACAGGAAGGGGCTCTTTCCTGCTTAGCAGCTGCCATCAATGAGTTTGCAGAGGTGATGGCCTCACAGCCCGCCTACCCAAGGTTCTCAGTGACTTCCCTGCAGACATGGTCTAATGCTTGGTGTACAGTAGGTGCATTATGCGTGTTGTGCCAGCCTACAAACACAGAAAGGGTTACTATTCCAGGTGCCAGGGATGCAGCCGTGAACGAAGCAAACAGAAGCCCCCTGTGAGCAGTTTACATCCTGGTGCACTCTGTGCTGTGCCAGTGTCCTGAAGTCTTCCCTACCCACTCTGTTTGTCAGCTTCCTTTCTTCCTTCATGAGCCCACTTCAAGTACTTCCTTGTAAGCCCCCCCCCTCAACCCATACTAACCCATCCTTTCTCTTCATATTGTCTCAGACCACTGCTGTCACCATCAGCTCTGAAGCCTCTGTGTGCCTGTGCGCTGTCACTCTGAGAGCCCTTTAATGGATGCGACTCTGTACCTCTCTTACTGCCGCAGCTTCTCCTGCAAATATCAGCCCTGAATGGGGCAATCACATTTGTTCGCTGCAGGCCTCTGAGCTGCCCTGGAAGTTTATAGTAACATGATGGGCACAGAACTCTGAGCAGAAGGCAAGTCTCTAGGTGGAGAGCAGCCCTGTCAGGGGTGACTGAGGACAGGAATGCTCCCCTGTCCTCCTCTGCCAGGGTGAGGAATGAAAGGACCCAACAGAGTTTATTTTTAGAGAAACTTCTTGCTCCAGAGGAACCCAGGCTCTTTCCTTCTGGAAGGGTGGTAGGCTGGAGGGCCCAGCAGGACAACTGGCTCGTTCTTTGGCAGCCTGACATCCTCTACATTTGCCTTGTTCAGAGGCACAGAGAGTCTGCCCCAAAGAGGGTCCTAGCTGAGAAGGGAGTTGAACAGGCTTCATTCCGAGTGACTCAGTAGGACTCTTAGCCTTGACTGCACCTTGGTGTCCTTGAGGCTAGAATGCAACAAGGAGGGTCTCCTGGCACAAGTCTTCTTAGCTTCCTTCCTACTTCCTGGTGTAGGCTCAGGCTAGGAGGGGTATTTCCTGCCATTGTCTGTGTGACAAGCCTCTGGAAGGTCACTGTCTCCTCCAGAGGAAGAGGGCCTGGGTAGGGCCTCAGAACACAGAATATGGGTGTCTGTCTACCTCTCTTACCTTTTCCTGGACCTGAGCTGAAGCCAGGACGTAGGTGGCAGTGCCACCAGTGGGCAGCTGAGCCTCTGGACCACAGTTCCTCATCTCTCTTGTGGTCGGCCTTGTCCCCGTGTGACAAAATTGGCCAGTGTATTCCTTTGGGTCTATACCATATCAATTCCCAGGGTGACATGACACGGAGGGAAGGCAGCACCCTGAGGTTCTTGTCCTCAGCACTCTGCTTTCCACACAGTGCTGGTGGAAGAGCTGGGGAGATCTGATGGCCTAGCTGTGCTGGGGCCAGCTCTGCACTTTGCTTCCGCTGGCTTGTCCTGTCTGTATTCTGTGGTCTGATGGGCTACTCTGACTCACGTCCTGGAGTTTACAGGACATGGACTTGGCCACAAACCTCCAAGGACTCACTTTCTCTGCCTGTAGGCTTCCCCTCCCCGGCTTACACCCCACGAGGACAGCACTCTCTCTGCCTGTAGGCCCCCCTCCCCGGCTTACACCCCACGAGGACAGCACTCTCTCTGCCTGTAGGCCCCCCTCCCCGGCTTACACCCCATGAGGACAGTCCTTTTCACTCTCCTTGGGTCCTGTCTGTTTAGGCAGAGCACTACTTTCTACACATGTGCTTTCTTTCCAGCCAGGCGGCAGAGTCTGGAGGGTGCTCCTCTCTCTCTCTCTCTCTCTCTCTCTCTCTCTCTCTCTCTCTCCATTCAGGATCACCTGTTGATGATGCTTTGTGTCAGCCATCTTTCTGTGACTGAGGGGTTCTAGCTGTCATGGGGCAAGGTTTGGGTTGGCTGATGATCTTAGGGACTCCAGTCTGTGACTGGTTGTTCCTGTTGCTTTTAGGCCTATGCTAGGTCCCACATCATGGTGCTTCATGTGGCAAAGCGGAGCTCTTTTCTCAAGGCCAGGAAGGAAAGACCAGAGAAAAGAAAGGGGGCGGGGTCTTTTTTCCTTTTGAAGGCAAGTCCCCAGTGTTCTAAGACCTCCCAGTACCCTACCTCTCAAACATATCTAACAGTCTCTCTCAGAAATTATGCAATAGCACAGTTGTTCAGGATGGTCAACAAGATGGAAAGTGAAGCCTGGGGATACAGCTCAGTGGTAGAGTATGCCTAGCATGTGTGAAGCCCTGTACTGTCAGAGGTGGGGGAGTGGGAAGAGAAGGTCTCTGAGAGAGACTGTCTGGGACTGACTGGGGATAGAGAGCAAAGGGAAGAATAGTAGAGGTTTGGTGGTGTCAGAGAATGAGGAGGGCCTGGCCTTATAAATTTGTGCTAAGGCCTTGACCTTGACTTTGAGTGGCATGAAGCCACGGAAGCATTTGGACAGCTGGGGACTAGGATCAGCCTGTGGCTGCTGTGTTGTTAACAGGCTGCAGAGTTGGGGGGGGAAGAAGCGCAGGAACAACTGCAGTAAAGGAGTCGGTGGGTGTTTGGACCTAGGAGTGCCTGTTGAGCTCTAGGTCTGTCTTCAAGTACTCCTGGAAGGACTCTTTATCCACATTTAAAAGGGTTTTGTAGCCTTGGAGACCCAGGAGACCTTCTGATCTGACTTTTAATGTAACTTGTGGGGAAAGGAAACTGAAGCCCAGTAAAGGAAGTTTTGTGTCCAAAGTCAAACTGGTTAGTGACAGAGCCAAGCAGATTTGTGATTCTGGAATCTAAGTCCCGTAGTTTGCAGCAGAGCTGGGTGGTCCCTTGTGTGCAGGCATATGAGCCACAGGCGAAAGAGCCTGCCCCACACTGCTACAGCTGAGCAGTGGGATCTTGCAATGCCAGCAACACCGTGGGTGGCCGCCTCTGCTATGGGCAGGGCCCGAGGCTTTGCATGCTGAAGGTTCTTGGCACTCCAGGACTTCAGCAGCTCTGTCTGGGCCACTGCCCAAGATTCTGACTCTAGTTGGATTGCGGTGTTTGTGATATCCAAGGCCTTGGGCAAAGCAAAGCCAAAGCTCATGGTACTCTTTATTCAGCTTTGACTGAGCTTCTACTGAGGGAAGGGCAGATGCCAGGGAAAGACTGCCCTGCCCTCCAGGAGCTGACAGGTCAGTCAAGGCGTGTGTGGTAGAGGTGGAGCAAAATGTCCATGTTTGAGACATGTGCAAAACTGGCCAAGCGCAGGGGATCATTGATCTAAGGTATGAAACAGCCTCCATAGCCTCCAAATCCCCCAGTGCGTACTGCCAGAGCTCATGTCCACTGTGGTGGTCCTCTTCAGTCTGTGGATGTCCCTTCATCCCTCTTGTGATGAAGGGACACAGAAGGCCAGCTGTGTCACTGAGAATGGATATCACTTACAACCAGGAGGGCCTGCTGTGCTCTTGACACCATTACTCTTCTGTGTCTCCTTGCTGTCTCTTCGAAAAGAGCTATGGTCACTGTGTTTCTAATGACAACCGTTACAGTACTCTCTAGTCAGTAGATAGAAGAGGCCTGTGCTGTCCCCTGGGTCCAGGAAGTAGGACCTGGGTGTCCTGCACAGAAGGGCCACCTGGAGAAGGTAGAGGAAGATCTTGTTTCTGTTTTCTTGAGGAAGTATGAGTTTGTAGGCCAAAGTGGGAGTAAACATCCAGTTTGATTTTCCTTTGTGCTGTTTAGCTCAGCCTGGTCCATTCGCTATAGAGACTGTTGAGAAGTAGTGACATGAAAACTGCTGCCACTGGCCGCTTTACAGACGGCCTCTGGCACCTGCCCTTTGCTCTGGTGAATAACCTGGCAGTCACAGTACATGGCTAAGAACATGCTATCATAGGCAGAGCAGCAGGGCCAGGCCTGGGTGGCGGGAGGTGTGGCCAGACTCCAGGAGTCTGTGCATAACAAACTTCTGGAAAATCAGTTGCTGACACCTTCCCGAATACATAGAGGGTGAGGACAACAAAGTACCCAGAGACCCTTTCTGCCCTGAAAACATAGCCAAGAGGCTGAACATAGTGGCATGTAGCTGTGACTGCACTCGGGAGGCTGAACTGAGAGAATTTCAGGTGGACTACTGTGGACTAGAAGTTCAACATGGACTACTAAGTTTCCAAACAAAGCAAAATAAAACCCCAGCAAACAAAACCAAAGACAAGTTCCCTGTCCAAAGGACTGTGGGACTGTGAAGATGCTCTTTCTAGTTCTCTCAGCATCCTCCATGAGGCTGCAGCCCCCTGCACAGCCTCCTCCTGTACTGGCCTGCAGCGTCTGACGTGCTTTGCTCAGATGGCGTCTGTCGTTTCTGCTGGGACTCTTAGATAGAGACCGGTGCTCTAGGACCCCTGGGACTGTCTGGGACCTCCAAGGCTGAGTGCTGTTTCCCACATTGTGATAACTCCAGGACTTACCCTTCTGTTGGCTTTTGTCTCCTATGAAAAGGGGTTGCTGATTTACCCCTGGATTGAGCAGTGGCCTCGGTAGGTCAGTCGTCAGACCGGCGTGGGTTAAATGTGCTCTGTGCTGGAGCTGTGCCCGAGTCAAAGGAAGCCAGGCTGTGTTGTACGGGACTCAAGGAGAACCGTCCTCTACTCTCCCCAGAGAATGCTTCTCCTTAGGGTCTGCACTCCCCAGGTTCCTTCCTCCTTCAAGTTAGCTTTACTCTTCCCCACTTGTCATTCAGAGGACAGATGGTCTGGGGAGATGGGTCATGGTCATTCCCTGGTACTTCACTGTGGAGGACTTCATTAAAGCCTAAGTCAGGGAGTGCACTGGTGGCATCCCAGCAAGGGACCTTCTGTGTCACCAGCCGCCCAGGGCTGGCCCATCTGATGTCACAGGTGTTCTTTTAAAAACTTGTTTTTTAATTCGCTTCCAAAGGACTAGCTTTCCATACATACTTCATTTTCGTTGATTCTCCCCTTTCCCCAATTTCCCCTTCAGCTCCCTACCCTTCTTTCTTATCTGTACCTTTTACCCCAGCATCCTTCCTTTCCACTGGAAATAATAGGCTTGATTGTCTGGGGGATGCGGGGGAGGGGCAGGTGCAGTTTTTGAACAGCTAGGGAGGATCCCCCAGAGATAATTTAGACTTGGAAAAGATGGTGAGCTTCGCAGTGTCAGGTCTTTAGCAAGTACACCGCAGTGTGCTGATCTTAGCCCTATGGCAAACTGCCTGAGTCCCTTTAGGCAGGTCCCCTTAGCTCTCAATGCCTCGCTTTCCCCATCTATGAGATGAGCAGTATCAGGGTTTACTGTAAGTCTCTGAGTCTGTGGAGTCCTGGGACCAGATTGTACACATGTCAGCTGCTGTGGCCGTGCCAGGTCCTGCCTGCCTGTGTCCTTTAGAGCTGGTCTTTCCTCTTTTCTCTTCCTTCCTTCCGTCCTTCCTTCCTTCCTTCCTTCCTTCCTTCCTTCCTTCCTTCCTTCCTTCCTTCCTCTTCCTCTCCCCCTCCCCCACCTTTTTTTTCTGGCAAGGTCTCACCACGTAGCCTTGATTGGCCTGGAATTCTCTGTGTAGATCAGGTTAGCCTTGAACTCACAGAGCTCTTTTTGCATCTTCCTCCCCCACACAGGGATTAAGCATATACACTACCATTCCCAGCCTGTAAATGTTTTTTTAAAAGAAAAAAGAAAGAAAGAAAAATGCCTCCTGGGAAGCCCCAGCACTGTAGGTGTGGCCAACAGCCTACCAGCAGGAAGGTGGGTCTCTTCCCCTGCTACTGGCTCTGTTGACAGATCCCCGCAGAGCAGCAGTTCCCCAACAAACAGCGCACCTAGATCTGCCTTTGTCCTGGTCACCACCCTGGTGTGTTCCTGCTCTCATCTGGCCAGGCAGTAGGATCCAATGAGGCAGAAGAATATTCTGTCTGGAATGGAGGGACAGATGTAGTTTTGAGCTTGTGAGTCATGGCTGGAGAGGCCAGCAGTGCAGCAGCCGGAACAGTGAGAAGACAGCAGTTAGCTGCCCAAAGGGGGAAGATCTCTTAGAAGAGGGAGAACGGGAGAAAGCAGACAGAATGACACAAATCAGTGCCTTTAGCACTCAGAGTTGTTGTGTGTGGATCCAAGTTCCAGGAAGTGCCGGGCTGCTCAAGTGTAAGGCTGGAGGGGGCAGGACAGAGGCTGGTCCCACAGCACAGCTGTTGGGAGAGACTTGGAGAACATGGGATTCAAGGAACGCACTGCCCTTGTAGCTGTTTCTGCGGCCCTGTGTGCTTGCTACCAGCAGAAGGAACCTCATTTCTCCATCCACATGTTTCTGACCTTACCCTGGCTCTCTGCTGTGATGGGGCCTGTTGACACCTGCTCTGCTGAATCTTGAGCACCTAGTTATGGTTCTGATATATCCCTGAAGCTCCACTTGGTCTATTCCAGGTCTCTCCAGCACCCAGAGCCCAGTTTCTCAGAGAGCACTGTAGATTAGTCCCCTCTCCCCATGAAAGAACAGCATTTATACGGGACCTCAGAGTATCACTTTTCTGGAAGAGCCCTGAATACAGTGTCATTAGCTTTTGACCCCAGTGTCTGCCTCAACATTTTTTGGAGGACGATGTTAGGCCTTCAGAATGCTGAGCCTTACCCACCAAGCCATTGGAGATGGAGCAGGGGCTTGTCTCCAAACTGAGGTTGAAAGGTGTTGGGCATGTACGAAGCAGGACACAGTCTCCATCTCCCCCACAGGCACATGCCAGGTTCGATTTGAGGATCAGGCTGGAGGGCTGTTCCCTAGGGTAGCAATGACCTGCTTTCGGTGAGCCTGGACCTGCTGCCTTGGTTGTCTTCTCCTTTCTGAGCTGGAAGGTCTGCTCCGATTAGCACGCTGACGTCAAGAAAGCATGTCACCTTCAGTCTCCCCTCAGCCTGGCAGCTGCAATATATCGGTTCAGACGTGTCCCCTGCCTCACTACAGGGGCCAAGGCCAGCAGGGAAAGAGGGATTATGTTGTTCCCATCTGTCTGCAACTGCCTGCCCAGGCTGCATCCAGCTGTTACCCATTCCCTACTGCCAGAGAGGCAGATGTTAGGGTGAGGTCAACCTGGGATCTGGGGACCTGCCCATCAGCTTCACGTGAATGTCTTCAAGGCTATTTCTGGCCTTGCCATTATCCCAACGGCTTCAAGTGATAAATATAGACACAGATTGAAAAGCCCCAGTGGCAGGCAGGCAGGCAGGCAGGCAGCATTGGGGGAGCGTGTGGACGGGGGCTCGGCTATAAATAAGTCTGCTGGAACACCTCCCCAGCCATGCCACCACTGCTGCTGCCAGGCTAGCATGCTTGTGTGTGCACTCAGAGAAATCCACTCCCTCGTCAGCTCCCTGCCTGAGTACACTTGTTCCTGTGGGATCACAGGTAGAGGAGGGGTGGAGAGAGGTTCTGCTAAGGAGATGGAAGAAAAAGACTGCAGTTTATGTTGGGGGCTGTAGATAGTAGGGTGGACTGCTGTGGTCTTCTTCAGTACCAAGTAACTATTGTAGAAGGGAAATGTCAAGTGATCCAGCAAGCGGGTCCTGGGGAGAGCCACATGGCATGGGAAATATAAATATACTATATGTCCCTGCAGCCTTCAGTCCTCTCAGTTTCTCTTGGTGTAGCAGATCTGAGAAGGAAGAGGCAGTGCTCCTGCTGGAAGCTATCATATACTTCATTTGGTGTCTTTTTCCTGGTTTTGCCCTTCCCAAACCCATCCTTTTTGTGAGAGCACAGCTTTGTTTATCTCTGCCTATCTCTGTTCCCACTGCCAGACCCCAGGCCAACTCACCAGGTGACCCTAGTTTGGACTGAGCTCACACAGGTAGGAATTCCAGCTGTTCCCTGACCTGTGGCTGTGCCCCCTCCCCCCACTCATGCCTGTCTCCATCTTCCTGCTTTCCTTGGCATCCTGTAGTTCCTCTCCTTGCGCCTTCCCTTCCCTGTCTTTTTCTTCCTCCGCCTCCTCTCAGCCAGAAGCAATTACCTGGGGCTGCTGGATGGGGAGTTGTGCTGTGCTCAAGAGATGCTTCTCTTGTGGAAAGGTTAAAAGTCGGTAAGCTGGCAAGGATCCTGGGAACTCACCATGAAGAAAGTACCATGGCCATGCAGTCACCAACCATGGGGAGTGACGCCCTGGCAGCCCCTCTGTGGCCTCATTTAACAAGGGCTGAGCATTGGAGCATGCAAGCTGGACCTAGCGAGAAGTGGCGTGTATCAACATTGTGTAGGTAAACGATGCCCTGAGTGTTTTGGAGATTGCAGCAAGAGTAGGCTGTCTTGTATGAGAGTGACTTTGAGGGAGGGAATCATGTTCCCTTTCCCCGTGTATTCCCTGTGCTATAGGGCTTCAGGAGACAAAGGAAAGCACAGAACTGCTTTGGCCTATTGAGTGGGTAACATGTGCAAGGTCTTGCTGCTTAGTCCTAAGTGTGCACTCTGTGCGCTCAGTATTACTGCCAGGATGAACTAGGTCTGGCTCTTGGTTTCAAGGCACTCTTGAGCCACAGGAGGAGACAAAGTTCTATTCTTTTGTGATACCCATGCGAATGACAACCACACACTGTAGGACCTGGGGCTTCTGCTCTGGTGCTGACATCTGAACTGGATTGTAGAGAAGGCTGTTTGCTGAGCACAGACGTGGGGTTGGGTATACAAGGGAAGGAGACACCGCAAACTCGTGTCTGTTATGGACAGCCTGGAATTCTGTCTGTGGTGCCTGGTCAGACTGTGCTGGGGGAAGCTAGGCTGAGGGAAGAACCAAGTGGAATCTTGTGCAAGGAGAAGCATAGATGGCATCTGGGAATGGAGGAGAATGTTGAGGGGCTTTAGAGGAACGCCAGGAGCTGGTGTGTGTTTTAGAAGTTTCATTTCACTTTGTGTGAGTGACAGGCAGGGGATGAGGGGCACACTGGTGACATTACAATGTCTTTGTTGAGTACTTGAAAGGTTTTTCTTTCCTCTTTTCTCTATTTCTTTTCATGAGGTCCTGTAAAATTGGGGTATGTGCTCCCATGAGTCAAGAGACAGTTGTTTCTGAAGATGGCAGTGCTGAGCGACCATGAGCTGAGGTTTGCAGGGGCTTGTGATAAGCACAGAGCCATCGGTTTCAATTTGCTTAGCTATCCTCTTCAAGGGTGACGTTGTCCAGCAAGCTTGGCCAAAGCCAGTAGCCAGGCCTATAGCAGAGATAACCAGTACCCCGGGAATTGGCCCAGGTCTTTCTTGACAAGCTCACAGATCCCTAAGTTGCACAGGCTGCTCTTAGCACAGTGTTTGAATCCCTGCTTGCCAATTGGATCCATTCACCTCTGTGGTGTTGCAGAACCCAGAACTTCAGCCTCCAAAGAAAAGTGAACAAAGAAAGCATGCTATGCGAGGAACAGATAAACACATCTTCTCAGGGACCACAGAGCCCTGAGTGCAGACTAGACCACAGTCTCATGATGTAAATAATGTTGTGTGTGTGGTTTTGCCGGCGTGGATGGATAAATAGGGTGATGAAATGAGGCTGAGGACAGAGGTGGTATTTGTGAAGGGCTGGTGATGAAAAATCCTATGCAGAGCCTCTATCCAGCCCTTCAGTTCTAGGCCTCTTCTTGCTTGGGGAAACTCACCCCAGGAGGGGAGGGCCACACACCAGGTACCCACAGAGAACCTAAGCCATCCTGGTACCCATGGCTATTGTTCTCCCCCTGAGCAGGGATGTGGGAAACTCATGAAGTTGCTGGGATATAGAGGGACCCCAGAGACTTTCTAGAACCCTCTCTATCTTGCTCCATCTGCTTCCTAGCCAATGCTCATACAATCCATTCTACAGCTTGCTATACTCTCTTGGCTTCCTTATCAAGCTGGCTCTTTCTGCTTGTACCTCTCACCAAGCTGGGCTGTTGTCCGCATCTGCCTCCTAAGTCTAGGAAAACAAGTAAGTGCTTGCTGGAGGTTCCGCGTTCCAATCTGAGAGAAAGCCATTCTGTGCCCTTGGGCCGTCTGTTACTGACCCTCCTTAGCTTTCACTTGTCAGGTTGTGAAATGGGAACTCTAAAATGTCACCCACCTGGTGCGTCTGCAGAGTTATATGAAGCAGACCAGGGCAGGGCAGCCAATACAGCTGAACTTTCTGTTCACTTAGCTGTCCCTTTGAGGTGATGGTGACACAGAGGGAGAAACTGATGCTCAGGAAGACTGTGACTGGTGAAAGCAGAGGAGTTGGTGCCTGCCTGACTAGGTTTCTTGCCTGCTGTGGTGCCCATCTCCTTCCCTCGGTTGTGGAAGAACAGCTAAGAATGGGACTAGGCCTCTGGTCAGAGATCAGGATCCAGCCGGATGACCTTGAGCAAGCTACTACAGCTTAGCTTCTTGGTCTGCAGACGTGGCTGGGCGCACAGCACACACTCCAATCCACCTTCTGCTGGCACTGAGTGGGTGGCTGCTGCTTCATTCTTCCCTCACTGGGCAGTAAAGGTTAGTAGGGTGCTAGCACCAGAAGGTTGGGGAGACTGTGAAACCTTCTGTTTCTTTTCCCCTTCCTTCCTTTGGCCTGACCCCCCACTGGCCCAGGTTTAAGGATAGAGCTGAAAGAACTTGTTCTAGGCTAGAATAGGTCTGGATGAAGTGTGGACACATCTCCTGCAGGCTGTCATCCTCCTCCTCAACCATCTGGAAGCTGGCAGGCCTGAGGACTCCGGGACCCTGGCCTGGGCTCTGACAGAGTTGTCTGGCCAGTACAGATGGAGGGCATGATTTATAGTGCTGTGAGGGAAAGAACTCTTCCAATGGTCAGCTTCCACAATCCCTTGCTTTATGACCAGAGTTAAAGGCAGCTGTTTGGATAATGTCTCCAGAGCACTTAAACTGACTTTCCTGGGCCAGAGAGGCCGATAGAAACGTTGGTGTCATCATGTGTGAGCCAGATGCACCAGATTTCAAGCTTTGGGGTCAAACACGGGCCTTGGCCAGCTGCCCTTCAGCATACCTAAGGATGTCAGGCCCCAAACTGGGGCCAGTCAAGATTGCCTTACCTGGGAAGCCACCTCTGAGCTTCCTGAGCATCTCAGGGTTCCAGATTCCCTAACTGCTTTAGTTCTGTCTGCTCCAGACTAAGCTGCTACTCTGAGCCCAGGTCACCCCTCTAAGTCTGTGGTTTCCCAGGGATGATGAATTTCAGATGAGACAAGTACTTCTGAAAAGCACGACCTATTTCTCCTGGCCATGCTGGCAGTTCCACAACAAAAAACTGGGGACTGTAGGATGTGGCAAAACTGGCTCCGTAGCCCCCATGCTTTCCATACTGGGCTAGGCCTCAGTAATCTCTTGCTCAAATGGCCAGAGAAGAGGGCCTTTGTCTCCGAGTTGAGGGGCTGGTCCCTGGAAAGCAGGCAGTACTGCCTCTGGCCAGGCCTGCTGGCTCTGTGTCATCTTACACTCTGTTTGAAGCCCCACTGGCCCTGCCTCCCCAGCTTCTGAGACTCTTGGGTGTCTTGTGTAAGTGGGGGCAGATCCAGCTGAGCCTGACGAGCACTGGTGGCTGTCTCTGCTCAGGTGCCTGTTTGTCCTTGCTGTTGTTTCACAGAGACAAGATAACCCTGTTTTTTGGCAATCCAGCTTTATGCAGGGTAGGAGAGATAAAATATATGGGGTATGGGGGACCACATTCTGTCTGCTGGGTCTCTGGACTCCATCTGGATCATTCCATAGAGCTGACATCTGTGTTCTCCAGCCCAGCTCCAGCCCCAGGTGGGTGGTTCTGAGAGGGGGATGCGAGCTACTTCCCCAAGGGCAAAAGGAGAGAAGGCACATGGGAGTGTAGGCCTTTACCTGGAGTCACCTTCAGCAGATGCCCTGAACTCGGAGGTGGTTGTCTAGGGTTAGTTTATTAATTCCTGCATTTAAAAATAAGCATTCTAAATTAAATATTTATTCAAGATAAATATATTTAAAAATATTGAGATAGTCATATACCATTCAATCTACTCATTTAAAGTGCTGATCCTGGCATTGTTTAAAATATTCTGAATTGTGTAATTATCACCACAGTCAACTTAAAAACGTTTTCATCTCCTCACAGCCCTCCACTTCTCTTCAGACCCTCTTCCCCACGCTAGTCTGGTCTGTCTCCATCGCCTGTCCTAGATGCTGCATTGAGATAGAATCCTACAGTCTTGACTTCTTACTCTGGTATCTGTTGCCGAACATGATGTTTTCATGTTCTCCTCATAGCATGGATCAGTCCGTCATTCCTTATTTATGGCTGAGTCATATTGCATCATGTGAGCAAACCCCATTTGGTGGCCAATGAGTTTTTAAAGGATGACTCTACATCTTAATACAGTTATGAGTTAGTGTTGGGACGGGGGGATGGGCACTCTGGTGGGGAATGTAAACAGAAGCAGCTTCCCAGAGGCCCTCGGGAATCAACTTAGAGGTTGAGCCTGGACTCTGTGTCTGACAATCTTTCTTACACAGCTGGTTGTCAGGAGCACTGATGAGACCTGTAAGGATGGGGTCTCCCAGGTTGCCTGCCTGGAGGTTTTCATTTTCTCCTTTCAAGACTCAGGGAGATCTTGCATGTCGTGAGGACAGGGCTCCTCCAAGGCAGATACAGCTGTGCCTGAGGAGGCCACAGCAGGAGGCGGGAGCCCTGGAGCCTCTTCAGTTTCTTATTTGAGGAGCAGATCTGAGGCCTGGAGGAGGCTTGCAGACAGATCCGGAAATTGAACCCAGATTAGAACCAGTGTGATTGATAACAGCCTAGGCATTAGAGGAAGGGCAGTTAAATATTTGTTTAATCTTGCTCTGATTGCCTGTCTTTTCAAACAGTGACTGCTGACCACGCTTACTCCCTGCCGCAGTGCTTTCTGGAGAATAGGGTCCTTTTATTCACAGGAAGAGCCCCTTTCTGCTAGTTCTTAGTCCAAAGGTACCACTGGGGTCTCAGACACAACCCTCAGCTTCAAGAAGTGACCTGTCCATACAAGCTGAGTGCTGACCAGGGGCTACCCTGCCCAAGGGATCCCTCAGCCTCTAAAACAAAGTGAAGGAACAAGGAAATCAGAGAGATACCTCAAGGAGTGCCTCTCCCTGGCTGGTGCCTGACAGGAGCCAGTAATTGCATTGAGTTCCCCTTGCAACCCAGCCACCCACAAGATGAGTGAGAGAAGAGGATACTGCCGTGTACGTGGCCTCACAGGTTGTAGGTGGACAGGGACAGGATAGCGCAGCTCTCCAAGGTCATGAAACAGCCCAGATGGTGGCTTGTCTTCTGTGAGAAACTTCAGGCCAGCAGCCAGGCTTCTGTGGGCTGGGGTCAATAGGAAGGTGCATCCCTGCGTGAGTCAGCATGGCCCACCTAGTGCTTGTTTTGCATGTGGCATGTCTGTGTGCCAGTTTCAGTAGCTAGAACTGGCTCTCTGGGTGAGTGGTGTGCCAGCTTGTGTCTCATCGACCTCAGCCAACTTTCACCACACAGGGGAAGAGTTCTGGTTGGAAAAGTTAGATGTGTAGATCGGGTTGCTGCTTTGTTCTCATGAGTGGTGTAAGAACAGAGTGGGGAAAACGGATAAGCCTTGGCTATGTTCTCCTGTGAGACCAGGAGACTTTGGCAGCTGGCAGCCAATGCATTTGTCACCTGGGTACTATACTTCTGAGTGGCTGTAAATTGCACACCCCATGAGGTGGCACCTGCTGCTGCAGGTCACTCAAGCACCTCAAGCAGGTGGCCTCCTAATGAAGTGGCTCAGGACAGGGACCCTGCTGTGAAGCTAGGCACCTCTGCAGGTGGTGGGGTGGTCAGATAGAGAGAGGAGATGCTCCTGGCTGTTTCTGTAAGGCTGCCTACAGCTGGGCAGCCAGGCCTGGCAGCAAGGGAATGACTGTGAGTGATCCAAGCCCTTACTGCTTCTCGGCCACCTGTGTGCCTATGACTATGTCAGCACCTAGCTCAGTACTAGGTCTCTCTGCCCAAGGAAGCTGGACAGGGGCCAACAGGAATCTTTGACAGTCATGGAGGATGGAGGTAAATTAAGGCAGTTGCTGGGCCTTTTAAAAAATATTTATTTTTGTGTGTTTGTACATGTGTGTGTGGGGGAGTACAGAGTCCATGACACATGGGTGGAGTCAGTTCTCTCCTATTATATGGGCCCAAGGGGTCACACTCAGGTCTCCAGGCTTCGTGGCAAGTGCCTTTACTACTGAGCCATCTTGTTGGCCCTAAACTACTGGCTCTTGAGGAGCAGTCCTGTAACATGGCTGTATTGCTGGCCAGGCCTCTAACTCCCTTGGAGCCTAAGTTGCCCAGAAGATTTTCATTGGGAACTAGCCGGACAAGACCAAACACTGGCTGGCCTTAAATGGCCAGCAGGACTCAGGCAGTTGCCTTCTCTGGGCTTCGTGTCTGTGTCTGTAAAGAGATAAAATGCCTGCCTTCAAGGGCTGCCTGGAAGATGAAAGGAGACAGGTAGGATCAAAGGTTGGCGCACAGTGTGGCCATGCAGGTGGCCTCCAGGGTCCTGCCTCCTGCCTCCATGGTCATACCCGTATGTTGTCCCCTCCCACATCGAGGGACTGGCCTGTGTTTCTAGTAGAGTGTTGCAAGTAAAGTGTCACTTTTAAGACAAAATTATAAAAGACAGAGGAGCTTTCTCTGTTTTTTTCTCTTGCATCATTTGTTCCTGAAAGCTGCTGTCTTGTGGGGACTTTGGAGAAGCTCTCTGGAAAGTTCTGGAATTATGGTGAGATGCAGGGGTAGACTTCTGGCCATCAGCCTACACATGATGTCAGTCACATGAGTGGGTTCTTCAGAAGTGGCCCTTCTAGCCCTAGCAAAACTTTCGAATGACCATAGCTCCTGCCCTGGCCAACTTACTTATATGGCTGCCTGAATGACCCAGAGCACAGCCACCAGCCAAACAGTATAAGGTAGTGAATGGTTATTATCTGAACCATTTTTTAGGGTGGGTGCTATTTCACACAACCATAAGATCATGTGCAGCGCTCTGTGCCTACCAAGTTCCTTTTCTCCTGGACAGAGGCATCTTCGAATCCAGGGCAAAACTGTTTTATTTTCTGCAAAGGTGCCTCTTGGTGGCTCTGATGTGTATCTGCATGTCTTGATGGCCATAGCAGGGTTTCCGTAAAGAGCCTTTCTTCGCTGTATCCATGGTCTGGAAGGTCCCATTGATGCCCCTGCTTCATGGTCTGTACCCAAGGGCTGATGAGGCTGTGAAAGATCAACCTCGTCATAGAGCAGTGCGGGCGGGGACTTCTCAGACTTGTCCGATAAATTGCAGTACCGGGGTGAAGCAGGGATGTCTGGACCCTTGTGAATGTCTGTCCTGTCCGCTCTATGTTCTTCCCCTCTCCCTCAGCTTGACCTGTTGGCCGCTTGAGATACCAGCCTTGCTTCCAGGTTTCTCACTTTTGTTCCCCAGCCTACACCAGGAGGAGAAAGGACCTCAGATAGATAAAGAAGTAGACAGCTAGATAGCATTGTCCTTTTAGGTGCCCCTCAGCCTCACTGGGGAGGAGGTGTGACTTCTGTTTGTCACTTTCTTGCTCAGAAGGAACCTGAAAAAGACAAACTCTAGTGCTTTCAGCGTCCCAAGGTCCTGCCACCTGTGCTCACTGCACATGTTTAAGGATGGCTTACAACCAGCCAGCCAAGACACTGTGACCCATGTGCCCACAGTGGCAGCCCTTGAAGGCTTCTCTTACGCATCATCTGTCTTGAGCCTTTCATATATGCTATACATTCTCTTAATGTCAGAATACCTGCTATGTTTTTAGGCATCAGGGGTACCAGACTGAAGGAGATGTAATTCCTGTTTTGTCTTTTAATTAGTCATAAATGGACATACAAACATTTGTGATCAGGCCGACATTAGTGATCAGGGTGAGGGAGACAAAGGGAGAACACAGGCCAGATGAGAGGACATTTCTAGAGAAGGCAACATTGTTACAGTGACACTGCATATGAGTCCTTGGGGGACCCAAGTTCTTATTACTGTGCTTCCTGCCTGTCCAGCTTTAGGGCTTACTTGAAGGGCATCTTGTTTATGAAATGTGCCTGTTCCCTATCCTCTTTAGCATAAAGAGTACCTCTTCCCTCAGTTTTTCAGAGGTTTGTTAGACTCACCTGTAAAACTCCTTTGGCGTGGTGCCTTTGAAAGGTGGTAGTGGCAAAGAACATCTTAGCTTATCATTAAGTTACTTCACATTTGCTTATTTAAGCTCTATATTTCTTTCACCCAGAAGCATCTGCCACTCCCACCTTCACCCTACTTTCAGTTCACCTTCTAAAGCCACCAGCCAACGTTTTAAATGTCACTGGTGTGTTAGGTGTATTTTGAGCACTGGGGATTAATCAGGAAGTGGCATGAAATCCCTGCCTAAAATATACGCTTTGATCGTTGTGGTGGTTTGGATGAGAAAGGCCCCATAGGTTCATATATTTGAGTATTTGGTCCCTAGTTAGTAGAACTATTTTGGAAAGGATTAGGAGGTGTGGCCTTGTTGGAGAAAGTGGGGGTGGCCTTGAGTTTTTAAAAATCAAGACAGGCTCAGTTTCTCTGTTTCTGTCTCTGTCTCTGTCTCTATGTATCTTTATCACTCTCAGTCTCTAGCTTGTGGATAAGACGTAAACTCTCAGCTACTACTCCATCACCACTCCTGCCTATTTACTGCCATGGTCCCCACCATGGTCATAATGGACTCATCCCAATTTAATGTTTTCTTCTGTAAGTTACCTTGGTCATGATGTCTCTCCACAGCAATAGAAGAGTAACTAGGACAACAGTGTAAAGGCAGGAAGAAAAGCACACAAGGGAAGGGAATAGAGAGAGGTTTTAGATAGGGTGCTAGGAAAGGGCATCTCCGCAAACCTATAGAAATTTGGGAGGAAAATTGTGTGGTAGTCAGGAAAGCCGCAGCAACAGGGGCAGTGGTCCTGGGATGGAAGTGTGCTTAGCAAGTTTGAGAAACAGTGAGAGAGGAAAGGCCATCAGAAGTAGAGAGAGAGCCAGAGTGCCATCCTGGGGGACTAAGGTCATGGTGAAGACTTTGGAATGATTCTAAATGTGAAGGGGGGCCTGGGAGGCTTTTGAGACAGTGACATCATTTCCTGTACGTCTGTATCTTAACTTGCTCACCGTGGGCCCCTGGAGCAAAAGGTTAGCAGGACCCACTTAGAAGTTCTGTTTGTAGCGGCATATAAATCGCCAGCTGGCAGTTTCTAGTATTCCTAGGGACTCGCTTGGAGGGGAGTCTAGCACCATCCCACCAAGTTGGAAGCAGCTTCCCCTCCTGCTGTGCACATGGAATCTTCCACCTATGTGAAAGACCCCCATGTCTGTGGTTCTCTGGGGTCTTGGAAGACCTCATAAGCCAGGAGTGTGGAGATCGTCCCTTAGCACCCTATCCTGGTTCTGAGGGAGTTAACTGTATGCTGTATTAACCTAAACTGCTAGACTAGGGAAGTGCAGTATGGAGCTCTCAGTCCTGACCCTGGGGAGACTCAAGATGCACCAGGCCTGTCCCGCCATCCTGTGGGGTTCCCAGGAGATGTGCACTGAGACCTTTCCCTCAGGCTTCCCGAGGTTCATGCAGTCCCTATGTCAGGGCTGTGGAAGCAGTTGGGGTCAGCCTCTGCCTGCTCCAGGCTCCTCTGTACCTCCTTTGCTTCTTCTGATATATGCTATGGAACAACATTGATCAGCTTGAGCCTGGAGGAGTGGAGCAGAGTTTAAATCCTGCTTCATCACCTCCTAGCTGTGTGATCTGGGGGCAAATTACTAACCTCTTTGCAATTTGGTTTCTACACATGTAAATTGTAGAGCAAATGGTCAAATCTGTTCATGAATGTTGTGAGCCTTAGTAGTGTGGCTCAGGGTGGCCCCTGCGCCTGGCCACCCTTGAGTGATTAGTGTTACATGGTGGCCTTCTTGAGCTTTCTGGAATGGCTGCCCTGATCCTCTTAAGAAGAACATTCCTGCGTGATGGGGAGATTATGATAATAATCCATTTGTCCTTACCGTTTATGACTTGACCAGGGCCCTGCCATATGCTGAACACTGTTTGTGCGTCATTTATGCAGTCCACGAAAAAACCTGAGAGATATGTACTAGGAACTCCTCATCAGTGTAGAAGGGAGCCCAAGCCTCAGAGGGATGGCGGAACTTGCCAGGGCTCTCTAGCTGGTTCACAGCCGTGCCAGCCCTTGGCAGTCAGCTCAGAATGGCTTTCCTCCAACCAGAAAGAGCCATGGGGCTGGGTGCTTATCATGAGCAGACTAGGCTCTGGGTCTCCTGTCCTTGCTCGTGGTTCCCTGGCCCCAGTGATCTTCCCTGCCTCTCTCTGACTGTAGATGGTCAGAGAGGAACTCTCTGTAAAAATACAAATAAACAAAAGAAGAAAATTATGTAACATCTGGGGCTATGCATTCCAGAGAGAAGAGATGGCCAGTGCAAAGGCCCCTCCATCCCTTCCAGAGAAGGTGTTCCCTGGGGCTTCACAGCCCTGCCTGCCCTCTGGCATTTGGTATGCCATAAGCTATCAACGAAACAGGGAACCTTGGCCCAGGGACACTGGGCAACACAAGGTATGAGAGGGGCCTGCAATAGTCACCATGGAGTGGCTGGCACTTTTGTATTTCCAAATGGCATTTGAAAAGTGGCCTTCTGTTGTCTTGTATTTTTACAAGACATTTTTACACATATTGTAAACTTTTCCATGCTGGTCATTTGTTTTTTACAGGGTTTTTTTTTAGAACAGATTTTTTAAAAATATTTATTTATTATGTATACAATATTCTGTCTGCTTGTATGCCTGAAGGCCAGAAAAGGGCACCAGATCTCATTACAGATGGTTGTGAGCCACCGTGTGGTTGCTGGGAATTGAACTCAGGACCTTTGGGAGAGCAGGCTTTTAACCTCTGAGCCATCTCTCCAGCCCCTCCGCTGGTCATTTGTAAGCACACAGATCAGTCACATGGACTGTATTCACCATGCCATTTGGTATTACTTACTCGGCCTGCTTTCAGATTTTTGTTTGTTTGTTTATTTTTTGAGACAGGGTTTCTCTGTGTAGCGTTAAAACCTGTCCTGGAACTTGCTCTGTAGACTCGACTGGCTTTGAATTCAGAGATCTGCCTGCCTCTACCTCCTAAGTGCTGGTTATGCACCACCACTGCCCAGCTTTTCAGAATATTTTTATCTTTCCAACAGATACTCTACCCATTAATAAGTGCTGTTCCTTCCCATACTATGCTGTCTGTGGATATCCTTCTGCTGGACAAGCCACATGAGTGGCTCACAGGACATGTGGCCTTTTGAATTTGGCTTCTACCACCAGGCAACATGTTTTCTGGGCCCGTTGATGTTGTTGGAGCAGACATTTTGAAACAAGCAGGGTGTCTGAGCAGTGTCATTAGCGATGCAGGAAGGAGATGAGAAGGTGAAGTCCCTCCATCTGTACTCAGTAGGAGGCAGTGACTCCCACTGTCTCTGCTTGGGCTCCTCAGCTCTGGGTTCTAGATAGGAGCACCTGCCCCACACTCCATGCTCCCACAGCTTGTTGTGCTCCATAGCATCCTGGGGTGAGTGCTTAAGTGCTGCTCATCCCTGCCTTGCTTCTCATTTGTGAAATGGAAAGAGTTCTCTGTGGCCTGAGTCAGCTAAGGGCCAGCCCTGTGTTCCAGTGTGAAGGGGGGGGGGGCTGGTGGTGATTCTTACACTGTGATTGTCTTATTTATTAAAAATTAATCGAGGGGCCTTGATGCATCCGGACTTGAGAGAAGCTGACAGGTCATGTGGTCTCTGAAAGCACAGGGCTGGTAATCCATTTTAAAAAACATTTTCTTCTTCTTTTTAATTTAATGGAGGAAATCATTAGCTGGGAGATTGGTAGCACTGATTTATTTCTGTTTTGGGGAGGGGGGGCAGGAGAGAAGATCGCCTCTAATTGCCGCTTGTTCTAGAAATACGCCAGCCAGACATTCCCATCAGCTGGGACTGCTGGTTGGAGGTAGGGGATTGCATCACATCTTCTTCCCTTCAGACTCCGGGAGTGGCAAGGGGCTCTCAGGGTGCAGGTAGGTGTCCCTGATGTTGACAGCAAATTTTCACAGTAGTAGCAAAGCTGCTTTTGGTGCCTAGATCCCTCAAGTGAGCCTGAGTGGAATGCATTGTGTAATTCTGGGGGGCGGTTCCCCCAGATAGCCTGTGTTCAAGACTTCATTCCCAGGGAAGCAGGAGCAGGACCCCCCATCTGGGAAAAAGGACTACGTGCCTCCTCTGGGGCTTCATCTGGTTCCAAGGGGAGGCAACTGGGTTCACCCTAAAAATAACCAAAGATGCAAACAGCCACGGAGTGCAAATGTTTTTCCTATCTGTGGGCCAGATCATTTAAAGGTACAGCTGTCCTCTACTGCCAGTGTTCATTTTTCCTAGAGCAGAGAGTAACTTTGAGGTGACCCCTGGGCTTTATAGGATCCCCAAGTTGAGGTCTGCCTGGGATGTGGCATGGGCGCCTCCTCCCTGGGGGCACCACACACCTGACAGACCCTGAGGACCCCATCCAAGACAAGGGGTGCAGGCAGGCCCAGGCAAGTATGGTCATATTGTGAAGCCTCCTGGATTCGAAGGTGGGGTCCTCTTGACTTCAATTTACAAATCTGTCCAGCTCAGAAAAAAGAAATGGGTAAAGTAGTTTTGAGAGAGAGGATGGATGTGAATAGCTAGGCAGGATGTAGAGAAGGTGAGAGGCGAACTGCCACCATGAGTGTGGGCCCCACTGCAGAGCGGACTGAAGGGCCAGCCCTCAGCCTACCCTCCACAGGCTGCTCCTTGGGTGGGATGTGTGTTCCAGGCACTTCCTGGCCTCCCACTCTCTTTTCTGCCTCTCTCTGTACTGGTGGCTGCTGCCTGAGTCTCCTAGGCATCTTTAGATGGTGGCTGGGAGTCCTGCATCATGGCACAAGACTTTAATCCTAGCATCCACGAAGCAGGGATAGGAGTTCTAGGCCAGCCAGGGCTACACGGTGAGACCCTGTTTCAGAAACAAAACAAACACTATAATTAGGAATTCTTAGTTCTCTAGAAAGTTCTCCCTGGATATGCCACAACTGAGAAGAATACCCTAAAGGGGGTAACCATATGAGAAGAGCCATAGTGAAATTTGGGGGAGAGTCCTGCCACACTAAATATGGCTACACCTTAAGGGTGGTGGGCTTGGGCTTCAGGGCAAGTGGCTATGTCATTGGGTAGGACCAGGAATTAAGTCTGCATCCACCGCTGGGCCTGGCCGAGACCTGTGAAATGAAGTACTAACTTGCAGTTCCTACCTGTTGTTCATTCAGTCATCCTGCTGTCCATCCATTTCCCATTCACCTGTCTGTCCATTCCTTCATCCCTCTGCCTGAGTATTCACCCATTATTCATTCGTTCAGAACATTTGCTCAGTGCCTGTTGTGTACCAGGTATTCTTACGCATATACCCTGGGATATAACTATGAATACAACCGCCTAGAAGCCTTCATTCTAGTAAGTGAGGTAGACAGTTGTTTTTTTGTTTTTTTTTTTAATTTGGTTGGTTTTGGTTTTTTGAGACAGAGTTTCTCTGTGTAGTCCTGGCTGTCCTGGAACTTTATCTGTACACTAGTCTGGTGTCTAACTAACAGAGATCCACCTACTAGGTTAAATCCCAAGTACTGAGAACAAAAACCTGTGCTACCCTGCCCAGCATGACAGTTTGAGAAAGGAACATGCTGCAGCACGGGTGGATTGCTAAGTGAAAGAAGTCAAGCATAGAAGGACAGTGGTGTAATTCCATGCTGTAACGATGCTGCCAAGTGGTCACTAGAGTCAGAGTCATAGAGACAGAAGTAAAATGGAGAGTACCAGCGTGGGGTGGGAGAGGAGTTAGTGTGTATGACTGTTGGTTTGGTTTAGGAGATGAAAAGGTTATAGAGCTAGTGGTGAGGGCTGCATAGCCATGTTAATGTTCTCAACGCCGCTGAACAAAGCACTTATGAGCTATCAGGATTACAAATGTTTATATTTACCTCCATTTGGAAAACAAAAACAGCAAATAGTACATTGTATGTTAGGTAAGGATTGGTATTATGAGAAAACGAGAGGATTAAGGGAGTGCCAGGACAGGAGTTAGGGTTAACACTCGAGTAAAATGGACTTGGGCAAAGGCTAACAGGAGGAGGCCGTGCCAGCATAAGTGCCCTGTGGGAGGAGGTGGACCCCAGTCTGGATAGCAGGGATAAGGCAGGGAGGCCACTTGGGGTTTTGAGCTGTGGGAGGCAAGATGTCCCTACAGGTTTGTGGTGGGTCCCCTGGGCCTTCTGCTTCAGGAGCATGGGAAGCTTGGAGGCAAAGGAAAGCTTTGCAGGAAGGAAACAGACCTGTCCTCAGCAGCACCTGCCAGCTCAGGATAAGACAACAGTCGCCCTCAGTGTCTGAAGGCCTTGGTTCTACCAGAGTGTACCAGCCCCTTCTGTAGAAGGCAGAGTACTGCATGTGACCTGCGTGTGTCCTCCTGGACACCTTACCCACCTCTCTATGTTATCTGTAGTGCCGAGCACTCCGTAAAGCTGTGTGAGGAACTTCCACACTGCACCATTTCCACAAAGAGCCGTCCCACAGTGACACCATTCAGAGAGTAACGGCAAGAAAGAGTTCTTTACATGCTCGGTACAGGCAGGATTCTTTTTCCTCAATATTTTCATTTCAGCCTGTAGTCGGCTGACTCTCTGGATGTGGAAACCACAGAGATTGAGGCTAGCTGTGGCTATGTTTAAATTTGCCCCATTTGTTGCAGTCTTCATGGCCAAATTACTGTCGTCCCACATATGCTAGGCAGGTTCCAGTGACTGGGGACAGGAGAGCAACGTCTCTACTTTTGTTTCTCATCTTTGCCTTGGGCCCGGGCCCAGCCTTGCTCGCTAAGCCTGGGAAAGTCACTTCACTTTCTGAGTGTGTCCTTATGCATCCACAGAAGGAAAAGGCAGATTCAGAGTGTGGTCTGGGATCATGTGAGGCCATCTATGCACTGGGAGCAGCTACTGGGGGCGGGGGAGTGGTCTCGCTGAGCAACTGACCTTCAGCCTAGCCTGGAACCAGGGTTGTACTCTGCATAACCACATGGGGTTCTGCCACTGCATGGAAATGGTAGAAAAGTTCCAGTCTCGAAGACATTCCGGAGATGACCTCAGGAGTTGCTGGGGGCGACGAGGGAAGGCAGTGGTTCTAGAACAGGGCAGAGAGGAGGATCCAGGTCAGAGGTTCAGAGACCCTTGTCATTATGGAGTTTAAGGAGCCTACTCCCCAGCTTCTGTCTGTCTGCTTCCCTGAGAGCCCCACCGCATACCCGCTGTCCTTCTAGATAGCCCCTGAGCCAGGCTGCAGACAGACGGATCCCCACACCCAGGCAGCTGAGGTAAGTAGAGAGAGGAAGGGAAAAGGCAGAGGTTGAGGAGCTAGGCCATTTGTTTCTTCTACCTTTACAGTTGGCCTGTCCTTGGCAATCATCATAGCTCCATGTGAATCTTTAATTTCATTTATAAATAAATGTGAAGCCAAATGAAAGGTTCCATCTCCCACTGATACTAGCCACATTTTGAGTCTCAGTGGCCACTTAGACCTGTGGGATAGCAATGACTACCCTGGCTGGTGCAGGGATAGAGTGTGGTCATCTCCATACAGTGTTGCATTAGGCAGCAACCTTGTCTCTGGAGCAATGCCATAAGATAGAGACCTGAGAGGCTAAAGAGGGGAACACTCACCAGTTTACAGCCAGGAATGCTGGTGCCATTGGAACCTAGTTTCATTGGTCAGAAAAGGCATGAAGTGGGGGTACTTGTGAGTCCTTTTGCTCAGCTGGCAGCTTCCCTGGGACAGAAGAAACTAAGGCTACTTGGAGTCTTCTGCCTTTATCCCCATATCAGACATGGGTGAGCTTTGCTTATTGGAAAGACAGGTGACTAAACATTCCATTTAGGGTCTCTTGGGGCTTGGAGATGAAGTGCCCAGAACACTTCCTTGGGTTCTGGGAGGCGGTGGAGGAATAAGAGGAAAACTCACATGTAGAAATAACCCACATGTCCATCCTGTGATGTGTAGATACGTACAATGAGGCCTAACATGAGAATGTTACTCTGCCGTGAGGGAACAAAGCAGCCTGCATAGGGTATGACATTGCATTAACTTTGAGAACATGTTAAGTGAAAGAAGGCAGTCCCAAAAGGTTGCATGCACTTTGTAATTTCATTTGCATGAAACACCCAAGGCAAGCATGTCTGGACAGTTGATTAGTTGGTGGTCAGGGAGTGGCTCTCCCATGTGTCTCCTTTCAGGTGATGCAGATCTGGGCAGCTAGATAGAGGTGGTGGCTTTACCACATTGTGGATATTCTTCATGCCACTGAAGTGCACGCTCTAAATTGATGAGAATGGGCAATTATGTGTTGTGTGTATTTTACAGTAGAAAAGTGAGAGGACAAGGTAGGAATCTGGGCAGTGAATATGTGTATGTGCTCTTTATAACATTTTTCTGACTTATTCATATGCAGGGGCATTTTCATAACAAATTATTGTTGGGGGAGCTAGGAAGAAAAAAAATATTTCCTAGGCTGCAGGTTTCAGAGGCAAGTTGGGAATAGTAGCCCTCAGATGTTCCCTCAAGAGCAGCAGGTGTGGGAGCACTGCTGTTTGCTCCAGGCTCTGACTTAAGGTTTGCCAGCCAAGTGCTCAAGGGGAGACAGAGCATTGGATGCTGCCCCCATGCTTCCAAATGGAGCAGGAAGGGACACAGTGTCCACAGCCTCAGCCTTTCCTAAGTCTGCCAGCGTCACGGTGCCCCCAGAAATATAGCTTGGAAGAGAAAATGGTCTTGTCTCAGTTTGTACCAAGGAAATGAAAGCACAGAGATGTGACCAGACTTGTGATGGCTCTGTGAGCTCCAAAGGGGGAAAGAGACTCCAACCCGGTCTCCTGCACTCCCCCAGTCACCTCTGCAGCACAGAGCCTGCGTGGGGCTGGGGGCAAAGCCATGTGCATGGAGGTTTGCACAGCAGTTGTAAGGTTGGTAGTATGCAGGTGGGAGGTACAGCCTAAAGTAGGCCTGGTCCAGGGTGCCCATGCTATGGTCCCTTCTTTAACCAGCAGGTGCCCAGCAACCTCCCATCTTGGCTTCCTGCCTGGGTGGCTCTGGGCCACAGAAGCCTTCCTGTGGGTGGGCATCCCCTCCTTCTTGAGGGTGGGAAACTATGACTCAGGCTTTGGTGGCTGAATTTTAGAAACAGGAGGCAAGGATAGAGAGGCAATGCTTCTTAAAATCCTGGGGAGGGGACTGGGTCTCTGTTCCTGGGACTTTGACCTTGGGTTCTGAGTAAGCTGCATGAGGTTAGTGGCGTGAAGAAGCGGCAAGTCCAGGGTCCCAGCTGAAGGGTAGATAAGCAACCTGAGAGAGGGGGAAAGCTTTCTGGGCTGCTCTTTTCTTCAGGGTTACGGTAGTGGAGGACTGTTTTTGCCCACCGTCCAGCCATGCCCCACCCTGCCTTGGTGCGCAGGCCAAGGCCTGTTTGGGGAGGTTGCCACAGCAGAACTGTGGGATTGGCTCTGCTGACGCCTTCCCCTGGCATATGGCTCCTCCGCCCGCCTCGAGCTCTGCCAGCGGCTCCCCTTTCTCCATGGCAACTTAGCTCAGTGGTCCCAGTGGAGGAGAGAGAATCAATTCTCCCTCCTTCCCGCCCTCCCGCTCCACTCCCCACCCCTTCCTCTCCTGCTTGCCTTCCTTTTGCCTCCGTTGTCCCTGCCTGGTGGCTCCTCATACAGCCAGGGGACTGTGTGCTGGCACTTCCAGGCATGAGCCGCCTATAGCACTGCAGGCTGGGGGCGGCTCTCTGAGACCTGCACATGGGCAGCCAGCAGAGTCTACAGGATGGGGCTGCTGAGAGGGGCCCCAGCCAGCTCCTGCTGCGCGAGGCTCCAGCCCTGGTACTTTGTACCCCCCTCCCTTACCTCACATTGGCTTCCTGAAAGGTAATTTTCTGCTTCTTCTTGAACATGTCTCAGCTTTAGGCTAGATTTATTAGCGAGGAAGGCTCCATCTGGTCAAGGGTCTGTTTACTTTCTCTCCGAAAAGCTGGGATAGAGGGAGAGCTGTAGGGAGAGGCCTGGCCTGGCCTGCCGGAGCACTGCCTGTCAGAGCAGAGTTGGGGTACACAGTCCCTCTCCTGAGTAGCCCAGCTCCTGTCTTCCTCTGGGGGCCAGAGACGGTGCGCTGCTGCCCTTCCCGTTTTGCCAGTGATTGCTAGAGCACCAACAGCCTGCTTTCTTAGAGCGTGGTCGCACCAAGGAAAGAAGGAAATCTAGAGACGCTCACGTGCCCCCCAGCGGGCAGAGCTCTGCCTACAGGCTGCCTGGCTTTCTAACTGACTAGTCCTTAATCCTAGGAAAATGGGCACTCGGTGTGGGGATGTTTATCCCTCCACCATGATTTCAAGAGGATGATGTCAGGAGACTCATCTCCCAGCTGACTTCAGGTGGACTGGTCCTGTGGGTATGTCCTGTGTCCATCTTCACATACCCTGGTGCCTTGGAACTGCCACCCAGCACAGCTGGTTTCAAATGGGATTCTAAGAATGGTGGGTGAGCATTCTCCACCTCTTCCCACCCTGAGGAAAGGCATTCAGAGGAGTTGGTGGTGTTGACCCCTCCATAGCTCAGCCCAGGGGACAGGCAGCTCCCCCATGGCCCCTCCTTCCTGTGCAGCTGGCAGTGGAAAAAAAAAATCCTTGGTTGTCAACAAGAACATCTTCTGTGTTGATGGAAAGTGAGGGCCGAAGATACCGGATTTAGCACCCAGTTCTTAGAAGCTACAGGCTTGAATGGTGTCTGTGTGTAAGCCCTGTCTGATCTTTAAATAGAAAAGCACATATCAAGTGGCCCTGTCTGACTCATGGGGAACATCAAAGTTTGGTGTGGTATCAGGGAATCCATATCCAACCCTGAAAGTGGTACCCAGCTCAGGAGACTGCCTGAAGAGGTGTTGAGCATTCAGGTGTGGTCCTGAGTTGTCAGGTGGTATGAGGCCTAGGGTGAGACACACGTTAGCTCGCCAAACTAATAGAGGATAGCAGACTCAAGATCGTGTTGATAAATCAGGCCATGGCCACATGATTGCTTTGTTTTTGATTCTACATTCTCCCCGACAGATTGCTTTAATAATGACATCAGGACCTCGACAGCAGCTCAAGGCCTGCGTAGCTTTGTGGTTGGGTCTATCTCTCCTATGACCCCTTTCTTTAAAACTGCAAGAGAGCTACCATAGACTATGTTTCTAGTGCCTCCTTCCGAGCAGTAAAACAACCCTGATGGGCAGGACAAGGAGGTTGTGTGTCTGCAGGCTCAGCAGAGCTTCCAGGCTCTGTACTCACCAAGACCCTCCTGGCATCTGGTGCTGTGCAGGCTTCCTAATGGCATTACCCATGTCTGGGGTTGTTGACTGGCTGTGAATTCTGATGGGTTTACGAGCTGTTGGTGCTGGGGAGGCCGTGTGCTGGTTTTGTTTTGTTTGTCTGAGAATGGAAAATATGATGTGACACGTAAAGGCAAGCCCTCAAGAACAGCTTCTTTCTCATCTCTGCGCTTAGCTTCTGTGGGAGGCTGGTCCAGTACTGCCACCGCCACTGCTGCTGTCACAGCAAGGTTCTTCTGTCTTGGAGTCTTTCATGCTCCCCCAGGACAGACAAGCACCCATTCAGATCATTCACTTGGCAAACCCAGAAAGGACAGCCAGAGCTGAGCTCAGAAGGAGAGGCAGGATCCACCGCCAACTGCTTGTATCCCAGGTAGACCCTGAGTGCCGTCCTCCAGCCCTGCCTCCTCCCACCCGAGTCCTTGCTTAGTGGATGCTCCCAAGTGTAATTGTGATTGCAAGATTGCACATAGTGCTGACTTACTTGAAAGCATCTTGGGGAGCTGCAGAGGGTGTGAGAGCAGCTTGGAGAGGTGGGAACCCTGGCTGCCGATGGCTTCAGCCAGCCAGAGTGTGGAAGGCTCATTCCAGGAAAACTGGAATAATCACCGTATTGGCTGGCTTTCAGGCGGGTGAGTGGTTCTTTCTTCTTTAATTTGACAGGAACGCCGGGATTCAGGGAAGGGATGGCGGGAAGCTGGGGGAGCCTGTGCTTTGTGCAGACCTCATGAAGCCCTGATGCTGTAAGGGTCAAGTTTGACGCATTTCTCCCGTGCTAGGTTGACCACCAGGCTATGCCCAGGCAAGACAGGCAGCTCTGCCCCTGTTTAGGGATTCTGAGGCTTAGAACAGCATCTGTCTGGGAGGTTGAACCTCTGTGCCCTCTTAGGGCACCCTGTCCTTAGCTCTTAAAAAATCTCTTGGGGGTATTTACTGAATAACCTCAACTGTGCAGGAAGAAGGAAGTTCATGAGTTAAACATTCCCCTGTGTTCTTGTGATTTCCTTGAACACATACATACATATGTGTGTACACATGCTCACATCTTTGTGCAGTTATGCATATGTATACATGAATGCACACATGCAGCACTTGTTCAGGCTATTCTTGAGTATACACACACATACACATGCATGTGCATATCCACATGTACATGAGCATGAACCACACACAAACACATGTGCCCCTTCTGCTATCAGGAGCTCACGTATCTATTGACATTCTGCTCATGCTCGCATGATCTTAATAATTGTTTCCAGCACTGCCAAGATCATGCACTTGTGCCTTTACTCATTTTTTTTCAACTCAGTCTTACCTGAGTAATGCAGATTGTCCTTGTTCATTTCTAGAAAGAGAGCCCACCTTCTCCTGTCCCTCTCTCCTTATCCTGTACGACAGTGTTTGGGGATTTACAGAGATTGGCATGTTCATCTGTAAGAGAAGCATGCAGCTGCTCACTCACTGAAGATCTCTAGCCCCAAGGGGATTATCAAAGAGAGACTGACAAGCTTAAGGTGTGCTGAGATGCAAGCCTCTGTGAGTGGTGTGTATGCACAGCTGTCTGGGATGTGTGAATATGTAGAATATGTGCATCTGAGAGTGCATTGCATGTGTGGTTTGTGATGTGTGTATAAATGCGGGGCATATGCTTGCATATGTGTTCTTTGTTTATAAATATGCATGTAAATGTGTAACCTGTGAAACATTTACCTTATGTGTGTATGTGAATGTGTGGGTGCATACATTTATTTGTGTGCATATATGTGTGGTCTGTGTATGTATGTGAATTCACTTGTGTGTATTACCTGTGATGTGAATGATTGGAGCTATGTGCATGTGTATATTTGGTATTTGTGTGACTGTAGTATGTTATGTAGAGGTATGTGCTTGTATGTGGCATGTTGCTGTATATTTGTGGCATGCATAGTGTGTTGTCTGTTTGAGTGTGAGCTATGTTCAAAGTGTGTTCATGTAGTATGCCCATTGTATTTGTAGTATATGTGTAGTATGTATATCTGCAGGGCTCTGTGAAAGTGTGTTGTTTGTGGTGTTATGTGTGTCACTGTGAAGGTACAAATGTACATATGTGTGGTATGTATGTGGTCTGTTATGTGTGAGGATATATATATATATATAAATATGTGTGTGGTATGTGTATGTATATGCATTATGTGTGTAGGGTATACCATATTCTGTGCGTGTGAGTGGTGTACTGATGTGTATAGATGTGATATGCTATGGATAAAGTGTTTGTGTTTGCATTGAGATTTGTGCAAACATATGTATGTGCTCATATATGTGGAGTGTTCTGTGAGAATGTGGATATTTGTGTGGTGATTCATGTATGTATGCTTGTGGGGTGTTTGTGTGTTATATAAATATGTGGGGTGTGTGTTTTCTGTGTGTGCGTGTGTGTTTATGTTTACATCTACAGTGCTCCTTTTTGGATGTCTGGGCACCCCGGCTTCCTCTCCCTTTTCCATTTACTGGCTCAGTTTCCTGAGAAGCTCTGGGCAGATGTGTTTGATATGACTGTCCTGGAGTCTTACTGATCATTACAGTGGGTACCTTCAGCATTTCATCTCATTGGATGCTGTGCAGACACCCCATTTTACATGCCGTCTCAGGGTTTGAACACCCTGTGCCATGAAGACAGAGCCAGAACTCGGCTCTCTGGACTAACTCGTTCATCATTCACACATGCAGCTGCTCTGTGCGGCAGGCCCTTGGCTCCAGATGAAGACCAGACCAGGCTTTTGCAGAAGGGCAGCCAAAGAAGGCAGTGCTTGACCCACCTGGCTTCCCTTTCCTCCACCGCAGCTGTCTGACGAGGAGGCTTGAAAGTAACCGTGGCAAGAAGTCCTGGCCCCAGCCCACCTTCTCACTCACGATTCCTGCCCAAGCTACAGTTTAAGATTTAACACCCAGATACCTGCTCCCCACACCCCACCACTTTGATTAAGAGTTATCCCACAGTCTGGAAGACTATGTGCATTGCAGAGTCTGTTTTCTTTATACTAGGGTCTTAGATATCAATGGCTTATGTGGTAGGACCTGTGCCTCACTCTCCTGCCTGTAACATGGAGATAACACTGTTTCACACACCTAACATTCAGAAAAGATGTGGCGTGCTTGGAAATGGATAGTGTGTGTTGGCGGAGGTGGTAGGGCTGCATATAGACAGGTCATTCCAGTGTCTTCTTTAATGGGCAGGACAGATAATGCACCCATTTAGACATGCACATAGGGAGAGGACAGACACGAAGCAGGCTGTGCAAAAGAAGAATAATCAACAATTCTTGGGGTGTGTGTGTGTGTGTGTGTGTGTGAGTTTTTGTTTTAATTTTATAATTTTTATGAAAATTGGAGATTATGAAGATAATTTTTTTAAAAGGTCTTTGACACTTGAGGACTTTTCCTAGAAAGTTGACAGGATGTGTGGTAACACAGAAGTGCCCTTACCTTAAAGAATCCATTAGAAGTCAAATGATTAAAGGCTATAGGTGGCTGTGCAGCTGTGGGATAAGGTCAGGGACCATGGCGGACAGGAACTGCATCTTCTGGGTTACCAGCCTGAGGCCGTTTCCCCTAAACAGGGTTGGGGTCCAGGGTCTGGGCTCAAGAGTCAGACTCTGTTGCCCAGAGTGGCCCTTTAGTCTGCTAGGTGAGAGGAAGATGGATCTTACACTGGTGTCAGAAATGGGCACTGGTTTTTTTTGTTCGTTTATTTACTTTGGTGTTTTGGGTCCAACATGCAGAGGTGAGCGCCCCTGTGAGGTGAACTTTGTTTTCTGCTCATTGCTGTGAGTTCTTCTCACATAAATGTCCAACCTCAGAGCCTTGACAGCTGTTACAAGCAAGCACCAGGCCCACAGCTCAAGAGTCTGTAGTCCCTGCTCCGTTCCGTGGGAACTTCTCTGAGCTGCCACTGTCCTTTGACAAAGCCAGGCTTGGTGGAAATGAATGAACTGTGCAAAATGCTGGGGTGAGGGCGGGGCGTCAGGAGAGGGGAGAACAGGACACCTACCAGCTTAACTCAGTGTCTGTATTTTAAGCAGCTACCCATCCTTTGCCTCAATTTTCCCATTTGGTGTTATAGCAGTTACACCCCTTCCTTTCTCACTCTGCCATCAGCCTGCGCATGAAATCCTGGAGATAGCCTTGGCCTCTCTGAGCCTGTTTCCTGGTTTGCACGATAGGGTTAGTGATGGGTACCCTTGCAAGCCTATAGAGGACAAGAGGCACAGCCTTTCTGCAGCACACTTTTTTCCATATTAGTGCCCTTTCTGCCTGGTGCCTTGTGCCCTTGTAAAGTACCTCACAGTTTTCTAGGTGTGGGCACACCCCTGATGGCAGTCTTTGGCTGTGAACAGGCTTTGTCAAGGCTGTTCAGGCAGGGAGTAGGGATTGGTTAATTTTAAAAACATTCTTGCCACCTTGTTTCATTTGCTTGGTGTGTATGAAACTTCAGCTGGTTGCTGAAGTCCTATCTCCAGGACTGGGCCCTGGGATAGAGGGGATGGGGACTGGGCAGCTTGGGGGAAAGAACTTTCCTCAAAAGTAAGAAGCACAAAGTGGCAGCTATATAGATACAGATTCGAGTCCTACCTGTGTGACTCATGGGACCTGCTGAATCCATTGTACCGTAGCTTCTTGATGTGTAGAACAGGGCAGTTGTCCCCACTGTGCCTCACTCTGATTGCAGCTCCAAGTCTCTACTGATCATAAGAGGGCACAGAACAGGTTTTAATTTCTCAGGGCTTACCTCCAAATGTCCATTCTATATCAAAGCTTGACAGGCCCTCCAAATGCTCTGTACCTCGCCAGTACAGACTCCAGTGTGCTTCCTAGAGCAGGCTTGCCTTGAGATGAGGGGCAGCGTTGTCATTCACCAACCCCCAGGTGTTTCTGACTGTCCTTCCATCACAGGATCCGGGGGCAGTTCTGTGTCTCACTACTGGATTTCAGATAAAGCCACAGTGTGAAGGGGGGAGCCTTCACAGGCCCAGAGAAGGGGCAGAGACCCATAGTCACTGAATCCCTGGCTAGTAGCCTGAGCTTAGAGCAGGGAGGTGTCTCTTCTGTTCCTGCTCACATTTGGAGACACTTGTTGGGAGGATCCTTAAAGGGCACATGCTGTCCAGCCCTCAGAGATGCCCCTCAGTCGCTAGCCTGGGCTGAAGAACCAAGTGGTCCCCTTGAGATGATATAGATGGGCTTCCCAACTCTGGGCCTTTGGGTATATGACCCAGCACAGACCCAGCCTCCAGACCACTGTTTGATATAACCTCCTGTCTGTAGCCTGGTAGCATTTAGGGGCTTTCCAGTGGACCATGCTAGAGCAGGACCAAGACATGCCTCTCTCTCCCTACTCCCATCTCTGTGATGGGAGGAAGTTAGCAGAGCTTCTGGAATCTACCTATCTACCTCATCTTGGGGAACAAGTCTGCCAGCCTCCAGACTCCCTCCACTGCTCCGTTCCTGGCTGGATCTCACACCTTGGGCTTGGTACTATCTGTCCATATGATGATGTCCAGTGTGCAGACTGCGGCCTCTCTGCTACCTTTCAGTTGTGTCTGGTCTGTCAGCTTACTATAGCCTATGACATCTTTAGGGCAGATAGCTAGAATCTGTTCCATATGGGTCAGAAAAGTTGAGTGACCTTTCCAAGGTCAGACAACTATTCAGGAACAGGGTTTGGAATTAAAATCATTTTCCTAACCAAAATTTACTGGGCACCTTAGTTTGTTGAGCAGTCACTCTGGCTAAACCCTGGGGAACCACTTTGAATAAGGCTCAGGGCCTAAGCTCAAAGGCCATGTGTTTACATGGCCAAAGGGTAGGCCAGTGATAGCCAAGAGCAAAGTTGACACATGATGCCCAGGGGCCAGGAAAGGATAAGGAAGTGCCCCCTGGACAGAGAGATCAGCATGGAGAACTCCAGGTGCATGGGGACAATGGCCAAGTTTGGAGACACCAGAGCCTGGCTCCTGTGTATAACCTTTCCAAGCCTGTCCTGCCTCTGCTGTCTCTCTGTACATGAAAGAGGCCAATCCAGACCCTTGTCATCTTCCAGTGGTTTCTCCTTTGCCTGGGGAGATGTGTTTAAAACTCAATTTGCTAAGTCTCTCTTGGAGGTGTGATTCAGAGAGCCTGGGAGGGAGAGTAAAGAGTCTGAGCTTTTTAGATTTATATTTACTTGGTTATTTGCCCGGAGGTGGAGGGCAGAGGATAACCTGAGAGATTCTGTTCTTCCCTTTTACCATGTGAGTTCTAAGAATCGAACTGGGATTGTTAGGCCTGGCTACTGAAGCATCTCACCAGTCCAGGAGCCTGCATTTGAAAAAGGCTCACTAGGTATTTCTAAAGTCTCACGGCTATACTCTGTTCTGAGCAATGCCTTACTCAACTATCTTATAACCTTTTGAGCCCTGCTCTATACAGCCAGCCTTGTGACAGTCCTGACCTGACTATGACTGTTGGCCTGGCAACCCAACTGAAAGGTAGGATGGAAAGGGCTTTCCTTGCTGCAGCATCTGTCAGAGAACCCCCTGCTAAAGCTTCCAAAAGCCTTGACATTGCCTTTCCCGATTCTGAGAGGTTCTCAACTGGAAGCAGATTGAGAAGCAAGGGAGAGGGTAGGAAGTCCTGTGTGTTTTGGACTGCATGTGATGCTGGCCTTTCTCCCTGAGTTAGGTCTGAAAGCTATTTGCATGGGCTGATGTACATTAGGATTTTGGCCTGACCTGACCCATACAGGGGCCTACAAAAGACCAGGGTGGAGAAGCAGGGAAGCAGAGAGGCTGGACAACAGTCAGCATGCTATGGGCTGAGTGGTCAATTCCCCTCAAGTGTCTTAACAGCCTGAACACAGACAGGCTTCTCATTAGCATGGGAAGGCTCCTTAAGTGCCTCAAGTTAATTGGAGCACAGCCCTGGTAACAACCCAGCAACAGACTGGCACAGTCCTGCATAAGTGCTGAGGTTGCTCTCACCGATAGAGCAGCAGTGGTCCTTTCTCACAGTGCACTCAGAGCAGAAAGACTGGCTGGTAGACATGGAGAAGCAAGGGTGTTCTCTCCAGGCCGTAAGGCCAAGGCACTAGTTCCTGGAGCTGTGTGCTGTGGCACAGTGCTGAAGCTGATGACTTAAACTGCAGAGCTATATTTCAGCACTGTTCTCTAGCCAGAAGTCTGGAGTTGTATGTCTGCTCGGCCACTGCACTTCTGATGACTCTGACGCCCAGCTTCTTCCTGCTTCGACTTGTGGCTACATCACTCCACTCTGTCTCCATCTTCACATAGCCTCTACCTCTGTGACTCCATCTTTCCCTTTCTCCAAAGATGGCCATTGTTAGTTAGATTTTTGAGCCTACTCTAAATCTAGTATGATTTAGAAAATCATCTTGATTCATTATTTGCAAACACCCCATTTCCAAATAAGATTCCATTCTGACATCCTACATAGATAGGAACTTGGGGCGGTGGGGAACGTTACTGTTAATACCCAGCAGTCAGAATGTACCCCAAAGAATAAACCTACTGTACAGGCTAAGAAACACTGGACTGGTAGCTGATCCTAAGAGACAGATCAGGTAGCTTCTACCGGCTTTCCATCCCATCACCAGCTAAGTTAATTTACGTCCAAGAATAGAATCAGAGAGACCGGGAGAGGGTGTTACCATTTGGTACCTCCATCAAGTTGTCCCCCAAAGAAAGATCCAAGGTGACTCTAAAGTGCTGAACCTGGGTTGAGTTCCAGGAGGCAAACTGCTAAGCATATGTGCTTTCTTGTGGGATGGTGAGTAGCTCATCCCCAGGGGTGACTGAGTGCCTCTTGCAGGGTATGCTCTGGAGAGGGGACTCCTATCTGTCAAGCTCTGTCTGTGCTGCTCCTAGAGATTCAAACCCCACCTGACAACTGCGGGATGAGACCAGGACTCCTAAGACCTGGAAGATAATGGTGGTAGAGCTAACCTTAGATCCTGAGGTCTTGCCTACAAGCCTAGCCCAGGCTTTTGCTCCTGGCTCATTTGTTGGTTTATGGAGTGGGAAGCACGACCACAATTGTTCAGTGTCTAGGACATTAGCAACCACAGACCCTGGGTGCTAGGCCCTTTCTGCGCTGTTGAGCATGCCTGTTTCACTGCTGGGCCTCTCCTGCCCTGCTCAGATCCTCTCCTTGCCCTGTTTGGAAGTGCTGCCCCCTGCCCAGCCCTCTCTGGCTGACTGATGCTAACCTCGAGAGTAGCTCTGATAGCCTGAGCTGCTGGCCCTCAGTGGATTTGTGCCCATTATCAACACATTTCATGTGCAAGAGCCCAGACCTGTCTAAAATGAGGAACACCATATAGCTCTTGGCAGCAGGAGTGAGGATGCTGTCCATCTATTTCCCATGGATTGGCCTGGGCTGGGGAGGAGCCAGCTACAACTCGGGGTTCATCTGTGTTGTAGCCTGTGTCGGCATTTCCTCCTGTTTAAAGCCGAGCAGTATTTTCTTTACATATCATCAGTAGACATTTGGGCTTTTCTCACCTGGCTGTTTCTAGTCCAACTCCAGAGTTTTAGAGAGCCAGGTAAGAAAAGTACAGAGCTGGGTGTCTGGCAGGGCTACTTAACCTCCAAGCCCCGCTTAGCTCCAACATAAAGACTTTATTTTAGAGAGTTCTACCTATC
The DNA here is from genome assembly GCF_982192425.1 of Myodes glareolus. Lineage (NCBI taxonomy): Eukaryota > Metazoa > Chordata > Mammalia > Rodentia > Cricetidae > Myodes > Myodes glareolus. Next base: position 123,435,000 of record NC_142027.1, read on the forward strand.
CTATCCTCTCTTAGCTTGTATCTTTGCTGCCTGGGGCCTGTTTCTCATCCAGGAGATAGTACACAGCATGATGAGAATCTCAGCCCACTACCTGCCACCAGGCCTCACACACACTTGCCAAGTGACCTCAGGCATGTTCTTCTCTCCCCAAGTCCTTTCCTCTCCTCTGAAAAGACATAACCATCTGTGACAGTTTGTGGCAGCTCCTCACACAGATGCAAAACCCAGCCCTTGGATCACTCTCCTCTGCTGCCAGATCCTCCCCAGTTCTGTCATTGCAGACATTGCTGCACCTCTGTTCTGGATGGGACACTGTCGTCCACCTTTGAAACCTAAGAGCCACAGCATTTGCTCAGCTGAGCACTGCCGTGTCCCCTGTGACAGTATTGTTGGGTGAGGACTTCTTGTTCTGTTCCCTTCTGATTCCTTGGACGCAGGGTAGCCCCTGGGCTAGTTCTCACAGACTGGTTGGGCAGATGCTATGGTCTCATCACTGTGGTCACACAAGAAGGGACAAGTGCTTTGTTCCACTGTACAGGGACTTGAACTGTTCTGGGCAGCCAGTGCCTGTAAGGCAAGGACTATAAATGAGCTGCCCATAGAGGTGGCTCTGATCAGACAGGGTTTTGATGGGTGACCAGGGCACTTGAGGACAGAAGTAGACAGCAGTCATTAGTTAACCTTAGACATGTGCCCAAACCCTACTATGACATGCTAACAGTGTTTATTCCTCCAGTTCTATGAGACTGATGTTGTCCCTGCACACTGGTAATGAGTCCTAGAGCAATTAAGCGACTTTCTCAGAGACAGGTAGCTCAGTGATAGAGTGCTTGCCTAGCATATACTAAGATCCTGGATTCCATCGCCAGGAAAGTACGCACGTGTGTGGACACACACACACACACACACACACACTCACACATATACAGCTTGCATTTGAACTCATGTCTGTCTGATTCCAGTCATTCCCACAATGTTTTGTGACCATCAACTCAGTTTTTGTTTGCTTTTCTTCCTACTGCACAGCATCCTTTTTATCAAGGTGGGAGTGACTATGCCCCCCCCCCAACCTCCCACGACCTCCCCCTACCCCCGCGCTCCTGCTGTTCTGTTCAGGGCTGTTCAGCGCCTCTTCACCTCCCACCCTGTTGACATAGGGCTGTTGCTGGGCTGGTTTTGTTTTTGACCCAGTCAGCCTGGCAGGGAAGTGGCAAGCTGTGTGCAGAGCTTCCCAGAATAGCCCCCGGCTCCCCGCCAAAGATAGAGGAGCCAGACTATGTGCGATGGGCTTGGACCAGTTGGAAGATGACTCAGTTCCCTGTACCCCAGCCACCTCCTCTCCTTGTTCTCCCCTCTTTGCTCCCTGTCCTGATATACCCACCAGGCTGGGCCACTGGGTGCTTCTCAACACTTGTGACCTGAAGGGGTCAAATGGATGCTGTGGCCATTGGCTTCAGGGTTTTAGTTGGAATGGCTTCTTGTTTCTTTGTGCCCACAATGAAGAGTTCTTACCCCCCCTTGTCACTGATTTGTTTGGTGACCTTAGCCAAGTACCTGGCCTTCTCCTGGCTTCAGTTGCAGTGGGAAAAATCTTCCCAACGTCTCAAAATGTTGCTGGAAGTGTGAGTGAGGTAACAGGGAAGCTGGTGGTGATAGAGTGACCAAGTAGTAACAGACCAATGTGTTACTTCAACCTTGACTGCTTAGAGCAGTGGCTCTCAACCTTTCCGATGCTGCGGCCCTTTAGTACAGTCCCTCATGTCGTGGGGACCCAGCCATAAAGTTATTTAGTTGCTACTTCATAACTGTAGTTTTGCTACTGTTATGAATTGTAATGTAAAGATCCAATATGCAGGATATCCGATATGTGACCCTTCCCCAAAGGAATTGCCACTCACAGGTTGAGAACCCCTGGCTTAGAGAGTGGTGTGAGTGTGAGAGCAAGGGAAACTCTCCACCAGCACCTCCATCCCGTCCTTCTTGGTGACCATGGGGCCACCTTCTTGAGTGCTACATATGGATACTCAACACTGCCACTGTTTATTTCTCCTATTCTTCTGGGATGAGACATCTAGCTTTATAAATATGGCAACTAAGGCTCAAACTCTAAATAACTTGATCCTGACCCGTGAGGGGGGGATTATGACTGGAATCTCCATCCTGACTTCAAAGCCTGTGTCTGTCATTGATATCGTAATGCCTCCTCATAAAAAGAAGCCTTCATTGCACTCTCTGGGCTCTTCCCTCCAACCTTGAGCTCCTCATAAAAGAGCATCCAGAAGATCACACCTGTATTAAGGACGGACCCACAAAGCTTCCTACTTAAAAGAGTTTCCTGGGATATAGAAGCATTACTCATGTAAGCTTCTCTGTTGTATTGTACATGTAAACAGTTTCACACAATAGTGAGCAGACGTTTGAGAGACACCACCAGGAAGCCCTGAAGCTTCATATTCTCTTTCCCAGACCCCCAACTCCCCACCAAAGTCTTGTGTAGCCTGTAGTGATTGCTGACAGTAGAGATACAGATCCAGGCCAGCCCAGCTCAGGAGCTGCAGCACCAAGAGCTGAACCATGCTTGCTGCTCCGTCCCCTGCTCTGAATACAGAGCCTAGAAAGCTGTCTCTACTGGACCCCAGCCACATTCCTTAGGCTAGCTCTTGTCACTGAACTGGGCCATAGGATGTTGCCCAGGTTTTATCCCGGAACTGGGCTCCTCCCTATTTGTCCCTTTGCACCCAACCTTCATACTTTTATAGACATGGTGCACTCTCACTACCCCACCGTGTGTGTGTGTGCCTTTATATGTGGCTAATGTCCCTGGACTATCTTCCAAAGTCCAAGGGCCAGGTGAGTTTCAAGGGCAAGACACACATAACCCTGTTCAGTATCATGTGGCTTGCAGGACGAGACACACATAACCCTGTTCAGAAACATGTGGCGTGCAGGACGAGACACACATAACCCTGTTCAGAACCATGTGGGTTGCAGGATGAGCCAGGCCTGATGTACAGTTGGCTCACAACATACAGAGAGAACATTGACATGCATACCCACAATGCCTTACTCTCTATCCCCAAATGCAGCAAGCTCTGAAAACTAAGTGCTTTGTCATAGCTCATTTGGCAACAGAGTCCCGCGTGAACTGGGGTGAGGCTATTTATAATCTACATGAAGCTATTTATAGCCGTTATATATCCTATACTCATGAGTTCACTGCAGAAATTTCAATGTATTCGATTATTGAAAGCTGTGGAAACGTGCTACCTGTCTGACATTCAGGAAGCAGAAATCCCACACACATCTGCCCCAGGGGTGAGCATTCTGTGACTTTTTTACTGGTTGTAAAAAGTACCTGCCACAGTGTCACTCTTCCGTGGTTTTTGGAGCTAAGGAGGTAATGTCAGCTATGGGGGTCTTGTCCCCCACCCCAAGCCTCTCAGCATCCATCAGAGTGCCCAGCAGTAAGTTGTTTTCAGTATCACTTGGTTGACTGGAACACATTTTTTCCCCCAGGCCTGGTATAAGAAGCCTTCCTCATTTACACTGGATACTCACACACACTGGCTATATTACCCTTTCTCGCTCTCCAGAAGATTCTGAGTGTTTGGTATCTTACCTCTGTATAGGAAGGTGAAAAGGGATAACTGGGCCTTCAGTTCTCTTCTACTATGTTGCCTCTGGGGAGTCTTGGGCACAGGGCAGCTTGTGTCCCTAGATTTTTAGTCAGGGCATGCTGAAACTGGAGTGGAGAGTGAGTACTTAAGACCCAGGTACATGTGGAAGAAGGGGATTGCAGACCCAACTGCTTCCCTTGGGGCAGGGGAGCCAGCCTTGGCTACCAGTGGGGACCACTACCTCCCCCCATGCCTATAGTTCCTCAGAGCATCCTTTTAGCACCAGCTCAGCAGATCATGGGGAGGGGAACCCGGAGAGGTCCTGGGCACAGCTCAGGGGTCTTGAGTACATTCTTGGGAAGAACCAGTCAGGTCCTCACTGAGAAGATGCCCTCTGCAGCTGAGACATCATGCATTCAGTCAGATTATGGTGTCTAGAGCAGTGCCTCACTGCTGTGTCTCCCAGGCCTAAGATTTGGCCACAGTGACAGGAAGTCCACTTTAGGGTAGCTGTTGGGAACATGGTAAATCTCCTGACCTGGCCTTTGACATCTTTGAAACTGTCTGAATTGTGTGATCTTACTTGGCCTTGGCCTAACTGAAAGGAAGGAATGTGCAGACTGGTTCACTAACACTTAGAAAAAGGTCAGAGCATGCCTACCTTGCATGAGCAACTCTGGGAGAAGCATCAACCTGTCGGGGTCCAGGAGTGATTTCTGGGGCATGTGGAAGGCCATCTGCCAGTCTGTGCTCCCTGAGTCTGTGCAGCCACAGGGACCTAGGTTCCTTCCCCAAATCCTGGAGTGTGCAACCTACTGCTGACTTCCGCCCTCAAGTTCCTGCCTCTTTTTCCCCATTTCTCCTCCTCCCACTCCCCATCCTCAGTTAATAATTCAGAACCTGCCAATGGCCACTCTTCCTTCTCTACTGCAGCCTCCCTAACTTGTTCCTCAGCTAGGGTGGGTAGGGGCTTCAGGATAGGGTCTTGTTAACTCAGCTGAGTGATCACCATCAGTGTCCTGACCTCAATGAGCCCTAGTGTGCCTGGCAGCTTGATCAAGTAACCAGCATCAGAAGCCATTATCTGAAGCAGCAGAGACAGCTCCCAGAAGCCTTGGGCCCCACTGCCCCCAGCCGTAGTCACATGACTCTCTGCAGGTCACTGATCTGCTGGCATGCTCCATTCTCAGGCACATGCTTCCTGTGGTACCCGGTTCAGCTGCTGGGATCTTATTTTTCCACTACTATTTTTCTTGACAGGGTTTCTTTGTTTGTGTAGCCCTGGCTGTCCTGGAACTTGCTCTGTAGACCAGGCTGACCTCACACTCACAGAAATCCACCTGCCTCAATCACCTGTTGGAATTAAAAGGGTTCACCACTACTGTCTGGCAGCTGCTGAAATCTTAAGCTTCCAGCTCCTAACTGCCCAAAACATGGCCCCTGCTCCCAATCTTCACCACCTGCTTTCCATGCCAGGTTGGATCTGTACCTCAGCTGGGTGCTGGGTCCACAAGGTCCTGTGGGGAAGCCTGATGCTCTTTCCTGCCCTCTGTCATCACAGCGTCTGTTGTGTGCAGACGTGGGGGGGAACCAGACATTGAGGTCACCCCCTCAGGGGAATATAGGAACTTGGGGGTGTTTAGTACACCTCAGGGTAGGAAGAGCCTTTTTGTCAAACTAGGAAGACCTGCCAGAAGAGGAGGGCCACACAATTCAATGGCTTCCCTTTTAGTGTAGAAGGAACAGTACCGGGCCCCTAGCCTCCCGGAGTTGGCAGTGACTGCTGGCAGATGACCTGACCTGGACTGTGCAGGAGGCCTCCTGGGTGAGCTGCCATGGCCTCACACCTGTCTGCTTGGACAAGGCCTCCGTGGTCAGTTCAGCACAGAGCTACTCTGGGGTAGTTCTGAATGACAGCCCTGAACTCTACCAGCCTTGCCCAAAAAAGTCTGGCTTAACTCAGGCTTTAGCTTTTCTCCAGTAAAATGAGGCCCGAGTGCGCCACACTTGGAGTGGCCTGCTCAGCCTGATACACTTCCCTGACCCACTACCAAGACTTACCACTGATCTGGAGGAGCTGACTCACATCAGGTTGGGCTAAGCAGTGTTCTAGTACCAGAGAAGTTAGCATAATAGAAAATCCCGGTGATGAGGACTTGCTGACAAACACCATGTTTTCTGTTCATCTTGCTCTTGTGTCCTTGAAGCATGTGTGTGTCTCTTACAATTATCACGTTTGTATACTGGGGACACTTGTTGACAGGACTCCTAGTAAACCCCTGTCTCCATGCTATCCTGGTAGGAGGATATCAAGAGGAGAGTATCTGGAGAGCGCCTGACAAGAAGGAGACCCACAGCATCTCTTGAAAGGGTTTGATCTAGGTGTAATAGAGGATCCTGTAGCCCACTCCAGCCTCACAGTGGTCCAGGAACATGGACATATGAGCTAAGTCTACTGATGTGAGATTAACTTACAAATAGGCATGCAGAATGGAACAATGTGTACACAGGAGCCTGCTGTTCCCACAAAACTACATCAAGATGTCACCAAGCCGGGTGTTATTTTAGTCCCAATTATTGTATCTGTTTAGCACCCAGTCTGCATAGTGCCACACACAATGGGTGGCCCAAAGGTGCAGTGTTTGAGGCCCCCTGGACTGGTGACTTCTTTGAGGTGGTTCCAGGCCCTAAAGCAATTTCCTAGATTTGTAGGAAGTGACCACATTTCACAGATGGTGGCATGTGTCCAACACATGGTACATCAGATTCCCCTACACATGTACTCCACCTACAGACAGGTGTGGTGTCTTTTCCAGAACTAGATTCATACCAGATCTTATAGGAGGGCGGCGTAAAGGATTTCAGAATGATACAGGCAAAAGCTACATAACAAATTGTGAAATTTGTAATTAGGGGTTTTTGACCTTGGGGTAGAAGAAATTGTGTCTTCCTGTTCATTAAGAGGAGCACGTTTACCCAGCAATCTGATAACACGAAGAAGCTACGAAGATGCATCATCCTGGATTAGTCAGGCATTTCTCATGGCGAGTAACAGCAATCCCATCTAAGCCTGCTCAGCTGGGAAGGGAACTGAATCAGAAGGCTCATGTGGCCACAGGAGCTTCCACCACGGCAGGAGCCCAGGGGCCTCCCAGACTGCAGGGCGTGTGCTGTCTAAGCTTCCTGACTTTGACTGCTGTCGAGGGACTAGCTCATATTCTCCTTGATCCTCACTTTAAAAACAAAAAAGTCCCCAAGAAGTTCACAGTAGGGCTGAGATCACTGATGCGGTAGAGGCCGTGCTGCTGTCTTTGCTTTCTGCTCCGATCCGATCCCTTTCTCTGATAGAGCATGTGCTGCCAGACCCCTGTCCACCTGGAAAAGAGACCAGGAGGGACACTGAAGGATGACGTGAACCCTTCGGCTGGAGTATTGAGGGTGGACAGCAGCAGGTCAGTCTGAGAAATGACAGGCAATATTGCAGCCCCAAAACCATTTATTCAGAGACAAGTAAGACTAAGAACTCAGCTTTCAATGCAAGAAACAAACAAACAAACAAACAAACAAAAACAACAAAAAATACCCCAATCCATTCAAAAGGTCATTAAAAATAAGGTCACATAACTGAGTTACATTCATCAATAGTTCAAAAAACAATCTTAAGTAAGACTTTGAAAGTTTGGTTTAAAACAAAACTAACAACAAACACAAGACAGAAAGACTAACACGGAAGAGACTATGACTAAAGTGGGAAAAACAGCCATGTGACTTTTGCCAAAAAGTCAAAAAAAAAAAAACCTAAGTGAAATATATGATTTGACTTGATTTGATTCTTTCAGAGAGTCTCATTACACAGTCCAGACTGTCTGCAAAATCACAGGCATTTGCAGCCATACCCAGCCATGAAGTATGTGGACTTTCTAAGTAAATTTAAATGACCCAAATTGGCTCATTAGAAAGAAAAATATGACCCAAGAAAGAGTTAGTTTTTCTAACCTTCAAGAAGTAGTGAGTTCTTGTATGAGATTAATTATTTTCAAGCCTGCAAAGAGATGTTACAGCTCATCTTACAGGAATCGTGGGGCCAAAACCAGAGAAGAACTCAATCATTCAACAAAGATAAAACTAAGTCAAATGGTAGCAGATTTAATTCAGCTAAATATTATAAGAGTAATATGCACAAATAAGATTATCCCAAGAATGGAAGGAAGATTCAGTATTAGAAAATATTTTCAGGGGCAGAAGAGATGGTTCAGTAGTTAAGAGCACTTGTTCTTGCAGAGGACCGAGGCTCTGTTCCCAGCACCACCTTAACTCCAGTTCCAGGGTAGCCAACACCCTCTTCTGACCTCTGTGGTCACCAGGCACACAGTTGGTGCACAGACTTTTATATGCAGGCAAAATACTAAAGCACATAAAATAAACTTTTTAAAAAAATTTAAGGAAAATATTTTCATCTATGGCTGGAGAGATGATTCCGTGGGTAAATCGGTAGGAGGGCAGAGTAGAGGAAGGAGAGCGGCAAGTTTAGACCTACTGGTCCAAAACAACTTGACTTAGGGTTTAGTAATCTTGCAGCAGGTGACAAGGCAGATAGAAGTTCTCTCTAGAGAAATAGACTCTTATGCCTGGTGTCAAAGATGTTGGTCTCCAACAACTTCTGTAGAAAACAAGCCGTTCTGTGAGGAGAGTGTAACTCAGTGGGATTATGGTATGGGATTCTGACACCACAGTAATGCAGGAAACAAAACCAGTAAAAAGGCCAGAGTAGATGAATGCCATAAGCTAGGACCAGCATGAATGCCTGTGGCAGAAACAGGTCCTGGATGTGCCTCTGATGCTGATGCTGAAGCCCAGCCTGTAAAGCAACCGTGCTCTGCACAACTCAGTGACCAGCACAGGGAATAAGAAGCTCTGAGGACGATGGAGCAGATCTGAGAAGGAACCTAACAGAAGTCCTTGCTGGAGAAAGGGTCGATGTGGGAGGCAGACTGCGAAGGCAGCCTGCAGTGACTGCTCCTGGGACAAGGATGCAGCGAAGAAGAGTCCAGGGAGAGAAGAAAAGAGGAGAGGAAGCCAGAGTCCACGTGAGTGGGAGCCAGCGCTGTAAGGATGGCTGATACTTACTTCCCAGGGTCCTCAGCTTACAGGAAGGACCCAGCCCTATCCCTTGAAATGACATAAAGAGCATGATAAGGGCTTTGCTATGGCTCCACCCCACTTACTCCCTTCTTCCTGTCTAAGGTTCCTAAAAATTAAGCAGTTGTCAAACGAGGACAAGGTATTGGGGCTGGGAGCCTGGGGTGGGGTGGGAGCTTTGACCACATTACCCTGCATCTGGCAGGGCCCTTTCCCTGCAATGTCTAACTCAGAGGAGTGTTGCTTGTATCGTAGCCTGCGGGAACACACTTAGAGTTGGCTGGTGCGCTGTCTGTGCGACTGCACACACCCAGCACTTATGCACTCGCAGGGTTCTCCAGGTTTGACCAGTAGTTTTGTTTCTTCCTTAGTGTTTTCTTTCCTCTCACTTTTCTTCCCTGGAGATGGATGGGCATCCATCATCAGCTAGAGGGTTTTATGGAGCTATGAAAGGAAGCTAATAGCTCTGTAAAGAAGAGCCAGTTACCTGGGAAACTTTCCAGGTATGTTGTGTTCCTGGCAGCTCTGGGAGGCCTGGCAGAAAGGCCACAGCATTCACAGTGAGATGGAGCACGTTCTAGGTATGAGTGTTCAGATATGTGAATGTGCCTGTTCTGCCCTCTACTAGGGACACTGCCTGGGCACTTCTTATCCTCCAGGGACCATGAGACTGCCCTCTGAGATGGGCATTTGGGCACCATTGTTGATGACCTGTGATTCCCACTCTTGCTGAACTCAAGAGTACAGTTGGCTAGGCCTGGATCACTGGCCAGGAACCAAATACTGTACTGTTCTGTTCTTGGATACTGTATGGCCTCATCAAATGTTAGCTCACCCACCCTGGGCTGCCCTCTTCCTGTCTCATCCTGATTGGAGTGTTTTGTGTACCTGCCATTACTGGATTTCACTAGGTCCAAGCAGGCCTCTCCCAATCCACCCCATTGGAAGGGAGCTGAGAAACTGACTGCCCCCTCACCACCACTAAAGCCTCCAGCTGCTGTCTGTGTTGTTCGTGCCCCTGCATGCCCCTGGGGAAGCAAGTCTGGCCCCATAAGAAGTCTGAGTCACAGATGCTGTCACCAAACAGGGACATAGCAGGGAAGGAGGCTGCACTATTCTTAGAGACGCTTACTGTTGCTCTAAGGAACAATAACAGAGCAGCTCAGATTAACACTTTGCCTGTTTAGGAGTGCTGTCTGCCTAGAAAGGGAGCACCGAGCCAGCCATTTGCCAGGCTGCCTTTCTTAGATACCTACTAAGTGCTGCCTGGAGCCTGCTGCATAAAGAAGGAGCCCCACAGATAGACTGCCTTGTTCATTTGCTTCTCTAGCTCCTGGGGCTATAGCAACCGATGAGCCAGCAGAGCTGTGAGGGATAGAGAGGAACCAAGAGTAAAAACAAGTCATCCAGAGCAGTTAAGGTTCAGAGGAGGCTCCAAGAGGGACCAAGTGGAAGCTGGAGCCACTCAGAAGAAGGGCAAGAAGAGTGTGACATGGACTGGGGTGGAATGATGACAAAGAACAGATGTGCCCAGTCTCTGGGGACAGATGGAGACTTCAGGGTACAACAACAGCTCAGCAGCAGCCATGGTGGCAGTGCAGAGGTGGCGTCGTAGCTTGTAGGTGGGCAGACAGGGCTGGGACTGCAGGGACTGAGTAAAATCCCATCTGCAAGACAGGAAGCCATGGCTGGGTTTGCCTGAGAGCTGGGGAAGGTGGTAAGAATTCAGGGTCTGGGTACCCTCTTGTTAGGAAACTTTTCACAGCTCTCTCTTGTGGCTCCCAACAGAACTTTGGATTGTCATTGTAGCAAAATATGCAATTTCAAAGTGCTTTCTGGTCTAGTTCTGTTTAGTTCTGCCGGGTTCTGTGGCTTTAAGAACAACCCTACATGTAGCTAAGTGGTGGTGGTGCATGCATTAACCCCAGCACTGGGGAGGTAGAGGAAGGCGGATCTCTGAGTTCAAGGCCAGCATGATCTATAGAGTGAGTTCCAGGACAGGCTCCAAAGCTACACAGAGAAACCCTGTCTGGGATGGGGGATACACCGTACAGTGTGAGTCATTGTCACCAGCTACCTCCAGAGGGTCCCACCTTTCAAAGCTGAAGCAAGGTCCATTGACTACCCCCCCGACACACACACACACACACACACACACACACACACACACACACACACACACTGCCATTCTACTTCCCAACTCTGTAGATGGAACTGCTCTAGCCAGCACATAGAAATAGAATCATCTTTGGGGACTGGTCTTTTCATTTCATCCGTGTCAACAGGGGTTAGTACTTCCACTTGAGAGCTGAATATTTCCCATCAGTTTTAATGACATGTGTGCTACTTGCCTCCCAGAGGCTGAAAGCTTCCTGAGTACTCTTGTCTTGATCCCCAGGACCTCAGTGCCCATCACAATCTGGCTCCTGGTGACTGCCTGGATTAGCTGAGGGTATGAAGTTGAGACTGTCAGAGTTGAATCTTCCTAGATGAGTTTAGGGAGTTGTGTTGAGGTTAGCAGGGAAAGACCCTGTTTGCCAGGCAGTGGAGCCTTGGTCTCTAGCTTGATCTGGGGGAATACATGAGATATCCCCAGGCCTCTGTCTGGGGAATAGAGTTGAGTAGAGGGTCGCATTTTAGAAAGGTTTAGGGCTAGGGTTCTTCCTTCTCTGCTCACTCTTTCAGTTAATTTTAAAGGTTAGCATACAAATGATGGGTCTTGTTGTGGTATTTAGTATAGGCATGTCCTTATACTTTATTACCAGTCCTCTCCCACAATTCTCCCTGCCCTTCCTGTCCCCCGCCCCCATCGGTCCCCTTCCTCCCCCTGTCAGCCTTGGTTTCTAACATAATTAATGTCATTCAGTACATTACAAGAAACCCCAAGTAGCCCCTCTCTGATGGAATTTAATTAGAACTCTGCCTCAGCCGGGAGATGTGCACTCCCTACAAAGTCAACTGAAAGAAAATGAGGCCAATAATCTCTCCAAGCGACACATCTTTGGGGAAAGCCTTTAAGCCGCTCTGTTCCTTCCTAGCTTGTGCAGATCAGATGGCATCCCCATTCAGCCTCTAGTAAACAACGCTAGCTCTCAATATGCACTGTTCAGTTCTGGTGTCCTTGATTCCTTCCTGCCATGGAGACACCCTTGCCTTTTATGCCTGGAAAGATTGTTCTGGAAAAGCATGGGTATAAGAGCATTTATGAATCATACAGTGTATTATCAGTACTTGAAGAATTATATACAAATGGAGGCCCATTAAGAAGCTGATGGTTCAGTTCTCAAGCTGCTTTGCTGACTGGGTTCTCACCTCTAAGAGATTGTGAGTGAGGTCACCTCAGTTATAAACCAAGGCCATTGACACAAAGAGCAGCATTGTTCAGCTATGAAAAGGAATGAAGCCCTCATATGATACAACATGAGCCTTGGAAACAAGGCCAAGTGCAAGAAGCCAGACTCAACAGTCCTTTATGATTCCAGGTATAGGATGGGTCCTGGATGATACAAATCCATACAGATAGAAAGCAAATTAGTGGAGGCCATGGAGGGGTGGGATGGGCTATGGCAGTGGGAGGGGGGGCGCTGCTAAGGACTGCAGATTTCTTTATGGGCAGAGAAAATACTTTGGAATTAGATAGTGGTGATGGTTGCACAGCTCTGAATACATTAACAACCACCTTAGAGGGTGAACTGCTGGGCATGTGAATTCTGTGCCCACAACAGACGTAAACCATAGGTGGTGCTTCTGACTCAAGGTAGTGGGAGGAGGGATTGCTATAGCCCGAGCATGGGAAGTGGTCTGTAAATCACAAGGTAAGGTTTTCATGGTGTGCAGCTCCAGAGTGGGACTGTTGTGTGCGGTCAGTGGGGGTGCAGAGCTCGCTTGAGGGTCGCAGGTGGTGCCCCAGGAGAGCAGTGTCAGGCAGGCACACTGCGTGGTTTCCCTTCCGTTCTCTTCACAGAACTCTGGTGAACTGAGGGCACGTGGGAGTTGAAGACTGCTACTCTGACCCTTAGCCATGCTGAGTGCTCTAGACTCTAAGCTCTAAAGTCTTAGAGAACATTCCCTTGATTGTAATTGAGGAGCACTGAGCAGTTTCTCTGAATGAAAGGGTTCCAGTGCTCTTTATGATGCCCAGAGGCAGCTGGACCTGCACCTGCTAGCCATGGGGATCGGAGCCGCAGAGTTGTGGGCCATTGTGGTCCATAAGCAGGAAAGGTTTAAAGGGCACGGATTGGAACCCCAGCTCCTGGATTCTCCAGACTGAGGTGAGCCCCACAGGGCTGCTTGAAGACCTCACACCCTTGCTGGTTTGGGAGCAGAAAAAAAAAATAAAGCTTGTAGCTGGCAGGCCCCTAAATGAGTCAGAGAAGCTGGTGCTGGAATCTTGTGCCCAGAGGACACCAGTGGAGGTTCATTGGTGGCTGTGTTGGCCAAGTGAGTGGGAAAACATTGATCAGACAGAAATATAGTCATGGGTTGAAACCATCTGACTGCAAGTTCCAGGGGCCCCTGTAGCAGTGCTCTTTGGTCATTAAATACAGCAGTTAATGAAAGGTGGTGTCTACTAAGGATCCCCACCCATTTAGATACAGGAAGGTCACAGAGGCCCTTGATCAGTGAAGTTTTGGTGGAATGGGGAGGGTATACCAAAGTGAGTTGGAAAGAGACATGGGGATAGCAACTATTGTTTTCTTCAGAGGGACTTGTTAACTCAAATGTCAGGAATGAGGTTGGACCGAGGAGGTATAGTTAGAGGGACCAGGGACTTTGGCTTTATTTGTGTAATTACAGTGGTTGTTCACATCTGAATGCTGATAGAGGTGAAGGCGTCTCCAGCGGATGCCAGGGTTTGGGGAGTGCTGCGGGGAAGATTCCTGAATGACAGAAGGACATGGGACCTGTTGCCTATGTCAGCCTTCAGGTATTCCACCTGTTTTCAGGAGAGTGGGTTTGGAGCAGTGGGGTTGCTCCAATTTGATGAAGATATAAAGAAGACGTACAAAATCAAAAGTGGGAGTGTGGAAACTTGCTCAGTGTGGAGGGATCACAGGAGCTCCTGTGGTATCACAGCCCTCCTGAGGTATCACGTGCACAAGGCTGGCAAACAGAAGGGTGAACCCACAATGGTGAGGTGGCTACTAGTAAAAATCTAGCTGGCATCATCTTAACAGGTCACAGCTCATGTTGCCAGTCAGGGGACTGGAGTTACCAGGCTGGGAACTGTGGGCAGGTGATGAGGCTCCTTAGGTGCTGTCTCTGGCAGCTTCTGTGTTCCTCCTCTAGTTTTACAGCAGCAGCAGCAGCAGCAACAACAGCAGCAGGTGACGCCCCCTAGCGCATGCCTCTGGTAAAATCCCCTCTGCACTACAAGTGTTAACAGCCCCGTGGGTCCTGGGCAGTCAGGGTTAACCATTCTGATTGGCACCAGTTTCCGCGTGGGCCTGGATGTGGGAATTCCTCAGCCCTTGACAGCAGCGATGTCCAGCTCTGCCTGTGGGATGTGTCCGAGAGTCTTGTCCCTCCAGGCTCAGCAGCTCTCTTGAACTCAAATGACCCGGGCCTGCAGCTTCTCTTCTCTCGGTCTTTCCAGTCTTCCTTCCCTCTGCAGCCACAGCTTTCCACCCCCTTTCTAGTTCTTGCCATCTCCCATCTCCCGTGTTCCTGCCCCGACTGCTCCCTTGGTTGTTCAGCTCTTGGCTTCCTGTTGTCAGGTGACTGCCTGCCCCACAGCTCAGTGGACTGGCTCCTCTACTGTCACTGTTACCATTCCTCCTCTGCCTCTACTTCTTTTTCATGGTAACTCCTGGTCTACACTACTAAACATCAGTCAAAAAATAAAAAATAAAACACTTGAAAGAAGACTTTCATTGAGAAGCCATGCAACACCAGGGGCGCAGCACGCCTAGGAGATACCAAAAAAGAGCACCCTGCTTTACAGCCAGAAGGGCCACTTGGCACCGATCACACTTGAACCTCACATGCAGGTGAAAGCTTGTGTTCTAACCTAACACAGCTTGCCCCTTTGACCCCGTCACACCAGGAGAATGCCCCGCTTTGGTTAGATGGAAAGGTTCACGGAGCCTTGTCATAGCAAAGGCCTGCAGGAACTGGAGCAAGCAGCTGTGATCACTGTATAGTTTCCCCCAAGGCACCATGAAGTGTTCAGGGTGCTTGGTCTTTTGGCATATAAGTAATCTGGCTGTAATTTGTCAGTCCTTTGGCTCAAAGCAGCCGGGCCAGCAAGGGAACATCCAACAGCTGCCAGCTAAGGAATCGTGTCCCACCCCGTGTCTTTGCTTATCAATGGTAGAATGCATGCTTACAGCAGGAACTTAGAGAGTTTAGCAGTAAGAGTATATTTGTTTTGTTGGTTTTTTGAGACAGGGTTTTTCTGTGTGTCTTCCAGGCTGTCCTGGAATTAGCGCTGTAGACCAGGCTGGCCTCGAACTCACAGAGATCCACCTGCCTCTGACTCCCAAGTGTTGGGGTTAAAGGCGTGCGCTACCACCGCCCAGCTCAGTAAGAGTGTTTTAAACTAGATTTTAGCAGTGCTGAGTTCCCATCGCATCTCATGATCACAGGATTCATGCCTGTTTGGGAGTAAAAGACCCCTAGACTCCCACCTGTGCCTCTTAGGAGCTCTGGCATTTTGGGACTCCTCGAAAGTTTGAGTTTCCATTAAGGGTTGAGAGAACTGAGGGAGGCTTTAGGATAGCAGCTGCAGCCCAATACACTGCTTACAAATGTTCCCCAGACTTCTTGCCCTGGAGGTGCTCTCAGGAGGATCTCAGGGATCCTCCCTCCTGAAAGCTCATGAACTAGGGACTCTGCCCCTTAAAGGTAGGCCTTTTTCTCAGACCAGCAGGCTTCCTGAAGCTGGAGGATGCCAGCCTGCTGCTGAAGGAGAGGTGCCTCAGAAGGACAAGACTAAGAACAAAGAACTCTTAAGTTCTGGGAAGCCCCAGGTTCCCTCTGGGCACAGCCCAGCCTGCAGAGGTATTTTGGCCATGCCCACTGTTCAGTGGGAGCACCAGCCCCTGAGGCCAGGTGGCAGTGGTTGCTATGAGCACCAGTCTCCAGGAGGCTGGGTGGAGTATCAGCTAGTCCAGGTCCCGGAGTCTGAGACTCAGTGTCATATTCTCACACAAAGACTTTCTCTGCCCTTGTCATCTTGGTTGAGACTGCAGCGTTGGCAGCCACTTCAGGTACTGGGAGTAATAAGGACAGGACTTTCCTAGCCCATTGCTGGCCTTAAGCAGAGTGCCATCTTCTCAAGGCTGTTTGGTCCTCAGTACCTGCTGCTTCTCTGATGCTGTCCTAGGAGTGAGACATCACACCTGAAATACCCCGCAGAGATCCACACCACTGTGATACCCCAAAGTGCCTGCTGGGCCATGGGGTCTGGTGACAAGTCCCATGGTGACTTGGCAGTCACCCCAGTGTGTCACCCCAGGTGCATGGTGGTGAGATTTAGGGTCCTCTACAGAACTTCAGGTTGAATGCATCAGTACTCAGAGTTTGGGGCTGAGCCTCTCCCTTCATCATCCACAGTAATGGAGGGCCGTGTGCCACTCAAAAGAGTGGAGGACACTGGGACAGGGAGGGCTTAATGGCTATGTACTCTAGCTTCATCTTCTTGGCTCTGGCCCCTGTCCAGAATAGCTAAACAGCTAGAAGAAGAGAGGCCTGAAGCCAGGGTCAGCCTCTGAAATCTAGTGTGAGCCAGCAACCTCAGTCTCTCCATTACAGAACTGGACCCTCCTTGTCCTTTCCTTCAGGCACACTTTCCTCAAGAGAGGTCTCGGGGCTGGAGTGTAACTCAGTGGTAGATGCCCGCCTTGTGTATGAGACTCAGGGTACAATATTTGGTATCAAGAGAATGAGGGGCAGGACTTAGGGGCTTTGGGGCGATGTGCTCTCTCCTCCTAAGCTGTACCTAAGGCATTCCACATCTAGGGGCTAGTTCACTTCTACCCCTCGGTGGCCCTTTTCTCACCCTTTCATCGCTAGACACAGATGCACACGTTAGGAGGTTGCTGTTGTGCTCTTTGGCTCCTGCTTGGGGACCAGTGGTTTGGGGGACAGAGAGAAGCAGTAGGATTCTCTGGAATAGGAGACCAAGGGACCAGCTGGTTCCTGCACATACACACACAAGTGAGTCTCAGGCCCTGCCGTGTGGTTCCCTGTCTCCCTCTAAGCTGCCAAAGTCCAGGCTCCTACTGACCTTTCTTCAAGCAGCTTCCAGACTTAATACCCAGAACATAACTGAATTGCATTTGGATGGGTTCCATCGTCTGTGTCTGCTCAGCCTTACTCCTGACTCCCATCTGTGACGTCAAACCCCAGCTAATACCGGAAAAACAAATTTAAGTTCTGTAAACTTGATTCTCCTGCCTTCCCTCTTTCTCAGAGTGTCTCGAGGACTTGCCCTGTGTTCTCCCTTCCCCTGGAGCCTTCCCAAGTAATCCTCCATAAGCTCTCACGTATGCCTTCAGCTGGAAGGCTCTACCTATGGAGTTTGGCTTTGCCCTTCCCCGCAAGACTCATTCATTTGGGAAGATCTTTGGGCTAGTAGTTTAGGAGCCCAGCCAGGTTTTCTGCACTATGTGAGAGGCTGGGACCTTGATTTCTAGAATGACATCCAGCACACCTCCGCTCTGCCTGGTCTCTGACCTGTAAGCAGCTCATACACTGCACTCTGTCTAGGGTTCCACCTGACTGTTTCCATGGTGTCCCTGAATACCGTACCAAGTGGCCCTACTCTGACATGCTCTGACCATGTCAGACCATCAAGGACACTGAAGAATTTGGGGATGGTCTCCTAGAGTCCTGAAAGCAGGGTCTGAAACTCGAAGGTGTCAGTAAAGGGCCTGCTTGAGGTTCCAGAGTAGGCCCTGTCTTGCCTAAATGGTTCTATGAAGGGTGTGCATTTTGGAGATATGCACATACTGGTCTAGTTTCCACTAAGAGGCCTCTGGAGACCTCCATTTTCTATCTTGTCTTTTGTTGTCCCAGGCCCTGAAAGCCACCCCATGGCCAGCAGGAACTATTAATTTTGTCTATGCTGTCATGACTCTAGCAGGAATGAGACAAAGCGAGTCTGTCTCCTGCCCAGGCTGCTGGACGGGACGTCATGAGGTTGCTTGAGCTAGGGTTTGACTGAGGTAAGGGCAGAGACATCAGACACAAGTTCTGTTCCTTCTCCACATGGGGTGCTCCCTGGCCTCAGGTTCATCAGGAACAAAACCAGAGGGGCTGTCTGGCCAGATAAAGGCTATAATATTAATCAGCCAGACCAAGAGGAGCCATGTGTGGCTGTCAGGCCAGCCAGCAAAGCACCTGTGACAAGGCATTCCTCCTTAAGGCCTCAGCTCCAAGGTCCAAGTTAGTGGGTTTAGTGTCTGCTGCTGGGAGTGGCATCCCACCCAGGGCTCGCCATCTGCCTATGATTGACCTGGATCCCGACAGGCCAGTGGCGATATCAGTGGGGTGAGCGCTCTGACAGTGGGGTGAGACTTGCTGTGCTGTATCACATTTCACCCACAGGACACCCCAAAAGATGTTCTCACCTCTGTTTGTGGGAGAGAAAACAAAAGGTCAAAACAGCAGGCAGTTGGCTCCAGAGTGAGTCATAGCCAAGAATGGCAGGTGTGGCAATGACCTTCATCTCTGTACTGCTGTCCTTCTTTGCCCATTTGCACATGCAGCTCCAACTCTGCTGTTCAACATCAGGTCATGCAGACAAGTACAAGTAGAAGGTACCCAAATTCTGCTGACAGGGCAGCCTCCCTCACCAGCATCCAGGAAACGTGCATAGGGATACACCTATGCTAAAAGTAAGAATGAATTTTTTTACAAATTTTAAGGGTTTTTTTAATTGATTTTTATTGAGCTCTACATTCTTCTCTGCTACCCTCCCTGCCTCTCTCCTCCCCACTTCAACCCTCTCCCAAGGTCCCCATGCTCCCAATTTACTCAGGAGATCTTGTCTTTTTATACTTCCCATGTAAATTAGATCTGTGTAAGTGTTTCTTACTGTCCTCATTGTTGTCTAAGTTCTCTGGGATTGTGGTTTGTAGGCTGGTTTTCTTTGCTTTATGTTTAAAAACCACCTATGAGTGAGTACATGTGATAATTGTCTTTCTGTGTCTGGGTTACCTCACTCAAAATCATGTTTTCTAGCTCCATCCATTTTCCTGCACAATTCAAGCTGTCTTTATTTTTTTTTGCTGTGTAGTACTCCATTGTGTAAATTACCACATTTTCCTTATCCATTCTTCGATCGAGGGGCGTTTAGGTTGTTTCCAGGTTCTGGCTATGACAAACAAAGTTGTTATGAACATAGTTGAGCACATGTCCTTATGGCATGATTGAGCATCCTTTGGATATATACCCAATAGTGGTATTACTGGGTCTTGAGGAAGGTTGTTTCCTAATTTTCTGAGAAATCGCCACACTGACATCCAAAGGGGTTGCATTCCCACCAGCAATGCAGAAGTGTTCCCTTTTCCCCACAACCTCTCCAGCATAAGTTGTCGTCAGTGTTTTTGATCTTGGCCGTTCTTACAGGTGTAAGATGGAATCTCAGAGTTGTTTTGATTTGCATTTCTCTGATGGCTAAAGATGTTGAGCATTTCCTTAAGTGTCTTTCATCCATTTTAGATTCCTCTGTTGAGAGTTCTGTTTAGGTCTGTACCCCATTTTTTCTATTGGATTATTTGTTCTTTTGATGACCAGTTTCTTAAGTCCTTTGTATATTTTGGAGATCATACCTCTGTCTGATGTGGGGTTGGTGAAGATCTTTTCCCATTCTGTAGGCTGCCGTTTTGTCTTGTTGACCATGTCCTTTGCTTTACAGAAGCTTTACAGTTTCAGGAGGTCTCATTTATTAATTGTTTCTCTCAGTGTCTGTGCTGCTGGGGTTATATTTAGGAAATGGTTTCCTGTGCCAATGTGTTCAAGTGTTTTTCCCACTTTTTCTTCTATAGGGTTCAGTGTGGCTGGCTTTATGTTTTTTGATCCATTTGGACTTGAGTTTTGTGCATGGTGATAGATATATATGGGTCTATTTTCATTGTTCTTCATGTTGATATCCAGTTATGCCAGCATCATTTGTTAAATATGCTTTCTTTTTTTCCATTTGATATTTTTTGCTTCTTTATCAAAGATCAGGTGTTCAAAGATGAGTGAATTGATATCCGGGTCTTCTATTCGATTCCATTGGTTCTCCTGTCTGTTCTTATGCCAATATCAGGTTGTTTTCAGTACTGTAGCTCTGTAGTAGAGTTTGAAGTCAGGGATTGTGATGCCTTCAGAAATTCTTTTATTGTACAGAATTGTTTTGGCTATCTTGGGTTTTTTGCTTTTCCATATGAAGTTGAGTACTGTTCTTTCGAGATCTGCGAAGAATTTTGCTGGGATTTTGATGGGCATTGCGTTGACTCTGTAGATTGCTTAGGGGTTTTTGAGCTGAAAATCAGGGCTGGGGTATGACCCAGTAGCAGAGCAGCTGCCTGGCATATGCGATCCGAGTCTGATCCCTAGCATATTATCAGCTTTGTGTTAGCATACATGTGGTCTCACATATTTAAGATATACTTGAATTTAGCCAAAGACACATCTGTATTATTCAGGGTTCTCTAGAGGAACAGAACTGATAGAGTGAATCTATTTATATTAAAAAGGAATTTTTTTGAGTGGCTTACAGACTGTGGTTCAACTATTCCAACAATGACTGTCTCCCAAAGGAAAAACCAAGAATCCGGTAGTTGTTCAGTCCTCGAGGCTAGTTGTCTCAGCTGGTCTTCAGTTTACACCAGAATCCCAGAGAACTAGATAGACTCTAATGCCAGTGAAGAAATGCAGTGGGATAGATGGACTTGCCAGCAAGGGTGAGGAGGGCAAGAAGGCAGAAGACAAAAGCTCCCTTCTTCCATGTCCTTTTGTGTGGGCTACCAACAGAAGGTGTGACCCATATTTAGGATGTAATTTTCTGACCTCAGATAACCCAGATTTAGGGAGAGTCTTCCCACCTTAGATGATCCAATCAAGAAAGTACAACAGGGGTCTACCACACTGCTTGGGCTTTAGTTGATTCAGGTTGACAGCCACAATTAGACATCACATTATTTGCATATATCTAAAAAATGGGAAAGAATTGCTAAACTTCAGAAAGATATTTTCTTCATTTTATTAACAGTCCTCAGAAGGTTAAAGGAAAAAGGCTTTTTAAAAATAGCTTTTTTGAGATGCAGTTCAAACACCCATTCCATTAATGCATTTAAAATGTGCTATTCAATGTTCTCAGCATATAATATTTTGAACTTGTAGATTATGATAGAGGGTATGTAACAAAAAAGTTTCATTTTAAAGGGTTGGGCTATAGCTCTGTGGCATGTAGCACGAAGAATAAAAATCGAGAGGCAGATATTGGTGTTCAAGCTGAAGATCAGAAGAGCAAAGCAGCCACATCAAGATCTTACCTCTACCAAGACTCAGACAAATAAAGGGCAGATCTGGCAATGCTCTCCACCAACTTCAGACTCCATGTTCCACTCAGTTACTGTCTCTTTTTCTTTGTATTTCTCTCTCCATCCAGCCATATCACTCCTGTCTCCACCTCCCTAGTGCTGGGATTGAAGGCATGTGATCCCAAGTACTTGGATCACCCTTGTGTGAGCTTCATTTCTCTTTTAGACAGATTTAATCTTGTGTAACCCAGGGTGGCCTTGAACTCACAGAGAACCGACTGCCTATGTTTCCCAAATCCTGGGATTAAAGGTGTGTGCTGTCACTCTGTGGCCTGTATGGCTGATTAGTATGACTGCTTTGCCACTACATTTCCACCTTTTTTATCTAAAATAAAAAAGGCTATAGCAAATATAAGTAAAACTATATATAATAAGTGCAATAACTATATACAATATATACAGGCAATAAATACATCAAATGTCTATCTAGTACATTTGCGTTTGACAAATTTAGAGAAAATACACCATTTCCATCCTATCTTGGTGAGTCTAAAATCTTGTACCTAATTTTCTTTCTATCATAACTTGCTTCCTGCATCTGCTAAACAAGGAAAACTATAACTATCTAGTCTTCGACTCCCTCAGAGACACAAGAAGAAAAATATTATTAACTGAGTAAGCAGGAAGTGCAAGTAAGTGACTTCCAAAACATGTGAGAAATGACAGAAACAGCTGGCTACCTGGACAGTCACCCAAAGTTCCTTTGCAACGTTGGGGAATCCACCTTTGGCCTACAGGCCTAGCATATCTGGCAGATTTTTCTGTGAAACAGGATGTTCTGAAGGGCTGTCTCTCCTTGTCTTGACAATGTTTGACAGTCTCTTTCTTTTGTGTCCTGCTTGTCCAATTAGGACAGCATACTGTCAGCATTTTCTTGCCCAGTGACTTACTTTTTCCACAAAGAAAGCAAACTCCATGTGGAGTTTCTTCAATGCCCATCATCTTCTCTAAAGTAGATTGTTGCTGCCAAGGGTAGACAGGTCTCATTGTCATAAAAAAAGAAAGGAACCTATGTTATTAAACCATCTTAAAAGCTATATTTTGTAGATCTCTGAAGTGTTGGAAGATGACCTAATGTGACAGCAAGTTTGATTATACTAGGTGACTAACTACTAACTTGCATTTCCTTATTATCCTAAACAGTTGGTAATAATAATTTTCAAGGAATAGAAATTTGCATTACATTGTTAAATGAGTTGTATAGGTACAATACAATGAACAAGAGTAGAAATGTATGTACATTATGTTCTAACAAAATTAATCTCAAATTTGTATCAATATACAAAATTGGTATACAATATACAAAATCCAATCCAATATAAAAGCAACTAGTGGTTGCTATTTAAAAGTAGATTCATCTGTGAGTTTGAGGCCAGCCTGGTCTACAAGAGCTATGTCCAGGCAAGTTAGGGCTACACAGAGAAACCCTGTTTTAAAAAACCAAAAATTAAATAAATAAAAGTAGATTCAACAATCTACCTTTTCATCTTATCTATATCCTTTCTTATTTCTTTTCAGAGTAGATTCAATAATCCACCATTTTATTCTATCATATCTGTATCCCCCTTTTTTTCTTTTCAAAAAAAGAACTCTGAATCTAGTCTCCTTCGTTCAACTTTCCTCCTGGCCTTAACCAATAACAACTTGTAATCAGTCCCCATAAACAATGACAAATATCCATAACTCATTGAACAACCAAAAACCACCCACCCTACCTCTTGGGAATGTGGGTATCATATTCTTAAATCTACTTCCTGCTATCTGGGGCCAATGGTATCTATAGGGGATCTTGAAAAGAAAAATCTGGGTCAATTGTCAAGTCCTGGGAGAGGTAGCTGTTTCATTTGCTGTCCAGTCTCTGCATAATGGGAAAGTGCAGGCTTGTCTCAAGTCCTGGCTGGAGTAGTCTGTTAGGCTGGTTCATCTCAGCTAGCCACCTCAAAATTGTTCTAAACAGTTTGTAGTCCAAAGCTGTTCTTTAGGTGGTATTTTTCACCTTAGTGGTGTTATTATGGTCCTGAAGAAACTGTCATTGTAGGGCCCTATCCTCCTCATGGAGACTTCAAAGGTCGCTGTTAGGCATGCTCATGGTTCACTGCAGAAAACTGATAGAGACTCAAACCTGAACTCATGTACAGGAAAGTAGATAAAACCTTTTTCTAGAATTAGTTACTACTCTATATGACCATTAATATCATGACAAAAAAATTTAGAATATATCTGTGTGTTAGCCTTATAAAACGTATGACTTAAGAAAAGCTATTAAAGAGTCAATAGAAAACCACAGGATTATGAGATTAGTAGTAATAAAATAGTCCTTAAATATTTGTTTTTCTTCTGACCCATATCAGGTGATTCTTCTTACATGAGACAGAGATTTTAGGTTTCACTTTATTAAGCATGCTTGGGTTTAGAGAAGGAGAGAGCCACACTCCAACTCCAAAGTCAGCTTTAATCTTTAATTGGACTGGGACTACAAAAAGACCATTTGCATTTTATGTCTGTAGACAATAGCAGAAGCAAGCATTTCGGAAAATTTATCAAATTTTATCCTGTCGGAAATGGAATATATCAATAGACCAATTTACTCTTTTTCTTCAGACATTTTTTGGTGGATGATTTGTCATTTTTCTTCAGATGGCTCATTTATCCAGTGGTCTTTGGATTCCTTAGCTGGATACCTTTATTCCTGAAAAGACAGAAACCCTTCCCCAACTCTAATTTTGGAGAGATTCTCTTTTGGCAAGTTATATCTGATCAATTGGAAACTATTTGTCAGTTTTATAGCTTAGTTTGTATTACATGGCCATGCTGTTTGATGAACTAACATCTCTTCTAGTTAAGAAGTATCTTAACTAGGTGGTGCACACTTTTAATCCCAGCAGTCGGGAAGCAGAGACAGGCAGATCTCTGTGAGTTCGAGGCCAGCCTCGTCTAGAAAAACTAGTTTTTAGGACAGGTTCCAAAGCTACAGAGAAATCCTGTCTCTAAATGTCCTCCTCAAAAAATAAAAAATAAAAAATAAAAAGAGGTGTCTCTTGTTCAAATCAAATCTATCAATTTTGATGGTATCCATAGCTTTTCTTCTCCTGTGGAAGCAAAAGCAAAATCCCTTCCCTAACATAACACATGCCCTGGTTTCCATTCTGATGTCAGTACATCTTTAAAGTTTATCAACTGATTTAATTCTGTAGGTTTTTTTTTTTCTACTATCCAGTGTCTCTCCGTGGCTGCTGTTCCTTTCTCATTAGCGTTAAGAAAATTCAAAGTTAATAAAACATTATGCAATCTATTTCTGGGAGTATTTATTATTCTTTTCTGTTTCTTTAACATATCCTTTAGAGTTCGATTTGATCTTTATATAATTGCCTGGCCTGTAAGATTATGTGATATACCTGTATTATGCTTTATATTATAATAAACAAAAAACTGTTTCATTTTTTTAGAGACATACGCTGGAGCATTGTCTGACTTTATTTGTACAGGTATACCTGTGATGGCCATAACTTCTAGTAAATGTACGATAACTGAATCAGCCTTTTCCAAACTCAAAGCGGTTGCCCATTGAAAACCTTTTACAAAGATTTCAGGGACTGCACTTTGGTCATCAGACTTGCATCATTATGCAGCAAGTGCCTTTGCCCACTGAGCAACCTTGTCCATCCAAAGTGGTCCTTTTGTTACAACTCATGGGCTGTCATATTCACACAGAGTCCATTGCTTAGATTCTTTTTGAAGATTTATTTTCATAATTTGTGTGTGTGTGTGTTCATGCATGCACATAAGTACAGATGCTCACAGAAGCTAGAAGACCCCCAAAGCTGGAGTTCCAGCTGTGAGCTCTCTGACACAGGTACTAGGAACCAATGTCAGGTCCTCTGTAAGAGAATCAAGTGTTGTTAACCACTGAGATCTTGGTTGTCTATCCTGTAGGCGTTTGTATGATGAATATATGATAGCATATGCACCACATCATATGAAGCAGTTTACCTAGCCTAAAAAAAACCCTCTGTATTTGACTATTCATCCCACACTAATTTCTCTATGTAATGAACCAACTTTTGTACTGTGAAAGTTGAGGCAATTACATTTCTACCTTCATTCTTCCACTTCCAGTTTTTGTTAATTGCATTATTGTTTGTATACATTGTTGATGTTACATATGTTACTTCAGTAACTATAATTGCCAAAGTTTCAAAATTACTTTTTTTACATCATGATTTTGCATAGATGAATTTACAATTATTTATCTTTTGGTTTGTTGGGTTTTAATACCAGATAACATTTTTAAAGAAGTTATTATCCGTGTCTAAGCCTCTAAATTCAATATTTCAGAGTATTTGCTGATCATACCTAAGTGACTGTTTAACTGGGTATGAAGTTCTGATTCCTAAGTTCTGCCTCTTAAAGCTCTGCAGATATTACTGTACAAGCTTCTAAAACTGTGTTTTGAAGTCTGATTCTCTTCAACCCTTCTCTCTGAACCTCCTACTTATACTTCTTTTTACCTATCCTTTAAGGTCAGTGAATTTTTCCAAATATGTTTTACTATTATTTGTAGCATCAGTTTTTTTTCACTAGAAGATAGAATGTAAACTAATCTGTAGGGTTAGGCCTGAGTTTATAATTCATTTATTATCTGGTTACATTTAAGAAATCTTAGAGGCTCTGGAGAAGACTCAGAGGGTAAAGCGCTTGCTGTGCAAACATGAGGACCTGCGTTCAGATCCCAGCACCCACATTAACACCAGATGTAACTGCATGCAACTGTATTTCAGTTTTGGTGAAGTGGGTAGAGACAAGGAGATCCTGAGGGGTCATCCTTCAGTCACTACCATCAAAATAGTGAGCTCGGGGTTCAATGAGATACACGGTCTCAAATACCAGAGGGAGGTAACAGAGGAAGACACCTGACATTGACCTCAGGCTCCATGTGTGCACACAGACACATAAACAGTTTAATTGCTTACGAAGAAAGTTTTTGTGGTCTATTTCAGTGCATAGGTCCCCTGTTCTTATCTTGGCTTACTCCAGGTGTACTCCAGTTACATGTGTGTTAGCGTCTCTGTTGCTTCCATAGCTGCATTTTTGCCCTAGTCTCCAGCTGACTTTGTGTGAGTTCCTCTAGTCCTCCCACACCTCTCGTTGTTCATGTTGTGCTTTGCCTATCCATGATTTCATGTACCTCTTAAAAAAACATGAGCCATATTTTTTCTTTCCTATTCCCCCTGAGCTCAGCTAGATTATTTCTCATCTCTCTGTTTTGTTGAAGAGTCCCACTGTGTCTCACAGGCTCTCTTAAGTAGCACATATACTAAGTTTCTTTGTTTCTTTTTTGCCCTCCCTCACAGCCCTTGTCCCAGGAGCCTCACAGCTAGGATACAGTGTTAAGTTCTGCAGTTAGATCCCTCAGGGGATGACAAACTGTGGCCTCCTGTTCTCTCTGTTGCTGTTGGTCACTGTACACTTGGTGGTAACAGTGCTGAGCTGTTTGTCCCCTCCTACTGTCTAAGCCTCTGACGGCCTGCCTGCCTGCCTCTGTAGTTCCTTGCTGGCAGAGCGCAGTCCCTGTGCTTCACACAGCCTGGAGATGGAGGTGCAGCCTTGGCCTTCATTGTCGACAGTCCTCAGAATGCTCTATGGCTAAGCTTTGCTCCTGGTTTGTGGGAACCATCCAGAAGCCTCTGCCTTAGTGTTGGTACTGTGTCTCTGTCCTGGAGTTGTAATGTGGAAAGGTGGACACTGTCTGCGTGGTAGCGGCTCACCTGGGAGCTTGTCTTTGGAGAGAATGTCATTAAGTACTTGTTTTAGATGTATATTTACAGAGCCTCTGAAAGCCAAGAGACTAGTGATGTGTGCAGGCTCCAAGATTTCATCCCCGGACATCTTTGAGGGTCTGAGACCCTGAAGGAATATGCTTTCTTTAGCCTGCAGATCCTGCTGTGACCTTAGACGTAAAACCTGCAGCCCCTGCTGAACAGTAGTGAACCTCTAAGGCACAGCTACTGATACCTGTTCAGGGAGCAGGCTAACCCTTTACTTCCTGGAGACTGTTGATGAGAGAGTTCACTAGCCTCTCATTTAATCCTTCCAATAACTCTTGAAGATTGCTTAGCAAACAGGGAAGAGTGGGCCAGAGAGGCTAGGAATTCACTCCACGTCACTGTTGGCTTGAGAGGGTTGAGATGAGAATTCTAGCCTCAGGTCTAGACCTCGACTTTCCTGTTAGCATGCCCACCAGACATTGCGGAAAGTGACTCTCCTGTCCTCTCTTTCTCTCTCTCTGTCTCTCAAGGGTCCTCAGTGAATTCTGCCATGGTTATTTAAGGAATCTTGCCTAGGAAATCCCCACAAGCACGCAATTCCCTGCCGCCGGGAAGGCGTGGATTCCAAGATGATCATAAAGGAATACCGGATTCCCCTGCCAATGACCGTGGAGGAATACCGCATCGCCCAGCTATACATGATACAGGTGAGTCCAGAGAGGTGGCTGGACCAGGTTAAGTTGGATGGGTTCCAGCGTACACTAGTGGGTGCTGTCCATGTCTGTGAAGTGCTGTATCTTGGCATACTGGGTTATCTTGCCACCACTATACTCCTGCTCCCATAATACTAATATCCTCTCTGCGTTTACCATCCATCCCCTTGCATCTGCTCTTATTTCAGGTCTCAGCCCAGGCTGCTGTCACTAATTACCCTGCCCTTTGGCTTAAGCATCAGGGACTATTCCTTGCTGCTTTGAAGGCTGCTTCCTAGATCAAGGATGGGCAGGGCAAGTTTTTGATGGGAATTGTCTTCCGGAGTTTCACATGTCCTCACATTGGGGTGGGCATGTGACAGTAGTCCTTCTTCTACTAATAAGTATATTATCCCACTCTCTTGACCCCAGATAAGTCTAAGTAATTCCCAGATGCCTCCATAAATTATCACACTGGGAGTTGGGGCTTCGTTGTAGGGACTGGAGGAGACCCGTTTGGCCCCAATACCTCATTTAAGTTGGGGGCATGTGAGGCAGGGGAGGCTAATTAGTTGTGCAGGAGCACACAGCCCGGCTTCTGACTTCTGGCTCCCAGGGTCTGATGGGAGAATAGGATGTATCATGTCTACTCCAGGAAATACCCTGGACTCTCCTCAGTGCCTGAGCAGCTGAGAACACAGACCCCAATCTCTATGTTCATTTCAGATCTTTCTAACCCAGATGTCAGACCTGCCCACTTCCCACACTGCTGGGTACTGACCGAGTCCTTGCTCTGCAGAGCTTTCCTCCCTAGCTCTGCAGCTACCCTTCTCCATCACCAACCCTCCATGCCAAGGGTCCAGAGCTTCTACCGCGATTATAAGCCATCTCTTGGCATGGCTCTGGCTTTTCTGGATAAAGTGAAGTCTCTTGCTCCTGTTACCCACTGGGCCCTGTATCTGACAGGCTTCGTTGCATCACCCTGAACCCTCAGCACATAGGGTTGGCGGCAGGGCATAGCCATCAGGGCTTCCACCTCTGACCTTGTTTGTTTGTTTTCATTTTTCAAGACAGAATTTCTCTGTGTAACAGCCCTGGCTTGTCAGGCTGTAGACCAGGATGGCCTCAAACTTATAGAGATCTGCCTGCCTCTGCCTCCCAATTAGAGGTATATACCTCCATGCCCGGCTTCTCCCATCTGGTTTCTGAGGGGCTTGCACCTTCCGCCCAGGGGCTCAGTACCTGTTTAAGAGGAGCTTGAAGCCACTAGAGTTTAGCCAGCTCCCACAGGAGTGCTTCGGCTGGGAAAGAGCAGGAAGTGCCCCCAGCCTCTCTGGGGGACTGTTTGCTCTGAGCTGCTTCAGAAGCGCCACTCAATTCCCTCTTGAACCACTTACCCCTTAATTATTTCTAAAGAGCAGGGAGAGGAAGAGCTTAAATCAGGCCCCAGCTCTGAGCACTCTGGAAATAGCTCAGTCTGTTCAAGGACCAGACTCATCTGCTCATGCTGCCCTTTACCCTGCACCCTTTAGTTCCCTTCACAGCAGTGATCCATGGCCATGGCAGCACAGCCCCATTGACTCCCGGGTTGGACACTCAGGGTCCAGGAGCATGACCTCCAGCCTCTGGAGTGCCCCAAGGTATTTCTCAAGCATGGAGTCATTGTTACTCAGCCCCTCCAAACACCTCATTTCCCAGCATCAGTCCTTATGCTTCCAGTCAGTTCAGTTGTGCAGTGACCCACGTCATCTCTATGATATTCAGATCTGTATCCAGACCACACAGTCCACTGGACCAATTTGTACAATGTCTTTTGGTGAACGTTGATTTGCTAGCTGAAACTGAAGTAAGTAGAAGCGCCTCCTACCTTGAAGGTCATGTGTGTCTATACCCTAACAAGTGCCTACACCCTCACAAGTGCCCTTCTCTCCTGCTGTGAGCTTCTAGTGTCTTTCCCTGTGCCCCTTCCAGTGAGCAAGTGGATGTGCAAAAGATAGAATGCTGACCAAGCCAGATGTTGCCAGGAGAGGGGTTTCTGGGCCAAGTGCTATCTATCATATCCAGAGGGAGGCTGAGGAACATGGTTAGCATATACATATATAGGTGTGTGCGCGCGCTCGTGCACACAGATATGCACACATGCATCTACATAACACGCACAGTCCCAGTCCAGTCCCCATCAGCTTGAGAGGCCCATAGAGGTATGACATACCTCGCTGTAAGCTTTCATGGCCACTGTAGCCCCTTTAAAACCAGGCTTCCTGTGAGAGGTCTTCCAGCCTTTCCTCATGCCCCACAGTGGCAGAAAAGCAGGGAGAGTTGAGTACCTGAGTAGCAAAGGCTGTGTCACCTGTTTTAAGCAGAAATACCATGGTTCCATCTTAACATCAGGGATCCCAGAGCCAGTATATGCAGCTGTCTAGAGGTTGAGGTGCGATCTGTTTCCAGACAATAGCACAGCTAAGTATCTTGCTCTGTCGGAGGAAATGTAGACTGTCCCAGATGAACCTGGCTCTGGGGGACAAGCAAGTGAGTCTCCCCGGGTCTCACTGTTTGTTTTGGGTTTTTGTTTGTTTGTTTGTTGTTTTTGCTTTGTTTTGTGTCTTTTTTTTTTGAGACAGGGTTTCTCTATGTAATAGTCCTGGCTGTCCTGTAGACCAGTCTGGCCTTGAACTCACATATCTGCTTGCCCCTGCCTCCTGAGTGCTAGGATTAAAGCATTCGCCACAATACCCATCTTGATTTTGGTTGGTTGGTTGGTTGGTTGGTTTTTTGAAATGGTTTCTCTGCATAGACCTGGCTGTCCTGGAACTCACTCTGTGAGGCTCGCTTTAAACTCAGAGATTTGCCTGCATCTGCTTCCTGAGTGCTAGGATTAAAGTCATGCACCATCGTGCCTGGCCCCTCAATTTCCTACATAAGCTAGTTTCTTAAATGGCATTGCTCTGGAAGGGCTCTCAAAAGTAACTTTCCTTTTCCAACCTGGGCTGGTTCACCCCTCCTTAGGCAACCTGATGGTCTCCCACTCCTGGGAGGTCACCATATTAATGCCAGTCTTAGTATGGACACCGATTGTCATAGCACATTACAACCCAGAATTCCTGGACTCAAGAGGTCCTCCTGTCTTAGTCTCCTGAGTAGCTGGGACTACAGGTGTGAGCCACCGCTCCCAGCAAAAGTAACTTTCATGTTTGCAGATGGGAAAATTGAGCCAAGTGTGAAACTTAGCTCCCCAGCTCCCTGGGGACCTGTTTGGTCCTTAAAGGCTTTGGGCTTCTGGTGGGGTCAGGAGGAATCCACTCCCGGCCTCAGAGATGATGGAGTACACTGCAGACAGGAGTGCAGAAGACAGCGGGGAAGACAAGGAGCCCTGCTCATCCAGAACAGGGAGGGAGGCACCTGAGCAGGCCTGCTTTGCCCACCCTTGTCCTAGAGCCTTCTCCAGGATGGTTCTAGTTGGAAGAGATGTGAGCTTGTTAACAGGCCTGAGGGCAGTGCAGGTGGCTCAACAAGAGGCCAACTCAGACAGTTCAGATGTGGGGGCTGAAACCTGGGTGCTTGTGTCCTTCCTGTTCCCGAGATACCCACTCACAGCCAGTTTTCTGTCTCTGGAGGCCCTGCTCATCTCGTGACCAATAGATCATTTCTGTACCCAGCATTCTCTGCTACCACAGGACCTGTGGATGCCTCTCTCCTAGCCCCTGCCCCTGTCTGCTTCTCTGTTCACTCCCTCTGCTCCTGCCATGGTCTTTGTCTTTTGTGCCTCAGAACTCAGAGTTCCTGAGGGCCCGTGCCATTGCAGGGTGAGCATATATCACAGTCACAGGATATACCTGGATGTGTGCACAGCTCACTGAGTGCCAGACATGCCATAGTAACACAGTGTTCTGTTCCCACCTGTGTGGAGACGATTTCAAGGGAGACTGTAGATGTGTCAAATGAGAGCCAGGCAGAAGTGGCAAGAGCTAAGAAATGGGAGACAGGTCTCGGTACACCCCAGGCAGATGCTGTAGGAGGCAGCATGTTCCTTCCGTGAGGGGCCTTTGGAGACAGCTGAGTGAATAGCAAAGAGGCTCATTTGGCAGTAGCTGGAACAGGTTGTAGAAAAGACTAAGCTGGTGAGTCAGAGCCATTCACCTGCCTGAGCAAGTTCTGGACCCAGGGAGTCAAGGCTAGCAGAAACCACTGCACTATCCATGCTGTCCTCTAGGGGGTGCTAAACAAGACCTTGCTGGCTGGAGGTGGGGGTGCGTGGTGGCCAGATGGGCTTGGTCAGTACCCTGGACAGCTCTGAGTGCAGCTGCTGGGGAGGGGTTCTCATTTTGCAGCCTTCCTTCAGAGATCCCATGGAGGTTTGGTGACTATTTGCCAACCCAAGGTTCCAAGGGTGGGCAGCACTACATACTGTTTAGGAATGGTCATGGGCAGGGATTTGGTAGTGGCTTCCTGTGTGGGCAGAGCATAGGGAGGCTGAGGAGAGCTTGTTTCTCTGGTATGGCTAAGCTACAGCTGTATGAGGGCTTGTTGCTCCCTTCATTACTATGGTCAGTGGAACCCCGGGATCAGCCTGTAGAGGATTGGCTTAGCTGGGAGACACCACCTCCAGAGTGCCTGGTGATTGTGAGAACAAGATCCCATTGATTATTGATACATTTGACCAGCCTTTGTTTAATCTATTACATGGAGGTACCCTAGTGCTGTGTGGGATTGCTGCACAGACAGCAGCCTTGATGCCCTCAAGTCTCCATACTCACTCACTCACTGGTGACTACAACCGTCCATAGCCCTCACCTGGTGATGGCAGCAGCCTGGGTACCCTACACCTGAAGTACATCACCTGCCTTAGTCCCCACGGTGACCTGCAGAACTGGTAAGAGGCAGCCCAGAGCTGTCAGAGAGCTTGTCCAGGGGAGAACAGCTGGCCCCAGGAAGCCAGTCCTTGTCTGGAGATGTAGCTGGCTGCCTTTCTGCACCTGGAGCATTGAGGTTTCCTAGTCTGATGCATCTCTTCCTTCTCTGAAATCATGGCTTTAGGGATTGGAGCAGGATGCCCTTCACCCACATGTCCCTTCTACAGTCACACTCCACCCCCAGGACTCAAATGCTCATATAACTAGAGGGCATACTGTGGGTGGTAAGGCCAGGATGGTGTGGCCCACCCATAGAGTCACCGCCACTGGGGAAGGGCCTGTGTGACTGTGCAGGAAGCACAAGAACCACTCCAGGAGGCGAAGGACTTCCCTATTAGGCAGGGGAGGGATAAACAGTCAGTGTTTCTCTGACAGACAGGCTGAAGGTTAACCACAGGAAGTCATCAATAAAACTACCTAGCTAGGTGAGTAGTGCCCAACCCCAGTTCCCAATCATATACAACCTCAAGAGTATGACCTCATCTAGACTCGGGTCTGTGTATATATAATTAGT
Source organism: Myodes glareolus (assembly GCF_982192425.1). Classification (NCBI taxonomy): domain Eukaryota; kingdom Metazoa; phylum Chordata; class Mammalia; order Rodentia; family Cricetidae; genus Myodes; species Myodes glareolus. The sequence goes on from NC_142027.1 coordinate 123,468,173, forward strand.
TAAAACTTTTGAGATTAGATCATCTTGGATTTAGGTCCTACCCCAAGTTGACTACTAACTGTTGTCCGTATAAGAAGAGGAAAGGATGCAGCAACTCAGGGAGGAGGCAGGCAGGATAAGATGAGAGAGGCAGCCACATACCACAGAGATTAGAAGGGTGGGATGGTGTCCCTAGAGCCTGTGAGGAGGAGAGCATGCTGGCCATTCTGGCAGGCAGCTTGGAGGTGGCTGGAGCCTAGATGTGCTTCAGTGAACAGAGTGAGTGCTGTGTGGGTCTATATGGAAGAGCCTTCCCTGCCCCTGCTGGTTTTTTTTTTCAGTTTTTCCTGACTCTCTGCACCCTGTCTCCACCTTGAGAGACCTCTGAGGTTCTCCAACCCCTGTAACTGGCCCATCTCCTCACTAAACTTCTCAGCAGGCAAGTGTATTAGCCTCCTGGTGCCGTACAAAGAAGCACACACACTAGCTGGCCTCAAACAGCAGAAATGGACTCCTGGATCTCCTCAGACAGTTACCACCTGTCTTAGCTCCCACCTTACACAGGTCACTGTAGTGCTGCCCCGTGCTCCAGGCCTGCAGTTACCAGCCGCAGGCACAGGGCTGCTGTGAGAGGTAAAACAAGTTGTGCCACAGCACATCCGCTCACTTCAAACCTAGCCCAGTCCAAGAGCGGTCCATCCGTCCACTCTCCCTGTAGCAGGAGGCCGCTTGTTCATGCCCAGCTGCCCAGACTCGAAATAATCACACAGAAACTATAGTAATTAAATCACTGCTTGCCTATTAACTTTAGTTTCTTATTGGCTAGCTCTTATATCTTAATTTAACCCATTTCCATTATTTTATATTTTACCATGAGGCTTGTGGCCTACTGGCAAGGTTTCATCTGACGACTTGCGTCTTTCTCCTCTGGCAGCTCCATGGCGGCTCCCAACATTCAATTTAATCTTCCCCACCTAGCTCTACTCTACCCTACCTATCACAGGCCAAGCCATCTTTTTTTATTCATTAACCAAGAAAAGCAACACATATAGAAGGACTTCCCATACCACCTCCCTTCCTCTCTTCCTTTCTTCCTCTCTTCCTTTCTTCTAGACACATCTCACTATGTACTCTTGGATAGCTTAGAACTCACTGAGACCCACCTGCCTCTGCTTCCCAAAAACTGGGATTAAAGCTGTGCCTCCACCCCAGGACATTCCTTCTCCTTTCTGAAGGAGGCTTTAGTTACTCCGGGTCCCAGAGCTGGACACCACGTTGTGTCCTACAGAGGTCAGGCTCTGTGGTGTTTGAGGTGATGAAGTGTGTGTGGGAGGAGCACCCAAGAGTACACATGCATCTGCACGTATCAGTGTGAGCATTTCAGTCAGGTACTGAGCATGTGTGCACATGGACATACGTGCTGCTTGGGAAGCTGACCAAGGATAGCCTTAGCAATGCCATCACGTCACCATGGAAGCATAGTCTGGGCTTAAAGTCACAAGTGCCTCAAACGTAGCATCTATAAAACAGGAAATGGACCTTTCAGACACTGGGAAGGAATGTAGAGATGACCTAGGTGCTATGTGTGTCAGTGTCACCAAGCCCCTCCCACTCGCCTGTTTGGCTCTTCTTAAACCTTAGTGAATACAAGAGGCAAGACTGGAGTTGGTTTGTTGTTAGAGCAGCTTTGTAAGTCCCACACATCTGAAGGGACAGGTAGCATATTCACAGAATTGTACAGAAGCCACCTTCCAGATATGGTATATAAATATTATGTATGGCTGCAGGTGTCCTCGTTTTTCTGTTGCTGTGGTAAAATCACAACAAGCAACTTAAGGGAGAAAAGGTTGACTTCAGCTCACAGTTCCAGGGTACAGTCCATCCTAGGAGGAAGTCAGGACTGCAAGAGCTCGAATCACCTACTCACATCTCATCCACAGCTAAGAGCAGAGAGAAATGAATGCATACATGCTTAGTGCTCATATAACTTCTGTCCTCATACACAGGCCAGGACCCAAACCTAAGGAGTGGTGCCACCCACAGTGGACTGAGTCTTCTCGCAGTATTAACGTTAATCAAGACAGCTCCCACAGACGTGCCCACAAGCCAGGTTACTCTAGATAAGCTCTCATTGAGTCTTTCTTCCCAGGGTGAATCAGATTGTGTCAAGTTCACAATTAAACTGACTACACAGAGGGTCCATATATTTTCCTATGTTTTGAGTGTGTTACAAGTAGAAATTACAGCTGGGTGGTGGTGGTACATGCCTTTAGTCCCAGTCAGGAGGCAGAGACAGGCACATCTCTGTGAGTTTAAAGTAGAAATCACTAGTTTGTATAGTTGCTACCACCTGTAGAATGTGCCATTGCCCTCCCTCCAGCCCTTGGGAATCAACAATCGGCTTTTGAACCCTGGGTTTGCCTCTTTTGGACATTTTTATTAATGGGATCACATGATTTGCAGCCTTTTGTATCTGACTTCTGTCACTTAACATGTCCTCAGGGCTCATCTACCTTTCAGCCAGTATCAGTGTCTTATTCCTCTTTATGGCTGGAGATTGTTCAATGGGATGAATGTACCATGTTTGTTTTCCCATGTGCTGATGAACGCCTTTTGGTGATTGTGTATAAGTAGTGTCCAGACTCTGTGAGGAAGTAGGTTTTCCTCTGCTGTGCCTCTGTGCCTCCCTTTAGACTTTTTATCTATGAGGAACTGCTACACTGTTTCCGCCCCCACTAGCTGTATGTGAGGGCTCCAGTTTCTGCATTAGGCTTGGTGCTTTCTGTCTGGTTTTGGTTTGTGTTTCCTGACTATTTGTGTTGTTAAGCAACCTTTAGGCACTCACTGGCCCTGTGTACGTCTTCTGTGGAGACATGACTATTCAAGCCTTTGGACCATTTGTGAACGTGTCATTGGTCTGTTGTTGAGATGTAGACATTCTCTTTATCTTTTGGATACAAATTCCTAACATCAGATATTACTGGCAAGTTTTCTCTTGCATTATACAAGCTCTTTTAACTTTCTTTCTGCAAAACACGTGTTATAAATTTTCATTAAATCCAGCTTCTCTGTCTTTTGTGATGAATGTTTTTGCTGGTTTCCTGCTAAAGGATGCACTTGTAGCTTCCCATTTCCACCCACTTCTGCCTCATAAGGGACCACATCCCATCTTCCTTGTAGGCACTCTGTCTACATGTATTACACACGTAAGTGACAAGGTACCCCTTCCCCATGAGGAGACATTGGTCACCCCTAAGATCAGATCAAGCCCCCGGGTGCCTTTTTAAACAATCTTAGCAGTTCCAGTGTCACATGTATAAACCATGTCTAATCCAAGCTCATAAACCTATCCCTGCATTTTCTTCTGAGTTTTAGCATTTATATCAGGGAATGTATTACTAATGAGCTGTCAATAACAGCCAGTGAGACAGTCATGTCCATTAGGGAGTTTGTGGCCCTGTGTGTTGCTGGGGCCCCTGCCAAAACTTCCGCTGCCTCGTCTGCTTCTCTGTCATTCTAACTGAGTAAGATCACAGTTGGTTCCTGTTCCTCGGTTTCTCTATATGTGACTAACATCCTCCCAGTCTTTGTCTGTTTCCCCTCCTCACTTCCATATCCAGACTGATCTCAGACACACGGCTCTCCCCTTGGCTTAGCTTCCCAGATGCTGAGAGTACAGCTCTAAGACACCACATCTGTCTACAGGTGACTCTAAGAACATTGTCCTGCTGTCTTGCCTAGCAGAGCCCTGAATCCATGGACTCCTGTCTCACACACACACACACACACACACACACACACACACACACACACACGCTTGTCTCACATATGTACAGAAAAGTCACATGATCATAGACATCCTGACCAGTGCTTAAGCCCAGTAATGGGCAACAGTTCTCAGTTTTCCTAGTCATAGGCTGATCTCAGAACACACAATTCCACCCCAGCATCTCTGGGTGTCTCTCCAGGCAGCCTGTGCCTGTGGGCCTCTGCAGTAAAGTAGACAGTAACACTTAAAAGTAGCTATAACACAGCATTGCTCACCTGGGAGGCTGAGTCACGTCCAGTAGCTGGAATATTGAGAAGAGTGATAGCCCAAAGCAGGGCATACACGGTCTAGGTGGGTTCTGAAGAGAACATTCAGACGACAGCCTGAAGGAGACTGTGAGTCATGTGTGTTCCTGTATATACATGGTATCTGCCAGCACCACTTCAGACATGGCTGCCCCCACTCTTACAGATCAGTAGTCTAGCACCAGGCCCACCCAACAGGAAAGGATGCTTGTATGGTTCTTCTCAGCTATCTCAACTTCTTCCTTTCTGTCTCTACACTGTCCCAAGTGTCTGTAGTCTGGTAGTCAGCTATCACCTTGAGTGAGCTGCACCCAGTACCCTGTGCGGTTTCCTCTCTTACAGAATGTGGAGTGCTCCATTCTACCAGTTTAAGGATCAGGTGCAGACAAAGATAGGGTCCAGAAGGTCTGCTCAGCCTTGGCATTCCCTGTGGGCCTCCTCCTTAGCCACAGCATGTACATGTCAGCCCCAGCAGGTTCTGTGAGTGGCCCTCTTTGTTGCCTTACAGGTCCAGATCAAGCCCTACTCTTCCCTGCCCCATTTGAAAGCATCAATGACTAAGTCAGAGCAGCTGAACCCTCCTCACCTCTCTGTTCCCGGGGTCTTCAACCCTGTACCCTCAGTCCTATCTCAGAAACAAACCTGAGTGATATCTGGACTTTGGAGCCTTGTAGAGCATACCCAGTACTTAGCACAGTCAGAGTTAACTGTCTTCCCAAGGCAGACAGGGACCAGCTGTCCTCAGAGGCTGGAGCTTTTCGTGGCAGTAAAACTTTTCCTTGCAGTGCAACTCAGAGCGAGACTTCTCACTGGCTTGGGTAGTTCTGGGTTTCTCTTCACTTTTTTTAAAAAAAATTACGTTTATTTGGGTCAGGCAGGGTGGCACATGTCTTTAACCCCAGAATTTGGGAAGCAGAGGCGGCGGATCTGTGTGAGTTCAAGGTTAGCCTGGTCTGCATAGTGAGCCAGAAGTACACAGATAGACCCTCTCTCTCAAAAATTCTTTTTCTTTTTTTTTGGGGGGGGGGCAGGGAAGCATGTGTTCCATGGCATGCATGTGGAGGTCAGAGGGCAACTTTCAGGAGTCAGTTCTACCTTCTACCATGTGGGTCCTAGGGATTGAACTCAAGTTACCAGGCTTGGTGACAAGGGCCCTATCCACGAGCAATCTTGCTGGAACTTTCTTTACTTTTCTGTTTTGGTGGTGGTTGTTTTCTTTTTTTATATTATTTGTTTTATTGGTGTTTTAGCCTATATGTATAAATGTGTGAGGGTGCTGAATCCTGGAGTTAAAGACAGTGTGAGTTGCCATATGGGTGCTGGGAATTGAACCCGGGTTTTCTAGAAGAGCAGTCAGTGCTCTTAACTGCTGAGCCATCTCTCCTGCCCCGGTGGTGGTTGTTTTCAAAGAGACTTTTTTTGAAATAGCCCAGGCTGAACTGGAATTCATAATCTCTCTGCTTCTGCTGGAATTACAGGCATGAACACCAAGCCCAGCTGATCTGCACTGTTTCCATCTTAAGTTTTTGACAATTTTGTACATGTGCACAATGAATTTTAGTTGTCTTCACCCCCTTGATATTACAGTATCTCATCTTTGCTCCATCCCACTGAATCCCAGCAAGGCCCCCACCTTCATGGCTTTTGTGTGCATGGTGCCCAGTGCATTTAATTAGGGTTGCTTGCATGAGTGGGAAATTTTTTACTGGAGCATGGGCAAATTATCATTGGCTACACCACTGAAGAAAGTGACAGCTGACAGCCCCTCCCCAAGCCACCATTTGCAGCCAGAGGCCCCCTGAGCCCTTCCCCCAGTCTTGAACAACTTTGTGTAATGACTATGGCTGCAATGAGTTCATGAACACAATGGCATTGTGTGTCCAGAGGACAGTTTTCTACAACACACCTCTCCATCTTCAGGCTTTATGTTCTCTTTGTCCCCAGTTCCACAGTGTTCCTTGAGCCTTGAATGGGGCACACTGGGTATGTTCCATTTAGGGCAAGCATACCACCTATCATTCTTTATGTTTAATTCAAGAATTTGCACATACAGAATGTGCATGGGTCATAAGCACCACTGTGGCGGGCTCATGGCAAGTGACTAGACCTTTGGGAACAGTGCCAGTTCTGGAAACAGAATTTTCTTAGCCCCTAGTAAACCTGTGTGTCTCAAGAACACCTTAAGCCCTAAGCAAACAGAGGGCAATGCCAGATGACCTGTCTGTTATTCTGCACCCTATTATGTTGAGAGAGGGTCTATCCTTTGAAGCAGCTAGGCAGCTAGCAAGTCCCACATCCTGTTGTCTCTGCCCTCTACAGTGTTGGGATTACAGGCATGCATGCAGCCACACATGGCTTTACATGGCTTCCAGGGTTCTGAATTAAGATCCTTGTGCTTGCACAACAAGCACTCTTACCTGCTTAGTCATCTCCCAGGCCAGGGTATACCCTTTCTTCAGCTGGTGGCCAGCTGGATGGTTTCTACCTTCTGGCTTTGTGTGATACAGGGAGGTATGAGATTCCAACTTGCTTTCGTTTTTGTTGTTGTTTACAGATGTTTGGGCTCTTTTGCAATAACGTATGAATTGTAGCATCCATGTGCTGCTCCTACAAAATAAAAACACTAGAAATTTGCTGGTCCTGCAGGCTTCTTTGGGATTATTGTTGTCTTCACAGTGTTGAGTCTAACCTGTGAAGAGGATGCTTTTCCAGTTGTGTAGGTCTTTAGTTTCTTTTGGTTCTGTGGTCCTCAGTTTTCACCTCTGGTCAAATGGATTCCTGTTTGTTCTGACAAATGCTTTTATAAACGCAACCAGTTTCCTTTTTGTGCTCTTCAGCTTAGTGTGTTGATTTTGTGTTCCGAAGCTTTGCTGAATTCATTTAATTAAGCCTAAGAGCTTTAAGGAAAATTCTTTAGAATTTTCTATATAAAGATTATGTTCTCAACAAAATAAAATGATTTTTACTTTTTCTTTTCCAGTTTGGATGCCTTTTATTATTTTTTTCTTGCCTAATTATTGTGCCTGGAACAAACAGTACAGAACTGCACAGAAGCAGGAAAGTAGGCACCCAGCACTGGTGTGAGGCGCACTTGTAATGCCTATAGGAGGCTAGAAATGCAAGTCAGTACCGTCCCTGCCTATGCTGTGACCTTGTCTCAAAAAATAAATAAACAAACAAAAGAAAAGAAAGAAGAGGCGAGGTGTGGCAGTGCTCACCTTTAACCCCAGCACTCAGGAGGCAAAGTAAGGCTGATCAAGTGAGTTCAAGTTTAAGGCTAGCCTGGTCTATAAAGGAAGTTCAGGTCAGCCAGAGACCCTGTCATAAAGACAGGGAGGAAGAAGAAGAGAAAAGGAGGAAAATGGGCATCTTGGGAAAGCTCAGCCCTAGGATAGATAGGAGTCAAAATAGGTGATTTGTGCTTTTGATACTTATACTTAAAGAGAAAACTCAGGGCTCGCTTCACTTCCTTCAGAAGGCTTGGGGCTCATAGAGCCTCAGTGCAGATTTAGGAGGCTGTGGTGTCCTAAAGTGACACAGAAAGAGCCAGCCTCAAGGCTGAACACCTTTCCTGTTCTGTCCTCTGAGCCTCTTCTCTATGTTGACCACACATCAACCTGTTTTCCCCCTCCCCTGTAGAAGAAAAGCCGCAACGAGACCTATGGACAAGGCAGTGGCGTGGAGATCCTGGAGAACCGGCCCTACACAGATGGTCCTGGTGGCTCTGGGCAGTACACCCACAAGGTGTATCATGTGGGCATGCACATCCCTGGCTGGTTCCGTGCCATCTTGCCCAAGGCAGCCTTGCGGGTGGTGGAGGAGTCCTGGAATGCCTACCCCTACACCAGAACCAGGTGTGCCTACCTCTACCTCCTCAGCATGCCATCTGCTAGGGGAACTCCACAGCGTGTGTCCAGGAATTCTCCTGGCAGGCTCAACCCCCTGCACCCCTACAAGCATAAAACTCTGCCTCACACATGTCCCCTAATGGTTCACAGGCGGTCACAGGCAGGAAAGGGACAGATGTCCCTGTATGCCTGCCTCCAAGAAATGGCAATTAAAGTCATGAAAGCAGGGACTGAGCAAGGACAGGCATCTAGGAAAGTTCAGGGAATGAACATTCTCTAAGTTCCCATGAACAGGGACAGCCTGCTGGGAAGAAGTGTGAACTGAAGGTAAACCAGATGGTCCAAAATCTCCCAACTCTGGGACTCTAAAGCTTCTGTAGCATTGTTAATACATCCCTTGGTAAGCAGGGTTTTTCTCCCCAGCAGAGGATCTTCACTCTTTTCTCCTCAGTGCTAGCTCTCACTGAGCAAGAGTACTCCCCTTTAGCTTCCCAGGGCTTCCTCCCCACAAACACCAAATTCTGAGAGCTAGTTTAAGATTTCTGAGAGTACTTCTCTATTCCAGAAAGGAGCTGTTCTGTTTTCAGAGTGGGCTTCTTACTGGTGTCATGTACCAGGAATGTCTGCCCAGATCCACTGACTTCATCGCACACTACCATTGTAGCTGTGCATGCATTCCCACCACACCATACTCATATGGATGCCAGATGTGGAAAGCTTCTAGAAGCTACCAAGGAAGTTCAATAGCTCTCATCTCTGTCTCTCTCTCCCACAAGCTGGCTTGGCTATTCTTAGGACAAGTTGGTAATATAGGAAATAGACGTGACTGTCACATCTCAGCTAACTCCACCTATCTTCATTACATTTCTCTTACTGTGAACACCTTGACCAATGCAATTTATAGAAGAGTTTATTGGGGCTTACAGTTTCAGAGGATGAGTCCATGGCCATCACAGTAGGGAGCATGGCAGCAGGCAGGAAGCCATGGTGCTGGAGCAGTAGCTGAGAGCTTACACCTTCTCCACAAACATGAAGCAAAGAGAGACAGCACTAACTGGGAATGGCATGGGCTTCTGAAACTCAAAAGCCCACCCCCAGTGACACACCTCTTCTAACCAGGCCATACCTCCTAATCCTTCCCAAAAAGTTCCATCAACTAGGGACCAAGTATTCACATATATGAGCCTGTGGGGACCATTCTCATGTAATCAACCACACCACCTACCCACTTTACTTTGTTTCCAGCATGATCCAACAGACTGCTAGCTAGTGACAACCCCTCCAGGGTTCAGTCCCAATGAATGTTCTTTCTCTCAGGTTCACCTGTCCCTTTGTGGAGAAGTTCTCCATTGACATTGAGACCTTTTATAAGACCGATACTGGGGAAAACAATGATGTGTTCAGCCTGTCTCCTGTGGAAAAGAACCAGCTGATAACAGGTGAGCATGACGGCTGAAGCCCAGCCGGCAGCATTGCCACCCCAGGCCACCCTAACTCTGCCCCTCTGCCCTTGCCTGATCTCATCCTGAGAGTACGTTGAAGTCTTAGGTGGGGGTGGGATGGGGCACAGAGTGAGGCAGGACAGGCTTCCATGTCCTGGATGTGCATGCCAGTCCATCGGCTTTCTCCTCCCTATACATGCGCATGTGGACTCTTGTGAATGACTGGCCCACATCGTGGTGTCTGTGGCTGGAGTGATGGTGGCCTTTGCTGCTCTGCTCTCCAGCTGACGTCACTGTGCAGGAGGCGGTCTTCCTTTGTTAAGCTTTTTTGTTTTAGACAGAGTATTACTCTGTAGTTCTGACTGGCCTAGAACTCACAGAGGTCTGACTGTCTCTGCCTCCCGAGTACTAGGATTAAAAGTATACACCACTGTGCCCAGCTAAATCTTTTAAAAGAGAAATCAGAGTTGGAAATTTTCATGTGAAATTTCCCCAGTTCTTAAACATTGATAAAATGTCTAACAAAATGGCAAATAAAACACATCTGAGGGCCTAACACGGTTCTGCAAGCCTCTTGTAGATGGTAGTCTCTGGCCCAGGTCTACTTGCTTAGGTGCTATCCAGGAGGCTCATCTAGTGACAAAGGACTTGATTCTCCATCCCATCCACAATAGTCCCCTGTCCTTGGCAAACATCCCAGTGGTTCCTCAAGATCCCACCTCGATCCAACACTGTTTTTCTCCCGTGGCCAAAATGCCACCCTACTCTGGAAAGGTTTCTCAGTCTTGTCTATCCCTCCCTACCCTGTATTCTTCATGGGAATTATTTTCCCATTGTCTCCTTGATTCACTGCCCCATTTACCTCTACACATGGACCGTGGTATGTCAAGCTGACTTCAGAAAAAAACTACAAGAACCAGGCCAGGTAGTACAGGCTGTTATTGAAGCTGCTTACGGGGAGATGGGAGGATCATAAATTCAAAGCCACCTGGACAACTTAGTTTATGACCTTGTCTTGAAATAGAAAGTAAAAATAGGGTTGATGATATAGCTTAGTGATAGAGCATTTATCTAGCATGTATGAGGCCCTTAGGTTCAGTCCCAGTGTCACACACACTAAAGAGAACAGGAAAGGCTCTGGGCTGGCAGTCAGGGAGTCACCAGAAACCTCGTCCTATTCACACACCATCATACATGATGAGTCCTGGAAAGGGTGAATAGGATTTGGGCAAACGTGACCACTCGCAGGGTGTCCCCTTAGACATCATCGACATCGTCAAGGACCCTGTGCCTCCTAACGAGTATAAGCCTGAAGAAGACCCCAAGCTGTTCCAGTCAATCAAGACTCATCGGGGGCCCCTCTCTGACAACTGGATTCAGGAGTACAAGAAGCGGCTCCTCCCCATCATGTGTGCCTACAAGCTCTGCAAGGTGGAATTCCGATACTGGGGCATGCAGTCCAAGATAGAGAGATTCATCCATGACACAGGTGAGTGTGTGCAGGGCTGGGGTACGCCTGCCTGTCTGCCTTCATTCTCCATGTGCTGGCTGTGTACTTAGAGTTTTCTCCTAGGAGGTGACTCTGTATTAAGTTCTCTAGAGAAATGGGATTGATATACTGAGAGAGAGAAAATAAACAGGATTTATCAGAGTAGTGTGGGCTGTGGTTCAAGTACTCTAATAATGGCCGCCTCCTGATGAAAAGTCCAAGAATCTAGTAGTTTGGTCCATGAGGCTGGTTTTCTTACCTGGTCTTTAGCATACACTGGAACCCAGAAAAAGTAGGCTTTAATGCCGATGAAGAAATAGACCTGCCGGTGACAGCGAGGGTAGGCAGGAAAAGAGCAAAGCTTCTTCTTCGCTGCCGTTTATATAGGCTGCCACCAGAAGGTGTGTCCCAGATTTAGGGTGAGTCTTCCTACCTCAAACATCCAATCCAGAAAAATCTCTCACAGATGTGCCCAGCTGCTTGGGCTTTAGTTAATTCCAGGTGTAGTCAAGTTGACAATAAGAACAGCTACCACAGACCCCTAAGCCTGTTTCCAGCTCCCTTTCCCCACTCTATCTTGGCCATCTGTGACCAGTGTGCCTGCTGTCCATGCTGATGCCTCATGCATTGCCCAAACATTCCAGACCTGGCTGGTGTCTGATAATGTAGTCTGCACCCCATTGAAGCCAGACAGTCCCCCTTTGCCACTGGGGCTCCTGGCTCCCAGGCTTATTCCTCTACCTAAGGAGGTCCAGACCCTAGCTGGTCCTTAGCTCTGCTTTTTCACAGGCTGGAAATTCCAGATGGCAGAGTGGTTCAGATATAGTGCCCTTCACACCCACATGACCTTCCCAGGAACAGGTGGACTAACAGATGCTGGGAGCTCCCAGCCAAGGAAGGCTGTCCCAAGGCTCCCCTTCTCCATTTTCCTTGAAGCCCTAGACTCGTGACCCCACAGTAACATCCAGGAAGACACCTTGGGACACCACAAACAAGGAAAAGTTACTTTATGCATGAATAGAGCCACATCATTGACAACATGTACCACCCTCATCACATTGATTCATGACTACCCATGATGGGACACTGTTGCCCTGTTGATACACTGTGATTACCCATGATGGGGCACTGTTGCCCTGTTGATACACTGTGATTACCCATGATGGGGCACTGTTGCCCTGTTAATACACTGTGATTACCCATGATGGGGCACTGTTGCCCTGTTTATACACTGTGATTACCCATGATGGGGCACTGTTGCCCTGTTTGTACACTATGATTACCCATGATGGGGCACTGTTGCCATGTTTATACACTCATGACTACCCGTGATGGGGCACTGTTGCCCTGTTTGTACACTATGATTACCCATGATGGGGCACTGTTGCCCTGTTTTTAGAAGATGGAACCAAGACCCCCACATAAACTGAACCCAGAACAGATACTCTTTGCACTGGCAGTGGAAGTATCGGTAGACAGCCCCATGCAGTATGGATGCTAGAGATTGTGGAAGGTACCTGTGCCTTCAGCAGCACACTAGGCTTTGAGTACAGAGCCTCCCACCTGGAAAGGCAGTGATGATGTGTGCACAACAGCCTTGATGGTGTTGTACACCATGGGACAGTTTCACCAGCTCCATCCCAGGAGCAGCATCTCAGATACATCCTCTCCTGTTCCTTTTCTAGCAGGCCCCTGCGGTGTCCATGACAGTTCAGTGAAGGTGGCAGGATAGAGCACATCCCTACAGTCTGCCTATCTAACCCATGGTAGCTGGGATTGACCGAAACAGCCTCTCTACTACCTCCCCACATCCCTGACTCTGTCTAAAACAGGAGCACAGGCCTCATCTCGCAGGCAGCAACTGTGGTGCCACCCTGGCCCTTTCCCAGCTGTCCTACCCTTTACTGTAGTCTGCCCTGTATGACCTGCTTGGGGGGTCCCTGGTCCTGGAGATAGTGGTTCCCAGGCTCTATGGCCCCCATTCCCCCACCATCCCTATGTAACCCCTGAGTTTCTGACAAAACCCAGACTCCTCAGCTTTCTGAAGTCTGGTCTCCTCAGAAAGGAGCGTGGGGGCACAGTTGTTAGGATAGCTGTGACATGCCATCCCCACACTGCCATAGCAGTCACCGTTGCCTCTCTGAGTCGCACTTTGCTTATCTGTGAGGTGGGTGTAATAGTACCAGTTCTGCAGAGCTCCTGTGGGGTGACTCTCGGGGTACAGAGCTGCAGGCAGACATGACCCAGCCCTCTCTGAGCATGGTGAACATCGTTGTACTGACAAGTGATCTTAAAGAAATAACTCCCAAAACTTAAGCTGCTCCCTCTGTGCCTCTACAGTAGTGAAATGTGCCATCCATCCCTTCCAGCCAGCCCACGAGGAAAACATTCCATGTTAGGTTAGAGTAGACTGTCAGCCCAAAAGACAGGCCCAGAAAAGGAAACTGAGACTCACTCTTGATACCTCCCTCAAGTGTAAACTAGGAATACAGTCAATCGAGGCTGAAGGACAGTACCATTCTGCTCCATGGGTGAGCAGAGGTCTCCACAGCTAGCCTCTCAGAGTGACTACGAACCAGGAAAAGGGGCATGGGGATGGGAGGAGAAAGGGGCAAGGCCTGAGGAATGCTGCTCAGAGTTCTCTGAGGAAGCAGAGGATGTGTGCCCTGAGAACCAGCCATCACTCCTCAAGGATGTCCTCTGGAGAAACTCATGTACATTTAAGGAATGTTCAGGACCACAAAATAGAAAAATTAGTCAGGCAGTGATAACACATAGCTTTAATCCCAGCACTCAGAAAGCTAGAGGCAGGTGGATCTCTGTGAGTTGAAGGCCAGCCTGGTCTACATTATACAGATGAGCCAAAGACCAACTAGCAGGAAAAGAACTAAAAAGTCTTTCAAATGTATCAATAGCCGGGCAGTGGTGGCACACGCCTTTAATCCCAGTACTCGGGAGGCAGAGGAAGGAGGATCTCTGTGAGTTCGAGACCAGCCTGGACTACAAGAGCTAGTTCCAGGACAGGCTCCAAAGCTACAGAGAAACCCTGTCTCGAAAAACAAAACAAAACAAAAAAATGTATCAATAGCAAAACCCCACACCTAGAGCCACATAAGAGTGTGGGAAAGGAGAGACTCGGAGAAGCACATGGCAGAAAACACGCAGCACAGCTCATAGGTGTCTATTCCAGCACACTGGGAAACACATCTGCACACTAAACCCAGAAACGGAGCAAGCAGCAAACACAATGTCTATTCCAGCACACTGGGAAACACATCTGCACACTAGACCCAGAAACGGAGCAAGCAGCAAACACAAAACCCGAGACCTATACTTCTAGGAAGAGAGAAGGGTTTTTTTTGTTTGTTTGGTTGGTTGTTTTTTTTTTCCGAGACAGAGTTTCTCTGTAGCTTTGGAGCCTGACCTGAACTCACTCTGTAGACCAGGCTGGCCTCAAACTCACAGAGATCTGCCTGCCTTTGCCTCCCGAGAGCTGGGATTAAAGGCATGTGCCACCACCTCCCGGCTAAGAGAGGAATTTTTGAAGAACCCCAACACTCTGGTCCTTTGCTGAGTGTGTGGACACTAATGTGCTACTTTCTTCTATGCTTTTTTTGTCTGTGTATCTGTGTCTGTGTGTGTCTGTGTGTATCTGTGTGCCTGTGTATGTCTGTGTCTGTGTGTCTGTATGGGAATGTGCACGTGAGTGCAGATACCTGTGGAAGCCAGGTGAGGGTATTGGATTCCTGGAGTTAGAGTTATAGGTGATTGGGAAAGCAGCAAGTGCTGTAGAGGTCAGAGGACAGCTTTTCCTTCTACAGTGTGGGTTCCAAGGATTGAGCTCCAGCTGTTAGACTTGGCACCCACTGTGCCATCTCACTCCCCAGTCCCTGTTTTGGGTTTTTTGTTATTTGTTTGTTTGTTTTTGGAGCAGGGTCTGATGTGGCTCAAGCTGCCTCAACCCAGCATTAGCCAAGGATACCTTTATGATCTTAAACTCCTGCCTCCATGTTCCAAGTGCTAGGATTGCTGTGCGGCACTGCATCCAGCTTTTTTCTTTTCTTTGTTTTGTTTTGTTTTGTTTTTCAAGACAGGGTTTCTCAGTGTAGCTTTGGCTGTCCTGGAACTTGCTCTGTAGACCAGGCTGGCCTGGAATTCACTGAGATCCGCCTGCCTCTGCCTCCTGAGTACTGGGATTAAAGGTGTGCGCCATCACCTCCCAGCTCTTGTTTTAATTTTTTCATTTTTAAAGAAAATGTGGGGCTAGGGGGATAGCTCACTCAGTCAGTAAAGTACTTGCTACCGAACCATATGGACTGAGATTTGATCCCACATAAACCAATGAGGCTTAATGGGGTATGCCTTTAATCCAAGTGCTGGGAAGGCAGAGACGGAAGAATTCCTCTTGCTAGCTGGCATCCAGTCTAGCCAAATCAGCAAATTCTAGGTTTAATTAGGGACCCTGCCTCAAAAAAATAATGTGGAAAAACAATAGAGGAAAGACACCCAATGTTGACAACCTCTGGCTTCCATACACATGAGTAACACACACACATACACACACCAGATAGACAGACAGACAGACAGATAGAAAGACAGAAAGAGAACCCAACCCATTTTAAAATTTGCTCTTCTTTGGGAAATTCAACAAGAAAAGTAGACCAGGCACCAAGACAGGAGACTCTTGGGAATTACAGTGCCGCTTCTCCTTGGGGCATGCAGCCCCTCCAGTGAACTGTGGCTTCTGACCAGAGCCTCTACTTAACAAACCTGGCCCTGCAAGTGCCGGCCACTGTGAGCTCCCCAGGCCATCTAGGGACCAGTTTTCTAGGGTGGCAATAAAGGAACTGAGGCACAAATAAGCAGTGACTCTAGCTGACCTGCAGCTGTGCCCACCTCTGTCCTCCGGCTCTGTGCAGGCCTGCGGCGGGTGATGGTGCGGGCCCACCGGCAGGCCTGGTGCTGGCAGGATGAGTGGTATGGGCTGACCATGGAGAACATCCGAGCACTGGAAAGGGAAGTACAGCTCATGCTGTCCCGAAAAATGGCCCAGTATGCAGAGGAAGAAGGAACATCAGAGCTCTGCAAGGACAGCTCCCCTCAGGTCCAGGCATCTACAGCAGCCTCTGAACCCAGCAGCAGCAATGGGGAGACCCTGGGCCGGGGCCTGAAGAAGCAGTGGTCCACCTCCTCCAAGTCCTCAAGATCCTCCAAGCGGGGAGGTGAGCTGGGGTTCCTGCCTTTTGATTCAAGGCCTACCTTCCCAGTTTCCAGGGTAGCCATGCCACTGCTGCATCCCTGTAGTTCTGTGTCTTTCCTCTGGACATAGTAGAGCTAACTAACTATGGAGCCTTTCACGTTCTAACTGGTACCAGGTGGGACTTTACCATGAAGTGAAGCTGCCTCTTCCATGCAGCACCCCCAGACTTACCTGTAAACAGACAATCTATAACTTTGTGACTCTGGGGAGTGATTCTGGGCAGGCCCCCCAGTCAGAGAAGACATCTTCAAGGTATCAGATCCTGGACCACAAGGTGAAGCAGGGTCTCCCCTGTGCAGCCAGTCAAGCCCCTGTAATATGCCTTTCCAACCCAGTGCACCTGGCCCTGGGCTTATGGCATTGGGATGAGGTGAGCCAGTACCTTATTTTTCCATTTACTCCTGCTGCCCTGCCCTGTCAGCTCTGCTGGGGCCACATTTAAGAAGCTTATTTATGGTCAGGTCCAGCACTACTCTGAGCATACACCCTAAGCTCTCCCTGGACAAGGCAGCCAAGTACTCCTCGCCTTGAAAGGGCCAGACAGGTCTACATAGGTGGCCCTAGACACTCAGCCCTACTTTCTTCATTTCTGTCTAGAGTGAACTTTTCTGATGGTGCCCACTTAGCCCTCCAAGCTGCCATCACAACTCCCTGCCTGCTATGACTGGCTCAACAGAGTCTTTCTCTGCAGGCCAGACCATCACACGAGAGTTTTGCCTTTCAGCCAGCCCCTCCAGACATAGCATCTCAGAGTGGAGGATGCAGAGCATCGCCAGGGACTCCGATGAAGGCTCAGAAGATGAGTTCTTTGATGCACAAGGTAGGCAGGCAGCTCCTACAGCCTTTGGGGACTTCTTGGACCAGATGCAAAGAATTGTTAAAGGGTATGAAGCACCTGTCACTATACTGCTCCTGTGACCTGTACCTATACTGTCACAGGGCAGCCTGGGGCTTGGGGGTAGAACACAGAGAATGAGATGAGGTCACTGGGAAGCCACCTCACTTGAGTTTAGGGTCTAAGTCAGGACTTAGGGCATGGAAGGAGAGTGCTGTTCTCTTGAACAGGAATAGGTAGGTTCTGCCTACCCATACCTACATAGCCATATGCTACATACATAGCTGTATGTATACTTACATAGCCATACCTATCCACACCTCATAAATGACACAGAGTTCTACCAAAGGCTTTCCCAGATTAATTTATCTCCATAAGTATGACTTACAGATTCCTCAATTTTTGTGCTTGTTTTATTGTGTGTTGCTGCTTTTCTTCATTAAATTAATGCAAATTAATATGCATCTAATGTAGACACTTTAGAAAAAGCAATAAGCAGAAACTAGATGAACTTACCATTTTCCCACTAATGGCAAAATAAGTACAGCGGACACACAGCCAATTGCACACCTGTGCCAGAAAATGCACGCACTGCCTTACACGGAACCACAAAGATGCTCTCAACGAAATCAAAAGGGCCAGCAAACAAACCTGGGAAGAAAGATGGGTGCTACTGCATGCTGGCAGCCCCACCAGCCCCAGAGTGTGCAAATAATAGAAGTGCAGGATGATGAGAACATGCCTGCAGCTGAACAGCAGGGTCCTCTCGTTCTGTCACCTAGCTTGGAGGAGCAGAGGAGCTGCCCACATGTGACGTCTTAACTACCTGGCTAGCCATACCTACAGGGAGAGAACCTGGGGGAGTCAGTGCCCTGGCTTGTCCTGGAGTTAGACAACCTGGAAAGGGGTCACAGGGGACTCCTGAGCCAATCTCTGCACTTGACAAGAATGGAGAAGGGTATCTTTGGTGTCCCACCCTTCCCAGCTGGCTCTTTTTCCTTGAAAGAGGAAAGACACCTCGTTGTTGAAAAAGACTGTAGGACAAAGGCACAGCTGCCAAAGCAGCAGGCTTCTCAGGTCCTGTCCTGTCCAGGAGCCAAGGAGGAGAGGGCCAGCATGAGCTTGAGCCCAGGCAGCTGCCCGACCCTGGGAGCAGTTGTGGGGAAGCAGAAGTGAGAGCCCAGTCCTGGGTGACATGTTCGTAGCAGACCTTCCTTGAGCTGTGTCTTTCTGGGCGTTAAACAGCATCAGCTGTGAATGGATAAACGGACTAGGGTCGTCTGCAGAGGGAAGGAGGCGCCACCACACTCTGCAGAGAAGACAGACCTCAAAAGCACAGAGCTGTGAGGACACAGTCATGCATGGAAGACCACACAATGTGTGACTGTGTCCACTGAAAATGCCCAGAGTCAGCAGAGGCCTGGAGGAGAGAGTTCATTATGCTGTGAGGCCTGACTGCTTGTCATCAAGCATGAAGCTTCTATTCAAGGTGATGGAAATATTTTAGAATTAAATAGTGGTGATGTCCCCACAGCATAATGAATATACTAAATGCCCCTTTAACATGGTGTGGATGGGAATTTCTGTGATTGGAAAGAAAGCCAGGTGGTTGCAGCTGCCTGGCTGTCCTATTAAAACAGAGCTGAGAACACTGGGCATGTGGACTCCAGGAACATAGGAGGTCCAGTGTGTCCCCAGACCCCACTGAAGTCTCTCTTTCTCCCCCAGAGGATCCGTACAATGAGGAAGTATTCCCCAAGGACATCACTAAGTGGAACTCCAATGACCTCATGGACAAAATGGAAAATCCAGAGCCTGAGGACCCACAGGGTAACCAGCCTGGGGGTTGAGGGTGTGGCCTACTCCTGTCTTACCCAGTTCTCACACAATGAGAGCTTGCAGTATTCCTGGGCCAGAGCTCTCTTTTGGCTACCAGGTGTCCACAACACCAGTAGTTAGTATGGCTTCTGTGTTGCAGACGGTCTATACCACCAGAGTGGCCCTGAGTTCAGGGTGGCCTCCAGTGTGGAGCAGCTGAACATCATTGAGGTGGGTACTCCGGACACTGAGTGACTAAGGCTGTGGGGAGGGTCAGGGGCCTGAGGGCCCAGTTCAGAGGCAAAGCTCCCCAGAGTCAGACATTCACCAGAGAGACTGGGGTCCCTTTCCTTGCCACCTTCCTGTGGAGACACCAATTAACCCCATCTCTGTGATGTTCCTGAGAACCAAGGACAGCAGACAGCCCCCAAGAAAAACCTTGACCAAGCTCCTCCTTTGGGAAAATAAAATGAGAACCTTATAAATTCCAGAGTAAAGCTAAGAACTTCACCGTGTTCCCATCCTTTCCGTGGCACCAGAAGAGAAAAGGAAGCAAAGGAAGGAAGCAAAAGTCGCATAGGCAGACGTGACATGGCTGTGGCCCTTGAAGTCAGGCAGAATTCAGTGTGTCCAATAAAGCTGTCTTTCTGGAGCCTGTGTCCACTTTGGGGGTTCTTTGCTAAGCTCGCGCTCCTTCCACCTGCAGGGCGTCAGAGCTGTTTGCACTGGGGCAGGAGCCAGGCCCGGCCAGGGTTGTCCCATGCCGCGGTCACAGTCACTGCCCTGCTGTTTCCAGGCTGCCCAAGGTGGATATAGCACCTCCATAGGAACTCTGGTCTCCCTGGAGGGCCTAGGAGAGGCAGGCACACCTCTTCCCCTCCTGGGGGCTTCTCCTTTGAGGTCTGAGGTGGACATACACTTTTCTAGAAGGGGTAGTAGTTGAGGGGAACGATTGTCAGTTGTTGCTGCTTAATGTTAGACAAAGCAAGCAGAGGACCTTCCAACTCAGCGCACACAGCTCTGACTGTCCCCCAGGAGAGGGGTGGAGCCTGAGGCTCAGGATCTGTCTTGGGATGTACATTTGGAGGAGCCCAGCAAATTCTGGCGCACTGCCATCCAAAGTCAGACCCTTCTGCCCATACTAGCCCCCAAACCGGAACCTTCCTTCGTGAAAGGATGGCTTGATAGGAACATTGACTGGGGCGGGGAGAGACATTGCTCTGGCTCTCCATAGCTGCCTTCACTACTCTTGTGAGCTCTGTTCCCACTGGAGTTCAGGACGGGGAGTTCCTGTCTTAGGCTGGATGTGAAGAAAGCTGTTTCTGTGGGTTCCTGAAGGGTTAACCAGTGAGGGGTTCAGCCTGATAAGTGCACAGAGGATAGTCTTGACGCCCCACTAGCCCAGTCCCACCCACCCTCAGGTAACAAGTATAGCTGAACTGTACCACCCTGTCCAGGAGCTGACAGGCTACTGTAGAAACTTTTCCCGTAACCTTGTGCTTATTGTATTGGAGAATTCCCTGTACTTGATCCTGATGGGAGTGGCCCAGGCCAGCCTGTGGTGGGCAGTCCCTGAATGTACAGTTGTTCTACCCCAGCCCCTGGAGGAGGGCAAGCCCCAGATAGGCACCCTCTACTCTCTTCCCTGTCTACTCCCACGCCCCAGGACTCAACAGACACAAACCAGTGCTCATTCTCGGACATGTACCTGGAACTCAGGGACAGGGGCCACAGCCTGGGCTGCCAGGAGAACTAGCAGGAGCTTTGGGGGCTATTCTCTCTTGGTGCTAATGAGCCATACGACCAGTGCCTGGGCCTCCCCAGCCTACCACCTTGTCTATGAAAAGAATAGCTCTGTATCCCTGTGCATAGCTGAGCATTATTCTAGGGTCTCACTTTGACTTCGTAGCAGGCCTGGTCAGTAGGAAGGCGGGTTTGTGATCTGATCTTCCTGAACTGTCCTGCTGCAGTGTGCTGGGACTCTGCCTCTACTAGGATCCCTCTGTTCTTGAGGATCTTAGTCTTAGAGTCTAGAAATAGCAGGGCTTTGGACTGAGTGACAAGTGGAGGACCTCAGAGCCAGACTACTTCCCTAGCCTTGGCCACTCCTAATGAGTCTGACTCTGGACCAGCTTGGTCTGACTATTTGGGCCAAACCAGAACTATATCTAAAAGCAGACATGCAGCAGGCATCCAGAGGCCTGATTGCCCAAGCAGGAGCTGCCGCCTGACATCCTGAAGAATGTAGAACTGGTGGTTTCTCTAGAAGATACCCTTTCTTGAGTCTGCTGTGACCCTGGTCAGGCCACACCACCTCCTCCAGTCTTTGTCCTTGCAGGGGTCCAAGGGAAGGCTAAGGCTGTGAACCCAGACCTCATAACCAGATAACCAAAAGCCAGGGGTAGAATGTTTGCCTCTCACATATGTATGAGATCCTCAGTTCAATTCCCAGCACGACAAAAACAGACTAGGGCACCTGGTGCCTGGCAAGGAATTCATACCCACCACTGCCCATGCAGGATGAGGTGAGCCAGCCACTAGCCGCGCCTCCCTCCAAGATTCACGTGCTGCTGCTGGTGCTGCATGGAGGCACCATCCTGGACACTGGAGCCGGGGACCCCAGCTCCAAGCAGGGTGACACCAATACTATCACCAACGTGTTCGACACCGTCATGCGTGTGCACTACCCCAGTGCCCTAGGCCACCTAGCTATCCGCCTGGTGCCCTGCCCACCCATCTGTGCTGACGCCTTCGCCCTTGTCTCCAAGTGAGTGGCATATGCCTGCCAACACCCATCATGCCCCACAGGGAGAAGCAACCACAGCTGTCCCCACCTGAAACCCTGAACAGTATGTGACTCCCCAGAATTAGGTCCTCTGTCCAGATTGCCCTTTCTACCATCCATCCCTCAGCCTGGAGGCCACAGAGCCTGTGTAGACAAGATAAGTTCAGATTCTAGGAGAACAATCCTCAGGCAGAGTTCATGTTCAATTCTGTAGAGTAGGGATGCTGGCCTGCCTTGGGTTGAGTCTGCTCAGTGGCCCTGGCTCTCAGAGTCTGCTCAAGGCCTCCCTGGGAGTGTCTTCATGAGTCCTTTGGGGCAGGCAGCTGTTTGGCCTGCTTTCCAGATGGGGGAGGACCTTTGGGTCAAGCTGAATTTACCTGCCCTCTGCTGACACAGCCCCTCCCCCCAGCCTCAGCCCCTACGGCCATGATGAGGGCTGTCTGTCTAGCAGCCAGGACCACATCCCCCTGGCTGCCCTGCCCCTGCTGGCCACTTCTTCACCCCAGTATCAGGAGGCAGTTGCTACAGTGATTCAGCGGGCCAACCTGGCCTATGGAGACTTCATCAAGTCCCAGGAAGGTGTGACCTTCAATGGACAGGTGAGTGGTGACAAGAGGTAGGGAAAGACCTTCCAGGGTGGGCTGACGAAGAACCAGGGGGAGCCGGGGGTGGAGGTACTTTTCCTAATTAGCAACCCAGCAAGCAAGCAAGACTCAGGCCTCTGCCATCTTGCCTCCAGGTCTGCCTGATTGGAGATTGTGTTGGGGGTATCCTGGCATTTGATGCCTTATGCTACAGTGGCCAGCCAGTGTCTGAGAGTCAAAGCAGCAGTCGCCGGGGCAGTGTGGTCAGCATGCAGGTACTTAAGCAGGGGCAGAGGGTGGAGCAGCCATTGTTCCCAGACCCCCACTAAGGCCTGCTATCTCTGCTATACTACGGAGACTGGCTGCCTTTCCTGCTGTAGGACACCAAGCAGTCAGCTGGCCTGTGTTGTGTCCCACAAGCAGCATGCCCAGCCAGAACTCTGAGGAACTGACTTGGACAACACAATCCATGCTTTGTCTATTTTGTCTATTCAGAATGTCCAAGCCCATGAGGCCCAGCAGGAGTTGCCCAGGATGAGAGGGCTAGGAGAGACACAAAGAGCATATGTCTGGGTCTCAGGCTAAGTGAAGAATACCCAAGGCAGGTCAACAGTAGCCCAAAAGAGCTGGAAGTGTACCTCAGTATCCCCCAGCAGACAGATGGGAAGGACACGGGTTGCTGGTGCGTGTGAGCACAGGTGACAGACTAGAGCTTGGGGTCTGGAGAATCACTGCAGTGTGTTAGCGCCCAGGAGAGATGTGGCTTCACACACCAGGGTCTGCACTGCATGGAACAGCTCTGATTCTAGGAGGTGAGGTGGGCACACCCTATTCTTCTCTTTGTCTGACCCTGATGTCTTCCTGCTGTAGAGTGGCCATCACCTGGGAGAGATCACTGTGTGCCAAGCCAGTCCTGGAATGAAGGCTGCTAGGACTTAGCCAGTAGTCTGAGGGGCAGTGGGAGACGAGACTTTCCCCTCTGGTTGGGTGAGAAGCCTGCAGCTGGGCAGTGGCCAGCAGGGCCTGGAGTCAGGAGGGAGGGGCTCACAGAACACTGAAGAAGGGCCTAGGCTGGGGACCACCTGGCAGTGAGCCTCCATGGCCATTCCAGGACGCTGACCTGCTGTCCCCGGGCATCCTGGTGAATGCAGCACACTGCTCCAGTGGCGGTGGCGGTGGCGGTGGCGGAGGCTCAAGCCTGGAGAGTAGTCGGCACCTGAGCCGCAGCAACATTGACATCCCCCGCAGCAATGGCACCGAGGACCCCAGAAGGCAGCTGCCCCGCAAAAGGAGTGATTCGTCCACCTATGAGCTGGACACCATTCAGCAACACCAGGCCTTCCTGTCCAGGTAGGGTTTGAGAATACTTAGAAGGAGAAAGGCCCAACATGGAGGAACCAGGGTACTCCTTCACCAATCCACATTCCAATTGCATGCATGCTGTAATGGGAGTTCCTGTTTGAAGGACTTCCCAGTTTACCAGGTACTATGGTCCTGTATACAAGGGCCACCCTTAGCCCCTGGAAACACACTGTCTTGAGGGCGGGAGTGAGGTGGAGTCAGGGATATCTAAAGGCAGGAGGCTCCCTGAAGAGGTTGTGACCCACTGTCACTAGGAGTGTCCCAGCAGGTAACCCTGCCTGCACTCATGACAGCACAGGGCTCAGTCCCTAAGGGACTGTGAAACCCAGCCTGACCCTTGTGAAGCTGACCCTGGGTGATCTGCACGTCCCCCACTGCAGCCTCCATGCCAGTGTACTGAGGAATGAGCCCAGCTCCCGCCGCTCAAGCAGTTCTACGATGCTGGACGGTGCCGGGGCCCTGGGCAAGTTTGACTTCGAGATCGCCGACCTCTTCCTCTTCGGGTGCCCACTGGGGCTAGTCCTAGCCTTGAGGAAAACAGTCGTCCCTTCCCTGGACGGTGAGAGGCCTGCAGGGATAAGACAGGTTACATGAACTGGACAGGAGACTCCATGGGTCAGTCGCAAGGCCATGGCCACATGCCAACCCTCTCAGTATCTCCATTGCCCTTCTCCACCTCTTCAGCATCTCAGTCACCTGCCCATCCCTGAAACCACTTCGTACCTCTCTCTAAGGTCCCCTGAAGCAGAGCGGATGCACAGCAGGTTAGGGAGGACAGATAAAAGAGAACCAGTCTCTGGTGTAGGGTTCACCCATTGAGACAGATGAGGCCGTAGTACCTCACAGTCTGTAAAGATGGCCGATAGGGCAGTATCCTGCCATCCCAGGAATCCCTGATGCTTGCCAGGATTAGCCAGCACAGCCCCAGAGATGTGCATGATCCCACGTAGCTGCTCTGTCACCAGTGGCAGAAGAGCAACAGGCTCAGAGGGGCTTAGATGAACAAAGCCTTAGCAGGGGAGCTATGAAGCTAGATTAAAATGAAGGCCCCTGCTCCTCCTCTTCTTCAAGGTGCAACAGCAGCCCCGTTGGTGAGGGAAAGCCTTAGCCCTAAGGGTACTCCACAACTGAGCATATTCCCCAGGGCAGCTGTCCGCCTGCAGAATAGGGCCAGATTATCAGACACATGCAAAGAACATTCTGTGGGATCCCCTGCCACCCTGAGGAAGAATGAGGTGGAGCCACACATGCTGGTGTGCAAAGACCAAGTTCAGAAAGCTTAATGTGTGTTCATGTGGATTAGAAGGGAGGTGTCTAATTCTGAGGGAAGACACACGCCTGACACTCAACCCTTCCTCAGAGCCAGAACACAGCCTAGGAATGGGCAAACATGGCGGGGGGGGGGGCATGGCGGTGACTTCAGCCTGCGTTCCTGTGACACCCAGTTAAAAATGCACATGGAGCCCATAAGGCTGGAAGGAGCCCTCCACTCTACTGCTCAACACATTTCCTCAAACTGTCTTACCAAGGTCACTATCATTTCTCCAACTCAAAAATAAATTGGAGCTGGGCATGATGACACATCTTGTGATCACAATCCTGGGAGACTGAGGCAGGGAGAGTTCCAGTTCAATATTAGCAGGGGCTACATAGTGAGACCCTGTCTCAAAAAATCTTTATTAATGAATGGACAATGAACCACACAAATCCCAAACTGATTAAAAAAAAAAAAACAACACATGGCAAAGGGTGCCTGGGCCCCAGGCTCCCACCTATTACCCAAAGTCTCCTTTCTCTGCACCTCCACTCCCAGTTTTTCAGCTGCGGCCAGCTTGTCAGCAAGTGTACAACCTCTTCCACCCTGCGGACCCTTCAGCCTCCCGCCTAGAACCGCTGCTGGAGCGGCGCTTCCACACCCTGCCACCCTTCAACATCCCCCGATACCAGCGCTACCCGCTGGGGGATGGCTGCTCCACACTGCTGGGTGAGGCTCCCCAGGAAGGTGGGGATTATTTTCAAGTTGGGGGTAGCTATAATTGCTATGGTATAGCCCCCGACACACTGGGTCTTCCCAAAGGGAAGCAGCATCAGACCCCCGTCCCCACTGGGCATCTGTTGCAACTAAACACTTGGTGAGGTGCACATGTAGTTGTCCTCCCTAGCCCCTGTGGGGCAAGAGAGACTTCTGCCTATCGAGGCCTGCCGAGGGGTCCCAGCAACGGCCAGGGTCATAGTCCCTTCCCTACTGCCTAGGGCTTCCAACCCAATGGGGAAGGAGTTATAGGCCTGCAAATTGAGGTGTTGTAGGCCGGGCCCATTGTGATAGACAGCTGACCCAGAGATGGCCGGGAGTATGGGAGGGACTGGCCCATCCTCTTGCTCCAGTGTGTATCCTGGCATCATGTTGTCATGTCCTGGTCTCGAGGAGCCTTGTTTGTGCCAGCACGTGTGCAGATGACCCACTTGAGTGTCTGTTCTTGTCCTCTCTGCTCTCTTCCCATCTGCCTCCAGTAGAGACCGTGCAGAGAAACCCAGAATTGGTCTTGGAGGGCGGCTCCCTGGCCCCTCTCCCCCACGGGGACAGCTTCCTGGAGACCAGTGTCCCTGTTCCCGCGCTCACCTGGCAGGATGGGCCCCGCCAGAGCCCGGGCTGTGCTGAGTGTGTGTACCCCCCACTCCTAGTGACTGATGTCTGCTTGGCTGCTGTTCCCTTGGTCCTCTACCCTCTCATGCCCTCTCTGGCCACTCAGAGTCAGTGGGACCTTCCTAGCAAGGACATGGCCATGGGAAGTTAGTCCTGGTGCCTCCTCCTTTCTATACATGATAGTCTAAAGCTGAGGCCACCCCAGCGCAAAGTGGTCACATTTCCCAGAGACAGACAGAGGCTGTCCCAGTGTCAGATGGCAGGTGCCTTCCCAAGGGTGCTGTAGGGAGCAGACACGACATAGGGCAAGGCCTCAAGCAGCCTCTCTTCCCCCCTCAGCTAGAAAACCTTGGTGCTGTCAAGGAGTTGGGCCTCTGGGTCTCCACTCCTCCCTTTCTGAGAATGGGCAGGCCCTTTGATACATTATCCAGACTGGTTACTCCAGCTGAGCCCTGTTCTCTTCTGCCTGAAGCCTGGGTCCTAGCCTATGTGTGAGGGCCACTCTGGGGTCTGCCTTCTTCTCAGTCCTCAGCCTACACACAGCATCCAAGAAACTGCCCAAGGCCCCTGCCAAGGTCATGCTAATAACCTGTGGGCTAGTCCATGCTGGTCCAAGAGAGCAACTGTGGAGCCAAATGTGGGAAGAAGTGGCCAAGGAGGGCAGGAACCCATGCCTTGTCTCCCTGCCCCATGTCTGTGTCCATCTGTCCACCCTTCTTTGCCCAGCCCTCCCCGTCCCTGCCTCAGCTCAGGCCCTTGGCTCTCAAGGCCCTAAACCAGCTGCACCCTGGTCACACCGGATCTGGCAAGCTGGCCTCTCCCATTGCTGGGAGACCTAGGGTCAGGCAGGGCTTCTCTTACCTGAATCTCTGTCCCTGTCCCTCCACAGCGGATGCGCTCCAGACTCACAACACAGTCTTCCAAGAGCATGCAGCCCCCTCATCACCTGGCACAGCCTCTACCAGCCGTGGTTTCCGCAGAGCCAGTGAGATCAGCATTGCCAGTCAGGTGTCAGGCATGGCCGAGAACTACACAGCATCCAGCATTGCCCAGAGTGAGTGCTGACCCTGAGGACAGGGTGATAGCAGTGTCTAGCTGGCAGGAAGTAGGTGCTGAGCCCCTGCAGTACCAGGGTACTTCCACACAGTGACTGGTCAGTAGTGCCAGCCGGCAGTGACCTCGCTAGGAGGGTGTGGTCAGAGCAGTTGGGCAAGACTGGGACCTCTGCAGGGGTTTCTAAGGTTTCAACTTTGTTTAGGGTCTTCCCTTGGTTGGGTCCTGGCTCTTTCCTCATATCCTCTCTGCTCTGTTACCAATGTAGGGGCCCCTGGTGTATGTGTATGTCTCAACCATTCCCGTTCTTGCTTCTCAGAGGGTCCCTCATCGCTCAGCCACACCCCCAGCGTCAGACGCCTATCCTTGCTCGCCCTGCCCCCCCCATCCCCTACCACCCAGGGTCCCCGTGCCAGGGCAAGGCAGGTGAGCCCCAACCTGGAGAGGTTCCCCTGCCTCCCTGACTTGGACATCGGAGAAGGTACCCCAGCCACAGCACTCTCCGCTCTAACCCAAGATCACTCACTGTTGCCAAGCATGTCTTAGCAGCCCACTGCTAGGCCCTGTCTGCTGCTTCCTGCTGAGGTTAACAGGGCACACTGCCTTGGGTGGGGAGGAGAGGGAGGGGCTGGAGCTGCCTGGGAGTCCTATCTTGCAGGCCATGGAGAGAACTCAGGGGAGCTAGGCCTCATGAAACAGGCACCACCAGATGGGCACCTATGTGCAGCCACCAGGCATGGCATTCCTCATGCTATTTCTCCCTTGAGGGAGGACACTCAGGTCCCTGGGCCTCACACTCACCCTTCCCCCTCTGCAGTAGGCAAGACACTGGAAAGACAGTGAGCCTTGCCTAGAGGTTGCAGAATTGTCAAACCAAGGTCTCTCTGTGCCTCCTTGAGAGCCTGGGCAGGGTCTAGGGAAGGGACGCTTCTCTGCCACCAACAGCACTGGGACAGCTTATCCTCCTCCAGAAACCCTCATGCCCCTTGGCATTGCCACAAGGTTTTGTACTCCAGGCGGCAAGGCTACCTGAGGGCACTTTGTACACATACTTGCTTGCCTGTCACCAGCCTGGGAGAAAAACCTGCTTTGACTGCACCTGGAGGGCGGGCTAGTCTGAGGTGAACAGTCCTGAGGGTCCCCGTCCTGGGGTCCAAGAGTGCAATCACAACCTTCCTCCTGGCTTCTTCCCGGCAGTTGCTGCCAAGTGGTGGGGCCAGAAGCGAATTGACTATGCCCTGTACTGCCCCGACGCCCTCACAGCCTTCCCCACAGTGGCCCTGCCCCACCTCTTCCACGCCAGCTACTGGGAGTCCACCGATGTAGTCTCCTTTCTGCTGAGACAGGTACCTACTACCCAGACACAACTGGGCCTTACACTGGGTGCCTGGAGCCTACAGCGTGCTGGGTGGGGACAACGTGCACATTCACAGCAGAGATGGGAACTGGTTGGAGTTAGGGGTCATAGACTAGAGACCCTGCCAGATGTCCATTGCCAGCTCCTGGAGATGCTGGGCCTTTTCCAGAGCAGCCATCTAAGCTTGAGCCTGCCCCACAGCCTGACTCTGTTCCCCAGGTCATGCGGCACGACAGCTCCAGCATCCTGGAGCTAGATGGCAAGGAGGTATCAGTATTCACACCGTCACAACCCAGAGAGAAGTGGCAGCGCAAGAGGACCCATGTGAAGCTACGGGTGAGGGTCTTCCGGGTGTCTAGGCCCCAGACGTCATCCTATTTAGTCCCATGAAATAAGAAGCTACATCACACTGCTGCGCCATCTCATCTGACCAATGAGGAGTGAGGTAGGAGCTGGGAGGGAAGAAAGCACAGCAAGATTGTCGCCCTCTCTGGTCGGTTATTGACTGGACCCAGCATGGGCTACCTAACTCAGAACCCAAGCTCAGCCCTCAGACTCACTCACAGAGGTATTAACTGAGCCTAGAAGACCCCAGCTCCATTCCCCCTCCTTACCTCACCTTGCATTCCCCTCCCCAGAATGTGACCGCCAACCACCGGATCAATGATGCAGTTGCCAATGAGGATGGCCCACAGATTGTGACAGGCCGGTTCATGTATGGGCCCTTGGACATGGTCACCCTGACTGGGGAGAAGGTGAGGACATGGTGCCTGGGGTAGTACTTCCATTCTCCTGGCAGGGTACAGGGACTGAGGCCCGGCCATGGCCGGTTTGTAAACAGTGTTCCTGGTGGTTCCAGGTGGATGTGCACATCATGATGCAGCCACCCTCAGGTGAGTGGCTGTACCTGGACACTCTGGTGACCAACAGCAGTGGGCGTGTCTCCTACACCATTCCAGAAACACACCGCCTGGGGGTGGGCGTCTATCCCATCAAGATGGTGGTCAGGTATGTGCCTCTGGTGGGGCAGGCAGAGCAAGGCCAGCCTCCTGAATGTGGGAGGGTGGGACTGGGAGTGGGCCCTGGCTAGTTCTGACGAGCTATCCCTGACCACCAGGGGAGACCACACCTTTGCTGACAGCTACATCACCGTGCTCCCCAAGGGCACAGAGTTTGTGGTCTTCAGTATCGATGGCTCCTTTGCTGCCAGTGTGTCCATCATGGGCAGTGACCCCAAGGTGCGCGCTGGAGCTGTGGACGTGGTGCGGTGAGTGACCTTTAGGGGCCTGATGTGGCTGTCAGAAGGCGGGTGGGCTGCAAGCCAAGTGAAGGAGAATACGGCACACAGCACAGCCTTGAGGACCTGAGCCGGTGCCACCACTGGCTGGTGTACTGTCAAACAAGCTGTCGGCACACTTAATGCCAATGCAGTTCCAAGGATGCCTCCTTTGAGGGTACCTAGGGTACCTGCCAGTCCAGAGAGCTTTGGCACCGCCATTCACCCTCATACCACTGTTCAACTCTGGCCAAGACGCATTTCTTCCTTTCTGTGTGGTGCTGGGCACTGGACCAGGGCCTTGCTCATACAAGGCAAGTGTAGGCACTCTCCCATGAGCGGCCCTCAACCCTCCTTTCACTTTTTGAGACAGGGTCTCACTCACTAAATAATTGCCCAGGCTGCCTTGAATTTGCCATCCCCCTGCCTCAGCCTTTTGAATATATGGGATTACCATCAGAGCAGGTGGGCACCGCAAGGCCCAACTAAAGAAGTACTTTTCTTTTTCTTTTTTTTTAATTGATTTTTATTGAGCTCCACATTTTTTTCTGCTTCCCTCCCTGCCTTTCCCTCCCCTTCAATCCTCTCCCAAGGTCCCCATGCTCCCAGTTTACTCAGGAGATCTTGTCTTTTTATACTTCCCATGTAGATTAAATCCAGGTAGTCTCTCTTAGGGTCCTCATTGTTGTCTAAGTTCTCTGGGATTGTGGTTTGTAGGCTGGTTTTCTTTGCTTTATGTTTAAAAACCACCTATGAGTGAGTACATGTGATAATTGTCTTTCTGTGTCTGGGTTACCTCACTCAAAATCATGTTTTCTAGCTCCATCCATTTTCCTGCACAATTCAAGCTGTCTTTATTTTATTTTATTTCTTTGCTGTGTAGTACTCCATTGTGTAAATGTACCACATTTTCCTTATCCATTCTTCGATCGAGGGGCGTTTAGGTTGTTTCCCGGTTCTGGCTATGACAAACAAAGTTGTTATGAACATAGTTGAGCACATGTCCTTATGGCATGATTGAGCATCCTTTGGATATATACCCAATAGTGGTATTACTGGGTCTTGAGGAAGGTTGTTTCCTAATTTTCTGAGAAATCACCACACTGATATCCAAAGGGGTTGCATTCCCACCAGCAATGCAGAAGTGTTCCCTTTTCCCCACAACCTCTCCAGCATAAGTTGTCGTCAGTGTTTTTGATCTTGGCCATTCTTACAGGTGTAAGATGGAATCTCAGAGTTGTTTTGATTTGCATTTCTCTGATGGCTAAGGATGTTGAGCATTTCCTTAAGTGTCTTTCATCCATTTTAGATTCCTCTGTTGAGAGTTCTGTTTAGGTCTGTACCCCATTTTTTCTATTGGATTATTTGTTCTTTTGATGACCAGTTTCTTAAGTCCTTTGTATATTTTGGAGATCATACCTCTGTCTGATGTGGGGTTGGTGAAGGTCTTTTCCCATTCTGTAGGCTATCATTTTGTCTTTTGACCATTTCCTTTGCTTTACAGAAGCTTTTCAGTTTCTGGAGGTCTCATTTACTAATTGTTTCTCTCAGTGTCTGTGCTGCTGGGGTTATATTTAGGAAGTGGTCTCCTGTGCCAATGTGTTCAAGTGTACTTCCTACTTTCTCTTCTATGGGGTTCAATGTGGCTGGCTTTATGTTGAGGTCTTTGATCCATTTGGACTTGAGTTTTGTGCATAGTGGTAGATATGGGTCTATTTTCATTTGAAGTACTTTTCAATGGCCCAAATGAGCTCTAGCTGGGCAGGAGAGAGGGAGGCTCAAGGAGAACAGCCATGGGACACGCCTGCCCCTTGCCTCTGCAGACACTGGCAGGACCTGGGCTACCTCATCATCTATGTGACTGGTCGACCGGACATGCAGAAGCAGCGGGTAGTGGCATGGCTGGCTCAGCACAACTTCCCTCATGGCGTGGTGTCCTTCTGTGATGGTCTGGTGCATGACCCGCTGCGGCACAAGGCTAACTTCCTGAAGCTGCTCATCTCTGAGGTGGGGCCTGGGAGCACTGGGTTAAGGAGGGGAGGGCTAGAAGACCCAGCCTGTGCCCATGGTTGTCTCATCCACAGTTGCACCTGCGTGCGCATGCGGCCTACGGTTCCACAAAGGATGTGGCAGTCTATAACTCCATCAACCTGTCTCCCATGCATATCTACATTGTGGGCCGGCCCACCAAGAAGCTGCAGCAACAGTGCCAGGTGAGTCGGGGCACACTGAAGGGCACATGTGGGGAGCTTGGGGAGTACCAGGCTGCTTAACAACCCACCCCATCACTCCTCTACAGTTCATCACGGATGGCTATGCGGCACACCTGGCCCAGCTCAAGTACAATCATCGGGCACGTCCAGCCCGAAACACAGCCACACGCATGGCCTTGCGCAAGGGCAGCTTTGGCCTACCTGGCCAGGGTGACTTCCTGCGCTCCCGGAACCACCTGCTCCGCACCATCTCAGCCCAGCCCAGTGGGCCCAGCCATCGGCATGATCGGACACAGAGCCAGATGGACAGTGAGCAGCGGGGCCAGCGCAGCATGAGTGTGGCGGCCAGCTGCTGGGGCCGTGCCATAACAGGCCGCCTCGAACCCGGGGCAGCCACAGGACCCAAGTAGGACACCATTAGGAGCCGCTGTAGTCTCCATGGTGCTAGGCCAGGGCACCAGCCCCACTGGGAGGCCTGGCCTGTGCACATATAGGTGGCTGGGACAAGCACAGATGTGGCCTGAGAGCTTGTCCCAGGGCCCCTTGGAAGACATGGCCATGCCAACACAGTCCTCCCGGCCTTGCCTCATGCCCTAGGCTCTAAGGAGCCCAGCTTGTCATGGAAGCTGGCAGGATGTCCAGCCCATGATGGAAGAGGAACCAGGATGGGCCACCTAGCCCAGCCCGGGAGGCATTCCTGGACATCTTGCCCTGTGTTGATCTCTCAGCCTCCTGGTGCCAAGCATGGGTATAAAGCCCAGCCTACCACCTGTGTCCACTGGCACCCCTTCCCATTTGGTAGCAGCTCCAGCGGGGGTCCAGCCTGCTTCTTGTTGACTCCGGTTCTCAACTGTCCAACCTCACTGGTTTTGCACTGGTTTTTGAGAGTGGAGACCTGTTACCATCTCTCTTCTGGCTCCAGACATGTTGACATGCATGAAACCCAGTATCTGCTGACCCAGGGCCTGTCACCACACAGAATATTCCAGTGTGGCAAATCTTCATACAAGCAGGAGAGAAAGGCTAAATCTTAATTTCTGCCACCTGCCTGGCCTGCCAGCACTGTGGCAGCCCAATAGCGGTCTCAAGACTGCTGCCCACCCATCCACCTGCCCACCCAGAGCTCAGTGCAGTCACAGGACTGGTGTCATTCCGGGTCCTGAGCACAGCACAGGCGCAAGGCCAGCAAAGTGCGTAGCCAGCTCCTTCCTGGTAACCCACCTTGGGCAGCTGGGCCTGTGAAGCCTGGCCTCCACCTCCACCTCCTCGCCTGCCATGGGCTGGGGCCCCATGCCATGGCTGCTGCCCGCCGCGTTTCTACACCTTTCTACTTCTCCATCTGGTTTCTATAAGGTTTTTTACCAGGCAGTCCGCGGCTGCTTCCTTTTCTTAGCTCAGCGTCAGTGCAGCCTGCTACATTAGGAACACCCAGCACTGTGACAGGGTCCCACTCAGTCTGGCCTGTGGGCCCTGCACCTGGTCCACTCGGCAAGCTGTGGGCTTCTCGCCTCACCAGACCCACAATTCCACCAACTTCCTACTCTGGGGCCGGTGGAGCTCTTAGGTTTTCTTAATGCCATTCTGTTTAATGTCTACTCCAAGAAGCCACAGCTTGCTTCGTCAGCTTAAGGGCAGACAGCCATTTTATTTCTCCCTAAACAAGGACGGGTCCCACACTCTGGGTCTGAGCCCTGCCTTCCCCGCAGCACTGAGCACAATTCTCTTGCACCTTCCCTGCGCTGACTGAGCCCACCTAGCTCAGGCCAGCTGTCCAGCGACGGGGCTCTACCTGAGGAGCTGCCACGCTGGACTGAGACTCAGGGCCGCATGGCTAGGCTGAGTAGGTAGGCGTACAGGAGCCGCTGACTTTGCTGTAGAGATATGTGCATCACAGGGGCGTGAGATGCCCTGCCATGGTGGGCCTAGACAGAAAGAAAGCTATTTATTTTGTGCAGAGAAAAAAAAACTGTTTGGAGAGGCGAGACCTTCATGGTTTTCCCTTAAGATGTAGCTTTGCTGTTTCCAGCGTTCTGTATAAAGCAGTGATTATTTTATGGACCAAGATTCTGAGGAACCGTCACAATGAAAGTGCAATATCTGCCCCCACCACTCCCACCCCTGAAAGAGGCTGCTGGCCCGACAATCACTGCCCCACTAGGGGTTCCAGTGGCCAGTGCCCCCTCCCTCAGTCCCACCCCGTCTTGCCTCAGCCTAGGTGACTAGCCATTGGGAGAAGCGCCTGGAAGCCTCTGGCCACCTGCAATAAAGGCCAGGGAAGCCCTGGGGTCAGCAGGCTTGGTTTCTCCCCCTGGGCAGCCCCCTCGTGGCTCAGAATGTCCCTGCCTGCCCAGCTGCCAGCCATGCCAAGGACAACAGCAATAGTCCCCTAGGGCTCTCCCAGGGCCCTTAGCCATAGATGGTGAGACGGCAGCCTTCCGCCAAACTTCACTCAAGTCTGCTTTCTGCTTCCCTTACTATTTCCTTTGGCTCATTCTCTTGAAGAAGCCCCACTTTTACAGAAACTAGGAGAGGAAGGTCAAAGTCCCTTAAAAATACCAAAAATGTTTACAGTGTCAGGTGCTGAGCTGCAGGGCTCAGGCCTGGCCATTCGTAACCAAAGGGTGAGGCAGACCTTGTTGACTGCCACCCACCCCAGGCCTGTTAGAATAGAAGCCTTAGTCACTCCCTTCCCATCCGCAGTCCCCAGGACTGAGCCTCAATGCCACCCAGCACCAACCACCTGCCTTCTCTTTGATTTCTAAAGAAGGATTCAGCAAAGAACCCTCCCCTACCCCCTTCCTGGTTCTGTGTGAGCTGCCCACCACCCTGCCCTGTGACATCTTCACATCTCAGCCCCCTCCCATGTGTCCTTGTCATCTGTTTCTCTGGACGATGTGTGAACCATGTCCTGACCCCATCCCTGCTGTCCTTGCATCGTCTGGCCTGAGTGTGCTCTCTGTATACCGTGTCACAGTCTGTTACACCAATTAAAGAAGCAGGAGGCTTCCTTCTGGTCTCATTACTGTGGCGGCACCGTGGGTCTCCTGGCGTGTGCGTGGGGACATCCACTGCAGTGACACATGCTAACTAACCACTGTGACATCAGCACAGACCTGCTCCCCAGGGGACACAGCCTGGCTCTGGTGGAACAGGACACAGCAATGGCCTGATGAGCTCACCCTAAGGACCAAAGCTGAATTTGACTCAGCCAGGGTAGGGTCAGGTCTGGTCCTGGTTGAGTCAACTGAGGAGGAGCTGGGTGGCTAGTAGTTTTTGTTCATTACCACCAAAGGATATGCCAGCTTTCCAAAGATAATAAGCACATCTCTTTATAAGTCAAATGGCAATAGTTCCGCCCCTAGTATAGAAAGCAACAAGACAGGAACTCGGTGACCAAGATCATTTAATACTGACACTACACTCTCCCAATCTGGTGCTTAGGAGGCCACCCACTGCATCCAAGAGGATCTAGGCCTGGGCCAGAGGCCACCCACAGGAGAAAAGGCCGATTGGGTCCATCTGTCTCCAAGCCACCAACAGTAGTTCACAGACCTGGGGTACCAGGGCCCTCAGGGGAGTAGGCCCGCTCGCATCTGGAAGGCCAGACCGTCCCCTCGGGTGGCTTGCTGAGAAAGCAAACAGGATAGAAACATGAGATACTGAGTGTAGATACCATGTGGGCACAGCATGGGCAGAGTGGTTACACCAACCTTGTTGATCTCTCTGTGCCGTTCTTTGGTTACGATTTCCTCTAAAACCTCACCGTCTCCCTTGATGAGCCTGGGGGGTAGGGGGGGTCAAAGGGGATCAGCTCACCAAGTAAGAGTCTGGGACTCTCACCAAGTAAAAGAACAAAAACCACCCAAGCCAAGGGACCCCAGGGGAAGCCCGACCATCTCTCAAGGGGGGAGCCTGGCCACTCATCCCAACCACTACTCAGGACAGAATGGAGACAGTTCAGGTAGGCTCTCTGTCGCAGCAACCATCTGAAAAAACGGCAAGGCCCTTTCAGTCCTGCCACTACTCAAGGGGCACAGGGAATAACAGCTGGGATATCACCCTATAAATGACCATTTTCCTCATATTTGTGACAGAAGTGGCTACAGCATCCCACCCCCAAGAGCACATCCTCCCGACTGTACTGAGGGCAGGACTAGCAACTGTGCCTGCTGCTCCACACCTTGTGCGTCCTGTCTCTGGGTCCACCACCTTGCGAATGACACTCTGTCGAGCGTCCCACTCCTCCTTTGTCATGGGCTTCATGGCCTGGATACGAGACTTCTGCTCATCAGTCAGGACTGGAACAGAATACAGAGTGGGTGTCAGACCCGGGAAGAGCACCTTCTCCCCACTGCATAGTGGCCCACACAGTACCTGGGCCATCGTTGTCTTCCCCAGCTGATCTGTGCCACTGATCCAGTGAGGGGCCAGGCAGAGCCTCAGCCGGGTGCACCACCACTGCCTTCTCCTTGGCTTTCCTCCTCAGCTTCTTCTTCCGTTTCTTCTTCTTCCTCTTCTTCTTATCCTTGTGCTTCCCGTGCTTCTTCCGGCCATCGCTGGAGGATGAGGACGATGCGGAGCTGGAAGAACTGGAAGAGGAGGAGGAAGAGCTGGACCTCGTTGTCCTCCGGGCCTTGTGCTTGCTTCTCTCTGTGATGCAGGGAGAAGATAAGGCCTCTGTCCCCTGCTCTGCCCTGGGGCAGCCTCTTCTCGGTAGGACCCTCCCAACCGGTTCCCCAAGAGCATCTTTGGAACCTTCTTTGGGGTTCTGGAAGGTTGGCAGGGTGGCCAGGCCCGACCTCAAAGGCCCAGCACATTAAAGCATGAATAAGGAACACCCTCCACTTCACCGGGCCTCCTCCCCATCCGAGGGCCTCAGTCCGGGTTCTACACCGAATCACTTGCTCCCTAGGGGCGGGCCCGACAGATGCAAGCCTCCCGCAGCTCAGAGCCGCACACCCCTTTCCCGGTCCCTATGGTCCTCACCCTCAGACGCACTCCTGGCCTTGTGACCTTGGGATTTGGAGGCTGAACAGTTCCTGGAGGCGTCCTTACTACTCTTCTTGCTTCGCTTTTCTGACCCCCGTCGACTCCGCGATCGACTGCGACTCCTCGAGCGCTTGCGAGAGCCAACGTGAGCCATAACAAAGCGGGCTAGAGACCGGAAGAGACGCGTTTAACCTGCGGCTCCTCTTGGGCACGTCCGCAGAGTAGATCCAAACTCAGTGCCAACGGGGCCTGGTCCTCGGGGCAGCTAGTACCCATTCCCGCCCGAGAGCCTTGCGCTTGGCGACCCCAGCTCCTCCGACTCCGCACCGCGGACCCTTTAAGGGCCCGCCCCGCCCACACGCCTGCGCACTGGACTCTGCGCGGCGGGCGCGGGGAACTCCTCAGCTTTCCTCAACTGCGAGAAGGCGGCCTGGCTGCCCAGAGAGGAGTCTCGCAGCCGACCGATGCCCTCGTCAACCACCAGTCTACAGTATGCCTCCGTGAGGAAATAGCAGCCTGTCGGGGTTTTCCGGTCCGCTTCTGAGATGGGGCCGTCCTGAAATACCGTCTGTCCGGGTGTAGTTGTCCTTGTTGCCTTTAGTTCCGGACCCTGGGTTCCGCTTCTGGCAGCCCGACTTCCAACAAGAAGTGGTGTCTTTACCTGGGTGGGAGTCGGGTTGTGGCCCTGCACCAGCCGCAAGCCCTCGGGTCTCTCACTCCTGAAAGCCACCCTCCTACTGTTTTTCCTGGTTAGTCTGCCGGTCTGTCCACTCCACCAGACTGAGAACTCCGACAGACTGAAGACAGCTGGTATTTCTAATGTCACTCACTGCTGGAGGTCGCAAATCTAGTTGCCCATCAGGAGCCAGGGATCATAACAACCAACCTAGGAATGAATCCCCGGCCTGTGGGTGTCTAGCTGAGACTGATTTGGAGGGAGATGTTTCTGTATCTCAGCACTTTCCCCAAGTACCTAGACTTACAACGGAAGTCCCCAGGAATATGTAACCCGAACAGCGCACAGCTATGTGCACCCCTCAATCTCCAAACCACCAGTTTCAAGCTCTTAAATAACAACAGGAAACAGAGGGCTGTTATAAAGTGCTTTATAAATGTCAACTCGTCACAACACCCAGGCTGCAAACAAATTCAGAGCTGCCCAGCTGGACACGCCAGAACAGAGGCTTGAACCCAAAAAGTCTGGCTCCCCACTCGCCAGCACTGCTGATAGACCAATGAACCCCACTTAAATCCCTGGGAGCCACCCTATCCAAGGAGTCACTGACTGGGTCCCCCACCCGAGGCAGAGCTCCCCAGGGAGCAGGCTGAGGCTGGACATCACTGGAAATCACATTCTTTGGGGCTCCTTCCCTTCCTGAACCTGCTCCACCCTTGACCTCAATACTTCATCTAAACTCGACTTGTCTTCCAGCAGTTCTGTCCTAAGACAGCTCATCTGTCCAAAGAGTGACCGAGGAGTCAGCGTGTCCCTTTGACCCAAGGAGGGTCATGGCTATAGAGTTTATTTCTGCCCTCCCCACCCAAGATGGCAGTTTCCTGCTGCCATGGCACTAACACCACTGGGGGACCAGGCTCAAGTCAGTGCACATACATCTACCACGGCAGACTCCTCCCGGGTGAAGCCATCACCGAAGCCCTCATCGTCCACTAGCTCTGGCTTCTGGCAGCACATAGGACAGAGGCGGTTTCGAACAGCAGATGCCCGGAGCCAGATGACAAGGTTCCAGCGCTCTCCGGTGCCCAGGGGCCGAGCCCCATGCAGCTGGCCACCACGGTGCAGGATACCCTGGCCCACCACATGATTCACTTCCAGGGGTTCCATCAGGGCTGCAGGTGCCTGAAGATGGTAAGGTTCAGGGTGGAGTACTCATGACTGCCTGGGCCCTAAATGGTGGGGCTCACTCACCTGGAAGAGGCCCCCAAAGTATAGGGCACCTCCTGTGAAGGCCTTGCCCAGAGCCACATTGAGGGTGAGCTCGGCATTGTCGTAGTGGCATCCCAGCTCCAGGTCCTGGCCCAGCGCATACTTGACCACAAAGGCACGGTGGCTATCAAGCTGGCCCCCACCACACTCTGGGTACAGCAAGGCCAGCAGTGGCTGCAGGAAGCGCTCCCGCAATGGTGTCACCAGTGGCTCATCTAGGCCTAGCTCGTGCATCAGTACCTAAGGAGGATTCCCAGGAATCAGCAGGGAGACTTGGGGAACCTCACCCTGCATCCCCACAATTCTTGCCAGAGATGTTGCTAAGTGCAAGAGCTGCTTGCTTTCCTGGTGCTCTGGGTTCAGAACAAGGTGACTTTTGCACCCTAGTACACAGGCAGGCCTCACCCACCCCATAGTTGTTCATGGTGTTGGGCCTTCCCTTGGGCATGTCCGACTGCTCGAAATGCTCCAGCTCCTCCAGCAGGGCCTGGCAGAACTCCGCCGAGAACACAGGCACCCGGTAGATGCGCTTCTCCTCTGAGGAAGGAGGGGCAGACTGTGGGACAGGAGCTCCCACTCAACCTCGTGAGCCAGCTCGTCTTAAAGTCATCTTAAAGCCTCAAGCCTGCTCCCTCTGTACAATGGGAATAGTAATAAACTCCCTGAACCTAGCCGGATGATCCATAAGTGAACGAAAGAATAGACGAATTAATGAATAAAAGATTCCCTGGCAGACTGCTCCTCCTGCTGGCCTTCCCGGCTCCTGGTGACTATTTCCAGCCCGGAGATGAGAGTTAAAGTGCCCGCCTCCCATACCCAGGTATCTCAAGCTGCCACCACCCTGCCCCCCCACCCCCCACCAGTGCTGGCTCGTGATGGGGTTGAAGGGTCTCACCTGACACTATCTCCAGCTGCTGGAGAAGGCCCTCAAGGTCTGCACCCGGGGATCCACTGTATTCAGCTGCAGCCACAAACTCAGGGGCCAGAGCCGCATCCTGGGACAGAACACGGGGCAGCTGTGGAAAGTCCAGCCCCCAACCAGGGCAGCATCCTCCAAGCTCCCAGGCCGGCCTGTACCTGCAGTGAGCAGTAGACATCAGGCCTCGCTGGGTGGTAGGTGCTGGCAATGAGGGCTTTTCTGGCAGCTGATTCCGGCCCCAGCCTGCGGCGGCGCCCCACCTCCTGCTCCAGCTGGAACGGCAAAGGCAGTTATGCACTGGGACCACCCACCTCCAAGCCATGAGAAGTAAATGAAGCCCAGGAAGGCCAAAGCGGGACCCAGGTTAGAAGGCAAGTCTGCCTATACTTCTGAACCTGACAGAGTTCTCTGCAGGTGTCAAGGTGTCCTGATAGCTGAAATGGGGGTGGTGGCCCCGACTATGCCACTCAGCTGGTGAGAAGGGGACGCTGGGGGCAATTTGGTCTTTCTCAATCTCTCTCCTGGGCCAGGACCTGGGAGTGGGAGGAAGTGAAAGCAGGAACTGGGGAAAGAGGGCTAAGAAGTCCTTCGGAATCAAGGGCTCCAGAGGAAGGGCTGGCGGGGGTGCCGTACCTCCTCCAAGAGTTGCTGGAAGTCTTTGGAACTGACGCAGCCTCGGCTGCGCAGGAGCTGCGAGCAGAAAGGTCAGTTA
The DNA here is from genome assembly GCF_982192425.1 of Myodes glareolus. NCBI lineage: Eukaryota > Metazoa > Chordata > Mammalia > Rodentia > Cricetidae > Myodes > Myodes glareolus. The sequence goes on from NC_142027.1 coordinate 123,508,757, forward strand.
GCAGGGCTATGTGACCCTGTCAATAAACATCTCTGAGCCTCAGCGTCCCCCACCCCTGTCACGCCGATGAGAGTGACAGGATCAATAGGTCTGAAAACTTCTGTTCAGCGCATTCGGCACGCGTGTTCTCAGGTTCCTAGGGAGCTGCCGTGCTGCAGCGAGAGGCCTCGGGCAAAGCCAGTCCTGGTGTCCGGGCCCCTCCTGCGCCCCCCGCTCACCGGGCCATAGTCACGGCGCAACTGCTGCTCGTCCCGGAAGCGCAGGTGGAGCCCGTAGCGCGCCACGTACAGGTTCTGAGAGCAGAAGCAGGCGCAGCGGCAGAAGCGTCGCCGAGCGGCCGTCGCCATGGCGAAGCGGCCGCGCTAGCAGCCTAGCGGCAACTTCCGGGTGCCTCCCCGCCGAAAGCCAGGCGCCGGCAACCAAGGGGCCGCTGTAAATTCTCATCTACAGAGAGGAACGCAGACAGGGCAGGAACCCGTCTAGAAGGCGGCTTCCCGGGCGAGGCGGGGATATTTCCAGCACAGGGCTGGAAACCCTTTACATAGGAATGAGCTGGAACGGTCACAGGACGCACGCAGTGCAGGACTCAGAACCTTTATTTTAAAGCTGCCCTGTCTCCTTTTAGAAATTTCTTTGCGGAGCCGTCTGATGCAGCACTCAGAACGGTTAGGGTTCTGAGGTACGACCGCGGCAGTGTCTGTGCGGCTAAGCTCGAGTTTGGCCTTCACTACCGGTCCCTACACGCTCCGTTCTAGCGTCACCTCCGGCCGTTCTCCCGTGGGATGCAGGGGGGGGTGGGCGTGGTCTGCCGCGGGCACGCCCCTCGCCCTGGTCAAGTTCAAGAACTTCTGTTGAGGTCTTCCAAGATTCTTCTGGGAGACTCACCACTGCACACACAGCGGGCGCAAGGGCAGGTCTACAAGGCCGTGTCGCTCAGGGTAACCGAGGTGCCTAGAAAGGAAGGAAGTCAGTCGCCTGGAACGGGTCAGTGAACCCTCTTCATAGAAGTTCAGAATTTGAATAGTGACCAGAAGTTCAAAAATGAATAACAGCTTCAGTGAACCCTTCCTGAACCCTTTCAGCTTGGAATGGTCACGGAGTGGTGGCAAAGCCCTTACCCCATTACCCAGTTTCTCAACTCCATCACTATAGCAAACATCACATCAGGTACCAACCTGACACTGTGAAACCAAGGCTCCGTGGTGCAATGTCCAGTCTAGGCATCCAGTCAGGAACGCTATGGGATCTGAGCCCAGGAGTGTGCCCTGTTAGTGCCTTCGGGCCCTCCCACCACAGGGGTCTCTGAGTGGGGGAACCCAGATGTGTCTTCTCTTAGGGCAGCTTGGTATGGTTTCACTACGGGGGGGGGGGGGGGGGGGAGGGGTGTCACACGATAAGTGCCAGCGTGCATGGACACACTCGTGCATCCTCATGCAGCCACATTAACCTGTTCATACTCACTAGCAAACTCTCCATCCAGAAGCATCTCCCAGTGATGGCAATGCTCTTACAGTCTCTCACATAGGCGTTCACCCCCACACAGCACAACCCAGATTCTTTTTCTATGGCAAGCCCAGCTCTGTCCTACCTGTGACCGTTACAGAAGCTCTGGACCCAAGAGGGGAGAGTGGTCTTCCTCTCCAACTGTGATCATCAGCCCCTTTGGAGAGCCAAGGCTCCATCTACCAAAGTCCTCATGCTCTCCCTAGAACCATAGGAAGCTACAAATGGCTGCTTGATGGGCTACACCCTGGCTGCACAGGAGCAGTGGAACTCTTCCCAGTGTGAGTGTGCAAGGCGTGCAGGTGAGTGTGGGCCAGCATGGCAAGCTGCAAACTCCCTGCTTGTGTAACTAATTAGCATAAACGGATTGGCTTAAAACAGCAGACTTTCTTTCAGGATCCTGGTGGCCAGAAGTTCGAAAGTCAAAAACTGATGAGCTCTGGCTTCAGAGAGAATCAAACTGAACCATCCTCCTGCAAGGGGCTCAGAAGGTAGGGCAGGCTCTGCATCCTCAGGCTTCTGAGGTGCTCTGCATGGCTTCATGCCAGCCTGTGGTTCTCCACCTTCCTAACGCTACAACCCTCTAATGCCGTTCCTCATGTTGTGACGACCCCAAATCATAAAATTATTTTCATTTCTACTTCATAACTGTCATTTTGCTACTGTTATGAATTGTAATATAAATATCTGTGTTTTCTGATGGTCTTAGGTAACCCCTGTGAAAGGGTCATTTAACCCCCTAAAGGGGTTATGATCCACAGGTTGACCTCTGGCCTACACACACACACACACACACACACACACACACACACACACATGCACACATGTGCATATGCACCTAAACGTGGCCAACGGAACCATGGCTAACATTTTCAATGTTACCTATGTGCAATTTAGTCTTTACCACTTCCATTCTTGACACAGGAAAGTGAATGGCAGTGGGGTCAGTTGGATTGACCATCCAAGGTCACGCAGCTTATAAATGGTAGATAAGGAACTGAACTCAAGCCCGACACCCTGTTGTTCCTAAAGGGGCAGCCCAGTCTCCAACAGCACATCTCCCCTCAGATGTGAGGTCACTGGGCTGCAGGAAGCCCAGCCTCTTTGTCCAAAGAAGAAGAGTCCTGCCAGAACCCTCTTCCTCTGCAGAACCTGGCTCCCTGACCCTGAACCAGCCTGCCAAGAAGCTGTTTAAAGTTTCACACTTGTCTCGATTTCTCCGGAATCCCCTGCCATCCAGAAGTTACTTATCATCTCAAAGTTACTTATCACCCTGCCTGCCCACTGATTTCTAGGAGCCTGGCCCTCCACACAGCCACCACAGCCCTGCTTCGCCTGACTGAGTTTCATGGTTTATAGTTTGCAGGGTCAGTAGGGTCCATTTGTCCCTTAGAGTGCCTCTCCCCTAGCACCATTAATCATGCAAGCAGTGTCTCCATGCCCCTGCCCCAGTCTGAGCTCAGTCACTAAGGGGAACAGCAGCAGGATACTTCACAGGAAGCTCTGAGTCACAAGTACAGTTAAGCCAGTACTGGCCTGGGGCTCCTGTGATCACACATACCATTACTTTAATCACATGTGTGTCTGTGTATGGGCACATGATGGGGAACCTCCTTCAGCCAATGGCCTTTAAGAGGCTGGACCAGGTTGGGGCATGATTTTGGGTACCCAAAAAGCCGCCGTCCCGCCCAGCTCACTCTCTCTACCATGCTCCACACCTTGAGGTTGGACCCCCATTCCTGTTCCATGAGTTTTCTCTTTTAATAAAGAAAAACCTTAGGATACTCTGTTCGGAGTTAGCTGGGGATTATTTGACTCGTGTTCAGCATCAGGCACATGCCTGAGCATGCAGGTGCCCCCAGCGCTCAGAAGCGCTGGATCTGCATGGAGCTGGAGTTGCAGATGGTCAAGAGCTGCCAGATGTGGGTGCTGGAACCACACTCAAGCCGTCTCTTATACTGTGAGAGTGCACACATGCACACACGTGGAGGTCAAAGGACAGCTTTGTGGAGCTGGCTCTCTCTTTACACCTCACCTCAGATTCTGGGTCATCAGACTCTAGAAGCAGGCACATGACATGATGTTCCTTGAGTCCATTCATTGAAGGACATTCAGCTCTGTGTCTAGGTGCATCTTTGTGCAGGCAAATGGCTTGCAGCTACTTGCTGTCCCATCACTGTTGACAAGTTCCTTTTACTCCACTCTGTCACCTGGGTTCTCTTCTCAAAGGTGTGTACTATGTCTGTGGGTCTATCTCTGGGCTCCCTCTTCTGTTCCCTTAAACTCTGGGCTCCTCTACCAACACCACGATGTCCTGAGGATTGGCATTTTTATAGTAACTTTTTAAAAAAATTCCTATTTTAAGATTGGCTTATTTTATTTGTACAAATGTCTTGCCTGCGTATAGGTCTGTGTACTATGTGCATACAGTGCCCACGGAGGCCAGAAGAAGGTACTGAGTGCCCTGGAATTGGAGATACAGATAGCTGTGAGCCATCATGTGGGGGCTGGGCACCGAACCCAGTTCCTCTGCTAAAGCTGCCCGTGCTCTTCACCAGCGAGCCACCTCTCCAGCCCCCGTTATTCACAATTTCATATGTGTACAGAATGTGTCTTGGTCATCTACTCCCAAGACACCCCAACACGCTCCCCTCCGTTCCTTCTGTCCTTTATTTTTTCTTTTCTTTTATCCTTTGTAACCCCGAGTCCATTCGGTGCTGCCTGCTGGGATGACTGATATTGCTGGCTTGACGTTATGCAGGTGACCATAGTTACAGTAGGCTCAGAAGAGCAATGGCCGGGACGTGTTCAGGAGACAGCATCTCACTGTGCTCCTCCCTACCCTAGCTGTTCATTCCTCTCGCTGCCTTCCACGAAGCTTTGGTAAGGAGGTTGACAGGATGTGCCGTGCAGGGATGGGCCATGTACAGATGTGCCGTGCAGGGCTGTGCCGTGCAGGGCTGTGCCGTGCAGGGCTGTGCCGCGCAGGGCTGTGCCGTGCAGGGCTGTGCCGTGCAGGGCTGAGCATCTAGTCATCACTTACTCTCAGTGTTTGGACCAGTTCTGAGTCTCTGCTGAAAAGAGCTGCTCTGGGCAAGGCTAAGAGCAGCACTTGTCTGTAAGTGCACATATTTAGAAGGAGATGGACATGTCACTTAGCAAAATGTACTTCCTGAGCTTTGGACTTTGGGACAGGTTTACAGTGTGTGGTGGCTAGTTTTCATATCAACTTGACCCAAGCTAGAGTCATCTGAGAGGAGGGATGAGAAATTGAGAAAATAAGAAAACAAGATTGGTTTATAGTCAGACTTATAGGGCCTTTCCTTAATTAATGACTGACATGGTAGGGAATAATACGTTGAGGGTGAGGGGACCCCAGGGCAGGTAGTCATGGTTGCACCCACAAGATACAAGCCACAAAACAGCTCCCCTCCATGGCCTCTGCATCAGCTCCTGCCACCAGGTTCCTGCCCTGCTTGAGTTCCTGCCCCAACTTCCCTTGGTGATTGTCTGTTCCCTGGATTGCTTTTGGTCGTGGTGTTTCATCACTGCAATAGGAACCCAAACTAAGACACACAACCAGCCATGAGTTCCATCCTGTGCATCAGACCTCAAGCTCCATTAGAAAGTAGTTGGTTCTTTCCACAACAGTCGTGCCACTACAGCACCCGTGAGTGCATCTCGCCTGGCAGGTTGGTATTGTCACAATCAGGATTCACTATATAAGACCATAGATGGCTTTTCTCCCCACTGTGGCCCGCCTGCACCTTCCCACCCTGTGAAACCCATCCTGCAGGAGGAAGTTTGCGGGTGAGCACCAATTTGATGCCTCTGTCCTACAACCAAAGTGTCTTGTGTTTTTAGCATTAGAGTCTTGCCACTTAGTCCTGGTGGCAACCAAGATCAGTGGACTAGCCTGTGTTAATTTAGGGCCTCTGGAACTTCCTGACCAGTAACTCAGAGGGAGAAGACCCACAACCTGGCACTGAGGTTTTCATTAAAAGAGCAAACAATAGCCAGGTGGTGGTGGTGCACGCCTTTAGTCCTAGCACTCAAGAAGCAGAGGCAGGCTGATCTCTGTGAGTTTGAAGCCAGCCTAGTCTACAGAGGGAGTTCCAGGGCAGACACAAAGAAACACTGTCTCCAAAAATCAAAAGGAAACAAGCAGCTCTTTGCGGAAGCACTGTTTACTCCCATAGGGTTCAGGTTCCCTCTGACTGTGACTTGGGATGGGTTAGCTGAAATAAACCCTTGCCTCCCCGACCCCAAAAAATAGCTTGTGAAGTCATAGGTTTCCGTAGGGTTTTCCGTACAGCCTCAGCTCTGCTTGTTCCTCCTCTCATTGTACCCCCATTCCCACCCGAACCTTTAACCCCCAGCACTCTGCTTCATCCGAGGCTTGTTCTGCCATCCCCTCGTCCCTAAGGCCTCTGCCCCACCCCCACCCCCAAGGGCCCTTTCTAGCTTCCTGATCTCTATAAACACTCCAAATCCAACACACAAATCCATGTGTTCAAACCCAGGATCCCCGTGTGAGAGAGAACATGCAACATGTGCCTCTCTGGGCCTAGGTGGCGTCACCCCCTAGAATCCATCCCAGTTCTGTCCATTTTCCTGAGAGTTTCATAATTCTACTCTTAGAGCTGGCTAAAATGCCACTATGTGATATGTACCACATTGTCATTATCATCAGTTGACGGACATCTAGGCTGATTTCATGTCCTTGCTACGGTGACCAGAGCACAGGGGACATGCCTGTGCAGGTGTCTGTCTCTGCGGCAGGACATGGACCCTTTGTGCATGTGCCCAGGAGTGCTGTAGGTGGCTCATCCGGTATCTATTTTTAGATTTTTGAGAAACCTCCACCCCGACGTTCTCAGCAGCTGCAGCGGTGTCCCCTGTCCCCTCATCCCTGCCAGAATTTGTTGTCATTTGTTGTCATCTGTTTTCTCAGTCCCTCTGACTGGGGTGACAGGCAATCTCAACATAGTTTAGTTAGCGCCTGCTTGCTTCCTAGGCCCAAGGCTTGGAGTGCCTTTCCCATCCCCCCACCGGAAGGGAGTGCCCCACGTCCTGGTGAGGTCTGGATGGCTCCTGCATTCTGATCCAGTCTACTAGTCTGTGTCTCTTAACTGGGGGATTGAGACCATTTGTATTCAGAGGTATTATTGGAAAGTGTGTTGGTTGATTTGCTTTTGTTTTTGTTTTTGTTTTTCCACACAGGGTTCCTCTGTGTAGCTTTGGAGCCTGTCCTGGAACTCACTCTGTAGACCAGGCTGGCCTCAAACTCACAGAGATCCATCTGCCTCTGCCTCCATGGCCTGGTAGTTGATTTTGTTGTGTGTATCTTGGCTCTTTACCTCTTTTGCTTAGTATTGTGCTGTCATGGTTTATTCTTTCCTGGGGCCTCGTGGATATATTCGAATGATTTTTCTTTGTGTTCTGAAGATTCCTTCAAGTGTCGTTTGCAGAATTGGCTTAGTGGTATAAGATTTCTTTAGTTTATTTTTATCATGAAAAGTTTTTGTTTCCCACAATGGTAGACAGTTTTGCTGTTGTTATCTTTCAGAACTTGAAATATATCAAGCAGGGTGGTGGCACATTCCCTTAATCCCAGCACTCGGGAGGCAGAGACAAGCCATCTCTGTGAGTTCCAGGACAGGCTCCAAAACTACAGAGAAACCCTGTCTTGAAAAAAACAAAAACAAGGGGGCTGGAGAGATGGCTCAGCGGTTAAGAGCATTGCCTGCTCTTCCAAAGGTCCTGAGTTCAATTCCCAGCAACCACAAGGTGGCTCACAACCATCTATGATGAGGTCTGGTGCCCTCTTCTGGACTACAGGCATACATACAGACAGAATATTGTATACATAATAAATAAATATTTAAAAAAAAACAAATTGAAATGTATCATTCCAAGTCCTTCAGGCTTTTGAAGTTTCAGAGGAATAATCTGATGGCCTGCCTTTACAGCTTTACAGTGTGCTGACCTGTTTCTCACTTTGTGCCTTCAGTATGTTTGGTTGGTTGGTTGGTTGGTTGATTTTTTTCGAGACAAGGTTTCTCTGTAGCTTTGGAGCCTGTCCTGGAACATGCTCATAGATCAGGCTGGCCTCGAACTCACAGAGATCCACCTGACTCTGCCTCCCGAGTGCTGAGTGCTGGGATCAAAGGTATGTGCCACCACCACCCGGCTCCAATATATTTTCTTTGTTCTGTATGTATGGCGCTTTATTATAATGTAAGGGGAGATTCTTCTCTGGTCCTGTCTGTTTGGTGTCTATCTGGAAGATTTTCCCAACTCTGGGAAACTGTTAGGATTATTTTGACAGTGTTTTCTGTGTCTTTTGAACAAGATTCTTCTCCTTCTATGCCTACAACCCATATATTTAGGTTTTTGGTTTGGTTTGGTTTTTTTGGTTTTTTGGGGGTTTTTGGGGGGTTTTTTTGTTGTTTTTTTTTGGTTTTTGGTTTTTGGTTTTTCGAGACAGGGTTTCTCTGTAGTTTTGGAGCCTGTCCTGGAACTAGCTCTTATAGCCCAGGCCGACCTCGAACTCAGAGATCTGCCTGCCTCTGCCTCCCGAGTGCTGGGATTAAAGGCGTGTGCCACCACCGCCCGGCTATATTGAGTATTTTTAGAGTGTCACATACATCTTAAATTCCCACTGTTCCCTTTCATTAATTTTTTCCTTGTCAGATTATTCCATTCCCTCCACTGTCTTCAGACCTGATACTCCTCTCTCTTCTCTTTCACCCTACTCCTGAGACTTCTCCCCCACAATTTCAAATTTTTAGCATTTCTTTCTCTTTGTTGAATTCCTCTTTCACATCATCTACCGTTTATTTATTCCTTTTCTTGTCTTTGAACATCTTTGTCATTATTTCAAGTTCCTGTTTGGGATTTCATCTTTCTTTTTCTCTTTCTTTTCTTTTGGTGTTTGTTTGTTTGTTTCAGTTTTCTGAGACTACACAGGGTTTCTCTGTGTAGCTTTGGAGCCTGTCCTGGAACTAGCTCTTGTAGACCAGGCTGGCCTTGAACTCACAGAGATCCACCTGCCTCTGCCTCCTGAGTGCTGGGATTAAAGGTGTGTATCACCAATGCCCAGTTTGGGATTTCATCTGACTCACTCTCCCTAGATGTCATTGTTCTAGGATTAATTTTTTTGAAGAGTTATATTGTCTTGATGTTTCCTGTTTCTTTCTTTCTTTTTTAAATTTATGTTTTGTGTATATATAGTGTTCTGCCTTCATGCCAGAAGAGGGCACCATATCTCATTACAAATGATTGTGAGCCACTATGTGGTTGCTGAGAATTTAACTCAAGACCTCTGGGAGAACAGCCGTGCTCTTAACCTCTGATCCATCTCTCCAACTCCGTTTCTTATTTCTGTGTTACTGTGTTAGGATTTACACAAACTATTACTTCACTGATTGCTTTATTTTAGTTTTGTATATATTTTTGGTTTCTTACTTTATCATTCTGTTGAAGAGTGTGCAGCATTCAAGTGGGCCTTGGATGTGGCAGTGTTGAGTATGCGGTTCAGAAAATAATTGCTCACTGCAGGAGCTCAGGGTGCTAGGTGTACACTCTATTGTATTCCCTGAGTAAGATATTAACTCAGAGAACAAATACCACTCTTTGGTTTCCCACTAAGTAAATGTCACACAGCCAAATTAATCACAGAGGCCTCTTTGACTTCAATAGCTATTGGGGGATAAACAACCAAAGACAGTGTGGAGTGCTCTCTGATTTTAATTAATAAGATCGGGGGTTGGGAGGATAGCCATTGTAGATGATGGTATAGATTAAGTGTTAAATGGAGTTTGAAAAGGAAAGAGTGGAGGGGGTAAAGTAGCTACAAGGGGAACGTTGGGTCCTGCGATGGTCCCCAGGTTCTAGAGATGGCTGTGGTTATGTAAGGTTGGAATTCAGTAGTAAACGATAAGACTGGAGAGATGGGCCAACAGTTAGGAGCACTGGGTGCTCTTCTACAGGACCCAGGTTTGATTCCTAGCACCCACATGGCAACTCACTTCCAGGATCCAGTGCCCTCTTCTGGCCTCTGCATACATGGGACCTGCTAGTGGTGCACAGACACGGGCAAAACAGCAGTACTCATAACGTTAAAAAGCAAAGAGATGAAGCTGGAGAGATGACTCTTACAGAAGACCCAAGTTCTGTTCCCACCACCCACATTGGGCAGCTCGCAACCGCCTTTAACTCCAACTCCAGGACAGCTCATGCTCTCTTCTGACCTCCTCAGGCACTACACTTGGTACCTCTCTCTCTCTTTCTCTCTCTCTCTCTCTTTCTCTCTCTCTCTCTCTCTCATACACACACACACACACACACACACACACAATTTTTTTCTTTTTAAGAACAAGAGAAGACAGGGTCAAGCATGGTGGCGTATACACCTTTGATCCCAGCATTCAGGAGACAGAAGGAGGTGGCTCTCTCAGTTCGATGCCAGCCTGGTCTACAGAGTGAGTTCCAAGACACATAGATTACAACCCAGGATTACATAGGGAAACCCTGTCTCGAAAAACAAATGCAAACAAACAAACAAAATAGCTGGAGACATCTGTACAGAAGGGGAGACTCAAACAAAGCAGGGGACACTTCCAAGTCCCCCAGCTCTAGTAGGTTCCGCATGGCACTCTGTGGCAAAGGGGGAGCCCCTGACCTCTGGATTCTGGTGTGGTGTGGTGTGTGTGTGAAAAAAGAGGGGGAGGAATAAAGAAAAGTGGGGGGATCCTAAGTCCTTTCTTGGTTCTGTGGGACTCCTGCCATCTGCAGTAGGGTTCTGCCAAGTGTTGTGACTGTGAGGGCCACAGGTTACAAATTTATAACTAATTACATTAACTTTTTGCTGTTGGCTTGGTGGTTGTTTTTCTTTTTGAAACAGGGTTTCTCTGTAAAAGAGTCCTGGCTATTCTGGAACTTACTCTGTAGACCAGGCTGGCCTTGAACTCACAGAGATCCTCCTGCCTCTGCCTCCTAAGTGCTGGGATCAAAGGTCTATGCCACCAGTGCCCAGCCTGGCTTGGTGACTTTTTAGTATTTGTTTTGTTTTGTTATTTTTAGACAGGAGCTCATGTAGCCCAGGGTGGGTCCAGACAAGGATGGCCCTGCTTCTACCTCCTGTGTGCTGGGCCCACAGGTGTGTGCTGGGCCCACAGGTGTGTGCTGGGCCCACAGGTGTGTTCCACCAGGCCATTTCCCTCTCCCACTCTTTTCTCTATCTGTGGTAATGAGTCCCTTTCATTCCAACCCAGGTTCCATGTGTTACTGTCAAGTCTTTGGAGCTACTTATTTTTCCTCTGTCTGGGAGAAATTGTGTCCTAGAACTCTCAACGAAAGTACTAGATTTTACTTCCCTGAACCCATTCCTGTGTTGGGAAGCAACCACAATGCTTCTACTCTGGTCCCCTTTTTAAAAAGATGTTTGTTTGGTTGTTTGGTTTTTTGAGACAGGGTTTCTCTGTGTAACAGTCCTGGAACTAGGTCTTGTAGACCAGGCTGGCCTCAAACTCAGAGATTCATCTACCTCTGCCTCCCGAGTGCTGGGATTAAAAGCATTATGCCACCACTGCCTGACTTAAAAAGATGTTTTATTTTATGTGTATAAGTGTTTTTCCTGCATGCATATCTGTTCACCACTTGTGTGCAGGCACGCAGGGAGACCATGAAAAGGCATCAGGTCCCCAGGAACCAGAGTTCCAGACAGTTGGTAGCTGCCGTGTAGGTGCAGGGAATGGAGCCCAGCTCCTCTGGGGAAACAGCCAGCGTGTTGAACTACTGAGGAACCACGGTTCCTCTTTGAGTAGCAACTTTATTGAGATAGATTCATGTGTGACAGAATTCACTCATTTACAAGGAAATTCAGTGAGGTTTTCTTTTTTTGTAGATTTACTGAATTATGAGGCTGCCACAATCAGGTTTGCTTTGTTTTGTTGTTTGTTTGTTTGTTTTGAGACCAGGATGTGAACTTCATTAAGTGTAAAGCCTCCTTGGTAAAACAAAACAAAACAACAGAATTTGTGGGGTGTTAAGGATGTAAAGTGGGTAGGGAGAGTGCCAATTGCTTTCACTCTGTCTTTAGACTTTGGTACTGGCCTTCAAAGACAACACCGACATACCCTCAGCAGTATCATTTAGGGGAAGACGGCAGTTCTTTGGTCTTTAGGTCACCTAGAAATTTGTCTAGGAAGTTCCTGTTTTGAACTAAAGCATCAATGAATTGGGCACCATCCATGCCATACAGTTAGGAAGCAGAAAGAAAGAGTAAGCCCTTTTTATTCACAAACCCAAAACACGTGTGGTAGTAGGGACAGTTGCTCACATTTAGCATATGACCTTTCTAAGACCCGTGTTTGTGGCTCCTGATACTTTCAATTTTGTGTTTTTTTTTTTTTAAAAAAAATCTATCTTGTATGTATGAGTGTTTTGTCTACATGTATGTTTGTATAGTACGTGCATGCCTGCTGCCTGCAAAGGCCAGCAGAGGCCAGCAGATCATTGGAACTGGAGTTACAAATGGTGATGAACTATGTGGGCACTGGAAATTAAACCTGGGTCCTCCGGAAGAGCAGTCTCTTAACCACTGAGTCATCCCTCCAGCCCTCAAGTTTGTATTCTTATGCAAAGGGGTTCTGACGATTTCACCCTCATTTACTCCTTTTGGAGACTAGTATTTGAAAAGACAAATAGGAAGCCACTCCCTGTTTTCAGCTGAAAGAAACTGTGAGTCTAATGAAGAATGGCAACCATTATTCATTTTCCTCCGTGAACATCTTTCTTAAATGCGTCACTAAAGCCACCAGCACAGGGTTAGCGCCACAGGCCTCGATTTGTTTGGAGACTTTCGCTTCGAGCTCTCTAAGAGTGTATTGAGTATATTCAAAAGAACCTACGTCTTCCAGGTACTGCACACAGTATTTTTTAATATCTATATTTTCTGTTCTTTGGTGCAGGACGTTCTGCACCTGGGTGCTTTCTGGCCTTGACCAGATGGCGTGGATAGTGGGGAAGGAGAACTTCCCTTCCGTCAGGTCTTCACAGAAACTCTGTTTTCACTGGACTCTTTGGAGTGTAGATTGGCATAATCATCTCTAATCTGGAAGAAAAGCCCAAGTGTGTCGAGCAGTGGCTTTAAATCTTCTTTGTAATCAGAAAACAGCCGCATGAGGCCTACTGCTAGTCCAAACAATCCACCCGTCTTCTGCAACACCATGGCTTTATATTCTTCCTCAGTGGGACAGGTGTAGGTGTCCCTCCAGTAACTCTCTAGGCCTTGTCCCTGATGGAGTTCCAAAAGTTGGCATGTGAAAAGCTTCACGGCATCTGGGTGATCAAGCGTTAAGACTTTCTCCAGGCCAAGGAAGTAGACGTAATTGGCAGAACTGATGACAAAAAGGGATTCCACAGATGCTATATGCTTCTGGAAAACCACGTCGGAGCTTTGAATTATCATCAATATCATCAATGAGGAAGCTGGCATTATGCAACATTTCAGTTACTTCAATGATAATCTGCACTTTGTCTTCTGGAACCTTCAGCCAGTGATTGAATACCTGTGAAAGTTTGGTTCTCACCTGGTAATTGAAGTAAGTACCTATAGGACTCTGGAAGAATTCTTTCAGCTTTCTCTTGACTCTTCTCCATATTTTATGAATTTCAAAGCAGACGGTTCCACGATGATCTCAGACTTCAAGCCGCCGGCCCAAGACTAGCAGTGCCCACATCAATTTCTCTCTTTGTAATTCAGACCCAGGTTCTTCCCGAGGTCTCCTTGGCCTCCCCCTACTTCACGACAGAAATCTCTGCCCTCCTTAGCGGCCAGTGATGCTGCATTACTCCGTGCAAGAAAATACACCATCCCTGTCCCACAGTCAGTTTTCAGAATATTCTTCATCCCAAAGAGACCCACTTCACTAGAGGCTCAGTCCAAGCTCACGGAGACCATTTCTTTCTTTCTTTCTTTTTTAATTGATTTTTATTGAGCTCTACTTTTTTCTCTGCTTCTCTCCCTGCCTCTCCCCTTCCCCTCTTCAATCCTCCCCCAAGGTTCCCATACTCCCAATTTACTCTGGAGATCTTGTCTTTTTATACTTCCCATGTAAATTAGATCTATGTAAGTCTCTCTTAGTGTCCACATTGTTGTCTAAGTTCTCTGGGATTGTGGTTTGTAGACTGGTTTTCTTTGATTTATGTTTAAAAACCACCTATGAGTGAGTACATGTGATAATTGTCTGTGTCTGGGTTACCTCACTCAAAATCATGTTTTCTAGCTCCATCCATTTTCCTGCAAAATTCAAGCTGTCTTTATTTTTTTCTGCTGCATAGTACTCCGTTGTGTAAATGTACATTTTTTTCTTATCCATTCTTCGATCCAGGGGCATTTAGGTTGTTTTCAGGATCTGGCTATGACAAACAAAGCTGCTATGAACGTAGTTGAGCGCATGTCCTTGTGGTACGATTGAGCATCCTTTGGGTATATACCCAAAAGTGGTATTGCTGGGTCTTGAGGAAGGTTGTTTCCTAGTTTTCTGAGAAATCGCCACACTGACATACCAGCTTGCATTCCCCGAGACCATTTGTGTAACCACTTTGGAAGTGGCTTTATCCCCTGAGTGCTGAGCAGAAAGGATACTGAAAAGGAAGTTCATGTGTTCAAATCCAGCCTGAGCTATACAACATGACAGAATCTGAGTTCAAAGCCAGCCTGGGCTACATAACAAGACAGTATTTCACTGCAACAGCATAGTAGACTAGATCTCATGGAAAAGGATGCAGGTTTTGGAAAGCTGTCCTTGGCAGTGGGAGCAAGCTATGCAGAGACACGGCCTATAGGAATCAGGAGAAGTCCCAAACTTGAGGTGCAGCAGCAGAGCCCCATGTAGATGAGCGCACAGCAAAGCCCACGTGCTCTCCTGCCATCACTTGTTTGTTTGTTTTCGAGACAGGGTTTTTCTGTAGCTTTGGAGCCTGTCCTGGAACTCGCTCTGTAGACCAGGCTGGCCTCGAACTCACAGAGATCCGCCTGCCTCTGCCTCCCGAGTGCTGGGATTCACCACGTCTGACTTGCTACCATCACTTTTACACTTTTACAAATTCTTTTTATTGCATTTTTACTTGTTTATTTTGTGTGTGTACGTATGTGTGTTTTCATGTGTGTGTGTGTGTGTGTTGTGTGTGAATGTAAGGCAGAGGTCGGTCGGTTCTCTCCCACCACCCTGAGTTCCAAGGACTGAACTCGGCCTCAGGCTCCGAAAGCATCCTCTGAGTCACCTCCGCACCCCTGTCAGTTAGTTCTTGCTTGCTTTTTTCCGTGCTATTAGGTGCATCAAGGTTCAGAGCCATCCCACGGTTCCTGAAAGTGACTGGCCCTGTTTCTGTCACTTTCTTGGGGAGTTTACTGTGTGCCACTGTTCTTGGGGAGACTTGAGTAAACATCTACTTAGGTACAGGCCTGCTCACTCCAGGTAGGGAACCGAAGCACAGAAACCGCTCAGATCCAGCGTGGTGAGCCAGTGAGTTTTACTGAGGTCCCTTACAGGAGCAGAAATGACTCCATGACGGCTGCATCACCACAGCCCACCCAAGCATGGGTGACAGTCTCGCTCACAAAAGCTGGAGTTCAGCACACAGCCTGCAGGCAGGTTGGAGCATCCTTTGCAGGCAGCTCAGCTGGTCTCTGCATCCCCCAGGCAGCTCTGCTGCTCTCAGCCCCTTCTGGGTATCTGAGCTCAACTTGGTCGTCTTTACAACTTACATTCTCTCAGGGAGGGCAGGACTTAGTATATCTGATGAGTCCCTGAGCTTAACCAGCTTCCCTGCAGGATGGAGTGTTTTGGCTCCCCTTAGAAGAACTGGTTGTGAACTGGGTGGTGGTGGCTCCCCCCTTTAATCCCAGCACTCGGGAGGCAGAGGCAGAGGCAGGTGGATCTCTGTGAGTTCGAGGCCAGCCTGGTCTACAAGAGCTAGAGCCAGGACAGGCTCCAAAGCTACAGAAAACTTTTAAACTGGAGAAAAGCACTCTACAACAGCGGGGGGAGGGAGGACTGTCCTGGAAGGCCTTGCCACATTGGACCCTCAAAACGTTCTGCACTGCCGGTCACACAGTGCTCAGAACCTCTTACCAAGGGTCACACAATGAATGGGATGTGGACCTGGCTGGGTCACTCAAGCATTTAGAACCACCCATGCAAAACACTCCCTTCAAGTACAAGTATCCATTCGCCTTTGCTTTTAACACAAACAGACAATTGTTGAACTCTGCTCACAGGCTGTAGGTGTTGGCCCTAATACCTCTGTGTAACCAGAAATTCTGCCCCTGTGTGTTTCCTCCCTGTTCCCAAATAATCTCTGATAGACGACTGTCTAATTAATCAGTCCAGTTCCCTGTGGACAGGCATTTAGGTTATTTCCAATCCCTTGCAATCATTGCTGTTTGTCAACCAGATCTTAGCTCCTTCCCATGAATCCACCAGGAGAAGAAATTCCTACTGGACCAAAAAAAAAAAAAAAACAGAGCAAAACAAAAACAACTTTGAAATCTGTATTCCAAATTCCCCTCCCAGGAGACTATCCCGTGAGACTAGCAGAGGCCATTTTCAATTCTGTGCTCGAGAATGGGTGGATGTGGGAAGATCTCTCTGGACCCTAAGCTCACTGCCCACTTTGATGGCACAGATCAAACCACATGAACTTTTTCTGTTCCTGGAATGGCCAGACTGTTTCCTACCCAGACCCCCTGATCCTCACGTACCTGGTTCTCTCATGGCTTACTCCTTTTCTTTCCCTTTTCCCAGCAGCCTTCTCAGTTAAGGTTGTCCCAAGCCATCTCAACCCATCACTGGGGTTTATTTTATTTTGTTTTTGCAATACTGGTGCAAGAACCTGGGGCCTCTTGCATATTAACTCAGCAACTGCCCTGTCACTGAACTACATCCCCAGGCCTGGTTTATTTATTGCACTTAAAGCTACCTAACATCTTCTTCCATGTTTCTTGGTGGATCTTCTGTCTCCTCTGCCCGGTCTGTTTTGTCCACTGCAGTACTCAGAGCATAGGTCATGTTCTAGTTAAGAGTTTCTATCGCTGTGATAAAACACCATTACCAAAAGCTACTTGGGAAGGGAAGTTTTTTTGTTTTTGTTTTGTGTGTGTGTGTGTGTGTGTGTGTGTGTGTGTGTGTATTTGTGTGTGTGTTTCTTTGGAGACTGTCCAGGAACTCACTACGTAGACCAGGATGGCCTTGAACTCACAGATTCACCTGTTGGTTTTTTTTTTTTTTTTTCCGAGACAGGGTTTTTCCTGTAGTTTTGAAGCATATCGCTCTGTAGACCAGGCTGGTCTTGAACTCACGGAGATCCGCCTGCCTCTGCCTTCCAAGTGCTGGGATTAAAGGTGTGTGCTACCAGCACCCGGCTCAGCCTGCTTTTTCAGAGCACCCAGGATCATGTGGCACTGCCCATAGTGGCCTGACCACCCACATTGGGAGACCAGTCTGATGGAGGCTGACCACCCACATCGGGAGACCAGTCTGATGGAGGCAATTCCTCAATTGAAGTTCAAATTGATTAAACTACCCAGCACTGCCCATAAACGACTTTATTATTTCCCATAGAATGTGCTCCCTTCTAATAGGTACAATCTGCTTCCTACGTGTACTGTCTGGTTCCATCACTAGACTGTGTCTCCAGAAGGGCAGAGATCTTTGGGTTCTCTTGGTTGCTTAAGAGACAGGGTCTGTGTTGCCCAGGTTGACCCTGAGCTCCTCAGCGGAAATGACTCTGCTTCCTCAGCATCCCCGGTATCAGGGACTATATAGATGCATAAAGCTATGCCCAGATCTCAAATACTTAGAATAGCAAATGGTGTGCAGTGGGAGCTCGACAAAGACTTATGGATATCTAAGCGAAAGAATGAGAATCATAACCCCACCGTATCGTTGGGGATTGGCAGGCTGTGCCTTCAAGGAAAAAAAGCCATTAAAGAGTATTTCTGTTCCTTGAGGATGCGCTGAGCATCGAGCCCTCAGGACCTAAAGTCAGGTGGTTTGCAGTAGGTGCTGAAGTTGTGAGTTCAGGTCCAGCCCGGGAGGTTTGGCCCAGGAGACACCTACAGTCCCTTGCCTCAGAAACCCCGCCCTATTACAGAGGATCCGCCCACTCTAGCCTCTCTTGGTGATCCACCCATCCTGGATGTTCCGCCCATTTCCCTGAAGCTCCGCCCCTAGTAGTGGTCTCTTCCCGCCCATTTCTTCGGAGGTCCCGCCCTATTCTGGAGACTCTGCCCCGACCTTCTTAGGTGTTCCCCCTCCCTCCACTTTCCCGAGGCCCCGCCCAACTCAGGATGCCCCTCCCACTTTCCCTTGAGGCTCCACCCAACCCGGAGGCCTTGAGGGCGCCTATCTCAGAGGCCCCGCCTCACCCAGGATGTCCCGCCCAGTTGCCTGAGGCCCCGCCCCCGGTGCCGCCTGCCCGGCGGGGCTGGGCTCCGACCTTGTAGCGGCGCAGCGCTTTCGGCGAGCGGTGAGGACGGGTGCGCGGTGAGGACACGGTGAGAGGCGGGCTCCTGCGTCCCGGCCGGCCACGGCGTGTCCCCCTCCCACGTCTCACCTGGTGACAGGTAAGGGCCGCCCCCAGCCTTGCGGCGCTCCGCGTCGGGAGGCCGGCTGTTTTTGACCCTTCTGCGACGCTATCTGTAGGTACCCTGTGAGGAGCGTTTAGAGGAGCCCCTGAGGGCCCGGGGTTCGGCACGGAGCTGGCGGCGACCTCTGAAGGGCTGTGAACGCCAGGCCTAGCCTGGGCCGAGCCTTCCCTGCCGGCAAACGGGCCTGTGAGGTCCCAGGGGCGCCTCCTCGCCGGCCTGCGTTAACTGAGATAGCTGCGAGCGCGGCTGACGCCTCCCTGCCCTCCGCCCCACCCCCTGGAGATGGGTGGCCTCCGTGCCCCTGCTGCAGACGGCGTGGGGGACAGGTGTCAGAACCTCCTTGGTTTGCCACCAGGTTCCCTGAGGCCACCTGGCATCGCCCGACGGAGTGCCAGTCCCAGCAGTGGGATGTGGTGGGGCCCAGCAAGGGCGGGAGTTGGAGTCAGGATGGAGCCATGTGGACCCAGCCTGGGTGTGTCCTGTTCTCCAGAGACCCCAGAGCAACTAGGGCAGTCGGTACCAGCCGACCAGCGACCCGCTTCCCCGGGCAGCAGAGTGAGGGTTGAATGAGAGTCACTTGAGCCACCTGAGGCAGGACCTTTTCCCTGCAGTTCCTAATTATGCTGGGAGCGCCTTTCCTCCTCCTCCTCCTCCAATAGAGGGTAAAGTCTGGGCTTCCCTGGAGCTCTAATGGGCTTGGTGGCTGTGAGCCTCCCAGGGCACCGGGTCACGAAACTGGGAGGTATAGGTACCAGGGAAGACCCCAGACTGGTAACTGTTGTAATGCTGATGGTAGCTGCTTCTCTCCTGGCTTTTCCTGACAACCCTTGCCCACACTGACAGCTGTAGGCCTTTCTACAAGACTGCCTGTGCTTGTCATGGAGCTTAGCGGGAGAGTGCTTGCCTAGCAAACCAGGCCTTGAGTTCTACACCCAGCACCAAAACAAAACACTATCGGGGGCGCTGGGATCACTTGCCAGTCCGGTGCCATGCATGCCTTAGCATTTGGGTCAAGGCAATGTGCCCTGACTTCCTGGCCCCTACTGGCCCCTGAGCAAGGCCTGCTCTGTCTCTGACCACCATCTTGCCCTTGTCTCTGGGGCCATGTACATCACCTGTGTGCCCACAGTTTGCCCTCCAGTTCCACCTAGCTGTGCGTCCTCGGAGTCCGGACAGATGGAGGATAGGCATGTGGTTCCCAGCAACCTCCGTGTCCTCCCAGCTTGCAGCCTTAAGTGCTTGTGGTCCTTCTCTCCATTCTGCACTGTGGATTATTTAACAGCAGAGTAACCTGCCATCCCGCCCCTGCCCCCACCCCAGGTCTATAACCTGCTCTGCCCTGATTTGGACTCTGCTCCCTGGGGCTTAGAGTAGATGGATGCAGCTCCCAGGAGGGAGGGTACCCTAGGTTCTGTGGTGCTCTGCCCGGAGTACCCCAGACGCTTCCCCTTCCTCCTTCCCAGGCTTTGTTTTTGCCTCCTGCTGAAGGGCTTCACCTAGCCTGTGGTGCTGACATCTGGAGTGTTCTCTCCAGTGGACATGGGCACATGTGGGTCCTAGGTGGGCAGCTGGCTACCTGGGCTGTCAGATTGTCAGGAAGGAATCTCCATGGACTGGCTAGCTTCTGGGCTTCAGGCTAGCTGCCCTTCTCTGGCTGGTCTTCTGTCTCACTCCTGGCCCCTTCCTAGGGGCCTTGGACCCCTGGTGCCCACCGCAGGAAGGCAGCAGCTGGATACCTGGCAGGCCCTGTGAGATCAGCCCTGGCCTGGCAGAAGGCCTGGGTGGCGCTGGGCCAGGAGCTTCCCTTCTTGGGCTCCAAGTGGAACTCACCCACTCATGCTCCCTGAGGCGTCTGCATTGCAGCAGACTGAGCCCAAGAGCTGCGTTGGCAGCTCGGATCCGGCAGGGATGGAGGAAGGCCTGGGTACGGGTGCCTGCCTGTCTCATCCCTTCTCTCTGCACTAACCCCACTTGGCCCTGGCTCCCTTTGGAAAGGCAGATGCTGACTAATCAAGTCATAGCTCTCAGTCTGCCTGGCACTGCTAGGACCATCACCCTCCCTGCCCTCTCTGCATGCCAGATACACACCTTTAGCAGTATCGGGGGCACATCCACCTGGGAGAGACTGCCATCAAGTATAGAGGTGTGGAGCACAGATTTTGGAGTTCTGCCTAGCTGTGTGACCTGAGGCAGGTCACTTGACCTCTCTGTGCCTCAGGTATCTAAACTAAAATTAGAATACATTTCATGGGAGTCTTGCATCAATGTATGGAAATTACTTAGAGCAGTACCCTGCTCATGTTTCTATCAGAGGATGCCAACTCATGACTGCCACCTCTGCTTCCTGACTGAGCCCTCCAGTGATGCCGATTATTTTCCTTAAAGGAACTCATCCTGTTCATGTCGGTTGCATTCAGAAGTTACTGCTTTGCTGCTCACCAGCTGTGTGATCTTGGGCAAATTCTCAACTTCTCTAGGCCTCATTTTCTCAATGTGCTGCACAGAGAAGATGACTGTGCAGACCTCACAGAGTCATCTTGAGGGTACTCTAACGCATGCAGAGCAGGTGATGGAGACTTGGCTCATTCCATAAGCATGCGATACAAGTATTAGATGCCTGCTGTATGTCAGGCGTGCAGTGCACACAGGTGAGGACCCTGGTGCTGGGGTCCTTCCCACAGGGGCTCCTGTCCTGCTTTATTTTGGGCCCATGTTGACTGAATGCCTTGAACAGGTGACTTTGTCTCCCCATGCCTCAGTTTCCCCAGCTGTAAATGGATACAGGCTCATGTACAAGGTTAGATCACACTACAGCTCAAAGTCAGTCCTCATGGTGTGGCCCCCAGAACTATGGAAGAAAGGTACCGCTCAGGTCGGATCTCCTGTCACTCACTGCGGCCCCCTCTTAGGGAGATCTGATCAGGAGGTGGTACTTGGGGTCACCCCCAGTCTGTCCTAAACCTACCTTAAACAAACACCCGAGGCCCACACCCCAGAGTCCCTAAAGCTCTGGGCCCTCCAGCCTCGGTGAGTCCTCAGGGGCTCTGTGGGAGGAACTCGAGTGGCGTGAACAGCAAAATCCAGAGAAAGACAGGGGGGTCTAGGTGAGGAGTGAGGGCCAACCTAGGCTGGATGTGAGGACTCTGGAAACTTCCAAGCAGACACAAAGGTCTCTGGGTTGCCATGGAACCTGAGAAAGGGAAAGGTGAGTCGAGCTACAGCATGCGCAGCTATCAGCAGTGGCTAGTGTGTGCCAGCCGTGCCAGGCCTGATACCCACACACTAAGCTTCACCACCACCTTGTGCAAACGCAACGGTCGAGACTGGCCATCTGTTGAGCTCTGCTAATCTTAGTGGTGACAAAGTCCTCCAGGGGATCCTCATCCCCACCTGCCTTCTCTGCCCGAGTCCTTACCTCCAACTACAAGGGGCTCTGGCCTTCTGTTCCACCTGTCCAAAGTGCCTTCCCCCATATACCCTTGGGGCAGTTCCTCTCTCCCTCTGTCTCTCTCTGTCTCTGTCTCTCTGTTTCTATGTGTGTGTGCGTGCACGCACGTGCACTGGACATTACCAGGGCCTCATACATAGGCAAGCACTCCATTTCTGAGTTGATCTAAACTCTCTTTTCTCTTTTATATTTTTCACTAGGTCTCACTGAGTTGCCCAGGCTAGCCCTGAACTTGCTATTCTCCTGCCTCAGCTTCCCTAGTAGCTAGAATTACAGGTGTTTGCTACCAAGCCTGGCTCCCTCACCTCTTCTGAGTCTTGCTCAAATGTCACCTCCCCTGTTTACACTTCTCTCTCTGTCACACGCCTTTATTATCATTCAGCACCAGTCATGTCTTCGTTTTATTTACTTTTATTTTATGTGTATGGCTATTTTGCCTATAGGTATGGGTGTACCATGTGCATTCAGTATCCATGGAGGCCACAGAAGGATGTTGGAATCTCTGGAACTTGAATTATAGGCAGTTTTGAGTTACCATGTGGGTGTAGGAATCAAAGCTGAGTCCTCTGGAAGAGCAGCCAGTGCACCCAACCTCTGAGCCATCTCTCCAGCCCCTCAGTCCCTTTTTAATCTCCCTCCTATATTGGCAGGTCATTTTCATAGGGGCAGGGATCCTTGCGGTTGGTCTTGGTTTTTGTGTTTCTCTTTGTGGCAGTGGTGGCGGTATATGTGTGTGCATGCATGTGTGTGCACGCATGTGTGTGCATGTACATGTGTGCTTCCAAGGTTGATGTGTCTTCCTCCATTGCTCTCTACCTTTTAAAAAATATATTTATGTCTGCATGAGTTTATTGTGCACTACATGCATGCAGGAGCCTGTGGAGTCTAGAAGAGAGAAGATCCCTTGGAGCTGGAGATACGGGTGGTTGTGAACCACCTGATGTGGGTGTTGGGTCCTCAGCAAGAGCACCGTTAACAACTGCTCTTAACAGTGGGCCATCTCTCTAGCCCTCCACCTTGTGTTGAGAGATAGGAGCTCATCGATTCTGCCTGGTCAGTAAGCTCCAGGGACGCACTGTCTGTAGGACACCTCCCCACCCCACCCTGGGGACTACAGAAGAGTGTGTCCCTCTGTGTCTGGCTTGTGTGGGCCCTGCATTTAACTCAGATCCCCACACTCACACAATTGTTTTGCCCACTGAGCCGTCTCCCTTGATGCCATTTTTCTGTTTTGCTTTTTAAATGAGGGTGTGTATATCTCTGTAATCAAAGATAGCCTTAAACTCAAACTCAGTGCAGTCTCCTGCCTCAGTTTCTGAAGTGGAGTGTGGGGATTATGGGCCTGAGCCACCATACCTGACTCAATATTTTTTTTTCGAGACAGGGTTTCTCTGTAGCTTTGGAGCCTGCCCTGGATTCCCTCTGTAGACCAGGCTAGCCTCAAACTCACAGAGATCACCTGCCTCTGCCTCCCAAGTGCTGGGATTAAAGGCGTGCACCACCACCGCCCAGCAGCCTGGTTAAATTTTTGCTCATTGCTAGATCCCAAACACAAAGAACAGGCCTTCAACAGACGCTAAATAGACATTGCTTGCAGGAGAACTTCCAGCACCCCAGGAAATCTCTGCTCACCAGACTGGCTTGGGGTCCTGCAGCCTGGGAACACACTCACACCTCTTGCCCTGATCTTTGTGTTGCCCAGCAGGTGTGGCCTTGCCCAGCAGATGATGATGGCCTTGCCCCGGTGAGCTACAGCCTGCCCCCATCACCCTCCAGCCAACAGGATGCGACTGTGGAAGGCCGTGGTAGTGACGCTGGCCTTCGTGAGCATGGACGTTGGTGTGACCACGGCCATCTATGCCTTCAGCCACCTGGACCGCAGCCTGCTGGAGGACATCCGCCACTTTAACATCTTCGACTCGGTGCTGGACCTCTGGGCTGCCTGCCTGTATCGCAGCTGCCTGCTGCTGGGGGCGACCATTGGTGTGGCCAAGAACAGCGCTCTGGGGCCACGGCGCCTGCGGGCCTCGTGGCTCGTCATCACCCTCGTGTGCCTCTTTGTGGGCATCTATGCCATGGCCAAACTGCTACTCTTCTCAGAGGTGCGCAGGCCCATTCGGGACCCATGGTTCTGGGCGCTCTTCGTGTGGACCTATATCTCGCTGGCCGCCTCCTTTCTGCTATGGGGGCTGCTCTCTACCGTGCGGCCGGACGCTGAGGCCCTGGAGCCCGGGACTGAGGGCTTCCATGGGGAGGGTGGGGCCCCTGCTGAGCAGGCATCCGGGGCCACACTACAGAAGCTGCTGTCGTACACCAAGCCTGATGTGGCCTTCCTAGTTGCCGCCTCCTTCTTCCTCATCGTAGCAGCTCTGGGTAAGTGGGGTCTTGGATCTGGCCCACCCTGAGCAGCACCTCATGCTACTCAGTAACCTCTTTCCCCCCACAAACGTGCTATTACTTAGGTGGTTCACATCTCCCAGAGATCCGGAAAGAATGGGTATGGGATCTTACCTCGTCATCTCAGCACTTGAGAGGCTGAGGCAGGAGGATTGTTGAGAGTTTGTAGCCAGCCTGGGCAAATAGTAGGATCCTGTTTCAAAAATACAGAGAAAATAAGAAGAAAACAACAACAATAACCAAACCCTTCCCCCTACCACTTCCCACCACCCTCTACCACCTCCCACCCAAAAAAAGCCTAGCTGGGTAGTGGTGGTGCACACCATTGATCCCAGCACTTGGGAGGCAGAGGCAGGTGGATCTCTGAGTTCAAAGTCAGCCTGGTCTACAAAGCAAGTTCCAGGACAGCCCGAGCCACACAGAGAAACCCTGTCTCAAAAAAAACCCCAAACAAAAAAACAACAGCAGCAACAACAACAACAAAACAAAGATATGGAAAGGCAGAAACGGTGCCACGTGTGCTTCCCTAATTCTACCCGATTGCCCTTATTGTCCTGCCCATGGTTAACCACAGAGGTTATAAGAGACTTCCACGTGGACAGGAGACCCATTTATTCCCTCACCCATGTGTGCATGCATATGTGCTCTTGTGTGGATGTAGAGGTCGGAGGTCAATCTGAGTATTGGCCTCAGCAGCCGTCATCTGATTTTTGAGACAGTGTCTCTCACTGAACCTGGAGCTCACTGATTGACTAGAGAAGCTGGCATTACCCCAGGGATCCTCCTGTCTCTGCCTCCCCAGCAGCGGGATTATTGTTATCACTACTGCTGCCTTGGCCAGCTTTTGCACATGGGGAGCATCTCCCCAAGTCCTAGTCCTCTCTGATGCTTTTGGTGTTTCCCAGCATACAGGCTGCACTGCCTCCCCACCCCTGCACGTTGTTTGCTTGGGGTTTTGGTTTTTTTCCCCACTTAATGACTTCTAGACATTTCCTACAACAGGACCTCATTATTTTCTTCAGCTGCATAGAATTCTACAGTGTGAAGGCTGTAGCATGCATAGATTTTTTTTTTCCCCATCTGCCTCCTGTTGTATGAACTTGTCTCATGTGCCTAGATGGAACTGAAGGGTGAAGTGTGTCTTGATTGGAAAGTGAACTGTCTGGTGCTTTAGGTCTGGTCCTCTGCCCCAGTGTGGGCAGGAAGGAGGTATTACAAGGTTGCATGGTGTCCCAGGTGGGGGCAATCATACAAGCTTTTGACAAGCTGTAAAATTCAAACCATACATCCCGATGATGTTGGGGGACAGAGAGTGGGTCAATGAGCTAAGAAGATAAAATGCCCCAGACAGATCCACGCACACGGGAAGCACATTGACCTTGAGCAGCAGGCTGACCCTTTCCGGTTAACTTTTCTTCTGCACTTGCATCAAAGCCCTAGGCTTCTCTCGGACAGCCATCTTGGGTTCTTCTGACTGGCCTTTGTGTGCCCTTCAGTCACTGTGTTGGTGATATTGCCAGATCTGACTCACTCCAGGTCCTGATCCCTGGCACCAGATGTCACTCCTTTACCTTGTTCCTGTGCCTATGGTGGACCTGTGGCTTGCTGTGACATGCCCCAGGGGTACAGCTGTCCTACAGTGCCACTGAGTTCTGGCAGCCTTCAGGGTTCCATCAGGCTAAGGGCTCAGTCCGAGTCAGGCTCCAGCAGGACCGATTCTGACAAGCTGAGCCTGTTTCTCACCCTGCAGTGGGATGCACTGACCCTTTCTGTACCCTCATGGCCTACACACAAAAAGAAAAGTCCCCAGCCGCCAAGTGGAGAAGTGTTTGAATGCACCCCGCCTCTCTGTTTTATCTGAGACAGGTTCTCACTGTATAACCCTGGCTGTTCTAGAACTCTGTAGACCAGGTTGGTTTTGAACTCACTGAGATAGAGATCCACCTGCCTCTGCTTCTCAAGTACTGATATTAAAGGCATGTACCACCACTGCCTAACTTTTTTTAAAATCACTTTTTTATTTATTCATTTGGGAAATCACATTTTTATTTATTCATTTGGGGGAAGGGGCTTGTTGAGCAAATGCTGTGTCCTGTGAGTGGAGCTCAGAGGACCACTTAAGAGAGAGTCAGTTCTCTCCTTCCACCATGTAGGTCCTGGGATCAAACTTGGGTTGTCAGGCTTGGTGGCAAGAGCTTTACCCACTGATCCATCTCACCAGCCCGGGATTCTTTGCTGTTTGTTTTTGAGTTTATTTTCTTTGTATCTGTGGCACCTGTGTGGGTACACGTGGAGGCCAGAAGTCGGTGTTAGCTGTCTTCCTCAATCGCCCTCCACATTATCTCTTGAGGCAGGGTCTCTCATTGAACCTGGAGTTCACCGATCCAGCTGGGCTCACTGGCCAGTGAGCTTCGGGATCAGCCTGCCTCTGCCTCCCCAGTGCTGGAGTCACAGGTGTCTGCCACCAAGCTCAGCTGTTTACGTGGGTGCCAGGGTCGGACCTCGGATTCTCACGCTTGCATGATGAGCACTTCACGCACTCATTAGCTCTTGTTTCCTTGTTGTTTTCAGACAGGCTCTCACGTGTCCCAGGCTGGCCTTGAATTCCTCATCTTCTGCCTCCACTTCCCAAGTGGATATTATAGGCATGTACTATACCATACCTGCTTATTTTTGCTATTTGAGACAGTCTTATGTCACTGAGTCTGACCCTCAACTTCTAATCCTCCTGCCTCAGCTCCCAAGCACTGTAAATCAGGATTCTTCCATTGAGTTTCTTGGCATCTCAACTAACTGTATAGAAATGTGGGCACGCGATGAGCATGTAACTGCTGGGCGCTCCAGTCACCGCCTCTGTAGAAAGAAGTCATTTCCACAAATAGCAAGAACAAAAATACCAAAGGCATAAGAACACCGGGTGACATTTGGGACTTGGAGGAGATAAGGGAACAGATGTCTGAGGTAAGATGTGTTCTAGGCAGAGGGTTAGTGTGCACAGGTCCTGAAACAGAAGGTACTTGGTTGTAAGCATGGCTGGAGCAGAGAGAGGTGGGGCAGAAGCCATGAGCCATTGCAAGGACCTTGGCTCTTTCTTGCTCTAGGTGAGTTGGGAATAAATGGACCATGTTGAGAGGGACAAGATCTGAGTGAATTTTATAGTGGGGAGCAAGCCCTAGGACACCAGGCAAGATGGGCAACTTGGAACAGAATGGGACCTGCCTAGGCAGCAACAGCAGTCAGAGTTGAGAAATAACCTCGGAATCCCGGTGTAGGATTTGGATTGTCCATGATGCTTACAGATATCCTCAGAAGGGTTTGCAGTATACCCCCAGCACCCAGAACCACACAGCCCTTCATCATCGGAGCTCACCGATGGTTTCTTCCCTATGAGTAAACGGAGGCAGAGCTGCAGCTCTGTTAAAATCCATCTAACTAGAGCCAGATAGCCTCCTCGAGGCTCCTACTTCATGCCCAGCAGAGGGCGCCAGAGCCCCACGGAAAGGCAAGGTGCAGTTATGTAAGCCCCTACCTGTGTCCAGCCTCGAGCCTAGCTCAGCCCGTGCCAAAGACACCCAGAGGAACCAGGTACCCAACCTTGAGGGTTCATGCTTCTGTACCAACCATTTTTGTGAGAGTAGACGTTCCAGATTCTTGGGAAGCAGGCGTTTTAGCACTCGATTAATCTGACAGCCTTGGAGCTTGTCAGGGCTGGAGTAGCCAAGAGCAGGGCATTCCCAGTGCTAAAACTAAAAGGTGCTGCCAGGTTTGGTGTCCGGTGAGGGTTGCTATCTGCATCCAAGGTGAGCGAGGCTGTGCCCTTGGAGAGAGGCACTGTGTCCCCCAGCAGCTACAGGAAAGGAAGGGCAGGGCTTTGAGAGGCTCATCCCAACTTCTGAGTAAAACATACCTCAAAGCCCCACCTCTTACATATGTGATCAATAACATGAATGAACTTGGGCTGAATCTCAGCCATTCTCCTTCCTTGCTCTGGGACCAACTGAGTCAGCTGGTTGAAGATCGGGAAGCCTGTGGGTGAGGAATCACCCTGCCAGCTGCAGAGCTCCGCCCCTCAGAGGGGAGGGACCAGCACAGTCTGGAGCCAGAATAGCAAGGTCTTCCTGGTTCTAGAAGGTAGACCCTTGGCATCCTCTCAGCTGATGATGAGCTGTGTGGAATGGGTGATGGCAGGACCTGCGGCAGGCCCTACTCTGGAGGGAATGAGGTGGCTTCATGTGCCCAGGTGTCACTGACGTCAGCACCGGGCGTGTAGATGCGTCACAGTGTTTTCTATGGGGGGGGGGGTAATTAGTTTCTTCTCTGGGTCGAACTTGGCTCACCATTGGTACAGTCCATCACGGGGGGGGAGTCATGGTGCAGGCACATGAGGCTGCAGGTCACATGGCATCCACAGTCTGGAAGCAGAGATGAACGCTGGTGCTCAGCTTCTCTCTGTTTTATTCAGTCAGGGACTCCAGCTCACGGAATCCTGGAGCCCACATTTATGGTGTGTCTTCCCACCTCGGTTAATCCTGTGTAGAAAAACTCCTTCACAGCCATGCCCAGAGGTTTGTTTCATGATAATTAAATCCCATCAAGTTGACCGATTAACCACTGTAGGGGCACACAGGCACTGGCAGAACAGACCATGGGTTGGATGAGCAACCTGTGTGCTCCCCCTGAGCCCGCCCTGTCTCCTCCAGGTGAGACCTTCCTGCCCTACTACACAGGCCGGGCGATTGACAGCATTGTGATCCAGAAGAGCATGGACCAGTTCAGCACAGCCGTCGTCGTCGTCTGCCTGCTGGCCATTGGCAGGTAGCCGCCTCGGCAGGGGGAGGGCAGCAGGGGGCAGAGTAGCTCTGGACCCTTTGGTTGGGCCACAAGTTAAAGCCACACTCTCTGTCTCTGAAGATGGCACCAGTCCCTGAGGATATGCTTTCCCCTCCCTGGCTGGTTTGTGAATGTGCAGGCCCAAGGACTAGCTTCCTAAGCTGTTCTAGAAGGATCTGGCTGACAGTGTTGAGTCCCTCACCCTTGCTGAGGGACTTATTGGGGCGCCATCCCCTACAGAGTGGCCTGTCCTCTTGCCTTTGGGGGGGGGGTCAGTGGGTGGTGGCTGCTGCCTGCCGGAAGGACACCGGCTATACCGTCTCTCATCTGCAATCAGCTCATTGGCCGCAGGTATTCGGGGCGGCATTTTCACCCTCGTATTTGCCAGACTGAACATTCGCCTCCGGAACTGTCTTTTCCGCTCCCTGGTGTCACAGGAGACAAGCTTCTTTGATGAGAACCGCACAGGTTGGTCCCTCCTGGGGACTTTGGGTGTCCAGGATGAGCTAGCTTCTTGTGGGACCCAACAGCAGCATGGCTTGCCCTGCTAGCCCTTCCTATGGTCCAACTCAGGGTGGAGCCCTGGGGTGTTAAACTGCCTGGGGAAGTTTTGGGGTGAGCTGTGGTTACCACAGGACCCTGACCAGGCCACTTAAGGTCCCTGCAGTGGCAAGGCCTCTCATTGGGGCCAGTTCAGTCTGAGAGTGGCCTGCAGAGGCACAGTTCCTGTGGACTGTGTGATGGGAGGAGCCCAGGCGGGGCAAGGAACAAGAGACCAGCCAGTCCTGTCCCAATCCTCACCCTTGGAGCCTGTTCCCCACCCCACGCCCCATAGTCAGCACACCCAATGGCTGTTGCAAGGCCCCTGGCCCAGTACCCCACATTGTGTGAGACACCTGTTATGTGTTCCTCTCCAAGCGCAGATGGCTATTTCTAAGGAGGGTATTCACCCATTCTTGCCAGTGACTGTTGGCAGAAATAAGTTTGAAATCTCTCTGTAATGAGTGTGTGGTACCAAGCTGGCCCTTCTTAGCTGACATTCAGCTGCTGTTCCCATTCAGTGGGGAGGCAAGATGTTGCAACTGTGTGTGGTGGCCTACACCTGTGATTCTGTCAAGGCCAGCCTTGATGGGCTGTTTGAGACCTGCCATAAAACAAAACAAAGAAAAAACTGGTACTAGGGGCTGGGGCTGGCTCCCTAGCCTTCCAGAAATGCCCCCTATCATTCCCAGAAGGCATGGCGAGAAAGATGTGATTCACACTGACCATCTCAGAAGCCCCTTAGCGTCCACTGTGCCCACCCTGTCAGCTCTGGGCATCCTTGCCGCAGAAGGCTGAGCCGCCTGTGTTCCAGGGGACCTCATCTCCCGCTTGACCTCCGACACCACCATGGTCAGCGACCTGGTCTCCCAGAACATCAACATCTTCCTGAGGAACACGGTCAAGGTCACAGGCGTGGTGGTCTTCATGTTCAGCCTGTCCTGGCAGCTTTCCTTGGTCACCTTCATGGGCTTCCCCATCATCATGATGGTGTCCAACATCTACGGCAAGTACTACAAGGTAGGCGCCACCCGATCCCCAGGCAGTACCTGTGTCTGCTTCAAGAGCCTTAGGTGCTAGGCAAAGCTGTTCAGAAGTAGTATGTGTTCATTTATGTCTTCATTTGGTCACCAGGTCTTTCCTGAGTTCAGACATGCAAGTCTAGGCCCCTAGCCTGGCTCAGGCGCCGCTGGGGAAGGGACTCAAGAGCAGAAGCTCCAGGCCAGCTAGTGGGTCTCTGTTCCCTGTGCAAACACATTTCCTCCAGCTTCCAGCCTTGGAAAAGGCCACCTTCCTCAGCTCTGCTCATGGATTCTCCACTAGTTTCTCACTGAGGGGAAAAGTAAAAAGTTGGAATGGAGCCCCTTCCCTTCTCTGTCCTTGCCCTCACTTTGCTGCAGTGTTGCTGGCCTCTATCTCTGCCCACCTCAGGCACCACCTCCAAGTGGGAGGAGCCTTGAAGAAATTCCTTTAGGGTCTACCATCCCTACAAACTCCCCCCCCACACACACACCACCTGCTGCCAGACTGCCTGGGACTGCTAGAGGGCTCTTGCAGTGCAATCCTGAGACTGAGTTCAGTCCCCAGAACCACAGCACGGTGGAGGACACAATCAACCCCATAAAACTGACCACACACGCCAGGAGATCTGTGCCCATGTCCCCACCACAATAATTAAAGATTTTTTTATAATTAAAGATTTTTAAAAAAAAAGATACAACAGAACCAGACATAACTCAGGGCCCCACCTGTTTCCTCCCAGGTGTGGTGTGCCTTTCATGCTCCCTGTGACCAAGTGTGACGTTCAGATCCTGGAGCCAGCTAGAGCACCATCCCCGCCTGTCCTGTGGGGCAGCTTTTGTATTAATTCCTGTGGGACAGACAGAAGCACAGCCGCTTCCCTCCAGCTGTCTCTGCTTACTCTATGAGCAGTGGTGTTTGCAGTGCGCACGTCCGGGATCTCATCCTCTCCTAGTCTATGCTGATAGTAAACACTGCCCTTTAATACTTGGTGTTTCTTGTGAACAGCCTGAGCAAAGTACAGAGCCTGCTGTTCTTAGGCCAGTGCAAGACCAGGTGTGGAGGTTCTTTTTCTGGAAGGTTCACTCAAAACTGAGTCAGTAGTCTCCCTTAGGAATGGTGGGTGACTTAAGAGTCACTCAGAGAGCCGGGCGGTGGTGGTGCACACCTTTAATCCCAGCACTCAGGAGGCAGAGCCAGGTGAGTTTGAGGCTAGCCTGGTCTACAGAGCAAGTTCCAGGACAGGCTCCATAGCTGCTGGGAAACACTGTCTCAAAAAACAAAAATAAAAAGCAAAACAAAACAAAAAAACCCAACAAAACAAAAAGAAAAATTACCCAGGGGCTAGAGAGACAGCTCAGCGGTTAGGAGCACTGGCTGCTCTTCCAAAGGACTGGGGTTCAATTCCCAGCACCCACATGGCAGCTCACAATTGTCTGTAACTTCAGTTCCAGGGGATCTGGCATCTTCACACAGATATACATGCAGGCAGGCAAAACCCCAACATACATTAAAAAAAATAAATCTAAAAAAAAAAGGACCCAGCCCTCAGAAAGGGCACCCCAAGAGCTCCACTGAGGTCTGCTCTCGGAGACGGCCCTATCAGAAGGAAGTGGGACTGAGGCTGGGGCAGGCAGTATGGGATGGAGCTGGGTCCAGGAGAGGAGTGAGACTGTCCTGCCCATTCCTGTCCACAGAGACTCTCCAAGGAGGTTCAGAGTGCCCTGGCCAGAGCCAGCACCACAGCCGAGGAAACCATCAGCGCCATGAAGACTGTGCGCAGCTTTGCCAATGAGGAGGAAGAGGCGGAGGTATTCCTTCGCAAGCTGCAGCAGGTGTACAAGCTGAACAGGAAGGAGGCGGCGGCCTACATGTCCTATGTCTGGGGCAGCGGGGTGCGTGTGGTCAGGTGCCAGGGGTGAGGGGATGGGCATCCAGATAGGGAACCCTTGCTTGGGCAATAGTCTGGGTCCCCACACGTGGGTGTCAAACCATCTGAGAGTCTTTCCTGGAAAGACCACAGTGGCCTTCAGAGGCCTCTGCCCCTATCTGTGTGAAGTGGCAGGCAGGACGACCTTGTTTCCCCAGACTACTATGGCGCAACCTAGGTTTCAGGTGGTTTGTCCCTGTCCCAGTAACCTGGGAGGTGGGAACTGGGCCAGCCCAGGAGTGGTGGGGGCAGGGAGGTGCAGTTTCATGAGAGGACGGAGCTGGAGGGGTACAGGGGAGCCAGATGGCAGGGAGTATTCAAATGTCACTACCTGAGACACCCCCTAAAAATGCCAGTCAAGGAAAAGAGAAGGGACAAGGTCAGCCAGCTGCTGAGTCTCTCTGCCAATTCTTGCACAGTAGGGCTCTTGGGGTAGGGAAGGGTTGCTAGGGATCCTGGGTAGGTTGTGGGTTGTCTCATCTCCCAGACCTCTCTTCCCCAAAGACTATAGCAGGAGGTCTCCAAGACATTGCCCTTCAGGAGCCTAGTTAAGGGAACAAAAAGTTCTCACTGTCCAGCCTCTGCCTGGCTGCTGTGTGACCTTAATTGGTGCACCAACTTCTCTGATCCATGTTCTTTGCAATGAAGACTGCCTGGCCCAGAAGAGGAACTTGAGGGTGGCATGTGCCAGCCAGGGCCTTACAAAGAAGCCTTGTTCTGCTGCCAAGCCCACAGCCTGCTCCAGTTAGGGGCCTTTGTAGGGGTTGCTGGCGGGGGGTGGGGGTGGGGTTATGAGTGACAGATGGGACAATGAAGTTTTCCATTTGTGGCAGAGAATACAGAGACCTTAAGGCTGCCTTCCAGCACCCAGTGAAAGACACTTGTCACCAAGTCCAGTGACTTGAGTTCCAAAAGAAGCTACTCTCCTGTTCCCACTCACAAGGTTGGGGACACAGAAGAGCAGGGCCCTGGGCAGCTAAGGCCTGGGAACATAACCCAGGGCCTCTCCCCTCTGCAGCTCACACTCCTGGTGGTCCAGGTCAGTATCCTCTACTACGGGGGCCACCTTGTCATCTCGGGGCAGATGAGCAGCGGCAACCTCATCGCCTTCATCATCTACGAGTTTGTGCTGGGAGACTGCATGGAGGTGAGGGGCAGCCGGGGGGAGGGTGCGCAGAGCGACAGGTTTGGATTTGTATCGGGTGGGTGCGTTTCTAGCCAATAGAATGAGTACATGCAAGATTGCATTCAGACCCTTCTCAAACGTGGTGCGTATGAGATAACAATGCCAGAGAAACAAGCTCTGAATCAGGACACGTGATATCACTGTTGGAATACACAGGCATAGCGAGGGTGTACTGTGTAATGACATCACTGTGTGAACACACAGGCATAGTATGTACCATGTGCTCACACTGTCTACACAGCAATCATGTGCTCTGTTGGTGTGAACTTATGTCCCCAAGGTAGACACTATTATAGCACCTAGGGGACTGAGCACAAGAGCCAGGCAGGCATCCTCCGCTCAGACTGTGCCGCCACTTCTTGCTGTGTGAGGTAGACATTCTCTGTTCTTCTGAGAGAAGCCACCTCATTACCAACAAGAGGGCTGCTGTTGCAGCGTGTGCTTATAACGGGGTGTGTTTGCAGCCAGAGAGATGTATGCAGAGTATTCATTAGGACCCGTGTAAAAATCAAATTAGGGCCAAAGCTATGGCTCCCTTGGTAGAGCTCTTGCTAAGCATGGGTAATTCTAGGTTCTATCCCCAGCACTGAATCAAGGAGGCTTGCTGTGGTACAGGTCTCCACCACAGCACTGGAGGGGTAGAAGCAGGTTAGGTCTGGGGCCTTTGACTTGGTGGGAGGCAGAGCGGGGAACTAACAGTTGGCAACAACTCAGAGTCCCCAGCACTGCAGCTGGGATATCCCTGAGACTCTTCACTATCACCAGAGTTGGGGAGCCCAGGCTGGCCATACCATGACTATCCCTTTATAGACTTTTTACCCTCCCCAGTGCCTTGACATGGTGGGCATACCTTTAATACTGGCAGCAGAGACAGATGGGTCTCTGTGAGCCTCAGGACAGCCTGGCCAAATTGTAAAATCCAGTCTGAAAGGATCCTCTTCAACCACATATTGAGTTGTTTGAGACCAGCTTGGACTACATGAAGCCCTGGAAAAACAATTGCCAGACTGGCACATGCCTTTAATCCTAGCATTTGGGAGCAGAGACTGGCAGATCTCTGGGAGTTCGAGGTCAGCCTGGGCTACATAGCAAATTCCAGAACAGTCAGACATACATAGACCCTGACTTTTAAAAAAGAAAGAAAGAGAGAAAAGGCTTGATTCTCACTCTGCCACACTCACCACACCCCCTCTGCATGGCATGCAGTGTCCAGCGTGGTGGCAGTAGAATCAACAAGACCAACCCTGGGCCGTAGGTCACAGGGGCATCAGGTTTTTGTACCACCTCCATTTTTTCATGGTCACCGTCTGCTGGTCACCAGAAGGTGGAATCTGGGGGGTCCCCTGCATCTCCTCCAAAGCTGCAGTTCTGTTCTGGGACTTCCCACACCCCATCACTGGTGGGTGTCAGGAACGGACTGTCAGTGGGACCAGGGTGTATGTCTTTCTTGCAGTCCGTGGGCTCCGTCTACAGTGGCCTGATGCAGGGAGTCGGGGCTGCTGAGAAGGTGTTCGAGTTCATCGACCGGCAGCCAACCATGGTGCATGACGGGAGCTTGGCTCCTGACCACCTAGAGGGCCGGGTGGACTTTGAGAATGTCACCTTCACTTACCGCACCCGGCCCCACACACAGGTCCTGCAGGTAAGAGCGACTCAAGGTCTGCCAGGACCATCCTTCCCACATCTTGGTTGTGTGGCCAGGAGCAAGTAAGGCCAGGCCCTGGGCTCCACTGAGGAAACCTGCCCTTAACTGAACCCCAGGAAGGCCTGTTAGAGAGGGCTAGGCAATGCTCAAGTAGAGGGTCTGCCTAGCAGGCTTCCATCCCTAGTGCCAAAAAAAGGATTGTGTGTTGGGGGAGAGGGGCCTCTTCAGTCAACTAATCAGAAGCAGATTGGTGGGACTAGAGGTGTGCTGCAGTCATGGAAACACAATCCTAAGCTCAGCGAGGTAATGGATCTGGGTTCTGCTGAGGAGAGAGGTAATGACAGCCAAGCAGGACTTCTCCTCAGAGGTGACCTTTGAGTAAGACCTGTCTAGGAAGCAGGAGCTGAGCAGGTGGCTCTCTGCAGAACACACTCCAGCAAAGGAGCCACTGAGCCAGTCCTGGTGCTCCGGCTTGTCATTCCAGCTACTGAGGAGACCCTGGGCAGGAGGACCACAAGTCAAGTTCCAGGCCAGTCAGTGAAAGGAGAGCTGGACTATAATTCCACCTTTTGGGAGTCTGCAGCAGGAGGATTGCCACTAGTTCAAGGCTGGCTTGAGCTGTATAGGAAATTCTAGACTGCCCAGGGTCCCAGGATAGGGATGTAGCTCAGTGGTTGAGATTTTGGTTAACATGCATAAGACTCTGGGTTCAATCCCCAGTACCTCAAAGAAAAAAATAAAAACAAAAACAAAACCCAACCCTCCCCCCATGCCTGTTGTCCTAGAAAGACCACTCAGGTGCTGGCCAGCAGCACCAGCTGAGGCAGAGGGCAGGGGATAGACTGGGGGATGCCCTCCTGCCTGTGAGACCTGGACATCTTGTGTCCCTGCAGAATGTCTCCTTCAGCCTGTCCCCAGGCAAGGTGACAGCCCTGGTGGGGCCCTCGGGCAGCGGGAAGAGCTCCTGTGTGAACATCCTAGAGAACTTCTACCCACTGCAGGGCGGCCGCGTGCTGCTGGATGGCAAGCCCATCGGCGCCTACGACCACAAGTACCTGCACCGCGTGGTGAGTGCCACACACACCCTTCCTCGGGAGCTGAGACACAAACGCAGAGATGTACAGTTTTAAAAACGTCACTGATGTGACCTCACCACATAGAATTTCTGGCACTCCACAAGCTGCCATGTCCCTTCTTCTCCCAGGGGTAAAGCTTCACCTGACCCCTGTGACAGCCATTTCCTTAATTGGCATTAATTTTACTCTCTCTGGACATACCCAGACTGCATGGCTCTGCCCCAGCCAGCCTGAGCTTCTCCAGGCAGAGTCAGAATGCACAAGGTCGCTCCCGTTTCCATGGGCTCCTCTCCTGCAGGCGCAGACAGCCAAACACTGGATCCCAGGCATGGCCAGGCCTCTGGTTCAGTGTTCTCATCAGCATTCACTGTGCAATCATGGGCATG
The DNA here is from genome assembly GCF_982192425.1 of Myodes glareolus. NCBI lineage: Eukaryota > Metazoa > Chordata > Mammalia > Rodentia > Cricetidae > Myodes > Myodes glareolus. The sequence goes on from NC_142027.1 coordinate 123,545,378, forward strand.
TTCTGATGGTCATTCGTGTGGAGTGTCTTGGTGATACTCACCCTCCTCACCCTCTCTGGCTCCCGATACTAACATGTCTTTTTTTTTAATGACACAATGAATTTTATCATAGTTGCTTTCAGGACCAGGGCCTGTCTTCCCTGTATATAATGGCTTTGGTTTTTGTTTGTGTGTTTTTAACATGTGTGTATTCATGCAAAGGTTAGACAGCTTTCAGAAGTTGGCTCTCTCTACCTCTACCCTGCGGGTTCTGAAGATGGAACTCAGGGCATCAGACTTGGCAGCAAACACCTTTACTCGCTGAGCCTTTTCCCAGCCCTTCTTTTGGCTTTTCCAAGGCTCTTTCTCTGTAGCCCAGGATAGCTTCAAACTCTTGGCAGTCCTCCTGCCTCAGGCTCTGGAGTGCTGGGATTATGTGTGTGTCACCAGACCCTGGTTGAGGTTTTTTCTCGCTACTTATTATTTATTTATTCACTAAACAGCGTAGCACAGCAACTACTTACCTCGTGCGGACATTGTGTGCAGAGTCATAACGGGGCTCGAGAGGACTGAGAACACAGGGTGTGCCGTGTGTGGGCTCTGTGTTCAGAGAAGAGATCTGGAATCTGAGTGCATCCCAGTCCCATCCCCTGAGGCTGCAGAGGGCCTGTCTTGTGTCTGCCCCTCCACCTGAGAGTCACCAAGCATCCTTGTGTGCTACACTTTCCAGTGCTGAAGGATGGTCACTGTTAAAGTCTCTGCCTGTCCATCTGTCCACACCTCCCACTCTGGCGGGACTTTGAGTCATTTCGCCTTTTTTTTTTTTAAGATTTATTTATATCATGTATACAGTGTTCTGTCTGCATGTATATCTACAGACCAGAAGAGGGCACCAGATCTCATTACAGATGGCCATGAGCCACCATGGGGGTGCTGGGAATTGAACTCAGGACCTCTGAAAGAAGAGTCACTGCTCTCAACCAGTGAGCCATCTCTCCAGCCCCCTCACTTTATTTTTTTTAAGCATCACAAGAATCATGAGGAGCAGGGTGGGATGGGGTGGCTCTGCCCTCATGCCATGATAGATGATTTGGATCACTGTTTTGTTTTCCATATAAAAGGGACAAGGAAGCTAGGAGTGGTGGCGCACACCTTTAATCCCAGCACTTGGAAGGCAGAGGCAGGTAAAGCTCTGTGAGTTCGAGGCCAGCCTGGTCTACAGAGTGAGTTCCAGGACAGCTAGAGCTACACTGAGAAACTTGGTCTCAATAACAACAAAAAGTTCTTATTGTACACGTGTTAGGAGCAGAGTTTGGATCCCCAGAACCTATGTATCGGTGTGGCAGCCTGTCTGTAATTCCAGCCTTAGATGGCAGAGGATCCCTAGAGCAAGCCAGCTACTGAGACTAGCCACATGGGCAGACTCAGGGTTCAATGGAAAGCTGCTACCTCAGTGACCGAGGTGGGCAGCAATAAAGGACAACTCCTGACATCAATCTCTGGCTTTTCTCACATGTGTGCACACACACAAACATACACATACGCAAAGCAAAACAAATACAATTTAAGATTTTCTTTAAAAGAAGGTAAAAGTTGCTCCTGTGCTGACAAGTAAACAGGTATTCAGACTGTGTACTAGACAACACCATAGTCCAGGAGAGCCTCCCCAGCAGCAGGGTGTGTGTGTGTGTGTGTGTGTGTGTGTGTGTGTGTGTGCGTACACATGCATGAGCCAATGTGCTGGAATGTACATGTGTGTATTAATAGGGTTGGAAACCAGAGCCTCATGTTAGATAAGTCATCTATCACTGAACTAGCCAGGCTCTAGTCTCTATGTGGCAGGACCCGGAGGCTGGGAAGTCTCCCTGCATTAAACATACATAAGCAGAGACGGGTGAAAGGTGAGGGCTGTCCAGGTGTGTGGCACACTGGGCTGCAGTCCCTTACAGCTGCAGTAGTGCGCGGCTCAGATTACAGACAGCTCTGCTAAGTGGGGAATTCTGTGGGCTTCCTCCCCTCCTGATGCCTAAAGACACCAAGCCCCATTTATACGCTTATTAATTAATCATCTGGTTTTCCTCTGACCAATGTTGTCCCCTTTTAAGTTGTCGAAAGCACAAAATTATCAAGTGCCACACTATAGCCATTAATTTAGTGATTTTTCTCATATTTTAGTGATTTCTTTCCTTTTTTCATTTTTGTGTGTATGTTTGTGTATGTGTGCGCATTTGCATGTGTGACATACATGTATGTGTATAGGTGTACATGCACATGTGTGAGAGTGCATGGGATTCCTAGAATTACCCTAGATCACTCTTTCACCTCATAATTTGAGGCAGGATCTCTCTCAGTCAAACCCAGAGCTCAGCAATGCTGCTAGTTTCACTGAGCAGCTGGGGAGCTGGAGTCACAGGTAGGCCTTCATGCCCACCCAGCACCAATATAGGCTTGGAGATCTGAACTTGGGTCCTCCAGTCTGTGCAGCATACTGAGTTTGGGGTAGCCTAGATGCCAGAGTAAGACCTTGTCTCAAAAAATGTGGGGGAGGGTGAGTAGAATTAGGGCAACTGCCATGAGGCCTCATGGACACTCACTTGGCAAAGTCACAGAGCTACATTCCTCCCCAGCTTCTTCCTTTTCTCTTTCTCTCTAGTTGGGGGAACTTGGCTTAACTCAGAGCAACAAGATTTGCTAGCTCTAGTTTGTCATTCTGGGGGGTCTGAGGTATGGGGGTGGGTGGGTACCAAGGGCCCCAGCTAGAGGAGGCAGTTGAGTGCAGCCAGCATGCAGATTAGGTTACCGACCTGAGACTCCTGGCGTCAGCCAGGCGGGGCGGGGGGGGGCTGCCAATGACAGCTGGTGGAGGCTTCATGGCCAGCCTCTCCTAGCCAGCTTGCTCTCCACTCCCCACAGATCTCTCTGGTAAGCCAGGAGCCCGTGCTGTTCGCCCGCTCCATCACAGACAACATTTCCTACGGCCTGCCCACCGTGCCCTTCGAGATGGTGGTGGAGGCCGCACAGAAGGCCAACGCCCATGGCTTCATCATGGAGCTGCAGGACGGGTACAGCACAGGTACCATGATGCACTTCTGAGTTAGGGCTGCCAGTGCACCCAGGCCCCATCATCTCATTTTCTTCCCATCAGTCACACAAACATGGACGCGTCAGTTAGTCTCAGTGGCATGTGGTCTTTGAAAAAGGTCATATATACCACCAGGGATGGTGGAACATAGATCTCTGAGTTCAAGCCTGGTCTACGTAGCAAGTTCCAAGCCAGTCAGGGCCACATGGTGAGACCCTGGCTCAAAAATGAACAAACAGGGAGCCGGAGAGGTGACTTAAGCATGTTGCTGTTCTTTCAGAGGACCAGGGTTCGATCCTCAGTACCCACAAAGCAGCTCACAACTGGCTGCAGCTCCTGTCCCAGAGGCTCCAGTGCCTTGTGGCCTCTGGGACACCAGGCATGTGGTGCACAGGCATCCATACAGGCAAAACACTCGTTTTGTTTTTGTTTGAGATTTTGTGTGTGTGTGCGTGCGTGTGTGTGTGTGTGTGTGTGTGTGTGTGTGCGTGTGTGTTTAGAGACAGGGTTTCTCTGTGTATCCCTAACTGTCCTGGAACTCTGTAGACCAGGCTGGCCTCAAACTCACAGAGATCCGCCTGCCTCTGCCTCCTGGGATTAAAAGTGTGCACCACCACCACCTGGCTCAATTTTTAAAAAAAAAAAAAAAAAGAAACAAAATGTCCATTTAACTGGGCATGGTGGTGCAGGGAGATTGATACAAATTCTAAGCTAGACCGGAGACCCTGTCTCAGCAAACAGTATGCATGTGTGTGTGTCTGTGCATGTGTGCATGGACATGTATGCATGTGTATATAGTGTTACTGGGCTACCTAAAGATTTATTTGTGTGAGGCCGACTTTCAGGAGTCAGCTTTCTCCTCCACCATGGACCCAAGTCTGAGCTCACTGTCAGGTCTGTGCAAGAGCCTTCACCTGCTACGACATCTTCCAGACCTTCCTTGGGTTTCCTGACAGTCTTACTGTGTAGCCCAGGCTGACCTTGAGCCTGCATCACCCCAGCTTCCCAGAGCAGAGTGTAGCAATCACAGTTGTACACCACACTATAACACCCGGTCTTTTATGTCTTTATTCTGCCCTTTTATAGACAAAGATCAGCCCTTTAATTGTGTACTTGGTGGCTTTTGTCCTTAGTGCATCTTAATGACCTTTCCTATTGGTGCAAGGACCTGTCCCGCCCCTCTTTCCTCTTATCTGCATTAAGTGTCCAGCTTTTATGATGACTTATTGATTTGATTTCCCATTGACAGACATTTGAGTTGTTCTTATTAATATTTGTCTTGGTAATGACAATGCTGTAATCACACCCAACACCTGCCTCTGGTCCTCTGTGGGAGAGACTTGACCTGTAGGGACATTGCTTGAGGCAGGCTTGCACACTGTGTTCAACAAAGTGTCAGGGCAGAACATCACAGTGGAGTTACCTAGTGTGCTGGGTCCAGGAAGACTGTTCCCTGCCGACCACACCAAACAGCACAGTGCATTGCTGTACTTTTAGGCATCTCTCTGGTGCATGTGGGGGATGGTCCTCACGCACCCGCACCGTGGTATCTCTTCCTGGGCTACCGTCCGTGGGTGGTCCCAACCGGGGACCCTCAGAAATGTCTGCATAGCTGGTGCCCAGGTGACAGGGAGTAAGAAGCCTCCTAATAACTCACTCTGTGCTTCCTCCGTGCAGAGACCGGAGAGAAAGGAGCCCAGCTGTCAGGTGGCCAGAAGCAGCGGGTGGCTATGGCGCGGGCCCTGGTGCGGAACCCACCTGTGCTCATCCTGGATGAAGCCACTAGTGCTCTGGATGCAGAGAGTGAATACCTGGTGAGTGGAGGGAGCGGGGCTGCTGGAGGGAGGTAGTGGCCAGGTGCCCTGAGAGATGGCTACAGGTTCTCTGGGGTCATGAAAGGGAAGCAGGGAGTTCAGGGCGTGGGCACTTTAGGGTCTGGGCCCCCAGCTCTAATCAGAGCTACAGTAAAGTGCCATGGAAATAGTGTCCTGCCAGAGGACCTGCCAGGAAGCCCATCCTGCGTGTTTCCGTGTCCCCTCCTCCTCCTCTCTCCTTCACTGCTTTTGTTCTCACACCTGAAGGCCTTGCACAAATGCCGCACCCTGCAACTTACTCTGTGGCTTTAAGCTGTTCCTCCCTTCTAAGCCTGTCTTTCAGTGATAGGACACATTGGCCCTCAAGGGGCCAATACAGAGTTTATTCTGGAGCCAAATAAGTGACTGTGGCCCAGGAACACAGACTCAGGTTGTCCTCAGCTCCAGGTCCAGTATGGAAGCAGGTTCTAGTTTCATGAAGTTTTTATAGTGGCAGAACAAAGAGTCCCAAATCGAGACACTTCAAATACATTGGTGGAAACATCAGAGGCAGTTCCAGCAAGGCTGGGAAGCTCTGTCATGGGCCTCACTTTCTGTCTGATGACACACTTAGCTTTTGGATTGTTGTAACCAGGGTCTGCTAAGTTAACCCATTCCAAAAGGGTTTTTACTTGTTAGTCACAGTTTGTTAAGTCTAACACAGGTGGGCAAAGACTGACCCTTGGGGTTTGAAACCAGCCTGTGGTGTTACCACAGTTGTGACGAGACACACTCGTTTCCAGAGGTTCTCACTCACAGCTCCTGTTGGCTAGCATGGCATTTTATGCATGGGGTCCACACATTATCAGTTTATATAACATTCCTCACAGGAGCTCATTCCCAGGATCTGATGTAGATGAGGCAAGGTGATAGTCAGGGCAGTCTTGAGAGAGGCCATAAAGGAAGACAGTCCTCAGCCAGGCAGTAGTGGCAATGCCTTTAATCCCAGCACTCGAAGGCAGAGGCAGGTGGATCTCTGTGAGTTTGAGGCCAGCCTGGTTGATAGAGTGAGTTTCAGGACAGCCAGAGCTAAACAGTGAAACCCTATCTCAAAAACCAAACAAACAAACAAAAAGGAAGACAGTTCTCTATCAGGGAGCCTGCTGGCTGTGCTCCAGATCTGATAGTGTTCACATGTGGCATGTAGTAGGGTTTATATTAAATTAAATAAGAATACCAACAATAAAGGAAACATTTTAAACAACCGAAATTCACCTATTGTTTAAAAAAACCAGATCGGCCATGTCTCTGTATTTATAGTTATTGGTATTCTGAACTGTCTTCTTAGATCTTTTAACTTAAGCTTTTCCTTTGGCCAACTTGATGGCATAGTTCTAGCCTTGCATGATGGGGCAGCCAGCTAGGAAAGACAGATGTGCAGCCCACACTGTAGCTCTGGCCTGTGGACGCTCACCTTGTCTAATCTGGTCCCCTTGATGTCCTCAGCATGTGCTGACTGACAGTGAGGGGAGCGGGAGCTCAGGCCTGTAGCACTGAGAGAGCCAGTCTTCACAGACCCAACAGGATCCTTTTACTTCAATGGCAGAAACAGAAGTGGGAATCTGGAGACCATCCATTTCCTTTCCATTAGCAAAATACAAATATTGTTTAAATTAGTCCCAGCTAACTGTACTGTGGGACAATTTAGACACTGTTTAATCAAGAAACACAGCACTTAAGGGGTAAACTTGGCGAAAGCTGATTTTGTTAGAGATGTGTGTGTGTGTGTGTTTGTGTTTGTGTGTGTGTTATGAAGAGTTAAATCTTTGGGTGTCTCTAGCTGGAGATAATGGAGTTCAAGGTACTTTGTAAACATTTGAGTGTGTAATCGGGCCTTTTACAGTGTTTAGATCACTGTTTCTATGGATGTTAAATGATTGGACTTTGAGCCTTGTAGCCCTGGCTACCCTCAAGCTTCTGGAAAGCGACTAGGCAACAGCCCACACACACACCCCGCCCATCTACATTTTTTCTTAAAAGGAAAATATTTGTTTACTTTGACTGTAAGAATTCTGATATAAAATATTGATGCTCCCACATTGGAGGAGCTTTTTTAAAAGGAGATTTAAGATAAATTTTTGTTGATTTAAAAACAAGGTTTTTTTAAAGCCAAATTATACTGAATGAGAAAAATATCTGTCACAAAGACAGTGAACACACTCGAATCTTTTAGACATAGAAACTAGTTTTAAATAAGGTAGGGAGGGGCTCTAGGTAAGCAACCAGCCACAGAAACAGGACAATTCCCTCATTAGTGACTTCATTAAAACAAAAATTAGTATGTTATCATTTAGAAATAAACCAAGTGAAATATTAAGTATCATGAATGATTTAAAAAGTCTAATTATAGCTGGGTGGTGATGGCTCTTGCCTTTAATCCCAGCACTTGGAAGGCAGAGGCAAGCAGATCTCTGTGAGTTCATGACCAGCCAGTTATACAGAGAAACCCTGTCTCAAAAAACAAAAATGTCTAATTATAAAAGGATTTAAGAAACATAAAAACAGGGGCTGGAGCACTGACTGCTCTTCCAGAGGACCCAGGTTCAATTCTCAGCACATGGCAGCTAACAACTGTCTTTAAGATCTGGCAACCTCACACAGACATACATGCAGGCGAACCACCAATGTACATAAAATAAAATTTAAAAAAAAAGAAACATAAAAACAGAAATGTTCAGTTACCTGGGGCACTGACTGTTAGCAGAGCTGAGCTGAGCGTCATCAGCATCCTGAGAGCCGAGAGCCGTTCACCACAGGTTCTGTAGTGGAGCGAGGCCGACAGTCTCCCTCCTCCGGGAGAATGAGTCTTTGGGGGAAATGTCCTTACTTTCAGTTGCTGGATTTTCTGGGTGGCTGTTTTAATCATTTGAATTTTTATAGTACGTGTTTTCTTTAGTAGAAATGGCACATAGACTTTTTATGAGGCGTTAATGAATGTGTTTCCAAAGGGCAAGCCTTCAAAGAAAGAGAGCTTCAGTAATTTTGACAATTAGTTGTTTACCTAATAGGTTAAATTTTTAAACAGACTGGAATATTTGTCCATATAGATGAGTTCTACAGTCATCATGGACTCGAGCGGGAATGAGTCTCAATAGAATTTCTGCTATGTGAAGGCAGTAACTGTCCAGCAAACACAGGCTTTTCCAGTGGGAACTAAGGCAAAGCCCGTGATTGAGTTTGTTCTCATCGTTAATCAAAGAGAAATACAGAGTTCCTGCTTTACATACCTTTCTTTTTCTTTTCTTCTTTGTAGACATTATTAAGAATAGATCAGTATTTAAGAAAACCTTACTTGGGGCTGGAGAGACGGCTCAGTGGTTAAGAGCACTGACCACTCTTCAGAGGATATGGATTTCATTCCCAGTACCCACATGGTGGCTTCACAACCATCTGCGATACCAGTTCCAGGGGTGTTGGGTCAGTCAGTCTTCTGCTTCTGTCTCCACGGGCACTGCACACTGTACACAGACACACAGTCAGGCAAACACTCAGACTGTGTTTTGTTTTAGGATAGGTTCTCTCTCTGTGACCCTGGCTCTCCTGGAGGTCACTATGTAGACCAGGCTGGCCTCCATCTCAGAGATCCTCCTCCTGTCTGAGTGCTGGGATTAAAGGTTTGTACCACCACACCCAGCGCATGTGCTTTCTAAAAAGGAAAATCTTAACTTTATAAACAGAAGCATTGCCGGGCAGTGTGCCACCACCCCTGAATAGAAAACATTTTTTTTTATTTTATGTGCATTGGTGTTTTCCCTGCATGTATGTCTGTGTGAGAGTATCAGACAGTTGTGAGCTGCCATGTGGGTGCTGGAAATTGAACCCAGGTCTCTTGGAAGATTAGCCAGTGTTCTTAATCTCTAACCCATTTCTACAGCCCGTAGAAAACATTTCTTAAAGAGAAAATTTTAATGAAAACCTGGAGGCTGTATATAAAACAGAAAAATATGTAGTCTATCTAACAGTTATAGTCTGCTTTTCCCTCACTGTAAGTATGTTAATATTTTGTCTTTAAAAATAAAAACATGAATAATGTCCACTATAAACTTCTAGATGTCTTTGTAAGCCTTATAGGTTTTTTTGGGGGGGGGGAGTTGATACAGGTCTGTCTGTGTAGCTCTGGCTGTCCTGGAACTAGCTCTTGTAGGCCAGGCTGGCCTTAAACTCACAGAGATCCACCTGCCTCTGCCTCCCAAGTGCTGGGATCAAAGGCGTGCGCCACCACTACCCAGTACAGGTTCTTTTTTTAAATACTTTTTTCCCCCTTCAGATGTCTAACGCTTGGTCAAGATAAGGACATTGAAACCCCTGTTCACTTGTTTAGAGGCAGGAGTGGCCCAGTTCTGTGCAACGCTGCACTGTACAAAGCACAGATGAGCCATCTTCCCAGTCTCTGGCAGTTAGCCCAAGGGAACCCGCACTCTGGAGTGGGATAGCCATCGTCTCGAAAATGAATTTATGCCAGAACTGAAACAGGCCCAAGGAGATGACCAGAACTGTATAATCATGTAGACCTTGTGTTTTTTTTTAATTTAATTTTAATTTTAAAGCTCAAAAAAATCTAGAGCCGTCAGCTGCCTCCATTTGTCTTTCCTGGGGTCACACTGATTAAATACCTCTTTATCCTTTGTCATTTAATTGGCATTCTGAACTGTAGCCAGGTTTTCTTAGCCAGTCGGAGTTGGGTTTCCCCCCCCCCCCAACTTAAAATTTTAGTATTACATGAACCAAAAGGAAGCTGGGGGTGGAGGGATGAAAACCTGGTCATCCTAGGTTCAATTCCCAGCACCCACATGGAGGTTCACAGCCTCCTGTAACTCCAGTTCCAGGGATCCAACACTCCCTTCTGGTCTCTGAAGGTACCAGGTACACATGTAGTACAAATACATGCATGCAGTCAAAACATTCATACACATACATTTTTAAATTAAAAAAATGAAGCTGATCCAGTGTCACACTTCAGTTTACGTGAGGACTTATGTGTCTGTCAGGGCTTATAATATATCACCAAAATAACCACTCTTAGGAATCTGTACATTTGTCTTTTAATTATGCATGCCAAAAATAATTAGCACACAATAAAAGTTTTGTTTTACACAAACATATGAAAACAGTTCACACACACATACATGACACAGTAACATGAAAATCACACAATTACATAAAGTGTGTGCACCCACTTTAAAAAGGTTGGGGTGTCTCAGTGGTTAAGAGGGTGTTGCTCTTACAGAGATCAGAGCTTGGTTTCCAGCACCCACATCGGAGCTCACAACCACCTGTAACTCCAGCTCCAGGGAAGCTGAAGCTCTCCTCTGGACTCCATATATGTGACTTAAAAAAAAACTTAACCAGGTGATAGTGGCCCAGGCAGATCTCTGTGAGTTCAAGGCCAGCCTGGTCTACAGAATGAGTTCAATAATGGGCACTAAAGCTACCCAGAGAAACCCTGTCTCGAAAAAAAACGAACAAAAATAAATAAACAAAATTTAAAATCTGGGCTGTGGTGGGACGTGCCTTTAATTAACCCCAGGAGGGAGGCAGATCTCTGAGTTCAAGGCCAGTCTGCTCAACAATGTGAGTTCCAGAACAGCCAAAGCTATACAGGGAAACCCTGCTCCTCCCCCTGCCAAAATAAAATAATAAAATAGTGAGGTGTGAGAAAGACTTAGCGCATAAAGATGAGCAAGTTGGCCGTGGACACATAATATGACTCCTTCCTCTTTTAAGAGATTCAGTAGCTAAGGGGGAAGAGCTGCCTCACAGATGAAAGTGTGTGTATCTAAGAGAAAATAAAAATAGTTTTGGGATCAGGCTCTGGCCTGTGGCCATCTGGAACACAGTCCACACCCGGGACAGGTTGCGGCCACACAGGCCTGGCTATAGCCGGTTACCAAGCATTGCTCACCACGGCTCAGGTGGCTGTTTCTCCCTTGGATCCTCTGTGCAGTGTAAAGTTGAAACACAGACAGCAGCTGGGGCTTAGGAAATATTAAGTGGGCCTCTAGACAGAAAAAAGCAGCGAAGGAGCCCAAGGAAGGGCAAGGCAGGGCGGCCAGCAGCGCTTTGAGGTGGAGCTCAGCAGCCAAGGCAGAGGCGAAGCTCCTGTGGCCCAAGGAGTCCCCTGAGCCTTAGGGACCCCAGCTCAGACCAAACAGGTCTGTGGCTTCAACCAAAGGAACCTTAGGATGGGCTGGTAGAATGAGGTATTTTAACGTCGGCTTAAACACAGAGGTTAAAGAAAGCTGCCCAAGGAGAAACTGAAAGACACACCCCAGTGTCTTCACCAGGATAAAGTGGCCTTCACAAGTTTAATACAATGTGTATTCTCCTCTCTCCCTAGCGTTTATCTTTAAAACAGGCCATAATGTTTTCCTTTGATAAAGGACTTTGCTCTGTTAAAGAGTGGAGGTTGCAGGCTGGAGAGATGACTCAGAAGTTAAGAGCACTGACTGCTCTTCCAGAGGTCCTGAGTTCAATTCCCAACAACCACATGGTGGCTCACAACCATCCATGAGATCTGGTGCTCTCTTCTGGCCTGCAGGCAGAACAGTGTATATGTAATAAATAAATAAACATTAAAAAACATTAATAAACATTAAAAAAAAGAGTGGAGGTTGGCCTCAGGATTTAGCCTTAGTTCTCTTATAACGTCAATATTTTAAAAAGGTTTACTCAAGTTATTAATTTTATTTTTATGTGTGTGTTTGGCCTTCATGTATGTATGTGTACCATGTACATGCCTAGTACTCACAGAGGTCAGAAGAGGGCATCGCATCCCTAGGAACTAAAGTCACAGATGGTTGTGAACCACCACGTGGGTGCTAGGAATCAAACTCTGGTCCCTGCAAAAGCAACAAATGCTCTTAATCACTAAGCCGTCTCTCCAGCCCCTACAATTGATTTTTAATGTATCCTTTTAACTCACTTGTAAAATTACTAATTTTTGTAAGTTACCACTTTTATAATTTCTTTTCCTTTATTAAATGATTTTGTGTTCCAAGTAAAGCAGGCTGCCCCTTCAGGATTACCAAGTTTGAAATGTCAGGTGTCCCCCCCCCCCGCCCCCGAGGGAGTCATGGAGCCGAGTTAGACGGGCTTGATCTCCCGTATTTTCAACACTTTCAGGTTCAAGTCCGTCACACAGAGCATCACACCACGCATGCTGTATCCTCAGACACGACTCCTTTTTGGGAAAGCTTTTCCCCAGTTTTTCTTTCCTCTGAAAAATTACAAGACCCAGAGTAGTGGCGCACACCTCTAATCCCAGCGCTCAGGAGGCAGAGGCAGGTGGATCTCTGTGAGTTCGAGGTCAGCCTGGTCTACAGAGTGAGTTCCAGGACAGCCAGGCTACACAGAGAAACCCTGTCTCAAAAAGCAAGAACTCTTTGCAAGCCCCTCTCAGCTAGCTAGGAAGCGCAGTGTTGTTTGGTTCGGGGTATGTGCCGCTTTGGGGACAGACTGCCCACTCTCACCTGAGACCTTCCTTTCTACTGGCTCTGGAGTTAATCCCAAACATGTCCATAAATGTGAGAGTCGAGACCCTGGGTGATCAAATGTGTCTCCTCCTGACCCAGACGTGGGGTGTGGCTGCTGAGCTGGACGGACAAGCGCCTCTCTCCCTTATTGTCGGGAGTTGAGAAAAGTCCTCAGCTAAAAGCAGCAAGGGTCAGGGCAAAGTTGAATGGCAACGAGTTACAGTATTTCAAAGACAGCAAACCCCTCAGATGCCTAAATGTGAACAAAAAACCGAAGACAAGTGGGCATTAACCAAACGACTTTAGTAAACCATACAGTACCTAGACCAAAACGCCCCACAGAAAATAAACCAACGCCGTCAAACACCCTAAGAAGCACAGGCATCTGCCACAGGAGCTTGGATAACCAGCCCAGACCAACAAATGCCATGGGCCCAAGCAAGGGAGGCCTGAGAGCACCCCAGAAGGACCGCAGCCATACACTCAAGATAAAATGCCAGAAGGCTTAGACTCAGTGGGTCCCTACTGGTAACTCGCTTCCAACCAGGTTACTCCTCTAGTGAAAAGTGGATGGTTCTTGGATCCCACACTGGGCAGCATAAACGACTCTCTCCTCAGGGGGTTACTGCATCCTGGAGCCAATATGAGGGACCTCAGCCTGGGCACATAGGTTATCCCAAATTCCATGTTCCAACATAGAAGCTGTTCATGAAGTTTTTATAGTAACAGAACAAAGAGAGTCATAAGCCAAACACTTTCAAACGCATCAGCGGAAACATCAGGGAGATGGGCTATAGCCAAGAGGAGAAATCTCAGCTTCTCTGATAGCCACAGGCTGTTAGATCTGACACAGAGGTAGGCAAGGGCTGGCAATTTAGGGGGCTACAGCTAGCCCAAGACAAGTTGTAATCCGCTCTGGGCTGGCAGCATCCCCCCACAGCACTGCAGCTCTGTCCAGACAGACAGCCTTTCCTCAGTCAGTGGCCATGTCCTTGGTGCTGGTTAGTTGCCCGTGCCCATCCTGCCAAGGGCCAGTTGGCCCTTTACACAGATGGTGACTGGCCTGGTCCCAGGCGCCATGCCCTGCTCTAGACACTGGAGCTACAGAGATAGACAAGACAGACAAGACCTCTGTCCTCATGGCATTCCAGCCTCGTGGGACAGACAGGTCACAAACAAGTCCCTGTAGCCTGTGCTCCAGAGAAGAACTGTCAATCGCCTATGCCGGTAAAGGGATGGGCAGCCGTTGTCCAGCATACACACATCTGGGCTTTCAGTGAAGCCTTGAAGCAGCTGAGCTCTCTTTGCCTGGTGCAGAGGAAACAGGCACTTAAAAGGAGGGAGGAAGGGACAGAACTGGGACAGCATGGCAGAGGCTGTCAGTATGGGAGTACGGCATGTCAGTGTCCAGCGGTAGTGATGGAGGTTATGATTGTGACTTCCCTCAGAGAACAGTGACAGGACTCGCTCCATCTCTGTGATCTTGTTCTAGAACAATGGCTCTCGGTCCTGGAGAGACAGTCTGGTAGTAGGAGCTAAACGCATATCACAGAGCAATAGAGGCCACACGTGTTGAGTCCTAGTTAGTAAATGCGGAGGGAGGGGGGCAGGGGCCTGTAGCAGATACTGACTCAGATAGGAAATGCATACACCAATGCTGGGCATTTTCAGGAAGGCACCCAAGAGTCACTGTGCATCTAGGAGCATAGTGGCACCATGGGGGTTACATGGAGTCATCATGTACTCTCTGGCGCTCACTGTGAGGACCAGGCTGTAAGTCACCTCTTAGCTAAGACCTGAGAGCCAAGGAACCTCTTGGGGAGTTCTGAGGAGCAAGGGCAGCAAGGTGTTCAGAGCCCCAGTCAGTGGAGGGGGAGAAACGGGAGAAGGCAGGAGGTGATGACGAGGCAGGACTCACTATGAAGCTGATCAACCAATGCCCACAGGTTGTCCTCTGACTTCCACACGTTTACGTGTTCATGTGCACACAGACAAGTGTGCCTCCATGTGTGTAAGGAGTGGGTAGCACCAGCAGGAAGCTGGAATCGCACAGCGGGAAGTGAGGGGAAGAAATGAACGGATGCTGTGGCTTCAGGGCTGTTCAGGACCTGCTCTTCCTAGCTCGGGCCTTGGGGCTGACGGGTGCTATCTCTGGTTCTCCAGGCACCCCTTATTTAGCACCTGAGCTGTCTGGACTAGAGACTCAGGGTTGGGTTCTATCTTGGCCCTCATTTTACGACCCAAGAACTGAATGTCAGGGGGCAGCAGGGGATGGGTGTGGGAGAGCAGAGTGTCAATGCTGTGCAGCCCCTGAACCTCTCTGTCCCGTTCCCTGCAGATCCAGCAGGCCATCCACGGCAACCTGCAGAGACACACGGTGCTGATCATTGCACACCGGCTGAGCACCGTGGAGCGAGCGCACCTCATCGTGGTGCTAGACAAGGGCCGTGTGGTGCAGCAGGGCACGCACCAGCAGCTGTTGGCACAGGGCGGCCTCTATGCCAAGCTGGTGCAACGCCAGATGCTGGGACTCGAGCACCACTCGGACTACACGGCTGGCCACAATGAGCCGCCCAGCAGCGGCGAGCACAAGGCCTGACAGCCAGGCTGGCCCCGCACTGGGCCCCGGCTGCAGCACTGGAGGCGACCTGCCAAGCCCCACTCTTGCTTCCTGCATCTTGCCTCCTTCCACCTGCTCCCCAGGCCCCCACTGGCTGCCATGGGCAACCCTCTTCTACTGTCTCCCTTCTTGGCCCCTCCAGGCCTGCCAAGGTAGAGCAGCCTTTTTAAACCAAGTCACCAGGGTGTTTACTGCTCCATTTAACGTGCTCCAGTCAACTAGATTTCAAAAACATTTTTCTTTTTGGGACTGGCAGTGAGGAAGCTTACTAAACTGTCCTCAAGACTTCTGAGCCAGGAGTGCACGGCCCTTCCTGACCACCTGGAGGACGGCTGGGAGAGAACTAAGCAGCCCCCTCTGCCCCTGTCCCCTAGGGGGACTCACGGGTTGGCCTTCTGTCCTTCCAGCCTCCCTGCTCTGAGTCAGGCCAGGGGTGGGCAGAAGAGTGGGAGGGGACTGACTGCCCATTATCCCCCTGCCAATCAAAGCCAGTCTCACTGTGAACCACCAGGAACCTCAGAGGAGGGGCTGGCCAGGCCTGGTGGGCCTTGGGGTGCCCCCAGCCCCATCCCCAGCACTTGAGCCCTTCATCCTTTCCCCTGGCTGGCACCCTCCCCTCATGTCCACCCTGCTATTCTGCGGAGGACCCCTGTTTGTGAGATAAGTTCTCTGATTGGTAGAGGGAGAGAGACTAAGGCAATGCCCAGGGTCTGGCCTTGTCCTGGTTTTGAGGTTTGGGGAGAACTGGGTCAATAAAGTGTACACTACCTCTGACCTCTACCCTGGGAGGCTTCCCGTGGATCTGGCTCT
Organism: Myodes glareolus; assembly: GCF_982192425.1. Lineage (NCBI taxonomy): Eukaryota > Metazoa > Chordata > Mammalia > Rodentia > Cricetidae > Myodes > Myodes glareolus. The sequence continues at coordinate 123,561,194 of NC_142027.1, forward strand.
CTTTGGGCCCTGCACAGTGCAGACATGCAGGAGCAATTAGGGGTGTGTCTTGAAGCCCCAGTCTGTGCTCTTCACAGCCCTAGGAATGGAGCAGATGTGTGTGTCAGCTTTCTACATGAGGCCGGTGCAGTCAAGTTGATAGTCCCCAAATACCAGGGACCCTTGTGCTTTCATGACAGCCAAAGCCAGCCGACACCACCTGTTTCTGTCCATCAAGGTGAGGGCCTCTCACACCACCCAGTCTGAGGAAGAGAACACGTATTGTCTAGGGATCTTGATTCAGTTAAATAATTAAAAGGTAGGACCTGTTTACCCCCAAATTTGTGGACCAATCAGCCTCCCTGTCTTTGTTCAAACTGACCAACCCTAAATTAGGGGAAGAAAACCCCACCTTGAACTGAACAGGCTGGTCCACTAGCGGGGGCCCACTCGCAGGAGAGGAAGCCTGCCCTTTTGTAGCAGGTGAAGGGGGAGAGGCCAGCCATCTCAGCATTTTGCCATCTTTAGTACCCATAGTCACGGCCCCTAACCCATCTGTCTGCCCCCCCAGGGAATCTAATTTCTAGTTCCTCAACACAGCCATGTGGGAAGAGAGGCCTGAGCCTAGGAAGGGCCTGTGACTAATTCAGCTCTGACTTTAAGACAGGGTCTCTTTATGGTGAACCAACCTTGAACTCATGACCTCTGGGGTCACAGGTGAGTATTGCTATGCCTGTGAGGCTAATCTGATGGAGACAATTCTTCAACTGAGACCCCTCTTAGGTGTGTCTAGGTTGTGTCATGTTGACAAACACTAGCCTGCACAGGTGCTATCTGGATCCTTGCTTTGCCTATGTTTATCTATAGTGATTATATTTTGTAGATACTTAATATTGTAAAGACCCAACAAGATTCATAGATGAGCCAAATTGGCCCAGAGGAAAGCTAGGATTGCTGAGGTCCCCTTTATGGGCCTCAGTTTCCCCATCTATAAAAGGGGGTGCATTGCAAGAACTTCCTGCCTCTCTGCTCTTACCTAGAAGGGGGTTCTGGGGTGGATGTAGGTCATTTGCTTCCTCTCATTGCTGTGACAAATGCAGAAGAAATGTGCAGTCTCGTGGTGTGGGAGACCACAAATCCAAAGCAGGGCATCTTGGGGCCCTTCCAAATTCTGGTGACTCCTGTGTTCTTCAGCTAGTGGCCCCATCACTCCAGACTCAACCTCTGTCGTCGTCACCAGACAGAGTTTGAAAGTATCTGGGATCTCCCTGTGCTTTTATCAGAACCTGACATTGCGCTGAGGTGACCTGGATAATGGAGAGTGAGCTTATCTGAGGGCCTTGGTGTAGTCACGTCTGCCAGACCTTTCCTCCAATCAGGGTCCATCTCAGGTTCCAGGTACTTGGCATGGATATCTTTTGGGGTATCCACACAGCTCACCACAAAGGGAAACCTGTCAACCTCAGAATGCAACTGGTTTGTAGAACTACGGGTTTGTTGTTTGGTCTTTGGATGATTCCAGATTAAGCTGGAAATATCAACTGTAGAGTGGAGGCCAGGGCCCCCGTCCCTACTCCCCGGCTGAGGATAATGTATCAGGGTTGAAAAGAAAACCTCAGGATAGGCAAATTATAAATCTCAAAGCTGCCTGGTGGATGATAAAGGAAAAGATAAGCCAGCCTTTTGGAGGGCAGTCACTTCAGAGAAAGGTAAGCCCAGCGTACCAAGAGAAGCACGCTTCAGCTCTGGCTAACCTGAAGGAATAGAAAGGGGCAGCTCTGCCTCCCGGAGCAGTTCCTCCTGAGGACGCGGTCAGCTGCTTCACCACACTTTGGCTCCAGCTGTCTCCCGTTAGCAGGCGCCATGACCCACACCTAGAGGGGTCTTTAGCATGGCTCAGGAATTGGAGCCTCAGTATTAGACCCCCTATTCCCCCAGGTCCCTGCAGCTTCCTGATGAAGGAGCCAGCAGCTGCCACGGGGCTCTGGTGTGGGCAGGCACCTCTGTCCCCCTCCTAACAGCTGTGGGTCCAGGACGCTAACCTCTTCTAGGCCAGGTGGTCGCTCCAACACCCCAGTTTGTAAAACCAAGCCTGGAAGTGAGGCCTTTGCCAGCGAAAGAACTTTCTAGAGTCTGAGCTAGCTCCTCTTTAGGGGATAGCTATGAATTTAGAAATCAGTGTTTGAATTTGGATGCAGTTTAAGCTCGTAGAAATGCCGCAGCAACAGTCCAGAATCTTCACAGCTTCCTGGCCCCCACACACGACAGGTTCATCTACCCACTGGGACCAACACACATTCTCACAGTCACTGAAATTCCAAGCTTTTTTGTGCTTTATCATTTTTTCCACCAATGTCTTCCTGTTCCTGGGTTCAGACCAGGGTGCTAAGATACACCTAGTGATATTTCTCAGTTTAAGGGAATAAAATTATATAAAACTGTATAAAATTCATCACAGCGGTGGCTTAGTCACCACGGTCTAATTCTGGGATATCTTCATTACCCAAAAGAAACTGCCCATGAACCCACACTCCCTCCTCTCCGGCCCCTCTAGCCACTAATCTACCACTCTGAAGCTGCAGGCTGCGGACATCGCACACAAATCCTACAAAAGGAACCTTGTGTGTCTGGCTGCTCACTCCCTCAGCATCATGTTTCCAATGTTCATCCATATTGCAGCCCGGGTCAGAACTGTATTCCTTCTTCTGGCTGAATAACAGCCCATTGTATGGGCAGACCACATTCTGTGTGTCTATTCACCGCCGATGGACGTCTGGTTGTCTCCACCCTTTGACTATTGTGAACCGTGCTGTTGTGAACATTTGTGTTTTTGTACAGATCTGTTTACAGTTCTCTTGGGTGTGATGGGGTCAAAGTGTGACCCTGCTTAACGGCCTGAGGTCCCACCCAGCTGTTTCCACAGCAGCTGCACCAGTTTACACACCCAGTAACAAGTAGGGTGCAGTGGCTCACACTTAAGATCTTAGCGATCAAGAAGCTGATACAGCAGGATTATTTTGAGTTCAAGGACAACCTGGATTGCAGTGTGAGACTGTCTTAAAATTTTAAAATAAACAAAGGCAAACAGCGATGCCCAAGGGTTCCAGTTTCTCCCTGTCCCCTTAGTGTTTGATATTTTATATTACTGGTTTTTTAGTTATATAGGCATCCTGGAAGTGATTAGATAGGGTGACTTTGAAAGTTAACCTTATTATTCTGTTTGTTCGAGCACCCATGTGTATGTGGGATTTGCACACGTGTGCACACATATGCACATACAATGCGCATGCATGTGGAGGCCCAAGGTGAATGCTGGGAATCATCGTGTCTCCATTAAACCCAGAGCCCCCCATATGACTCATCCTTATAGCCAGCTTGCCCTGCAGAACCTGTCTTTTCCTTCCAAGGCTGGAAAGATAGGAAAGCCGCTAGCCTCCTGGTGCTGATGTGGGTTCTGACGCTCCTCCTCATGCTGAAGCACTGTAACCACTGAGCTATTTCCCCAGCCTGTTTATTTAGATAGATTTGTTTGGAGACAGGGTTTCACTATGTAGCCCTGGCTATCTTGTAACTTACAATGTAGATCAGGCTGGCCTTGGACTCACAGAAATCCACCTGCCTCTGCCTCTTGAGTTCTGAGATTAAAGGGGTGTACCACTACACCCAGCTCTAGAGACTGAATCTTACTCTGTAGCCCAGGCTGGCACTGAACTCTCCTGCTGCTTCAACCTCCAGAGTGCTAGAATTGCAAAAGCCACCACACTTGGCAAAAGTTAGCTTTTTGTAAGGGCTGGTGGGACGGCTCAGCAGGTAAAGGCACTTGCTGCCAAACTGATGAGCTGAGTTTGATATCTGGAGCCCACTTGAAAGGGGAGAATCAATTCCCCCTTTTTCCTCCTGAAAATTGTCTTCTGATTCCCATATGGATGCTGTGACATATACACACGTATACACACGCACATACATACGCCCCCACACACATACACACACACAATGTAAAAACACCTGTAAGGGACTAGAGAGAGGAGTCAGTGGTTAATAGCACTGGCCGCTCTTCCCAAAGACCTAGGTTTGAATCCCAGCTCCCATGTGGTAACTCAAAACCACCTGTAACTCCAGTTCCAGGGGATCCCAAGCCTCTTCTAGTCTCTGGTAGCACTTTATCCTTTTGGTGCACACACATGTACATTAGAAGCCGAGGCCCAGTAGCTGCAGGTCAGTCCCACCAGGCTGCCTCACGTGTAGGCCTGGAAGGCAGGGGCACAGGCTGGCCTTCATTCAGAAACCACTGGGTCAGGTTTGAGGATGCAGGATGGCGCGGGGACTGCTGGGTCACTAAATGCCAGGTGTCCTCATGGGTTAGAATGTCCTGTCTCAGATGCCCTGCTAAGTACCTGGGACACCCTGAGGAAAAGTCGGGCTGGCCCTCAAAGCCTTGTGGGTCAGTGTCAGGACAGCACGTGATGGTTAAAGTAACAGAGAGGAGGTAAATTTGACTCAGTGGTTCTCTGGCTGGACCCCAGCACTGCAGGGAAAGGTGCGTGAAGACATTAAAGATGATGTTGATGATGATGATGAGAGTTATTTTTTAAGACGGGGTCTTGCTATGTAGTCCAGACTAGCCTCAAACTCACAATCCTTCGCCTCGGTCTCCAGAGTGCTGGGGTTGAGCCCGTCCCCTGCCTAAGGATGGCTGCAGTGCAAAGCCTGGGAACCCATTGTGTGTCTATCAGTCTGGGTTTGGGAAAGTGCAGGTCAGTCTTCTGGGAACTGGCATTATCTTTCTCAGTGGGCGCATCAGCCACTTGAATACTTACTTCCTGGTTATACATGAAGTCAGGCACTGGATCCAAAAGAAAGGTATGGTACAGGACACGTGGTAGAATGTTATCTGGGGAGATGCTGTGATTGGCACTTGTTCCTCTGAGAAACCTGATCCCCAACACCAGGGACACAGAGGGAGGTGATCAGGCCATCAGAGGGCCCATGGGCATCTGCCAAAGCAACTCTGGCACTCTCTTGCTCTTGCCACGTGACATGTTCTACCAAGCAAGAGGCCTGTGCCTCAGTCTCTGGAACCACAACACATAAATAGTTCATGATAAACTAACCTGGTCTATGTGATATATATCATGTGTAAAGGTGCCTGCCTGAACTCCCATAGCACTTGGGAGGTGGAGACAGGAAGATCAATAGTTCAAGGTCATGCTTGGCTATATAGTGAATATGAGACCAGCAGGGGCTGAGATCCTCTCTCAAATACTGAACAACAGTAGCGTAGGGAGTGCACATCCATAGTGGGCTATGTCTCTGAGGTTTGCAGACAGAGCATGAAGGTGTCGTACAACCAATTACATATTTCACTAAGAGTGAAAATAAGGGACCAGAGAGATGGTTTGGTGGAAGAGCACAGATTGCTCTTGCGGAGGGCCCGAGATCCCAGCTCCCATATTGGGTGGTTTACAGGCTTATAGCCACTGGTAGCTCCAGCTCCAAGGGAAGACACTTGTGCTCAAACCCACAGAGACATTACACCTATTACATATACACCTAATTTAAAAGAGGAGTGGGCTGGAGAGATGGATCAGCATTTAAGGGTGCTAGTGGTTCTTGCAGAGGACCCAGGGTTGGTTCCCCACACCCACAGGACAGCTCACAACCATCTGTAACTCCAGTTCTTGAGGATCTGGTGCCCCATTCTGGCCTCTGTGGGTGCTAGGTGTTCATGTAGTAATACATACAAACACACATGAAAAACACTTTTACACATAACATAAAAATAAATACATCTTTTTTATGTTAAAATAAGAGGTGGCCAGATTGCTCAGTGAGTAAAAGCTGACCCCTGACAATGCTTAGTGACCTAAGTTTGTCCCCAGGATCTTGTGCATGGTGACAGGAAGGAAATGACCCCCTGCAGTTGTCCTCTGACCTCCACACAGTGCTACCACACGTACACAGAAATAAACAAACAGACCAACAGTGTGTAAAAACAGTCAAAGACCTCCAACATCTGGGAGGCTGAGGCAGGAGGCCTCAGTAGGCCAGCCTGGGCTACATAGCCAAACCTTGATGAAATCATTCTCGACAGCTGTCCTGAGTGCTGGCACATGTTTGCTGTGATGTTCTAGGAAGAGGTTTGACTATTCAAATGACCTCTGGACATGGGGGACAGAGTGCTAAGAGCCTGCACCAACCCACCTTGGGAAGACTTCCTGGAAGAGATGGAAATATGTCCCCGTCACTGCTGACTGAACAGACAGTCACTGAGCCCATGGGAGCGGGCCTGCCCCACAGGGAAGCTGCAGTCCATCTCGTCTTCACCCAGGGAGTCCTGGTTTCCTCTACAGTCTCAAAAGTGAACCTGGATTTCTAGGCCATTCCAGGAATGGGTGCAGGGTGCTCACACCTATAATCCCAACATTTGGAGGATCATGAGTTGGAGGCCAACATAGCCTGGACTACACAGTAGGGCTGTCTCAAAAAAAAAAATAGTAACAACAAAAAAATTTCGGAGCTAAACCAGGTGGTGATGGCACACGCCTTTAATCTCAGCACTGGGCGGCAGGTGGATCTCTGTGAGTTCAAGGCCAGCCTGGTGGTCTACAGAGCGAGTTCCAGGACAGCCAGGGCTATACAGAGAAACCCTGTCTTGGAAAAAAAAATCAAATTGGGGCCAGCAAGATGCCTGAGTGAGTGAAGCGGTAGAGAATCAGCCTAGACTGTGCAAGCCCTGAGCTCCGTGCTAGCAGTGAGATAATTAATGATGATAATATGACAGATAACAGTCACTGTGGGTCAGCCGCTCCACACTGAGGACCAGAGATAGCTGTGCTGAGTCACTAGGCAGGAAGCAGAGGCGGAACACCTCCCGCTCCTGGGTTCCCGGTGCTTTGGTTGGTAAGAGGAGCGGAGGAAGCTGGCCTCTCAAACAGCGGAGTCCTCTAGGGCGGTCCTAACAGTCACCGCCGCAGCCCTCCTGTCTCTGTAGCACCTGACTTCTGAGAGACTGAGATCAGCCAGCAAGCCTTTACTGAGGCACCGCTGTGTATCAAACACGTGGCTCGTCCGGGCGTCTCCAGAATGAGGATAATGAGTTCCAAAGGGTGACAAGAAGAGCCGAGACCAAAGGGATGCAGGAGAGCAGTTCTACTGAGCTGTGCAAGTCTGAGCAGATGACATGTGAGTTCCGACCTGAATAAAAGTTTGGTAATTCCTAGAAAAGTCGAACAGCTAGGGGTGCAGCTCGGCGGCAATGCACAGGTCACCGGCTGTGCTCCTAGCATCCCCAAAAGAACTCAGAATTACGTGACCTAGCAAATTCAAACCTAGACATTTCTCCAAAGGGAATGGAAACCTCTGCAGAGACTTCCACAAACATTCCTAATATCTGTCCTGAGAGCTACAAGGTGAGAACTCACAAACTGTGTTCTTTGTACACTGTGGAGAGTTCAGGCCATAGCATGGATGGTTTCTAGATCATGTGAGAGAGGAAGACTCTGGACACACTAGGTACAGGAAGTCACATGTCCTAGGATTGCCTTGCCAATCTCTCCCACTCCAAAGGCAGAGGACAGGACCCAGGGCCTTGACCATGCCAGGCAAGTTTTGTTTTGTTTGAGAGAGGGTCTCATCATACAGACGGACTAGTCGTCTGAACACCGGGACTCCAGAGTGAGCCACCACATCCAGCTTTACGTATGATTTGGACTTGTTCTCTTCAGAATCTTTTTGTTTTGTTTTGTTTTGCTTTTGGAGACAGGGTTTCGCTGTAGCTTTGGAGCCTGTGCTGGAACCTGTTCGTAGACCAGGCTGACCTCAAACTCACAGAGATCTGTCTGCTTCTGCCTCCCAAGTGCTGGGATTAAAGGCGTGCGCCACCACCGCACAGCTATTCAGAATCTTAAAATCTTACAGGGGCAGAGAACAGAACTGTGGCTGCCAGAGCAAAAGAGAGAATGAGTGTTTAAGGAGACAAGAGGGTTTATTGGATGGCGAGCTTTCTAACCAGAGACCTACGGCTGCAGGACGTGTGGTGGCCCTCACACCGAGGAGTTTCGAGTTTTAAAATAGCAAGAGGTTTTCATGTCATTAAGAGGGAAAAAGTTAGAAAGGAAAGGGGTGCTGGAGAGATGGCTCAGCAGTTAAGAGAAGTGGCTGCTTTTCAGGAGGACCAGGGTTCAAATCCCAGCACCCACAAGGCAGCTCACAGCTGTCTGTAACTCCAGTTCCATGGGATCCAACGCCCTCACCCAGACATATATGCAGGCACGCCCTCACCCAGACATATATGCAGGCAAAACACCAATGCACATAAAAAAACCAATTTTTTTTTTAAAAAAAAAAAAGAAAAAGAAAAAGATGGCGCTGTCTTAGTGGCGTGTGCCTCTCACCCCCAGAGGAAGGAGCTGGAGGCCTGAGGCCAGCCTAAGTCTACATAACGACAACAGGGAGTTCTCCTCCAGTCGGGGGCTACACGGTGAGACTGTCTCCAAAAGAGAAAAGGAAAGGAAAGTGTGTGTGTGTGTGGGGGGGGACATCTGTCTTGCCCAGAGCACTGAGGTCAAAGGTCTTGAGGCAGAAAGAAGCTGGGCTGTCTGTGGGGCAGGCAGTGGGCAGTAGACAGAAGGTGGAGGATGTGAGGGAGGACTGGGACCTGCGGCCCCTCCAGAGGGGGCTCCTAATACAGGAAGACAGAGGGCATCGGAGGGCTCGGCACAAGGTGTCACAGTCACACCTTCTGACTCAGTGTGGAGAGCGCAGTGGAGGAGCTGAGGGAGGCCTCTCTTCCTGCTGGGCTGGACCAGGGCTTACCGTAGTCTGTCTATGAGGAAACGTGGCCCGAGGAGAGGGCCAGAAACAGCGATTGTCCCCAGCGCGCACTCAGGAAGTCCTGCTGTTATTTATAACTGGAGGGGCCTTGTCAGTTGAAACATTTTAACTGATTGTGCAGAAGGTGGCAGCTAGGGCCCTGGGCAGCACCAGCGGCCCCACAGATACAGGCAGAGACCCTTCAGCCAGGGCCCTGGGCAGCACCAGCGGCCCCACAGATACAGGCAGAGACCCTTCAGCCAGGGCCCTGGGCAGCACCAGCGGCCCCACAGATACAGGCAGAGACCCTTCAGCCAGGGCCCTGGGCAGCACCAGCGGCCCCACAGATACAGGCAGAGACCCTTCAGCCAGGGCCCTGGGCAGCACTAGCGGCCCCACAGATACAGGCAGAGACCCTTCTGCCAGGGCCCTGGGCAGCACCAGCGGCCCCACAGATACAGGCAGAGACCCTTCCGGAGTGCACACACCCCAAAGGGATGAGATTCTGTTAGGTACGCCCTGCCTGAGGCCTTGTCGGCAGAGCTGCCTGGCTCCCCTGACCTCTGACACTCAGCTCTCTGGTTTTTCTAGACAAGGCCTAGAACAGGGAGAGTTTTCTCTAAGCAGGAGCCTGGCTCCCGCCAGTGACAGCAGCACACTGACTTGTGTCCTTGCAGAGCAGGACTAGCCGAGCCGTGGGAACATGGGAACACCCGGAGGGCACGCGGCACCCTCCTGCAGGCTCTCTTTCATTTTCCTTCCCTAGCCAGCTGCTTGCTCTTTTAGCAGACTAGACTTTTCTCAAAGGTGAGACTGGGTCTATCCAGAGGAGGGGTCTTCCTTGCTCTCAGGTCCTCACACCCTAACCCTTTCCTTTCCTCCTGGCTGTCCTCCCAGGCCTGTCCACACCTCCTCACTCACTGCAGAGGAAAGGAAGCCTCTTGAGAGTCTGTCCTAAACCTGTTTTACTCCTACACAAGTGCATCTGAGGTAATGAAGTCGTGTGGCAGTTGCTCAGGACGAAAATAATCTAGGCATCTGATCGGACTCCACCCTTTCTTCAGGCCGCAGAATTCATCTCAGGCAGGAGATGACTGTGCCAATCATTCTCACTTCCCGAGAGGATCCTGTTTCATCAGGGCCTCTGCCCTACCTAGGCCTGACTCACTAGCTCACCTAAGGACCGGCCATCTCACCCTGGGGCCTTGCTCTCCACAAGCAGACTTTCGGGTTTTTTCCACCCGAGACTTTATTGCTCATTCGCTGTATATGTGTATGTTGTATATGCATGTGTTCACATGTATGTGTGAGCTTGTGTGCATGGGCTAAGTCAGAGATGAACTTAGGATGTCTCCCGATTCCCTCCACTTTGTTATCTTTTAAATTTATTTATTTTGTGTGTGTGCACACCCGCCCACGCCTGTTTGAAGACAGTTCTGTGGAATCAATTCTTTTTCCACAGTGAAATCTGGGGCCCAAATTCAGGTTGTAAACCAGCACCCTTGGCCAATGAGCCATCTTGCTTGCGCTCCACTGAGCTAGAGTTTACCAATTCCTCAGTCAGCTGGTCAGCAAGCTCCAGGGATCAGCCCTGGTTTTTGTGAGTGTTGGGGACCAGAACCACTCAGACTCACAGTCAGCTTCTGCCTGAACCATCTTCTCAGCCTCTAGACGTCGTTTCTCAGAAATAAACAGTGTTAGATTTATGGAAGAGATGGAATCTAACTCAGAGAGTTCCTATGCACCCTATTTCCCCTTGACAGCCCTGGCACGAACCCAACGTCCCCCTCTGAGCTGCACCTCCAACTTCCCTATTCTTTTTTGTTTTTTGTTTTGGTATGTTACAATTAATGAGACATCAAGTTAAAGGCTAGAGTTTGGAATTTAGATTTCCTCAGTTTCCCCATTTTTGTCTGTTGTTCTAGCACCAGGATACCACACAACATTTAGTCCTTTTATCTTCTTAGATTGCTGCCAGGTTGGTAGGGTCCGAGGTAGCCCAGGTTAGCACTGAACTCACGGTGTGACTAAAGGTGACTAAAGATGACCTTGAACTCCTGCCCCTCTGGTCTCCACCCCCTAAACGCTGAGACTAGAGGCTGCACAGCCCCGCCCGGTTGTCTGTAGTTCCGGGACCTAGGTCAGGACTTTGCGTCTACTGGTCAAGCACTGTACTGACTGAGCACGTCCTGAAGGTTTGTCTCTGTTTGAATTGAGACGGGGTCTTATTCTAGTCCTGGCTGGCTTTGAACTCCTGCCACTCCTCCTTCCTTGGTGCTGTGAATGTGGCCAGGTGCTTCCACACCCAGCATCAGACTTACTGTTTCAGATACCCTGAGTTTTGAGGTGCACCCATTAGAGTTTTGGAAGGCATCCTTCCTTGTGACCTGGCTGATGTTTTTCTCTGGATTCGCACTCAGATTTTAGAAGGAAGAGCCATCTGTCTTATTAAAGGTTTGTACAAATGCCAGCACTTGAAGGAAGGAGGATCATTAATTCAAAATCATCCTCAAGAACACGGTGAGTTTGAGATCAACTGAGGGTGCACAAAATCCTGTCTCAAAAAAAAAAAGAAGAAGAAGAAGAAGAAGAAGAAGAAGAAGAAGAAGAAGAAAGAAAGAAAGAAAGAAAAAAAAAGCACTTTTTAGCCTTTTCCTGGTGAGGTTTTTCTTCTCACCTCAAACCTTGCTCTTGGAAGAAAGTCTGCACAGCCCACACCTACGACTGTGAGTCATGCTATTTGCAGGGCTGAAAATCAAGTCCTCCCAGTTCTGATCCGCACCCTCTCCGGCTCCCTGAGCTTGGCTATCCTCCTGGGCCTCCTATGCCCCGGCATGGCAACCCCGTGAGGCTTCATCTGCCACTTCCCTGTTAGTCATCACCCTCCAGCACACTGCCTTCCTTGTCCCTCCGTGCGGTCTTGCTTTTGGGTCTACCCCGCCTCTCCCTCTGCCCAGAACCACTTCCGCCTCCTGCCCAGTTCACTTGGGTCAGTTTCTGAGTACGGTCACTCAGGTCACAGGGTGGGCATCTCTGCTGGAGACTGCCAGAGAACTCGCAGCTCCTGGGCTGTCTCAACACAGCCAGTTTGTCCATAAGGCATTACCACCCACTCAGCCCCCGGTGCTAAGCCTTGTAGAGAGCACACAACCAGGCACGCATGGCTATGGCCCCACCAGAGGGCTGTGAGGCTGCCTCCCAGACTCCAGTCTAAAGGACAAAGGGAGGGCTGGATGTGGTGATGCACACCTTTAATCCCAGCACTCAGCAAAGCGTTGAGTTCCATGCCAGTCAAGTTATATAGGAGTTCAAGGTCAGCCAAAGGCACAGAGTGAGACTCTGTATTAAACTCCCCCCCCAAAAAAAAGATAGACAGAAAACAACCACAACCACACCCATCAAAACTGACTCGGTGATATTAATGGAAAATAGACAATATGCTGGGTGCCTACATAAGGGAACAAGGTGGCATGAACAGAGACAGGCCGCACAAAGCCCAAGACTGAAAATTTCCAGAGCGTCCCTAGGATGATTATGCATTTTGTTTAAAGCCGTGAGTACCCGGCTTGGCTTCTGCTTGCTTTTTGAGACAGGGTTGCATAAAGCCTACCCAGTCCTCAAACTCCACACGCAACTGATGCTGCTACTCCCGCTTCCAGCACTGCATGCTGGGATCACAGCTGTCGTGCCCGGCTTTATGTGGTGCTGGGGTTGGAATCCCTTGCTCTGCACATGTTAGGCAAACACTCTACCAACTGAGCTCCAGCCCCGACCCTTATAAGCCTAATAACAATTAACATACTGGCGAGGGGGCGGTTGCTGGAGAGACAGCTTAGCCCTTAAGAGTACTATCTGCTCTTGAGAAGACCCTGGTTTGATTCCCAGCACCTCCATGGTGGCTCATAACTGTCAGGTTCATTTCCAGGGGGATCTAATGCCATCTTCTGGCCTCTGTGGGCACCTGTTCTCACACGGACAAGTATACATGCAGACAAAACATCCATACACATAAACAAAACAAAATACAGAAAACCCCAGGGTGGGGAATGAGCTGGTAATGACATGAGAAACTTTGTTCTCTATTTGTTGCAAGTTCCAGACAGACAGACAAATGGAAAAGGCAGTGTGGGGCAGAAGAAAGCTGGTGATCGGGAGCTCAGCCCAGAAAGGCGGCCTCCAGATCCCAGAGACCAGAGTCTCGCTGAATGAGACAGGCGGAGTGCTGGAAGGGTCTTTGACTGTGGGTCCTGCCTCTGCCCTCCCCCTCCAGTGTGGGTATCCAGGGCACAAAGCCCCTTCTCTCCCCCAGGCTACACACAGTGGGAACCAGTCCCCATCACAGAGGCCTGTCAGCCTGCTGCCAGCTTCCCCTGCCAGATGTCCCTCACCCACTGTTCAGTCTTTGTTGTCCTGCCTCCGCCTCCCTGGTTATCTGTGGGTCTAAAATAGACAGGCAAGGGAGGAATGTTGCCCAGCTACTCAGCTGCTACCAGCCCTGCTTGCAGCCTCAGATCTTCCGAATCCTTCCCCTGCAGCAAGAGGAACCGCTCAACCTGGGTTGGAGCGTTCTCTACTGAATCAAAAGAAACACTTTGAATTTAGAAAAAGCAGTCAAAACTCCACTGTAATTGAGAGGTCTAAAAAAGCAGATTAGAAACGGCTGGCGATGTTTCCATTCTACACACTGTGTCCTCACTAAGTGTCAAGGACCCACGTCACACCGGGCTTTTAGAGGCCAACTGGCCATCACACCTTTTCCTTTAAGAATGTTTTATTTTTACAGTACAAGAGCCAAGACACTGTCTCACTTTCCAGATGGGAACACTGAGTCCAAAAAGCAAAATGAAGAAGACTCATGAATGTAATCTCAGCACTCTGGAACCTGAGGCAGGAGGACTATCATGAGTTTGAGGCCAACCTGATTTACATAGTGAGTTTCAGGCCAGTCTGAGATACAGTCTGGGACCCTGTCTCAAACCCCAAACTGAAAATGACAAAGCAAAATAACTACCCACCCATCTACCCAACAGCACACGCACACACAAAGGCTGGGTGTGGTGGGGCACACCTTTAACCCAGCACTCGGGAGCAGGGGTAGTTGGGTCTCTATGAGTTCAAGACCAGCTTGGTCTTCATAGTGAGTCCTAGGCCGACCAGAGCTATGTATTCTCTACACAGCCCTTGCTGTCCTAGAACTCACCACGTAGACCAGGACAGCCAGAGATCTCCCTGTCTCTGCTTCCTAGATGCTGGGATTAAAAGTCTGTGCCACCATGCCCAGCCTGTGCCCACCCCACCTCCTGTGTGTGGATGTGTGTACCACACCATTCTCGCTGACCGCAGACATTCTTAGTCCTTCATCTTGTCTCTTTATCATCACACGTTTCTTTCTTTCCTAGAGCTTTGTTATTAACTGTGCATAAGTGTGTGTGTGTGCATGTGTGTGTGTGTGCACAAGGACAGGTGTCTTCAGGAGCCAGATGTGTCAGATTCCCAGGCACTGGAGTCACAGCTGCCGGACCTGGGTGCTGGGAACTGAACCCGGTCTTTGGCACAGCGGTCAGTGCTCTTTCCGGCTGAGCCATCTCTGCACATTTCCTCTCCCTGGGATGGAAAGTTTTGGGTGAAGGCTGGGGGGGTTGGTTCGTGGCATGGTTCTCAGCCTCGAGACAGTCCCCCGCTTTGGAAGCTGCTCAGTGAAGATTTTTGATGATGGGTGAGCGCAAGCACACGGGTGGGATGCGGAAGCAAGCACAGAGCAGGTGCCAGACACCTCTTCACGACACACACCCTCCAACGTGAAAATGTTGTGTTGCTTTGTGGGAGCCTCTGAAATGGCATGGATGCATTTCAATCCTTCGCTCTCTCTTCTTTCAGGAGGAGCTGTCTTATCACATCTGCCCTGGTCCGGCTTTCCTTCAGAGTGTGGTGCGTCCATTTTAACATTGTGCGTGTGCGTGTGTGCGTGCGTGTGTGTGCGCGTGTGTGTGTGCGTGTGTGTGTGCGTGCGTGTGTGTGTGTGTGTGTGCGTGTGTGTGATGTGCCTACACCAGAGCGTGTATGTGGAGGTTCTCTTCTTCCACCATGGATTTGGAGGTCACACTCAGGTTGTCGACTATGTACAGCAAGCCCTTTCCCTATTCAAGCCGTCTTGTCAGCCTTCCTTTTGTTTTTGAGTCAGTGACCCCACTACGTAGCCCAGGCTACCTTCAAAGTCACAGTCTTCTTGCCCCGGCCCTCAGTGGTGGGATTGCGGGCCTTTGTTGTGGCATCGGGCTCCTACTGCTTCCCATACATGGTTTCATAATGCTGAACTACAGGGGAAGGGTGTGACAGGAAAAAATGTGGCAGAATGCCCATCGCATCATAGCAGGCGGCTTCTGGAACCCGAGGACAGAATGGAGGGGTGAGGGGTGGGCAGCTGAGGCAGGGGCCGGCCTAGCAGGATGGAAGCTGGCAGAGCCCCTTCCAGAAGAGCTTTGAGGTGTGTGAAATCAACTCCCACCCTCACACCTTTTCTGCCTGAGACATGCAAAATCTCACAGTGATTAGAGTTCCAGATTTAGGGCCTGAATTAACACCTTCTGGTGAGAAGAATCTTCACTTGTGGGGAAAGAAACATCATGGAATTGAAACACTAGCTTGCTGTGTGGCTAAAGGAAGCGGAAGCCGGACCAGTGGTGCGAGTCTGTATTCCAGTTTCTCAGGAGGCTGAGGCAGGAGGCTACCAGGTTAAAGGTCAGCCTTGGACAACTTAGTGGAACTTTTAGTGGAACTGTCTCAAACATAAAACGTTTTTTTTTTGTTTTTTTTTTTTAAAAAAAAAAGTCTGAGGGGGCTGGAGAGATGGCTCAGAGGTCAAGAGCATTGCCTGCTCTTCCAAAGGTCCTGAGTTCAATTCCCAGCAACCACATGGTGGCTCACAACCATCTGTAATGGGGTCTGGTGCCCTCTTCTGGCCTGCAGCATATACACAAACAGAATATTGTATACATAATAAATAAATATTTTTTTAAAAAAAAAGTCTGAGCCAGGCAGTGGTGGCACACATCTTTAATCCCAGTGCTCAGGAGGCAGAGGCAGGCAGATCAGTTCAAATTTAAAGCCCGTATAGTCTACACAGCATGGCCTCATTAAAAAACAACCCCAATATACTCTATTTGCCAGGTATGGTATCTCACGCCTATAATTCCAGCTCAAGGGAGGCTGAGTCAGAAAAATTGAAAGTTCAAAGTCAGCCTGGGCTACCTAGCAAGACATTATCTCAAAAAAGCCAAAAACAGGCCAGTGAGATAGTTAGTGGGTAAAGGCAGATGTCAAGCTTGATGACCTGAGCTCCATCCTTGGGAGTCCCACGAAGAAAATCCATTCCTTCGACATCCATGTATACAATCATGTAAAACCCACCACTCCCACAACATAATTAAATGTAATCAAAAAACAAAAAAAGATTTGATTCAATTCCTAGGAATTAGTAGGCTACATACATGCTCTTAGATGTTTACTGTTCACAGCAACACATGGAAAGGAGAAAGAAAAACCAAAATGTTGCCACTGAACAGAGGGATACTATATAGCACTAAAAAGAATTTGGGGGCTGGAGAGGAGGTTCAGCAGCTAATATGTGCTGCTCCCGGAGAGAACCTGAGTTCAATTCTCAGCAAGAAAGTCCGGCATCTGTAACTCTCACTCCAGGCCACAGCCTCTATGGGCATGTGCACATATTTATATGTAGTTAAATAATAATAATGATACATCTTAAAAGGAATTTAAGATAGCTAAAAGTAGTACAATGGGAGCCGGGCCGTGGTGGCACTTGAGAGGCAGAGGCAGGTGGATCTCTTTGAGTTTGAGGCTAGCCTGCTCCACAAGAGTTAATTCCAGGATAGATTCCAAAGCTACACAGAGAAGCCCTGTCTTGAAAAACCAAACCAAAACAAAACAAAACAAAAAACAGTACAATGGGGTCTGAAGAGATGGTTCATCAGTTAGCACTCTCTGCTCTTCTAGAAGTCCTGGGTTAGTTCCCAGAATCCACATGGCAGCTCATAATTGTAACTCCAGTTCCAGGGAATCCGACACCTTCACATAGACATTTATACAGGCAAAACACCAATGCATATAAAATAAAAATGAATTATATGTTTCCAAAACCACTACAATGGCAACTGCAGTGAACCGACATCTCACTTCTGCTAAATGAGAAACCACATGCTAATAAGCAAAAAAGGCGTGAAGCTGGGCGCAATGGGGCGCACCTGTGCTCCCAACCTTGAAGACGCTAAGGCAGGAGGATTGCTACAAGATCAAAGACAGCCTGGGATACAACATGCTGTCTTGTCTCAAACAAACAAAATTCTGGAATGAGAAACAATGTGTTTGTTCTAGTTGCCTCTGGGATGCAGGTCAGCAGAAACGTCCAAAGTTTCTATTTTTTTAAAGTTAGCATGCAGACAGTGGGCTTCCTGTGAGGTTTTCGGATGTCTGTTTCATGTTCTTTTGCCCACAGTCACTCCGTTACCTGCCTCATTCCCCCAGTCCCTTCCTGCTTGTCCTCCAACACACACACTCTTTCTCCACTTCCATGTGATATACAAGATCTTACCCTGTAGCTCATTCTGTAGCCCAGGCTGGCCTCTTGTCTTAGCTTCCCGAGTGCTGTGATTGTATGAATCACTATAACTGGCTTTGTTAATTTTTAATGGCAAAATCCACGACTTTATTATGTGTACACACCCTATTTTCTTTCCTTTTTCCTGTCTCTTCTCCCTCTTGACAGTCTCATGCAGCCTAGCCCAGCTTCAAATCTGACGTGTAGCTGAGGATGACCTTGAACTTCTGGTATTTCTGCCTCTATCTCCTGCATCCTAGGATACAGATGTGCACCACAACTGGTTTATGCAGTACTGGGAACTGAATCCAGGACTTCATACATGCTAGGCAAATGCTTCACTAATTAGTCTATATATGGCACATTCTCTGTCCACGCATTTGTTGATGGGCACTTTAGAGTAATTCCGTATCTTGGCCTTGGTGAATAGTGTTATAAACAGCATGACTGTCTCAGGTACCAGGAGTGGTATGGCTTTGTCACAGAGTACCTCTAGCTATTGTGCTGATTTCTGTAATGGCTGCATTAATTTAATTCCCACTGGTAGTGTATAAATATTTCTCTCTCCCACCCACATTGGTAACCATCATTGTATTATGTTCCTTTTCTGTTGTTGCTGGTTTTTCTTTTTCTTTTCTTTTTTCTTTTTCTTTTTCTTTTTTTTGACACAGGGTTTCTGTCTTGAAAAAGCCTTAGTTGTACTGGAACTAGCTCTGCAGACCAGGCTGGCCTCGAACTCACAGAGATCTGCCTGCCTCTACCTTCCCAAGTGCTGGGATTAAAGGCCTGCTCCACCTCTTTACAGGTGTACATCACCACTCCCATCTTCAAATAAAAAACAGAAATAGTAAAGATGTCTCAGAAGGCAGAGGCAGGTGGATCTCTGTGAGTTCGAGGCCAGCCTGGTCTGCAGAGCGAGTTCCAGGCCAGCCAGGAAGTACCAGGGTTACTCAGAAAAACCCTGTCTCACAAACAAATGAATGAGAGAAGTATGCCAAGACTTTAAAACTAAGAAAGGATCCAAAGTTTCTTTTTTTTTTAATTTTGAGATTTACTTATTTTATGTGAGTGTGCTCCACATGCATACCTGGTGCCCATGGAAGGCAGAAATGGAAGGTAGGTGGTACAATGTACCTTGGAACTGGAACTTGAAGGCAGTTGGGGTTCTTCTGGTAGGCTGCAGCAGCTGTTGGTGAGGGAAGTAGAGGCCAGGTGCTCTTGTGATTCCTCTGTGGATGGCACTGACTGGTCAGCAGAGGACACACACTTACTTATTTAGTTAGGGTTTTTTTTTGAGTTAGGGTTTCCCTGTGTAACAGTCCTGGCTGTCCTGGAATTCGCCTTGTAGACCAGGCTGGGCTCAAACTCACTGAGATCCACCTGCCTCTGCCTCCCAAGATATCTTTACTATTTCAATTTTTTATTTGAAGATGGGCGTGGTGGCGTACACCTGTAAAGAGGCTGGAGAGATGGCTCAGAGGTTAAGATCACTGGCTGCTCTTCCAGAGGTACAAAGTTCAATTCCCAGCAACCACATGGTAGCTCACAACTGTCTATAATGAGATTTGGTGCCCTGTTCTGGGACATAGGCATACATCCCAGAATACTATATACATAATAAATAATTTCAAAAAAACGAATGGCCAAGATCAGAAACACTGATGACAACTTCTGCTGGAGAGGCTGTGGGGTAAAAGGAGCACCCCTGCATTGCTGGTGGGAGTGCAAACTGTTACAGCTGCTACAGAAATCAGTGTGGCGATTTCTCAGGAAATTAGGAAATAACCTACGCTAAGACCCAGCAATACCACTTTTGGGTATATATCCAAAGGATGCTCAATCGTGTCACAAGGACATGTGCTCAACTATGTTCATTGCAGCCTTGTTTGTCATAGCCAGAACCTGAAAACAAACCAAATGCTCCTCAACCAAAGAATGGATAAGGAAAATGTGGTACATTTACACAATGGATTACTACACAGCAGAAAAAAATGATATCTTGAAATTTGTGGGCAAATGGATAGATCTAGAAAACATCATATTAAATGAGGTAACCCTGGCCCAGGAAGACAAATATCATATGCGCTCACTCATAAGTGGTTTTTAGACATAAAGAAAAGAAAATCAGTGTACAATTCACAATCCCAGCGAACCTAGACAACAAAGAGGACCCTAAGAAAGACATACATGGATCTAATCTACATGGGAAGTAGAAAAACAGGATCTCCTGAGTAAATTGGGAGTGTGGGGATCATGGGAGAGGGTTGAAGGGGAGGAGAGAGAAAGGGAAAGGAATGGAGAAAAATGTAGAGCTCAATAAAATCAATTTTAGAAAAATAAAAGAAAAGAAAAAAATAACCCTGAACTAATAGGCCAGACAGTTTATAATTAAAAAAAAAATCTATCCTGAAGCTGGGCACTGGGGAGGCAGAGACAGGTGGATCTCTGGAGTTCAAGGCTAGCCTGGTCTACACATCAAGTTCCAGGACTGCCAGGGCTGTTAAACAGAGGTGCCCTGTCTCACAAAACAAAACAAAACAAAACAAAACACAATCAAAATCTATTCCAATTCATGGCATATTATCTAACAGATTTGTATTTTTTGTTGTTGTTCTGAAACAGGTTCTCATGTAGCCCAGGCTATCTTCAATCTCCCTAAGCAGCTGAGAATGATTTTAAACTCCCAATCCTCCTGGCCCTGCCTCCGGTGTCCTGGGACTGCAGGTGTCGGTCACCTGCAATGCCAGCTCTGACAGTCCTGTTTCAGCACAAGGAACTCCCAGCACCACCCTGTCCCCAGCGCCCAGAGGAGCATTTTATTGTTATCAGGGATGGAAGCCAGGATCCTGTGTATGCCAAGCATATACTCCACCACTGAACCTATGCCCAGCCTACTTTTTGTATGTTCTGTGCATTTCTGTTGCAACTGCTGTAGCGAGCAGTATGCTAATCACTCAGAAAGTTCAAATACTCACAGCAAGCTCATATGTACACAAAGAAACTGAAAGCAGAAGCATGGACGAGATCAGTGGCTGTCCATGTTCACAGTAGAATCACTCACAGGAAGTGGAAACTAGCTAGTAGTAGCTCATACCTGTAATCCCAGCACTCAGGAGGCTGAGTTAGGATTTCAAGGGTACCCTGGGCTATCTGGTGAGTGAGTTCTAGTCTGAGCTGCAGTGTAAGACCCTGTCCCAAAGGACAAAGCGCTCTCTCTCTCTCTCTCTTTTAAAAAAGCAAAGTGCCAGGCGGTGGTGGCGCACTCCTTTAATCCCAGCACTCAGGAGGCAGAGACAAGCAGATCTCTGTGAGATCAAGGCCAGCCTGGTCTACAAGAGCTAGTTCCAGGACGGGCTCCAAAGCTACAGAGAAACCCTGCCTCGAAAAAGTCAATAAATAAATTAATTAGTTAAAAAAAAACAAAATTACTGCCCAAACGTCCATTAGCAGATGAATGTATAATAAGACGTGGTTTATCTGTAAGGTGGACCAGAGCAGAAGGTAGGAAATAGAGCTTAGGTCAGGATACTTTCCAGGCATGCACAAAGCCCCAGATTCCATCCCCAGCGCTGCATAAAACCAAGTATGGTGGTACATGCCTGTAATCCTATCACCTGGAAAATGGAGGCACAAGGGCCAGAAGTTCAAGGTCACTCTTGGCAACATATCAAGTTCAAGGCCATTTGGACTATGAGACCCCATTTCAAAAACAAAACAAAATAAGGTGGAGGGAGCAGGGAGGAGGATAAACAGGTAAAAATGCTAGTTTTGTATGCCCGATGACACACATTTGCACTGGAACCCACATAAGAAGCTGGGTATGGTTACAAGCATCTCTACTCCAAGCTCTCCCACACAGAGAGAGGAGGCAGAGACAAACAGGACAGAACTCATGGACCAGTTAGTCGGGAACACGCGGTGCAGAGAAATTACAGCAGGAACCCTGCTTCAATGAGGTGGAAGAAGAGAATTCACCCATGAAAACTGTCCTTGGGCCTCCACAAGCATGCCATGGCACACACGTTATGTGTACATGCATGTACACATAAAACACAGACTTAAAACGAGTGAAATTCTGATCTGGTCTATAACACAATTAATGCTGAAGGCTTGGTGAGTGAGAGGAGGCAACTGTAGAAAGAGACTGTTTGATCTTGCTTCCAGGAGGCCCTGAATCTGCCAAGCACACAGACAGAACTCAGGATGTGGTCACCAGGCTGGGAGGGGGCGGAGTGGAGACAAAGGAGCTCTGCAGTGGTGATGGTAGCTGTGTAGATGTCCGCGGTGACACGCAGCTAAGCACTTAGTAATAGTTAGAATGGCTAAAATGGCACATGGCACAGGCCTCTAACACCAGCACTTGTGAGTGGAGACAGAATATAGACAAGTTTAAGGCTAACCTGGCTTACATAATAAAGTCCAGGTTAGCCATGGCTATACAGGGAAATCTGTAAAGGAAGGAAGGAAGGGGGAAAAAAGGGAGAGGAGGAGGAGGGAATAGAGTCCAGTGAAATGGCCGGATGGCTTAGTGGATAAAACACTTGCTCAGCAAGCCTGACACCCTGACTGTGATTTACTAGAAACCACATTAACAAACACCTGAAATGTGGTGGACACTCCAGCAACCCCAGTGCACCAAGGCAAGATGGGTGGTGGAAACCAGAGCCGCCTCTAGAATTCTGCACGATAGCTGGTCTAGAATATATAATGCTGTAGCTGGAAGAGCAACAGAAAGAGAGATTGAGAGAGAGAGAGAGAGAGAGAGAGAGAGAGAGAGAGAGAGAGAGTCCAAACAAGGCAGAAGGAAAGCATTGATTCTCAAAATGCATGTGCTCACACTCACACATACATGGATATATGCATATCAGGTAAAATAAGGAAAACATATGTTGACTATTCTCTGAACAGGAAGAAGGGAAATGGAATTGAGGAGGAAGGACAGAAGGCTTCAGGTCACTCTGTGATGTTTCTTTCTTAACCTAGTAAGCATACTTAAAAACCAAGACTTAAACCTCATATCAAAATAATCAACTTCAGGGCTATAGAGACGCTCAGCAGTTAAGAGTATATACTGCTCTAGGAGGACCCGGGTTCAGTGCCCAGCACCCACATCGGGCAGCTCACAACTACCTGTGATTCCAGCTCTAGGGGATCTAACACCCTCTTCTGGCCTACATTCTTGTACATTCTTCTACATTCATCTCACATACACATATAAACACATATAAATCTTTAACAAAATAACCAACTATGAGATAAATGTGGTGGCACATATTTAGTAATCCCAGCATTTGTGATGCGAATGCAGGAGAATCACCCCGAGTTTCAGGCCAGTTTGGGTTGCATAGTGAGAGCTTGCCTCAAAAACCCAAAACCCTACACAAGACCCTCTTGCTAAGCTCACATCTATTTTCACAGCACACCCAAACGTCAGCTTTAAGTAGTCATGTAAATCCTCCTGTGCATCTTCTCTTACTCCCCAAAGGCCAGCTCGGCATCTCCATTGAGGATGACTAGCGTGTAGGTAACTCCAGGTATCTAGGTGTGAGTGCATGACAGCGCATCAGGCCGTGAGTCTTCAAAGGGGTGCGGCTCTCACACCTGATGCCTTGGGGAATCATTCCTCTAGCACCTACACAGCTGTACACAGCTGCACAGCCTGAGCCGGGCACACCTTATCACGGTCACACACAGCTGCACAGCCCGAGCCGGGCACACCTTATCACGGTCACACAATACTCTCCCACCTTCTCCAACCAGAAACCTCTTCATTTTACTTTTGAGATGAAGTCTTATGCTACAACCAAGGCTGGTCTGGAATATACTGTATATATACCCCAGGTGTCAAACAGCAATCCTCCTGCTTCAGCTTCCGAAATGCTGAGATTACAGGCATGAGCTATCATACCTGGCTTTAAACTGGACACCGTTTATGAATAATTCTATCAGTGACCACTGAAGAGAAGGAATTCTACCTAAAGTTAAAAGATTTTACCATTAAAATTATAGGCCAGTCATGGTGGTGCACGCCTTTAATCCCAGTACTTGGGAGGCAGAGGCAGATGGATCTCTGTAGGAGGTTTCCAAGGTCAGCCTGGTCTGCAGAGCAAGTTTCAAGACAGCTAGGGCTACACAAACTCTGTCTCCAAAAACAAAAATATCCAATGAAACAAACAAAATCGAATTATAGGAAGGATTTTTTTTTCCTTTTTTGCAAGTACTGCTTGCTTTCCTGACAATTCCTGATACTGTGTAACAGGAGATGCCTGGTTTTCCCTGCAACAATGTTCCCTTTGAGAAAGCACCCTGGCTGTCATGTACACAGGTTTCCCTTGATTCCTCAGAGCAAAATCCTGTTAACCCACAAGTCTTTCAGGAGATGTATGTGCAGAGAGAAACAAAGACCACACATCCTAAACAAAGGAGAGAACGTCCAGCTCTGGCAGATCACTCCACAGACAGCACCCAGAACCTTGACAATGGGTTCCTCTATTTCTCCTAGGCCCTTTGAGAGCGACTAGACATTTTTGGAGTAGCAGAAACAAGATGATTTTGTGGTTTTCTTTGACAAAGGAAGTGGTATCTGACTTGAATAGGTCAGTGGCAAAGAAGCAGGGGTGAGGAACTCTGAGGACGTGCACAGCTGGAATGTTGGAATGTGAGCCTCACTTAAATGACACCCTTGAGCTGTCACTGTGTGCAGGAGAGCCATTCAGAAGCTGCCTTGCTGTTGTGGAATGTTGTTTTAACTGGGCAAAAATGTGTTACATTTGTTTATGCTGCATTTGTTTATCCATGTAAGGATCTGCGTTTAATTACATAAAGGTGTGTTGCATTTGTTTCATCTTGCCTGCCTAAGGCACCTGATTGGTCTAATAGAGAGCTGAATGACCAATAGCTAGGCAGGAGAGGGATAGGGGAGGCTGGTGGGCAAAGAAAATAAATAGGAGGGGAGATCTACAATGAGAGAGAAAAATGAGAGAGGAGAGAACAAGGGAGATGCCTAGCCAGTAAACAGGAGAAGCAGTGAAAGATGTACAGAAGAAAAAGCAAAGCAAAACAACAACAAAAAAACAAAGCAAGCAAACAAACAAAAAACTAAAAAGCTCCAAGGCAAAAGGATAGATAAAGAGAAACAGGTTAATTTAAATTAAAAGAGCTACCCAAAGCTAGACCTAATAGTAATAAAACTAGGCCTAATAGTATCAAAACTAAGTCTCCATGTCATAATTTGAGAGCTGGTTGGTGGCCCAAAAGAAAAAAAGCCTGGTACACCTTGCTCTGCCTTTTTTGGGGGGCTGGGAGGAGGGAAAGACAGGGTCTCATATAACCCAGTCTGACCTTGCCTCCCCTTCCCAAGTACTGGAATCATATGTGTAGGTTGCTGTCACTTCTGGTTTCCTGGTGGTCTAGGCTTAGTGAAACGGGCTCCTTCCTCTGCGTCCTCTGACCTTCAGCCTTACTCTTATCATCCATGGGCTCTGTGAAGTTCTGTCTTAAAGCTCAGGTGAGACTTCCTGAGAGCACAGCTAGACCTCTGAGGCAGGTGTGACCTTTTCCAGGAGAGAAAGCTAAAATACCATAAACTCGGTTACTTCCATCCTTTTTCATCTTTATCATGTTCTTTCCTTTCTCAGGATCATATTTCTTGACCAATTATGACCATTTAAAGGGAAGAAAATGAAAAGTCCCCTTCCTGATGTCTGTGAAACCTTCTGCTAGGAGTTCAAAGGAAACACCTCCTCTAAGTGTGTGTGCCTCTCCTGAGCACAGAGGGCAGGAGGACTGCGTCAGTGGAGCCCAGTCAAACGTACAGCTGGACAGCTCAGCCCTCATATTCTACTAAGTAGTCACAGAAATCTCATCTTCACACATGAAAGCCACCAGTCAGCCAATAAGTATCTCCTGAATGCCTGACTGTGCTCAGGGCCAGTTACACACGATGACACGATCAGCTCGGTATGATGTCGGTGTGATGGGTGCCAGGCTGCCAGGAGTCCTGCCCATGAGGACTTGTGGGCGGGGAGCCCAGCTTCCTTGTTCCAGGGCCTCAGTTTCCAAATGGACATGTAGAGATTACCCTGGGTCTTAGGTTTCTTCTAACTAGAACTGTGAGGAAGTCTAAAGCAGGGTCATGAATCCCCTCATCCCTCCATCTCCAGAGAGCCAGAGAGACTGAGCAGTTGTACTTAAATTGTGAGGTCTCTGCAAGGCCCAGCTTGGTTCACCTGGACGTGTGGGCATCCCCCCTGGCATGGTCAAATGGGCCACTCACCTGTGCCCTTCTCCCACATATTTCTCTCATTCATGAAATGTCCCAAGCTTGTCCTGCCTCAGGGCCTTCACACACGCTGGGCTTGCTGCTTGGGCGTCCTACAGGAATGGCAGTGGGCTCATCCCTTCTTCAGATCTCCTCAGTTGCCACCTTCTTCTAGAAGGTCACCTCTTATAATTCCCTATAAAGTTCTATGCTATTTTGGTGCCACCTTTCTTTGATTTCCTAGAATGTATAATCACTATGTCTGTTTGCCTCCCCCCCCCATCAGCTATAAGTAGGTGGGGTCCTGTTTTATTCAGAACTGTACTACACTCAGCCGGGAATGGTGGCTCATGGCTGCAATCATAGCATTTCAGAGGGTGCCATGGGAGGATTGCTGTGAGTCTGAGGTCGGTCTGGGTTAAAGAATGAATTCTGGGTCAGCCTGGGCTACACTGAGATTCTGCTTCAAAAAGTTAAAGAGATAAATTATGGGACACGAGAGGTGGGTCAGCAGGGGATGGACACCATCTTCAGGCCTCAGAGGGCACTGTACCCACACGACAGACACTCACACATATACAAAAAGCTTTGTTTTTTAAATTCTATACTCAATGCCTAATACTGTACCACATTCCAAGGGAGTCCATGGCACCTGGATGTGTTTCCCACTCAGTCTCCTTCAGGGCTCTGGGATCAGTCTCGACTCAGAGCTTCAGGCGTTTCGTCTGTTTGCTTTCTGCTTTTATTTATTTATTTTGTTTTTGAGGCAGGGTCCCACTATGTAGACCTGGCCGGCTTGGGAACGCTCTCAAATAGACCTTGCTGGCCTCGAACTCACAAGAGCAGGGATTGAAGGTGAGAGTCACCAAGGCCAGCTTGCCTGCCGTTTGAGTCCTTTTTTCTTTTCTTTCTCGAGGGGATGAAAAAAATAATCTTACGTCCTCACAACATATTCACGCTCACCGCAGTGACTTCACGACCGTGTGGGTACTGTCACAATGCCCTCAACGTCCCCTCTCAGAAACCTCGGACCCGGGCGGCGCGCTCGCGCACCGATGACGTCACACCCAGCGCTGGCGTCACGTGCCCCCCCGCGAGGGGTGGGGCCTGAGGGCGGCGCTTCCGGTCGGCGGAGCCTGGCGGCCAGAGTGGC
The DNA here is from genome assembly GCF_982192425.1 of Myodes glareolus. Taxonomy (NCBI): domain Eukaryota; kingdom Metazoa; phylum Chordata; class Mammalia; order Rodentia; family Cricetidae; genus Myodes; species Myodes glareolus. Next base: position 123,588,008 of record NC_142027.1, read on the forward strand.
GGCAGCGGCGGCGGCGGCCGAGTGGCGGGATGGCGGGCGCCGCGAGCGAGTCGCGCTTCGCGGGGCTGTCGCTGATGCAGCTGCACGAGCTGCTGGAGGACGACGCGCAGCTCGGCGACATGGTCCGGGGGATGGAGGAGGTGAGCTCCTTGGAACGGGGCGAGGGGGGCGCTCGGACGGCGCGCTGGCAGCCAGAGCGGGGCCCTGGGGCGAGGATTGGGGGCACGGAGGGCCCCAGGCCGGCTCGAGACGGTGATCAGAGCCTAGAACGTCGCGGTGTTTGGGGCCGCGAGAGGGAGTGAGGGCTCTGAGATTGGGTCGGTAGCTGTGGAGGGGACTGCGGTTGCGTCTCCCGAGGACTCTAGGGCACCAAGGCAGGTAGATTAGGCTCGGATTTGGAAACGCTTCGAGGAGGAAGGTTGAAAAGTCGTCGGGGCACTGTAGCCAGTCCGTGCGACTCGGATCGGGGGACTAGCTGGAGTTGACGGACGGTTCCTAGATGGGCGTGTGGGGAGCAGAGGTCTGTAGCTGAGTCTGGGATGAGATTCTGAGAGGGGTTCTCGAAGTTCAGAGGCTCCAGGCCACAGACAGCTAGGGTTGAGGTGGGAAGGGGCCCCGTGGCTGCCAGCTCCCCAAGTGCGCCTTCCCGTCAAAGTGGCCCTAGCAGAGTTGGCTCAAGAGTTCCTTCCTTTGCTTGTTATGTGCACGGTCTGTGGGTAGCAAGAGGCTCCCTTTTCCCAGGCATCCCGGCCTTCATGGAGAGAAGGGATGAAGGGAATTCTAGCATGGCTGACTGTACCTCATGGTTGTCTGCCCACCTCTTTGGGTTCCTGAAATTGCTTCTAGCCACAGAGTAAATGGGGGCTGGGAGCTGACTGCTGACCCCCCCCCCCCCCCCCCGCTATATTCCAGGGCCTGCCCAGCCTCTGGAAGGCATGTGCCCGCCCATGTTATCTTCCTCCACACCTCGCCTGTGGTTTGCTCTGAGTGACTGACTTCCCTTTTCGCTTCTCTCCCAACTGGTCCTGAGTCTGAAGCACCCTGAGTCTGGGGTTGACAGATCTAGCTATCCCTGGCCCACCTACCTCTTTTGTCTGGGAAGTCTGAGTTTCCCTAGGCCCGCAGTGCCTAGCTTCTCCTCCTGCCAGAAGCTGGTGTAAGGGGCTTTTGGCAGGCTTTCCGAAGAAGGATTGTTCAGCACCCAGCCAGCCCCCTTCCAAGGGGTCTTGTACATTCAGAATCCCTGGAAACCCCTCAACAGTTCATTGTCTGCCTCCACAGAGAGGCCACTGTAGTAAGATGGTATCAGTCTTTCCATTAATACACCCCTTGTATTCATGGGCTTTGCAACTTGGCACATAGAACATTGCCCCGAGATGTAATTTACCCAGTTTGTGGTATCCATGTGGCAATTTCCATTCTGGAGAATAAGAGACAAAATCCGTCTTTCGTGGCTGTATTGAGAATTCCGTGTCTGCACAAGAAACGGCAACCCTTGCTTTGCTTCTCTGTTATTTCTGGGAGATGTTTCGTTGGCTGTGGACAGAGTAGCTTTTTACTTTAATAATAACACGCTAGGGGTGCTTTTCAGCATGCGACCCTGCCTGCAAGCTGCAACTTTGCTATATGCGACTATTCTGTCTCAGCCAGAATAGCTACTGGAACTCTGTAGGTGGAACATTTAATAAAATAGATTGCTGTTTAGTGGAGGGATTGGTGGGAAGTGAGTCAAACTGCCTGCTGGTGGGTTACTCTAGCCTCCCTAAAAATCTGGAGGTTGTTTTTATTGTTTTTGGGGGGGGCAGGATTTCTCTGTGTAACATCCCTGGTCATCATCCTGGAACTTGCTCTGTAGACCAGGCTAACCACGAACTCGGAGATCCGCCTGCCTCTCCCGAGCGCTGGAATTAAAACAAGGAAACAGCTAGAAAACCAGAACCCCTGGTTTCCTTGTTTTAAAAGCATGACGGCTTCAGAAACCAACTATTGCAGAGTAACTTCAGTTACTCCGTGGTCTGCTTGGACGGGGTCCGGCAGTTCTCAGCATTTCCATACGGTTCTACGGTAGGAAGGACACTTGTATTCAAAAATTAAATTTAAAATCCTGTTAGATTCATTTGACTTTGTCCTATTACAAATCTCCAGGTTTCAGCTGGGGAGGGGGGTGCACACCCCTTTAATTCCATGTATTTATTTGGGGATGGTTTCAAGAGACTACTCTGTGAACTCCTGAGCAAATGGAGTGTCTGTGATAAAGGGTTAAGGAACATCGGGCTTTGGAATTGTAGACTGTGGGCTGTACTTGGCTGCTTTCTTGCTGTGTGATTGTAGACAGGTCACTGCACCTCTCTGAACAGCTCTTGGGAAGGACTGTATGATGGTAATGGTGACTTTAAACCCTAACACAGCTTTTGGTTAGTGTTCAACATTCAGTAGCGAGTAGTGGCTGGAACTGGAGTGGTGGGAAGACCTGCATTCGGTCCCCAGAACCCATGTAAAAAGCCAGGAATGCTGACATACCGTTGTCATCCATTTGGCTCCCCCAGGACGGGGAAGACAGGAGGATCCCTGAAGAGGCACTGTCTCATAGAACAAGGTGGACTACACCTGAGGCTGGAGCACCGAGCCTTCCCTCTGGCCTCCACACTCTTGTGTGCATGCTGCCCTGTGTGCCTGTGCACATATGTGTCTGAGTACACAGAGAGTGAGTGCGTTAACACCTGGGGATCTCTTTAAAAAAATAATTGATGTCATCCCAACAGATGAATAGGGTCTTATTTAGAAAACTTTAAAGTAAATTCAGACTTGCCGTTAGTCTAGTAAACATCGTACCTTTGTACAGTCGGAAGGGTCAAGGGTCGTGTGACTTGGTGGCTCTAGGAAGCATGGGGAGTGACTCTAAGCAGAGTCTCATAATCTGAAATGAAGGCTCACACTCCATCTCTCTCTCTCCTCAGCTGGCAGGAGGAAGTGTTTAAATTGTAGAGTAGGCTTCTCCCAGCCTGAGGGGATGTTTTGTGGCTGCCATAAGTGTGTCTTGTTGGAGGACTCACTTGGGCTTAACTGCAGGGGCATGTGTCCGCTTACACTGTTTTAATTGCAGCCTGCGAGTTTGAGCACAGCTCAGGACATTAAAATGATGCCGGTGCTGTCGGCTCTGGGCCCGCGTGTGCTCTCTTTTCCCATCTCTCCTGTCCGGTCTGCTGCCCCTTAAATGTGACACCATTAGTGGCCTTTTCATCTTTGAGGGGGAGGGAACCATGTTTGTGTCCTGCCTGTCCTGGTACTTACTCTGTAGACTAGGCTGGCCCACAATCCGCCTGCTTCTGCCTCCCAAGCACTGGGACGAAAGGCGTGCACCCCCCACACCTGGCTGAGGTTTTGAGTGCAGATGGGTGCTGGTGTACAGGCAGGGGTCAGAGAACAGCTTGGGGATAAGTTCTTTTCCTTCTCTGTGGGAAGGAGGGCTGAACTCAGACTTTCACAACAAGAACCTTTGCCACCTAAACCAGTGGTTCTCAACCTGTGGGTTGTGACCCCTCTGGAGATTGAATGACCCTTTCATAGGGGTGGCCTAAGACCATGGGAAAATACAGATGTTTACACTACGATTCTTAACAGTAGCAAAATTATAGTTATAGAGCAGGAGTAAAAACAGTTTTATGGTTTGGGGGTCACCACAACTTGAGGAACCGTACAAAGGGTCACAGGGTTAGGAAGTGGAGAGCCACTGCCCTAAACCGTCTTACTGGCCTCCTTTCTTGAACTTATTTCTACATGCCTGTGGAATGTGCCTTTATCTGTCCACATGAACCATGTTGACTGGCAAGGCACTCCCATAAAAGGAACAGTTGCTTGGGGATTAGGCAAGCACACCCTTGGGTCACTTGTGTCTTCTAAGGAAATGGAAATGCTGCCTGCCCGCCGGTCAGGACCTCCTCACAGAGGATTCAGAGTCCTCAGCCTTGTTCCTGTGGGAATGGAGGTGCCAGCATACACAGTGCTGGGCGTCTGAAAAGAGAGTTCTGTGGAAAGTAAAGAACTCTGTCTGGAAGAAGCAGCCTCCATAAGGCCTGTGCTCTGCGTGTGACAGCAGCTCCTGCCCCGGTCACAGTGGCTCCTTGAAATGGAACGCTCATCCCTGGCTGAGTCATTGCTGGTGGGCCTGGGTTTTTAGAAACCAAGACTCGAATTTGCTGAGGGTCTGTACTGGGTTTCACTCTGAGTCTTAGCTGTCCTGGGCCTGACTATGTAGACCAGGCTGGCCTCAAACTCACAGAGATCCTCCTGCCTCTGCCTCCTGGTGGCTGGGATTAAAGATGTGAGCCACCATGTCTGACTTTTTTCTGTTTTAAATAGCAGTGTAGTTGTATGGGGAGATGATAGGGAGGAGTCATGTGACTGGGTGACACCTTTTAGGGAGAGTGGTGGTGCCTGCCTTTTAGGATTTTGTGTGACCCAGAGCGAGTGTTCCCTAGAGGCCACCCCCTCTCTTAGTCAGAGCTTTTCTGAATTGGTAGATTGAAGCAGGTGGATTTTCACAAAATTGGGACCAGATGGAGCTCCAGTGTCAGGAGACTGTCCCTGAGAGAGAGACACTAGGGTCTGAGCATTGCCAGCCTTGCTGGCTTTCAGTTCTCCGCAGAGGTCTCCCTGCTCCCTCAGCCACAGACGTGCTCTTCATTTGTCGTCTGTGGCATTTGATGCCCATTTTATAAGCTGGTCACCTCCCTGTGGCCCTGCTCTGTACTGTCATCAACATAATGCCTAACAAAAAGGGTGTCCCCATCAGGGGTAGGTGGAAAGGGAGAGATGAAATCCTGTTGGAATGTGGGGCTCCCGCATGGCTCTTCCAGGATAGGGGTGTGTGTAGTGGCTCTGTAGTTCCCCAGAACCATCTCTGTGAGGTTCTGATTTCCACCTTCCTTGAGCGCTTGGACATCAAAGGATCTGGAAGGTTTGAATGATTGCTAGGTAGGTAGTGTGTCGGTGGAGCGAGGGGGTGCCGGCATATAACTGACAGAAGAACCCGGAACTCAGTGACTCCATTTGACAACACCCTCCTGCTGTGCTTTTGTCAGACGGGTCTGAAGGGGAGCTAGACCTGCAGGGTCTGTGTCCGGAGTTAAGGAAGGCCAGCTTGTTGTTCATGAGGTCCATAAGGACCGTAATGATAATAACACACCGTGATGCAGTGTTTGTAGTGGACGTTGTCATGGGGACTCACACCAAGTGCACAGAGCAAGGTTATCCGCAAAGACTCGGCAGCCACTGGCACCCAGAACATGCTGAGACTAGAGTTGTAGTTGGCCATTTCCCTCTTGGCCATCTCCTGGGAGAGCAGTCTTTACTGCCAGGACAAAGATGGAGACAAAGCTCCCTGCAGGACTTCTTCAGGAGGAAGAATGAAAGTCCAGATGTTACATGACTAGCTCTCACTAAGCAACCTCAGTTGGCCCAAACTCTCTGTAGAGTGAAGGGCTCTAGCAGGCCTGAATATAGCAAATACATCGCAGACAGACTTTGCCTTTTACTGTTCTCTCCCCTTCTGTCTTCCTTGCTAAACTGTTAGATTACGTTCTTTTGTTTGTTTGGTTGGCTGGTTGGTTGGATTTTTGTTTGTTTTTTGAGACAGGGTTTCTCTGTGTACCCCTGGTTGTCCAGGAACTCACTCTGTAGTGTTAAAGTCCAGCAGTGAAAAACCCCCTTTGAGCCTGGCAGTGGTGGCTCATACCTTTAATCCTAGCACTTGGGAGACAGGCAGGTGGATCTCTGTGAGATCGAGATCAGCCTGGTCTACAGGAGCTAGTTCCAGGACAGCCTCCAAAACTACACAGAGAAATCCTGTCTCAAAAAACAAAACAAACAAACAAACAAACAAACACCAGGCTCCCTTTGGCTACCCTAATTAATATGCCTATTTAACTTAACATACCCTAATTAACTTAAACACCTCATCCTAGCAGGGGTGTTCCCCTTTTTTCTATATAAACTCTCAAGTTTCCTCTGTTCAGAGTCCTTTGTCCCTCAGGCAAATACACCTTCCCTTCTCCCACATCCCTTTTCTCCCCTCTCCTTGTTCCTCTCTTAACCTCTGTGTCTTTGTCTCTTATTCCATTCTCTTTGTCCCTCTGGGCAAATAAATCTCCTTTGTGCTAAGAACTTGGTCTTGGGGTGTCTTGAACCGACTTTGAAGTCCTTTTTTGTTGTTTTTGGGTTTTTTTCTTTTGTTTTTTTTGAGACAGGGTTTCTCTGTAGCTTTGGAGCCTGTCCTGGAACTAGCTCTTGTAGACCAAGCTGGCCTCAAACTCACAGAGATCCGCCTGCCTCTGCCTCCCGAGTGCTGGGATTAAAGGTGTGTACCACCACTACCCATAGACAGTCTGGTCCCAAACTCCCATTCCTGTCTCTGCCTCCTGAGTGCTGAGACTAAAAGCGTGCACCACTATCTCTGATACTTCTTTCTTTTTTAAAACATTGTGCATTTCATTTATATGTGTGCCTGTGTGGAAGTCAGAGGACAGACATCAGGTTGCTGTTATGTTTACATGCTAAGCCATCTGGCTGACCACATAATTCTTTTAGATCAAAGCTTGTGTTATCTGCAAGGATTAACGAATGGCCTCTTGAGATTTTATTCATGTTTGTAGCCCAGTGACCAGCATGGTGAAGGGACACAGTGGGTGCCAATTAATGTTTGCCTACAGACAGCCAGTTTTATTCGTGTGGACATAGCTGAGTTCAAGGAGGTTTATTCATTTACCCAGCCTTTGTGGGGAGCCTGTTGTGTGCTGTGCTGGGAATGTGAAACTAGAAAAGCCACAGTTTTCTCTTTCTTCCTTTTTCTTTTTTGTGGGGCCAGGGATAGAGCGCAGTGCCTTCCACATGGGAGCCAGGTGCTCCACCATCAAACTGGACCCTCAGCCCCAGGTTTTCATCTTGTAGCCTCATACTGCTCTACAGGAAGCTAAATCCACACACCCTGGCCAGGGGAAACCCAGGAAGCCTTTGGGGCATGGGGGAAGGTCAACAGAGAGTGCTTCCTGGAGGAACTGTGACTCAGGAGCTGTAATTCAAAGGTTGAGGCCGAGTTAACCAGGTAATAAGGGAGCGGGCTTTAGGGCCTGGGGGTGGACAGCAGGAGCCAAGACTGCCAGGAGAGACAAGCACAGTGAAGTGCTAATGTGGCTAGGGAGGCAGGCAGCAGCAGATGGCCTGAGGCCGCCAGGGTAAGGAGCTTGGCCTGATCCTCTAGAGAGCCACTGCAGGGTTTAAGCCAGGGAGTGTTACAGTTGGCTGCCCTTGACATTTATGTAGATGATTCTGGTGTGCACATGGGAGTGTGTGTGTGTGGGGGGGGGATGAACTGGAGGGGGTAAGGTTAGGGAGCATGGAGATCAGTTCGGAGGCTGAAAGATAAAACTGAACCTTGAGCTGCCAAAATAGTGGACTTTGAGGTAGGAGACTGCGTTCCCAGCAGAGCCAGCTGGGGCTGGTTTTGCCCAGATGGAATAATAGTGAACCGGTATTGTGTGTCTGTCAGTCACACTTTATAGAGGGATATAGTGGAAAGCTAATAGATGTGAGAGTGTGTGTGTGTGTTCAGCAAGAAAATGACAGGAATAAAAAGCAAGATAAGTTATAAAAACTAGAAAAAGTGGAAAGTCAACCATATGTGTATATGTATGTATTTGCTCTTTTGTGGCGAGGGGAAGATGACAGCGTCTTGCTATGTAGCCCAGGCTGGCCTCAAACAGGTGCCCTTCTGCCTCAACTTCAGGAGTATTAGGACCACAGGTGTAGCTGCCATGTGATGTAGGGGGGGTAGACTAAGACAAGATTTGGGGTGCAAGAAAACTTTGGGGCAAGTTTCCCAAATGCTAGCTTCCCCACTGTCAGCGTGGTGGTAGTCTCAACAATAGCATCCTAAATCGGGGCCATGTGGGAAGCTCAGGTAGGGGCATGAATTAAGGCTAGACGGGGTGACAATAGTTGAGACCTTTATTTAACTAAAGAAAGGGAGCTGTAGCTCAGATGTGTGCATTTAATCCCCAGCACCAGATAGAGTGTGGAGGCTCTGTGTGGTCCTGGCACTTAGGAACTTGGAGGCAGGAGGGTCAGGCATTCAAGACAATCCTCAGCTATATAGGGAGATTGCTTCCACCCTGAGAAAGAAAAAGAAAAAGGCAATCCTATTTAGTTATTCTGAGGATGAAATAAGAAACTGTATAAGCTTTTCAGTACCTGATAATAAGTGAACTGAAAAGGCCTTCTGTAGTCCACACAGCAGTGTGGGGCCGCTGGAGCAGACAGACATTTCCCCTCAGGCATTAATTTCTGGAATCTTAATTCTTGGTGGTGATTACACAGCTCTCAGCAAATAGAGTTGGGGAAATGGTGGTTAATGGTCTGGGGAGGGGCTGCTTTGTTCATTTTGGCCAGGGGGTGGGAGGGTGGGAGTGGGCGGCACATGGGGGATAGGAAGGCTGTACACCTACTGCAGTATTCTGGTTTCCTGAACGTAGTAGACTCCTGGGGCCTCCTATGGGACGGATGCCATCTGCTGTGCCAAGGGCCCTGGGATATCAGTGGAGCACAGTAGATGGCAGGGTGTCACTGATGAGTTCTGTGGCGGGAAGGAAGGCCATGTGAGTTTGTGCTCTGTTTCAGGAGGGAAGTAGCTTGTGTTTGTTCTTTCTGATCCAGCCCATCAATGGCAGACAGGCCAGGGCACACCTTCAGGAACATCCTGCCCTGTCTGTGGGGGTCCAGGGATGGCCAGTCAGGTCGTCAGGCTTGCTACCACAGTCCCCGGCATGATTTTAAATGGCTACTTGACATCTCTTACTAATTTATGTATTCCTGGATATTCAGGTGGCCCCCTCCCCATCATAAATTTTGTAATTAACACATCCGTGAATTCTGTTAAGTGGCATTTAACTTTTCTTTTTTTCTTTTTCTTTACAGTGGGTTAGTCTGGGGACTTAGGTGATGGCTCAGTTGTTAAAAACACTCACTGTCTTTAAGTCATTGAGGGTGTGACTGGGACTGGTGGGTTCCTGACCCTTCTTTGCTCTTCTGTTTCCTGAGCTCCAGGTAGTTTTTTGTGTCTGTGTGTTGTTTCCCCACCCCCACCCCGTCCCTGCTCCCTGCCATTGCCATCTGGTCCTCCACCCTGGAAGCAGTGGGTAGGCCCTGTTAGGCCTAGAGACACACAAGTGTGAACAGCTAAAACAAAGCACGAGGTAAGCTGATTAACTCGGGTGGAGAGTCAGGACAGCCTTAGGCGCCTGGTTCTCTATATGAAATAACTAGATTTTTGTTAAGAAACTTATGTGGAATAATCTAGAGAGCAATAGTTTCTCTTTTGACTCTTTTTTAAACCACCTACAAAAAGGGAAAACCCCCAAACTCTTGATTAGAATAGGATTTTCTCATTTATACTGAAGTGAGAGTGTGTAATCAAAGTCATGAGAGTAAAGTTCACTAAACAGAGTTCAGGGGCTGGAGAGATGGCTCAGTGGTTAAGAGCGCTGCATGTTCTTCCAAAGGTCCTGAGTTCAGTTCCCAGCAGCCACATGGTGGCTCACAACCATCTGAAATGAGATCTGATGGCCTCTTCTGGCCTGTAGGCAGACACACAGACAGAATATTGTATAAATAAATAAATAAATATTAAAAAAAAACAGAGTTCAAGGTTAGAAAGGTCACGTCAAGATACATAAAGAACAAAGTCACCCATAGTCTTAACCAGCATAACCTAGGAGGAGAGGCAGTGTTCTTATTTACACTTTATAGAGACTGTTAAGTTTAATTCCTGGTTAATGGGAATCTGCCGCTGCTGGTGTAATAATAAATCCAGGTTTATTCCGAGCACAGCATTCCTGGGTGGCCCCAGGGGAAGCTGAGGAGACCACGTGTTTGTTCTGGAGAGGGCACTTTAAATACCCTGTAGGAGTGGTCTTGAGCATCTCTGAGGTGGTGTCATCATCTGACAGGCTTTCTCAGGGACAGAGTCTGGACTAAGGCAGCTCCAGGGGGAGGGGGCTTGGAGTAGAGTCTCCAACTGAACATTCCAGACTCTTTGGGATGCCAGGGTCTAGAATGAAGCCTTCATCCAAACAGAGACTAAGCTAAAAAGGTCCCCACATGAATCTCTTGAAGTTGTGGGTAAAAGGAAATAGAAAACCAAGACCTGGGTGCTCTGGTGGTTGTCCTGGACAGAAAGCACGAAGAAAACTCAGGCTCCAGGGTGAGCCGTGGCATGCCCTCTTAGTTCCAGGGTGAGCCGTGGCATGCCCTCTTAGTTCCAGGGTGAGCCGTGGCATGCCCTCTTAGTTCCAGCCACTGGAGGGGCTGAGAGAGGAGGGTCACCTGAGCCTATGAATTTAAGATCACTTAGGGCAACATGGGGAGATCTGTCTCCCACAAAGAGGAAAAAATGAAAATGTTGGGGTTTAGGAATTTTAGTAAGCTTAATTTTTTTAGAGGGTGGACTGGAGAGAGGAGAGTCTTCATTTTTAAATTACCACAGAAGTAGCCTGGCAGAGGTGGCGCACGCCTTTAATCCCAGTACTTAGGAGGCAGAGGCAGGGGGATCTCTGTGAGTTTAAGGCCAGCCTGGTCTACATAGTGAGTTTTAGGACAGCCAGGGCTACACAGAGAGACCCTGTCTCAAAAATCAGCAAAACAAACAGAACCACCACAGAAGCTACAGGTTGAGATCTCCACTTCACTAACTGTCCCAGCAATTCAATTCCACGTCTCTGCCATCGACAAAAGTGACTGAGGGGCCAGGGAGACGGGTCACGGTGGTGACAACCTGAATTTGATCCCCAGAACCCACGTGGCGTAGAAGAGAATTAAAGTCCTGTAAGTTGTCCTCGGACCATGTGCATGTTTCGCCTCGCCACGTGATGTGCCCATCATTTGCATTTCTAGTTTGCTTACCAGCATGCGTGCGATTAAGTTTTCTAAAGGGACTGAGCCAGGCGTGGTAACGTGTGCCTGTCACCCTAACTATTAGGAGGCTGATGCAGGAAAATCATTTCAGTGCAGAAGTTAAGACAGCAGTGCAGTGACACCTCATTTAGAAAAATAAATAAATAGAAGCAGATGTGGTGGGACACGCCTTTAAACCCAGTACTTGAGAGGCAGAGGCAGAAGGATCTCTGAGTTTGAGGCCAGCCTGGTCTACATAGTGAGTTCCAGGACAGCCAGAGTTATGTAAAGAGACCTTGTCTCAAAACACCTACATAAATTAAAAAGTGACATTTTGGGGTGCTGTGATAGCGTGTGCTGAAGAAGACCACTGGCCTGGTGGGGTTGGCTGTGTGCGACACTGCACACCAGAGGCTAACAATACTGCATACAAAGATTCTTGATGTTCTGAAGAAGTTCCCTAAACATGCAGAGCAGATCACAGTGAGAAGCTGGATATGGTCAAAGCAGAACAGATGTTAAAAAATGAGAAAACTTGCTTCAGGTGATTCTTTGTGTGTGTGTTTTTCGAAACGGTTTCTCTGTGTAACAGTCCCAGCTATCCTGGAACTAGCTCTTACCGACCAGGCTGCCCTCAAACACACAGAGATCCGCTGTCTCTGCCTCCCAAGTGCTGGGATTAAAGGTGTGCGCCACTACTGCCCGGCGTCAGGGTGACTCTTCAGTCTGAAAATGAACTAAGTCTGGCAAGGAAGGTGCTACAGTGGAAGCCGTGGGAGCCACTGGTGGGAGAGCCTCCTGTCAACCAGCAGAAGTGGCCAATATCACAGTGTCTCATGGTTGATGCTAATTAAATGTGGAATTAAATGTTCTGTTATGCTTTTTTAAAAAAAGTGACAGCCTTTGCTCCTCATGGTGAGCCTGGTGTTACTGCAGCTCTCAGCAGCCACGTGCTAACCAAACTGCCAGACCTTTCTCCTGCTGATGAACTGGGAGTGGAGAAGGAAGGGCAGCTTCCATGAAGACCAAACAGTGTGCTTTAGAAAGTGCAGATACAAAGTATTTCACCAGGAAGACCACAAAAAACCAGAATCTCGCTGTTGATTGAGGTGTGTATTATACCAAGAGCAAATCAAAGAATTCCAGGATCCTGCTCTCGTGGTACCTGTCCAGTGCCTGAGTTTCCATCTCTGTGGAAGGATGAGACCATGTAAGAAAGAAGAGGAGGCTGGAGAGATGCATTGCTCTGTGGCCGGAGCACTCACTTCTCTCCTAGAGGACCTGGGTTCAGTTCGAAGCACCCACGTGACAGCTCACAACCATCTGTAACTCGAGTTCCAGGGGATCCAGTGCCCTCTTCTGGCCTCTCTGGGCACTAGGCATGCATGTGGTGCACATACATACCAAATAAATACATCTTTGAAAGTGGAACCCCAGCCTACAAACTACAATCCCAGAGAACTTAGACAACAATGAGGACACTAAGAGAGACTTACATAGATCTAATCTACATGGGAAGTAGAAAAAGACAAGATCTCTTGAGTAAATTGGGAGCATGGGGACCTTGGGGGAGGGTTGCAGGGGGGAGGGAAGAGGCGGGGAGGGGAGCAGAGAAAAATGTAGAGTTCAATAAAAATCAATAATAGATAGATAGATAGATTAAAAAAAAAGAAAATGGAACCTTTGTTTCATGAAAAGACCTTGAGAGCTAGGGAGACGGCTCTGGGTAGTGTTTGCAGAACTGCGTTCTGTCCCCAGAAGCCATGTGTAAAACCCAAACTCCTATAAGTGTGGCATGTAGTATGCTGGCAGGGCACTGAGTATCCCATGAGAAATCTTGTCTAAAAGTAAGTCAATAAAGTGGATGGCACTTGAAGAATTAACTCCTACCATGTCCTCTGGCTTCCACACACTTGTGCACACACACGTGCGCCTGCACACATACAAAGAAAGACCTGTGTCGTAAGTGGGGGCGGGGGAAGAAAGGGCACATTCCTGCCTTTAAAATGGCTAGCCAGTGCACACCTGTTACCCAGTGCTCCTGAGGTGGAGGAAGGGAGGGTTAGGGGTATGAGACCACTGGACTGCATAGTGAGGGCCGTCTCAAAGAAAACAACAGCCGAGATGTTTATGACCATGATGCCTAGCCAACTAACAGCTAACTGGTTCTGATTATGTACAGAATTCCTAGGCTTAGCAGCAGAGATTGGGATTTAGTGGTTTGGGAAAGCATGCGCGCGCGCACACACACACCGAGATTTTAGGGGACGCCAGGGACAAGGGGAGGTAGCATCACGATCAGTGTGGGTGGTCCATCCTGCCTTCCTGTCCTCCGTTCTCATTTCTTCCTTCCTGCCTCTGCACAGGGTCGGAGTTACCATAAAGCAGGTGGCTCCAGTCAGGTCACATCTCAAAACGGAACCACTGTCAGCCACTCAGGCCTGTCACGTTTCATTGTTCCTCACACAGTACCCACGTAATTCCAAGTCTCGAGGGCTTGCTTATTTTTATCTGAATATTAGGAAATGAGCCTTCCAGGAAATGCCCAGCCCTGGTATGTCGTCCTGTCAGAATGAGGGCACTGGCAAACTGTGACCCAGAGTCGACTTTATTTCTTCTCTGGGACTGGTCCGATTATTTCCAAGCCTTGACATTTGCATTTCTGTGAGCTCTTGTTCTTCAAGTCGGTGGGTTCCTAACTTTAGCCACAGTGCCAGCTCCATGTGGGTGGACAGGAGACTGAGTTTAGTGGTCACTGGCTGCTCCTTTCTGAGAAAGCAGCTTCCACCCCAGCAAGAAGGTATTGTGGAGCCAGGTAGTGATGGTACACACCTTTAATCCCAGCACTCGGGAGACAGAGGCAGGTGGATCTTTGTGAGTTCTAGGCCAGCCTGGTCTACAGAACAAGTTCCAGGACAGGCTCCAAAGCTACACAGAGAAACCCTGTCTCGGAAAACCAAAAAAAAAAAAAAAGTGATTGGAAATCTCTGGTCTTTAATGTGGCTTTTTTCTATTTTGAGGCAGGGTTTTACTATGTAGCTCCATAGTGTATTGGAATCCACTATGTGGATCAGGCTGTCCTTGAACTCACAGAAATTCGCCTGCCTCTGCCTCCTGCGTGCTGGGATTAAAGGCGTGCACCACCACCACCCAGAAACCCTTAGTTCTCAGCCAAGTTGGTGGAGCTTTTGATAAGCAGCTGGTGAGTTCCTTCCTGAGTGGGCTGTGTCTTGGAGCTGGTTTCACACAGCCCCCGGGACAGTTTCACTGTGTTCTGCAGCTCTTCCGCTGTGTTTCTGTGCCGTCAGAGTTCCGTTTGTCATTGTGCTGGGCAGCCTGACTCTGCTAGGACCTTCTGAATGAGAAAGGGAATGTGTGTTGACATGGTCCTCAGACTGCAGCAGACCCATGAGGACTAGGTCAGGTCACAGCCTCCTCAAAACCCAAAGTCAGTGCAGGCTGGCGTCTGTCTGTGGGTAGCTTAACTCTCTCTGGACGGGAGATGAAGTCGTGCTGTCCACAGGGCCAGCAAGGCCTCTCAGAGGGTAAAGTGACTGTCTCCAGGTATTATGACCGCCTGCGTTTGATGAGAGAACCAGCTCTCATTAGTTGTCTTCTGACTTCACTCATGTGCACACGCGTGCGCACACACACACATATGTAATATAGAAATAGCCTCGTGTGACTGGAGAGATGACCCTGCAGTTTAGAGCACGGACAGCTCCTGCAGAAGGTCCGAGTTTGGCCCAGCCGCAACTCCTGCTCCAGCATCAACTCTCACTCGTATCCACACATGGACACACATGAATATGGGTTGAAGAGAAACCCACGACTGGGTGAATGACATTCAGATGAATGGCTGAGGTAGGTCAGAGGAGCCTGGTGAAGGAGTTACCTGCAGAGCATGCGCACTCGACACAGACTTAGGCCTGCACTGAGCTGAGGCTTGGCTCTTGTCATCCTGTTACAGAGAGTTTAACATTTCTCGGAAGTGGCCAAAGTCAGAGGCTGTGTTGTCTGACGACGACCTTGCTAATTAATTGGACAGTTTTAGGGTGTTATACAGTTGCTAACTCCCTCCCGGAAGTTGGTTTCATTTGTTTGGTTTTGTTTCTTCTGGTCTTTTGAGACAACAAGAGCCTTGCACTGGGCTGGTGGCCACTAAGCGTGCCTTTAATCCCAGCACTTGGGAGGCAGAGGCAGGTGGATCTCTGAGCTCAAGACCAGCCTGGTCTACAGACTGAGTTCCAGGACAGCTAGGGCTACACAGAAATCCTATCTCGGGAAATAAAAAACCTTTACACTGCAATCCAGCAACAGACTTTCAGCCATCCTCCTGTCTCAGCCTCCGAGTGCTGGAATAACAGGTATAAGCCACTACGTCTAGTTCAAAAGTTGGTTTTCAAAAGGTGAAAGGGGAGGAAAATACCATGTTGTTCCTATGTAAGTTGTGTTTCATGTGATCAAGTAAGGCAAAAAGTTCTACAGAATTTGACCAAGACTTGTAGGTGATGACTGATGTTGAGTCGTCGGTTTTAGAGAGTGACTGTGGCATTGCAGTTAGGGCTGCAGAGTTCTTGCTCACCGTGTTCCCCAAGTGCCACCACACCCAGCACCCAACACATTTTTAAGGATGAATGGCAGGGTGCTGCTTTAAAATACCTTAAAGGTAAAAACTGTGGGTGACCCAGTGTAGATGGGTCCTCCAGTATGGGCAAGACTGGTCCAGTGTCCAGCCCTTTACATGAACGAAAAGGGGCTGAAATGTTAAGACCTGGAATAGGCTTGCACGTGCCTGCGTCATCCTGTAGCTGCTTTGCGCATGGACATAAAGCAGACTGGAGTGGGGGTGGATACTAGGTGGCTGTTAGAACATGGAAGTGGATGGTAATGAATGTACGTCTCCATTTTTCCTGGCAAAGCTGTGCAGAAAACACCTAGCCAAAACCTCCACCAGCATCACAGCAGAGCCCAGACCCCAGGCATAGCGCGTGCTGAGATGTGGGCACAGTGAAGTTTTCAGTTAACACCTAAATCTCCATGGTCACATATTCCAAGGCTTTCACTTGGGCACTGCGCTCTTGTCCGAAGGAAGGCCCACGCTGCTAGTGGCCGGATGCATGCCTGCATCTGGGCAGTTCCTTATGCACACGGATGATCGTGATCACGAGACCCTGGAGGTCTGGGCTGCTCCCAGATCATCGTCAGCTCTTAGATGTGCATCCTCTGTGTCTCTGGAATGAACGAGAGAATGAACTAATGAATGAATGACCAGTTACTGTGTTAGAACATGTTGTGACTGACCAGGATGAGCAGCTGCATGTGTTTTGTAAAATACACTTTCCCTCCCCCCACCTCCTTCCAATCCTCCCTTTCCAAATTGACAGCTCCAAAAGGCAACCAGTAAGGATGTCATCCCTGTAGGAGGCTGGTTCTCCTCTCAATGTCATTATTTGCCTAGTTCTTTGCTCATGGCTGGGACCCTGTGAAACTTCCGGTTTTTTAAATAAATGGGTAAATTACAGTGGACTCAGGGCTGTCATGGTACCTCGGCTTTCACATGCCCGTTGAGCCTTGTAAGTGGGGAGGGTTGACTCTCAGCTGGCAAGGGCTCACCAAGCACCCCCGCGTCTGAAGTGCCTGGTGCGCTGGGGTCTGCATTGGCAGTTGTCACGATCTTACTTTCCCTCTATTTCTAGCTGTGCTCTTGCTGTGGCGAAGCAGGATGACGGGTGGTCTCCAGATGCTGTGACTACAGGCTAACGGTGATCTACAATGCCAGCAAAACTATGTAGACAACTAGAGACTCCACCCGTGTGTATGTGTGTGCCTGCACGTGTGTGTGTGCACGTGTGTATGTATGTTGCTGTGCTGCACGAGTGTGTGTGCACGTGTGTATGTGTGTTGCTGTGCTGCACGTGTGTGTGTGCACGTGTGTATGTGTGTTGCTGTGCTGCACGAGTGTGCTTCTCTGCTTTTTAGTTTTGCTGCTTTAAGACAGGGTCTAACTTTGTAGCTCTAGCTGTCTTTGAACTTGCAGCTATTCTCCTGTATCTGGAATGTCGGGATCATACAGGACGCACTACACGGGACTTATAATTCTGTTCCGAAGGGGCTGAGTGTCCTCATCAGATGGGTGGCTGCATAGGGAAAACAGGCTTCCGGCCAGACACAGGCACATGGGTGGAGGGATCCCCATGGGAAAGGGGAGTGCTGGGAGCAAGTCTGGGAGGAAGGACAGCGTGAGGGAAGAGGGCCTGGTTGACCTGCTGTGACTCCTTCCATCTTTGGGACTTCGAGGAACAGAGCAGGCGTGAGGGTCACCTCATGGAAAGCAAAGATGCTAGCACTGGGCTAGTGCCCTGTGGCTGCTGTAGCAGGTCACCACAACACAGCACTGTAGTCTCACAGCAGGAATGCCTGTGGCATAGTTCAGGGGCCAAAAGCCTGGCATGACGTGCCTGTGTCCCTGGAAGAATCCAGGAAAACATCATCCGTCTTGCCTTTCACTTCTTGCTGAGCCAGCGCCCTCGAGGCTATGGTGGGTTGTGGTCACAGTTATGTCAGTGGAAAAGAGCATTGAGGGTGAGGGTCTGGTTCGGAGTGGGCTGCACAGGTAGATAAAGGCAGCCACTGCCAAGATTGGCAGAGGGGTGGGCAGGACAGTGGGGACCTTGGAGTCACATGAACAAATCTGGTGGAAAGTGTTGTGTCTGTCAGATTTCTGCTTACTGCCCAGTAATGTGTTTGCGTGTTAAATACAGCAAGATTGCACACCTTGTACATACACTAGGCCTGCAGAAAGTGGTCAGAGGCCACTCAGGTTGTGACCTTCAAGTCACTGGACTTGCATCAAGTGACAGACTTCCAGTACTGATAAGAACTTTCAAGCCGAGTGGTGGCAGCACACACCTTTAACCCCAGCACTCTGGAGGCAGAGGCTGATAGATCTCTGAGTTCAAGACCAGCCTGGTCTGCACAGCAAGTTCCAGGACAGCCAGAGCTACACATAGAAACCCTGTCTCAAAAAACCAAATAAAGAGAGAATTTCCATTCATTTGTTCATATTTGCTCCTGTAGCTCAGCAGTGCCTTTGGTTTGTCATGCTGAGGTCGTCTTGTGTGTAAAGAGGGAGTCAGAGACTGCCAGGACTGGTTTCCATGAAAAAGACAGTTTGGGCGGTAGAGGTGCACGCCTTTAATCCTAGCAGTTAAGAAGCAGACAGTTCTGTGAGTTCAATGCCAGCCTGGTCTACAGAGCGAGTTCCAGGACAGGCTCCAAAGTTACACAGAGAAACCCTTTCTCAAAATCTGCTCCCCCTCCCAAAAAGTTAGGAAATGGGGACCGACTTGTCTGCCTTAGCGTTTAGGAGACAAGGGAGCCAGACCTGGTTGGCTTAAACCTGTCTCCTCCTGTCTTATACTCCTCTCTAGTGCTGGGATTAAAGGTGTGCGTCACCACTGCCTGGTCTGTATGGCTGATCAGTGTGGCTGTTTTACTCTCTAATCTTCAGACAAACTATTTATTAAAATACAAATGAGGGGGCTGGAGAGATGGCTCAGTGGTTAAGAGCATTGCCTGCTCTTCCAAAGGTTCTGAGTTCAGTTCCCGGCAACCACATGGTGGCTCACAACCATCTGTAATGAGGTCTGGTGCCCTCTTCTGTTCTGCAGACATAAACATGGACAGAATATTGTATACATAATAAATAAATAAATAAGTAATTAAAAAAATAAAATACAAATGAAGTATCACTACATTTACCCTTTTTGTCTAAAATAAAAAAGGCTGTAATTAATATAAGAAAAACTATATACAATAAATACAATATATAGGCAATAAATGCATCAATAATGTCTAGTCCATTTGAGTTTGACAAATTCAGAGAAAATACTCCATATCCATCCTATCTTGTGAGTCCAAAGTCTTGTACCTAATTTACTTTCTGTCATAACTTGCTTTCTGCATCTGGTAAACAAGGGAAACTAGAACTCTCTAGTCTTCAACTCCCTCAGAGACCTGGCCTGATGGCCAGTGAGCTCCAGGTCAGCCTGCCTCCCCCCACCCCAGTACTGGAGACACACCTGGCTCCTACATGGGCACGAGGGATCTGAACCCAGTCCTCAGACTTGTACCTGATGGACTCTCTCTCCAGCTGCCCCCCCCCCCATTTTGAAAGGAAGGCACTTTATTTTTCCAGGTGTCTGCCTTCTGTTTTCAGTGACATCAGAAAGGTGGAGTTTTGTTTGTGTGTGTTTATTGTAAGGGGGTGACTTTTTCTTTGTGGGGTTGTATGACTGTTAAAATGAGTCAGGTGATTAAAAAAGCCAGTGGTAGTTCAGAGTAGAAAGGGTTTGAAAGTGAATGATCTCACACACACACACACACACACACACACACACACACACACACACACGGCCAGGGTGGCTGTGTTAACTGACTTGGGGCTAATGTCCTAGACAGCCTTCCTCTAGTTCATGGGCAGAAGTAGCCATGCAAATGGGGCCCTGATAAACATGTCACACACCCCAGTTCGCTGTGCTGGAGGAGGAAGCTGAAGTGAAACTGAGAACATTTGCAGAAATGGTTTCCTGAAAAGATTTCTTCGGGTTATGTTAGGGTTAAGGAAAAGGATGGACCGTGGGAAAGAGCAAGGGGCCCTGCCACTGTGTGCGTGTGTCATGCTGCTGCTGTCACCAAGACAAGGGTGTGGACAACTTGGATTCTCTTTAAGTCTGACATTTGTTAGAGTGGACGTCCCTCTGTAGTCTCAGATCGCTGGCTGGGCCAAGGTGGCCCTGCTGATCTTCCCTGGTCCTTCCATCCTGCCCTGTCTCTGCCAAAGTTACAAAAGCTAAGAAAAGGTTCTCCAGCCCACAGCATACCGACCCTTGTCCTTGTTGCCATTGCCCTCCTGGAGGTTGGGGCTTCTCTGAGTGGCCATTTAGGATTTGCTGTCATTTGTTCGCGTGAAAAGCATCCGCTGGCCCAGAGGGTGACAGTTTAGCAGCTGTCAGCGTTGAGAGTTTGACTGCTTTTATTGGTGGGTGGCTTTGGCGCGAGTCCTGTCAGATTGTCTTGTTTTTAGTTCAGGCTTCAGTATGTTTTCTGGGACTTTGCGCTGTATAGGGCAAGTGGTCCTGACGGTACCCTGTGGGACAAGAGGTTTTATATTTGCATTTTGTAGAGGAACAGAAGTGGTGCATCTCAGTTTAGCCATGTGGGTCCCCTGAGAGTTTGGGAAGCTGTCTGCCTGGGCCTCCAGACAGTCGGTGGTTGGTCTGGGTTCAGGGTGTGTGCGCCTAGAGCTCAATGCATGATAGGCTGGTGCCCTGCTGCTGAGCTGTGCATTTAATGGTGGAAGCAAGTGTTGAATGTCACCTTTCCCACGCCCACCTCACGACCCCAGGCTCACTGTGTTGCTTCTGCTAAGAACTTCTAGGGACATTCTACTTTGGAAACTACCCACAGTGTGTGACCCTACGTGCCCCCAGATAGACTTAGACTCAAGTGACATTCTTAGAGAGCTCGGCGGGCACACAATGCTCTATGTCCCTTGACAACAGCTCACTTATTCCTGCTCCATATTTTGTTACCTTTCGCACTGTTCAATGGTAGAGGTGAAACCAGGGCTTTGCGCATGATTAACCAGCAAGCACACTGGATCCCAGCCTTGTTCTGAGATTGAGAATTGGGCTCAGATGATTTCTGGTCTGTTTTGTAAGGGGGAGGGTGCACACTGGTGGGTCAGCAGATTGCACTGAGTGGTCCCTGTGCTCTGGAGCCTGTTGTGCCAAACACCATCCAATAGCTCGGATTTTGATGGGATGCGACAGACAGACGGTGACCAAGAAGAGACATTTCTTCTGTGAAAGAGTGAGTGCTGTGACCGTGGTGGCTGAGTTTAGGGTAGTCAGGGTAGCCTCGGAGTAAGAGCATGCTTATTACTCCATGCTTACTTCCAGAGCACGCATGCTCAGCTGCTGGGAAAGGGGCGAGAGTGGCTGTGCAGAGGCGGAAGACACTTTGCTGAGGAGTGTTCCTGGTGTGAGCTTCCTGCCTACCTTAGGCCTGGAGGGTGGTGGCTTTTTCAGCAAATGCTGTGGGACGAAGAATTATAGTTCAGTATTGACACGTACAAGCCACATGACTGTGTAGGGCCATGGTGTCTCCATCTTCATATTTGGGAAACCAAGGCAGGATAGCCGTCAGTTTGTGACCAGCCTGGCCTACGTAGTGAGACCCTGTCCAGACCATAGCAGTTTGTTTGCTTGTGATCAGATTTGATTTGGGGCTAAGCATGGATTCAATTGTCAGACATGAGACACAGCCGCTGTGTCCTTCATCTCATCCCCCAGTGGTAGACTCTGGCAAGGTCGAACGATCTTTCCATGTTTAGTTTCCTAAGAAGTGCCAGAGTGAATGTACATTCTCACAGCCAGGCAGGGTAGAGAGTCGAGATTTCTGTCACCAGTCACAGGTTGTCAGCTCACAGCCCTCCTGCCTCATCACAAACCCCGCATCTCTTCATTTTGATATTTGAGACTACTGCACATGTGGGGTGCATGACCCTTCAGGGTTGGCTTTTTTCACTCCTTGTGACTCCCGGGGTCTTACTTGAGTTGTCCGCGTGTGAGCGTGCCCTCTGTCCATGTGTGAGCGTGCTCTCCCCTTTCATTGCTGAATAGCATTCCATGGCATGGACGTGGCACAGCTGTTTTCGTGCTTCTAGTTTTAGATTATTTTGAACAAATCTACTGTGAAATTCAAGTGCAGGTGTGTGTGTGTGTGTGTGTGTATGTGTGTGTGCGCATGAGCTTTTGTTTCCCTGGATGAATGCCCAGGAATAGAGTTTCTGGGTCGAACGATCTTTCCATGTTTAGTTTCCTAAGAAGTGCCAGAGTGAATGTACATGGTTTATTTGTGTTTGTTCTTCCCAACAGCTTAACAATGGAAGGAAAGACTCAGGTGGCCACCAGTACATGAAACCCAGAGAACTCCGGGTGCCTCTGGGGCAGATGAGGCTCAGGAGCCCTATACCTACTTCCCGGGCCCCCCTTAAAGTACCTTCCAATGTAGCAGAGATCAGGGTCCCCATGCCACCATCCTCGGGGATGCTGCCAGCGCTTGTTTTACAGTGCTGAGTTGGGGTGGGGGTCAATGACTTTGTGACTGGGGTTCTCTGATTTTGGAGGTGGTCTTTAGGGCCTGTGGAGGATCTAGCTCAGCTGCCTCTGTGTCTGCTGAGCAAACGCCCTCTGCCTGGTTATCAGGTGCCCGATATTCAAGGGCTTTCCCTTGGTTCTGGGAGTTCCTCGTGTGTCGTTGCTGTGCGTGTGCCACGCGAGGGTGCTGGGAGTCATAGAGGTGCCACCGCCACGTACCTGGTGGGAGGTGGGGAGCAGGGGACTAGATAAGAACAGGGAGAGGAAGGAAGTCCTCGCAAAAATAACCTGGGCGTGGCGGCAGAAAATAGTAAAGGGAAAATAAATGCCTGGGTGGGGTTGAAGAGCTGCTGGGAGAGATGCAGACTTGTCGCCTGGGTGAGGGGAGCAGTGGGCAGGCTGTGTAGAGGGAGCGCGTCATGTGTCACCAGTGGGCAGAAAGGGAGCTAGAGGGCAGGTGTATTTGTTTCTTGCTTTTCTCTGAACAGACTGTGGCCAAGCTTTGCCTTTCGTCCTTACATAGACCTCCCCAAGGTTCACACAGACAGCTCTCAGTATCTGGCAGCCAGAGAGCCTGGAGTCAGTGAGAGGAGCCCTTGATGCGCACAGCCCGCCCCTTTCCCGTTGGGTTGGCTTTGCTAATGGGGGATGACCCAGGGGCTGTTGTGGGCGTGGGAAAGATGGGAGAAGCAGTCACTGCAAACATAATTCTCTCGGCCCAGCTGGGCTCCTTTGATCTGAGGCTGACGATGAAGCAGATGTTGACATCCTGCCAATTTAGACCCCTCTGATAAAAGTGGCCCCTGTTTCCTCTGCAGTGGCAGGAGCTTGCCCTGGACAGTCCAGCACAGCGGCAGCTGTGCAGAATTCAAATCACAGTGCAGCCATTGAAACCAAAGCCCATGGGGAGGGAAGCAGGCCTTGCCTTTTGTGAATGGGGAGAGCGCCCACAAGAAGGTGGAGGGGCAAGAGTGTCTACCCAGCACTTGGAGCCATCTGGGAGAGCAGGGTGGAACTTGTGGGGGGCGTGGCACCCAGGAGGGGCCATGTAGGGCTTGCCTGTGAACTGAGCACCCTGGGTCTCACCAGCCTCTGTGTTTCTTGCAGACGCAAACGGTTCAGCTTAACAAAGAGATGACGTTGGCTAGCAACAGGAGCCTGGCAGAGGAAAACCTTTTGTACCAGCCCAAACTGGATGCGCAGAAAGCTCACCTGACCCAGAAATACCAGGAACTCCAGGTTCTCTTTGAGGCCTATCAGATAAAGAAGACCAAGCTAGGTAACTTCTCAGGCAATCTTTTGAGACTAAAGAGTTGAAGGAAGGTTGGGCAGTGTGTGAACCTTTAATCTCAGCATGGGGAGGCAGAAGCAGACAATTATCTGTAAGTTCAAGGCCATCCTGGTCTACAGAGTGATTTCTAGGACAGAAATCACAGAAGAAGACACTGAGAAACACTGTCTCAAAAAACAAACAAAAAAGGAAACATTGTCTGGACTGGAAAGGTGGCTCAGGGGTTAAGAATATTTGCTGCTCTTCTAGAGGTTTGGTCCCCAGCACCCACAGCTGGCAGCTCACAACTTCCTGTAACTCCAGCTCCACTGGATTCGGTGTCTTCTGGTCCCAGCATATACATGAGGACACATACATAGATAAACATACACGAGGACACACACATAGATAAACATACATGCAGACACACACACAGATAAACATACATACAGACACACACAGATGTTAAAACACCCTCTGTGGTGGGCACACCTTTAATCCCAGCACTCAGAAGACAGAGGCAGGTGAATCTCTGAGTTTTAGGCCAGCCTGGTCTACAGAGTGAGTTCCAGGATATCCAGGGCTACATAGTGAGACCCTGTCTTAAAAGTTAAAGAAACCAAAAAACCAAAATCACCTCCTTTTGTGAAATTTCGTGGTCGTAGCTGCTGTTTGCTCTAGTCCCCTCTCTCTGACTTCAGTAAAGTTACCGACAGCCACTCAACCAGAACCTAAGAACGGATTAAAAGACCAGACACACCAGGTCCTGGTGCGGGACACTCCTCGGAAGAGCTTCTTTGCCAGGCCTCTGCTGCACACAGTGCATTCTGTGACTCGGAAGGGGATGCTCTGTCCCTGAGGAGATAAGGACAAATGTTTTTGTTTTGTTTTTTGTCCAGTCATTATATTGAAGAATCATCTAAGTGTCTCTCTGCAGAGTGAGGGCTGGGGCGTGGTGATTACTCAGTGCAGTGGTGGGTTTGAAAAGAAATGAATCTCAGATAACATCTAGAATTTAGTCTGTGGGCAGGGGGATGATGCTGAGTGAGAGTCGGGTAGACGGAGCACACTCTGGCTGCAGAACCAGGGCAGTGTCGTCTGATGGAGAGGCCAGCCTCAAAGGCAGAAGGGAGAATGGACATAAGGGAGCCTTTGGGGGTGTCTTTCTGGCCTGACCTGGTAGTCCTCGGGTTTTATTCAGGTTTTTAAGATTGATTTTTACGTAAGTCTCTGTGTGAATGTATGTTACCTGACGTGGGTGCTGGGAACGGAACCCAGGCCCTCTGGAGGAGCAGGGAGCAGTGCTCTTAGCCTCTGAGCCTTCTCTCCAGCCCTCATGTCTTTAAAATCAAAGGCCCTAAGGCTTGAGTATGTGCTAGATTAAGTTAGCACTCAGAAATGGAACCTGGTAAGAGAGAAGAGAAGGTAGGAAAAGGTCCTTTGAATGGTGACAACGGCCCGCAGCTGGAGGAGTGTGATGAGATTGTATTTTACAGTGGGAGTGGGTGGACTGCAGTCTCAGTGGCAGACGACCGGCCTCATATGTGTGCGGTCCTTGTTTACCCCTAGTACTGGGGGAGCCCATGTGATTACAGTGTTGTGGTCACACATGGGAAGCAGCCAACTCCATGGACAGATGGTGTCCTGCTCCATCCAGGCAGGAGCTGGCCTGCTCTGCCTTCCTGGAACCGGTCCCTGTGTCCCTTTGGTGGATTTGAGGCTTTACTGTCAGGTCCTGGAAAGTCCGCTCCTATTGCCTTTCAGTGACTGTTTGGTGACACCTACCTTTAATCCCAGCACGGGGTGTGGGGGCAGTGGGGGCATAGGCAGGCGGGTCTCTGAGTTCAAGGACAACCTTTCTCCAACAAAGAAACTGGAAGGTGTCCTGTGGGGTGCCCTGCCTCATGACATCATATTTTTTGCTTTCCCCAGATAAGCAGTCAAACAGCGCTTCCTTGGAGACTCTGTTAGCACTTCTTCAAGCAGAAGGGGCCAAGATTGAGGAAGACACTGAGGTAAGGCTAGACGACCTTATGGGAATACCTCAGCACGTGTCTGGGTCACCTTGCCAAGTCAGTGGACCTGTTTTCTCCAGGACATGGGAGCCCCACACCTCTACTGCCAACACGGGGACACTTCCCAAGCACACGGGTCTGAGTGGGCAGAATGTGCTAGGCAGGGGTCCAGCAGGCGGGGGGCAATTCAGTGCTGACCCAGATGAGGGTGTGCGCCCTGCTCTGCCAGGCTCTTGGTGCCAGCGACTGAGCAGCAGTGACTGTGGTCAGTGAGTCAGCTGGTCACTGCAGAGCCTTCCAGACATGGCTAGCCAGAGTCTTGTCAGGGGAGGAAATGAGTCAGGGCTGGCACATGTTGCCCAGGTCAGGCTACGCTGGTCTGACCAGCCGTTAGGCTTTGGCAGGCCCGGATAGCCACAAGCAGGATTCTCTGCTGCTGCCCCTGTCCAGGGTGAGTCATTGGTCAGGGTGCAGCCAGGTGGAAATCAGAGGGCAGGGCCTGGGCAATAGCCATCTCTGGAGTGGAGAGCTGGCAGCTCAGGACTGTGTCGTTGGAAGGCAAGGCCTTGCCAGACCTGCCATCTGTTGTGATTCTGGAAGCTGGGACCAACAGCAGGACCACCCACTTCATCTTCCTGGGACTCTGCTTGGTGATGGCTCCTGCCAGTATGACCCAGACCTAGGCACTCCCTGCGGTCTGCAGCTCTGAGCCTGCCCTGCGGCAGAAGACAGTCACGAGGCCTATTCCCAGGAGGAGGGGTGCCGCAGGGAACTGGAGCCTCCTTCCCTGGCCTGGACTGTGAAGGGAGCCTTCTTTCTAACAGTGGACCTGTCTTGTAATCGTTCCTCCTGCTTCTTGTAGAACATGGCGGAGAAGTTTCTGGATGGAGAGCTTCCTCTGGATGCCTTCATCGACGTCTACCAGAGCAAGCGGAAGCTGGCACACATGCGGCGTGTGAAAGTGGAGAAGCTCCAGGAGCTGGTGCTGAAGGGACAGAGACTGCCACAGGCTGGGGCCCCAGTACCGCCCAGGGTGCCTGAGCCATCGCCTGCCACCTCCCTGCCCTACCCGTCTCTGGAGGCCACTGGGCTCCCTTCTGTCGTGCCTCGGCGCATCCCACCACCTCCACCCCCGGTGCCCGCAGGACACGTAGCCACCCCATTCACTGCTGCCATGGGCTCAGGACAGGCTTCTCCATACCCAGGATTACAATGCCCCCCTCTGCCCCCCAGGGTGGGCCTCCCCTCTCAGCAAGGATTCTCTGCACAGTTGGTGTCGCCATACCCACCAGCCCTGCCCCAGAGACCCCCTCCACGGCTGGCTCCACACCAGCCAGGCTTCATCCTCCAGTGAGCTCTGGCGTCTGTTCTTCCTGCAAGACACCCTCTGCCTGCCATGCAAATGGAGGCTGTGGAGTCCAGCATCTGGGCCAATGGCTTGGGTGCCCTGGGTCAGTGTGTCCATCCGATTTTAGAACTGTAGGTCCATGGTAAGTAACGGAGAGCAAGTTTTGTGGACCAAGGGAGTGCGGTTTGTGCCAGGCCATAGTCTGGCACGCCCGGTCATCACATCGGTCTGTGCTCTAGGTGTGATTTCTAAGTATCTAGTGTTGATGGACTTGTGTATCTGGAAGATAAACCTCCCCCTCCAATTTAGAGTCATGGCCCTCCTGTTGCAGCTTTATTTAATAAGCATGGTTAATTATGTTTTATTTTCAAGTCTTGGTCCACCAGCTGCTATGGTGCCGGGAAAGGCTGGTTTACACTGGCCAACCTGGAACGTGTGCCCACAGCCAGGCCTTGCTGGGCGTCTGTGCCAGGCAAGGTCATCAGTCACCTCTCCTCCCACCAGACTGGGTGCTCTCGGTTCAAAACCGTGAGCATAGTTTGCACTTGGCTGCGGTGTGCAGAGGCCAGGAGAGCTGTGGCTCTGGGTGTGAGGCCAGTGTGAGCATAGTCCTCAGCCCTCACTCACACCTCAAGTCTCATGATGGTTTCTGTGAAGAAAATACTCAGTGTTTTTACTACACTTGTAATTTTCCTGTTTTATATTTGGAAAGGAAACTTTTTTGACACTCTCAAGACCATTCAGGGAAACTTTTTTAAAAACGCAGAGACTATTTCGAGCTGGTTAAAAATGCAGATTTATTGAGTGCCGCTTCCTGTCAGGCGAGCAGTGCAGGGTCACATCCGTCAGTGCCCGTGCTGTGCCTTAGCTTCACTTGGTGCCGGGACTCAGATGGCTGCAGTGCGCCGGCCATGGCTGCCCCAGTGGGCCTCATTCTTTGTGACAGGTCAGAGAAGCCCACCCACCTTCAAGCAGGATACTTCGGAGTTTCTCTACCATCGCTGGCGGTGCTGCAGGTGCTGCCAGAGCACAGGAAGGTGCTCACGGGAATGACAGCGGTGGCTCCTTCCTCTCTGGGATCTCATCTGCAGGTGCCACGTGTGCAGTTCCCAGGGCCCAGCAACCACACCTGTTCCCAGAAGAGGACTGTGTGCCTGTTGGTAGAAGTTAGAGCTCTTCCCGTACCCTGCCAGCTGGCTGCAACCCAAGGTGACAGGGCAGAACTGATTAGAGAGCTGGTGGCAGCGCCAGCCTCTGTTCCCAAGTCCTATCCTTCTGCTCTTGGATTTGGACCCCACTGGAGCTGTTCTGTAAAGAGACAAAGCTGTATGAACCACCTCGATACCTCTGCCACCAGCTGCGGCCAGGAACGCCCACTGCCCCAGTCACGGGCTGCAGCCACATGGGAGCTCCAGGTGGATGTGGTGAAGGGGCTGCCAGGCTGACCTTGCCATCACTGCCCAGGGCCATATCTGGCACTGGGGTTGTAAAGCTGTAGAACTCTTAATAAATTGAGAATTATTAATTTCAGTTTGTTGCATTTCTCTTTTTATTTTTTTTAGCCTGCCACTACTTTACATGGATCTAGAATGTCTAACAAAAGGCTGATGGCTGGACAGACAGGAGGAGTGCTAGGAGTTCAAGGCCAGCCTGTTCTACAGAACAAGCTCTTTATTCTGGATCCCTGGCACTAGCCATGGGTTGTTTCTTTTGGGTTTTTTGTTTTGTTGTTTTGTTTTTTCTGACTGTCCTGGAACTCATTTTGTAGATCAGGCTGGTCTCAAACTCACAGAGATCTGCCTGCCTTTGCCTCCTGAGTGCTGGGATTAAAGGCGTGCGCCACCACCATCCTCTCCATCTAGGTGCTTGTATAAGTCAGATAGCAGTAACAGAAAAATGTTTCTGACATAGGACTGTGTGTTTGGGGTTGCAGCCATGGCGCTGAGGGTGACTTCAAGGCACTGGCATCCTTGGTCTCTGTCCTGTGCCACTTCTGGAATAGCTAGGACCCTGGCGGTTTCAGGTGCTAGGTTTAGGGACTAACATTTTGTTTCAAGAAAGTGTCCCCGCCCACACCAAGCCCCACTGTGTGCTGCCTCCTGTGCCTTCAGGTGCCCGCCTGAAGATGGCAGTAACAGAAAAATGTTTCTGACCTGGCTGAGCTTGTACCTTGTCACCTGCGCTCTGCTGACCTGTGTGTCTGGACCACAATGCCCTACAAGGGATGTGACCCAAGAGCAACCCTGTTCAAGCATCCCATGACCTTTTCTGAGGAAGGTGCTCACATATACAGCCCTATGATTATGCACAGGAGATGCCTGTGGTCATATTAGGAAGAAGGAAGTTTCTCCTGAGAAATCAATTCACCTTGAAAAAGAATTTGATAGTTTCTTTCATGGAAGCTTATAGTCAAATTTGTAGTCCCTCGCCTGGTAAGTATGTTGAACTTCACAGTAATTTGAGTCTATTTTTTTTTTCCCCCAAGACAGGGTTTCTCTGTGTAGCCCTGGCTGTCCTGGAACTCACTCAAACTCAAAGATCTGCCTGCCTCTGCCCCCAAGTGCTGGGATTAAAGACAGGTGTCTTTATAAACTTAGATTTACTGAATCCTTTTCTTCCCTCTTGGACCCTGTTTACTTATGAGTGTGACCAGAGGCTGGGGAATGATTTGGAGACGTGGGGTTGATTGGTGTAGTCAGTCACCTGCGGTGACTGGTCTCCAGTTCCAGGTTGGAGCCCCAGAATGCGAGGTCAGATGGACCCTTTAAATCACTAGCTAGTTTGGACCAATTTTCTCTGGTTTATACATATGAATATTCTTAAGAAGCGTTTGGAGGGGGCTGGAGAGATGGCTCAGTGGTTAAGAGCACTGACTGCTCTTCCAGAGGTCCTGAGTTCAATTCCCAGCAACCACGTGGTGGCTCACAGCCATCTATAATGAGACCTGGCGCCCCCTTCTGTCATGGCGGGCACATGTGGAAGGAATGCTGTACACATAATAAATAAATAAATCTTTAATTAAAAAAAAAGCGTTTGGAATTCTATAAAAACATGATTCAGACCTGGCAGCCAGCTCCATTAGCTTCACACTGGAGATCAATTTGCAAAGCATTGGAACACACAGGCTTCTACCCTGCTGCCCAGGAAGCTTGCCTGCCCCAGTAGCATACTCTTCTATAAATCTTATATAAACGCTGAGTGTGGGGATGGGGGCCCCCAGCCACCTCTGCTGGGCTGCAGGCTGAGTGATCTCTGGAGCCTTGAGGTCAAGGTCCTCGTCCACCAGCTCAAACACTAGAAGTCTGGAAACTGCCAACTGTAACCAAATGGTCTCAGATTAGTGCCCTGGTGTTAACCACTGGTGAGGCCCTAGCAGCTTCCAGGCTGGAATAGCAGTGGTCTCAGGGAGGCCTTGGAAGGATGGGAGGGCGATGGCTAGTTCAGCCTGTAGGAAAAAATGGCAATCTACAGGAAGACTGACTGGTGCTTGGTGTCAACTGTACTAGCAAGACTCTCCATGTCCTCCGGTTCCAATTGTCAACTGCAGACACCTGCACAGGGCCAGGGAAGTGTGTTTATCTCTGGAAAAAATGAAAAGCCTGGCAAAGGCCCTCACTGGGGCACTGGTGACAACAGTGTTTTATTGCCAATGGAATTCAAACACAGGGAATACTAGACACAGGGCAAAGGAACTGGCTCCCTCCCACAGTCCCGGACCTTGGCCCATGGTTGGTAGCTTTCCCAGGGCACAGGGCAGACAACTGGAGGGAAGCTGGGCACCTATCCAGCTCAGCTGCTGTCTCTATTGGTGTCCTGGATATCCCCACCCGCAACTATTTTTCCTCACAGGCTCAAGAAACACAAATTTATTCCAACTGTCAGTGGCAGGCAAGGCCAGGCCTCCAAGTTTGGGCTGCTCCACCTGGGGGCCCCACAGGAATTCCTGAGCCCCCAAAAGGTGGGCTGTGGCTTTTGTTTGTTTTAGCTTCTTACTGAGCTGAAAGTTCCCAGCTTCAGGAGGACTGAAATCTACCCATGAAGGTGGGTGATAAGCAGCCATACTGGTGAAGGCAGCCAGGCCAGGAGAAGGGAAAACAGGAAGTGGGAGGGTGGCTCAGAGTCCGGCTGGGAATGGAAACTCAAGAGCAGAGGCAGCACCTGAGCCAGGGCTGCCCCAGGCACAGCCCAGCAGCAGCCCGGCCACACTGTTGCCAGGCCCCCACACAAAGCCTGGTTTCCTGGGACTCTGAGCATGGATGCCCTAGCACCAGGCCCCCAGAGGATGATACAGCCTAACCTACCTGCTCTCCCTCAAGGGCCACAGGTCACCCCCTCATCCCCAAAAGCCAGCAGGGGACCCTTTCTTTCTGTCCACTTACAGCCTCAGACTTTGGAGCTCAGAGGCAGGACAGCTCCTGGCATGTGTGACCTGTCCCCAGTGTACGGACTAGACTGGGACAGAGAGGGCTAACAATATTCACACTGTCCCAGATGTTAGCTGCAGTTGTGGCTCAGGCCTGCTGGTCCCGGCTGCTCTGGGCAGTTCCTACTAAGATAAATAGACTCAAATCCAGATCAACTACCCCACGGAGCCAAGACGCATTGGGCTGGTGAAGGCTGCTTCGGGTCCCAGGTGCAGGAGTTCAAGCCTCTCAGAGGCCCCTTGACCATTGCCAGACGTAAGGCCCAGCATGACCACCAGCCATCCCGCTGCACACCTCGAGGCCTAGTAGTTCACAAGTTGAGCTGGGTAGACACCGTCCTTTGTGTTGAGCTGCAGGAGTCAAAGATGAGGGGCTCAGTAGACGAGGCCAGAAGCACACGCACCATCCAGGTACAGACACACGCATGCATACACACACATA
The DNA here is from genome assembly GCF_982192425.1 of Myodes glareolus. Lineage (NCBI taxonomy): Eukaryota > Metazoa > Chordata > Mammalia > Rodentia > Cricetidae > Myodes > Myodes glareolus. Next base: position 123,619,612 of record NC_142027.1, read on the forward strand.
CACACACATTCACGCACGCACGCACACACGCTCACTCTCCTCCCTAACCCAACACTGATGCCTGGCACCTGGTTGTCTGGCCTGGGGGCTATGCTGGGTTTCTGAGCCAAGGGTGGTTTCTTGGTGGCTGAACCCCGGGGAGCTGGGCTGGGTCTGCTGGGTTCTTCCTCTCCAGGTGTCCCCATCACCCCGGCCAGGACATAGTGCTGTCTGCGCAGTTCCCCGAGCCGTACACGCTCCGCCTCCAGTGTCTTCTCCAGCTCCAGGACTCGCACCTGCAGGCCAGAGCCAGCTCAGCACTCAGCGCTGCCCATGAGTCCCAGGGACTTTCCCAGAGACCAGTCTCGAGGGAGCCTGGCAGCTGGGGGCATGAGGGCGCTCACTTGCGTCTCCATCTCCTGTTTCTTCAGCTTGATGAGGGACAGGCCGGAAAAATCCATGGTGTCTGTGATCAGGAGGAAGAGGAAGCTGAGCAAGCTCTCCCACCAGCTCTGGGAGACCCCTGACTGTGCAGCACTTGCCTCTGTCCTCGATCTGCTCCTGGCCGGACTTGGTGGAAGCCACCACGTTAGCAGCCCTCTCATTGACAGAGCGGGAACACTCCTGCAGGCGGCTCAGGTGGGGGCTGTGTTTGTCAGCTTTTACCTGCAGGGAGCACAGTGGGCACCATCTGCTGGCTACAGGCAGCCAGTGAGGGCCCCAAGTCCAGGCTTGACACAAACACTGGCACAGCCTCTCACCTTTGAGGCTGCCACCAGCTGGGCAGTGCTGGCTGCAATCTCATGTGAGCAGACGATGAGTTCCTCATATTTACCCATGTGAAGCACCACCTTGTCAGCCGACTCCCTGAGGGATGGGGACCAATCAGGGTCTGGGGCTCTGCACCATAAACAAGTAGGGCAACCCACACACCAGACCTAAGCGCCTGTCCCGGCCCACCCCCATCTGGGGCGACATACACCAACTGTGTGGCTCCCCAGCCCACTGCCTTAGAGGCGGAGATGAGGCCTTCAGTCCACCGTGAATTCTTGGCATAAAATTCCTGCTGCGTGGCTGCCCCCTAGTGGTGATGAAAGGACAAGACAGAATGAAGGACATTTCAGGGAGGAATGGGTGCCCAGAGGGCATATCCCTGAAGCCTCCCTGAGATGTGGGGATTTTTAGATGTGGCAATGGACACTGTATGGTGGGGTGGGGGTGTCATGCACAAAGGGGTCGGGGCTCCAAGGTGAAGTCTCTTTCTGACCCAGGACCATGGCCCTGCCTGCTCACCCTGCCGCTCTCCACGATTTCCTTCTGCAGGCTGGTGGAGGTCATCACGAGGAGCCGGATGGCCTGCCAAGACCAAGATATGACTGATTCATCCTCCAGGTGGTCCCGACGCAGAGCCTGCCCTAGGGTCACCCACCGCACTCACCTTCATGAGGTCTGTGCAGGAGTTGAGGATCCTGGGGAGGAGCAGGGAAGAAAGAGCAGACAGCTAGCAGTGTGGCCTTGTGACATCATGCAAGGCTCAACCACAGCAGGGCAGGGGACATGTGCAGCCTCGTGCCCAGGCCCTGGGGCCGGGAGCGGTACCCACCTCTCGTTCACCTCCAGCTTCACTCCTGAGCTCTCATGGCGGGCCTGGTTCATCATGTCCTGTTCCGTGACAGAGAATGAGCCAGCAGGTCGCAAGATACTACCTACCGCTCTCAGAGGCAGCCTCCAGCCCCTTAGTTCCTTTCCTGCAGGAACTGGGAGTCGGGACGCTCGGTCCTCACCTCAATCCTCCGCACAGCATCCTCAATGGCCGCAGAGGTGGCTGCCATCTCCTTGTCAACCATGGCCCCGAGCTCCTCTTGCCGCACATCCAGGCTCTTAGGCTTAAGGTCCTGGGACGGCACAAGTCAGACAGGGAGATTCACCTACATCAAGGCCCAGCGAAGCTGTGCAGGGAGTAGCAGGCTAGGGGCGGTGTGTGCAGGTGCAGCCCTGTGTCCTGACGCTGCGTGCTCACAGCCTGCACACCTGCATCCTAGCTCATGGAACAAATAGAGAAGTTAGCCCCACTTCAGCCCACACTCTGCCTTGGATGCACACCTCACCTGGCCCAGCTGAAGAAGACCCTGCAGGGGGGCCCGCATTAGGCTGGGCTGTGCCCTTGGTAGCACTGTCCGGTCCTGCAGCTGGCCCGTGAGCTCTAGAGCCCGGGCTCCACATTCCCTGCAAGTGTCAATCAGGCCTGTTGGGGTTAAGGAAGGTTTGTGAGGAGAGCCTTTGCCTAGAGTCCTGGAAAAGGTCCCCACATGCCCTGGCCTACGACCTAATGCAAAGCCTTGTCCCCTGTACACTGTGAAGACCCCTGTGTGAGACAAGGTGATGCAGCCAGGCCCTGCTACCAGGATCAACTTACGGTCAGCAGGGTCAGTGGGGGCCAGGTGGGAGGTGGCGCCACCATTGACGATGGTGTCCGCGGTCAGATGGGAGAAGCGGGTCAGTGCTGCCACCAGGGCAGAAGCATCTGCAGGTGGATAAGGCCGAGGTCGTCGGGAGGGAACAATGAGATTCTTGGCGTGGGGAAACACCAAGGCAACTGCATCATTTTCTCAGCAAGCCTGGGCCAAGGCCCCAGCACCCCAGCATGGATGAGGACAGAGGGCACGCTGAAGTGGCTGAGAGGTCATTTACCAAGCAGAGCCGGCGTAACCTCAGGCTCCGTACTCCCTCTACTTCCTACGGGCACAAGGCTCTGAGTGGCAACAGGCTTCCTGGAGAGGCATCTATCACTCCAAGACCCCCCCCCCCACCCGGCAGCCCTAGCTTCAGGAGCCCTACAGAAACTACAGGTCCACTCTACCTTCCACCTGTCCTCACCTTCAGAGCAAGTCAGGTACTGGCTGTGGCCCTTCTCCAGGGCACTCACCGTGTCCAGGGCTGCCTGGGCCCGGCTCACCAAGTAGTCTGCAAGCACAGGGCACAAGTGTAAGGCCTCAGTCCGCTGCCACCTGTTTCTCACGAGTGGGTGACAGGAGCAGCCTGCCTGCTGGGTGAGCCGCCTCCTGGAGCCCTTGTGCACACACCTGGGGAGCTGGTACAGCGCAGATGCAGGGGGTCATCCAGCTTGCTCACTGCATCCTGCAGAATGGCCTCCGCCTCGGCAGCAGCGCTGCACAACACTGCAAACTGGTCGTCCAGCAGCTTCTGCCGCAGCCCCTGCTCCTGCGACTCCTGAGGGCAAAGAGACGAAACCTTCAGACCCTTCAAGGCTTGGCTCCAGGGACTGACAGTGGGAGGCTGGTCAAGGCCAGCTGACTCCCTCCACAGAAGGATGTCCTAGCCTAGCTGGGGTAGAGTTCTAGACCATTTCCCTACCTCCCAGGGCTTGGAAGACTGATGGGGTGAGATGGAGTGGGAGTGGGGGGCAAACAGCTCAGTGAGAAACAGCCCAGGACCTAGACAGGCTTATCTCAAAGGCCACTGGGCACACAGTAAGCTGTTCAATAGCTGGCAAAATGGCTCAGCAGGTAAAGGTGCCTGCCACCAAGCATGGCGATCTGACAACCGGGGTTCAGTCCCCGAAACCCAGAAGGTAGAAGGGAAGAACTGACTCCTGTAGGCTGTCTTCTGGCCCCCACCATGAGCCCCACCCCCAACAAAATAAACTGTTTTCTAAAAAAGAAAGAAAGAAAGAAAGAAAGGGCATTCTGCATCATCAGACAATGAGAAAATGCAAATCAAAATCTCAATCACAATAAACAACGCTGAGGGGTGGGGCACACCCAGGACTCAGAAGGCTGAGACAGGAGACTAGGAGACTACCCTGACTTTGGCTTTGAGGCTAGCCATATATATATGGAGAGAGAGAGAGAGAGCGCGAGAGAGTGCGCACCTGCCTATCTGAAAACAGCAAGGGCTTTGTACCCACGTAACTGGACCCATGTAACTGGCTGAGATGAGAAGACAGTCAAAAAGATGGCAGGGATGTGGAGAACTTGGAACACATTTCTCGGGCCTGGGCTGCTTTTGCGAGAGGTAAGAATGTCTCAGCCGTGGAAGGGAAGCCAGGCTCCGAGCACAGTGAGAATACTGACTCACTCACACCAAAGGGTGCGCCTCACAATGTGGCAAGGCGGAGGGAGGCCATACCTTTTCTGCCAGCCGCCCCTGCAGCTCGCCCTTCTCCTGGGAGCTACGTTGCTGCTCCTGGCTGAGGGCTTCCTCCTTCTCTCGCACCAAGCTCTGGGCAGCCAGCAGCTCTGCTTCCCGCTGCCGCATGGCTCCACTCAGTGTATCCTTCTCTGCATTCAAGGTGTCCAGCCGTGCGCTCAGCTCTGACCCGCTCTGTGAACATGAAGAAGGCCAACAGCCATGCCAACCCTGCCTGGCCTTACCCCTGTGCTTACAGCCGTGTCTTATTATCACACCACTCCCAAGACACTGAGAGCTTCCTGCGGTCATGGAGGCACCTGGCCTGTTGGGGGGCCCATTGCTGTGTAAGTATGGCCCGGTTTACAGGAAAGAGGACCCAGCTTGTGCCAGCTGCACGCACCTGCTCTGTGCGGATCAGGGCCTCCTGTGCATGGGCCAGCTCTCCTGCCTTGGCTGCCAGCTCCCTCTTGAGTTTCTCCAACTGGTCACTCTGCTCCTCCATCTAGGAAGGGACAGCAGGTCAGTAGGGCAGCAGGGCTGGGATGGCGTGGGGCGGGGCCACACACACTCAACACACCTTCATCTCGGACTCACGCTTCACTTGTTCCATCTGGAAGGCCAGCTGCTCTTTCACCCGCGCCACCTCTTCCTGACTCTGCTGTGTCACCGTCAGCTGCTTGGCTGTGTCTGCATTCTGGAAGGCAGGAGACGGGTTCTGATTCTGGACCCCTGGCCACACCGCCCTTCCTGAGGCTGGGACCCACCTTCCTGAGCAGCTCGGCATGCGTGTTAATGAGCTCGTTGTGCTTCTCCTTCAGCTTGCTGTAGCGTGCCTCCGTGGCACTGGCTTTCCCTGCAGAGAGGCAAGGCTGAGTGAGATGGGCAGGCAGGATAGAATCCACCCTCATCCTGCTGCTGGGTACCACCACAGAGGCGCGCACTCTCCGCCTCCTCTCGCAGACTCTGGTTCCGGGCGCCTTCCAGCTGCACGGCCTTCAGCTGGGCCAGCTGGTGCCGCAGCTGCTCCTTGTCCACCAGGGCCTTCTGCTTCTGCTTCCGCTGCTCCTCCAGCTCTGCCTCCAGGGCGTTTACCTGACCCTTCAGCTGTGAGATGTACCGCTGGGCCTGCAGGGCAGGAGGGAGCGCATGGAGCCCAGGTCCACCCAGGTGGGGACCGCCCTTGGCCATGCCCCCTCACCTCCATCTTGATCTTCTCCAACTCAGCACGGAGGGTTTCCACCTCTCTCTTCAAGTTCTCAATCTGGATGTCCCTGGGGTCAGAGGTCGTGGGGCTCAAGTTCATAGCTGGAAGGTCACAGACTGCCCAACGCAGACAGGGTCTGGTTCCTCACCAGGGTCTGTAGTTCCCACCTACGACCTCCAGTCAGAGTCTCTTTCTACCTTCTACCCCAGGTGGGCCCTGGGGACTCACCTGTCATCCTTCATGGAGCCATTGGGAGGTCCAAACGTCTGATCAAAGAGGTCAGCCACCACCTGCCATAGCAGAGAACATGGACCTCCATGGTGGGGAGCCCAGTGGAGGGGCAGACCCTACGTTGTGCCCAGTCTGGTGTCAGAGGCCCTTCTTCAGGGGACCAGACGGTGCAACACGGGGAAACTAGCAGGTGGAGAGCTTACCACAGGCTCTCCAGCAGGGGGCCCACTGCTGATCTCAATGAGGTTCTCCGGCTCCTCATCTTCCGGGGCCTCCTCCGGGATCACTACCACAGGCTTGATGTGCTCGGCCAGGGCTGAAGCCCGCAGGAAATTGGGGGGTCCCTGTAGGGACAGCAGGTGGGAGATGCTCAGCCACCTCCAGAAGCCTTCTGTGGACTCAGCCAGAGCCAGGAAGGAGCCAGGGGCCGTTGACTGTGGGTGGGGGGATGGGCACCTCGGGTAGTCTCGGGATCTGGATGAGCCTCTTAAAGTACAGCATGTCCGACGCTCGGCGGAAGAAGTTTTTGAGGCTGCAATGGAACAGGGAGACAGGTCACAGGGGAGCCATCAGCCCCCTCTCCAGCCATGCTCTGTTCCCCCACTTTAGGCTGGTACCTGTGAAACTGTTCGTGGAACCGGTCCCTGTGGCCTTGCAGGGTGTCCGCTGGGAGACCTGAGGGACACAAGTGGACAGGACCTCTCTGTACACTGCTCCAAGGTGTGCTTTCCTCCCTGCCCCGAGATTCTAGACCCGCGGGAGAGGGTCACTGTGGCCTGGCCAGTCCACTCTAACTGGGAAAGAGACTTCATGGGGTCATTCAGCTCTGACACTGACTCAGAGAGGGCGGCACTGGGGAGGTGGACATGACGCCAGGGCCATCGCCGCCTCACCTGCGCTGGCTTTGGGGCGGTCTTCAACCAAAGTGCAAGTTGCCCTGAGGACCACTCCTAACACTACAACGAAAGCCTTTCCACTACTGCTCCCCAGAAACATGGTGGGGGGCGAGAACGGGAGGGGCCACTGTCTTCTCCTATACCAGGTGTGCAGAAAGCCAGGAAAACAAAAACTATACGTATTGTCTCTCTGCTCTGGGAAATGGTGGTTTTCATAAACACATTACTATTGCTGGTCTTGGATGGCTTACAGGGGGTCTTTCTACTAGTGGCCCACCTCTCAGCCCTTCCTTTCAGTAACACGAGGGGCACAAGGCCCCATACGCCCACCCAGGACCGTGCAACTCACAGGCGTGCAGCTTGAACATGAGCTTCACGGTGTAGTGGTAGAGGTGACTGCAGTCCTGGATGACCTGGATGAGGGGCGCCAAGCGGCACTGCCCGGAGGACATCTGGGACACCGCGATGGCTGTGTTGAGCTGCCGGAAAACTGAGGAAGAGGAGCAGGTGGAAGTAAGTGTGAGCGGATGCAGCTGGTGGTGGGCACACCGTGAGCTCACACTGTGGTGGCTCTGGAATCAATGAGTGGCCTTCCACCGTGCTGCCAAAACCACAGTGAAGGTTTGAAGATGGTTGGGACTCTAATCTGGGCCTTCGACTGCCTGGACTGCAGCCCCTGTGCTGGTGGCTATCCTGGGCCAAGGACACACCCCCAGGAATGACAGGACAAGCAGGACAGCAAGGCTGAGCAATCCTCTTGATATGCTCCAGATCAGGAAGGGTTTTCCAGAACCTCCCACCAGGGTGGGCCCAAGACAGAAGTGAGTGCTCCACACCCAAGGCCCTGAACCTCAGAGAACAAAGATTGTTACCAAAGGCCAGAAAGATGGCTCAGTGGACACAGTGCTGGCCACTTAACCTGACGACTTACATGGCAGGAGAGAACTCTCCTTCAAGTGTTCTCTAACCTCCACACGTGTGCCACAGCACAGGCATGTCCACACACGTGCACACAAATAAAATGTAGTAAATTTGTTTAAAAGATTGTTGCTCCAGCAGGGCACGTCGTGCAAACCTATAAGCACTCAGGAAGCTCAGACAGGGGAACTGAGCTCAAGGCCAAATTGGACTACAAAGCAAAGCTTGTCTGAAACCAGCAGCAAGGGCTGCAGAGATGCTCAGGAGCTCAACAGCACTGGTTGCTCTTCCACAGGACCTGAGTTCCGTTCCTAGACACATATGGGGCCTCAGCCACCTGTAACGCTGCCTCCAGGTGATCTGACACCCTCTTCTGGCTTCTGCAGGCACCAGGCAATGCCCATGGTGCAGATGAACATGCAGGCAAAACACCCACACACATGAGACTGCCATTTCGATAGCTCATCCTATAGACGTGGACACAGACTAGGGTTTGTTCCAGGCCATGGCCTTGGACACAGGCTTTACAAGCCCCCAGTGAGCCAATCTCTCACTCGCCCTGGAGACCCTGACAATCAGGCCTTGTATCAGAACTCCAGAGGAGGGGGGGATAAAGGACAAACACGGAGCTGCCTCCTCCCTTGGCCTGCATCTTCTCTGGGGCAGAGAGAGGAATGACAACGAGCAGGCTCTGAGCCAGGGTGGGAGAGCAGCCAGGCCCCACGCTGGGCACTCTGAGCAGCACCAGAAGCCCCAGCCCCTGGAACCTTGCTCTACCCTACTGGGATGGGGTTGTTTGCGAGCTTTAGCAGCAGAGAGGTAAAAGCCGGGATGGAAGATGCCCTCCCTCACCTTTCCTTCAGTCCTAACTGGAAGTCGCACTAGGTACACTTTAGGTATCAAATGTGTGACTAAAATGTGTTTTGTAACCTGCCTTATTTCAGGCAGAATGCTCTAGTTCTTTCTGGCCAAGGTAAAAATGTCCTCTCACCCCTTTCTGTGTCTTCCTCTCCCTCCTTCCCAGGGTCCCCTGCATTCTAGGTAAGCATTCCACTACTGAGCTACAGCCCTGGCTAATGTAGACCAGGTTGGCCTCAAACTCAAATCTGCTTACACAGGCCTCTCCAGCACATAGATTAAAGGCATGGGCCATCATGCCCAGACTTCTTTTTACTTAAAGTGTTTTCCTTTATTTTTGTTTATGTAAGTGTTCTGCGTGTGCACCACCCGCATGCAGTGCCCTCGGAAGCCAGAAGCGGGCATCAGATCCCCTAGGACTGGAGTTAGATAGTTGGGAGCCACCATGAGGGCTCTGGGAATCCCCTGCAGGGTCTGAGGAGCACCCAGTGCTCCTCTCGGCCGAGGGCCCCCTCCAGTTCCCCTCTGTTCACTTTTCAGACTAGGTCTCACAAAGTTCCCCAGGTTGACCTTGAACTCACTCTAGCTCCTGATTCTCCCACCTCAGCCTTCTGAGTAGCATGTGTCTCTAACAGACTTGCGATCCCGTTGAAGGCAGTGTGTTGCGGTCGGCTCTCCTCTGCCATGTGAGAGGTTCTGCTTTCTGTGCTGTGGGCTGAGGCGAGGAGGCCCCGACACCTCACCTGTGCACCCAGGTGTGTCTTCAGAAGCTCAGTAGACAGTGAGGTCTTTGTACTTCACTAAAACATCTGTGTCACCAAGGATGGGGCCTGTGGGCTCTTCCCATTTCCCTTGTAGGGACCACAGCCTGCCTACCTGGGCCTCCTCCCAGGCCAAGAGCAGCCAGGGTGGGGACATGGGGTGTATGGCGAATCTGATGGCCTGTGTGCTCTGGGAAGCTTGGGCTTGGCTCTTTTGCCAAGACACAATTCCTGGTGGACTCGGTCCAGCTGCACTGCTGGGCCACACCCTGGTAACCTGACCTCTGCTCCCATGCTGAGCCCTGGGCAGGCTGCAAGCTGACCTCTCACCCACCAGAGCCACAGGCCCAGACCTTGGGTACAGGGGGGCTGTCTTGCCTCTTCCCAAGTCCCTGTTTCCCCTTAAAAAGGCATCTTGGGCTCTGCCATGGACAACACTGGGTCACCAGCAGTTGTTCTGAAGGTGCAGTCCAGAACAATCACCTCCCAGGCTGGGAGGGCGAGCCCTCTGAGATTTCCTGTCCAACGGCTGCCAGTTAGTTCTTTGGCTGAACAGTCTAACAGAACCCAGAGGCATTTCAGAACACAGCAGGAAATGTTACCCACATTCTCTCTCCCGGAGGGGACTGCAGCTGCTGAGGACAGGCAGGAGCCTAGAGTGCTCCTCCACAGCCCACACCACACCGCCTCCACATCCGGGACCCACAGAATAATGTTCAGATGCTGTGTCCTGGATGAACACACAGGGTCCCAAGGCAGTGCGGGGAGCAGGTGCACTTAAGACAGCGCCGGACTGCAGCAGGTGCTCCCCAGAGCATGCCCGGCACCGGAAAAAGCAGCAGTGAGAATGTCAGTCTGGTCACCACTGTCTCCGCAGCCTGGCATGAGCGATGTGCCCACCTGACTCAGAAAGCTTCAGTTCACAGTCCATGTAGTCAAACATCTCCACGGTAAGCTGGAAACTAGGGGAGAGAGGGAGGATGCACCGGGTGCAGGACACACCCACTAATCCCCAAGACTGCTTTGGAGCAGGAAGCACACTCCCCATCAGGTACACACTGAACCAAACAAACCCCACCCCTGGCCCATGTGAGACCATGACCTTCAACCCGAGAGGTGCAGCCTCATTTGACATCATGGCCCCTGGTGGGCACCTGATCTCAAACACTCAGGGGCGTGGGAGAAACTGAGGCACGCAGACTCACATGTTATTCACATCAGTTCCGGCTGCCTTCTCCAGCACCTCGTCTGTTACCTCCAGGCCTGCAGGAAACTGAGGGTGCTGCAGAGACAGCCCCCCACTCAGCTGCAGCCTTGCCGAGCAGCCACATACCAGGCCCCATCCCCGCTCCCGATGGTGCCACGAGGAGAGTGGCCAGGGAGGTTCCCCAATCCTGCCTTCCAGGGACCCCAGCCGCTGTGGTTAGGCCAAAGGGGCTGAGAATTTAAGGACAACAGAAAGCCTGGGGACAGGACAGGGGCAACCTGGCCAGGACTGAAAGATATGGCCACGGACCACAGCAGGCATCCACATTGGATCTGTGCAGACACGGAGGTGAGTTGGCAATCTCCGCCAGTCATCCCAGCCTCTATGGTAAGTGGACAGACCATGGACAGGACAGATTCCAACCCTCTGCTATGTCCCCAGATGTCCCAGAGGAAAGGGCTCCCCAATCCCTCAGCTCCACAGTTCTATTACCTTGAGGTGGAAGGAGATTTTGGTCAGCAACAGTTTGGTATAGATATTCACCAGGTGTCCATACTGGTCACGCAGGTGCCCCTGTGAGGATGGAGCCCAGTGTGAGGTCACTGTCAAGAGCAAGCCTAGGAATCCTAAGGACTGAGCACCCATCAAGGCAGAGGGAGAAACTAGGTGGCAAGGGTAGGAGGGCCACTCTTCACATGTCAGTCACTTTTCCCACCAGCCTTCACCAATCTCATAACTCTCTAGCTTCCTCCCCTCCTTAATCTTACTCCTTTGTCATTCTTGCCAGAAAAAGCCTCGTGAGAGGCAAGGAGAGCCCTTTGTCCAGGGAGACAGGCCAATTCTGAGCTGGGGCACTTCACTAAAGTGCTGCTGGCAGACAGGGGAGGCACATTCTGGCCTGTATGTAGAATCCGGCTCCTCTTGCAAAATGTCATGGTGTGTGGACACCAGTTTGGGGCTGGGCCTGTGGCAGGCACTGTGATGAATCAATAGAGTGTAATGGCTCTGGACAGGCAACAGCCTCCTGAGATCCACCCAGCTGTGTCTCAGGAGAGCTCAGAGAGTGAAGTCTGAGGCCCTTCCCTCCCAGGGCCATGACTTCTGAAGATATCAGAGTGGATCCAGACACAGCCCCCACCCCCGGGATCTGACTATGGGTCTGAGAATGGCCTGGCAAGTGCATGGAAAATTTCAGTCTGTAGCAGGGCTTCTGAAGCCACAGTCTAGGGGAGCCTGGGAGTCCCTGCTCTCCACACAGGCATGGGGTTGCTACCTTTTTCAACTCTCGGGGACTAACGGGCTTGCCTTATAGAGGTGGAGGCCAATCAGCGCTAAGCCCCAACAAGGCTACAACTTCACATTGACTGATGCTCAGCCTATATGGTAACCCCAACAACAATTGTAGCTGCTGCAGAGGGGGAGGAAAGATCAACCCAGGATGCTGCCCTCAGCCCGGCCACAATGCCTGGACGCTGTCCTCACACCTACCCACAGGTCGCCGACCTCACGTATGTTGCTCCGGTACCGCTGGCAGTCGTGCAGCACCTGGGGCCGGAAGGAAGGTGAGAGGACAGGATGGACAGTGGGCAGGCATGGCTAGTCCCAAGCGCGGGGGGACAGGTACAAGGACAGAACTATACCCTTCAACCGTGGTACGTGGGTGCTGTCAGCTGGTGAAATGCAGGCCTACTGAGCCCGTGAGACCAAAGGGCTACGGTCACTACTCACATTGGGGTGTCCGTCTCGGAGGACTTTGTGAAGGACATGGCAGAACTTCCAACTGAGGATGGAGCTGCTGGGCAGCGGCAGGCCAATGGCATAGGACCAGAAGGTGAAGGCCCCCTTCTCATGGTGAGTGCCCAGAATGATGCCTTAGAGGGTCAAGGCCAAGTGAGTGACACAGACAGAAGTGTGGGCAGTTACTGTGCAGAGAGCCCCTGTCACTGGGGCCTGGCACCCTCTGCAGTCCCCGGTCACAACAACTGGAGGTCTTGGGTCATGCTCCCCCAGCCCAGCATACCCTGGGTTTCCTGACACCTCCCCAAGGCCCAAGGGGCACAAGGATACGCCGGGCATGCTTCTCCTTCACAGGGGCCTCCTGACTGTTGATGGCTTTGCTGATGCTGATGGCCTATGAGGAACACAGAAGTAGGGTTAGAAACTGTCTGCAGCTGTCTAGCCAGCACAACCCAAAGGTGAATGGGCCACCTACTCCAGTGGAGGTGCGAGGAAAATCAACATGTTTGCCTGAGCCGTGCTCCCAGGAACCTCTACATGACCTGTAGCTGATGTCAACGCCACAGCAACCAAGAGCTCCAGGCTCAGGTGGGAGGAAAGCTGGGCTGTGGCTCAGAAAGACATGTCTGATCTACCTCACATTGCTCTCCCTGAAGAGGCTCCCAGACTCCAGGAGGAGTGACTAAGGGCACGGCCAACACAGCATCCTCTATCCAAGTTCCTCACCAGGAGGAGAAGCAGCAGAGACTTGGCCCTTGGCTCAGCTGAGTCCCTTGTCCTCACAGTGCTCCTTCTATAAAAGTACGTTACCCCTTTCCTGTACAGCAGGGCCCACAGCAAGGCTGTCAGCAGACGGCCAGCAAGATGCACGCAGAAGCCAGGCCCTGTCACTGGTCGCCACACCATAGGTGCCTGTTCATGCCACTGAGAAGGACAACTGTGGCCTCTTGGGGGAGGGGGAAGCCAACGGAGAATCTGCTTTGTCACCTGAGAAGGAAGAAGCCTCACTTGACCGAAACCACAGCCATGGTTCCTGAAGGTGGTTCTAATCTCTGCCGGCCACATCTTATTTCCCCAGCTCAACACCATTCAGGAAGGCTTCCTTGCAGCAGGAGGGCACACACAGCAAACACCATCCCTCACCCAGTCCTCCTGAGACTCCACTGGGAGGTCGGTGTTTCTGAACTGAGAAAAGCTCCCCAGTTCATGCTGCATTTTATTTAACTCTGTGAAGCTGTGATTCTTTGCCTGTCTACACAGGTCCAATAAAGAGCTGAATGGCCAATAGCAAGGCAGGAGCAAGGATAGGCAGGGTTGGCAGGTAGAGAGTATAAATAGAAGAAGAAACAAGAAAGAAGAGGGGAACAGTAGGGGCCAGTCACCCGGCTAGCCACAGAGTAAGATATACAGAAGTAACAAAAGGAAAAAGCCCAGACACAAAAGGTAGATGAGATAATTTAAGTGAAGAAAAGCTGGCAAGAAACAAGCCAAGGCCAGGCAGTCACAGCTAAGAATAAGCCTCTGTGTATGATTTATCTGGGAGCTGGGTGGTGAGCCCCTCAAAAAACAAAAGGGGCAAACACATCACACAACACCCCAGTTGGTGTCTCAGATCTAAGTGGATGCCCCAGCACTCGCTGAGCAGGCTGACTCAATTCTCCTATAAAAGTAGCCAGCCCGGTGGGGCTGCCAGGGTGGGCACGGGCTGCTCCTTAGCTGGACCCTGCAACCCACAGTCCAGCAAGGCACACTGATGCCCTTTCACACACAGGGCCTATTATGAGAGACTCACTGGAATTTGGGGACCTGGGACTGCAGCCGAGTCCTCCCACCTCACTGAACTAGGGTCCTGAAGGAACACAAGCAGGGTCTGTCTTCACAAGTACACAAAGCCTCAGCCAGCCAACCACCTGTTCTCATGGGTGCTGAGCCTACATCCATGGCCCCCAGGTCTCTTTTTCCTCACAAACACAGGGAGGTCACCCAGCAGCTGAGGTGAGGCTGTTGCTCTGAACACTAAGGGTACCTCACCTCTACTGAGGGAAAGCGGGCACAATGGCAGCCATGGGGACAATCAGAGAGACCTGGCGAAGGCCAGCACTGCACACACCTCCGGGAAGCCACTTTGGAGATGGCGACTATGCTGTTTCCTTAGAGGAAACTGAAGCGCAGAGGGCCCAGTGTCTTGGGTACTGATCTGTTGGCTCCGTGATGTGTCCTCAGCGTGACTGTGACACGGCTTCCAGGTACAGCTCTCCCCTGGCAGGAGTCACGTGCTAAGTGGGCTGGGCCACCCAGAGTAGCAAGCAGCTGTGGCTCACAGCAAGAAGTGTCCCTCCCTGGGCTATGGAACCACAACCTTCATTGCCTTGACATCTGAGCTGGGAGCTGGCTCTAATGATGAATGCCACCTGTTCTGGAAGATTCCTGGCAAGAAGGGAGAAGATGGAGCTGCCCTGGTGGCCCAGATGACAAATGACCAGGGTGGGGTAAGACACTTAGAAATGGTGAGTACAGTCTGGGAACGGGCGAGCAGGGAATCTTTTTCTTCTGAGGAAAAAGACCACCAAGAGGCCATGACAAAACCTTCCAGACCCCAGGCCTCCCCAGCCGGCAGCGGAGTCTCTGCTTTTCTTTGCCTTAAAACAAAAACAAAAACCAGGGGCCAGTGTTAAGCTCTTCCAAAGGTCCCAAGTTCAGTTCCCAGCACCCACATCAGGAGTTCACAACCACTAGTAACTCCAGCTCCAGGATCAGACCACTGGCCTCTCTGAGCACCTGCACTCACCTGCACACACAGCTAAAAACCGTGGGGGATCTCTGCGCCCACCTCGGCCAGCAGGGTAAAAATCTGAAGCGGGCAAAGAAGGCAGTCCAGTTCTACAGGACTCAGTAGCCAGTGTTGGTTCAAACTTTGAGAGTCTGACTCCTAAACATCTCTCTTCACATTGTGTGCATGCATGTGAGCATGTGCATGCGTGTGCTTGTGTAAGCACATACATGACATGGCATGAGTGTAGAGGTCAGAGGACAACTCAAAGGAATCTCTCCTTCTACTGTGTAAATCCCAGGATCCAAAGTCCGGTTGTCAGGCTTAGTGGCATCACCCTTACCAGCTGAGACATCTCAATACCCTACCCCTTTTTAAATAGGGTTATCATGTAGCTTAGTTCAAACGCACTATGGAGCTGAGGCCGAGCTTGAACTCCTGACCCAAGTTCTAAGATTAAGGGCATGTGCCACCACCGCCCGGTGGGCCTCTGCTATCTTGAGCCCCCGTGTAACACACCCAGCCCCCTCTCTCCAGCGAACCCCTCAACCCCTTTGCGGTTGTGTTTAGATAGGGTCTCTTGTGTAGTTCTGTCCAGCCTGAAACTATGTAGACCGGGTTGGCTTGCAAAACGGATCTCTTCCGGACTCTTCCTCCCAAGTGCTGGGATTAAAGGTGTGCGCCACTACAACGGGCTGCCCTTGGCCCTCTTTAAATATGATTTATGGTTCTCCAAATCCCCATCTGATATTGTTACTCTCTCAAGTCACCTCATGGCATGTCAGTGGCATGTGGCAGCAGGCCTGCCTCTGCGTGTGCGGCTGGCTGCCCCCACGCTTACAGTGCTGCAGTAAGGTCATGAGGTACCGAGGAATGCGACCTGGGAGGGGACATGGCAGGGTCTTCTGTGAAGGACCTGGGTGCCATCCATCCCTGAATTGACCACAGGGATAGGACTGTGTCAGCTAGCCATCCTGTGCAGGCGCAGGCTGGCTCCTGGGAACACAGGCCCGTTGTGTGCAGGGTAGGCAGATGTGTGGGGTGGCCAGCGCCACACAAGGAGGCCCAGTGCTCACACAGTGGGAGTCTGTAGGGACTCCTGGCCCTCAGTCATCCTCCCAGGCAGCAGCATGCAGACAGGGGTGGCACCTCCCACCTCCCCTGGGCTTCCCGCATGGATTTTCCTCAGGGAGGTGGCTATGGGTCACATCTGAGCAAAGAATGGAGTTAAGAGCACTTCAGAATCTCACTGTGTGGGGAATATCTGACTGACCCTAATATGTGACATAGCTCTATTCTGAGGCTAAAGTGTGGTATGGTCTGACCTCAGTGAAACTTGGGGTCCTGGAACCATGTCACCCCCATGGAGCAGGTGGAAAACCACAGAGCAGAGGAGGGAGGGAGAGGAGGGAATCCTGGCCCGAGGACATTCTTCTATCACCCTGGTACGTCAGGAGTGGCAGCAGCTCCTCTCAGGCAAAGGTGATCCCTCCTGGCTCTCAGGGTCTACCATCCTGGACATACCTCAGGGAAGGACAACCTCAAGATCAGGATGGAAACCCAGCTGGGTACCTGGATGCTTATCATACCCTGAGTCCTGTCTGACTCCTCAGAAAGCCAAGAAGAGCCATTGCCATCCAGCTGAGAGAAGAGGAAGTGTGCACCAGGGGATCCCAGAGATACCGGGGTCTCTCCCTATCTTTTTTTTTTTTTTAAGACAGGATCTCACATGTAGCCCTGGCTGGTCACTATATAGACCATACTTGCTTTAAAGTCACAGATTTATCTGTCTCTGCCTTTCAAGTGCTGGGATTAAAGGCGTGCACCACCAGGCTTGGCCCCGTCTCCCTACTTCTGCACAAAGCAGAAGTAGGCCCTTCAGTCAGCGAGGAAACAAGGCAATAACAAACTTCATGCCAACTGTGAGATGCCAAGAAATTGCTGTCAGCGGACATGACAGAGGGTAGGCAGGGGTTGGATCTTAGCATATGGGTCACTGTAAGAAATGAGGCAAGTCCACACCTATGCCCCAGGAGCCACCAGTCACTGACGGGTTCTGCATCTCATTCCATCCAGTGCCAGTACCAGGAAGGACTGACCTCAGAGGGACAGAGGCCAGGAGGAAGTTCAGGGCTGCCACCCAGGGCCATGGAAGGACAAACATCTCACAGCTAGAAGACAGCCTCGCTAGCACAGCCAAGCTCGAGACCCCACAACGTGTGCCACGGGGCCAGCAAGCAGGACTCAGTAACATAATGATTCCACCCATTTACTGAGTTTATCCTTGTGCCAAGCGCTTGGCCAGGGTACCTCACCGGGTCTTCAGGAGAAACCCCAGAAGAGCCCAGTCATAGAGACAAAGCGCACTGTGTCCCCTTCTCCACCCTCACGGATTGTGTGCTGTGATCTCACGGGAAGAGCAGCGTGGAAAACAGAATGTCTGCCCACTGTCCCTCAGTGACAAGCGGCTGGCGGGACTCACTCCCAGGCCCCTGGTTCTGGAGAATGACCTAGGCAGCCTCTCTGGTTCTCTGAAAGGACAGTTCAGGAAGACATGTCCATGTAGGTGTCCTTTTAGCCTACACTAAAATCAAACTTACCAGGGACACCAAACACAGAGGACCTGGCCTCACTACAGATCAAGACATGGATTCTGGACGGTGGAAGTGTTGGAGGTCATGGGTTATAAGGGCTAGGCTGGGTCCCTCCCCCAGGCTCATGCCTTGGTGCTGGACTCCTGACGCTGAACCTGGCCTTCACCTCCCTACCTTGGATCCTCATAGCAGCTTCAATCTTAAATCCAGGTTGGACCTCCAAAAAGGCTCCTAGGGGAGCCCATGTCCATGTTCTCAGGGTGTACCTGTCCTGCTTATCCACAGCAACTCCATTCTTCTGTCTCAGACCAAAAAAAAAAAAAAAAAAAAAAAAAAAAACCTTAGGAAGGATGACTGGACCAGGTCAAATGAAGCCCACTGACTCCTGAGAAGATCAGAGCTGCCTGTCAACAGCCCTGGACCGTGACCTACAAGGGTCCCTAGCAGGCATCCTAAAGGGTCCTGTTTCAGCAGAGGGGACTGGGTGAGACAGGAGACACTTCCTACATGAGCACATGGGTGAGAGGTGGGCTGTGTGTTCAGTGATGTCTCACCAGCTCTAAGGCCTCATGCAGACCACACCACAGCTGAGACCCAACAAAAGGGGGCTCAGGACACTGTGGACATCCAGCACACGGAAGAGCCATGGTTGGGTTGGCAAGGGGGCCTCAGGGCTCCTCAGACAACGCTCAGTGTCAGCACTGTGTTCTGCAGCCCACAGCCCCACAGCCCAGGGAGCACAGAATCGGCATGGACTTGATGCACCGCTTTCTTTTCCGGGAGCCCACACACCCAAGGCAGGAGGCCCTTTCCACCCAGCTCCTCAGCTGGCGCCCCAACACACCGGCAGACACCACTTTAGACACTTCCTGACTTTAGCTCCCCCGGCTGTGAGGCAGAAGAGAAGACATGTCAGCTCTAGACAAGAGGTCCTGTCTTGGGTTCCATCCCCAGCAAACAGAAGGAAAACCCAATCAACACACAGCACCTGTCAAACCATCTCTAGGACCGTCCCCACACTGCGTCCTGCTCCTCAGGGAACCAGACCTCCCATCACAGCGCTGAGCCTCTCAGCAACCTGTCCACAGCTACCCTGACTACAGCAGCTACCTGTAGCTGTAAGATATCCTAGATTTTGTTCATTTGTTTGTTTTTGAGACAGTTCATGACTGGCCTGGAACTCAGAGATCCACCTATCTCTACCTGGGGCTAAAGGTGTTCATCCCCATGCCTGGCTGTGTCCGGGTTAGCTTCATTAAGAGCATTTGTCCGCTGAAATTGTCTGCTTAGATGATCACTTACATCCTGTCTCCAACTCCATGAACACACAGGTACCCCACTCCCATCCATGAGTTTCACACTCAAAGATTCGACCAAATGCCAACTAAAATATTCAAGGAGAAAAATCTGCATTTGGACTGCCCCCACACAGGTTTGGTCCTCGTAAGTTCCTGAGCAATAGAGGATAACAGGTCATGTATATGTAACTGGTACTGTATCAGGTACAGGTACATGATTTAAATTATGTGAGTGCATATATGTAAACCACATGTGAAAACCGCACATTTATACAAGGGACTTGAACATCCGTGGATTCTGGTTTGTCTGTTTTGAGACAGGGTCTCACTGTGTAGCCCTGGCTAGCCTGGAACTCACTATGTAGACCAGGCTGGCCTGGAACTCACAGAGACCTGCCTCCTGAATGCTGGGTCACAAGGTCCCTCAGATCCTGGTATTTTCAGAGGTCCCAGACCTAATTCCCTAGACCAGTGGTTCTCAACCTATGGGTCGCAACCCCTTTGAGAGGTTCAAACAACCCCTTCACAGGGGTCACATATCAGACATCCTGCATATCAGATATTTGCATTGCAATCCATTACAGTAGCAAAATTACAGCTATGAAGTAGCAATGAATATAATTTTACGGTGGGGGGGGGCAGCACAACATGAGGAACTGTATTAAAGGGTCGAAGGTAGGAAGGCTGAGAACCACCGCTCCAGACACTGAGGATGAGCATGCGGCTTCCACTCTAGCATCTGCAGGGCACTCAGTAAGTCTCTGTGGACACGTGAGAGCGAGCACTTGCAGCTTTCAGACCTAAGCACGCCTACTTCAAGGCAGCATCTTTCTTCATAATAACTGAGCCGCTAGAGTTAATTATTAAGATAGCTATTAAACAATTTCTATTTTTAAAATCATCCCTGAAATGAATCAACTTAAGCCTCCTTGTGCAGTTATCACGAGGCTTACCAGCAGCAGTTGGCAGGGACAGACAGGTTCCTCCGAGAGCCCAGGCTCGGGACTGCTGGCAGGGCGGAGAGTTACTTTGCTCTGTGAGTCCAAAGACTGGCTTGGAGGACAGAGTGCTCTCATTCAAACACTTTTGCTACCTCAAAGGCCATTCATGACTATAAACACAGGAGTTCTGTAGCTGGGGAAGCTAAGCTGAGGCCACATGCAAAGCAGCAAAGAGGTCGAAGCTGGATCATTTCAGCAGACAGGAAGTCAGAAGCGACTGGCCCTGGTTCATTCAACTGCATCTCGCTCCATTCTAGTCTCCTGGCCCTTTGGTCCTGGCCTCCACTACTCCACCATTCAAGAAATGCAAACATTAGTCTATGATCGTCCACAACTCAAAGGATGGCATGAAAGCCCCGGGAAAGAATCTGCCCTTTGGTCACTATTGAGAAATTCATGGCCCAACCTGCTGCCACCCCAGCTCCAGACTTTGTGGGTGGAATGCAGGGCAGAAAGGCATGGCCCTGAGTCACACCTCTGCTGGGCCAGAATCTAGATGGACAGGACATCTAGGGAGGCAGCTGGGTGGTTTGGTTTCCGAGGCACGGGTGATGTCATCGCGAACCTGACTGTCCAACAAGCCAGAGGACTGACTCACGCTCAGGCAGACGAACCTATTGCAATTTGAGTCTTATGTTTACTTAGCAAGAAGAGAAAAAATTAAAAATTCCCACCGGGACTAATGTCTTCCTCCGTGGGCTCATTCAATCCAGTATGGTGCTGTGGGCCATGCCGAGCAGAACCTCTCAGGCTTGCCAGTTCCCAAGGCTGTCCTTCTTGAAGCGTGGTGTAGCCCTATGGAGGACACATGGCCCTCGCTTGTGGATCTTGGGTACAGTGGTGGGTGTATCTGAACGGTAGCTGACCCTAGATGGACACACACCCAACCCCACAACTACCTACTTCTTCCTGCTCTGCAGGTTAACTGTCACATGTCCATGTCACTGAATTGGCTCAGTCACCCAACCTCCAGAAACCAATGAAAACAGCCAAATCCTGTACAGAACAGGAAAGGAAGACACAGTTAATGCGGCCACATTGGGAAAGATCTAGTGACCTCCTCAAGACCATTTTCAGGGTCCTGCAGTCAGATTGAAGTTTAAATAGAGGGCCAGGGTCAGAATGCCCACCACTGACTCCCCACTGTCTGGGCTCCACTCTCATCTTGCAAGGTGATCTGACAAGCCCTTAGAACTGAAAATCTCCTCAGGAAACAAGTTCCCCTTCCTGTTCCCAGCCTTTTCCTTCTTCCAGCATGAGATTCCTGGGGAAATTCCGATTTCTCGGGGTCCATTGTTCCACCAGTCCAAGCTGAGAGGGGTGTCTCTCTAAAACAGCGTTTCTCAGCACGTGGGTTATGACCCCTGTGGGGCTGCATATCAGATATTTACATTATGATTCATAGTAGCAAAATTAGTTATTAAGTAACAACGAAAATAATTTTCTGGGGCTGGAGAGGTGGTTCAGCAGTTAAGAACATTGGCTGCTCTTCCAAAGGTCCTGAGTTCAATTCCCAGCAACCACATGGTGACTCACAACCATCTGTAATGAGGTCTGGTCCCCTCCTCTGGCCAACAGGCCTACATGTAGGCAGAACACTTTAAATAAATCTTTATTAAAAAAGAAAAAGAAAGAAAATAATTTTCTGGTTGGGGTCACCACAACATGAGAAACAGCATCAGGAGGTGGAGAATATCTTCATTTCTGCCAGGGCACGTACACGGGAGAGCTAGACGACACGGTGCATTATGCCATCAGAACCAGGAGGACACAGGAAAGCAAAGCTTGGGCGCAGAAAGACAGACGCTGTCATAAGCAAAGTGATGCTCAAGTTAGTGCTGAAATGGATAGGGGTTCCCAGGTGGAGGAGGGGGAGGGCCAGGCTGGCCAGGCAGCTCAGGTTAGCCAGCTGAGTTTCCCTGTCCCTTGCCAATCAGGTCTAAACCCCACAGGACTTCCACTCACAGCAGCAGGGACCCAGCTGCTAGGATCAAGTGGCCGGCTGGGTTTCATTCACAGGCTCCTGGACACTGGCCTCGGAGCTGGGTCAAAGAGGAGTCTCCTCCTCATTCAGAAAGGGGGCAGGTTTGCAGGGAGTCCTGAGCTGCCTCTACCCCAAACTCCCTGGAGTCCCTATGGTCTCCACATCACCGGAAGGATGGCTGGACCTATGCTGGATAGTACACCTGACACTCTTTCTTGAAGGATGGTGCCTAGTGCATCACCCTCCAGACACACTACCCAGCTCCATTCCTTTGCTCCCTTCAGCTGGCTATACTCAGGACACAGGGACACTTTCTATTTCCTTCAATTCTGCCGGCTTTCCTGCATACAATCTAACTGCTAACACATTTGCTACACCCTGCACATACCTACAACTGCTCCACTGGGGCAGGGTTGTGTTATTATTACTGTCTTGAAAATGGGGAAACTAAGGCACAGAGCAGTGATGTGACAGAGCCAGGCCTCTTTTTTATCTATCTGTCTATCTTATCTATCTATCTATCTATCTATCTATCTATCTATCTATCTATCTATCTATCTATCTAATGTACATATGGGATCTATCTGTCTATCTATCTATCTATCTATCTATCTATCTATCTATCTATCTATCTATCTATCTAATGTGTATTGGTGTTTTTTCTGCATGCATAGCTGTATGTGGGTGTTGAATCCCCTGCAACTGGAGTTACAGACAGTAGTGAGCTTCCGTGTGTGTGCTGGGAATTGAACCTGGGTTCTCTGCAGGAGCAGTAGTGCTCTTAACCACTGAGTCATCTCTCCAGCCCCGACCCAGGTTCTTAACTTCTCGGCACACTTCAATAGCTAACACCCCTCCATTCCAGGAGTGTACTAAGGTGACTTTTGCCCCTCCTACTCTGCAGGATAAGGTCAAGAAATGTAGTCGGTGTGCTCTAATCAGTGTGCCAGGGTGCACAGAAGCAAAGGCAAGAAGGTGAGGAACGGGCAGCCCCGTTCCACCCCAGCCTTACAAAGTGTCCCTTAGAACTGCTCTGCCTGGGAGAGGGGACTTCAAAACCTTGGCAGCCTGGGAGTCAGGCCCAGCCCACTTGGCTGCAGTCAGGCTCCTTAAGGTGTGTCTGTGGGCCCAGTCTATTCCTCCCTGTAGGACAGGGGTCTTGACTTTTGTCTCCTCTTGCTTGGCCAGCTGTTGTGATATGCCTTCTCCTGGGGTCACAGCCCACTTCAGGCCTCAAGGCCTCAGCCAGCACCAATTATAACAGCTAGACAGAGCTAGAAGTTTCGTCTATCCACCATGTGGTTAGGGATCTCCTTCAACTCCAGGGCTGGGTTTTTTCTACTATTGTATGTATTCCGAGTGTGCAAGCATGTAGTAACATGTTATAGTCACACGCCTCCCTACTTCTGCAGGGCTTGGAATCAAACTTACACAGGCAAGTGTTCTGCCGTTGAGCTTCAAGGAGCCACGCCTTGAGCTATGAGCAGACAGGGCTGAGCGACAGCCCTGAATGTGGCATGGGATCTGACAGATCCCAGAACTGCTTTCAACCAATAGAAACTTAGAGCACGTTCCAAACACCAGCTCACTCCTGTGATCTGCCTCTAGTTGAGACTCACCTGGCTGAGGAAAATTCCTCACGATACCAAAGCCTGGGGGCTCTGCCCCCTGACCAAATCACCCCCATCTGCCATCACCGAGGCCTGGCTGCTCCTCACACCTGCAATGTCTCAGGCAGCTGCTGAATTCAGGAAGGGCTGACTCCATGGATGAGCAAAATGAGAAACACCCCATCCACACTTAACAGCGTGCCAGTGTTGAGAGGGATTTATTCGGGATGTGCTGGGTGAAGTCAAAGATACAACCCAAATTAACGTCACCTGCCTGTTAACTTTTTCTAGAGACCAGTAGATGACCTAAAATGTAGCATCCGCCTGACCCTTCTGTGTCTAACTCAGCGGTGCTGCTGCATTGCAGCTGCACCCGGAAGTCAGGACTTGTCAATTAAATGTCAATCTTTACAAGATTTTGGTCCCTCAGGGGCTGCTGAGGTATGTCGCTGACCTGGAAAACCGAAGGTATGAACTATTTCCATCTGCTGCTGCCTCAGCACCTGGCTCCCCTGTGGGAACACCTCAACCCTCACCCTTTCACCTCTGGAGCCAGAGTTTCCCCGGACTTAACCCTGAACTATGATTAAAGGGTTTCTCTCATCCTGACCTGAGAAGAGGCCGCTCCCTGGCTCTCGGCCTCTGTATGCTGTGGGTAAATCCATGGCTCAGAGAAGCAAACCAAAGGGCAGCTGCGTGTCCCACAGAAAGGAAAACACAATCATGTTCACAGCTTCTAGCTGCAGCATGGGCCACGGTGTGCTTCAAAGATGGCTTACTTCTTTCAAGGAGGTCCCAGATTGTGATCTTTGGGGGTGGAGGAAGTGGAGAATGGTCAACTATTTGCTGCGACCCTACAACATCCCGTGTTCACTGTGCAGTGTGTATTAGTCCCTCCTGGTTGCTGTAACAAATCGCTACACTTTTAGTAAACAGCATTGATACAGCTTACAGTTCTGCAGTCCAGAAGTCTGAAATGTTTTCATAGTCCACGCACAGGCCTTCTAGGTAAGGATAACTTTGAACTTTTAATCCTCTTACTCCATCCCCAACCCCCAAATCCTGGGGTAACAGGCATGGACCACCATGATATAGCTATGTGGTGCTGGGGCTCAAATTCAGGGGTTCATGCATGCTGGGCAAGCAGTCTATGCCCTGAACCACATTCCCAGCTCCTGAAATGGATATTGCAGGGTTAAAAGGGTTGTGTTTCTTTCTGGAGGTTCTAGGGCAGAAATCTGTTCCTTGCCTTCTCCAGTTTATAAAGGATGGTATTATTCCCTAGCTGTTGGCTCTTTCAAAGCCACACGCAGCCAGCAGAGTTTAATCTCGTGGCACTGTGACCACCTGCCTCTCCTGCTTCCCTCATCTGCATTTAGGGACCCTTGCTATGCAGGGCCCACCTGGTGACTCATAACAACCTCCTATCTCAAGATCAGTGGCTGAGCAACTTGGCTCCAACAACAATCTGAGTTACGCAAACAACACATTTAGTTAGTCTGTGGTCATCTTTGCAGGGACATGACTCAACCTACCGCACAGTATCTCACAGTGTACTCTTCCAGAAACACAGAACCAGCCCTGTCTTCTGTGGAAAAAGGAAAAAGCAGGCTCTGTAGTCAGGCACTTGCTCCCCGCCCCCAGGAAACAACCAAGAGACCAGGTCTACCCTGTCTACAAGTGTGTTCTATGGTGTCACACGGTCTTTTTAAAGGCCTGGTATTCAGAATACAGGTACAATGAGTTGCATAGCATTTTATATTCAAAACATGACATTTTGAAAAGGGGTCTTATGGACAAAGGGATTAAAGTGATGGGGCTGAGCGAACTGTCTCTGGGACACACCACTGAGGCCAGAAGCTCATAACTCAAGCGCCAGCTGCCAAAAGGAAGGATGACTGCCTCCCTCAACACTCCTGAGAGGTAAACCACCGAGCTCTGTACAAAACAGGGCGTGTCCTGTCCACAGAGCAAACATGGAGGCATTCCTCTTCCTCCTGGCCCTGGGAGCCCAAGAGGAGAGACTGACAGACTGCTGAGAATTTCAATGCTAAACTAGCTGCTCCATGGCCACCACCAGCCACTGTCAATGTCAAGACAGGCGTGTGTTCCAAAGGGAAGCAGGTCCCAGTACTGGATGTGCTATTTTCTATCCCAAAGGAGACACGGAAGCAGTAACCAGGGCTCTCTAGGCCTTTCCTGCAAAAGGCCTGGCCGGCAGCTTGCTGGATATTTCTGGGAATGATCTAATTAAATATTAACTACTTGCGAAACCTCGTTCTTACATCCCTCGCTAAGCCACTGTGAAGCCAGGCCCGGGGCTCCCTCTCATCTATGAAAAAGTTGCTCTCGAGTGGGTGAGCCCTATGAGACTCCTTAGGACAAAGTTATGCTTCATGAGCAACCCTCTTAATTCCTCAAAAACTCAAGGAGGGCACACAAGATGGCTCAGCAGGTAAAGGTGCTTGCGGATAAACCAGACAACCTGGGTCTGAACACATAGGATGAAAGGAGAGAATGCCTGCACACTGTCCCAACTTCCACTCACAGGCTGTCCTGCACGCACACACAAGATAAACGCAGTGAAGAGTTTTAAAAATGAACAAAGGAAGTAAAAAGAACCACCAGACTTACAAACCAGCCACTAAACTCATGTGGTCCTCTATCAGAGATTGTCCCTCTGACATTCAGGAAGGTTACCCTTGACATAATCATTTAAGCGGAAGATCAATCAACTTGACCTTTAAAATCCCATCTCCTCCCCCATCTCTTCCTGTAGTCATCAGAGCTTTTTCTGCACCTGCTCAAAAGCAGGAGAGGAATTCTAAAACCCTATGAACAACACCCAGATTCTCCGTGCCAACAGTCCGTCTCCCTAGGCTCTGCAACTTTACTAGCACAATTAATTATGTATTAATGACTTCACATCAAACGCCATGTTTGTTTTTATGGTGGGTGATCCAGGCTGGACCAGATGGGGATCACACGGATAAATTAATCATTTGCAGCCAGGTTGGTACCAGCACTTGGCATGCACAGAGCACTCCCGTCCTGAAGTTTATTACTATCATTGTCTATCAGAGGCACAAAGGTTAGGTCTCACGTTTTCTCCTATTTCAAAACGAAACCGCTTGTGCTAACTTGTTTTGAAAGCAACCGCAGGAGTCCTTGCTCTCTGCTCTGGCCAAGGGGGAAGGAACTCGCCAGTGGCCCCCACAAATGCAAATATCACCAACCTGCTTTAAACACAGGTGGGAGGAGTCTTTGGCTTCCTTCAGTGCTAGAGTTTAAATAGAAAATGCAGCCATTTCGATCTTGGCTGACTTAGTCTAGCAAATAATCAAGTAGTGACCCCTCCCTCTGTGCCCTCCTGCGCGTTCACGCAAGACTTAAGAACAGGGCAGAGTTTGTAAATCAAAAAGGAGGGGACCAGACGTGGTGGTAGATGTCCACAATAGCAGCATTTGGGAGGTGGAAATAGGATGATCAGGAGTTCAAGGCTAGCGTGGGCCATATGAGACCCTGACTTAAAAAAAAAAAATAGACAAAGCAATCTGCACCTGTGGGTCCTAGAACCCAGAACCCATGCATGAATGAATGCGTACCAGAGCATAATTTAATTTTCCACGCCACTTTCTCAGGTCGGGCCCTCTCCTGGGAGAGGAGCGGCGCGTGGGAGCGCAGGAAGGAGCCTGGGAAGTTTCCGTCTGTCAGGCGCCTGTGTTTAACGAGGGGGTGGCAGCCTATTTATAAGTGGGCCCCCGCGCGGGCAAACAAGTCTGGCGACATACGTGAAACTTTTCACCCAGCAGATAATAAGATACTGTGCGACCGTGGAAACAGCTCGAGAGCAGAGAGAGCCGGGAGCTTCCCCGGGAAGGCGGCGGGCGCTCAGGGCGCCCCGGGCCCCGCGCGGCCGTGCGCACCTGGGCCGCGTCCGCATCCCCGAAGCCCGGCCCAGACTGCTGCGCGGCTTCCGGTCACCTGCGCCGCCCGCGCCGCGGAGCCCGCAACCGTCCGCGCAGGGCCGAGCGCACCGAGGGCCCCCGCACCGCCGCCGCCCGCCCTGCCCGCGTCCGCGCTCGCCTGCGTCTTGTCGAACTGCTCGCGCTCGGCCTCCAGGCTGTGGCCCGGCCTCCGGCTCAGCACCCGCGCCGGCACGTTCTTGATGCTGTTCATGTTGCCGCCGACCGTGTCCCGGGCCGGCTCCGCGCGAATGAGGCGTCACCGCCCGGCCGGAGCCTAGGCACCCGGAGGCCGCGCGCCGCGCCACGCGGGGTGGAGCCGCCGCCCCTCCCGCCAGCCACTCGGGCAGCCCAACCGGCGCCCCGCCCTCCCCGGCTCGGCACGCTCCGCCCCCGCCCTCTCCGGCCCCCCAGGACTCCTGGCGTGCCCCGCCCCCTGCATCCCCTGATCAACCCTAGGACTCCGGGTAGCCCGGGCCCTGCACCCACCTTGGTCCCTTAGGACTCCCGGGACACCCTGCCCTGCACCCTTCTGTCACCCAGGCCGTTCTGCCCTGCTGCTCTCTGGTCCCCCAAGACTCCCTGAACCCCAAGACCCTGCACCTGCTTCGTCCCCTGGGACTCACTGGAAATGCCCTTTGCATATCTGTCCCCACCTCCTTGCACACCTCTAGCTCCCCAGGCCTCCCCAACACACCCCGCCCCCTGGCAGACCAAATGAAAGGACCAAAGACCTATTCTTTGCTTTGTACCTTCTTCTGCCAAACCTGAAGAAAAATCAGTTGCCCGCCCCCCGGGTCCCCCTTGACAATCGCGGTGGAGGGGGGAACTGGAGCAAATTGGGTCTCCTTGTGTTTAATCAGTAGCCACACGGCCAGGCTTCTTTGTCTTTTTGGTTGAGCCCAGCCATCTCTCCAGCCCCTTGTTTGAGATGAAGCTGTCACAGGAAATGCTACATTGAATCAGATACCTGACCGTCGTCCCCCAGGTTAGATGAAGCTCTCTGAAGACGCAGAGGGACTGTTTCTTTGTCATTGCTCATTCCTTACTGTGCTGACGTCCACTGAACATTTCAGAGTTGGACAAGGCTCTCTTCGATACTACGAGATTAGCCATGCTTTATCTAATACCAATCATTGAAAAGCTTTTTTGCTATCATAACAATAGAGTAACAACAACAGTCAATATTTACTATACATTTATTTGCCAAGTATAGAGCTAAACCCTTTATATGTATTATCTTATCCCTAATCCTCAGCAATTCACTAAACGGCCATGGTTTAATAAAAATAAATAAATAAAAGACTGTCTTCCTCTGTGCCAGCCATTTCTCCGACTTCTTCCCACACGGGACAAAACCAATTATCCTGTAATTTTCATGCATGCACGAGGCCACAGTCCCCACTGGGTATAGAACATCTACCACAGTGGCTTGTCATCAGACACGCCCATTCTTTTCGGTAAACAGAGACATTAGTGTGCTAGGCGTGGTGCTCACCATGCAGTCATCAGGATTGCAGAATCTCATTTAATCTTTAAGTTTTGGAGGTATTTGTACAGACTAAGAAAAAGGTTTAAAGAGGTTAGGACAGCTCCGAAGTTCAGCTGGGTTCATACAACTACAAAATGATGTTTTCAGGATGTGGTCTCCGATCTGCTGGTTTCAAGCTGGCGCACTTTGACAAGCACACCAATGACGTAATATTGGAGTCTCTCTAGCTTTTACAGGTATCTATTCAAGAGTTTCTGGAGGTCAAGGTTGCCTTGTGTCACCAGCACTCTGCTCTCCAGAGTGCTGAGCACCTGGTACATGACCATGTTTTCTGTTTTGTTTTGTTTTTAAATGGGTATGAGGGCCAGCAATTTGGGTCTCTAGGTAAAGGCGCTTGCTGCCAAATTTGATGACCTGAGTTCAATGCCGGGACCCACATGATGGAAGGAGAGAGATAACTTCTGTGTGTTGTCCTCTGACCTTTATTTCCAAGCTGTGGTATGCACATGTATACATACACAAAATAAACATATAAATAAAATTTAACTTTAAAAAATGACTGTGAGGGCAAGCATGGTAGCACACACATTTAATTCCAGCACTTGGGTGCCAGAGGCTGCTGGCCTCTATGATTGTGAGGTCAACTGGTCTACACAGTTATACAAAAAGTGGTGAAGCATAAAATGAAGATTTGAAAGAATAAACCAGCCCCAGGGTTGAGAACAGAATGAAAACTTTACTCTATAGCTTATGTCATAAATGGGCATTCTTGGGAGTACAAAAATGCAAACTCCACCCCTTTGATTAATTAATTAGACATCTTCAGCAAAGGGACTTGGTCCAATGACTGGTTGTCACTAACAGGCTGTCATCCCCTCACTATAGTAGGGAAGCCCTTTTGGTAAATTGTGACAGCTGTTTAATCATCCTCCAGGGGGATACAAACTAAACCCCATGTGGGAGAATTTAGGAGACAGCACAGTTTTACTAGGCTGTAATAGCCACTGCCTGACTGACACACAGGCAGGATCCACCCCGCCCCTCTCTGGTTTCACCTTGCGCCATCCTGGACTATCACGTCTGTACAGGCATCATGCTCCTTCCAGAGCCTCAGGGACCTTGCACATGCTGTTACTATACCTGGAATTCTCTTCCTGTTTGCCTGATGGGTGTCTGCTCATCTGGCAGCTCTTGGTTTAGATGCTAGTTCTCTAGGAAGCCTCCCTGATTCCACCCTGACCTCTGTCCCAGTACCTCACAGCACCAGTCTTCCCTGGGATTACTTAAGGTCTACTACTAGAATGTAAGCAGGGCTTACACTCTTATCTCCCATGACTGGCAAAGCTGCACATAAAGAATGTGTGGGTACCATGCTGGGAAAGTGCTCTATCACTAAGCTCTAGCTCCAGCCCATTTTTACTTTATGTTTTGAGATGGGGTCTCACTAAAATTGCCCGTGTTGGACTTGAACACACCCTGTAGTCTAAGCAGGCCTTCAGCTTGCCATCCTCCTGCCAACCTCCCCAGCGGATGGGGTTACAGATCCTTGTTTGTTTTAAGCAGCACTTGGCTGAGAACCCAGAGGTCTTACTGTGCATCCAATAGACTCTTCTGGAAGACCACCCATTTTAACCCTGTTTGTTTTAAGCAGCACTTGGCTGAGAACCCAGAGGTCTTACTGTGCATCCAATAGACTCTTCTGGAAGACCACCCATTTAACCCTGATGCAGGTTAAGATGCATTTAACCCTGGCATCTTAGTTGACTTAGTTCACTGTTCTTCAGAACATCAGAGTTACTAGCTAGTATCATCCTTCTGGAGGCTTAAGTGATGAACCTTCCTGCAATGTGCACTACCAAAATCACATCCACTGTCTTCAAGAAAAGAAAGCTAGAGGCATGACCTAGCAGAGGCTCACAAACCAGGGACACAGAAGAAACTACGGGTCACTCCTTGGCCTCAAACTACATAGTCTCAGTTCTAAGCATTCTCTTGGCACCTTTTGGGTAAAACTGCTTTAAGTATTTACATATAATCTTGATTCAGAATTTCTTTTGGAGGGGGTGTTTCTATTTCTGTTTAAAAGGCCTAATCAGAAGTTCTAAAAATACCCTGTATCAGTCTTTTCCAATGCTGAGATCATTTCTGGTAGACATTATAGTGTGATTCAGTTGCCTCTTGATATGCTGGTCTTAGAATGATAATGACAAAATGTAAATCCTAAAGGCTAGTTCATCTTGCAACTCTTTCCTACATACATGAGAAATTGCTCCTAATATAAATATAACATGTCAAGACAGAGGAGTTGATCATATCAAAACCTGCCATTCTGAATTTTGCTAATTAATTCATAATACTTTTGTTGGGTAAGAACAGGTGTTGTAAAGCTTGGCATGGTGGTATATTCATCATCCTAGCACTTGAGAAACTGAGGCAGGAAGATCACAAGTTTGAGTACATAGGTATCATGGATATTTCAAGCCTATAAACTAAAAATACATTTAGCTATAAAATAATGTAGTATTTCAAATCCTGTTCCACCCTAAGTTTTCCAACGGAGCATTGATGTTCTCTGTCAGTAGGCAAGTGGAGAAGCAGCCATGAGCCTATCACACAGAACAGGAAGAAAACTAGCATCTGAGTTCTCAGATTGGAACCTGGGGCCTCCCCAAAGGCTCTGTGGGTTTCCCGTTGGCAAGTGCTGGTTCGGAATCAGCTCTGCACTCCGTTTCCTGCCAGCACCCTCATCACAGAGGTGAGCTGAGCAGCTTTCCTCTCATGAAAATCATCTCTCGAGGAACCCTGAAGTCTCTAACAGAGGGACACCGACCCAGCACAATACAACCTGAAAAGAATACTTTTCTGAGAAATTAACTCGCCAAGATGCATTTAAAGTTCCTTGTTAGCTGGGCAGTGGTGGTGCACACCTTTGATCCCAGCACTTGGGAGGCAAAAGTGGTCAGATCTCTGTGAATTCAAGGCCAGCCTGGTCTACAGAGCTAGTTCCAGGATAGCCAAGGCTATACAAAGAAACCTTGTTTCAAAAAACCAAAAATACATAATAAAGTTTCTTGTTTTAGTCCTGTATAGTAAAAGGAAACCAAAAACTTATTTTTATTATTAAAAATACTTTTATTGAGTGAAACAGATCAGTTCTGGTAGAAAGGAGAAAGGCCAATAGTGTAATTTTTTAAAAAAATATTTTTTAAGTTAAAATGGAATTTTTAGTCTTCAATATATTTTTAAAAATCTATATAAAACTTGATCTTCCAGCAAATGCTGTCTTGTGTAAGTGAACTGCCTACTACAGAGCCAGACAAGATGCAGCTGTCGCCTGAGGACAGACTGGCCTTAACTGCCAGCAAG
The DNA here is from genome assembly GCF_982192425.1 of Myodes glareolus. NCBI lineage: Eukaryota > Metazoa > Chordata > Mammalia > Rodentia > Cricetidae > Myodes > Myodes glareolus. Next base: position 123,651,635 of record NC_142027.1, read on the forward strand.
GTGATAGTGTCCCATTACAAACATTTTATACCCTCTTATCTCACGCCCATCAAACAACAAAGTCCAGTGCTAGAACCATAAGAGAAGAAAAGACTACGTCACACATTGGGAGCGGGCTCTGAGAAGTTCAGCTATAATGTGAATATTACCAGGTTTTAAGGAGGCAGACAGCTCAAGCAGCACTTGACATGCAGGGGTTCTCATACCAGGTTTAAAGAGCTTCTCTGGTATTAAACCACGTCTGCATCTTGACAGAGTTTTTTCATTTTTTCTTTCAGCATAGTTCCAAACACGTGTGTAGAGTAAGACCTCATTTCTTTGGCATGAAAAAAAATTTTTTTACACAAAAATGGTTCATCAAAAACAAAATAAAGTCGCTTTAAGAAGTAAACTTTGAGATTCTGCTGCCTTTGTATTAAAGGCTTCTGTGGGAATCACAATCCTCTTCGTCTTCAGGTGAAGTACGGTATCCGCTTTCTGCCTTTCAGTGAGAATCCTGCTTCTGGGAGAAAACAAAAGCAGTCAACAAAATGAAAAGGAAATAGCACCGCGCAGCGCCTGGGAGTTCCTGGCATCTGAGACCCTGACTACACATCCTGGCTCTCCTCAGTAAGGTCTCTCGCTGTACTACATATGTGAAAACTTCCCAGCAATGAGACTGGGGTGGGATGTGGGGGACAGAAGGGCGACGGGGAGGCAGGCAGAGCTGCTCAGATGTCTTGCCTTCCTACTGGAAAGACTCCTAAGCTTAACAGGAGACATCTGTGGCACCTATGCCACTGGCCACAGGAACCGCACTTGGAATGAAGGTCTGACAGAAGCGAACGGAACCCAAGAAAGTGCCTCCTGGGCTCACAAAAGTCGAAGTCACAGGATTCTTTCTAGACAGACATATAGAAGCAATCCTCAAATGTAAACTTAGATGCCTTTTGAAATTTGTATTTTCTGGGTCAGGGTCTCACCAAGTGTAGCCCAGGTTGACCTCCAGTGCCTTATCTTTCTGCTTCAGTCTTCCCAACTGCCAGAGCGCTAGAATCACCACAGCGTATTCTACCATGCTTGGCCTCAAGCTCTCCCCACCCATTTCTTTTCCTTTTGAGGCAGGGTCTCACTAGGTTTATCCAATGCCTTAAACATGTAGTCCTGCCTGCATCAGTTCCCCATAGGGATTGCAGACTGTGACTGAAGCCCAACTAACCAGCTTTTAGTTGTTTTTCAAGACAGGGTTTTTGTTGTTGTTGTTGTTGTTGTTTGTTTTTTGTGTAGTCCTGGCTGTCTCGGACCTTGCTTTGTAGACCAGGCTAGCCTTGAACTCACAGAGATCCATCTGCCTCTGCCTACTGAATGTGCCACTATTACTGCTAAGATTCCAATTTTTAAAGTTGGATTTATACGCCAACTTCCTTATATATAAAATTATCAGTATTGAGAACAAAAAAATTTTGGTATTTCTTTTGGTACTTGTGTTTCTCTTACAAGTAATTGGCATTCTACTCAAGTTAATTGTAGTAAAAGCAGATCAGGCAAAAGAGGAAGAAATACTGGTCAGATGAATGTGTAGCCTTGACTCTACATTATCAACGTTTCCAGTTACTTATTAATATCAATTTTGATATGAGGCGAGACAAGGAAAGGTGACCTACACATAGCCACAGTGAATGTCCAAGTTGACTTTGTTTCCTTCAATGACTGACAAGGGTGTTTTTGTCATCTGGCTCTTCTGAGACTTCTAATTTCTAGAAAACAACTCCAGAATTAGTATCCAGGTTACAGAAAATAAAAAATACTTTAGACAATCAGACACACATATAGCAGGAATGCCTTTCAAAGACCTAAGAGGGACTGGTGAGAGGAAGCACTTGGTGAGCAAGGCTGATGACAGAATAGGATACCTGAAACTTACAGTGGAAGGAGAGAACCAACCCCTTGACCGCTACACACGGATGCCACAGCGCTCGCGCTCACTCTGTCTGGGTCTCTCTCTCTCTCACACACACACACACCACTAAGAACGCTGACAGACAATATGTTCTTGTCTTGGGAACAATTTCACTGTCAGTTTTCAGAGGGGCTAGCCTAAATTCAGATTCTCCCATCTTTGTCTCCATGTCTGGGACTATAGGACTTGTCACTGTACTTGGCTTACAAAGTCTTTTCGTTGTTTTTCTTTCTCTACCTATTTGTATGGTAATGTGTATCTGTGTGTTCATGTGTGTAAGCACACGGCTTGGTATGTGTATGGTGGTCAAAGAGTAACTCTTGAGAGTTGGTTCTCCTCTGCCTGGTAGGATCTAGGGATAGGGATAGAACTTAGGTCGTCACCCCTGCTGGCAAGAGCCTTTACTAGTGAGCCATCTCACCAGCTCGTTTTTGTTGTTGTTTTTGTTTTTCGAGACAGGGTTTCTTTGTGTAGCCCTGGCTGTTTGGCCATAAACTCAAAGATCCACCTGCCTCTGCCTCCTGAGTGCTGGGATTAAAGGCATTCGAAACCACTTCCAAGATGTTGTTGCCATTTTTAAAGATTCTCTATTTGTGTGTGTCTATGACATGGCATGTGGCATGGGGTGGGGGTGGGGGAATAAAGAACTTGCCAGAGTCAGTTCTCAGCTTCTGTCATATGCGTTCCAGGGATTGGATCTAGAATGTCAGTTTCCCCACAGACCCACAGAGCCTTCTCAAAGGTGCTTTTTTTTATTTGGATAGAGACAAAGATCCTCCTGCTTCAGCCTCCAGAGTGCTAGGATTCAAGGTGTGCACCATATTTCTGGCTTAATTTTCTTTATTTTATTGCTTGCTTGCATGTTTGTTTTGGAACAATGTCTTGCAGTCCTGCTATCCTGGAACTTGCTATGTAGACCAGGTTGTACAGATATGGTATAGAATACATACAAACAAAACATTCATTCACATAAAATAACAATAAGTATATCTTTAAAAAAATACAAATGTGGCTGGGCAGTGGTGGTGTAATTCCAGCACTTGGGAGGCAGAGGCAGGTGGATCTCTATGGGTTCAAGGACAGACTGGTCTAGAGAGCGAGTTCCTGGACAGCCAGGGCTACACATAGAAACCCTTTCTCAAAACAAAACCTGTTAGCATGGGCAGGTAATCCCAGAGCTGGAGGACGGAGAGGCTGATCATTGACCAGGCAGACCAGCCTACTTGGTGAGCTCTGGGATAAGGTATATGTCACCATGCTTGACCACTTTTTTGGTTTTTTGAGACAGGGTCTCACTATGTAGCCCAGGCTGGCCTTGAACTCATGATCCTCTAACCTCGGCCTCTCAAATTTTGGAATTACAGGCATAAATCTTAAGCTTATAAATAGAATGTCCAGTCCCGTGTATTAATCACAAAGCCACGTTTGGTGTAGGGTTGAGTTGCCCTGGATGTGGCCAGCAGTACTACAATTTACTCTTTCCTTTTTTTTCTGTCTACTTACTGGGGTTCTGCTATTATTGTTGTTATTGAATAGTTCATACATTCACACTGGTTGAAAAACCAAATAATATCTAAAAATGGAGTCAGGGAGGTGTCTTTAGCAACTAAAGGTTCCCACCAGCAAGCCTGACAGCCTGAGTTGGACCCCAAGGATCCCCTGGTGGAAGGAGAGCTGTCGCACATATCAACTGTGCACTAAATAGCACACATGAATGACTGTGGTCTGTACCTTTGCATCCTGCTGGGAACAGTCCCTGTACCGTGTAAACAGGCTCTCTGCTATTACGCAAAGTTGAAAGGAAAACCTAGAGTTGTCCATTTGTAGCCATGCAGAAGTCCCTGGGAGAGTCACAAAGTGACACTGCTTGCAGTCAGAGCCCCCAGTGTGGCAGGAGAGCGCCCTGTCCACAGAGTTGCTCCCCTTGTCTTTAGCTGCAGATGGCGATGCCTCAGAGAGGGGGAGCGGCTGCTCAGAACATTGCCCTGCTTCCTTGTTGCAAAAACGAGCATTTATAAATATATATATATATATATATATATATATATATATATATATATAACTGTTTGCTTTTCCTATTTCTAGCGTTAGCAAGTTCAAAGGAATGGGGGAAAGAGTGTGTGAAACTTTTACCAAGTACATTTCTGCTGTTTAAGTTCTGTTTCCTGACATCTCCAGAACCAGTTAATCCATCCAAAAATATTCTGTTTGGAGCCAGTGTTTGTGTTTTTTGTTTTCTTCAGTTAACTGATTTTCTGATCATGGCTGTGGAATGCTGAGTAAAGGATTTAATCACCTTCCCTCATCTGTAAAGTGAAGGGTTGGGGGGAGGGAGTGGGGACTTGGATTGGTATGTAAAATGAAAAAAAGAGTTTGTTTTCTTTTTTTAAAAAAAAAGAAAAAAAGTGAAGTGTTAGGATTAGATATTTTTTCTGGGTCTTCTCAACTCAAAATTCTCTCAAATCAAGTTTTCACCAGCCTTGCACGGCTTCCGTATCTTTTCAATCTAGACCTGAGGTCATAGCTTTGCTCCTTTCCCTGCACTTTCCTCTCAACCATCAGGTGCCACGACAGGAACTGTGATGGAGATAATTCACAAACATGCAGCAATGAACAGACATGGTGCACAACACAATGCAGTCAAAACATTCACACACGTAAAAATAATCTGGTAAAGACTGCAAGTGTGTTAGAATATGCTGGAATCTCAGAGAGGTGACCAGCCAGACTAGCTTACTTGGTGAGAGGCACCCGAGAAACACTACCCACCATTGCCCTCTGACCTCCGTCAGCATTTGCACACATATGTATGTGTACCTGCACATACAAGTGCACCCCACATGCACACACAGTCATACAATAGGCTATCAATTGCCAATGAAGGACACAGTACCAATGCACCAATAACATGGATGAATCTTAAAACACCAAGAAAAAGGTGAAGAATAAACACAGGCTGGAGGGGAGGCCTCATGTTGGTTCCCAGCACCGAGTGGACAAAAGTATTTGCTGTGTGGCTGCATTTCTACAATGCTCTGCATCAGGCATAACTAGTCTGCAGAGATAAAATCAGAGCAGTCACTGCCTGTGGGGTGAGGACAGAGGCCTCACTTCAAAGGGCTCTCAGGGAACTTCCTGCTATAGAAATTCTCTCTTCTCACTGGCTACTACAATGGGTACACATGCACGACCAAGGCTACTGAATCAGCAGGATTGTCATTAAAGTAGGAGAATAGACATTGACGGCATCTCGTGTTGTGTGCTTATGTGTGCAGGTATGTGCCAACGCATATGAGCAAAGGTCAGAGGAGGACATGGGTGTCCTGCTCTCACTACGCCAGTATTCCTTTGAGATTGAGTCTCTGGATCTAGAGCTAGACTGGCAGCCGACAGCCTCAGGACCATCCTGTCCCTGACTCCCACAGTACTGGAGTGTAGAGCACACGTCCACATGTGGCTTTAAGTGGGTGCCGTGTGTGAACGCAGGTCCTCACGCTTATGCAACAAGGCTCTTATCACTCGGCCACATTCCTAGCTCCACATTAAAGTTGTTTTTAATGAGATGTCTTCATTTTGTTGTATGTAAATTATACTTCATTAAGATTTGGTATTTTTTGTTTGCTTGTTTGGGTTTGGGGGTGGGTTTCTTAGCCATGGAAATGAAATCCAGAGCCTCGCATATGCCCAACACACCATACAACTGAGCTACACCCCAGCAATGGTAATTTTAACAGAAAAGCAATTCAGGGGTCAGTGAGATGGATCAGGGAGTAAAGAACCCGAGTTCAATTACCAGAACCCACATGGTAGAAGGACGGAACTACCTCCTGCAACTGTCCTCTGGCTTCTATACATGTGCACACTCATATACACACACAATCAATTGGTCAATATTTAAATGTCAAATTTGAAAGGGAAAAATTATATTTTATAGTATTTTGTATTGTAAATTTTTTTAGATTTATTAAATACATGAGTACTCTATCTGCATGTACGCCTTTATGCCAGGAGAGGGTATCAGATTCCACTATAGATAGTTGTGAGCCACCATGAGGTTGCTGGGAATTGAACTCAGAATCTCTGGAAGAGCCACTGAGCCATCTCTCCATCCCTGTACAGTATTCTTATAGACCTTTAATAATAATAAAAATTATTATTATTTGGGGTTTTGATCAGAGACACAAAAACAGCTTAACTTAAACGGCTTTCAAGTATCTTTAAGTACAAAGACAGCATGCCCAAGGAATGTACCTTGAATCTGAAATGGGAAATTTAAGTTTCGAGTTCTGACTTCACAATTAGGGAATAGACTTCAAGTCTATTGATCTGTATACTGTTTACATAGATGCAATAAAATCTACAAGGTGGCTTACACAACTGCCGCTGAAATCTTATTATGCTCAGAAGAAACAGCTGATCTCAATGTGTAAAACCCTGAGAAAAGTGACAGCTTCCAACTAGGGAGAAGCTCAGTAGCTGAGTGAAGTCAGTCTCCAGATCCAAACACCAGTTAAGGACCTTAAGGGAGAGGGAAGCCCCACCTGCGCCCCAGCACAGCGAGGGATGGGCTGTGAGAGCGCAGTTCTAGCCCAGCCTCCAAACAAACCACAAACAAGACTGTAGTACCAGCACTGGGGAGGCACAGGCAGGTGGATCTGTGCGTTCAAAGCCAGGAGGAAAGGGGAGAAGGAGAAAAGAATCGATGAACGATGATTAGAGAGACTTTAGGGGAGGAAATGCAAAGGACAGACCTTGCTGGGTATTGACCTGACAGAGAGAAAGCAGCTGTGTCAAGTAAGTGGGCGAGAGCTAGCGCAGGCAGTCATTAAGAGACACTCGGGGTTTACAGCTGGTTGTCCTGAGCCTGGTAATGTTATTACAGTTGTCTTTTTAAACCTTCTCATCTGCTGGGTATACCCAGTGCCACATGTACATAACCTTTGTACTTTAGGAGGTAGAGGCAGGAAGATGGTGAGTTCTAGACTAGTTACATAGTAAGACCTGCCTCGTCCCTCCAAAGAAAAAACACACCTGAAAGACATGCATCTTGAAGTATCTCTAAGTGAAAGACTACGTCTTAAATTTGCTCTAAAATGCTTCTGGAAAGCATGAAAGCCACTGAGATGACTCAGCAGGCAAAGGCACTTGCTGCTATGCCTGATGCCCTGAGTTTCATCCTCATAATGGTGGAAGGAAGGAAATAACCCTCCCAGGCTGTCCTGACTACCCCCACATATACCTAAGCACATTTTCTCCTTCTCTCACATATGCTTGTGTGTGTACGCACACACACAGTGATGTTTTATTTATGTTTTATAAATAAAGCTTTTCTGAAAACCAGAAGGTAAAACTAAGTCACTAGAGGCCCAGCAGTGGTGTCACACACCTTTAATCCCAGGATTTGGGAGACAGAAGCAGAGGGATCTCTTGTGAGTTCATGGCCACCCTGGGCTACACAAGACCAATGCAGAAACAGATCCAGGTGGTGGTGGCTCACACTTTTAATCCCAGTCCTAGGGAGTGACACACCTTTAATCCAAGCACTAGAGAGGAATAATAGACCGGATGAGACAGAAGCTTACTCTCTTTCAGTCTGAGGATTTCTTAGAGGGAAGAGCGCTCTAGTGGCTTGGCTGCTTTGCTTTTCTGATCTTCAGGTTAAACGCCAATATCTGTATCTGGATTTTTATTATCCATGCCTTCCCCCACCCAGGAAAACACACAGAAATGCCAGATATATTGGCATATTCATTTAATCCCAGCCACTAAGGAAGCAGAGGCAGGCAGGGCTCCATGAGTGAGGTGAGAGGCCAGTCTGATCTAACAGTATTAATTCCAGGCTAGCGAGGACTGAGGATAAGACCCTAAAACACACAGACAAAAATAAACAAATGTGGTGACTGGAGAGATGGCTCAGAGGTTAAGAGCTCTAATTATTCTTCCAGAGGTCCTGAGTTCAATTACCAGCAACCATATGGTGGCTCACAAACATCCATAATGAGATCTGGTGCCCTCTTCTGGCATGAAGGCAGACATGCAAGCAGAATACTGTACATACAATAAATAAATAAACATTAAAAATAAACAAATGTAAGTTTTAAAGTATACAGAAGAGGAAGATAAAATTTAAAATGGCAGATGTACAATTATATTATTTTTCCTACTTTTTTAAAAAAAATTTATTTATTTATTTTATGTATGAGTACTCTATCTGCATGTACACCTGCATGCCAGAAGAGGGCATTAGACTCAACTACAGATGGCTGTGAGTCACCATGTGCTGCTCTTAACTGCTGAGCCATCTCTGCAGCCCTATTTTTTTCTACCTCTGTGTGTTCTTAAAATCCTGTGTGTATTTTAAATTTGAAATTTTGGAGCCGAACATGGACACGTACAGTTTTAATCCCAACACTAAGGAGGCAGAAGCAGAAAGAAATAGCTTTGTGAATTTGAAGCTAATCTGGTCTATGTAGTTCCAGGACAGTCATTGCTACATAGGAAGACCCTGTCTTTAAAAAAATAAACAGGCTGGGCAGTAGTGGCGCACGCCTTTAATCCCAGCACTCGGGAGGCAGAGGCAGGCGGATCTTTGTGAGTTCGAGGCCAGCCTGGTCTACAAGAGCAAGTTCCAGGACAGGCTCCAAAGCTACAGAGAAACCCTGTCTGGGAAAAAACAAACAAACAAACAAATAAAAAAAAACAAAAAAAGAAAAGAGAAGAAAGAAGGAAAGGAAGAAAGAAAGGAAGAAGTTTGAAACTAGGTGCAGGGTAAGGTACTTGCTACATAAGACCCTAGGCTCCATCACAGCAGCACAAAAACAGCAAACACTAAATGCAGACATTCAGATGTCCCACAAATCAGAAAGAAACGGGGGCAGTTTTGACACTGACAGTTTTTGGTTCTGTCTTACCCTCTAGTTCCACAGTATGGCTTTTCCTCCTCAGCATGGTGCCTTTCTTCTTCAAACCTTCCTACTATAGAATAGCCACCTCCCAGTATTCCCTGAGCCTCACCGCTTAGTATATTGAGACCCTATCGATGTACATCTTAAGAGAAGGAAATCTGGGCTGGGGACATAGAACAGTCAGTAAGTGTTAGCCATGTAAGCATGAGGATCTGAGTTTGATCCCCAACACCTGCATAAAAAGGCAGATGTGGCACATGCTCTTGTAACCCCAGTGCTGGTGGAGAAGGTGGGTCTCTGGAACCTGTGGCCAGCCAGGTCTAGCCTAGTCATTAAACTCGAGGTCCTTGAGAGACCTTGTCTCAAACAACCGGGCGGACAGCTCCTGAGCAGCATCACTGAGCACTGAGGCTGTCTTCTGGCCTACATATGCCACACACACACACACACACACACACACAGAGAGAGAGAGAGAGAGAGAGAGAGAGAGAGAGAGAGATGCACGCTCCTCCCTGCACATACACCTACACACATTTTTTTTAAGACAAAGAAAGGGGAACGCACACTTCTGTTGAGATTCTCACAGCTGATGGGCAGCAGTGTGCTCAGTTCCAGATCCGTGACCATCTGTCGAGACTCGGCCAGCAAGCGTTGGAGCTTACTAGTAGGAGAAAAGTCATCCTGAAACAACAACACAGTTCAGCACTGTGAGCTGGGGTGCACTTCTAAGTATTTTTGCACAATCACAGCTTACAGACACAAATGCTAACTGTCAACGGTAGATATCAGTATTACAAAAATAACCAGTTCCTTTTATTTCTTATAACCTACTCAATGAAATGAAGAAAGACAAAGAGTTAATTATAAGAAAAGGTTCCTAAACATTTCTTAAATAAAAACTTCAGGCCAGGATGGGTGTGGTGGTGCATACCTTTAATTGCAGCACTCAGGAGGCAGAGGCAAGTGGATTTCTGTGAGTTCAAGGCCAGCCTTATCTACATAATGAGTTCCAGGCCAGCCAGGGCTACAGAGTGAGACCTTGTCTTTAAAAAACAACAACAACAAAAACACAAAAAACAAAAACAAACAAAAAAAATGGGGAGGGTTGGAGAGATGGCTCAGTGATTAAAAGCACTGGCTGTTCTTCAAAGATCCTGAGTTCAATTCCCAGCACCCACATGGTGGCTCACAACCATCTATAGTGGGACCTGATGCCCTCTTCTGGCACAAAGGTATACATGCAGATAGAGTACTCATATACATAAAATGATTAAATCTTTTTAAAACTCGTCATAATTAGCAGGTCAAAGCAACTGCAAAATAGAACCTTAGACGAAAGGTATGTTGAGATGTGCTTTAGTTTAATCTTGCTATTTTATTTTTATTGGTTTTTTTTTTTCAGGGAGAAAATCAGAGGACAATTCAAAAAAATCAGTTCTCTTTTCAACATGTAAGTTCTAGGAACCAAACTCAGATTGTCAGACTTGATGGTAAGCACCTTTACCCTCTCTCTGAGTCATCTAGATGGCCTTCAATTTAAAAACAAAACATTTATTTATTTTGTGTGTAGATGATATGTTCCATGACATGAAGTTGGAGGAAAACTTTGCACAGTCAGTTTTCTGCTTCTACCCAGTGGATTCAGTGTTTGATTCAATTCATCAGGCTTGGCTGTGATTGTCTTTATCCCAAACCAAAGCTACCCTGCAATCAAATACATAAATGTAAAAGAGGGTGGCCATCTCAGCAGTTCTTTTTTGGTTTCTTGAGACTATTTACATGCATTTTATTTTGTGTGTATGAGTGTTTTGTCTGTATGTATGTGCACATGTGTGTCTCGTATCCATGAAGTTCAAAAGAGGATTCCTGAAAATGGATTTATAGATGGCTGTGAGTCATCAAACCTGGGTCTCAGTCAACAGCAGCAAGCACTACTAACTGCTGAACCATCTGTCCAGTGTGAGATGCTTCAGTCACACAAACCTGTGGTTGTAAAAACCTACAAATGGTCAAAATTAAGCAATAAGGAGAATAAAAGCATGCTGGGGAGAAACTCTGCTTGACTGCATTGGGAACTCTCATGTAAAACAGAAACCTTTTCATGGGGCGAATCTGCATCTTTGCTGATGAACACACTCTTGGATGAGGTTCTTTTGTCTGGAGGGGGCTCTGGTTCATCTTCTCTCTCTGCAGACTTTGAGGAACCCAAACACTGGGGAGGCTGGATGGCAATGAGCTCACTGCAAACAATAAGACCAAAGAGAAATAATATCACACGTATGTCACTCATACATTTAAAGTATGGTACGAGGACAAAAAGTGCCAGGCATGTTGCCCATATTTATGATCTCAGCACTTGGTAAGGAAGCTAAAGCAGGAAGATGACCCCAGTTTAGGCCAGTCTGAGCTACACAATAAGTTCCATGCTAGGCTAGGGGACAGAGTGAAATGCTGTCTGAAGAAAAAGTAAAGAGAGAGGTGGGGGAAAAAAAGAAGAATGTGACCGGGTCTTGCTATGCAACCCAGGATGGCCTCAAACAAAGAAGTCCATGCTGGCCTGGAGCTCACACTCCTCCACCACAGCCTCTGGAGTGCTGGGCTAACAAGCACATTAGCACCTCTAGTTTAAACATGTTGTCTGAAAGGAAGTCAAGGTGATCCGATCAGAGTATTATACATTAACACATGCTTTTGCAAGTAAAAATTAAAATCTGTAGTTCAGGGTAATACAAGAACAAGGAATTTCCCTCCTTCAAAAAGTACAGAAATAGGGCTAGAGAAATGGTTCACTAATTAAGAGTATCTGCTGTTCTTTTTTTTTTTTTAATTTTTTTTGTGTTTGTTTGCTTTCTGAGACATTGTTTCTATGTGACTTTGGAGCCTGTCCTGGAACTAGCTCTTGTAGACCAGGCTTGCCTTGAACTCACAGAGATCCGCCTGTTTCTGCCTCCCGAGTGCTGGGATTAAAGACATGCGCCACCACTGCCGGATGGACCTGCTGTTCTTACAGAGGATCCAAGTTCATTTCTAGCACCCACATGGTAGCTTACAACTGCCTGCAACTCCAGTTCCCAGAGATCTGACACCTTCTTCTCGCCTCCACAGACAACTGCATGCATGTGCATGTATGTATGTGTATGCGCGCGTACACACAGACACACACACACAGACACACGACTGTACACTGCTTCTGAAGAGTACCTCGGTTCAATTCCAGCACCTACATAGAAGTTTACAATTAGCTATAATTCTGTTATCAAAGAATCCAGTGTCCTCTTCTGGACAACACCCATATACATAAATTAAAATTATTAAAAATATATTTTTAAACTTCTAGCCCAGTGGTGATGGTACACGCTTTCTATCCCAGCACTTGGGAGGCAGAGGCATATAGATCTCTGGGTTCGAGGCCAGCCTGGTCTGCAGAGTGAGTTCCAAGACAGTCAGGGGTACACAGAGAAACCCTGCCTCAAAAAGTCTTTAAAAAAAAAAAACCCAAAGGTTCAGCTTGGTAGAGCATACCATTGATCCTAGAACTCAGGAGGCAGAGACAAATGGATCATTGTGAGTTCAATGCCAATCAGATCAATTCAGTGAAACCCTGTTTCCAAAAAAAAAAAAAAAACCAATAAATGACGTTTTAGAAGTACAGAAGGGCCACTAGGATTGCTTAGTGGATAAAGTTGCTTGCCACCAAGTATGGGGACCTGAATTTGATCTCTAGAATCCATATTGTAGAAGAGAACCAATTCCCACAAGTTGTCTTCTCAACTCCATACTAGTGTTGTAGTATACACACACTAATACATAGATGTAGTTAACTTTTTTTTAAGTATGGAGGCTGGGGTACAAGCTCACTAGCTTAATATTCTCAGTCCTGGGTTCAAACCCTGAAACAACAGAAACACAATTTTAGTTAAAAAAAAAAAATAAAAAAGGTGCTAGGGACAAGATCCTACAGAAGGCAGAGGTAAGCATTACTAACAGTGTAAGGTTAAAGTGCAAAAAGGTGGGCTTTGGCTTGTGAACCTGACATGTGCCCGTGACTTGGTGGAAGTGGAGAGGCACTGGGCAGGTGACCACTGCCTCCAGGTACTAGAGCCCAGGAAACACACAGAAGAGCAGGTGCCTGTGGCTCCCCTCAAAAAGAGACCTTACTTGTTAACTGGAAAGAGGCACAAATGTGCATATTTATCTAGATAATAAAGTGGATACACAGGTTCTTGTAACCTGAGGAAACAGGAAAACACCACTATCTTTTCTACTTAATTACATACTTGTCCCGTGCCTGTGGCTCAGCTGGCAGAACAAGTTGGCATTTAAATTACTGAGGTCAAAGGGGAATTGAAAGAAAACCCTGAATGTAAATTTGAATTTATTCATACATTAAATTTAATACACATACACACACACACACACAGTGCTCTCAAAACTACCCAATGCAGGCTTCACTTTTATAAATAAAGAATGTTAGCCAGACAGTAGTGAGGCAGAGACAGCAGATCTCTGTGAATTGAGGGCAGCCTGGTCGATAAGAGCTAGTTCCAGGATAGCTGGGACTGTTACACAGAGAAACCCTGTCTCGAAAAACAAACAAACAAACAAACAAAAAAAACAAAGAGAAAGAAAGAAAGAAAGAAAGAAAGAAAGAAAGAAAGAAAGAAAGAGAAGAAATAAGAGTTTTTTAGGGCGTGGTGTGACTGTAGCTTAGTGGTAGAGCAACATCACAACATAATCAAAGCCCCCATTTGAATTTCTAGTACCACACACACACAAGGTCTTGCTTAGTAGGGAGAAACAGACACCTATGCCTTTCTGATACTTTCAGTTTTCCAAAGATCTTTAAAAACTAAATGACTTAATGGCATTTAGTATAGCAAATGATTTTTAATTTTGCACTTGGCAGAATATCTGTATGTTTTTTTAATGATTCAAGCTTCTTTAAAAGGCCCAAAGAATGCTCTACATAATGTAAGTACTATAAATTTTAATCATAAAATCCTGTGAAAGTCAAGGCAATGACTAAAATAAGGCTCTCAAGATAGAAACTTCATCCTTTCTGTGCTCTGAAGAGCTATGCTTTACTTAAAAATAGCAGGCTTTATTACAGTGCCACTCAGCCACAAGATTCAGCAACTCTAACAATAAAACAAGCTTGAATAATTTAGCATATACTAATTGTCTTATGAAAAAGAAAGCCAGTTACTTTTATCAGCTTGTTAAACACCAATGTTCTGTCTTTCACTTATTTAGAAAATAAGAAAGGCTGAGAAATGAAAAGTTGAAATGAAAAGTTGAGCTGGACACAGCAGTGAGGCATAGTGGGTATGTAACATGTGGTGTGATTCTAGATAAGGTCAGACAGAAACTGTGATGCAGGGTCTGTCCTGCAGTCTGGGCCTCAAAGGGCCAGCATGTCAACTGGAAAGGACCCTGGGGTGAAGAATGCTCCAGGACAGCATTCCACTCTGCACAGTGACCTACTTGTTTGTTTTCTAATAAAACATCTTTGCCCAGCTCATAATTGGTTTTATTTTTAAGTAAAACCTCTGCCTCAGAAGTAGCCCTCAGTGCAGATTCTCCATTGGAGTCTCTAAGTCCCCTTGCACAAAGACTCCAGTGTCTATGCCATGAGGAAAAGAGCCAAATCTTGTTTTAAGTTTGTGTTAGATACGACCGCAGTTTGCAAACAGTGCTTTCCCACTAGCCATGGGCATAAGTGTCTACTGCAGCCCTTTCTGTGTCTGCTGTCGCCTAACACTGTGTTACAGATATGAACATCACTAACCTTGCTGAAGATCTCATGCCACTGACACCTTTTGAACAAGTGCACACAGTTTTATGGCGAACAATTCTTTGCATTTTGGAAGGCTTGAAAATGTTCATCCACTCTACATCAGTCATGTGTCCTGGGGCCTCGACAATGATGTTACTCGGGTGGCAGCACTGGGACTCCCCCAGGTCCTTGTCCCCCACACAGACTTCATTTTGGACGCAGCATGAGATTGCAGCTGTGTCTGCGAGGTTACAGCTGTCCCCGTCAGGCTTTTCCAGATGCTGTGAGGCAGAGCAGTTAGAAAGGCCCAGGTAAACACTGATGTCATGCCACTGCTTCTCATCAGGCAGCGAGACGGATGTTTCTAAGAGCTGCTTCTCTTCGACCTGAAGCTCCATTCCACTGCTTTTTGGTGAGTTTGCATGAATCTTGCATAATGTAACTTTGTTTTCAGGTTCAGTCTGGAGTTTTCCACCCAGAGACCAAGATTTTTGTTTCTCCAGTAAGTCTTTGGTAAATGGAGATGAGAGAGCAATTACACTTTTTTCCCCAAACGCAGTATTAACCTGAAGCTTCTTCTCTCTGCATGCATCACAAAAGCTCTTGTCTGACCTATTGCGCTGAGCCAACGTGATCTCAAACTTTTGATCCTTAACCAATGACTTCTGATTTCTCTCTCTCTTAAAATCGATTTTTGGGTAGTTATTGTCAAGATCTGATAAACACATGTCTCTGCTACAGTGGCATTACAAAAAGAAGGAATTATAAGATTGACTTGATACTAGTATTACCTCCCCCAACCCTCATTAGTAGACCTAGATCCCAATAAAACCATTAGTCTGACTTTCAGAGCCCAAGTCCAGCCCCACCTCCGACAGGAAGCCTTTCTGACCGCCAAGCCTACATTCCCTCCCCTTTCTATCCCTCACTCATTGTGTTTACCATCAAAACAACAGCAACAAAATCAAAACTACTACAGAAATGTAACAGGACCTTTACCAGCCTTCCTCTAAGGCTTTTTCCTATCAGGGATTCCATCTGTTTGACTTAAGTCAGGTTCTCACATCGTAGCCCAGGCTGGCCTAGAAATTGTGTATTATTACTAGGAATACAGGTGTGCATACCATGCCGGGTTTGTATTCTTTCTTTCCATAATGGTATGAAGGTATGAACCACTTCCTTTGATTGGTTGTGTGTGTGTGTGTGTGTGTGTGTGTGTGTGAGAGAGAGAGAGAGAGAGAGAGAGAGAGAGAGAGAGAGAGAGAGAATATGGAGGTCAGAGGACAATGGCAGTTGCTTCTCTCCTTCTACCATATGGGGCTTGGTGGTAAGTGCTATTACCAGCCACTTCTTTTTTTTCCAATAATTTGTTTATTTTTTTACTTTATATGTTTTGCCTGAGTGTATGTCTGTGTGAGGGTGTTAGGGTCCCTGGAACTGGAGTTACAGACAGTTGTGAGTTGCCACGTGGGTGCTGGGAAATGAACCTGGGTCCTCCAGAATAGCAGTGAGTGCTCTTAACTGCTGAGCCATCTCTCCAGCCCCCGTGAACCACTTCTAAGAAGCAACCTCAACTCATTCAGTGCCTCACAGTGGCAATGAATTTCAAAGAGGAAAAAGACATGCCAAAGGCTTCTGCTTGGAAAAGAACACTGCGTGGGCCTGGGGTCTGCAGGTGGCAGCAGTAGATGGAACATAGAGCACAGAGTAGCAACCTGGAGAAGGTGTGAGGACAGAAATGTAGCCCAGCACAGTGAATCCTGCTGCCAGCTGCAGGTCTCCCAGGGAGAGGAGCTGGAGTCACCAGTCACTGACAATCTAGTCCAGACTTTGTAGTTCCCTGCAGACTGGGATGCCCCAATTCCTCTTCTTGACAAGCACAAAGGCTTTAGTTGGGCATGCCAGCACAGGTCTGTAATTCCAGTAAAGAGGAAGACTGCCATCAGTTTAAGACCAAACAGGACGACTCAGTGAGAATGTATCTCAAAAACATAAAAAAGAAAAAAGGGCTGGAGAGATGGCTCAGTGGTTAAGAGCATTACCTGCTCCTCCAAAAATCCTGAGTTCAATTCCCAGCAACCACATGGTGGCTCACAACCATCTGTAATGAGGTTTGGTGTCCTCTTCTGGCCTGCAGACATACACACAGACAGAATATTGTATACATAATAAATAAATAAATAAATAAATAAATAAATAAATAAATATTTAAAAAAAGAAAAAAGAAAATGAACTTCACTTTGGTAGTTTATCTGCATTATCAAGCCATTATTCAACTGTTTCAGATTTACAATCATCCCCACAATTCTTGTCACAATCGAGGGAAGGATGCCACATACCAACTGGCAAACAGACAGGAAGATCTGAGCTTCTGTTGCAGCTAACGATGTTATTCTTTGCATTATTCTTTGAGGTTGGTACCAAGTCCCATGGATCTTATTCCCAATGGTAAGCCCACTGCCTATACAATGCATTAATGAAGGCCTGGCTAGCTCTGTAGTGTCTACTCCAGCTCAGAGCCTTTTACTCACAGACACACAAACCTAGTCTATGATTTATTTTTGTTAGATGACTAGTTGACACCTACAGATTACACCTAAATATCTTACACCAGGACCCCCATAGCACTAGGATTATTGTAATTATTATTGTACACAGATTTATTTCCTACCACACCAGAAGCAGCAGCAAGTACTGGCTCACAGCAAGCCAGAATAAAGCTGACCTAATGAGGAAGTTAGAAGTCAACATCAATACCATCGGCTAAGGTTACCTGCATTCCAGGGCCTTTGATTCCTCCATCTTTGAGTCATACATCTGTATTAATTCCTGAGAATTTTCTACATTGAAATTAAGAAACTGCAGGTCACTCTGTTGTTTTACGTAAATCTGCCAGAGATGTCAACAAATCAATACAATAAAAACAAATCCAAACTGAATCAACAGGTTGGCACTTTGAAATCCTAAAACAGACCAGATGGTTTGCTTTGCTGTTTCCAATGGTTGCAACAGGATATTTCCATACTTCTCATCTCCTAACCTCTAAGTCCCACAGCTAAGACTGCTACGCTAAAGATGATGTATGTCTGATGTAGTGGAGATCCAGGAGGCACCATTAACAAAATCAGCAGGTTCACACCTTTAATCCTAGCATTCAGGAGGCAGAGACAGGTGAATCTCTGAGTTTAAGGCCAGCCTGGTCTACAAAACAAGTTTCAGGATGGCCCTGTCTCAAAAAAAGCCCCCCCAATAAAACAAAACACACACACACACACACACACACACACACACACACACACACACACACACAGAAACTCCCCCCACAAAAATCAACAGGCAGACAGTTTCCTAATTCCCCAGCATTTCTTACCTATGGTCATAGGAGACAGCCGGGACATACCTGTCTCAGGTTGTGTAGCTCTGAATTTGTACGATCTTGCTTTGACTTTGCAATATCAAGTAACTCATCTTTCCTCTTTTCTCTCTCGACTGTATAAGGACAAAAATAATTGGATATTTTTCATCAGCAATATCAATACACATCACTCAGGTTCTAAAGATTTAACAACTAACACTTCTGTTGTGGTTCTTAAATTTAAAAACCGCAGAATGACTGACTGAGAAGAGCTTTCATGTGTGATTCTGACTGAATCCACCATGAAATAGGAATGTGCACAACATAACTGATGTTAAGTCAAAAAAGGATTTAAAGTATAAGCAAAAATAAAGGAAAATATGAAAAAAAGCCTGAAAGTAAGTGAGGCCCAGGAGTACACACCTGTAATTCTATCACTTGGGAGTTGGAAGTGAGAAACTCAGGAATTCAAGGCTAGCCTGGGTTACATTGAGACCCTGACTCAAAACAAAAAACCAAATAATGAACACCAAAGATTAAAAGCAGATATTGAGAAGTGGCTGCTATCTTTATTCACTGAGACACTTTATTCACTCTATGAATCCAGGCTGGACTTAAATTCGGGCTCCTCTTGGAACCTCTCTACACTACCACCTCCGGCTAAGCACTCATTTTTATTTTTAAAAATTTAACTTTTTAATTGTATGTATGTACACCACATGCATGCCTTCAGAGCAGAAGAGGGTACCAAATCCCTTGGAATCACAGCTACAGAAAATTGTGAGCTGTTAGCTGTCAATGCAAGTGCTGGTAATTTAATCTGGGTCCTCTGGAAGAACAGATGCTGAGCCATCTCTCCAGTCCTAGAAATTTATTTTTAACAAGTAGGGCTTGGTGATGTGCACCTATGTTCCCAGATACTCCAGATTCGACACATGAAAATCACTTGAGGCCTAAAGCTAGAGAACAGTCTTGGCAACATAGAAGCGAAAACATATGAAAAAGTTATTTTTA
Organism: Myodes glareolus; assembly: GCF_982192425.1. Lineage (NCBI taxonomy): Eukaryota > Metazoa > Chordata > Mammalia > Rodentia > Cricetidae > Myodes > Myodes glareolus. The sequence goes on from NC_142027.1 coordinate 123,670,624, forward strand.
GGAGATGAGGATATGGCTTAGAGGTAGAGTGCTTATTTAGGTTTGATTCCTACCACCAGCATTACAAAAAAGAGTATTATACGAACAAGGTACTATAAAGGTATAGAAACCAGGTACTATTCCCGAACATACATTAACAGTGTACATAAGAACAATTTGAGAGGAAATAGACTCATCAGTTAAAGAAAATATTTTTAAAATCTAACAAAAGCTTAACCCAAAATATCCATGAAATATGGGATACCATAAAAAGGCCAAATCTTAGAATAATAGGAACAGAAGAAGGAGAAGTTCAGTTCAAAGGCACAGAAAATTTATTTAACAAAATCATAGAAGAAAACTTTCCCTACCTAAAGAAAGATATGCCTGTGAAGATACAAGAAGCTTACAGAACACCAAATAGACTGGATCCAAAAAAAAAGGTCCACTTGCCACATAATAATCAAAACACTAAACATACAGAGTAAAGAAAGAATATTAAGAGCTTCAAAGGAAAAAGGCCAAGTAACATATAAAGGTAGACCTATCAGAATTACGCCTGACTTCTCATTGGAGAAAATGAAAGACAGAAGATCAAGGTCAAGCATTATACAGGCATTAAGAGACCATGGATGCCAGCCCAGACTACTACACCCAGCAAAACTGTCGATCACCATAGAAGGACAAAACAAGATATTCCATGACAAATCTAAATTTCACCAATACCTAGCCACAAACCCAGCCATACACAAAATACTAGACGGAAAACTCCAACCCAAGGAAGATGGCTACACCAAAAAAAAAAAAAAAACCACAGACAATTGATGATCTCATTATAGCAAATCCCAAAGAAGAAAAAAAATGCACAAATTAACATCACTAACGATGAAAACTAAATTAACAGGAGATAGCAATCACTGGTCATTAATATCCCATAATATAAATGGACTCAACTCACCTATAAAAAGGCACAGGTTAACAGATTGGATACGAAACAGAATCTATCCATCCTTCTGAATACAAGAAACGCATCTCAACCTATAAGACAGACACCGTCTCAGAGTAAAGGGTTGGGAAAAAAATATACCAATCAAACGGACCTAAGAAACAAGCAGGTGTAGATATCCTGATATCTAACAAAATAGACTTCAAGCTAAAATCAGTCAAAAGAGACAAAGAAGGTCATTTCATATTAGTCACAGGAAAAATCCATCAAGAAGAAATTTCATTACTGAACATCTATGCCCCAAATACAAAGGCACCCTCATATGTGAAAGAAACACTTCTAAAGCTTAAATAATACATTAAACCCCACACACTAATAGTGGGAGACGTCAACACTCCCCTCTCACCACTGGACAGATTAATCACACAAAAAATGAACAGAGAAATAAGAGAACTAACAGATGTTATGACTCAAATGGACTTAACAGACATCTATAGAATATTCCATCCAAACAGAAAAGAATATACCTTCTTCAGCACCTCATGGAACCTTCTCAAAAACTGACCACATACTCGGTAACAAAACAAACCTCAACAAATACAAAAAAAAATGGAATAACCCAATGTATGTTATCAGCACACCATGATTTTAAACTAGAAGCCAACAGCAATACTAATTCCAGAAAGCCCACAAACACATGGAAATTAAACATTGCTCACATGAATCATCAATGGGTCAAGGAAGAAATAAAGGGGAAAATTAAAGATTTTCTAAAATTCAATGAAAATGACCGCAGAGCGTAACCAAATTTATGGGACACAATGAAAGCAGTGTTAAGAGGCAAGTTCATAGCACTAAATGCCTACATAAAGAAGCTGGAAAAATCCCACACTGGTGAATTAATAGAACATTTGAAAATTTTTGAACAAAAAGAAGAAAACTCATCTAAGAGAACTAAACGGCAGGAAATAATCAAATTGAGAGCTGAAATTAACAAAATAGAAACAAAGAAAACAATACAAAGAATCAATGAGACAAAAAGTTGGTTCTTTGAGAAAATCAACAAAATAGACAAACCTTTATCCAAACTAACCAAAAGGCAAAGAGAGAATATCCAAATTAACAAAATCAAAAATGAAAAGGGGGACATAACAATAGATACAGAGGAAATACAGAGGATCATCAGGTCATATTTTAAAAACCTGTACTCCACAAAATTGCAAAACTTAAAGGAAATGAACAACTTTCTGGATAAATATTACTTACCAAAATTAAAACAAGACCAGATAAGCAAATTAAACAGGCCTATAACTGCTGAAGAAATAGAAACAGTCGTCAAAAATCTCCCAATCAAAAAAAGTCCAGGACCAGATGGCTTCAGCTCAGAATTCTACATGACTTTCAGAGAAGAACTAATACCAATACTCCTCAAATTATTCCACACAATAGAAACAGAAGGAACATTGCCAAACTCTTTTTATGAGACTACAATTACCCTGATACCCAAACCACAGAAATACATTACTAAGAAAGAGAATTACAGACCAATTTCACTCATGAACATTGATGCAATAATACTAAATAAAATACTAGCAAATCGAATCCAAGAACACATCAGAACCATCATCCACCATGACCAAGTTGGCTTCATCCCAGAGATGCAGGGATGGTTCAACATATGAAAATCTGTCAACGTAATCCACCATATAAACAAGCTGAAAAATAAAAATCACATGATCATCTCATTAGATGCCGATAAAGCTTTTGACAAAATACAGCATCCCTTCATGATGAAGGTCTTGGAGAGAGCAGGGATATAAGGAACATATCTAAACATAATTAAGGCAATATACAGCAAGCCAATAGCCAACATTAAACTAAATGGAGAGAAACTCCCAGCGATTCCACTGAAATCAGGAACAAGACAAGGTTGTCCACTCTCTCCATATCTATTCAATATAGTTCTTGAGGTCCCTAGATAGAGCAATAAGACACCAAAGGGAGATCAAGGGGATAAAAATTGAAAAAGAAGAAGTCAAACTGTCACCGTTCGCTGATGATATCATAGTTTACATAAGTGATCCCAAAAATTCTACCAAGGAACTTTTACAACTCATAAACACTTTCAGCAATGTAGCAGGATACAAGATTAACTCAAAAAAAAATCAGTAGCCCTCCTGTACACAGATGATAAAAGGGCTGGGGAAGAAATCAGAGAATCAACACCTTTCACAATAGCCACAAATAGCATAAAATATCTCGGAGTAACTCTAACCAAACAAGTGGAAGACTTGTATGACAAGAACTTTAAATCTTTGAAGAAGAAAATTGAAGAAGACACCAGAAAGTGGAAAGATCTCCCATGCTCTTGAGTAGGCAGAATTAACATAGTAAAAATGGCAACCTTACCAAAAGCAATCTCGCAATGCCCATCAAAATCGCAGCAAAATTCTTCAAAGACCTCGAAAGAATAGTGCTCAACTTCATGAGGAAAAGCAAAAAACCCAGGATAGCCAAAACAATCTTGTGCAATAAAAGAACTTCTGGAGGCATCACAATCCCTGACTTCAAACTCTACTACAGAGCTACAGTACTGAAAACAGCCTGGTATTGGCATAAGAACAGACAGAAGGACCAATGGAACCAAATAGAAGACCCGGATATCAATCTGCACATCTTCGAACACCTGATCTTTGATAAAGAAGCAAAAAATATCAAATGGAAAAAAGAAAGCATATTTAACAAGTGGTGCTGCCATAACTGGATATCAACATGTAGAAGAATGAAAATAGACCCATATCTATCACCATGCACAAAGCTCAAGTCCAAATGGATCAACGACCTCAACATAAAGCCAGTCACATTGAACCTTACAGAAGAGAAAGTGGGAAGTATACTTGAACACACTGGCACAGGGAACCACTTCCTAAATATAACCCCAGCAGCACAGACACTGAGAGAAACAATTAATAAATGGGACCTCCTGAAACTGAGAAGCTTCTGTAAAGCAAAGGACATGGTCAACAAGACAAAACGACAGTCTACAGAATGGAAAAAGATCTTCACTAACCCCACATCAAACAGAGGTCTGATCTCCAAAATATACAAAGAGGGGCTGGAGAGATGGCCCAGAGATTAAGAGCACTGACTGCTCTTCCAAAGGTCCTGAGTTCAATTCCCAGCAACCACATGGTAGCTCACAACCATCTGTAATGAGATTTGGTCCCTCTTCTGGCCTGCAGGGATACATGCAGGCAGAACACTGTATACATAATAAATAAATTAAAAAATATATATACAAAGAGCTCAAGAAATTGGACACCAAAATATCACATAATCCAATAAAAAAAATGAAGTACAGGCCTAAACAGAGAACTCTCAACAGAGGAATCTAAAATAGCTGAAAGACACTTAAGAAAATGTTCAACATCCTTAGTCATCAGAGAAATGCAAATCAAAACAACTCTGAGATTCCATCTTACACCTGTAAGAATGGCCAAGATCAAAAACACTGATGACAACTTATGCTGGAGAGGTTGTGGAGAAAAGGGAACACTTCTGCATTGCTGGTGGGAATGCAAGCTGGTACAACCTCTTTGGATGTCAGTGTGGTGATTTCTCAGAAAATTAGAAAACAACCTTCCTCAAGACCCAGTAATACCACTTTTGGGTATATATCCAAAGGATGCTCAATTGTGCCACAAGAACATGTGCTCAACTATGTTCATAGCAGCTTTGTTTGTCATAGCCAGATCCTGAAAACAACCTAAATGCCCCTGGATCTAAGAATGGATAAGAAAAAAATGTGGTACATTTACACAATGGAGTACTATACAGCAGAAAAAAATAACAATGGCTTGAATTTTGCAGAAAAATGGATGGAACTAGAAAACATTATTTTGAGTGAGGTAACCCAGACACAGAAAGACAATTATCACATGTACTCACTCATAGGTGGTTTTTAAACATAAGGCAAAGAAAGCCAGCCTACAAACCACAATTCCAGAGAACTTGGGCAACCAATGTGGACACTAAGAGAGATTTACATAGATCTAATCTACATGGGAAGTAGAAAGTAGAAAAAGACAAGATCTCCTGAGTAAATTGGGAGCATGGGTATCTTGGGGGAAGACTGAAGTGCGGAGAAGAGAGGCAAGGAAGGGAGCAGAGAAAAATGTAGAGCTCAATAAATATCAATAAAAAAAGAAAAAAAGAAAAAGAAAAGAAAGGAAGACGAGGAAGGCCCAGAATGAGGAAAAAAAAAGAATTGATTTGAGCCAAATGGTGGTGGTGTATGCCTTTAATCCTAGCACTCGGGAGACAGAGGCAGGTGGATCTCTGTGAGTTCGGGACCAACCTGGTCTACAGAGCAAGTTCCAAGACAGTCAGAGCTATAAAGAGAAACCCTATCTCATGGCAGGAAGAAGAACGGATTTGATTCACATAGTCACATAAGCAATAAATGCTTCACATAAAAAATCCAAGAGATAGAAATTAAATTATTCTTATTTGGTATTGTCTTAGTTACTTTATTTTATACTTAGTACTTTAGTTAGTTACTGAGTTACTTTCTATTGCTGTGAAGAGACACCATGACCAGAACAACTTATAGAAGAATTTATTGGGGGCTTACAATTCCAGAGGGTTAGAATCCATGACTATCATGTCGGGAAGCAGCAGCTGAGAACTTAGATCTCCATCCACAAATAAGAGGAGAGAAAGGGCTGGAGAGATGATTCAGTGGTTAGGGGTGCTTACTGCTCTTCCAGAGAACCAGAGTTCAGTTCCCAGAACCCATCTCAGGCAGCTCACACCTGCTTGTAACACCAACCCCAGGGATGCCCTCTTCTGGTCTTCAGAGCACTGAAATCACATGTGCACACACACACATACACCTCACAATTTAAAATAAAAAAAATAAAGTCTTAAAAAAAAATAAGAGGCAGAGAGAGCTTTTGAAACATCAAAGCCCACCCGCAATGGCACAGAGATCCACTTGCCTTTGTCTACTGGGATTAAAGGCATGCACCACTACAACGTGCTATACTTTGGTTTTTATATTACTGGGGAATAAACTCAAAGTATAACAAGCAAGCACTCTACCAAGTGAACTACATCCCTAGCTCCCTCAATTTACTTTTATAATTAAAACATACAAAAACTGTTTTTGAAACAATGATGTATAATTGTCTTCTGTAGAAAGGCAATCAGTTGAAGAAATGTTTTTTAAAAGTTATTCCCCCAAATGTATTATAGTTGTATTTAACAAGTCTCATACATTTTACAAATCAAGAAGACTTTTATATTTATGAATTAGGGGTGGGCTGGGTGTGATAGCACACACCTAAAAGTCTCAGTTCAAGACCATATTGGGGGCTGATGGTGCAAAATGGGCTGTAATCTAGACTTCATCTTCAGACCTTCCCAGGCAGTGTCATATATACACGTCTGTGTGTATCTTAACACAACTGAAGACTTGTATGACACTTGCCTTTGGCAACACACCTCAGAGTGCACTAGAGGAAGTCAAGCAGTGTCTCCGCAGTATTTGCTTAGTTCTAATTCTCTGTGGCCTGTGAGTGTCTTGGCTTTAGTGGAATCACATACAGGCTGACTCAGATTGTCTGATTTCAACCATGGGGTATATCTTTAGCTACATACAAGGCATAACTAAGACAGAAATCCTAGAAATAATCAACACAGTGACCTCTAGTGGTGAAACTGGCACTGCCTTACCCTAATCCTTAAGAGGAGGATTGAAATGAATGAAGGATTCCATTGTACTTGAAAATTCTAAAGGTGTTTCTCTTTAAACTGTTAAGAATTTATTCTCCTCTTAAAAGGAGGGAGATTGAGGAAAAGAATGGCTAGACCATGGGGGCTGGAGAGATGGCTCAGAGGTTAAGAGCACTCTGACTCTTCTTCCAGAGGTCCTGAGTTCAATTCCCAGCAACCACAGGACAGCTCACAACCATCTAAAATGAAATCTGGAACCCTCTTCTAGGGTGCAGGTACACATGCAGGCAGAATACTGTATATGTAATAAATAAATAATCTTTTAAAAAAAATGGGCTAGACCAAAATGTTCATCTAATTTTCTCTTTGAAAATTTCCCTTCCAAACTATGATTGTCTTAATACTCCTGCAAAATGAGAGCCTAGGGAAACCTTGGTGGGCAGGGGTATCAATAAGCTCCACAGTGAGGAGGGAGAGAACTTCAATGCTGGATGTTTCAGGTGGGATGGGCAGGAGCCATGATGGGGAAGGTGGTGTGTGGTGGGAAGGCCTGGGACAATTACACATGACACCAACTAATGAAGATTTGAATCGTTGCACCAGTGCAACAATACACATGAGCTTTTCCCCAGTTTACCAACTGAAGGTAATTAATTTGCAAAACTCAATGCTGAGCCAGGCAATGGTGGCACACGCCTTTAATCTCAGCACTTGGGAGACAGAGGCAAGCGGATGTCAGTGAGTTCAAGGCCAGCCTGGTCTACTAGAGCTAGTTCCAGGACAGATCCCAAAGCTACAGAGAAACCCTGTCTCAAAAAACCAGGGGAAAAAAAAACTCCAAACAAAAAAACTCAATGCTGAATTCCCAAAGAATTTTTCAGTGCTGGAGGCCAAGTCTAGTGGTAGGTTACTCCCCAGCCCTTTGGACTCCTGATAGTTTATTAGCATTTGTGAAATTATACAAACCTTCCCCTCAACAATCCATATGATTCTTTTTAGATGATGTTACTTCTGATCCTTCTGCCTCCACCTTCCAAGTTCTGTTATTACAAGTTATGTGCTATCAGGCCCAGCTACTGTGTGCTGGGTGGACACTCCACCAACTGAGCCACACTCCTACCCTAAAACGAACTTTCCAGCAGGAGTATCTTCTTTTTCTTGAGGAGCATAAAGACCCATTCAAGTTGGACAAGCTGTAGCTCCACTTTACGGGGAGAAAAACAACTACTTGGAGGGGAATAAAAATGTTTAAACTTTGCCCAAAGGTGATGGCACACCCCTTTGATCTCGGCACTCAAGAGGCAGAGGCAGGTGGATCTCTGTGAGTTCAAGGCCAGCCTGGTCTACAGAGTGAGTTCTAAGACAGTCAGGGCTACCCAGTTAAACTTCATCTCGGAAAAAAAAACAAAAATAAATAAACATGTTAAAACTCAGGGCTACAGAGTTAAACTCTGTCTCAAAAACCATAAATAAACAGATAAATAGATATAAAAAACTGTTAAAACTCAAGCACAGCCCCTTATCAATCTCTTAGAAGTCTGGGAAACACACAAAAGCTTATTTTTTAGGGAAGTGTACATCCTTTAGCCTGTGACAAAAAGCTGCGGTTACAAACATGCAACTATTCAAATACTTCATCCAGTTCTTTACCAGTAAATGTTAATTCGTCATGCAGGCAACTTTTCTCTTGCTTGAGGCGAATGATCTCTTCTCGTTGTTCATTGTTTTCCGTTGTCTTCTCATTTAGATCCTCTTCATAAACAGAAGGGAGAGAAATCCTCAGGTAAATGCCAACCTCTGGGAAACACAGACACTACACAAAACCTCCACGTGTTCAGAAGCCTCTGAGGACCGTGCTGGGTCTACAGTTGGGCCATTCACTATCTCTGGCCTGGTTTCTCTTGCTACACCCAGGGGATACAGAACAATCTTTAAAAAGAAAAACTTCTTGTGGGGGTTGGAGAGATGGCTAAGTGGTTAAGAGCATTGCCTGCTCTTCCAAAGGTCTCGAGTTCAATTCCCAGCAACCACATGGTGGCTCACAACCATCTGTAATGAAGTCTGATCCCCTCTTCTGGCTTGCAAGCATACATGCAGACAGAATATTGTATACATAATAAATATTTAAAAAAAAAAACTTCTTGTGTCATTTTTGGTAAGAAGCCCTCCCTTGCACTCAGATAAAACCTAAATCCATTACTGTAAACGGCAAAGCCGACAGTGACATGGCCTTCCTTGTTCCCAACCCCTCTCCCTTTCTTTCTCTCAGTTCTCTGACTGCCTATGGGATAAAAAAAGAAATAATTTGGGTTTTGTTCTTCAGTCTTGGTGAACAGCTTCTGGATCTCTTGGAATTTCCTGAATATTGATTATAATAACGCTCAGGAAGCTGAAGCAGGAGGATCATAAATTTGTGGGTACCCTAGGTTATGCTATATGACAAGACCTTGTCTCAAAAGACAAAACAAAGCCAAATGAAACAAAAAAGGTACTGTTCCAGATCCCACCCTAGTTAGTGTCTGGAACCCACTGTTCACCAGCCAGTCCTAGGCCATCAAGGGTTAGAACTTTCAGCCCTACTCAGCAGCCTCCAAACCAAGGGAGGGCTGAAGACAGAGCTCTATTAAGGCTTCAGAGGACTTGAGATGGAGAGTCCCAGATATATACACGTGTGTGGGGGGGTATCAGGTTTGCTTTCGGAGAGGACCTTGGAGCTCTGCACATAAAGCCACGCCCAGAGTTTCCGCTAGCAAGGGGGCAAAGTGCTTCCCTGAGCCGTTGTCAGTGATGGAGGCTGCTCAGGTCATTGTAGGAGCTCTTGCTTTACTGCCAGGTGGTTGGTGAGTTGGTGTGAGGCTCCCCTGGGATTTGGGACTGGTGTCTTAAGTGGGAACAGTCTTGTGGACATGAACCTGAGGGATGGTCACTAACACCAGGCACGTAGCATCATAAGCATCAAACTGAATTGAATGTCTGTGCAAAACTGGTAAAGGAGAAACACAGGGTTTCTTTTTCCAACAAGGAAATAAACAAATCAGGAATGACCCCCTCTTAAGATCTACTCTAGGCCTTCTTGTTTTCTGCCAAGAAGGTTCCCGGTGGGGTCTGGCTACAGTTCTGTCTACAGTCCAGTTATAGTTCAAATGCTAACTCTTCAAATTTACTTTCTCAGTCAACCTAGACTAAATGAGTTTCTCTCCCTTGCTCTCTGTTCTACTTCCCATTACCCTACTTTTTAAAATGTTTTAAATAAATATTGGGTCAATTAAATATTCATAAAACATAAATACTGGCACAGCAGACTTCTTGAATATCCTACTTGGCACACACACATTCTCAGTAAACACTGGTGACCCACAGTGTATATCCTTGGTGTTGTGCTGACCCAAAGACAAAGAGATACAGCCTGCCCCCACTACTGGCATGGGGATTTAGCTGATGTTATAACGGAGACAGGACTTATAATCATTGGTGAAAACATGGTAAGGCCAAGACTATTACATTAAATTGGTCAAGAAAAAAGTTTCAGATTTAGGAGGCAGGGTTAAGTCTAGGCTGACCTTTGAAATCCCTATGTAGTGAAGAATAACCTAGAATTAATGATTTCCCTGCTTCTGCCTCTTAAGAGCTGGTACCTGTACTACTATGCCTGGCTCAAATTTCAGAATCTCTTAGTTAACAATTTAGTTTGAGAATACACAGCAATCCTCTTCACATAATGCTTATGCTTGACTATGTCCAGCAAGACTAAGCTATTGTCTCTAATGATTTATTTATTTTTTATTTTATGTACTTTAGTATTTTGACTGCATATATGACCTGTATATCTGTATGGGGATCTCCTGGAATTGAAGTTACAGACAGCTGTCATGTAGGGGCCGGGAATTGAACCCAGGTCCTCTGGAAGAGCAGCCAGTGCTCTTAACCACTGAGCCATCTCTCCAGCCCTGGCACTGTCTTATGAAACATTTTATCCTGGGCAGGGATGAGAATAACTTCCTCAAGCTGTGGCTCTGCAGCAGCTCCTCAGAGGCTGACTGAGCAGTCAATCCTCTAACCTGACCCTGTCGCTGTTATGCCCAAATCCACAAAGTCCCTGCAAAAGCCAACAAGGAAACCGAGTCCTATATGTGAAAACAAAGAGCCTTTATTTTAATCAAGTTTGCAAACTCGGTCTCTCTGCATGTCCAATGTATTGGAACAACTGGAGAGCCCCGAGCTCAATTAGAATTGGGTTTTTATAGTAGTAAAGGTTGGGGTGAGGGGTTTCTGAGATTTAGGATCCTTGATTGGCTGACATTTGTCTAGGGGTGTCTTGGTGAGTGTGTACTGGTAGGAGGTCATATCTACGGCAGTTAGAATGCTAGGCATTTCCTTTGAATGGGTCTGTTCTGGGGTGGTGTTAGGTAATCTCAGTTTGTGGTTCTTTCTGCAACCAGGCCTCTTATTAAATTTATCGATGGCCGAGTTCTACTCTGGCAGGTGATAATGGTTGGAAGTAAAGAACTTTCATACTTAGTGTATCGTGGCTGGTCCCCACAGTCACCATTTATAAAACAGTGGCAGATGTGAGGCTGAAACAACAGCTCCTCAGGTCCACAGTCAACTCAGCACCTACGCACTGGTCAACCGAACCCTGGGGGAAGACCAGAAAGGAGTGGACCTACTTCTAGGCCTTCCCAGATCAATATACATTGACACTATCACAGGTATTCTTATTCACACACACACACCACTGCCACAACATTTGGTCTACCTTTCACTAGAAAACACCAAAAATCAAAAAGAAATGAATTACAGAAGTACCTAGAACAAAACTAGAAAACCACCCAAAGCCACAGTGAGACTACACTGGTGCTGACCCCTCAATTCCCAATAGGATTTTACTATTTCTCCCCAAAGAGCTGAGCAGTTCCCCACTGACTGACTTTGGGTTTGGCCACATGACTTGCTTATGAGGCAGAATGACACTGTGGCAGATTCAGGCCTAAACCTTAAAAATCTCCAATTGATTCTGGGTTGTTGTTTTTTAAGTTTCTGCCCTCACTGTGGGAAGAGATACTCTGGCTAGCTCGTGGGTGAGGAGAACGACAGCTGAAGCAGAACTGGTCAATGAGAAGCCTGGCTGGGTCCACTCATTTGGACCAACTCACAGCTGCTGCATTGCGCTGCACTATTTGTTACAGGATGTGTCAGCAACAGCTAACTGATACAGCCAAGCGAACTGAAGCAGAATTCCTAAAAATAAGATTCAGGTCCCCTGTAATCAGATTGATGACTACCTTAATTGTCATCATAGAACCTTCAATCAGTAACTGATGGAAGCAGATGCAGAAATTCACAGCTAAGCACTGGGCCGAACTCTTGGTGTCTGTCACAGAGAGGGAGGAGGAATATGATGGGACAACCCACAGAATCAGCTGACCTGAGCTCACTGACTCTGGACGGACAGCTGGGGAACCTGTACAAGACTAAGCCTCTGAATGTGGGTGACAGTTGTGTGGCTTGGGCAGTTTGTGGGACTACTAGCAGGGGGAGCAGTATTTATCCCTACTGTGTGAACTGGCTCTTTATACAGGGGGGAGGCCCTGGTCCTGCCTGATCCTGAGCAATGGAAGGGGGGTGGGATGGGGAAAAGGTTGGGGGAGAGGGTGAACAGGAGAGAGAGAAAGAACTGGGATTGGTATGTAAAATAAGATTTTTTAAAAAAAAATTTTTTAAAAATATGATTCAGGTTTGGGGACTTAGCAAGTACAAGGTCCTGGGTTCAGTTCTCTGCTCTAAAAAAAAAAAGGATGAAGTTTAACCACAATTTCATTATCTTGTATCACAAAACTTGTAGCATAATTCTATATAAATGAGACAGACATTGCATGTTAGGATTCACAGCCAGAATAAACCCACTCTCAAGTATACAGTTAAGGAAACTCAGATAAAGAAATAATTCCCGACAATACTATCTTAACTTATTTTCTTACCTTTCAGTTTATTGACTTCAATCTTAAGTGCCTTCAATTTCTGCTTGTAATCTTGCTTTTCTTTCACAATACAAGTCTCTGCCATCTTTGCATCACGTAAAGCATGCTCTAACAATTTAAATTTACCAGAACAGTCTGAAATGTGATTGACTGCCTCAATAATATCTTTGTCCTTAAAAAAAAAAAAAACCAAGAAGAAAACTGTTAGTCTAGATTTTTAGATTCTAAATAATCAGTAAGGTTGTTCTTACTTAGACTGGACTGTGCAGTGAGTTCCTGTCTACACGCCTTGCAGGTTTACTCAGTTGCTGTAACTCTATGCTAGCACCAAGTGGCAAAGGAATCAATCAGCAGACACAAAAAAATTCTTATCTGACCATGGCGCTGAAGCAGCCATTTCAGTGTAGTTGACTGGCTTGGGAAACCGTGTGCTGTCACGACACCTTACTTTCTCTTGAAAAGTTGAAAGTCAGACATTTTTTTGATTTTTTGATACAGGGTTTTGCTGTAGCTTTTTAGAGCCTGTCCTGGAACTCGCTCTGTAGACTAGACTGGCCTAGAACTCACAGAGATCCACCTGCCTCTGCTTCCCAAGTGCTGGGATTAAAGGCGTGTGTCACCACTGTCCAGTTGAAAGCCAGACTTTTTCTTTTTTTTTTTTAGGTAGAGTCTCTTTACATAGGCTTGGCTGTCCTGTAACTTGTTCTGTAGACCAGGCTGGCTTCAAATTCACAGAGATCTGCCTGCCTCTGCCTCCAAGTGCTGGGATTAAAGGCGTGTGCCACCACATACAGCAAGAATTAAACAATTTGATGGCCAGGCTGTTCAGCAAGTGGTATGTTGGCTGTTCTTCAACGGGGTTGTTATTCTCTGGATGACAGTTAAGTCCTGTGGGGCCAAGATTTCCGACCTACATTTAGTTTGTTAGAAGAACAAACTCTTACGACCTCATCCAGCCAACATGCTGCATTAGAAGCTTTTATAGTTAAAAAGCAATTCTAACTATAACTAATGTACAACAGTAAATGGTTGAAGTAACTTACTGGTAGAGCATGCCTACCGTGTGTGAGGTCCCAGATTCAATCCTCAGACTCAGGGACACTTGCTGAAACACATGATTAACAGGTATAACTTCCTGAGCACACCCACAGCTCTGGCATTCTGATTAAAAAACCAAACTCACAAGCTTGTAGGACTTTATGGAGAGATAAAGGATTGGAGTGAACCACTCAATAGCTAGTAGAAGACTGGGTATGGTGGAATCTCAGCATTATGGAGGCTAAGGGAGGAGGATCAATGAGTCCTAGGCCAGCCTGGGCTATATTACAAGTTTCATGCCAGTAGAAAAAACAAAACAAAATCAGAAACAGTGGAAGGGCTAATGATGTAGCTCAGTGGTAGAGTGCTTACCTAGCATGTAAAAAGACCTGGGTTCAGTCCCCACCACCATAAATTAAAAAAATTATTAAAAAAATAACACAAGTTGGATGGTAGTGGCGCAAGCTCCAGGACAACCAGGGCTACACAGTTAGAAAGTCTGTCTCAAACAAACAAACAAACAAAACAACTTTATGTTGAGACCAGTTTTAAAGTAATATAAGCAGTTGAGCCAATGACAAGAGAGAGAATTCCTTCAGTCCTTGTCAGCCTTAAACAAGGAGCTTGGAGCTCCTGCTTCAGTCTTTCTAAGTATGTCCCAACAAGTCTGTGCTTCTACTAAAGACTGTTTTCCTCATTAGGACTTTGTTCGTGGGTGTGCTGCTTCATTATGAACACACTGTCCTACCATGGGAAACACTTGGAGACATCTTCATTATCTCATAACCTCTGCCAGTGCTGTGATGGACACGATGCTGGTCATTATTATAACTAAAGCTAATTCTACACATTTTAATATTTTTCTCTTTAATTTTCAGAAAGTTTGCTCATGATCACATTCCAGCATTAATGTTGGGGGAAATTACAGGTGAATTCATACAAATGTCCCACTACACCAACATCTCCTTTTGCTTAGTAACCGCCAAAGACGCATGAGGCAGAGGGGTGCCCACTCTTTCTGAGGAGCTTGTGTGTCACACTCTACCAGTGTGGGCTGGGATTTTGATCTGTTTAGCGAATGACTTTTGGGGAAGCAAGCCCTAGGATGTGGTCTTATCTGCCTACTGCACAGTTAAAGGCTGAGGGAGAGGGTTGCTTCCCTCTTGCTCTCACACTCTCTTGGGTAGTCAGAGCACAGCAAGTAACCAAGAGACGCTTGTGTGGTTGGTACTCTTCACCGGGGCAAAATGACTGGACAGAGGCAGCTGGATCAGCCACGGCGCTTAGAGGATTCTGTATCAGTGAGTGTCTGTCCCTACCCTATACTTAATAAGTACTTGAGACCCTTTAACAGACTCACATGGTTTCACATAACACCAGTGTTTGGCGGCTGCCAGTTTTCCTCTGTCTTATAAAAGACTAACAAGCTCTAATGGTCAATATCTTCAGGAGACCTACAGCAGGTACCCGGGAAGGGAACAGATTCACTGAGATGAAGGGCAGAAGCTCTGGGAGCACCGTGTAAACCTTTCTTTCATTTTTGAAAGGAGAAGATGAAATTAGCAATGTTAGAGGCTCTGTTTCTGGGCTGCTAAGGACTTGGGGAGAGTGGAGTGTGTGGGTGAGCTCTGCAGGCTACAGAGTGCTCTGGAGTGGAGGTGTGGTATTTCAATTACCTTTAGCTTTATCATGGTAGTGAGAGCCTGCTCTCTAGCTTGCAATTGTCCTACCTGAGCAGAAAGTTCCACTAACGTGCTGCTGAGATTTTCATTTCTAGCCTACAAGGGAACAACACAGAAAATACTGAGTCTGCAAATGCTTTCATTATGTTACCAACCACAATCAACACTCATTTTTCTGTTTTTCAAATTTAACATTTTTAAGGAACAAAGTGGGCTAAGTAAGCAATTATCAAAAAATGCAAATACCTATTCTTCTATTAATTCTAGCTTTTTACCAATATTTAACAATTGTTCTAACTTGTATTGATTTATATAGATTAAGTTTATAAACATTTATTTTTATTTTTAAGTAAAATCATTTTAATTAACTCACAAATGAAATACCACACAACTGGTTTAAGGAAGCCACTCAAAACCTTGCCCAGTCCCAAATTCAGTGCCTTTCCAGGAACACAAGGTGACTGTCCTGAAGTCATGGATCTTTGCTTCTGAGCTCACACTTTCACAACTACAGTTTCTATTCACCATCCAGAACAGCAACAAAAAATCTATGATAGTTGAAACTACAAAAAATATAAACTGTATCTTCTTTCGTGAGTCATGTCCTTTTCCTTTTTTTTTTTTTTGATTTTTTGAGACAGGGTTTCTCTGTAGTTTTTGGTGCCTGTCCTGGAACTAACTCTTGTAGACCAGGCTGGCCTCGAACTCACAGAGATCCGCCTGCCTCTGCCTCCCGAGTGCTGGGATTAAAGGCGTGCGCCACCACCGCCCGGCTTAAATTTTCATACCTATTTTTTTTTTATAATTTTAGGTTGTGAGAAAAGAAGAAAATAAACGAATGAGAACTGGATTTCCATAAAAGAAGTAGCCTTTGTGAATTCTGTACATCTTTTTTATATCCAGGCTAAAAGAACTTTACACTGGGTTTGGTTCAATATGCCAATATACATTTTCAAAAATTCATAAAAAGCAAAACACAAAATGTAAGCTGTTACCTAAACTGAATTTGAGGTGATAATGATGTATCCACTCACATTCATCAGTTACATCAAAAAGACCACTGTGATGCAGGGCCTTAGAAGTGGGGGAAGCTGTGTGTGTGGATACAGCAGACATGGGAACTCTGTACTTGCCATACGATTTAGCTGTGCCCCTCAAACTGTTCTAAAATATACAACTTAGCTGAGCATAGTGGCACAAACTGTAATTACAGCATTCAAGAGGCTGAGGCAGAGGACTGCAAGTTTGAGATCAGGCTGGGCTTCATAGTGTGGCTAACTTAAAAAAACAAAGTTGGATGGGGCTGGCGCATGCCTTTATCCAAGCACTTGGGAGGCATAGGCAGACAGATCTATGTGAGTTCGAGGCTAGCCTAGTGTACAGATCAAATGCCAGGACAGGTTCCAAAGCTACACAGAGAAACCCTGTCTCAAAAATAATAATATAAAATAAAGTTTTATAAAAATAAAAAATTAAAATTAATAACAATAGATGAAGAAAGAAAGAAAGAAAGGAAGGAAAGAAGGAAGGAAGGAAAGAAGGAAAGAAGGAAGGAAGACTGAGGACTTAATCTTTCCAATTTTATAGCAAATATGTAACTACTTTTGTTTTGTGTGCATTTATCATAGCAGAGAGACCTTAGGTTAACTTCAATACTTGAGAGGCTGAGACTGGAGAACTTCAGTTCAACACTAACTAGAAGAGACTAAAGGAGACATGAAAAAAGGACTGGAATACTTAAAGGCCCTGGGTTTAATCTTCACTACAGGAAAAGAAGAGGAGAAAGGAAGAGAGAGGGGAAAAGGGAAGGGGGGAGGGGAGGGAAGGGAAGGGATTCAGAATTTAGAAAGCCAAACTCAAAGCTATCAAAACTTGAAGGTACTTATTTCAGACTTCGAGAAAGGCTTTCTGAAATAACCCGTTGTTGGTAAAATGGACAATGCTTCTAAACCAAACAGCAAAACCCTTTATGGGCTGTAATGAAACTTCACCTACAGGACAGAGCACTGCCGTACAGCTAGCCAGAAAGCATGGAGAACACAAAGCTAAGATGGATAGAACACACACTTCCACACACACACATATCCTTGTTTGTTTGTTTTCTCTGTGGCTTTGGAGCCTGTTCTGGAACTAGCTCTTGTAGACCAGGCTGGTCTGAAACTCACAGAGATCTGCCTGCCTCTGCCTCCCAAGTGCTGGAACTGCCCAGCTGCGCATATCCATTTATGGTGACATTTAAGGTTAATTTTTCTGTAACTAAAACCCAGAATTTGGACTAATGAAGTTGTTAAAATTAAAACCAACCTCAAGGTCTTCCGAGAGGAGGGCAGAATGTGTAGCCTTTTGAGCCATTTCCTGGAGCTGTTGCTGAGTCTTCTGAAGAGCTGTCTGACACTCCACTTGATTGGATTCAAGGACTTTGACCTTCTTCATGAGAGACTTGATTATGTCAGTTCTTTTATGCAGCTCACCTGAGGGAAATTTCAGTCACTGTGTCTGTGCCGAGATGTAACAGGCAGTATTTTCAAAATCAGATCACAGAGTAAAGGTGTGTTATGCGTTTTAAAGACATTTTATTCTGAAATGCACAAGACCTAACTTGTATCTCAGAAATAAACATTGGCATCGACCAAGAAGTCACTTCCTATACACACAATCGCTGTTAGTTCCCACTTTCCGAGACCCTGATCTCAGAAGTGCTGAGATCACCCACTCCTCATGCTGAGGACAGTATGTCAAGCATCTGTCTGCCCACCATGGAGCCCAGCACCTTGCCTTCTACTGTTGCTACGCTGCTATCTCTCTCTGCATCCACCCCAGAGCACAGTGTGAACCACACACAGATAGAATTATACTCAGGAGTTTGTCTCTTCACGTGGTTTGCCTAAGATTAAGATCCTGAGAGCCACCCATGCTGTAACTTGTGTTTATCGCTAACACGGCAACATGAAAGTCTATTAAATTATAACGCCAACATGTATTTACCTACTCTACTACTGGTGATTATCTAGGTTGTGTCTACTCTGCAGCTGTCAAGTAGTGTTGCTCTGAATGTCCATTTACATGTGTCTTGGGGCATATTTGCTTTGCTACTCAAAATGTGGTCCTTGACCGTGGAGCACCAGCATCACTGGGGAAATGGCTAGAAATGAGGACCACTAAACCAGGCACAGCATCTGTAATCCCAGCAGCCGAGCACCAGGCAAGTGAAGACAGTAAGATTAGGAGCTCAAGATCATCCTTTGCTACAAAGCAAGTTCAAAACCAGCCTGAACTACAGAACACCCTTTCCAAAATTAAAAAAAAGAAAAAGAAAAAGAAAGGAAGAACGAAAGAAGGAAAGAAGAAGGAAGGAAGGAAAACAATGTGCTGAAGAGATGACTGACTCAGAGTGTAAGTTTAAGTACTAAAACTGCTCTTGTTGAGGACTCAATTTTGGCTCCTGGCCCCCATACTGAGTGGCTCACTACTGCCTGTAACGCCAGCTCTAAAGGATAAGACTCTCACCGGCGCCTCTCAGCCAAAAGCACTTACCCGTGTGTACATATCCACACACATATCCCACATAGTAAAGAATAAATAAAGGCTGGAAAGATGGTTCGGTGTTGCTCTTGAAGACCTGGATTTGGTTCCCATTACCCACGGCAGCTTACAACTACCTGTATTTCCAGTTCCAGGTGATCCAACACCCTCTCCTGGCCTTGGAGGGCACCAGGCACATATATGATGCACGTACATACATCCAGGCAAAGCACCCAAACATATAAAATAAAAATAATAAATGAGGGGCTAGAGAGATGGCTCAGAGGTTAAGAGCACTCGCTGATCTTCCAGAGACCTTGAATTCAATTCCCAGCAACAACATGGCAGCTCACAACCACCTATAATGAGATCTGGTGGCCTCTTCTAGCATGCAGGCACACATGCAGTCAGAACACTGTATATATAATAAATAAATCTTTAAGAAATAAAAATAATAAATGAATCTATTAATAAATAAAGGATTGTTAGGTGGTGGTGGGTGCATATCTTTAATCCAAGCACTTGGGAGGCAGAGGCAGGAGGATCTCTGTGAGTTTGAGGCCAGCCTGGTCTACAGAGTGAGTTCCAGGACAGCTAGGACTGTTACACAGAGAAATCCTGTCTCGAACCCCGCCCCCCAAAACAAATCAAAAAAGAAGAGGTTAGAGAGAAGATGGCTCAGTGGTTAACAATACTGGCTGTTCTTCAGAGGACCCAGGTTCAATTCCCATTACCTACATGGTAGTTTACAACTTTAACTTCACTCCCAGAGGATCCGACATCCTCTTTTGACCTCTGAACACACTGCGTGCATGTGGTACACAGGCAAACATGGAAGCAAAAACCCCCATATACATTAAAATTTTTAAAAGTTTTTTTAATCAAAAAAAAACAAAAACAAAAACAAAGAATGCAGACTCTTAATCCCAAGCCTATTATATCAGAATCTACTATTTTGGGGGATGAGGCTGGAGGTTGCTAGGCTTGGAACCCAGGGCTTCAAGTACTTTCCCAGTGAGATATATTCCTCAGCCCACAGTCTGCATTTAGTAAGTTCGCTAGGCAACTAAAGTGAAACTTCCTGGAGGTGGAATGGCTGGACCACAGCTAGAACATCTTCCAGCCTTTAGACCCTTCCTTATGTAAAGGATTCATACATCTTCAACTTTACCGGGCACTGTGAAATGATTTCCCAAAGTAATTGTGCCAACTTACACCCATCAGCAGTGCATAACCTTCCTGTGGCTATCTTCCTATAATATGGGCTAACAAGCCCTGATAGCTTTTGCCAGTCTAGCAAACATAAAATGGTCTATCATTATGGTTTGTATTTCCCTAATTACTAATGAGAATGAGAACATACTAATATGTTTACTGGTCAATAAATTTTCCTCTTTCTGTGAAGAACTTATTAAATCTTGCTCTTGTATGTGGTACTGAAGATTAACAGAGTCCTTTGGATGCTAGGCAAGCACCTCCATTAACCTGCAAATCCAAGCCCAAATCTTGATTACTTCAAAATCTAGGTGCTGATGACTATATACAAACTGTGTTATTAAGAAATATTTTTACAGGCTGGAGAAATGGTTCAGAGGTAAAGAGCACAGCAATGGCTGCTCTTCCAGAAGTCCTGAGTTCAAGTCCCAGCAACCACATGGTGGTTCACAATCATCTGTAATGAGATATGGTGCCCTCTTCTGGCAAGCAGGCATACATGCAGGCAGAACACTATAGACATAATAAATAAACCAGTCTTAAATATTTTTACACCATTTTTTTTTTGAGACTGGGTCTCTTTGTAGCACTGGCTGTCCTAGAACTATGTAGACCAGGCTGGCCTTGAACTCACACATATCTATCTGCTTGCCTCTGCCTCTCTAGTGCTAGGATTAAAGGTGTATACCACCACACCTGGCTGTTTATACTATCTAAATTCTTTTTAAATTGACATTTATTGTGTGTGCATAAGCTTATGCATGTATGCCACAATGGGTGTAGAGATCAGAGATCAACTTGTGAGAGTTGGTTCTCTTCTCCCACAAGGGCTCTTGGGGACTGAACTAAGGTCCTCAGGTCTGGCAGCAAGTGCCTTTATCCACTAAGCCATCTTTCAGGCCCTATTTACTTTACTTTCAATTAGCAATCTTTTATATTTATATTTTCTTCCTCTTTTCTTTTTCTTTTTGGAATTTTTGAGACAAGGTCTTATGAATTCCAGGCTGGCTTCGAATCTGTAGCCAAAGATTATGTTGAACTTCTGGTTTTACATGATGTTAGGGAGAGAGCACAATGCTTCGTTCATGCATGCTAAGCAAACACTCTACCAACTGAGCTATTGATGGACCTGCCTGACTCTATCTTAAAATTAAAAGTCATCTTGTTACAAGGTCAAAATAAGTTCATTCCTATTTTCTGTAAAACGCAGATATGACCAAGTCTTGACCCATTTTTCACAATTTTACCTGTTTTATACCCTACACCTAACCTCTACTCTGATAAGATGTTCTGCCAAGCCAAGCTCCTATGCAAACCAAAACCCTCTGGAAATCCCCAAGCCCTTGAAAAACTCCTGTCTTGCCGTTTTGGGGGCTACATTACCCCACTGTCTCCTATGTTTGATACTATTTATTCAAACCTCACTTTAGGAAGACAACCGTGTCCGACAGAAAAGAAAGCTTGCATACTTGACCAAAGAATTTGAGTAATGGTCTTTATTCTCATCTGGTGGAATTAACCAGAACGATTTTGAGTTTTTTGAAATTGTATTTAGGGGATGGAGAAATGGTTCAGCAGTTAGGAGTACTTGCTGTTCTAGAGGACCCAGGTTTGATTCCTAGCACCCACATAACGGTTTATAAGCACTTATAACTCCAATCCCAGGGGATTCATCACCCTTTTCTGACTTCCTCTGGTATTGCATGCATGTAGTGAAGGCATACATACACTCATATCCATATTTTTTTAAAAAAATAGTCATTTATATTTACAAGAACACACAAGAGCCAAGGCTTATGTGTTGTAAAAATCAAAGGAGAACTTGAGGGAGTCAACTCTTCCCACTGTCTAGGTTCTAGGGACTGAACTCAGGGTCTTTAGGTTTAGCAGCAAGTACCTTACCTGCTGAGCCATCTTGTCACCCATTTCTCTATGTTTTAAAAAAGATGACTGTAGTGACCCAGGGCTTTGAGCATTCCCTACCACTGAGCTACACCCACAGCCTTCACGCCATGTTAACTCTAGCTCTGGCCAGCACTTTTCCTACGAGGCTGTTTTTAAAATCCGCCCATCTTCAACAGGACTGAATTCTTTCGGTGTGTCAGCATACAGATGTACACAGCAGATGGAGCTGCATGTGTTTCTGACCTTCTAATTTGCTGCAACGTTCCTCCAAAGTCAACACTTTCTGCCGATCTTCCTCCCATGAAAGAAGTTGTCTCTGGTGCACTGCAACCATGTCATTGAGCTCTTTATCTCGATCTTTCAGTTCTCCAATGAGCAACTGCAGCTCCTTCCGCTGTTTCTCAATGGTGGAATTCTCAACTTCTGACCCGATGTTCTAAACATGGAGGGTGGTTTTGAATCAAGATAAACCCAAACCACACATCAGCCACAACATATATCTTCCAAATAATTATACTCTTTTGCTGCCAACTAAAATTGTGAAATTGAGTTTTATCCTCTTTCAAGGGCAATACAGCAAGTCTGCCTCTATCATCTTCCATCAGACCACACAGTTCTTAGAGGGTAGGCCCACTTCTAAAACCTCTGGCTAGCCACAATACACTCAGCTTCTGCTTTTCCCCCGCTTTGCTGTCAATCTTCCTGTTATAGCCACCAATGCTATTCCTTACCCGGCCCTTCTGTGTTCTCCAGCGCGTATGTGTGTGTGTGTGTGTGTGTGTGTGTGTGTGTGTGCATACACCTGCCGCTTTCTTTCTGTATGCGTGGTGCTGGAGCTCAAACCCAGAGTATTAATGAGCATATGATCTAACTGAGTTACAGTCCCAATCCTTGGCCTAGAAATTTTGGAGAAATCAGGCTGGCAGTGGTGGTGCACACCTTTAATCCCAGCATTCGGAAGCAGAAGCAGGCAGATTGCTGTGAGTTTGAGGCCAAGCTGGTCTATAGAGTGAGTTTCAGGACAGGCTCCAAAGCTACAGAGAAACCCTGTCTCAAAAAACCAAAAAAAAAAAAAAAAAAAAAAAAAAGGAGGCTAGTTAAGTTGTGGTGGTACACTCCTTTAATCTCAGCAGAGGCAAGTAGATCTCTGAGTTTGAGGCCAGTCTCTACAGAGCTAGATCTCATTCTGGAAAAAAAAATCTTAAAAACAAAGTTTTGAAGAGAAAATTTGCATATGTATGCCAAAGACAAAAGTACAATGATGTCTCATGTTTCTAGAACTGAGGTTCCTGTTATCAAGATCTTGCTACAGCTGCTTCAATTTTCCTTTTTATAGCACTGATTTTAAAAAATACTGAGCTACATTGTCCACTTGTCCACCATATGCCATTCCCATTCCTAACAATATTATCTCCAGTAACTCCTTTTATACAGTAGTATTTTAAAAAAATGTATAACTACCCTTTTTTAATGCTTTTTTTGTTTTTCAAGACAGGGTTTCTTTGTATAGCCTTAGCTATCTTGGAATTCACTCAATAGTCCAGGTTGACTTTTTTTTTTCCACATTGTATAACAGTTTATATTTACAAATTAGAAAGAAAAGGGAAATAATCAATTTTTTAAAAAGTTTCTAATTTGAGTAAGTTAAAAACACAGAAGTGGAGTTGGAGAGATAGTCCGAGGTTAAGAGCACTGGCTGCTCTTTCAAAAGTCTGGAGTTCAATTCCCAGCAACCACATGGTGGCTCACAACCATGTGTAATGAGGTCTGGTGCCCTCTTCTGGCCTGCAGACATACATGCAGACAGAATATTGTATACATAATAAATAAATAAAATAAGTAAATAAATACAATCTTTAAAAACATACATTCGGGCACTAACTACACAAATGGACATTATTGCACAGAAGTTCACAGTTCTGGGAATGTTCTGCGAAGAAAACCCATAGCAATCTTTTTTCTTGGTAATAGATTTAATATATATATATATACATATATATATATCTTAAAAGAATAAAAGCTAAATCAATAATGTAGGAGTATAGAAAAATCTTAGATGTCATTAACACTAGCAGCTACCCACATCTGTCACCAAGGACTCAGTCCTTTCTTCAGCTTCCCTCTCCCCACTTCACCCACCCCAGTCAGAATTTTGCTGTGGCCCAGGGTGGCTGCAAATTCCAAATCCTCTGGCCTAGCTGGCCTCTGTAGCTAGCCAAGAGCTACAATTATAGAGCTGGGTATCATATCCAGACAGATGTTTCTTTCTAATGAACTAACCATAACATTTAAAAATTTCTGGAAAGGCCAACAGACCAGAGAAAGACATTTTTTAGGCACCTGCTTGAAACCAACAGCTTCAGCAAACTGATGGCCTTGATTCAGGGCCAACCAGGCTGACTTCGAACTCAGAGATCCCCTGCCTCTGCCTCCTGAGTGCCGGGATTAAAGTGTGGGCCATCACCACCAGGCTATAGCTGTTTTTTTTTTTTAAGATTTATTATTTATTTTATGTATATGAGTGCTCTGTCTGCATATACGACTTTATGCCAGAAGAGGACATCAGATCCCACTAGAGATGGTTGTGAACCACCATGTGGGTGCTGGGAATTGAACTCAGGACCTCTGGAAAAGCAATCAGTGCTCTTAACTGTGGCACCATCTCTCCAGTCCAGTTTTAAAGTCCAGTACATGGCAGATCCTATCAACCTGAATCCATAGTTGGGCACTTAGTGGTTATATAATCTTAATCAAGTTACTTAGCATCTCTCAGCCTTAGCCTCTTCACCTGTAAAATGGTAACAACCGTACTTTCTAAGGGACTTGCACATGCAAGTGTTCTATCACTGAGCAATAGTCACAGTATTTTTTATTATTCATTTTGTGTATGAGTGTTTTTGCTGTATGTATATCTATGTACCACTTCCATGCTTGGTGCCTGTGAAGGTTAGAAGTGTATATCATATCTGTATGAAATGAAATGACAGACATTTGTGAGCCACCACTTAGGTGCTGGGAATCAAACCTATGTCTTTTGGAAGAGTAGTCAGTGCTCTTAACCAACTGCTGAACCATCTCTCCAGCTCCCACAGCTTTTATTATTATTATTATTATTAGTTTTTGAGATATAGTCTCACTAAGCTGCCCTCCTTTTAGGCCCACTCCGTGGCTTTGAACTTTCCAGCTTCCAAATTAGCGGGGATTATAGGCCTGTGGCTTTATAAATGCCTCGAATATAGTAATCCTTCAACATTGTTATTACTATTACCATTAGACAGGGCCTTGTTATGCAGCCCTGGCTGACACTGAACTCACAGGAATCAGTACGCCTTTACTTCTCAAGTACTTTCTGGGATAAAAGTTGTGCACCACCACACCTGCGTTAATTCATGTGTGTGTGTGTAGGTCAGAGGATAACTTTCAGAAGTTGGTTCTCTCCTTCTACCATATGAGTTCTAGGGATCAAACACAAATCATCAGGCTTGGTTTATTGACCCACTAAGTTGTTCTGTAAACCATATGGTGCTGAATTATGTTCTGGTTTTGTGTATGAAAAGTGGAAACAGAGTTCTACTACTAAAGCTAAGCCTCGCCCCAAGAGTTCTAAGAGCTAAAGCTGGGATACGGTGGCTCATAGCTACATTCTCGGGACTCAGGGGGCAGAGTCGGTAAGAGTGATGCCAGCGTGGCCTACACCGGGTGTGAAGAGCAGTACAAGTTCATCGGAGACTCACGTGTACGATTACAGCATTTTAAAAGGCTTATAAATAATAATCATTGACAGTTCCTGACAAAACACACACACAAAAAAGAACTTGGAATTCCAGGTCACAATACTTGAATTCCAGTCTGTAAGAATGGCAGGCCAAGGGCATGTAGCTCAGTGGAGGATACTGTTAAATAAACGAGGGAGGGCAACGTCCCTGTCAACGTTCAATGCCTGGTGAACCCGCTTCGTCGCTCGGTTCTAGGTTTTGTCGAGCCGAGGAAACTGTCGTTCCGTTCCCTCTTTGCACCGTCTCCAGGGGCAGCGGCGCTCACCTGGCGCCGGACGAAGAAGGTCGCCGAAGGGTTCATGGGCGATGCCCCCACCCCCAGAGAGAGTCGGTGCCAGCAGCGCGTCACCTCGGAAACGCCATAGGCGCCTGGTCGCACCGGCGCGGGGAAGCCCGCAACCCCGGACGCCGCGCCCTCACGACCACGCATGCGCACACAAACCGCCTGCCCGCGCTGAGGCGTCGCGCAGGTGGACGCTCCAATTCTCGCGAGAACGCAGACCTGTTTACCCACTCTGGAAGGCTCCGGCACCACACGAAGCGCCCCAGAGAAGCGTTCCGGCGCTAAAGACCGCGGAATAGGTCTTTTCTAGGCCCCAGTTCCCTCGCTTTCTGGCTTCCCTAGATTATTCCCTAGACTAGGAATAATCGGTCCGGCACACAGGACAAAAGATCACTCATGACAGAAGCATCTGTCAATCATCTGCTCTTAATAGTGATGAGAACCGTGACATTTTATATCAACATTTCCCACATTACTGCTGGGTCTTGAGTCTGAGGCAAAAAGATCAGAGACCTAGGAAGACCCTGGGATTTTACGTGTGTGCATCCTGCACCTGTGCGGAGGTGAGGAGAGTTCCAGTCAGACTCCTCCAGAAGGCCTTCAACAAACCTTTGAGGCAGGTCCACCAATTTCAACAGACAGGGTGGCCAGCCATTAGAAATGGAAGTAACGGATAGCCCCTGTTTTAATTTTTAAGAGTGTTGCGGGTCGGGGGAGGGGAAGAAAAACAGAATGGCCCTGGACCCTAAAAGCGATTTCCACTCAGGCCTAACCACCTGAGTGTGATCTTAGGAGCTCACAGAGAAAGGAGAGAATTCATAGCTGTTCTATTTATTTACTTATTGTTTTTGTGTTGTTTTTTTGAGACAGGGGCTCTCTGTAGCTTTGGAGCCGGTCCTGGAACTAGCTCTCGTAGGCTGGCCATGAACTCACGGAGATCCGCCTGCCTCTGCCTCCCGAGTGCTGGGATTAAAGGCGTGTGCCACCACCGCCCAGCCATAGTTGTTCTCACTGGCACACTGGAACACTACACATCCAAAATAATAATAGGTTAAAAATTACCTGCGTGCTGGGGATCAAATTCCTGTTCTCATCATTGTGAAGCAAACGCTTTATTACATACATACACACCAAATAAAAATGTAACATTAAAAAAAAACGTGACAATTAAAGTCAATCTTTGAACTGTTAAGGTACATTGAATTTCAAGTCAAAGGAAAACATTTATTTTATCAGTAAGGGCATTTTAATTCTTCATTTTCTGGCAGTAACATCTGCTGATAGCTATATAAGGACCGAAAATGCATTTTTCAAAAACCGTTTGGGAGCTGGAAAGATGGCCCAAGTGGTTAAGAGTGCTCGCTCCTCTAGCAGAGGTCCCAAGTTCCATTCCAAGCATGTAAATGAGTTGCTCACAGCCATCTATAACTCTAGTTCCAGGGGTCCCTACAGGTTCTTCTGGCATCTTGGGCACTCCTTTTAAAATTAGAATTGTGGACATTAAAGTGCTTTTCCCATAAACATTATGTGTACATACATGGTAGATATTAGAGCACCAAGAAAAACAACAGAACATTCACCAAACAGCCATGACCAGTACATTTGCTTTGCCATGTAAAAATACTTGGCAAAATTCAGTTAGTAAAGAATTTCACTTTTAACCTAACATCTTAATTATGCATTTGTTTCTAAGGCTTTTTTTCTAAACACCATTTCAGAACTGAAGAGATGGCTCAGCAGTTAAAAGCACTGGCTGTTTTTCCAAAGGATCTGGGTTCAATTCCAGCAACCGCATGGCAACTAACAACTGTCTGTAACTCCAGTTCTGGGGTACTCAACACCTTTTACAGATAAACATGCAGGTAAAACACCAATGCACATAAATAAAGAAAAATAAAAAACACCCTTTCATTCAAGAATATATTTGTATAATTGACATTTTCATGGATTCTAAATTCTTAAAGTATCTATACAATTTTTCTTTGTGACACTATGGGTTGAATGTAAGGGCCTTGTGCATGCTAGGCAAGCACTTGTACTGCCCAGCCATATATAGTCTCATACCTATAGCCTTTTCACATGTAACACCTGATTTCCAAAGTTTAATTTCACCCAGGGCATTCATTAAAATGATCAGTTTTACTCCATAAGTTAGTTTAATTGCTACTTCTAAAACTGTAGACTGAGAACAGATACATGTCGTTTTTAATTGGTTAGAATTTTACTCATGTGGTATATAGCTAGAACAAGAATTCCCAGCCTCTCTGAGCATCTTTCCACTTGTAACAGTAAGAATGGTCTGACCCTACTCAACAGTACCAAGCAGACTTCTTATATTCTTGGGAACAGTTTTTTCAAATATACAGTATCCTACCACAGATAGACCAGCATTTCTTTAACAGTTCTGTATTCATGAGCTCTAACATCACCAGTAACATTATGAATCGCACCCTCATCCATGAGTTGTATACAAGACTTGTCCCTTAAGACAGTGTTGAAGGGGCTTACTGGGTCACAGTGCACATGGTTTTAAGGCTTTTAATGTACTTTAGCAAGTAATCTCCTGAATGACTTGAGCAAACCTACCCACTCTGTGTTGCTCATTTTATCAACACAGTGGACTTTGTCGTTAATGAAGGAACTAAGCCAACCAAAGACTCATTGGATTATCACCAACCAAGGACACACTTCTAGTAAGTAAGTGAAAAACAGATTCTTTTGAAAAGTCACTCAGCTTTCTCCCAGTAAGATAACCATCAGAAACACTTCCTGAAAAAAGGTTTTGGTGCCAAGAGTCTAGTTCAGTGGCAATGCTTTCCCAGCATGCACAAGGCCCTGGGTCCCATTGACAGCACCAAGAGGAAGGAAAGAGGCTACAGTATTTTTCCAAAATAAAAAGTTTAAAAAAAAAGAAAAATCAGTACCAAATAACCAAAATGTTTTATTTGACTAAATTCAGATTCATGCATAAGCATGACAGTCTCTCTCTCTCTATCAGACTTTGGCAATTAAAAAAAAACAAACAAAAAAACATAAACCAAGCAGCCTTGTACAGAACAATGAGAACGCCAAAGATGAGGAGTCTACAGTTTTACTGTAGGATACATATATACACATATATACATATGTATATATTTCTGAAAGGCCTCTCCTCTGTTGGCCGTGTCAACTGTCAGGTCAGCTCAGAAACACATGACTCCAGAATCACTTCTTCACTTCTCCAAGGTCTTCGATGCTGTCGTCATCCACCTGTAAGCCACAGAAAAAAGTTTATGAATTGTGGCAAAAATTAAGAAAGAAATAAAGTGATTTGCTTTAAAAACTTGTTTCTACAGGTGTATGCATCCTGTGCACTAACCTCTGGCCACTTTTCCTGAATGACATCAATTATGTCATCTGTGAAGTCTCCCTGAATGATGATCTCATCCTCCCCTGTTACTGAGGCACCGCAGGAGAATTTTTGAGCAAAAAATCTTTGTGCTTCTTTGAGATCAATTTCTGTTTTGGTTTGTTTTTTAGAAAAAGAAAGGGCAAGACCATAATTAGAATTATATAACAAAGATACTTCTTCATTTTGAAATTTCATCTGCATTTTAAAATCATTTAACAAGTGGTATTATTTTTTTCCAGAACAATGACTAAAACTATTATAGGCAGAGCTCTTAACATACATTTTTCAAAGTCATATAGTCTCAATATAGAAAACAGCATCCTCCACACTACTCCATCACACAGTAAGACTAAAATGGTTGGAGCGATAACACAGTTTTAATCCCAGCACTCAGAAGGCAGAGGCAGGTGGATCTGTTAGTTCAAGGCCAGCCTAGTCCACAAAATGAGTTCCAGGACAGCAAGGCAAACAGAGAGACCCTGTCTAACAAAACAGAACAAAATAAAAAGTCCAAAATGAATCCAGGAACATATTACTTCCAAGAATCACAGTTATTCATGCTTAAGTTCTATATAATAGAAATGAAGATAAGAGAATCAAGCCTCTATACCTAAGTCCTTTTTGTTTTGTTTTTTGCTTATTGAGAAGGGAGTTGCTAAGGAGCCCCACTGGCCTTGAACTTGCGTTCCTCTAGTCTTAGTTTTTGTGGTGGTTTGAGTAGGAATGGCCCCCAAAGACTCATGTGTTTGAATGCTTGGCCCACAGGGAGTTGTGCTATTAGTAGGTATGACCTTGTTGGAGGAAATGTGTCACTGCGGAGGCTGGCCTGGAGGTCTTATAGGCTCAGGCTATACCCTGTATGATACACAGTGTCTCTGGCTGCCTGTGGATCAAGATGTAGAACTCTCAGCTACCTCTCTAGCACCATGTCTGCCTGCACACTGCCATGCTCCTCATCATGACGATGAACTAAACCTCTAAAAAAGTAAGCCAGCCCCAATTAAAGGTTTCCTTTTATAAGAGCTGCTGTGGTCATGGTGTCTCTTCATAATAATAGAAACCCTAAGACATTTCACAAAGTGGCAGGATTATAGGTATGTGCCACCTTAACAGGTTAAATCTTAATATTTAAAATGCAGTTTAGTAATGTATATTTCAATCTGTACATTTTTACCACAGTGTCTACTATTCAGTCATCCTCCAGCACCTGAAGGGCTTTAAACAGAACTCTGTGCTACCACCCACCTTCCCTCGCCTCCACTGTCATTCCCAGAGATGGGGTATTTTTCAAACCTCTCTCAAAGAATTCTGGGGACACAGGAGCAGCCTTAGCCACTTTTAAGTCCTACCTAGTCCTCTTCATTCTATATAAATATATTCAACGGCAATTCCTCAAGAGCTGGCAGTGGTACATACCTGCAACCCCAGATACTTAGGAGGCAAAGCAGTAGTTTGAGAAGAGCCAAGGTTACACAGCAAGATAGCATTCTCAAAAACAAAAAGCAAGCAAACAAAACCAAGCAAAATTACCAGATAGAAAAAAAAGTGTGCTAGTGTATCCTATAGAAGACTTTTAGAAGGTAATTCTGAAGCTATAGCTAGAAATTCAAAACGTAGGGCTGAGGATCAGCTCAGTAGGAAGAGGCGTTGTCTAGCATCTGGGATGCCCTCACTTCAATCTCCAGCCATGGATCACAACAGATAGGCAGGCGGTACACTCCCATAAACCAGCACTTGGGAGGTAGAAGATGGAAGATCAGAAGCTCAAGGCCACTCTTACCTTTCATTACTAGCTGAGCCAGCTTAAGATGAAGAAGCCCTACCCAGTTTTTTCCTTTTCTTGAAGCAAAGGTTCACTATGTACCCCTGGCTGACCTAGAACTACCTATGTAAACCAGACTGGCATATGCCTTAAAAAAAAAAAAAAAAAGGCGAAGAAAAGAAAAGAAAAGGAAGAAAGAATTGTGTATTGAACATGGCACGTGTCTCTAACCTCAACATCTAGAAAATAAGGTGGGTGAACTACAAAGTAAGTTCCAGCCTAGCGTAGTCTAGATAGTATTACCTTGTAGTGTGCCTCCCCCTCCCCCCAAAAAATTCAGAACAGGGATCAGAAAGACAGATGGCTCAGTGATTAAGAGTACTGGCTGCTCTTGCAGAAGCTTTGGGTCCAATTCCCAGCACTCACATATGATGGCTCACAACTCTAGCCCCAGGAAATGTCTTCTGTGGGAACCAGGAAGACACATGGTACACAGACATACAAGCAGGCAAAACACCCAATACACATAAAATAAAATAAAGTAAAATAAAATAAAAAGTACTGGCTGCTCTTCCAGAGGTCCTGAGTTCAATTTCCAGCAACCACATGGTGGTTCACAGACACCTGTAATGGGATCTGGCTCCCTCTTCTGGCCTGCATGCATACATGCAGGCAGAATGCTGTATACATAATAAATAAATAAATCCTTAAAAAAATAAATTAAATAAATAAAAAAAGAAAGGCAAAAACCTCTTTTAGTATATTCTAGGCATAAACAAATATATGGAAGCAGGGATGCAACTTCCCCAACACCTTATAAAAACACCCAAACAGAACTTCATGATACAAATAAATAGACTTTGGTTTATACATTTTCTTTGTAAACAAAGAAACAAACTAAAACCTCAACTTACCAAATGTTGCAAGGCCACACACTCTCGTCACGTATTTCTTCTTCGCTCTGGGAATTTTGGCTATCGTGACCTTCTGTGGTACTGTCTTCTTCTTCTGTTTTATTTGACCTCTTCCCCCTTCATTAAGAAAGAGCTCACATCAATTGCTTCCTTTTCCACAATTGTAAAACATACAATACTGAGTCTTTCACTTTGTGTTCAAGTTCCTTTTCTAAATACAAAATCACGCAGGCTACTTACTCAGTAACATTTACCAATTAGTACTTAGTGCAAAGATAAGCAGGACACATTTCTGCCCTCCAGGAACTCACAATCTACTAAGATGAGTGGTGGTGGGGTGTTGAAGCAGACATGGTGGTACAGGCCTACAATGAGAGATCTTGAGTTCAGGTCCATCCTGGCCTACTTAGTAAGACTAAGTCTGAAGGGCCTGAAATGTCATCATTGACAGGCGCCGCTGCCAAGCCTGACGACCTGAATTCAATCCCCAGAACCCACACAATGCAAGGAAAGAACTGGCGCCTGCAAATTGTCCTCTGACCTCCACACACGTGTATACTACTTTCCACAAGCAACAAAAATTTTTTGTTTTTTTCAAGACAGGGTTTCTCTGTGTAAACCAGCTGACCTGGAACTCAAAGATCTACCTGCTTCTGCGTTCTGAGTGCCACCACTGCCTAGCACAATGAATGAATGAGTGAGTGACAGAAAATGTTTCCTAAAGGAAGTGACCTCTAGGGCGAGTTTAAAGAACAGAAGAGTGTTCAGAGGAAGACAAATGGCTTCAGTTCAAGAGAAAATACACCGAATTTGGGAAGCACACTTATCTTATTGAAGAATACTTATGGATATGCAGTACAAGAAGTCAGAAGTCAGTAAACTGGATCCAAGCTCATATGTGACTACACTGGACAAAGAGAAGTCACTGAAGACAGAAAGAATGAAAGAACAGATTCATGGTTACGAAGATCAGGTCAGCTAGAGTTAAGGGTGGATTTATGAAGAGTAAGATGGAAAGAGAGGCAAATGAAGTTCCTGTATTCACTCCAACAAAAACTAGTCAAAATATAACCCAAAATGTAGCATCGCTAACAGCCACCAGTTGAAGAGTAAAGTGCAGGAGGAAGAGAAAGGACAGATTTTAGGACTATTAAAGGGAGCAGAGCCCGACACAGTTCTCAGCTTCCCAGCTGAGGTTGATGGGTGCATAGGTGCAACCTCTGCCAAAATGCAGGAAATGAAAGATAAGATTCAGGACACAGTCAATTTAACTTTGGAAGTGCTTCATTTGTGGTATCTGTGGGGACCATGCACATTTTCAGCCTGCCATGGGCCAGGCATAGATGAACAGATTTAGGAATTACAGATATATAATAGTGTGTAGCAGAGATACAATAGAAACATCCTGGGAGAATGAACAGAAAGTAGGAAGACCTGGGACAGAGCCTGGGAAGTTACTTCGAAGGGACACCAGAAAGAAGGGTCTATACAATCAGGAAAATCAAGGAAATTCACACTTCGGAAAGGTTCAGGTGTTCTTTTTTTCTTTTGGTTTTTCAAGACAGGGTTTATTCTTTGTAGCCCTGGCTATCCTGGAACTGACTCTGTAGACCTCTGGCCTCAAACTCAGGCCTGCCTCTGCCTCCTGAGTGTCACCACCGCCCAACTTTCACATGTTCTTTCTACTTAGTAGATAACCAAAACTGGTGACTTTTATTAGAACAGTTTCAGTAAAGTTAAAGTCAGGTTAAGACAGGCTGGAGTGAGCAGTGAGTAACAGATGTGAGGGTGGGAGGTGAGTCCACTTTAGTAAAGGCATCTGGATAAAAACTGGTGAGAAAAGTAAGGAAAAGATAGCAACAGACTCTTAGCAGAGACCTCTCTTAAGTAGCATGTGTAAGGCCTTGGGTTCAATGCCCAGCACTGGGGGAAAACGGTAGTGGGGGTCGGGATCATGGCAAAGATATTTAAAGCTGGGGCTGAAAAAATGGCTCAGCAATTAAGCACACTTGCAGTCTTTAAAGACCTTTTGAGACAGGGTCTCTCTACGTACACTGGCTATCCTGAACTCACAGAGATCCATCTGCCTCTGCCTCCCAAGCACTGGGAATAAAGGTGCTCACCACCATAACCAGCTGGATTTGGCTTTTTGAGACAAGATCCTCATTATGTACTCCAGACTGGCCTTGAATTCCCAGCAGTTCTCTGGCTTTAATCTCTCAATACTAAGATTATAAACACGCGTGAGCATACCTAGCTTACATTAAGCTCCATCACTCCAGTTATCCTCTACAGGAGGGAAGGTATGTCTATATAAATCAAATGTTGATTAGGTCTTACCTCTCTTTTGTTTTTTCTTCTCCTCCTCTTCCCCTACTGTCCCTTGACCTTCACTAATTCCAGCTTCTTGTTTGGGTGAATTTTCTGAATAGAAAAATAAAATGCAAGAGCATGAACAGCATTTTATATTAATATTGTAAAGAGAAATCATCTGCTGAGGATGTGGCTCAGGCTAAAGAGTGTTACCTGAGTGCACAAAGCCCTGGGTTGTTTCCACTTTAATTCCAGCACTGAGGTAAAGGCAGGGGATCAGAAGTGGAAGGTCAGGATTTTTTGACTTTGCAGAGGGTTTCTTTCTCTGTGTGTCTACTGATGTGTTTCCTCACCCCCAATAAACACTGTTCTTCTACTGCTGATTGTCTGAGGTGCTTGAGATTTCTCTGCTGTTACCAGATTTTTCCTATCTTTTAATTATTTAACTGACAGAAAGAAACCTGATCAAAACCCCTAGACTATCCTTTGAGGGAGGGGGGCTTGTCTCATTTTTCTTTTGAGAACCACTGACAGTGGTACTTCTTACTGGTAAGACACTGCCAATAGGTCTGCTACAGTATTTTAATGTTTCTGGTACACAGTCCAGCCAGCTACAAAACTATGCCTTGTCTTATTAAATAAAACTTATG
Source organism: Myodes glareolus (assembly GCF_982192425.1). Lineage (NCBI taxonomy): Eukaryota > Metazoa > Chordata > Mammalia > Rodentia > Cricetidae > Myodes > Myodes glareolus. The sequence goes on from NC_142027.1 coordinate 123,705,714, forward strand.
TTGCCAGGCAGTGGTGGCGCACACCTTTAATCCCAGCATTCAGGAAGTAGAAGCAGGAGGATCTCTGTGTGTTCAACACCAGCCAAGTCTACAAAGTGAATTCTTTTTTTTCCTTTTTTTACAAAATGAATTCTAAGACAGCTACACAGAGAAACCCTGCCTCAAAAAACAAAACAAAAAACCAAACTTAAGTTAACCACAATGCCAAAACCTCTTACTCATTAACCTTGTGTCTTAATGTTCCCTGTGAAGTATAAGAAAAGAAACTCAAAGACTGACTTATAAGCTTAAACTGGTTTTTGTTTGTTTTGCCTTTTGGAGGCAGGGCTTCTCGGGATCCACTTGCTTCTGCCTCCAGAAAGCTAGGATTACAGGTGTCACCACCATGCTCAGTTTACTCCTTTTGTAACCATTTGTTTGTTTATTATTTTCCAAGGCAGGGTTTCTCTGTGTAGTCCTGGCTGTCCTAGAACTCACTCTGTAGGCCAGGCTGGCCTCGAAACTCATAGAGATGGGATTAAAGGCCTGCATCACCACCACCTAGCTTTTATTTTTATTTACTTACTTTTTTACTCCTTGAACTCTTAACCCTGATATAAGGCCTCCTTGTCAGTGCACATCTACATCAGTAGAGAATGGTGGCAGAGAACTCAGCAGTCTCATCAACACCTATAACAGAGCCTTTCAAGGGCTCCTTACATGGTTTTATCTGTTCTCTTCCTTTATTGAGGGTAAAACTTCCCCAGCTATTTCTCCAATTACACTCTCAGTGGGAATTATAATACTAACAGCCTCACATTTTGTTACAGATGCTACCTGATTAATATGCCAAGCTTCAAAGATACACACCATCAACAAATGGCTCTTAGGCTCTAGATCACTGCCACTGGTTAAGTTTTGTGGCTCCTTAGACAGACTTCCCTATGAGGAACTCTGACTGCTGCCCACACCGTCCTCCCTGAGTCCCCTAAGAGTAGTTAGGTGACCTTTGAGAGGAAGGGATGGGAAATTAGGAGTTAGGCAGACTCATGGTAGACAGACAGATAAAGAAGAGAGGCCATGGCTGGGTAATAAAGGTGGCTAATTCCTAAGATGGACAGCTTCCTCCTCACCCTCTACACTTGAGACAAAAGCCCAGAAGCTTAAAACAAAGGCTTTGTAGGCCCTGGTCTCCCACCAGCAGGCCTCTGCGGATGGAACTGCTCAAGATGAATCATACAACAGTTCTGGGCCAACCAACCATCCATGCTTTCTTCAAATTGACTAACCCTAAATTAGGGGAAGAAAATTCTTCAAAGGCTTTAAAACCGAGAAGAGTTCCCCTCTGCTTTGCTGAGGTCTTTTCCTTTCCCTGTGTGTCTATTCCATTTGTATGTTTCCTCACCGCCTCCCCAACCCCTTTCTTCAACTGTTTAAAACAAAGAGGTAGGGTGGGGGTTCAAGGTCATCCTCAGCACAGTGTTTGAGACCAGCCTGGGCCACATGAGATCTGTCTCAAACAAAACAACCAGGGCTGCTGAGATGACTCAATGGAATGGGTAAGGCATTGCTCCAGAGCTTAACCACCTGAATTTGAGGAACGGTGGCGAGCACAACTCCCACAAGTTGTTCTCTGAAACACACACAATTTCGCAGGTAAATAAAGCAACCTATATTAGCTGAATATAGTATCTATAAAGCAAAAACTATACTGCACTCTAATGAAATCGAACTCTAAATGTACTACAGTAAGTCTGTAGTCTGGCTATGTATCCTCCAAAGGCTCAGGAGTTAAAGACTTAGTCCCTAAGAAGGTGTCACTGTTTTAAGGGGTAGGGCACAGGAGGAGGGTTTAAAGTGAGGAGTGCCATGGTCTAGAAGGAGACAGTCATTAGAGGTTTCAATTTGGAGACAATTTTTCACTTCCCAGTCAGTATAGGCCTAGAGCAAGAGAGTCACAGTGATAGACTAAGATCTGTTTTGTTTTGAGACAGGCTTTCTCTGTGTAGTCCTGGCTGTCCTGGACCAGTCTGGCTTTGAACTCACAGAGATCCATCTGCCTCTGCCTTCTGAGTGCCAGGATTAAAAGCATATAATACCACTGCTCAGTGGACTAAAAAAAGAACTATGGGCCAAATTAACCTTTCTAAGTTTATTATTTTAGGTATCTGCTATTCTTCCTTTCTTTCTTTCTATCCATCCATCCATCCATCCATCCAATTTATTAATGCTTCAAACACAGAGATCCATTTGCCTCCAAGTGCTAGAATTAAAGGTGAGGGCCACTTCACCTGGTTGAGGATCCCCACCTCACCCCCAGACAGGGTTTCTCTGTGTATAGCTCTGGCTGTACTGGAACTCACTCTGTAGACCAGGCTGGCCTCGAACTCACAGAGACCCATCTGCCTCTGCCTCCCGGAGTGCTGGGATTAAAGGTGTGAGCAACCACCCCGGCAAGGATTTTGTTTTTTAAAACAGCACTTTGGTAAGAGGATCAGGACAGCCTGGGCTACCTAGTGAAACCCTATCTCATAACAAAACAGGGGCTAGAAAGATGGCTCAGATTAAGAGCATTTGCCGCTCTTGCAAAGTAACTAAGCTTGGTTCCCAACACCCACATCAGGTGGCTCCTAACTGTTAATTTCAGCTCCAAGGGGATATGACACCTCTGGCCTCCTCAGACACCTGCACACAAGTGTACATACACCTAATTTAAAAATAATAATAGCTAAAAAAAACAAAAGGGGAAGTGTGTAACGGTGCAAACCTTTAATCCCAACACTCAGAGGCAGGTGGATCTCTGAGTTGAGTTCCAGGACAGCCAGAGCTACATGCTGAGACCTTGTCTCAAAAACCAAAATCAAAACCAAAACACACACCCCACAAGCCCCTCCCTCAGCAAAGCATCACTATGTCCAGCTCACAAACTGTGACTTTTTATCATGTGAAAGGGAAGCAAAACACTCAGATCAAGAAAATTTCTTATGGGGCTGGAGAGATGGTTTAGCAGGCAAGGGCACTTGCTACTCTTGCAGAGGACCTGGGTTCAAATTCCCAGCATCCACGTGGCAGCTCACAACGATCTGTAACTCCAGCTACAGGGAATCCTACACTCTCTTCCTGCCTCCACCAGACATGCATGTGGTGCACAGACATACATGCAGGCAAAACACCCATACATATAAAGTAAAAATAAATAGAATTTGAAACAAAAAAAGATAAAAGGAAAAAAAGAAACTTTATGTAAATCTGGTTTGTTTGTTTGTTTCTGAAATTTACCAAGTTCTGGTCAGCCAGAGTTAAATGGTGTGATTGTCTCAAAAACTAAACAAAAAGATCCTGTATCTTTAGGACAAAAAGCAAAGTAAAACACAAAGAACCTCTTATTAACATGACAGCCGGGAAAGGCTCAGGCATCTGCATCAGTCTACTGAGAGCCCCCCTTCCCCCAGCAGCATCTTCCTACTCCTTGGAGGAAACTGCCCTGCACAATTGTCCTTACTTTTACTCATCAGACAAGAAGGCACTCACAGAACCAGTCAACCCTACTTACTTCATGAAATGAGACACGCTTCTCCTGCTTCCCTCTCAAGTCAATTGTGTCTAGGCAGGTCATGCTCAGGGCCAAAATGGAGGCGCTAATTCCAAGGCCAGCCTTTAAGTGTTCTTTCCCAACAAAGAGTGACTAAGTAGTTACTATCTCCAAAGACAAGAGTACTGCCTCATGTAAATAATATAAAAATGGAGCAGCAAAGAGAGGGACACATGGGATGTACTGGGATGGAATAGGCCTGTTTCAAGCCATCTTTTCCTTGTTCCCGCTACTGCCTTGACTCCTTGTCTGTGAGACCCCAGCACCACCAATCCCACTCTTTGAGTCCTAGATGCCCCTCTTCCTCACACCTCACATCCACCATTCTGTTCTACACAGCTCATCCTCTAAGCAGCTCTCACCACCCTCCGCCCACTGTTGCCATTCTCAACCAAGTTGCTGTCATTATCCTTGAGACAAGATCTCACTAAATTACCCTGGCTAATCTTCAACTCTCTCTTGCCTCTGAACTTAAATAATTTTAAAGTTAACCAAGTTGGGTGAAAGGACTTTCCTATCGTGTTCTATTAGGACTAGGAATTGATCCAGGGCCCCGCACATGCTAAGCAAGCACCCTACCATTGAGCTACACCCACAACTCTAAGAGACAGAGTCTCCTATGCTGCCCAGGCTGGCCTTGACATCACTACCCAATCTCAGACCGCCACACAACCAGGACAGTAGGCCTTCGTCACTACGTTTAGTTTAGGTCCAGCTAAACTTTCCTGTTTAAAATACCACATGTGTATTTGTTTCGTAAATACAATATTAATAAAATAAAAACCTATGTTCAAAAAAGGAAAAAGTCCATACCTACAGTCAGTTTTGCAAATTCATTTGGAAAATTTTTCTCTAGCCATTGTCTACATTTAGCAACATCAGGCATATATTCACAGTACTAGAAGGGAAGGAAAAGAACAAATTGAGTGAGAAATCATGCATTTCAAACAATTAAAACATCCCCATATACTTGATAGATAAAGAATGATAAACTACACACACATACACTCACACACACTTTCTATCTCACTATGTAATCAGGGAAATCTCTTAAATCTAAATCAGAGTACTAGAATTACAGGTCACCACGCTCAGTCTCGCCTGATCATCCACAGGAAATCTGTAATTAAGGTAGGAAATGTCCCTTAAAAAATGAAAACTCACCAGGCATTATGGTACATGGCTTTAACCCCAGCACTGGGGAAACAGAGGCAGGTGGATCTCTGTGAGACCAGCCTGGACAGCTAGGACTATACAGAGAAACCTGGGGGAAGGGGGAATGAAAACTCAGATCAGGACCTCCTCAGTGCAGCTGTTTATTTCTCCATAAAGCAAAAGGGTCATTAGAAAGAGTGTAACAGCCAGGCGGTGGTGGCACACACCTTTAATCCCAGAACTCGGGAGGCAGAGGCAGGCAGATCTCTGAGTTCAAGACCAGCCTGTTCTACAAAGTGAGTTCCAGGACAGGCTCCAAAGCTACACAGAGAAACAATGTCTCAAAAAACCAAACCAAACCAAAAATAAAGAGGGTAACAACCAGGCACAGAGGAACATGGCTGTAAAAATCCCAGCACTCACTCACTGCTGGGTGAGGCTCAGCAGACTCAGACCAGAGACTGAGGTCAAGGTCACAAACAGGGAGAGACTACCTAGTCTGAGAAAAATGAGGGAGGGAGTCACAAACAAAAATATGCTTTTTTTTTTTTTTAAAGACTGTCTTGGAACTAGTTCTTGTAGACCAGGCTGGTCTAGAACTCAGAGATCTGCTTGCCTCTGCCTCCCAGAGTGCTGGGACTAAAGGTGTGCACCACCACCCACTCGGTCAAAAACATTTCTTGCTTTGGCCACAAAGGGTCTTTATTAATAGCTTGATTGAAGAAAAGTCTCATACACAATTTCTACTCCTCATTCTTCCTCTGCTCAGGCATGTAAGTCTTGGCTTTCAGGTTACTTTTGCTTCCACCATCGGACTACTCATAAATTTCATACAAAAGTCTAAAACATACAGCCAAGCACAAAAAAGATGTACACGTGGGGCTGGCGAGATGGTGGGGCTGGAGACATGTGCATCAGTTATGAGTGTTTATTGCTCTTGCAGAGGACCCAGATTCAGGTCCAAGCATACACATGTTGGCTCACAACCACCTGCAACTGCAGTACCAGGGGAGCCAATCCTTTGCTGACGGGAGGGCACTGTATGTACATGGAGCACACAACTCAAGTAGGCACGTAAGTAAAAACACATAATAAACATTTTCAAGAAAAAAAGGCATTTATAATCACAGCTATCCAGGAGGATAAGGAAGCACAACTGAATTCAAGGCTAATCTGTGGTAAGACCCTACATTCATTCATTCACTTTTTTTTTCCCCAGACAGGGTTTCTCTGTGTACTCTTTGTTATCCTGGAAATCGATTTGTAGACAGGCTAGCCTTGAACTCAGAGATCCATCTGTCTCTGCCTTCTGGAACTAAAGGCGTGCATAACCATTGTCTGGCTCATTTTTGGTTTTTTGAACAGGGTTTCTCTGTGTAGCCCTGGCTGTCCTGGAAATCACGCTGTAGACCAAGCTGGTCTCAAACTCAGTTCTGCCTGCATTTGCCTTCTAAATGCTGGGATTAAAGGCGTGGGCCACCGCAACACCTCGCTAAAACCCTACTTAAAAAAAAAAAAAAAAGACCAGTAAGGTAAGAGAGTACATGCACAATTCAAATGTCTAATTTCTAAGATAAAAAAGAAAAAAGTATTCTGATATTCTGATCCAGGGCCAACAAGATGGTTTGGTGAGTCCATGTGCTGTCACCAAGCCTGAACTTCAATTCGATTCTAGGAACCCACGCGGTAGGAGAGAACTGACCCCTGCTCCCCTGCAAGTTGTCCTCTGGCCCCCACAAGTGTACCATGGAACATACTACTGCGCACACGCGCGTGCACACACACACACACACACACACACACATACACATTTAAAAAACTAAGTATTCTGATCCAAAGTTCTCTATAAAAGGTTGAAATACTACCAGCTGATAGGAAACAAAATATAGAAGTTCTCAGATTAACTCTAAAATCAAGAGTGATCTCATATGCAGAAAGAACAACAAAAAAAAATCTTAACAAGTAAGACTTACCTCTGTTGGTAATGAACAAACTAGAGAAATGGAAAGAAAAAAAGATGTGAAATGTTAAAACCATGACAGCACAGTAGCCTTATACTTTCTATCTGACAGAATACTTTCCCTTACGTGTCATCACTACTACTTTTCAATCGAATATTCTACTTGAGAGTTTTCCCTCTCTTAACACCCCAAGAATACTAAGTAACCACCGGGAAGCACATACTGGCTTCAAACTTCATGGTTTTGCTGCCTCAGCCTCTTGGGTGCTGAGGTTAGTCATGTCCCAGCTTGTCTGCCTTCACACATTCCTGTGGCACTCAGTTTCAAATCCTACTTTGCAGAGATTTCTGAGGTCAAAGGTGCATGATTACTTCGGATGACAGTACTCTGACATTTTGATCTAAAGGCAATTGTCAGTTGATATAACAGCAAAACTTTCATATTTTGTAACTCATCTGTAAAGTGTCTTTCTTGAGATTCCTCAAGACAATTATATCTTAATCATTCTTTGAGTGAAACACAATGTGGCATAGAACAGAGCCTAAAACATGTTTTCTAAATAAATTCAAGCTGTTCTCTGAATCCCTGCTAAGTCTATGGCCGAGAGATGAGCCCAGTCCTCTTAAGTTCAGGGGCTAGAGAGGTGGCTCAGCAGTTTAGCAAACCTGCTGCTCTTGTAAAGACGGCAATTTAGCTCTGAGCACCTACATCAGTGGTTCACAACCATTTGTAACTTTAGCTCCAGATTTGACTCTCTTCTGGCATTTGTGGGCACCCACAATGTGGCATAAACATACACAGGTTCATAAATAAAAATAGAGAGACAAAGAGACAGACAGAGACAGGGTCACACAACTACTGCCCAGGCTAGGCTGGAACTCCTGGATTCACAGGATCCTGTCTCAAAGCCCCAAGCAGTTGGGACTATAGGTATATAACACTGTATCTCACTATGCTATTCTAAACCAGTGGGTCTCAACTATGGGTCATGACCCTAAATGGGTCAACTAAGACCATTGGAAAACAAAACCACTGATCCAAACCCTCTTTAACTTTTGCTAAATCATAGGCTGGTCACTATGCTTGCTTCCTCCAACTTTTAGTCCTGTGCCACATGCATTCTCACATAGCTTCTTTGCTCAAAACCTTCAGTGACTTACAAGCAGTTACAACACAAGGCCCCAAAATCTGGTTCAGACCCAAATGTCTTTCAATTTTCTGCTTCTACTTTCAAAATCCGCATTAACAAGCACACTGCAATACCTGTAAATTTACATTCCCCTCATTTCTTACCTCTTTTCCTGCTCTTTGGCCTGGCATAGCTGCCTGCAACACTACCTGCCTTTCAAATACCAACTGTGCTTGCCTCTATGCGGTCTCCCCCAGTTCTACAACTGGGAGAACTTCTCCCTTTCCACACCACTGTGACTGTTCCCCAAGTGTACTTCTTCTCTCTGCTACTAATACACCTGTGTACATCCCTCCCCATCCACACTCACCAATGACTACCCAGTCTGAGTTACATATAGAGAACAGGCAGAGCCTTGCTGTCTTACAGCCCCCCACAGCTTTGCCCAGCACCTTATCCAGAAGCACTTTGTCAGTCGCTACACTTTCTTGCCAAGCCCTCATCATAACACGCTAGGGTTGGACTCTAAAGGCACCTTTTGGTAGCCTCTGCCTTACACATCTGGTTTACTAAGCCTGAGGCAACAGAAAACACGACTTATCTTTGACTCACACAAGCAACCAACAAAAAAGTTGTTTCACAGAAAACCATCGTGATAGCTATCCCCGAGGGCTTAACACTGGGCACATTTCCTTGTGAACGTTCTTTCTTCCCTCTTCACAAAGACCCCCCCACCTCCTAATTTATAGTTGTTTAGTATTATTAAGCTGAGTATTTTCTATTCCCTAAGTGAGTCTCTCCTACCATGTGGATTTCAAGGATTGAACTCAGGCCATCAGGCTTGGTAGCAAGCTCCTTTACAACTGAGTTCATCGACTCCCAAGTGATTCTGATACATGTAGATCTTAAACTCCTTGGGGCTTAGAAGCACCTCTTCCCTAGTTATTTGCAGTGCCCAGTTCAAAAGCAAGGAGGGAACTGAAGAAAGTTAACTGTTCTCAGAACAGAATGATCTGGCAGGTAGACACTTGCCGTAGTTCAGTCTAAGCCCGATTCCATCACTGGATAGAGGGAGAATCTCAAAAGCTGTCCTCTGATCTGAGCTCTACTCTCACGCATACACAAAATAATAAAATTAAAAACGAAAACAAAAGATTAGTAACTGTTTACCAATGGGAAAGACTGAATAGTGTCACCCTTTCAAAAGCCACCTCAGAAGTGACATATATGGGGGTCGAGGATTGTAGATTAATTTATTGCTTCTCTAACTCAATCCCTAAGATCCCCATAAAACGGGCATGGCGGTACACAGCCGAAACTAGCACTCCGTAGGCAGAACAGGATGATCATCTTCGTCTACATAGTAAGTTCAAAGACAGCCTGGGATATAGGCAACCCGGTTTTGTTTTGTTTTAGACCTAGTAGGGAGTAATGGTTCACACCTTTAGTCCCAGCAGTTGGGAAGCAGAGGCCAGCCTACTGTACATTGTTCATTCTTGGCCAGACGAGTTTACGTAGTAAATCCTGTCTCAAACAACAACAAAAACAACAGAACACCTTTTTTTGCTTATTTTGAATTTTTTGTTGTTGTTTCAAGACAGGGCTTCTCTGTGTAGCCCTGGCTGTCCTCAAACTCAGAAATCCTTCTGTTTCTGCCTCCCCAGTGCTGGGATCAAAGGCATGTACCACCACTGCCTGGCTAACACACTTTTTTTAAAGTTGATACAAATAGGCTTGAAAGGTAGTATCATGGTGAAAGGCACATACACCAACCTAAGGATACCACCCACACAGACACAAACATAGACACATAAATAAAAATAAAACCCACAGGCTAGAGAGATGGCTCAGTGGTTAAGGTTAAGAAAACTGACTCTTCTTCCAGGGCAGGGTTTCTAGTCCCAGAACTGATTATGATGGGCTCACAACCATCCATAACCCCAAAGGATCCAATGCCCTCTCCTGGCCTCTGTGGGCACCAGAAACGCAAGTGCATAGACATACATGTAGACAAAACTCCCTAATTTTTTTTTCTTTTTTTAGTTTTCCGAGACAGGGTTTCTCTGTAGTTTTGGAGCCTGTCCTGGAACTAGCTCTTGTTGACCAGGCTGGCCTCGAACTCACAGAGATTTGCCTGCCTCTGCCTCCCAAGTGCTGGGATTAAAGGCGTGTACTGAGGTAGAAGCAAACTCACACTGGTTTGCAGACCAGATTCAAGACATTTACTGCCACTGGGGACTACAACAGTCACACTAATCTGGGTAAGTGCTCCAAGGAAGTAGTCACTGCCATTCAAGGAGCCAAGCTTTCCAAGACCCCTGTGGGAGAGGTTACAGAGGGCACAAGAACTGCACACATCACACAAAGTGACAGGCTGCTGTAGCTTTGTACTGGCTAACATATCTCCACTGGCAGACATTGGCACCGTTGGCTCCTGGGTCCAAGAAGCTGGTACCACTGGCCAGTACTGATGAAGACCACTGCACTTCAGTCAGGGACAGCATGGCCACCTGGGCAACTTCACCAAGGCCACCTCTGATACCCTCTCCAAGACCTACAGCTACCTGACCTCTGGAAAGAGACTTTGTCCATTAAAATCTTCTTATCAGGAACTTACAGACTATCTTGTGAGAACTCAGACCAGAACCTTCATGCACATGACCCAAGATTCAACCACGGCTGCCATATAGCTTCTCTACAAAAAGTCAATTAAGCCTATTTAAAAAATAATAATAATAAAGAGAAAAAGAACGAAAGGCTGGGGGTTGGAGAGATAGTTCAGTGGTTAAGAGAGCTTACTGCTCCTACAGAAGACCCAGATTTGATACCCAGCACCCACTTGGTTGCTCAGAACTACCTGTAACTCTAGTTCCAAGATATCCAATGCCCTCTTCTGACCTCCATGGGCTCCTGCATACATGTGGTGCACATACATACACTCAGGCACATACACAAACCCATTTAAAACAAAGAAGCAGTTATGCATGGTGGCATATACCTTTAATCCCAGCACTCTGAGCAGAGGCAGGAAGACCTCTAAGTTTCAGGCTAGCCAAGGCTACCAAGTGAGACTGCCCCAGAAATAAACAAATAACATGAAGAACAAGTGAATGAAGACTGGAGAAAAACGGGGCTCAGGCTTTCCTTGGTGATGAGGGGGGCAAACAACATAAAACAAAACCTGTTTCTTCCTCAACTCCAACTTTGTTTTATTAAAAAGTCTAGGCAAAGCTGGGCATGATAGTACGCACCTTTAATCCCAGCACTAGGAAATGAGAGGCAGGCAGATCTCTGAGTTTAAGGCCAGTCTGGTTTACAGAGTGAGTTCCAGGCCAGTCAGGGCCACACAGAAAAACCCTGTCTCTAAACAAAGTCTAAAGCTGTGGAGATGCCTTAACCTTATCCAATAAAGTACTTGCGAAATAAGTCTAAAGGCCGAGTCAGGATCCCCAGCAACCCCAGCATCCATGTAAAAGCCAGCACAAGCAGAGAACTACAGTCCCAATACTGGGGAGGCAGAGGATCCCTAAGTGCTTGTTGCCACCCAGTCTAGCTCATGAGCGCCAGATTCACCGAGACCCTTTTCAAAGAAACATGGTGAACTGTGATTGAGGAAGTCACCCACTGACCTCTGACATCACACACCCACATCTACATCCCCCAAAAATGTAATTATCCAAACCAGACTTTCCCAAGACTGTCCTACCACACACTCTGACCTCACCTCCTCTACTCTTTAACCAACACCCTCCCTGTACTATTATAATTCAAAGTTGCTGCTTAAGAAGTTCACGTGTAAAGGCATCTGATGCCAAGCCGGCGGACCCGAGTTCAATCCCCAGGACTATTATAATCCAAAGTAGACGGAAGGTTCACAAATGGTCCTCGACATCCACACATGGGTCACAACACAGATGCACACATACAAATGAAATTTAAAAAAAAAGAAAAAAAAAAGCTCAAGAGTCAGTCAGCCATCAAGCTTCCCCCCGCCCCTTCTCAGCCCAGTACTGGGACTGAACCCAGAGGCTGTGAACTCTGGACCAGTGCTCTACTGCTAAGCAACATCTCCAGGTCCTGCCTTTTCTTCTCGACAGTTTGATCCCTTTAGGATGCCCTTTCTCGCCTCTTCCATACTTCCCATCCTTTAAGACTCCATATCATCCTAAAAACTCTCCATAATAAAGCATATACATCCAACATCTGGCTGGGATACTCCACTGCACATCTCGATTCCAACTGACTGTCACTCCTCCAGGCCAGGAAGCAAGACCCAAATGACACAGGAAAAGGAGGAGTATCTGTTAACCTATGTGTCCTCCCCAGGCTCCCTCCTCAATTAAGAATCGTCAGACCACAAAGACAGATGCAGGAGTTGACAAGACCAAATGTGAAACTATGAACATTAAGCATAAAAACGGTGAGCAAGAGCCATTTCTTCCCTTCTAACACTTGCCTCCACAATAAAGGACTCGAAGAGGGTAATCCGAATCTAACTTGGCACTGTTCCTCGTATCGCCTTTGCAATCAGCCCCACTGGATTCAGAAATGTCAGTAGCCATCTCACAAACCTGTAAGCAAAATAACACAACTTCACTATTTTGGAGCTGGACCCCCGAAAAGCAGCATTTGGGTGCAGTCTTGGCTTTCACTATGTATCCCTGCCCACGGAAGCTGTTTCGATTCTATTAAAAAGGTCACAAGTTTCATTGGAGTTACAAAGTATGATCAGCTGTAGGCTTATCTACCTGCTCCACGGATCTATAGGGAGGGAAGCAAGAATAATTGGGCCATGAAGGCTGAGGGTTGGGGCGAGGGCAAAGGGGACACCAGAGGAAAAGAGGAAGCAGCTGGGGAAATAGATGGGGTGGGTGACTTCAACAGGGCCGGGGCAGGTCTGAGGGTCAAATCGGAGGGATGCAAACTGCAGGAAAGGCTCCAGAGCATATCTGCACGAGGAGGGCGAGTCACTCGAGGTGACCAGAATGCAAGGTGCGACGACAGTAAAATACCAAAGGAGAGAGACCGAGCCAGGGACGAGGATGGGAGTGCCACGGCCTGGAGAGACAAAACTAGGGGAGAAAGACCAGGAAAAGGGCAGGCAGCCCTCAGGAGGGCGGACGCTAAGGGGAGAGCCCGGGGACGCCACAAGAGGCCCCCATGTGGGCGGGCGTGGAGACGCTCGGCCCGGCCCCCTTCCTCCAGGCAGCGCCGCGGCTGCCCCCACACGCTCGACCAGCTCCTCGGAAGCCGCAGAGACGCGAGCGCTCGTTACCCAGCCGGTCGCACAGCCCCCGCCGCCTCCGCTCCCGCCAGCTGAAGCGACACATGCAAGTCCTCTTGCCCGGCCACAGCAGTCCCAAAGCCGTCTGGAGACACGCTCGCGCGAGACAATAGGCCTTTATCGCGAGATCCCGGCAGCCGCTAGGCGGATGTCGCGAGAAGCCTGACGGCCGCGGGTGGGCGGGACGAAGAGGGAGGCACATGCGCTCTGAGCTGTACTGAAGGGAAGGGGAATCGAGTGGTGTGGAGGCAGACGGCCAATAGGAGGCGCTCGCTACCTATGGCGAGGATGGGCCAGCGCCTGGAGATTCCTGCGCAGTGGGGCGTGGACTGGACTGGAGGAGGGGCTCTTGAGTCACAGGTGACTCACTCTGAATGAAGTGGGCAGCCTAGCCCCAGTGTCTGGGCTGCATCCTAGCGTCCCAACTAACCCCTATCTTGATGGATAAATCACTTCTCTGCGGAGAGATGGCGGCTGGGTGAGACATTGGGTTTCATTCCACTACTCTTCCCTAAATTGGAATTATTCTTGCAAAGATCATATTAATTACTGTTTTAGTTTACCTCACCAGGCTGACAACTATTTCCATATGATTTGCGCCTATCTCGTCTTATACATGTCCTGCGCTGGAATTTATGGATCCCATCTCAGGGTTTCTGGTTTTAACCACACACAGCCTTGCTTTGGTTTTTGCTTCCTTGTTTTTATTTTGGGGAAACCCCTTCATCTGCATACTCAGCCCAAGTCCCACTTGTGAAACCGGACACTTTCAGCGCTCAGAAAGAAAGGGTTGGATAGGAAGTTGCTCTTGTACATCACCTCCAGTGCCACCATCCCTTTGCTTTTCTGTTTGCAGTTTACTTTGCATGGACTAAGCTATCCAAAACAGCGATTAATCCAGCATGACCTCCCACAACGTTCTTTTGGTCCTGGGAATCGAACCCAAGGGCTTTGTGAATGCTAGGCAAGTGGTCTGCCGCTAAGTTATAGCCTATTCCTCCCCAATAACGTTTTTAAAAATAAATAAATAAATAAATAAATAAAGTTCATGATGCCTATCTTTAATCCTAACGCCAAGGAGGCAAAGATCTTTGTGAGTTCCAGACCTGGCAAGGCTACCTGGTAAGACCATCTTAAAAAATAAAATTAAACCAGGTGGCGGTGGCACACACTTTTAATCCCAGCACTCGGGAGGCAGAGGCAGTCAAATTTCTGTGAGTTCGAGACCAGCCTGGTCTACAAGAGCTAGTTCCAGGACAGGTTCCAAAGCTACAGAGAAACCCTGTCTCAAATAAATAAATAAATAAATAAATAAATAAATAAATAAATAAATAAATAAATAAAAAATAAATAAAAAAAATGGGACCGCAGAGTTAAGAGCACTGTTTATTTTCCAAGGCAGGGTTTCTCTGTGTAACAGAGATTTGCCTGCCTCTGCCTCCCGAGTGCTGGGTGCTGGAATTAAAGGCATGCCCCACCACAGCCCGCCTAAAGGTTTATTTTTAATGATGTGTATGTGTCTGTGTAGCGGTTCGTGCACATGAGGGCAGATGCTTGAGTTCCAAAGCGGGTGCTGGGATTATGGTCATTTATAAAGCACACATCGTGGGTGCTGGCGGCAGTCCAGGCTCCGGGAAGAGCAGCAAGCACTCTGATGCCCTTGAGCCAATGCTCTAGCCCAGCCTTGAAGTTCTGATCTTGCCTCCACCTCTCAACCGCTGGAACTACAGGTGTATGCTGCCACGCCTAGTTTACGCAGGCAGGCAAATCTCTGTGAGTTACAAGCCAGTCTAGACAGTTCCAGGCCAACCGGGACTTCATAGAGAGACACTGTCTCCAGAGAGAGAGAGAGAAAGAGAGAGGGAGGGAGGGAGGGAAGGAGGGAGGGAGGGAGAAGGAAGGGTGGAGGGAGGGAAAGGAAAAAAAAAGAAAGAATCCCGGCTGATCCTGATCTGGTCCTATTATTATCTCCCATGCCAACCCATCTTGCTCTGTGATTGGTGTTTCACAATCACACAATATCGATGCTAACAGGACTGGCTCTGGTCCATAGATATGCAGAATATGCAGATGTAGCTCCTTTGGAAGAGCTATGTTTAATCCTCTGTGGATATCAGGTAGTTTCTCCTTTATATTGAAATTCAGCTCAGGATTTTTGATAGCCTGTGTGTATGGGGTGTAAACGTGGTTTTACACACACATACACACACACACACACACACACACACATTGGTTTTATTTTTTATTGGTTTGTGTTTTTATTTGTTTGTTGATGTTTGCTTGTTTGTCTTCTGTGGCAGAGTTTCTCTGTGTACCAGTCCTAGCTGTCCTGGAATTCACTTTGTAGACCAGGCTGGCCTCCGATTTATAAATATCCACCTGCTCTGCCTCCTGAATGCTGGAATAAAGGCTTGATCCACCACAGGCATTGTTTATTAATAAGATCTTTTTTTACTGGGAATTCACCTTACCCCAACTCCTCCCAAATTTTACATTCTGCTCTCATCTCTAAAACAAAACCAAAAAACAAAACAAGTCCAGCTCATGTTAATTGACTATTGTTAAACCCAGATCACAGAGTCCCCTCAAAAAACCAACTAGGAGACTGAGTCCTGTATGTAAAAGCAAAGAGCCTTTATTCAAGCTTAAACTTGGACTCTTCATCTGTCCGACACCCTGGCTGAGAGCAGAGAGTACCAAGCACAGTCAGGGCACGGTTTTATCATAGTAGAGGTTGACATTTGTCTAGGGGTCTTGGTAAAAAGGGAATAGGTGAGTCCTGAGCTCAGGGACTGGTGGTTTTAGCTAATCCTATCTAATGGTTTTTATGGTTCTGGAAGTTAAAAAGCTAGGAGTTCCAGGCTAGTACTGGGTCCTAGTCTACTGAGCTCCACCCAGCTCCATAGCTGCGTGAACTGCTCCTTAGCATCTTCCCTTATTTACTTTCATGTATTTATTTATTCATTTTGGTTTTTCAAGACAGGGTTTCTCTGTAGCTTTGGAGCCTATCCTGGAAGTAGCTCTTGTAGACCAGGCTGGCCTCAAACTCACAAAGATCCGCCTGCCTCTGCCTCCCAAGTGCTGAGATTAAAGGTGTGCACTACCACGCCTGGCCCTTCCCTTGTTTAAAATAAAAGAGAAATAAAATTCTTGTCATATACATTTTTTACTTGGGTGAATTTTTTAAAGATTTATTTATTCATTATTTATACAGTATTCTGCCTGTTTGTATCCCTGAAGGCCAGAAAAGGGCACCAGATCTCATTACAGATGGTTGTGAGCCACCATGTGGTTGCTGGGACTTGAATTTAGGACTTCTGGAAGAGCAGGCAGTGCTCTTAACCTCTGAACCATCTCTCCAGTCCCCATGAATCATGTTTTTATTTTTTGAAAAAGTGCCTTTAATCTCAGCACTCTAGGGGCAGAGGCAGACAGATCTCTGAATTTAAGGCCAGCCTGGTCTGCAGAGCAAGTTCCAGAACAAACAGGGCTGTTACACAGAAAAACCTTGTCTCAAAAAACAAAAGACAAAAAAAAAAAGTTAAAATTAAATTTATGTATGTGTATGTGTGTTTGCCTGCACACACACTTTCGTACCCCAGGGCACCCGTGGAGGTCAGAGTTTAGCTTGCAGGAGTTGGGACTCCCTTACTCTGGGTACTGAGGATTGAAAGAAGGTACTCAGGTTTAGTGTTAAGTGCCTTTACCCACTAAGCCATCTCTCTAGCCCTCATTTTTTTTAATTTATTTAACTTTATTTTATGTACATTAGTGTGAAGGTCTCAGATCCCCTGGAACTGGAGTTACAGACAGTTGTGAGCTGCCATGTGGGTACTGGGAATTGAACCCGGGTCCTCTGGAAGAGTAGTCAGCGCTCTTAACCACCAAGCCATCTCTCCAGCCCCAACCCTCAAATTTTTTTAAATGTAACACTTCCCAGATTTAATGACAGGACCACATAGAAATCTTTCCCCATGTTCCCTTCTTCTTCTTTTGCTTTTTTGAGACAGACTTTCTCTGTGTAATCGCCCTGGCTGTCCTGGAACTCTCTGGAGACCAAGCAGGCCTTGAACTCACAGAGATCCACCTGCCTCTGCCTCTCAAGAAATGGGATTAAAGGCGTGGCCACCACCATCCTGCTGCTCCCTTCTTTTTGACTGGATCATATATATATATATATATATATATGTGTGTGTGTGTGTGTGTGTGTGTGTGTGTGTGTGTGTGTGTGCGTGTGCGCGCATGTGTGCCTTATAACCACAAGGATCAAGTCTAAGAATAGAGGTTCTTATACTCATGATTATGATTTTATGCTGACCATTATGCTAATGACAGCCCTACGGACTCTCTCACCTTTCTCCGTCTGGTCTTCTTATTTGGACAGACAAACCTTCAGAGGCTGGAGAGACATCTCAGTAAAGTATTTGCAGGACAAGCCTGAGTTTGTTACCCAGAACTAAGCTGGGTCCGTGTTCACTGGGAACACCAGGGCTATGGAGGTAGAAACAGGCAGATTCCTCGGGCTCACAGTCCTGGAGCCCAGCCAACTTGATGATTTCAGGACAACGGCAAACCCTGTCTAAGAAAAAGAAAAAAAAAAGAAAAGAAAAAAGGTGGTGTCAGCTGAGAGCTGAGGGATGACCCTAAGATTGTCCTCTACACAGGCACAGAGAAAAACCCTAGCCCCATGTGTTCAAACCATCACAGTGGGGTTTTCTCTCACACTATAGAATACATACTTGAGTCGATACCACCAGGAAACCAGACATTTCCTTTATCACAAGAGGGGAATCTGACCCGGGTGGTGGCACACGCCTTTAGTTCTAGCACTCAGGAGACAGAGGCAGGCAGGTCCGAGTTCAAGGCCAGCCTGGTCTATGGAGGGAGTTCCAGGACAGCCAGGGCTACACAGAGAAACCTTGTCTCAGAAATGGGGTTGGGGAGGAATCTGTGGTCTTACTAAGCATGTCCAAAGTCAGGAGATCAAGGCCCGGCACAGAACAAGGGGAAGCAATGCTACAAGTTCAGCCATTGAGCCGAAGCCTGCAGCAATGGGCAGTGTCGACATCCCTTTCTGAGAAGTGGCCCACTGATGAGAACCAGAGCATTTGCTCTGGGCTTTGTAGCTGACGTGTGATGCTCTTATCATAGGGTCCAGATTCTCCAGAAATCGCAGGCTTCACCCTTCCTCCCTTGGGGCTCTACCAGCATTGAGTCACACATTTCCTTTCCCCGGGGTCTTTCTCAAGATTTTCAGGCTGACCAACTATACTGAAGTGGAAATGTCATTTGAAAATGTTCTTGTTACGTTTCTTTTTTGTTTGTGTTAGGTGGGATGGGTGTGGGTGTACACGTCAGGGCACAGGTCTGGAGGTCAGAGGTCAGGGCACAGGTCTGGAGGTCAGAGGTCAACTTTGCAGAAGTCAACTTCTCTCCTTTCTGGGTTCCAGGGACCAAGCTCAGAGTAGCAGGGTTGGTGGCGGGCTCCCTTTACCTGTGGAGCCATTTTCTGGGCCTGGCTGTCTGCTGGTTGGGTGCCTTTTGACCCACCCACCTCTCAAGAGGTCCCTTAACTTGAGCAGTTTGTCTGTTCGCTTGTTTTTGTTTTGAGACAGGGTCTCACTTTGTAGCTCTGACTGGCCTGGAATTCAATATGTAGACCAGGCTATCCTCAACTCATGGAGATCCATCTTCGAAAACTTTAGACAGGTAAAGAGGGAGGAGAGACAGGTCGCCAAAAAAAAATATTAGGATGTAATCCCAAAAGAAGGATGCAGGACGCTGACAAACACAACATACAGAACACACACAACATACACAATATACATCTCCCCGGCTCCTGATCCCAGAACCCTGCGCCAAGGGAGCAGGATTAGAACACTGGGAGCAAGGAGCAGGCTCCGCAGAGGTTGCTGGCAACCAACCTGTTTGGCTCCTCCCAAAATTAGACTTCTAATAAGGTCATCTGCCATTCTTGTAATACAGGACTGACAAGAGACTCAACCAGTTCCGCCATGGGAGGTTCATGCATATTCAATGCAGATCAATTTAGGAAGATAATGCCATGTTATCGGGAGACAGCAGGCCAGGCCAGGAAACCAGTTCTGCCTAGTCAGCCCAGGTGTCTTTATTGCGATTCCTTCTAAAATTTATAAAAGCTTCCTATTATAATCTTATAAAAATGTCACAAGCTACTTGGCTTTTTGTTGTTGTTGTTTTGTTTTGTTTTGTTTTTAAAAAAAAAAGGTTGAAGGGTCAGTGAGATGGTTCAGGAGGTCAAGTCCACCTACAAGTCTAATGACCAGAGGTGAATCCCCAGATCCACAGAAAAGGACCGAAGAGGCCTCCGACCTCCACAGAAATATGGTGGTGTGCGCACGCGCACACACACATGTGCATACACCAATAATCAAACGATTTAAGTGAAGACTGGTGGTACAGCTGAGGGGCAGAGCACCTGTCATTGCCTTGGGTTTAATCCACAACACGGCAATAACGAAATAATAAGGTGTTAAATTATTATAATTTCTGTATTTGAGAGTCTGAGGCAAGAGGGTTATCTTGAAGTTGAGGCCAGCCTGGGCTACATAGCCAACCATTTTTAAAATAACGGAGTGGGACTGGAAAGAGCACTGGCTCCTCTTGTCGAGGACCTGAAAGAGGTGGCCTTGCTTGTTTAGGACTCACAGCCGGACGTGTTGGTACAAACCTGTACTCTCAGTCCTGAACAGGCTGAGCCAGAGCTTCAAGTTTAAAAGTTCAAGGCCAGCTTGGGCTACACATCAAGACAAGGAAAAAAAAAAAAACCAGAACTCAAAATACAAAACAAAACAACAGAAAGATCTCACAGTTTGTGAGAGAATTAACCTTAAACCCATGTGTCAGAGTTCAGAATGTCTTTCCCGCTCCCTGCTCCCCACTACCTGGTGATGAGCAAGTCCTCTACCACTGAGCTCTAAACCCCAGACGAAGATTCATGTTCTAGTACCTCAGATTTTAAGTTGCGTATATGAAACATATATAACTTTTAAAAGTCAGATTTATTTGTCTTGTATGTTTGTGCACCTTATGCGTGCATAGGTCAGAATAGCAGATCCTCTGGGGCTAGAATGGTGGACGGTTGTGAGCTATGCAGGTGCTGGGAACTGAACCCAGGTCTGCTGCAAAAGCAGTAAACGCTCTTAATCTCTGGCCATCTCTCCAGTCCCATGTACATCATTTTTGAGGCAAATCTCATGTTTCAGAGACTGACCTAAACTCACTATGTAGGCGAGGATGACCTTGAACTCCTGATCATCCTGCCTCTACCTCCCACGTGCTAGAATTACAAACATACATTGTCACATGTGGCTTATGTAGTATTAGAGACTGAACCCAGGGCTTTGTGTGTGCTAGACAAGTGTAATACAGCCCTAGACACTAAATCCATATTTTAACATGGAGTTGAAATTTATATAATGTAAAATTGTTCATTTACAGTGAATACTGAGCCAAGCATGATGGCTCATGCCTGGGAGGCAAAGGCAGAGTTTCATCACAAGTTTGAGGACAGCCTGGTCTACATAGCAAGTTCCAGGCCAACCACGATGACATAGTGAGACGCTGTCTCGAAACAAACATGCAATTTTTGTTTTGTTTTGTTTTGTTTGTTTTGTTTTTCGAGACGTGGTTTCTCTGTGGCTTTGGAGCCTGTCCTGGAACTCGCTCTTGTAGACCAGGCTGGCCTCGAAATCACAAAGATCCGCCTGCCTCTGCCTTCCGAGTGCTGGGATTAAAGGCGTGTGCCACCACTACCCAGCTTCAACATGCAATTTTTAAAGAGTAAGCATTTGGGGGCTGGAGAGATGGCTCAGAGGTTAAGAGCATTGCCTGCTCTTCCAAAAGTCCTGAGTTCAATTCCCAGCAACCACATGGTGGCTCACAACCATCTGTAATGGGGTCTGGTGCCCTCTTCTGGCATGCAGGCACACACACAGACAGAATATTGTATACATAATAAATAAAAAATAATTTAAAAAAAGAGTAAGCATTTGGGTGACCTGGTGTCCGCCTGGGGTCAAGGTAACAGGATTGCAAATTCGGGGTCCACTTGGGCTATAGAGAGTGAGTTCAAACAGTCTGGACAACTTAAGGAGACCCTGTGTGGTAGTTTGTATGAGAATGGCCCCATAGGCTCATATATATGAACGTTTGGATGGCAGCGAGTGGCACTACGTGAGAAGGATTAGGAGGTGTGACCTTGTTGGGGAAAGTGTGTCACTGCCAGTGGGCTTTGAGGTTTCAACCAAGCCAGGCCCAGTGTTGCTTTCTCTTCCTGCTGCCTGCAGGTCAGGATGTAGAACTCTCAGCTACTTTTCCAGCACCATGTCTGCCTGCATGCTGCCAAGCTCCCCATCTTGATGACAATGGACTAAATGTATGAAGCTATAAGCAAGCCTTAATAAAATGCTTTATTTTATGAGTTACCATGGTCATGGTGTCTCTTCACAGCAATAGAACACTGACGTCTCAAAAGATGCCTCATCTCAAAATAAAAAGTAAAGAGATGTAATTCAAAGTTAGAACACTTGCCTGGCAGGCTCAAGGCCCTAGGTAAAACCCTTAGTACAAGGAATAAAGTGAATATTGACTTTTTAAAAGAAATTAGTGTGTGTGAGAGAGAACATGACTCTGTGTGTGTGCACGTGTGCACACTTGTGTTCATGCCCATGAGACAGTACAACAGCCGGGTGTAGAGAACAGAGAACACCCATGGGAGTCAGATCTCCCTTTCTACCATTTGGGTTTCAGGAAGATGAAGTCCAGGCCTCCAGGCTTTGCCCTCGGAGCCAGTGCGGTCGGTGATCATTTGCTTCTCTCATTTCTTCTATCATTTCACTGCTGAGACTGGAACACAGGGCCTTACACATGCCGAGCCAGTTCTCTACCACTGAGCTAGAATTGCAAGTTCGGGACATCATGCTCTATCCCAGTATTTACTCATAAAGTATTAGTCTGGCAAGACAGTTCAGTGGGTAATGTCGCCAAACCTCATGGATGACCCAAGCGCCGCCTTTGGGACCCATGTGGTGGAAGGAGAGAATGGCTCCCTTATGTTGTCCTCTGACCTCCACAGTGTGTCAAGCGATGATGCACATCTCCTCCACAAAAAAATAACAAATTAAAAATAAAAAATAAGGATTCTTTCTTTAAATGTAATCAAAGTATCATTATTACCCAAACTAGTAATAACTCTTGATATTCTCAATTTGTCAATCAATAGTCATAATTCCCTCAAAGTCTTTGACCTTTTTTTAAAGAACAATTTATTTAATTTTATATTATGTGCATTGGTGTGAGGGTGTTAGATCTCCCAGAACTGGAGTTACAGACAGCTGTGGCTGCCATGTGGGTGCTGGGAATTGAATCCGGGTCCTCTGGAAGACCTTAACCGCTGAGCCGTCTCTCGAGCCCAATGTCTTTGACTTTTAGCAACTTGGTACTTTGAATTAGATTTCAATCAATTTGTTTTCTAAATCTCCTTAAAGCCAGGGTTTCTCTCTTCTTGTAAAACTTTTTTACATTTCATATATTCAAGAAATGCATCAATTGTAGGGTTTGGGAGTTTTTTGATTTTGTTTTTGTAGTTTTCAGAGTTTATTTTGAAATGGCAGGGAACTTCCTTCAGAACCTGTGACAGGTCGGGTGACACATGGCCACACTGTGAAGCAATGCTTCTTTCCACCTTAGGAGAGCTTTCTCCAGCTTTTCTCCCGGGGCCAAAGCCACCTGTGTAAGAAACCAGCAAATAAAAATATGATGAAATGCTTAAACCTTCAATTTGGTCAGTAATTCTTCTTCCCTCCCAGAGAGGCATTTTGAAATACTTGGGTATAAAGGAGCCCCAGGACTCAAGCCCTGGCATCGCAAAGCCATGACACTACAATAATCTCTTAAAATATACGTCCATGCCCTGACTGTTGTTTAAACCTTGGTGGGAGTTTTGCCTGAATGTATGTCAGTATATAATGTGTATTCCTGGTTCTGGGTGGAGGCCAGAAAAAGGCATAGGGTCCCCTGGAAGTGGGGTTACAGACAGTGGTGAACAACCAGGAGGATGCTGGGAATTGAACCTGGGTCCTTTAGTAGAACAGTCAATGCTCTTAACCACTGAGCCATTTCTCCAGACCCCATCCTGATTTCTAGAAACCTGATTTCTGGTGAATATGGCTTTAACTGTACTTAAGGATTGCCCAGCACATGGGAGGTTGAGCCAGCCTTGTCTACAAAGAGAAACTCAGTGTGTATATGTATATGTGTATGTATGTGTATATGTATATATGTATGTATATGTGTATGTATATATGTATGTGTTTGTGTATGTATATGTGTATGTGTATATGTATGTGTGTGTATGTATATGTGTATGTGTGTATGTGTATGTGTATGTATATGTATGCAAGAACCATTCAGCTGGAGAGATGGCTCAGCGGTTAAGAGTATAAACTGCTCTTTGAGAACCCAAGCTGAATTTGTTTCCCAGCATACAGATCAGGGGGCTCACAAATGTCAGGGAATCCAACACCCTGTTCTAGTTTCCAACAATATATGCACTCATGTGCGCATGCACACACACACACCACCACCACCATCACCACCACCAACAACAATATACACAAGATTAAAAAAGAAATCTTTAAAAATGATAAACAAAGGCTGAGAGAGGGCTCTTCTGTCCCTGCGTGAGGACTGAGGTCAGACTCCCAACACCCACGGGATACCCAGCACAACCTCCTCCAGTGAGATGAGACGCAGAGACAGAATTCCAGGAAGCTCGTGGGTCAGTTGGCTTGGTGTACAAAGCTCTTGTTTCACATACAGAAAAAGGTGAGGATGTTGTCACTCACACACACAGATACACACACAGATGAAAACAAAATGTTAAAATGAGATATTTTTGGGCTAACTAGGTCTTACCATCCAATGGTAAATATCCTAATAAAAGACACATGAATGCCGGGCGGTGGTGGCGCACATCTTTAATCCCAGCACTCAAGAGGCAGAGGCAGGCTGATCTCTGTGAGTTTGAGACCAGCCTGGTCTGCAAGAGCTAGTTCTAGGACAGGCTCCAAAGCTACAGAGGAAACCCTGTATCGAAAAACAAACAAACAAACAAACAAAAAAAGACACATGGAGACTGGGTTGTGGCCCAGGGACGGGACAATTGCCTAGCTCGTGTGAGACCCTAGGTTCAGTCTCCAACACACACACACACATACATATGCATACAGAGAGAGAAAGAGAGAGACAGGGACATGGAAGAGAAAGCCAGGGGGTAGAGAGATGGAGCTACAAGTCAAGGAAGTTGGAAGAGGCAAACCCCAGAACCTGTCTTTGAGCTGCTGTAGCTGTGGCTGACACCTCGATTTCAGTCTTCTGGCCTCCAGCGCCATGAGAGCCTAGTTTCAGTCGCCAAGATGTGACACGTTGTTACACCAGAATCGGGAAGCTCAGACAGCACACACTCCCACCCTTAGCCGGGGAAGAAGATTTAGGGAAGTAGGTTCCTTGAATTCATACATCCCCTCCCACCACCTGTTACCAGGTAATCCCACTGGGAATCACACTTCCTGCCCTTGTCATGAATAAAATGGAAGGCCAAACTATAGAAGCACCAGAGTAGGCAGCGCCAAGGGCGTGAGAGCCCCAGCTGATGCCAGTCCAGTCCAGCAGGTTTCAAGACCTGTCCGTGCTTTCTTCCTGCTCCATCAGGTCTCCTCTCAGCTAGGGCAACGAGTGGACGGCTGGGTCTGCAATCAGTGGCTCTCTCAGCCACGGGGGATGTACTGGCTGTGGTTTCTCCATCCCACGTGCTGGGCGCCAAGGTTCTGGGAAGACACAGGAGAAAAGCATCATTACATTCCTGCGGGTGTGCACACGTGTGTGCACATGCGACTGTGCGTGTGGGAGGTAGAATGGCTCATGAAGAGGCCCAACCTAAAGGCCATTCTCAGCAGACTCTGGCGTTGAGCGAAGTGATAGTGATGCCTCCTAGGCTTCCTGACCAGGAAGGTTTCTTAAGCTTTTTCTCAGCCGGACATGGTGGCACATGCTTTTATTACCAGTACTTGGGAGGCTGAGGTGGGCAGTCTCTGTGAGTTCAAGTCTAGCTAGGGCTACATCATGAGACCCTGTCTCAGAAAAAGCAAACAAAAACTAGTTCCTTCTTTTCTTCCCCAGGAGATTCTAACCGTTCTCTCCATCTCCTTAAACTCTTCATGTAACCTGGGGCCGAGAGGACAAGGTAGCAATCTCATTTTCCTAACGTCCATTAAATTCATGCCTAATAAAATGAAAACATGTGTATGCTGTTCTATGAGCCCTTGCCTCATTTTCTCCCTGTTATCTCTGGTGTAGCTACCCCATTTAGGAAATACTGTCTTAGACTACTGTGGTGCTGGTTTGAACAAGAACAACCTTCATGGGCTAACAAATTAAATGCTTGGTTCCTAGCTGGTTAAACTGTTTGGAAAAGATTAGGAGGGTGGCCTTGCTGGAGATGTGCCACTGGGGGTGGGGCTTTGAGTTTCAAAAGCTCATGCCAGCCCCAGGGACTCTCTCTGCCTGTCACTTGCAGGTCAGATGTGAGCTCTCAGCTGCTTCTCCTTCACCATGCTCACCTGCCTGCTGCTACCCTCCCTGCCATGATGATCATAGACTCATCCTTGGAACTGTAGGTAAGCCCCCAATTAAATGATTTCTTCTATAAGTGGCCTTGGTCATGGTGTCTCTTCACAGCAATAGAACTGTAACAAAGACAACTTACTACTCGGCCCACTGAGAAGCCTAAGTTGGACTTGAATTTACAGTAATTTACAGCAATCCTCCGCCTCAGACTTCCACGTGCTGGGATTAGAGGCACAAGCCACCATGCACAGTGCCTATTGGCGTTTTATTACCTTTAGGTAAGCACATGTACTATTTATGACCTTTAGGTGAGCACATGTACTATTTCCCCAGCTATATTCTGTCATCTTGTGACTGTGGAGATGTCCTGAAGCACCAAGAGAAATACCTCAGGGATACATTCACTAAACATTTTTTTAAAAGATTTATTTCCCGGGCAGTGCTGGCTCACGCCTTTAACCCCAGCACTTGGGAGGCAGAGGCAGGCGGATCTCTGTGAGTTTGAGGCCAGCCTCAGTCTACAGAGCAAGTTCCAGGACAGGCTTGAAAAGTTAGACAAAGAAACCCTGTCTCATATATAAAATTTATTATGTATACAATGTTCTGCCTCCATGTAAGCCTGAAGAGGGCACCAGATCTCATTATAGATGGCTGAAAGGAACCATGTGGTTGCTGGGAACTGAACTCAGGACCTCTGGAAGAACAGAGTCTTACTGTGGAGCCCTGGCTGTCCTAGAACTCACTAAGAAGACCTGGCTGGCCTTGCACTCACAGAGATCCTCCTGCTATGCTTCCTGAACCCTGGGTTTAAAGGGGCATGTGACTGAGCCCAGCTCATGCACGAAGCAGTTTTGAAGCTTGTATTCTGCATTAGCACTGGAATTCTTTCCTAACAAAAGAAGCTGGGAGACTGGAAGATGATTCAGAGGTCCAGCTCCAGGGGATGTGACACCCTCTTCTGGCTTCCATAGGTACCTGCATTTGTGTGCACACACCCACAGACACACATACACATAATTCAAAGTACTAAAAATGAAAAAATTTGACACCGTCTCATTATTATGTAGCCGAGGCTGACCTGGAATTCCCGGAGATCCACGTGTGTCTGCCTCCTGGATACTGAGATTAAAGGAGTGTGCCACAATGCCCTGTTCTAAGTATTCATTTTAAAATCTATTTTCAACTGTGTGTGTCTGTGTCTGTGTCTGTGTCTCAGTATCCTCCTGGATACTGAGATTAAAGGAGTGTGCCACAATGCCCTGTTCTAAGTATTCATTTTAAAATCTATTTTCAACTGTGTGTGTCTGTGTCTGTGTCTGTGTGTGGGTGTGACTGCAGGCCTGAGAAGGTAAGAGGAGTTGGAACCCCGAAGCTGGAGTTAGATGAGGTTATAAGCCACCCAAGTGTGCGAGCTGGGAACTGAACCAGACCCTCTGTGCTAGCAATAAGTACTAACTCCAGTACTGTTTTCTGACCTCTGTCGGCTCCTGCACAAATGTGGTATGCGTACATACACTCAGGTATATACTCATACTTATAAAATAGATAAAACTTAACAAAATTTCTCCACAGAGCCAGAAAAGACTTAATGCCTGTTGTGAAAAACCATACTGTCTGATGACAGAACAGCTTCAGTAGTAAAACAAAGTTTTCATGAGAGACCGAAAAACAGTAATTTTGGCAAACTTCTATAAATGATCAAAGACCACAGCTAAAATTACAAATAAATGTCATTGTGATTGAAGGTTTCCTAGACGTGGGCATATATCTAACAGCACTTTCACCAAAATCTTGACATCCATACTGGCCTCTTCAGGAGGTAAATATTCAGCTTCTAGGGGTTGGAACCTAATCTTGGGTAAAACAAAGTATAAGATGGGTTAAGTGTATAAAGCCAGAAGGACATATAGGAAAATTAAAGCCATATGTGGCTAACATAGCAATAAATTTATGGGTACGTGGTTTGTTACAACATTGGAAAGTCCAGATTAACATTCCTCCAATCTCAGAAACAAACCATAACCTAACATAGGCTTCTTTCTGAGAGAAATATTAAAGGTATTATCAAGAATAGTCACTGACTGTTCAGGTTATACATAAGCAAGCACAACAGCTGCTGATCTTTGAAAGGTACCAACAGTCCTACCTTCAAAATGGTTAACTTACAAACCTGTGTGGGCGGAACAATGGTCTTTGACATCAGAAAAATTATAGGCATTAAAACAGTTGAGACAGAAGCAGCTAAATGTTCAACATATTGAAGAACTGATCATTCCTTGGAATTCTCCTGTATTTGTAATTAAAAAAAATCTGTAAAAGGGAAAATAGTAATAGATCTAAGAGCTATTAATGAGATTATCCAGCCAATGGGCTATTTACAGCCTGTAATTTCCTTGGCTTCTTTATTACATAAAGGATGGTCTATTATAATGATTGATTTTGAAAACTGCCTTCTTAACTATACCTTTACAAGAACAGGATAGAGAAAAATATGACTTTTCAGCCTCTTAAAATAAATCAGTGGAAAATTCTTCCACAAGGGATGTTAAACAGACCCGCCTGTGTCAATACTTTGCACAATAGCCATTGAAAATAATTCATAAACATTTTCCTCAATCTATAATTTACCACTCTGTGGATGTCATCTTACTAGCTGATTCAGACTCAGATACCTTAGAAAAAAATATTTGAAGAGGAAAAGAAAACTTTACTTTGTTAGAGATTACATGTGTTGTGCCTAAAAAAATACAAAGAGAGTCTATTAATTACCTAGGGTATAAGATAGGTGTAAAAAAATTCAAACACAGAAAGTACAAATCAGAAGAGATCAATTATGAACTCTTAATGATGATGTTCAGATTTTCTGGGAGTTATTAACTGACTACAGTCCACAATTTGATTGACAACTCAAGAATAAGTAATTTACTTCAAACCTTACAAGGTGATAAGGTCTTAAATACTCCAAGAAAATTATCAGCAATGCTGAAAGAGAAGTGGCTTTGGTAGAAAAGAAATTGCAGGATACACATGTGGAATCTCTTGGATTCGGAGCTGGACTGTATCCTAGTCGTACCTCCTTCTATGCATTCTCCTGCAGGAACTCTTAAGCAGAGAGAATGTGATATCTAAGAATGGATATTTTTTAATCTTATTTTATTTTTTGGTTTTTCAAGACACGATTTCTCTGTGTAGCTTTGAAGCCTGTCCTGGAACTAGCTCTTGTAGACCAGGCTGGCCTCAAACTCAGAGAGATCTGCTTGCCTCTCCCTTCCAAGCGCTGAGATTAAAGGTGTGCGCCACCACCGCCCGTGGATGTTTTTAAAGATTTATTTATTTATTTATTTATTTATTTATTTATTATGTATACAGTGTTCTGCCTGCATGTATACCTGCACACCAGAAGAGGGGACAAGCTCCTATTATAGATGGTTGTGAGCCACCATGTAGTTGCTGGGAATTGAATTCAGGACCTCTGTAAGAGCAGCCAGTGCTCTTAACCTCTTGGCCATCTCTCCAAACGAGAATGAATATTTTTAACACGCAAACAGAATAAAAATTAAAGGCCTATGTATGAA
Source organism: Myodes glareolus (assembly GCF_982192425.1). Lineage (NCBI taxonomy): Eukaryota > Metazoa > Chordata > Mammalia > Rodentia > Cricetidae > Myodes > Myodes glareolus. The sequence continues at coordinate 123,735,055 of NC_142027.1, forward strand.
AAGTTTCCGAACTGATTCTGAAAGGAAAACTGAGACTTCACTAGCTTACAGGAGTAGACCCAGCAGAACTGTGGTACCTTTTACTAATGCTGAAACTGCCTCATTATGGGCAGAATGAAGATTAGCAAAGAGTTCGCAGTAATTTCTTGGGAGAGATTAACAACAAATATCCCAAAGCAAGAGACTTCAGTTTATAAAAAGAACTAATTGGATCATTCCTCACATTGTAGGGGAAACACCAAATTTGGAGCCTCTACATTTTATACTGTTGAAAATAAGTCAGGAAAGTATTATACTATGTTTCTGTTCTTTAATCTTTTGGTTTTTTGGGGGGCCTCCTACCCAGCTCCCGAGTAAATCACACATGGAGGCTTAATCTTAGTTAGGACACTGGCCTTAGATTAGTTATTTCTTGTCAGCTTTTCTTAAGTTATCCCATCTACCTTTCGCTTCTGGGCTTTTTCCTTTTCTCACTTCTGTGTATCTTACTTTCACTCTTAGTCCATGGCTGGCTGAGTGGCTGGCCCTCTCCTTGTTCTTTTGTTTCTCACCCCTTCCTCATTTCTCCTTCTGTTTATAGTCTCTGCCTCCCAGCCCTGCTTATCCTTGCTCCTGCCTCGCTAATGGCCTTTCAGCTCTTTATTAGACCATAGGTGTTTAAGACAAACACAGTAACACAGCTTCACAGAGTTAAACAAATGCAACATAAACAAAAGTCACATACTGTCCTGCGCTCGGCCTCGCCTGCAAGAACCACGCGGGACACAGGATCCTACTGCAGAAATAGCTTTAATGTCTCTTGGGAGCTAGAGCATAAGCCACATGGCGGAGACCAAGATATGAAGGAAGCCATCCCTTATATATGAAACAGACCCTGCTTCGGACGTGTCGCTCTTGGATTGGTCCGCTGCTCCCAGTCCCAGGTGATGCCTCGGGAGTAGGCGGGGACAGTATTGGAAAATTACCAACACGTGTGCGTTCACCTGGCGGTGAAGCCGGATGTCAGCGCCATCTTGTGATGGAGAATGTGGCTGTGGCCTTCTACATCTCCCCCTAATTTTACTTCTTTGCAGAAAGGCAACTCCCTCAGAAGGTAAAGATAGAGGTCGCACTTCCCAAAATGGAAACATTAAAATGGGCTTACACGGAATCTGCCCCTAGGCTCATGACACCTGGAACCTATCCGGCCTGCCCTCTGCCATTTTTCTGGGAAAGGGAATATACGGCAGGAAACCCTTATGCAGGGCGACTTATCTCTCAGAGAGGGCCATTCTCTGTGCGATGCTCTTCAGCTCCACAACCTTCAGGGCTAACTAAGCCAAGCACTCCACCCTGTGCCATGGACCACAGTCCTAGGGGTGCAGGAGCTGGTTGGCTTAAACCTTACTGCTTTAACATAGATAACCACATATCAGTAGAGGCTCCCTGTTCCAGGGCAGCCAGCGCTGTGCAAAAACCACTTTGTCCCTAAGACTTTGGGATTTGAGTCAGCAGACCATCCAGAGGAGAAACACTATTTCATAGCATAGGACCGTTCCAAAACACTTCCACCCCCACCCATTCTTTGAAGTAGGGGATGAAGGACACGACCCAGGACTGGAATCCTTTGGCCAGGCTTATGTCCACTCGCGTGGAGTTGATTGTCACGATGGACTGTCTCAAGGAGGACAGCAAATCATCAAAATTCTCCTGCAAGATACAAAGACAATTCTCGGGACAAGTTAGCCACTTTTATAAAGTTCTCATATGGTACATTGGTCACATATAAGGCTGGAGTTTTCCATTTACAGCCCAATTGGGCAAGCTGTCATAAGCTATCCACCTGTTCTTGTATTAGGTTAATTCTTTAATTAAGAACCATTATTCCACCTCTAATAGATGTATCTATGGTAGCCTGCTGATCCAGGGCTGTAGCCACTGTGGTAGATAACTGATTGAGGGTCTTTGTTTTTCATGATATAGGCCGTGCTGCCCCAGTGGCGCCTAGGAAAAACCCAGGCCCTGTTTGTTGATATTAGGTTTAAGATTTATTGGCTCCCGTATTCCTTGCCGGGTATGGTGGCCTCAGGTTCCAGAGCCTGCCCACCATCCAAGGGCTGTGCGCGGCCCTGGGCCTGCTCGCTGCGCGGCTCCGCGTGTCCCAGGCCAGGAATTGGCGGCTCCACCCCCAGGCGCCCCTGCCTTCCCCGCGGGGCCAACCCAGTCCTCCACGGCTGTGTTGGTGGGGGAGTGTGGCGGGAGCCGACACCCAGACCGAGGTGGCACAGGCCGGCAACATCTCAAGGTCCGCGCCAGAGCCGCTGCGGCTCAAGGGGCCGATGGGAGAGGCGGCGAACAGGGCCGCTTCCCTACTAGCAAACTCTCAACACCTGTGCCACAGCAAAAGCGGCTGTAAACTCTCACAGATCCAGCCAACGACCCAATCACCCCAAAATCCAAGGGCCCTTCACATCCACCTCCCTGCGGATCCCGAAACACCAGACAAGCCAAGCGTATACACAGCAATCTTTCAGGAGGACTTGAGTTCTTAAAATGCTAAGCAGTTCTTAAAAACTTAAGTCGCACTATGTAGATGTAATACGGTGCTGCCTGTTTACTGCGTCTAAACCTTAATTGTGCTTTTATTATGATAATTACGACCAGCCCTGCCTGAAGTCAGCATAGTTTAGCATAGCCAAGTGGAATCAGAGCCATTTTAGCCTCAGAGACCCTCACAGTTTTAGGTACATTGCAAGCCTTCTGGAAAGGCAGCTTGTGGCACCGCTCTCATTCTCGATACTTCTGTGACACCCTCCAGGCCAGGCACCAACTGAGCCGGCGCAACGTGCCCCCCACCATAGCCACCGAGCAAAGCTCAGCTCCACCCACTCCGAGCCCAAACCAGTGTACGGAGCAAAGCGGAATTCAGAGAAGCAGGCTTGCTGCTCTGCAATCACTGAAAGGACCTCATTTAACCTTTTAGGGAATTTGGGCGCCGTTAATCTCTCTGGCTGCTTTCTGCTGTATTGGGACGCTGCATTTTAGGGGTAAACACTACAACATTTCAGGAGGTCTCGGTGATTCAAACCACATAAATCCCAAGTACACCCTTAGGCTCTCCTTTTCTGTGGAGACGAAAACAGAACCTCTTTTCCAAAACATCATATCCTTAGCAGTTTCTAAATTTAAATATCTTTCTCCTGTCCAGTACACAAAAGACAACATATATAACATAACATAAAGCTTTTGACCTTGTAAATCAGCCTTCTCCCCCATTTTTACTTTCTTAGAATCACTGGGGGGTCCTTTTTAACTTATGTGGGTGCGCGCGCACAACCTCCCACTGCTGCTCAGTTTCTGATATGCTCTCTGGACTTTAGAGCGTACCTCTCTGAGCATGTATGCCTGTAGTTTTGAATCCTTCCTGGTCTCCGGCGGTGTAAAGTTCTTCTTCCTCCCGGGTTTCGGCACCAGATGTCCTGCGCTCGGCCTCGCCTGCAAGAACCACGCGGGACACAGGATCCTACTGCAGAAATAGCTTTAATGTCTCTTGGGAGCTAGAGCATAAGCCACATGGCGGAGACCAAGATATGAAGGAAGCCATCCCTTATATATGAAACAGACCCTGCTTCGGACGTGTCGCTCTTGGATTGGTCCGCTGCTCCCAGTCCCAGGTGATGCCTCGGGAGTAGGCGGGGACAGTATTGGAAAATTACCAACACGTGTGCGTTCACCTGGCGGTGAAGCCGGATGTCAGCGCCATCTTGTGATGGAGAATGTGGCTGTGGCCTTCTACAACATACCTTGAAATAATATTCCCCGATAGGAAAGGCAGGATAAAAGTCAGGAAATTTAAGTAAAATACTCAAAGCCCTTCTGATTCTGTCAAAAGTCAGAATTATATGCTATTCTCATTGTATTATTAGATTTTCCTGGACTACTTAATATGGTTGCTGACTCTCAATATGCAGAAAGAATTGTTTTACATATTGAAATCATTGAACATATTCCAGGTGATTGAGAATTAACTTTGTTACTTATTCAATTACAAGACATAGTCAGATATAGAAATCATCTCTTATATATAACACATTTCCACTCCCATATGGGCCTACCAGGCCCTCTAGCACAAGACAATAATGAAATTGATCAGCTATTGGTAGGAAATGCACTAGAATTCTCATAATTTCATAAGAAACATCACATTAGCAGCAAAGGTTTGTGATGTGGAATGTCCTTCTGTGTATGTGTTGCTTTTACTGGTTAATGAATAACACTGCTTTGGCCTATGGCAGGGCAGATTATAGCCAGGCTGGAGGAGATATATATAGAGAGTAGGTGGAGTCAAGGAGATGCCCTGTAGCTGCCAAGGGAGAAGGACATGCTGGAATCTTACTGCTAGTCCACAACCTTATGGTAATACACACATTGATAGAAATGGGTTAATTTAAGATGTGAGAGTTAGTTAGTAAGAAGCCTGAGCTAATAAGCCAAACAGTGTTGGAATCAATATAGTTTTGTGTGATTGTTCGAGTCTGGGTGGCTGGGAAATGAATGAACAGTCTCCATTTACAGGTTTGAAGGAAGATTTTTCTATCATTTGGCAAAAAACCAAGGAAATGTCCTACTTATTCTTAGTATAAACAAACTCCGTTATGTGCAGGAAGTAACCCAAAGAGTACTCAAATAAACAAAATTTGACAAATGGATGTGTTTCATTTTGCAGAGTTTGTAAAATTGAAGTTTGTGCATTATACCATTGATACCTATTCAGGATTTCAATGGGAAACTGCTTGAGTTCTAAAAAGCTAATTCTGTAATTACATATTTAATAGAAGTTATGGTCATCATGGGGATACCTGTACAAGTTAAGACTGACAATGCTTCAATATATATCTCTAGTAAAATGGAGCAGTTTTTTGCATATTACAGTAGAAAGCATATTACAGGTATACCATACAATCCTACAGGACAAGCAGTTATAGAAAGATCTAACCACACTTTAAAAGATATGTGTAATAAACATAAAGGAGTAATAAACACCCCCAGAGATAGATTACACAATGCTTTATTAACTTTAAATTTTTAAATGTTAATGAGAAAGGAATGACAGCTGTAGAGAGACATTAGATAGTAGGAAAATCTGCTAAATAAATCAGCCTGTATACTTTAAAGATGCATTGACTGCAGAATGGAAACCAGAATATGTGCTACATTGGGTAAGAGGTTTTGCTTTTATTTTCACAGGAGAAGAAAAGTTATGAATATCATCAAAATTGATAACGATTAGATTCGAATAGGAGAGATCTCTTGATTAGGAGAAGTGATAGTTCATCAAACAGTGTGACCATGCCATCTAAATTAACTTATAAGACTAACAAAGGCCTTTCATTTGATCAGATATAACCTGCCAAAAAGGGAAACTCCCCAGAGTTAGGTTTAGGGCAGGGATTTGTTTTTGTCTTTCCAGGAGAATAAAAGCATCCAACTAAGGAATCTGAAGACCACTGGACAAATGAGACATTGGAAGCAGAACAAATCATCCATAGAAAATGTCCCAAGAAAAAGAGTAAATTAGTCTAATGGTATAGCATATTTCCAGCAGGATATAATTGCAAAAATCTTCCAGAATGTTTGTTTTCACTGTTCTCTACAGACATAAAAGGCAAATGATCCTTCTTTTTTTGGTCCCAATTCAATTAAAAATTAAAGCTGACTTTGGAATTGAAGCATGGCTCTCTCCTTCTCTAAACTAAGGCATGCTTATTAAAGGAAAATCCAACATCTCTGTCTCATGTCAGAAGAACCACCTAGTATGGAACAGAAGAAAAACCAAATTAAGGGATTGTTTTACTGCCACTAATCTCATAATCCTTTGGTTTTGTTTTGATTCTTTAAAATTTTATTAAAGTATAAATATTATCTCAAAAATTTATAAGACTAATAAATATGTGTGTGTGTGTGTGTGTGTGTGTGTGTGTACTTTTTGTTGTGGTATTAATGGTTATATAGAGTACTTACTAATTCTAGAAATAGGTTTCACCTAGCTTCCTGTACATGATTTTGGGCTTAAGTCTGAATCAGGTAACTCGGGACTAAACTTGTATACCCCAGATGTATTTAATAGATTGTGGTCCTTTAACCTCCCCAAGATCTGAGCATATGGCATTGAAAATGTTTGTCTTCTGCAGTGAACTGTGACTGCTCCAAACAATGACCTGTGAAGTCTCCAAAAGTATGATGATTCTGCCTGGATTGTGGCAAAGCCATTAAGCTAACAAACACTGCCGAAAGATCAGCTTTGGACTACAAACTGTTAAGGACAAGTTTAAGATGGTTAGTTGAGATGGTCCAGCTTCACAGACATCTCCAGCCAGGACTACAATAAGCCCTGCACTTTCCCATCACACCAAGACTGGACGATAGCTCTCTATGTCTTCACTGGGCAGGTTGGGAGTGATTCTAGACAATGCCCATCTGCTGCATCGCCTCTTTGATCATCCATGGATGGTTTTTAGAAAGTATTGTGAGTATCCAGGCAGTGGTGACACATGCCTTTAGTCCCATCACTCAGGAGGCAAAGATAGGCGGATCTCTGTGAGTTTGAGGTCAGCCTGGTCTACAAGGGCTAGTTCCAGGACAGTCTTGAAACACCAAAAAAAGGGGCTGGAAAGATGGCTCAGTGGTCAAGAGCACTGGCTGCCCTTCCAGCGGTCCCAAGTTCAATTCCCAGCACCCACATGGTGGCTCACAACCATCTATAATGAGATCTGGTTTCCTCTTCTGAAATACAGGCATACATGGAGGCAGAATGCTATATATATAATAAATAAATAAATCTTTAAAAAGAAAAAGAAAAACCAAAAAAAAAAAAAAGAAAAAGAAAACATTGTAAGTCCCTCTTTTCCTTTCAATAATTTATTTTAATCTTCCCCAAAAGCAAGTTTATCAGTTTTTCTCTTAGGACTGGACCATTATCTCAATTTTCTCAGGGCCCCATAAAGATACTATTACCCCCAGACAACAGGAAGTAATTTTAAGAACATGACACCCACATTCCCAGATGTGGGATAGGTGGTTTTGGTCATTCAGAGGATTATGGATGTTTATCATTGTTCAGGGGGTTTAGTTGCAAGTTGTTATTGGTCACAGTGAGGGAGGAAACTGAGCAAAGGAGATTAGATTCAGGGATTTCATTCTGAAAAGCAAAAGGGGGATATAGGGATGATAGGATAAAAGGGTATATTACTGAATCTACTTTTAAATTAAAAAAGCAACTACTAGTCTTAAATATTTTACATTGGCATAGATTTTTGTTTATTGATACAAATTTAAGGTTATTTTTGTTTTAACATATATATATATACATATACATATGTATATGTTTTTACTCTTATTTAAGGTACTGGACTTATGTAGCTAATTTTAAAATGTAAAGTTCTAGTTCTTAAAGGTTATTATTACAAGCTGTTTATGATAATTAAGAAATGTAGTTTAGTAGTTAGTCATCTGTAACAATTAATTTGCGGCCATGTTAGCTATATTTTCAAGGTCAGACAGAGATATAGCTTAGATAGGTAGGTGGTCTTCAAACACTTCAGAGACCTAAAGAATAATGCATTTAAGATGTTTTAATAACATATGCTTTTCATGACAGTTAGACACGTCTGCTCCTGGCATCACTAATTTACTTTAAAAATGAATGATGGGCATCAAAGAACCTCCATATGGAGTTTTCTTTCATTGTGGCAAAGTCAGCCACTAAGCAGCTGCCTCAACTGCTGACAGTATGCTGTCCAAACTAGCCAATCAGGACACAAAATAAAATGACTGCTGAACTTTGCCAAGACAATGTAGGACAGTCCTTCAAAATTCCTGCTTCACAGCAAAGTCTGCCAGATATTCCAGATCTGTAGGTCAAAGATGGATGCTCCAACATTGCAGAGGAAGCAAAGTGACTGCCCAAGCAGTCAAAAGTCTCTGCTGTTTCTATAGTTATAGAATTTGTTTGTTCTGTACTTCCTGTTTACTCAGGTAATAGTATATCCTTCTCAGGTCTCTGATAGTTAGACCAGATAGTCAGAGTTAGTGTTCCTCGTTACCAAATTCAGAAAACTCACAAAAGGGTGTAAAGTATATGAGGTTGAGAGGCATCAAAGCTTAAATTGTTTATCTAAGAAAATGTTTTGAGGTCTAAAAAGATAGTTTTAGGTTTGTAATACAAGTCATGATGGAAAGTGAATTAGATATAAATCTTTGGATTCACCAGGATAGGATAGAAAATGGAGTATTTTCTCTGAATTTGCTAAATGCAAATGGACTGGACATTGTGAAAGTAATCTTACCTGATAATTGTTCTTATTGTACATAGATTTACTATATTAGAGTTAAAACCTTCCCTTTTTATTTAGATAAAGGGGGGAAATGTGGGATATTTTGTTTGCACTCTGACACTCCTGTGACTGACAATAAAGTTTATTTTGAATCAGAGGTCAGAGCTCCCTACAAAATTAGCTATTGAGGTTTTAGAGGACTGAAGACATATAGAGAGACACGGGAAGCAGGAGGGTGGGACTTAGAAAGATTTTTGGCCTTTTTGGAGCACGGAAAATGAGAAGTGGTCACTGGTCACTTCTCCACTGCTTCTCTGGTCATTCAGGTTCTTACCCCGATATCTGACTCTTGAGTTTTGTTGATAAAGAATAACTAGATAAATGGTCCAAAACCCAAAACAATCCACATAAAGAAGCAAATAGATAAAATACAAAAAGATAGAAACGTGAGTTCCTAAAAACAATTCAAAGCTGTTAAGACCTGTGGGACAGCCAGGTATGGTGACTCAGGGTTGCAATGCCAGTACTCAGGAGGCTGGGGCTAGTCTGGGCTAAAGGGTGTCTAGCCTGGGGATGTCACTTGGGGTAGATTACTTACTAATATGAGCAAGGTGTTGGGTTTGAGTCCTCAGCACAATATAATGGGCAGTGGATCAAACGAAACAGAATTTTTTTGAACCATGTGTGCCCCACACTCTGACACTTTCAGAGATTAGATGGAGTGAGATGAAGAAATAAAAGGGATTCTAACGGCTGAGGCTTGCTGGTCGTGGTGGACTAACCTGCAGTCCCAGCTATTGAGGAAGCAGAGGTGGGAAGATCACAGATTTAAGATCTGCTTGAGCTACATGTCAAAGACAGAAAGACAGAGGGGAAAGAGGCAGAGAAGAGAAAAGGGGGGAAGAAAAAGGCATGGGGTGCCCCCTTCCCTGCAGCTCAGCTGTAGCATTGGCCTAGACTACACAAAGCCCTGGATCCAACCCACAGGGCAGAACGATGTCAATTTTTCCGTGGTAGTTGAATTTCAAAGACAGAAGAGAGGAAGGAAAACCATGTAAGACATGGTCTCTACAGCCACATGAAAGGTAACAGTGTACAGTGATGGGGGACAGAGGGGGATGTCGTGGAAGGTCATGGTGTCTTGTGATGAGGTTGCAGTGGGGGATCCATGGAAGGTCACGGTGTCTGTAATGGGGGCAGTGGGGGATCCATGGAAGGTCACGGTGTCTGTAATGGGGGCAGTGGGGGATCCATGATGCTGATTTGGAGCTGGAGAAATGTAAGCACCTGGCAAGGTGACACCCAAGGGTGAAGAGTTCAAGGGAAGCCGGGGTGTACAGAGAGATCCTGGAGGGAGAGCAGGGAAGGGGGAGAGAGGGGAGAAAAGACAGGGAAAGGAGAGGGTGGGGGAAGTGGGAAGAAAAAGAGGCGGTAGAGATAAGGGAATTCCCACAGGTTAGTGACCCCACCCTTTAATCTCAGCACTTGGGAGGTAGAGGATGAGGGATTCAAGGTCATCTTCAGCTGAGGAGCAAAGTTCAAAACCAACCTGGGCCCCTTGAGATTGGTTCTTAAAAAGAGAAAGAAGGAGCAGTGGCGTGGACGTGGCTTAGCGGCTGAGAGCTCCTCCTGCCTCCCATCATGACCACCGGAAGTCCAGCTCAGAGGACCCAACGTCCTCGTCTGCCTCCATGGGCACTCACACATAAGTAAAATAATCAAATAAATCTTTATTTAAAAGTGTGTGTGCGTGTGTGTGTGTTCCAGGCCTGCACCACCACATCCAACCCAAGTCTAGCTTTAATCAACGAGCAGAAGAATGAACTTGGGCAATTCTTTCAATGCACCCCTCCCCCCTTCCTAAACTGGAAAAGGCCCAAGGCAGACGAACACTCTCTCAAGCCAAAGGACGGGACATTGTGGCAAAGACTCCAGTTCTGTAAGCAGTCTTGTTCTGCCCATGATTGCTTTAGAAATTAACTCCTTACGGAACCACTTGCATCCTCACACTCCCTCACTCGCACACTTCACCCTGGGGTTTGCTTCTTTTGAGCCACTGTTGGGGAGCAGAGTCAAATTTTTGCAAAAGTAACTAACTAGGTTCTGCTTCCCAGCAGAGCAGGGTTCAGCGACTCAGCTCCTCTGGAAGAGGCTGCCTCATGGAGACAGGAGGGGAAGGAGGGACCTTCATATACCCCTTTTAGGAGGAACTGGCAATAGAAATAGAGCCCAGAGTTTGGCACATGTCATATCTGAGCCACACCCTCACCCCACACAGATTTTTCTGATACCTGACAGATGTATTTTAGAAGCTCGTTTCTCTGTAGACCCTCCCGAGTGTTGAAGGTTGTAATTCTGGGTGTGGGCCCAGGAAGTAGCCCTGAGAGGCTACAAAACACAGTCTCCCCTCTCTGGCACTGCATGGGAGTGTCCCAGGGGATTGGGGAGGACAGGGGCAGTCAGGCAAAGGTTAGGGAGGAAAGGAGCTAGGCAGAGGCCCAGAATGACTCCAGGAAATGTTTAGATTTCTCCACCAGGAGGGAGGGCAAACAAACTTTTTTTTCCCCCCAAGCCTTCTGGGCAGCGCTGAGCACTCTGCAGCGCAGACTGTGAGGAAGAAGCAGAAAAGAAAAATCCTCCCAGGGCTGGATCCAGCAATTCCGCGGCAGCACACATCCCATCGGACCCCAGAGCTGTATCCCAGAAATGTTCATGTGTGGAAAACAGCCTGCACTTCAGAGCCTGGCCCAGCCACAAGCTTCACCCCTGCTGGGAACATGGAGCTTGTGATCCAGGCTGAGGAAGAGAAAGGGCCTGCTCCAGGCTTTCGTTTCCTGGCTGAAGTTTCTCTTGTGGGTGCAGCGTCTGCATCCCAGGGTGATGAGGTTAAGGGCTCAGTGGCGGTGGGAGCGGTAGTATTCCGATAGACCTTGTGCCTGTCAGCCGAGGACATTCATCCTCTCTCCGACGGCCATGGACAACGGGTCGTGCTGTCTCATCGAGGGAGACCCCATCTCCAAGGTGATGCCACCGCTACTCATCCTGGCCTTCGTGCTCGGCGCCCTGGGCAACGGGATAGCGCTGTGTGGCTTCTGCTTTCACACGAAGACCTGGAAACCGAGCACTATTTACCTTTTCAACTTGGCCGTGGCTGATTTTCTCCTCATGATCTCCCTACCCTTGAGGACAGACTACTACCTCAGACGTAGGCACTGGGCCTTTGGGGATATTCCCTGTCGCCTGGTGCTCTTTATGCTGGCCATGAATAGGGCGGGGAGCATTGTCTTCCTCACCGTGGTGGCTGCCGACAGGTATTTCAAAGTGGTCCACCCCCACCACACGGTGAATGCCATATCCAACCGGACAGCAGCTGCCGCCGCCTGTGTGCTCTGGGCCTTGGTCATCTTGGGGACTATGTATCTTCTCATGGAGAGTCACCTGTGTGTGCAGGAGACAGAGTCGTCTTGTGAGAGCTTCATCATGGAGTCAGCCAACGGGTGGCATGATATCATGTTCCAGTTGGAGTTCTTCCTGCCTCTAGCCATCATCCTGTTTTGCTCCTTCAAAGTTGTCTGGAGCCTCAGACAGAGGCAGCAGCTGGCCAGACAGACTCGGATGAGGAGGGCCACCCGCTTCATCATGGTGGTGGCTGCTGTGTTCATCACGTGTTACCTGCCCAGTGCGTTGGCCAGGCTCTATTTCCTCTGGACAGTGCCCTCCAGTGCCTGTGACCCCTCTGTCCACACAGCCCTCCACGTCACCCTCAGTTTCACCTACCTGAACAGCATGCTGGATCCTCTCGTCTATTATTTCTCAAGCCCCTCGTTCCCCAAGTTCTATACCAGTCTCAAAATCTGCAGTTTGAGACCCAAACGCCCAGGACGCTTGAAGACACAGAGGTCAGAAGAGATGCCAATTTCCACCCTCTGTCGTAAGAGCTCCGTCGACGGGGCAAAGAGCTCCCAAAGGCCGTCAGAGGGGCAGTGGGATCTCCAAGTGTGTTGAATGGCATGAAGGCAAACAGCCCAACCTCAAGGCAGAGGGATGGGCAACTGTGAGTTAAATGGGTGCGGACTTCAAAAACACCACCTTCTCTCTCAGCTGTAGCCTTCTCTCAGGTGGAAATGAAATCCACGTCATTCTACCTTTTCTAGAAGAGTCCAGTTGCTTGAAGTGAGTTGGTTGTGTTTAAATATTCTGATTGCTATGGTAAGAGGATAGCACATGCTTGTGTGTGTGCACGTGTGCGTGTGTGCGTGTGTGTGTGTGTGTGTGTGTGTGTGTGTGGTGCATGTGTGTGTGAAGGAAAGCATGTATTGGGTTAGGAACTGCTCAGAGCCTCTGTCACTTTACATGGCTGAGAATATGGTCTTGTTCTTGCTCTGAGAAAGTTAATGAACTTGATAACTTGTCAGTATTTCCTGGGCTGAAAAAAAAAAATTGAACCTGAACTGGGTGGACACACTTCTGCCCAGCTGAGTGAGACCCTTTACACCGGGATGCTTGGTCTTGGCTGGTGTTTCATCTTCCCTGGGGCGCTCCATACATTTCCTTTCCAGTGTTTGAACTTCCCCGTAGCCCAGGAGGACAGCAAAAAGAATCTACCCTAACCTTCCAGGCTAGGCTCTGCTGATTTTAGGTGGTTTGGTTTTGCTTGTTTGTTTGCTCTTCAAAGAAGATTCTGATGGACTCGACAAACCGGTCTAGTTTCTCTAGGGGAAGCTGAGAGACAGGGATCCTTAGTGGTATTTAGGGTGTGCTAGTTCATGTATGGTTGTTTTTGACTGCTTGATGTATAAGTATGAGTTTAAATCATTCATTCATTCATTCTCAAGTCCTTGCTGAATTTGTATTGTGCAGCCCAGCATAATATCTTCATCTGTTTTGTCTTTGGTGCTGGGCATTGAACTTGGGGCCTTACATGACCTAGGTGAGCACTCACCACTGAACTCCATTCTCAACCCCTTGTACCCCTTTTAGCTGGAGCATTGTTTGCCAACCTTTGGGAGACTGTAAAGTTCTAGGGGGCGACCAGAGACATTTCATCTCAGCTCCCTTTTGGTGAACAGTGTCTAGCCAATCATCAGGATCTCTTCCTACTGTGGCTCACGTGTCTCCAGATACTGCCCGGAATTCTCACCTCTAGACGATTTTGGGAAGTGCAGGCTGCTCCTGTCCCAGAGGAAGGACCTCAGCTCCTCTTCCAAAGGGGTGACAGCCATCAGCCATCCTTCTGCTTTCACTGTCTCTGATTCCCAAAGCATTCTCCCCAGGCAGGGACCTTGACAACGTTTATGTCTTTAGCCTGAGACACTCCTCTAGGCTGTCCACACGGTTTCCCTTGCCAGAAACGTTATACAGCCTGGTAGCCAAAACCATGGTCTGGCTGCAGGACCGGCAAGATGGCTCAACGGGCTAAGGAGCCTGCTGCCAAGATGCCAACCTGAGTATCCCTGGGACCCATTGGTGGAAGGAGAAAACAGACTCCCAAAGGTTGTTCTCTGGCCTACACCACACACACACACACACACACACACACACACACACACACACACACACACACACATGCACGCGTGCGCATACACAATTTTAATTAATTAATTAATTATTTAATTAATGTAAGAACAGTTGTATTGGCTGCACAGTCAAGTGGGTCTCAGTTTGATTCCTAGCTCAAACACTTACTAGACATGCACTCTTAGGGAAGAGTTTATATAACCACATTCAGTTTTGGTTTGTCCATTTGTCCAAGAGAAGTAATACTGCCTCCAAAGGGTTAGGGCAAAGTCAATGAGTATATAATCTTGACACATAAGGACTTTGTTTTACTCTTTCGTCCCAAGTGCCTAGAAGGGGACCAACTGCTTATAACAGATGCAAACAAATACTTGTTGAATGACTGCGTGCACGTAAAGTATGAGACCCTTTACATCTGGCTACGAGTTTTCAAAAATGACTTAATGACGTCGCATGTGGTTTGTGGTTGTTTTTAAGCTCGGAGGGTAGTTTTTATTCAAGTTTAAAAGAAAAACTCCAGGGCAAGCAAGCTGTAAATCTCAGCAGATGGATAAGGGAGACAGAGGGGGGAGAGAGAAAGCCTTGGCGTTTCTCAGCAGTCACGGAGAGCAAGAGCGGCCCCATAGTGGGGAGCAGGGTTTCAGATAAAGAAACGAAAAGTCTGAAGTGTCAGCGACAGGATGCTTGGGCTCCAGCCAGGTCGAAAGAGACCGAAGAGGAAAAGGGAACTTTATGCCTGTGTAAGCCGGGACTCAGAACCTCATGGTGACCCTGCAGTGCCTGACACATCAGCACACGGCACACAGAGAGTCCATAGGAAGAAGCGGACACATGAGAGCCAAGTGTCCCTAAGCAGCTACTCCGTTGTTACTACCTGACTTCTGCTACCTAGGAAGGAGTCAAGCCAAGAAGTCCTACCAGCATCAAATCAAGGACCACATATCCTTTTTATTTTATTCTATTTTCTTCAATCTTATATTATTATTATTATTATTATTATTACTATTACTATTACTATTATTTTGTTTTTGAAACAGGGGTTCTCTGCATAACCCTGGCATGGCACTTGCTGGTCTTTTGAGACAGAGTTTCTCTGTGTAACCCTGGCTATCCTGGAACTCACTATGTAAACCAGGCTATGCTTGAACTCAGAGATCTGCCTGCCTCGGCCTCCTGAGTGCTAGAATTACCCAGCTAACTTGTTAGTCTTGAACTTGAGATCTGCTGGCCTCTGCCACATATAGAAATCTGTGGGAACTGGCGAGGGAGCTACTTCAGTAAGTGAAAAGCCTACCACACAGTCCAAGGACCTGAGTTCAGTCATAGAACTCATAGGGCAGCACAAGCTTGTAATCCCAGAGCTGGGAAGGCAGAGACAGAGGACAGGAGAGGCTCACTGGCCAGCCTTGCTGAATGGGTAAGCCTGAGGTCTCAGTGAGAGACTGTCTCCAAAACAAAACGATGCAAAAACAAACAGGCAAACACGGTAGGGGCTGACATGCTCGCTCAGGGGGTAAAGGCCCTAACTGCCTGAGCTTGATCCAGCCAGGAACTTGGGCAGTGGAAGGAGAGAGCTGACCTTACAGTGTGTCTCTGACCTCCTCTTGTGTGTTCACACATGTGTGTGCACACAAGAGCATATGCATACACGCACAACTAAACAAACAATGTTTTTTAAAGTCCCTCCTGAGAAATGACCACAGAGGTTGGTCTCTGGCCTCCACATCCACTAGCATGAGAGTGTACACGCTTATCCTACATGCAAAAAACAACAACAACAACAAAAAAAAACCCCAGAAATCTGTGAAAATTCCTGCTTTTAACTCTACCCTTGGGTGCAATGTTTCACTCCTTTGTTGCTTGATCCTAATAAAAATGGATTTTGAAAGAAAGCGTGTCTCTTAAGTGTGACTCTCGCTCAGAAACTTCTCCGACATGGCCTTCCAAGGGAAGGAGCTAAAGGCCCAATCCCCAGAAGCCCATGGCAGGCCTGTGGACAGAGGTTCTCACCCCAAAACAACCAGAGCAAACTGGAAGCCAGGAAATGAAACAAGACCTCAAGGATAGCCTTGACTCTCCATGCACTTCCCCTTTGAAGTTGGCGAGTGTGACACAAAGTCTGTCTTACCAGAAAGTGTTCTTGAGAACTGGGGCAGCGGGCGGGGGCGGGGGTGCTGCCTGAAACAGGAAAACAATGGGTTTAGAGGAAATAATTCCCCTCCCCGGGAAAGCAAAAACCTACATAAAAAGAAAATGACAAATGTCTTTAATTGACCTTGACAATGGAAAATATATGGGCTCTGGAACACCCTCAGAATAGATGTTCTTAAGTTATTTTATTTTTGAAACAGGGTGTCACTATGTAGCCCTGACTGGGCGAGAACTCTTTATATTGACCAGGCTAGCCTTGAACTCAGAGATTCACTTGCCTTTGCCTCTTGAAGGCTGGGATTAAAGGTGTTTGCTAGGGCTGTGAGATGGGCTCTGTGGTTAAAAACACTGGCTTTGGGGCTGGCGAGATGGCTCAGAGGTTAAGACCACTGGCTGTTCTTCAGAGGTCCTGAGTTCAATTCCCAGCAACCACAGGGTGGCTCACAACCATCTGTAATGAGAACTGGTACTCTTTTCCAGCCTACAGGCAGAACACTACACATAATAAATAAATAAATCTTAAAGAAAAACTATCTACACTTTTAGAGGTTCTAGTGCTGTGGGATAACAACGCTCTTGTACGCTATAAAGATTTGTCACTCGTACTGATTTAATAGAATGCTGATAGCAGTAGCCAGGCAGGAAATATAGGCGGGGTGAAAAGACTAAGAGAATTCTGGGAAGAGGAAAGGTAGAGAGACGCAGTCACCAATCAGGAACAGAGGAAGCAAGATGAGAATGCCTCACTGATAAAAGGTACCAAGCCATGTGGCTAAACATAGACAAGACTGGTGGGTTAATTTAAGTTGTAAGAACTAGTTAATAATAAGCCTGAGTTAATAGGCCAAACCGTTTATAATTAATATAAGACAGTGTTTTTCTTTGGAACTGAATGGCTGCGGGACTGGGCGGGACAGAAACTTCTGTCTACAATTTAGGTTCAATTCCCAGCACCCACCACTCACAACAACTTATAACTCTAGTTCTGAGGGATCCAACATTCACCCTATGCCCCCACAGGTACTACATGAACGTGGTACTCTTAAATAAAAGCAAAACACCAATACACAACAGACAGGTGAGTTAAAAAAATATTTTTTTTGAAAAATCTTCACCACCATGTGTTACCCTTTAATTAAAGGAAAAATGGTTGTGATGAGGTTTGAAGTAATGCTATCATAGTGCCTGGAGGGATTAGACCTCTGGCGCATGAGGAGTTAAGGCAGTTGTTAAAGCTTTTGTAAGGGAAGCAGGGGCTGTGTTGCAAGGTCTGGCCTTGCTGGCCTCTGTGCCTTCAGCTCCACATGGAATGATGCAAGACCACAGTCTCACAATGGGCACATCCAAGGCTGCAGAGCTGGTTCTGCAGTCTGCAGGATGTAATGCAAAATGGAAATTTTAGGTCCCCCCTTTTTAAAAAGCATTGAAGAATCTCAAAACAGTACTAGGCATAGGGGCACATGCTTACAACCCCCGGACTGGAGAGCAGAAGTCTGCACCAAATTCTGGGTTAGATCCTCAGCCTGGCATAAACTGGGAGTGGAAATTTACATTGGATTTCCATCACTCAGGAGGTGGAGGCAGGAGGATTAGAAATTCAAAGTCATTCTTAGCTATATAGAAGTTCAAGGTCAGCCTTGAACGATGTGAGAGCCTATCTCAGAAAATGAAGACAGAAAGAAACAATTCTCTTTTCTTACTTCCCTTCCTCACTGTATTTATTATTCATATTCACGAATACATATATGCTTATTCACGGATTTATGCCATAAATATGCTTATATACACACACCGGTCAATGCAACTAATGCCCTCTCTGCCTCTTTATTTCCCCTGCTAGATCTCCTTTATTAGAGCCCCAGGGCTGTTGTGTCTCCTACCAGCCACAGGAGCCTTCAAAGTCATTTACTGTCTGCAGTGGGAGTTCTTCCAAAATGTCCTCCAAGAATCTGGGCTTCCGGCCGCTTGACGTTGTGAGTGTCTGCTGTCTCCGTGGACCGTGAAGCCTTGCCGTGATGTGGTAAGAGCGGTATCCGGAGATTCCCAGGCTCAGCTTTAAGAAGGTCAGCCTGTGGACTTCTGGAAACCCAGGGAAGCCCACACGCAGCCCAGCCTATGCCATGCACAGAAAGCACATGGCAGGGCCACACGAAGAAGCCACCCTAAGCAGCAGACAGCCATACGAAGAGGGCGAGGAACCCAGGTGTCTCAGCTCCTCCTTGACCATCCGTCAGGATTCATCCTCGTGTCTACTGGGGACACACTTCTGGGTGTGTCGGGGGAAGGTCTTACCAAGGGTAAGTGACAATGGAAGACCCACCCTAAGTGTGGGCAGCTCCACTCTACAGGCTGAAGGGTTACACTGATAAAAAGGAGAAAGCTGCCCCAAATTCATCTTGCTCTGCTTCCCGACCGCAGGCCTGTGGTGACCACCTGCCCCATGCCTGTAGCTGCCGCACATTCCCACCACATGTAGCCCCAACTCTGTGAGCCAAAACCAAACCGAAGCCTTAGGTTGCTTTTGTCATGTATTTTGGCGCAGAAGAAGAAATGGAACCCACACCTCTGTGTGTAAGTCTAGCCTAGGCCCTAGCTGAAAGCCCCGGGGGACCAGTCCAGCTGAGTCCAGTCAACCCAAAGACCAGGGAAGGAAAATGAGAACGGCAAGTTTTTAAAGCTTTGGTGTTTGGTGGTGACTCGTTAGCAGATACCCAAAACAGAAACCCAGGTTAGGAGCAGACATGAGACAGCTTCCTACTTAAAGTTTTTAAGCCAGTGAATGGGTTGTGCCCCTTTATGGGCATCAAACGACGCTTTTACCTGGGTCACATACCAGATATCCTGCTTATCAGATATTTGGGATTCATAACAGTAGCAGAATTACAGTAATGAAGTAGCAATGAAAATAAATTTATGGTTGGGGATCACCACAGCATGAGGAGCTGTATTAAAGGGTCACAGCAGTCGAGTGGTGGTGGCACACACTTTAATTCCAGCCCTTGGGAAGCAGAGGCAGGCAGATCTCTGTGAGTTCGAGGCCAGCCTGGTCTACAAGAGCTAATACCAGGACAGGATCCGAAGCTACAGAGAAACCCTGTCTCAAAAAGCAAAACAAAACAACAAACCAAAAAGGGGTCACAGCGTCAAGAAGGTTGAGAGCTGAGGACCACTGCTCTAAGCCCTGTTTTTCCAGTCTTGAGGCTGGGATAATGACACCTCCCTCCCTGGCCTTGTGTAAAGATAAAGCAAGGTCACACATGGAAAACTGATGGCCACTAACCCATTCAGGCCTGTGGCTCTGGCAGGCCTTGCCCTTCTCCCCATTCCCTCTGCCTTACTAAAAATCATTAGATTACAATCCTGAAACTGGCCACCTAAGTTCCCTTATTTGACCACTTCCTCTTCCTGAGGCTGACTACCAAGGCCCAGCTATCAAAAGCCCCCTTTGTTTTACCTACTCAACATTAAATTTAAATTTAATTAAAATTAAAATTAAACACCTCGCCAGGCGGTGGTGGTGCACGCCTTTAATCTCAACACTTGGCAGAGTTCGAGGCCAGCCTGGGCTAAAAGAGCTAGTTCCAGGACAGGCTCCAAAAGCTACAGTGAAACCCTGTCTTGAAAAACCAAAAAAAAAAAAAAAAAAAAAAAAAAAACAAACCAAACAAACAAACAAACAAAAAAATACCTCATCATAACATGGGGTTTCCCCTTTACCTGTCTGTTTATTTGAGACAGGGTTTTTTTGTAGCTTTTGGAGTCACTACACCCTAGTCCCTTCTAACACAGACCTCTTCTTAAAATGACACCCGTATGGTCGCTTGCTGCTGTTTTTCTGCCTGAGTGAGAGAGCAGCCACGTTAGCTTTTCTTCCCCCACTAATAAAGGATCTCTCTGTGAAAACAGGTGTTTGGGTGTGGTTTGTGCCTAATCTGGGGTTCAGGAGAAAGCTCCCATTGTTCGGAGGTTTCCTTCAGAAATCTCTCAGTACAAGGACTGATGTACAGCAAGCAGTTGACAGAGGACAGTTGGCACTTTTATTTTGCTTTTGTAGAGTTGGGAACCAAACTCAGGGGGTGAGGCATGCTAGCTAGCTAGCTGGTCCTTTTATATTTATTTACTTTTATTTTGTTTCATTTGTTTTGAGACAAGGTCTCCATATATAGCTATGACTGACCCAGAACTCAGTATGTAGACCAGGCTGGCCTCAAACTCAAAGAGATCTGCCCGCCTCTGTCTTTCCACTGCTGGGATTAAAGTCTGTGCTACCAACCCTCAACTTTTTTTAGTTATTTTTAGTTAGTTAAGTTTTGTTGTTGTTTTCTGAGACAGGGTCTGTGTAGTCCTCCTGGCTGGCCTGGAATTTACCATGTAGACCAGGCTGACCATGAACTTGTAGTGATCCTCCTGCCTCTGCTTTCTTCCTGAATTCTGGGTTCACAGGCATACACTGTGTCAAACTTCTAAAAACTGTTTGCTGGGTGCAGTGGTTAACATTTGTAGTCCCAATTACCCAGAGGGCTGAGGAAGGAGAGTCCCTTGACCCAGGAGCTTAAGGTCAGCCTGGGCACCAAATTGAGACCCTCCCCCAAGGGTTAATTAATTAATTAATTAATTGATGATGACGCCTCTGTGTACCGTGGCACACTTGCAGTTGTCCCACCCAGTGCAGGGGCTCACGTTGGTTTTGAGAGTCATCGCTGTGAGGGTCATTTCCTTTCCACCAGACAGAAGACTCATTGCCGGCCTCTCTCAATGATTCGTCCTAACAAGTTTCTGTACAGCTCATGCCTCAGTAAGAAAAAAAAATACAGAAAAGAAAGACCAGCACAAGACAAGGCGTGCCCTCCCGAGGTGGGAAGACTGGAAATTCAGTACCAGGCCCTGGCACCCAGAGGCCTCAATTTACATTCCCTCTGAGCAGCTCCCAACTTCCTGATTAGAAGCCTTGAATGTGAGCTTTGTAGGGAGGTGGGGGAGAGGAAGTGTCTCCTAGTTCCTCAGTTTCCCCGAGAGGAAGCTGAGGGGGAAGTGAGGGGCTTCACAGCCCACTAAGGAAGGACTCAGAATCAGCTATCAGCTTTTCTCCTTTTCCAAACTTAACTGTTGTTGTTCTCATTTTGGCTGTGATAGGTTGGGAGATGGTGGCACATGCCTTTAAACCCAGCAGAGGCAGGTTGACCTCTGAGTTCAAGGCCAGCCTGGTTTACAAAGTGGGTTCCAGGACAGTCAGATCTATACAGAGAAACCCTGTCTCTAAAAAAGAACCCCCCCCCCCCGCAAAAAAAAAAAAAAAAAGATTTATTCTTGACTGTCTGGTTTCATTTCTGTTTGCCGTGAGAAAATACCCTGGCATAAAGCAGTGTAAGGAAGAAAAAGGGTTTATTTCAGTTTGTCATTCCAGTCCCCTTTTGTGGGGAAGTGACGGCAGGAAGTTGAGGTAGCTGATTACACTACGTCCACACTCAAGAGCACAGATAGATGATTGTCTGCAGGCTCACTAGCCTGTGTTACTCTCAGTTCAGCTTCTCCACTGAATACAGTTCAGGACCCCCAGTTCAGGGAATGATGCCACCAACAATGGACTGGCTCTTGCTACAACAGTGAACTTAATTAGAGCAGTCCCCACAGAAAGACCCTCAGGCAAACCCAGTGTAGACAACCCCTCACTGAAACGCTCCTTCCAAATGATTCTAGGTTAACAGTTAAAGACAGCCATTATAATGGCTCTTCCTCCTCCTGCTGGCTGCTTCTCCTCCTCCTCCTCCTCCTCCTCCTCCTCCTCCTCCTCCTCCTCCTCTTCTGTATGCCTTTCCTGTCTTGAGATAGAGTTGTGGCTCTTGTAGCTCAGGCTGGCCTTGAACTCCCTCCGGAGCTGAGAATGGCCTTGAATTCCTGCTCTTTCCACCTCTTTCTTTGGAATACTGGGATTGCAGGACGGTGTCCAGATGACTCACTGGGTAAAGAGCTTGTGGTGCAAACACAAGGCTCTGAGTTCAGATCCACAGCACCCACTTGTGAAGACAGCACATACATGTGGCACATGCCTGTAACCCCAGTGCAGTCAAAATATGTGCCTCTGAGGGGTTTGTTGGCTAGACAGTGGGTTCTGAGTTAGTGAGAGATTCTGGCGGCAGCTCAAGAAGCCATTCAAGTGCCTACACTCACACATACAGGCAGCGCCCCTGCACGAACATGTATGTGCACACACATGAATAACACTCGAAAACTTAAGAAGGAGACTCCCGTGCGGATTCTGGATGCCGGAAATCATTAGTGCCAGTAGTTTCTCTGACATTTAGTCCGCAGCCCCGTAGGATTAGGTCATGGGTATTGTGTGAGCAACTTCCACGATGTTGAGACCAAACATCGGACGGAAACGACTTAGAGCAGAGAGGTCTGCTTTGGCGTAAGTGTCACAGCCCATTGTGACATAGAGGAGTGTGATGTCAGCAGCAGCTCAGGAACACATGGTGGGGATCCTCGCACGGTGGCTGGGCCAGGAGGACTCACCCAAAAGTCAATATAACCTTCCAGGCCCTGTCCCTAGCGATCTGTCTACCAGCTACCATTGCCAAAGATCTCCAGTCTCCCGAAACAGCACCAGCAACTGGGGACCAAGTGTTCAAACCTGGGAGCCTGCGGAGAGACCCTTTACATTCAAACCACAACGCATGCCATCAATAAGTCCACATTTATCCAGGGAAGGAGCGCTACCAACATACACAGGCCGTGAGGCAAGTAAGTGTTAATGCCAGCTACCGCTCAAGGCGATCGCAGAAGAGCCAGTGGTCAGGCGTGGTGCTTGAGACCAGCCTGGGCTACACAGGGAGATGCGGTCTAAGGGGCTGTTTAAGGGGCTGGTGAGATGACTCAGTTGAGAGTACCTGCTCTTGAGAGGATTTGAGTTCAATTCTCAGTACCCACATCAGGTGACTCGTGTCTAGCTGTAACTGCTGCTTCAGGGAACCTGACACCTTCTTCTGGTCTCTGAGGGCACCGGCACTCACATGTACATACCTACACATACATACCTACACACACACACACACACACACACACACACACACACACACACACACACATCTTTTTTTAAAGTAAATGTTTCAAAAAATCTTTTTAAAAATACATTATCATTTGTCAAGCTGGTCTATGGAGCAAAGGTGCTGGCTGCCAAGCGTGATACCCGAGTTAAACACCAGGTAGGAGGAAACCGATCATTTTGGGTTCTTCTCTGACCTCTACACGTGCTCCATAGCATTTATCCCCTCCCTTTCCAAATAGATGAAAGCAATTAAAAATTTGCAATAAATAATAAGTAAATAAAAAGTAGTAAACCACAATGATGAGGGCAGAGGTTTGGAGATCTGCCAGATTCAAATCCAAGTCCTGCTGGGTAATCCTGGGCACACTGCCTTTTTGAATTCCCCTTGCCTCAGTTGGAAGTCATAATCAACAAGTTTTTGGTCCATGGGCTACGGAGGATAAAACAAGATGACAGATTTAAAGTGTGGGCTGGAGAGACAACGGCTCAGCTGCTAAAAGCACTGACTGCTTTTGCAGAGGGCCCAGGTTCTGTTCCCAGCACCCACATGGTGACCCACAACGCTCTGTGGGATTCCAGGGGATCCAATGCCTTTAAGATCTCGTTGGCCACACCACAGACTGCGGTGCACATAACATTCTGACACAGACACTCATACACTTTAGAAAACAACGGCTCTTTCAGGCATGGAGTCTGGCACGGTGGAAACCGCACTGCGAGCACCGTCCATCCCATCTTCATTGTCGCCGTTTCCGTAGCATCGATAGGTCCATAGGAACCCGAGGTTAGGCCACCTGAGTCCAGTCTACAAAGGTCTATCAACTGCCATTAGTGGGTCTTGGTATGCAACTAAGGGGGTAAATTTCCAATTTCTAACTCAAAGTAGAACAAAAATTTATAAACCTTACATGTGTATATATGTCAAAATACTCAGTGGGAGATACTCTACAGGAGGGCACTCATGCTCTCCAAAAAGGGGGTGGGAAGAAAGGAAATGCTGTCTTTCTGCAAGGCAGAGCTCCACATCCTCTTGAGACTTGAAATTCAAATCTAATTTTACAAATACCACACAGCCAGGGACGGCGCTGCATGCCTGCAATCCCAGAACTTGGGGAACAGAAGCAGGAAAATGGAGAATTTAAAGCCCCCTGGGGTGACATAGCAAGCAAGAAAGCAAAGAATGGGGTGCTAAGGGGCTGACTCAGCTGTCAACAGCACACTGCTCCTGCGGAGAACCTAAGTTCAGCGCTGTAACTGCCTCTAACTCCAGCTCCAGGGTGCCCAGCAGCCTCTGGGAGCGCCTACCCACACAGATGCACACGCATATAAATATGTATAATTAAAAATAAAAGTCAATCCTAGAAAGAAGAAAAGGGAGAGAGACAGAGAGGAAGAAAGAGAGTGAGAGAGAGAGTGAGAGAGAGAGAAAGAGAGAAGAAACTGTACACACACTACTAAGGCACGGTAAAACTTCACATGAATTCTTATTGTTTCTGAAAGTCTTGCTGTTCATTTAGCACAAAGCCATTGTTAATTTGTTAATTATGTGAGCCAAGCAAATGGCAGTGAATGAATTCTCCCTGGCCAATTAACGTACCAGTGTGCATGCATGCAGCCTTCAGAAGGAATGCCCCCCAGATTTTACTCATTCCCAGTCTGCTTGCCTAAACTTATCCTTTACATTTAGAAAAAGTTGTGGGCTCCCACCGCCTGCCTAAGGGATTTTTTTCATTACTTGTTTATGCAAACAGCAAGTTGCGTAAGAGCCTTGCTAGCTTTTTTTTTTTTTAAACGATTTCGTAGTTTCCTGGTAACCATTCAGTCATCTCTTTCAACACCCTGACATGACATAAAGCTGAGGGTTGGACCACACGTTCACCACACAGACACACACTTTGCCTTGAGTCTTTGCTAGGTGAGGCGCTCTGGGGCGGACTGACCAGATCTACTCATGATCAAACAGAACCATTTTCTGGTGATAAATGGTAAGAACTGCTGTGTGTTCCGAGATGAAAACATTGCCAGAGTCTTGCCACCGGTGTTGGGGCTGGAGTTTGTGTTCGGGCTCCTGGGCAATGGCCTTGCCCTGTGGATTTTCTGTTTCCATCTCAAGTCCTGGAAATCCAGCCGGATTTTCCTGTTCAACTTGGCCGTGGCTGACTTTCTCCTGATCATCTGCTTGCCCTTCCTGATGGACAACTATGTCAAAAAGTGGGACTGGAGGTTTGGAGACATCCCCTGCCGTCTGATGCTCTTCATGCTGGCCATGAACCGGCAGGGCAGCATCATCTTCCTCACGGTGGTGGCTGTGGACCGGTACTTCCGGGTGGTTCATCCCCACCATTTCCTGAACAAGATCTCCAACCGGACGGCCACCATCATCTCTTGCTTCTTGTGGGGTGTCACCATCGGTCTGACAGTCCATCTCCTCTACACGAATAGGATGACCCGCAACGGCGACGCGAAACTGTGCAGCAGCTTCAGCATCTGCTACACCTTCAGGTGGCATGATGCGATGTTCCTCCTGGAATTCTTCTTGCCGCTGAGCATCATCCTGTTCTGCTCTGCCAGGATCATCTGGAGCCTCAGGCAGAGACAAATGGACAGACATGCCAAGATCAAGAGGGCCATCAACTTCATCATGGTGGTGACTATCGTGTTCATAATCTGCTTCCTGCCCAGCGTGGCTGTACGGATCCGCATCTTCTGGCTCCTCTACAAAAACAACGTGTGGAACTGTGAGATCTACTCCTCTGCGGACCTGGCCTTCTTCACCACCCTCAGCTTTACCTACATGAACAGCATGCTGGACCCGGTGGTCTACTATTTCTCCAGCCCATCCTTCCCCAACTTCTTCTCTACATGTATCAACCGCTGCCTTAGGCGGAACTCATTGAGTGAAACAGATAACAACCGGAGCACAAGCGTGGAGCTCACGGGGGACCCCAGCACAATCAGAGGTATTCCAGAGGCATTAATGGCTGACCCCAGTGAGCCAGGCAAACCCTCTTATCTGGCCACAACATCTCGTTAAGCCTCTATGCCAAGAAGGAAGGTTGCCGCTCAGGCCTGAGCTCTCCGGAGAAACAATCTGGCCGTTGCACAGAGTAACATCATGAGACTTGGCTCACAGTTTCTCGGAACTTCTAGATTCAGAGAATCTGATTTAGAGAAACACCATGGTGGAGTCAGTGGCTTGGTTGCAAGGGGCTGCCATAGAAGTCTCAGAGGATCAGCAAGTAAAGTTTCCAGAAGGTAGAAACTTCTTAGTCTCCCAAGCCTGCAGGGCTGGAGAGGACAGAATCCTGCAGAGTTTGAGCTCCAGACACACCCATTCGTACCTATGGCTTCTTGGCTTCTTTTCTCAGCATCAAAGCCTCGGATTATCCTTCAGTCCCTAGGGTTCTACCTAGCCTGTCTGTGGGCCACAGTGGGGGACAAAGAGAGCCATGGAGCTGGAGAGGATCTCTGCCCAGGT
Source organism: Myodes glareolus (assembly GCF_982192425.1). Lineage (NCBI taxonomy): Eukaryota > Metazoa > Chordata > Mammalia > Rodentia > Cricetidae > Myodes > Myodes glareolus. The sequence continues at coordinate 123,761,558 of NC_142027.1, forward strand.
GTCATTGAACACGCCAGCAGGTCACTTGGGTTCTGTGGAACCAATTTGCTTTTCAGCCAAACTTGAGGAGAAGGGGGAGGAGATTCCAAAGCTTTGATTGTTCTGGGAGTCTCCAATACTGGTAAGAAGGGGCTAACTCCAGGAGAGCCTGAACTAACTGTTGGAGGGAATTAAACCATCAGCAAGAAATTCAACCGAGGAGTTAAAAGGCTTCAGGAAAGACAGCTGCCTCCCTCTCCGTCTACCTTTTTTTGTTTAAGGGGTTTACGTGTGTCCATGGTTAAACGGGGTGGGTGGAATCCTCCTGGGTCATATGCTTGTGTTTCTGTACTTCCATCTGCCATTTCAATAAATTTCAACAGGAGACACAGTCTGCTGTGGCATCTGTCTGGGTTAGAGGTCACAGAGATGGGCTCCTTACTTAAGACCCGGATGGGTTATGAACTGTATTCTAGCAGAAAAGTCCAGCGTGTTGCGAAGCACAGAAGGGCGCGGAGCTCTGTCATGAGACAGCTAAGGGGATGGGTGGGAAAGACATAAGGCTGTTGCATTTGGGAAGGCTGTGTAGTAAAGTTTGCATTGGAGTTTCCCCCTTTACAGTTTGGCGAGCGTTGCTATTAATAGCTGTACATTAAAAAAAAAAAACAACAACAAAAAACAGAATCAGACCACAGTGGGATTTTTTTCCACCCCCAGGAAGAGGAAGGGAGAGCTTCCTATGGAATGGTTTCGGTTCCCAGTTCGGAGATGGAAAGGAGATGTACTGGTTTGAGCCTGCTTGGGTCCAAGTTTCTGCTGTACTTTCATTTCCAGTTTCTGTCCCTCCTTGATCCTTTGGCAAGATGAGGCTTCACTTTTCCTCCTGAGCTGGATGCAGATAAGAATTTAAATATTCAGATTTCCCAGCCCCAGGGCGGACAGCAAGAAAAAAGGGACAGTCTCGAGTTCACGGGCTTGCTTGAAGTTTATTGTCTCTATTCCCTTCAACTCTCTTGGGTAGGAATTTAAAAGCAGGGGTCGCCTTCTTAGGAAAGATGGCAGACAGAAGCTCAGAACTGAGCAGGGATTCCCCTCCCCGTTCAGACGCGTGACTCACAGGGAAGCCTGTGGTGAACCTCCCAGTCCTTCAGCGGCTGAAGTCAACACCTGACATTCATTTCTCAGGTTTTCCTGTAAGAAACAATAACTGTGCACCAGACACTCTCTAGGTGGTGGCAATACAGCCAGGAGCAAGGTAGATAGGTGGTCTCCTCCTCTCATTGGACTCAGAGTCAAGGCAGGGAGGAAGGAAGGAAAAGCACGACCGACGGACCGCAAAGCTATTGGCGTTAACAGCCAAGCCGGCAGTAGGGACGGTGGAAATGACTGGGGTGGGGCGGCTGGGAAGGCCTCCTGGAGGAAGTGACATTGAGCTGAGCCAGGTTAACAAGGCGGGCAAACTATGAAAAAATATGGGCTCAGTGGGGTGAGTAAGTGCATGCAGAGGTCCTGAGGTGACCATGAATCTGATGGGTGTGAGTTAGAACCACAAACTGAGTGATTTAAAACAATACAAATTTATTCTGTTCTTTTTGGGGGTCAGAAATCCAAAGTCAAGGTGTTGGCTGGGTTTGGTTCCTTGCATTAGCTCTGCGGGAGAGTCGGCTCCATGCCTCACTCTGCAGTTGCCAGCAATTCTTCTGCTATTTGGTTTGTAGAAACAATACTCTAATCCCTGCCTGTGGTGATTACAGACATGTTATGTTCTACCGTGTGGTGCTAGGGATCAAATCCAGGGCTTCATATATGCTAGATAAGCACTTTACCCACTGAGGCCACAGATGCAAATATTGTGCTGCTTTATGCAAGGGATTTGAGAATCCTTGCATTTTGGCACCCTGGGTGTCCTGGGATCTAGTGTATGAATGTATGTACAAGTAGGTGCCAACTGGAAAGGCAGTTATAATAATTTCTTTAAACGTTAGGTTTTTATGTATTATTGCTGTTGTTGTGTATATGATGTGTGTATTGTGTCAACGTTCACACACAGAGGTCAGAGGACAACTTTGCGGAGCCAGCGCTCCCTTTCCATCTTAGTTCAGGTTCTGGGGATCAAGCCCAGCTCAGTTTGCAGTCAAGTGTTCCTCTGAACCACCCCACTGGCCCCTGGTTACCCTGGTTACAATAACTTGTGCATGTATTTTCTTTATGCCCTCTAAATCTATCTTACAGCTGCTTTCTTGACTCTGGGGGTGTGGCGGTTCTAGGGACTACACATTCCAAATACTCTGAACTCTGTAAAGAGGGACTTCCCTTTAGCTGTCCCCAATAACCTTTTCCAAACATGGACAGATCACCCCCTAAATCTAGAACCAGAAACCAGGGGTTCAAGACCACGCCCATTTCTGATGTCAGGAACTCTCCTCCCTTCCATATTAATTAGACGAGTTATCCCCGGCCCCGCTCTGGAACCTTACGTAGTGTGTGGGACTCTGGACAATGTCCAGTATTCTAAAGGCAACACACCCTGGCCCTTCAACTGTGGCTCAGTTTAATATTCAAAACACTTCCAGGATGTGGTCTGGGGCCATGCTGGCTTCACTGTTGGCAAGCCTCTCAGCTGCCCACACACAGGACCTGTCCGGAGGCCTCTGGCCTCATCCCCTGCCCTTGACTGTGCTTTCTGTAGTCTGTGATTTAGCTAAGGAAACAGTTCTTTCAGGTACCTCAGACAGCAAAAGGGTTTGGCAAAGTCTCAAATTGTACCACTTAGCAGCAGCAAGGGATCTAGGTCATCTCCGGCCGGCCCAGCTTTTGGTTCAATTGGTGACCTCTTTGCATTGGAACAGGCTGCACTTGTGAAGTAGGCCTGACGTGTGCTTGGGAGGCTGAGCTAGGAGGATGTCTTGAGCGTGTGAGTCGGTGCCAATTTGATCAATACAGGAAGACTTTGTCTCAAAACAAACAGAAAAACAAACCAAACAAAGTGGTTGGGAAAATGGCTCAGTTGGTAAGATGCCTGAGAGCTAGGTGTGGCGGCACACATCTATACTGTCAGCAATCGGGAGGCAGAGGCAGAGGCAGGTGAATCTCTAGGACTCCGAGGCCAGCCTGGTCTACGTGGTGAGTTCCAGGGCAGCCAACACTGCACGCAGTGAGACCCTACCTCAAAAAACAAAACAAAGCAAAACAAAAAACTCAAATCAAACCAAACCAAATAAAACTAAAAACAAATGAACCTAAAGCTGGGCTCAGCAACACATATATAATCCCAGGCAGAGACGGCAGAAACATGGATCCCTGGAGCTCACTGGCCACCTGGCCAAGCAGACCCGAGAGCTCCAAGTTCAGTGACAGATTTTGTATCAAAAATAAGAAGGTTGTTGAGGAAGCGTACCTTCCATCCACCCCTGGCGTGTGCACGCATACGTGCAAACACACACACAACCATGAAAGCCCCTACAAATTGGAGCCAACTGTTCACGAGTTTATGCTTATATATTTTAGTGTGTATGTGTGTGTGTGTGTGTGCGTGTGTGTGTGTGTGTGTGTGCCCTGATGTGCACTTACAGGTCAGAGGACAACTCGAAAGAGTTGGTTCTCTCCTTCTGCCATGTGGGGCCCAGGGAGCAAACACAGGCCATCAGACTGGACAGTAAGCGTCCTTGCCCCTGCCTGAGCTAGCCCTGCTGCCCTGGAACAGAGAACAAACCTTTTGCTGTTGGTGGTGGTGGTGTTTTTGTTTTTTGTTTGTTTGTTTTGTTTTTGAGACAGGGTTTCTCTGTGTAACCCTGGATGTCCTGGAACTCTCTCTAAAGACCACTCACAGAGATTTACCTGCTTCTGCCTCCAGAGTGCTGGAATTAAAGGTGTGCGCCATCACTACCCAGTTTAGCCTTTTTTTTTTTTTTTGTAAATTCTTTGGTGACTGAGTCTGGAGCTGTTAGTGTTAGACAGCTAGACTTCCTGAGAAGAAATTACATTTATTTCTTCTTACAGTAATAGGAAAGTGGTGTTTGTTATAATAGTTTAATCATATGCTACCAATAACTGCGATATATTTCTGCCGTGCAGCTGTGTCCTCCAGTTGAAGCGTTACCTTGAGAGGGAATGGGGGTGCTCATGGGACTCACAAGAAAATGACAAGCTCCAGACAGCCATCTCTGGGAGTATGTATATAAACAGTAAATACTTGCTGGGGAGGAGAGACTCTTCAGTGGAACTGCCTGCAAGGTGTGCTTGGTACTCCAAAGAATTTTGTGAGTTGTCACTGTGCTGAGGCGGGCTTTACAGGGAGACAGCTACCCTCATGATCTCAGTGATCTCACTGCCTCACTGAGCTGGACTTGAGCAGAATCAGAAGTATTTGGTCGTGGGCCCGAAGTGTCTTATCTAAGGTAAGCAGACATTTCTTTATACAGTGTCAGGAAATTAATGCAACTTGAGATTAGGTTGCCCAAGAGATTAAGAGCAGGGAGGAAGGACACTTGAGAGGAAACAGGAAATAAACCAGGCAGGTTGGGGAGCAGACGTCTGCAGCCCCGGCACTTGGGAGGGTCGTGAGTGTCAGATCTGCCTGGACCGCACGGCGAGTCTCTGTTTAAAGAAATACAAACTAGGGCCTGGACAGATAGATGGCTCAGAGGTTGAGAGCACTGACTGCTCTTCCGAAGGTCTCGGGTTCCATTCCCAGCACCCACGTGGCAGCTCGCACCTGTCTGTTCCAGTTCCACGGGACCTGACACCCATGGTAAAACACCGATGCCCATAAAATAAAAATAAAGAAATATGATCTAGGCTTGGGCAGCTCTGAGCCAGGACAGGATGCATCACCTAACTCTTAGCCATAACAGTCATCAGATTTTCATACAGGAAAAACCACTGATTCCAAATCACTGTTTAGAAAACAGTATGAGGGGCTGGAGAGATGGCTCAGAGGTTAAGAGCATTGCCTGCTCTTCCAAAGGTCCTGAGTTCAATTCCCAGCAACCACATGGTGGCTCACAACCATCTGTAATGGTGTCTTATGCTCTCTTCTCGCCTGTAAGCATACACACAGACAGAATATTGTATACATAGTAAATAAATAAATATAAAAAAGCAACTACTGGCTTTAAAAAAAGAAAAAGAAAAGAAAACAGTGTGAAGGGGCCGGAGAGATGGTTCAGCCGTGAAAAGACCTGCTGTGCCAGCCTGATGGCCGGAGCTCCCCCAGAACCCCAAGAAAGAGCTGGCTATGGTGGCGTGCATCTGCAGTAGCAACACTCCTGCAAAGAAATGGGAGGCAGGGGAGCTCATGGGCCAGCTAGCCTGGAGCAAGAAGCATATTAGAAACAAGAGAGAGACTTCATCAACTTGGCGGAAGGAGAGAACTGTCTCCCTAAGGTGTTCCTGTGCACTAAAGAGTTCCATCACAATCACACACCCACATGCACACTCACAGCATACAAAACAATACTTTGAAAGCTAAAAAAAAAAAATTTACAAAGACAACGGCGCTGCCTGTGCAGAGGTGTGGTGTGTGGTGTGCACATGTGCATTTTTGCTTACACATGTTTGTTTATTTATTGTTGTTCAGGGGATCCAGCCTAGTGGTTCAGGAGTACAAGGCAAGTGTTTTACCATTGGGCTACATTCCCAGTTCTGAGTTTTACGTTTTTGTCGGGTACAATAGGGAAGACACCACCACCCTGCCAACAGAGGTAGTCACAGCTTTGGCTTTTCCAAGTCGGGGTCCTGAGGGTCGCGATAGGTGCTGGGCAGGCCAGAAAAGGTTCTGAAATCTGGAAGGGGTACTGGCAGTGGTGGGTGGGCCTGTGGGTGGCCCCTGAGGATCTCTAGTGAGTGATCCCTGGTGGGTGAGTGTTCTCAGAATAGCGGGGAGGCCCCAGATACTAAAGGGCACCATCAGCTTTGACCCATTGGCCCAGCATTCTCGGGAGAGTGAAGCGTCTCCAGGCCATCTAGATTTCAGCCACAGCACGAATGGCATTTTACGACTAGTTTGTACAGCAACGTGCTCTCTGCCAGTGTTCCTCGGGTTAATAAAGGGAATGCTCCAGTTCGCCCGCGTGGCTGGGCTTTTAGCCAAGCCCGTCACAATCCTCTGCAAAAATCCTGCCGCGTCAGCTATGCTACAGACTGTTTCTACCGATCATATCCCCCAACCTCCGGGAGCAAGGTACACAGTGCCAGCCCAAACCCATTCACCCGTGAGCGTCTAGGCATGGGGTCAAGAGCCCAGAGAAAACCTTCCTCGAGAATGAAGGGCTTTGTTGTGTTACATATTGCTTAATGAACTTGGGACAAAGAAGGAATGGTTGGTAAAATGCTGGCCAGGCAAGCAAGCATGAGGACCCAAGTTTGGTTCTCCTAAAAAGCTGGGCATCACGGCGCCCACGTGTAACCGCAGCGCTGGGGAAGTGAGGACGGGCAGATCTGTGGGGATGCTGGCCAGTTAGACTTGTTTACTTGTCCAGCTCCAGGCCAAACGAGAGGCCCTGTCTCAGGAAAGAAGGGGGGGGGGGCAGGGGAGATGGCTCAGCAGGTAACTTGCCACTATCCCGGAAGACTTGATTTCAGCCTCTTGATCTACATAGTGGAAGGAGAGAATCAACGGCTTCCAGTTGTCCTCTGACCTGCGCAGGTGCTCAGGGCGCTCATGTCCACTCGTGTGCGAACGAACCAGCACACACACACATACTCTCACACACGCATGCACTCGCGCACACACGCACAAATACCTGGATAAATGTGAGAAAAAATAAGAATAACAAAACAAGATGGATGGCTCCTGAGGAGAGACACCCCAGCTTCAACTCCAGCTTCCACATGTGCACACACACACATACATCTGCACCCAGGCATGCAACCACTGCCATACACACAAGGACAGACAGACAGACAGACAGACAGACAGACAGACAGTTCTGCCCCGTCCTTGTCTTCGATAACCAAAGGAACATGACGATTTCATAACCAGTGCGAGACTCTCTTTGGGCCCAGCTGTAACATTTGGCCGCACTCTGTCTCTTCAGGGAAAAGGGGCTGGCGCAAGGCATTGCAAACATCAGGGCCTGACCTAAGGTCCACAATCCCACGGCCCTGTGTGAGGCAAGGAAGGTCCGTCTGGGCTCTCAACAAATACTGATTGACGGGAGCCCTGACCACACCCAGACGTGGGTTTGACTGGAAGCTGCACCTGGCATGCTCAAGGGAAGTCGGCCAAGAAGAGAAAGCAAATTCTTCTGTTGTCATGAGGCTGAAAAACAGCTGGTTCCGTCTCTGCATCAGCAAGACATGTGACACCTGGGTGGTGGGAAAATGGTTTGGATGGAGTGACAGAAAAGATGCGCTGGGCTCCCTTGGAGAGGAGTCAGTTGATCACCCTGGGTCATTACAACAGAGATCTGCTTTCTGGGGTCTGGTAGTGTGAGGACTTGACTTTGCAAACTCCATTTTAAAGAAGGGGCTTCATCTTAAGCCATATAATGAGCTGGGGGCTGGTCTCAGTTCCAGAAATGTGCTGCCATAGCAGAATTTGATCAGATAACCTAAAAATGGCCAATTAAAAGGATAGAGAGCAGGGCCATACAATTTAACAAGGTCCAAATGTTCCTGGGAGGCGTCCTGTCCTCGAAGATAGCTAGTCAGTCATTAATGACCCCTTGTTAGGTTTTCATGCCCAAAACTGACCAATGGGTTTAGAAACTACCTTATCTTATGTATTCCTCACAGAATCCTAAGACAACAGTACATGAACTCCCTGATTGCCGCATTTCCCCTTTAAAAGTTCTCCTCTTCCGCGGGTTTGGGGCTGCACTTCCCTCACCCGCTGCTGTGTTGGCTTGGCGGAGGTGTGGCCCAAACTCGAGTTTGAATTAAAAACCCTCTTGTAATTTGCATCGGAAATCCGGCTCCATGAATTCATTTGGGGACCAGAAACTTGGGCACAACAGTAGACCCCGCCTGTGTTCAGCTCAGAAAAACACTTCCATTTGATCCTAGCTTGGAGATTTCCCATAATCATGACTTATAGGAAAGGTGAGATTTCCTGCTTCACAGAGAAGTCAGCTGAGGACCGGAGAGTTTGAGTGATTTGTCCAAATCTGGCCAATGATAAACCAGGATAGCAAACGCAAACATCTTACTCCACGGCTTTGTTTTCAAAGTTCTGAGCGGAAAGGAGATGAGAGATGCACAGACAAGGGGAACTGCAAAGCTAGCCTGAAAGCCTTGACCCACAACAGGGCAGGGGGCATCCTATTTCCAAGTCTCCAACCATTAGGGCCTCAGGCCCCAGGCCCCTCCCAGGATGCCTGGCATAGTGCCTAGAACTCAGAGGATGTTCTAGAACAGCTGGTTCCCTTCTCCAAGGCTGGCTCTTGGATGACCTTGCTCCTCCTTCTTAGTGCACTTCTCTCTTTTTCTTTGTTTTTTTGAGACAGGGTTTCTCGTAGCTTTGGAGCCTGTCCTGGAACTATCTCTTGTAGACCATGCTGGTATCGAACTCACAGAGATCCGCCTGCCTCTGCCTCCCGAGTGCTGGGATTAAAGGCATGCGCCACCACCGCCCCGCAGTATTTCTTTTTCTTTTCTTAAACTGCTTCTCGCCTGGCAGTGGTGGCGCACGCCTTTAATGCCAGCACTCAGGAGGCAGAGGCAGGTGGATCTCTGCGTTTGATGCCAGCCAGGTCTACAGAACTAGTTCCAGGACAGCCAGGACTGTTCCACAGAGAAACCCTGTCTAGAAAAACTATTTAAAAATGTTAGTTTCACTGGGTGGTGGTGGCTCACACCTTTAATCCCAGCACTCAGGAGTCAGAGGCAGGAGGATCTCTGTGAGTTCGAGGGCAGCCTGGCCTACAAGAACTAGTTCCAGGACAACTAGGGCTGTTACACAGAGAAACCCTGTCTCGAAAAAAAAAAAGATAGTTTCTCCTCTGGGCTGGAGAGATGGCTTCGAGGTTATGGTGAATACTGCCCTTGCAGAGGACTGGAGTTGTCTCAAAACAAACAGTGGCTGGAGAGATGGCTCACTGGCTAACTTACTCCTCTTTCAGAGGACCTCAGTTTGGGACCAGCACCCTCGTCCAGCAGCTCTGGGTCCAGGAGATCCAAGGTCTCTGACCTCTGCAGGCACTTGCCCTCACACACACACACACACACACACACACACACACACACACACACACACATCTAAATATAGCTAAAGATAAACCTCAGGGCTGAGGATGGTGTCTCATGCCTTCAATCCCAGCTCTCAAGAGACAGCAGTGAGAGGATCTCTGGGAGTTTAAGGCTAGCCAGACTGACACACGAAGCTCCAGGACAGCTAAGACTACATAGAGAAACCCCGTCTCAAACAAAACAAAAACAAATCAAAAGTAAATAGGTCTTACAAAACCAGAAAACACAGCTAAGGACGTGGCTTAGCTGGCCAAGGGCTTGCCTCTGGGTTTGGTTCCTGATCTAACAGGATGACAGCACACACTCTTACAACCTGAGAATTCCAGAAGTGAAAAAAGGAGGACAGGGCCATCCTCAGCTGTATAGTCAGTTTGAGGATAGCCTGGGCTATGTGAAACTCTGCTTTTAAAAAAGTATAAGACAAACAAACAAAAAAGACACAATCCTGCATCTGCATGGTGGGTAGATAGATAGAGATGGAGAGGTGAACCAGCACTTAGGAGCACTGTTGCCACTGCAGAGGACCTGGGTTCACCCGGCACCCACATGGTGATTAACAACCATCCATAAATTCAGTTTCTCTTTGTATGTAGGTGTGTATATATGTATCTAGCTATCTACCTACCTACCTATCCATCCACCTATCCATCCATTCATCTACCTATGTACTTATCCATCCATCAACCCACCTATTCATCAACCCACCCATCCATTTGTCCATCTGTCCATCAGTCTGTCTTTCTGTCTGTCTATGTGGAACAGTTTTCTTATGGAGACTGGCCTCAAACTTTCAGACATTCTCCTGCCTCTGCAACTAGAATGCTTTCTGGGATTGTAAGTGTTGGCCCAGAAAGACAATTATCATATGTATTCACTCATAAGTAGTCTCTAAACATAAAGCAAAGAAAACCAGCCTACAGTCCACAACCCCAGAGGACCTAGACAACAAAGAGGTCTCTAAGAGAGACATACATGGATCTACATAGGAAGGAGAAAAAGACGAGATCTCCTGAGTAAATTGGGAACGTGGAGGTCATGGGGGAGGGAAGAAGGGGAGAAGGCAGGAAGGGAGAAGAGCAGAGAAAAATGTATAGCTCAATAAAAACAGAACAAAATGAAACAAAAAAAAAAAAGCGTGGACCACCATGTTGGATCCTGCCTTTCTTTCATGTCTCTGTAACCAATATTGACAGAAACCACTCTGGAGAGGAGAAATTTGCCTTGGCTCATGACTTGAAAAGGTTTGAGCTATCATGGCCAAGCATGTCCGTTTACTGAGATGGTGGTAGGGGTGGCAGTGGCGGGTGTTTATGTCATGGTGTCAGGAAGCAGAGAGCCTGGCAGGAAAAGGGCAGACATAACATTCCCCGGAGTGACTGACTGACTTCTGCCAGTGGAACCTACCTCCGGAAGGTGGCACAGCCTCCCCTGAGTGCCACCAGCTGGGGACACTAAAAGCTTGGGCCAGTGAAATGCAGAGAAGATTCCAGCTACCACTCTGAGGTGTGATGTCTGTCATCGAAGCTACTGAGGTTGGATTGATCTGCCGCAGAAGCCCTGGCTGACTGAGAGGAAACCTGGTCATCAGCCTCCTGAGATTGGTCAGTGGTTCCAGGGCAGAGCACCATGTGTGTTTGCTTAGAACCGATTTATCAGCTATAACCCTGAGTAGAATTTGACAGAAGGACCACGGCCCTGCACTACAGAGAAATTCAACATTAGAAAAAGCAGAATCCGATTAGGAACACATTGGCTTCTCATAGGCAAACACGCCCCAACGGTTTCCTCTGTCTCCTTGTTTGATGATGGAAATCAATCATAAAAAGCTATTAAAATACAACTTCTAAAACACACACATAGATGACCAGCAAGAACGGCAGTACCTGCTGCCATGCCTGATGCCTTAGTTGGATCCCTAGACTCACAGGGTGGAAGGAGAGAATGGGCCTCAGGCGACTTGTCCTCTGAGCTCCACACACAAATCACACACACACACACACACACACACACACACACACACACACACGAAGGGTATTTTGTTGGTTTGTATGTTTTTGTTTTTCAAGACAGGTTTTCTCTGTGTACCCCTGGCTGTCTTGGAACTCAGTCTGTAGACCAGGCTGGCCTCGAACTCAGAGATCTGTCTACCTCAGACTCCCAAATACTAGGATTAAAGGCTACCATTGCCTAGTCAAATAAGTGTTTTTCAAATTTAAAAATTAAAAAAAAAAGATAGACAGGTGGTGACAACACACATCTTTAATCCCAGCACTCAGGTTACACAGGCAGGGCATATCTGAGTTTGAGGCCAGTCTGTTTTACAGAGTGAGTTCCAGGACAGCCAGAACCCTGTCTTGAAAAACAAGCACACAAACAAACAAACAAACAAAAACAAAAGAAAACAAAAACAAAAAACCCAAACCAAGGGGAAAGAAGAAAATAGAAAAGACTATTCAAGAATCTGACGGTAACCCCCGTGGCATCATCTGTTGAAAGTACTTGAGAAAAGACTGATCAAGCCACCAGGGACCTAAAAAGGAAACCCACAAAGGTTGGGTGTGGTGTGGGTACCTCTGATCCCAGCACCTGGGGCACTGAAGGAGGATCATCCTAAGTCAGTCTGTCTGGGCTACGCAGGAAGACGCGGTCTCAGTAAATTGAAACAAATACTCGAGAAAAGGAAAGAGGGGGTTTAGGACACGTGTGCTCCGAATTGTTTAAAGCCTTACAGGTTCCAACCAGACTCTTGTCAAAGAGAAGGATTTCGAAGGGATACTCAGGAAACCTGCAGGACCCCGTTGTCTCAGCCAAGCCCCAGAGAGTAGGTGGGGTGTGGGTGTCTTTCACAGCCCATCAGGGAAAATGGGAGAAAGAAAGAAGAGGGTATCTCACCACCACCCCAGAACTGAGCCAAACTAAACCCCTTCTCCTTAAGGTGCTTTTGGTGGCAGAGGGCTTCAGTCCGTCTGGCTGCTGGGCAGCTCGGCTCACAGCAGCGGGAGTGTGCAAAGGAGCTGCTTGCATCGCAGTGCACCAGGAGCATGAGGGGCCAGCGGCCAGGGGGAACCGTCGAAGACCTGCTTCCGCAAGCTGGGGTTCACCTCGGTTTCCCAGCTCCACAGCTGAGTAGGAAACATTCAAAATGGGAACCTGTGGAGGACATTTCAGATTCAAATCACAACAGTGTCCAAAGAAACTGGAGACTCACCCCATACGGAAAGCCAACAGAGTTGGTGTTAGAATCGCCGTGAAATACAAGAAACTGTGAACCTACAGGAAACGGATCAAGAAGGCCAGACAATGGCGCCTGCCAGCGTAGGATATAATCGTATACTGATTTTTCCAGAGTCACAAAGGACATGGGAGAGACGCTCCTCAAGCCTGGGAACTTGGAGGCCACGAAGGAGAAGATGGATATATTTGACTGCATAAACATTCAGCTGTTTTGTGTGACAAAGGACACCATAAATAAAACCAATTCAAATGGTGGAGCTGAAGAAAAATATTTGCAATATAAATAACAGCCCCTGCTGTCGGCTGATTGTTACCACGTGCCAGGCAACAGTCTGTTTACGCCACATGCATTCTGCATCTGCCTCCAGCAACGCTTCGAGGTAGGAGCCGTGGTGACAACGGCGAGGGTTATTCCACAGATGAAGAAACTGAGGCACGGCAAGGTTAAATAAGTTGCTGAGGTCACAGGGGCAGGCAGGGCAGAATCAAGATGTGACCCTTGGCAGCGCTCTCCGTCACCCCTCAGATGGAAGCCAAAAGCCAAAATGTGCACTATTTAAAGAACTCTTACAAACTGACCTGAGCAAGCCAAGCCACACACAAATGGACTATTCACAGGCTAATGGACTCAAATTCAACGGTAGCCAGAAAAATACAAACGAGGGGCTGGAGAACCGGCTCCAGGGATAAGAACAGTCGTTCTTGCAGAGGACCCGAGTTTGGCGGCCAGCACCCATGTGGGTCACCTCACAATCACCTGCAACTCCAGCTCCAGGGAATCTGACAGCCCGCACCCCCACCCCCGACACAGATGAAAATAAATTTTAACAAACAAATAACGGAAAGAAGCAAGGAGGCCTTACTGCATACATTGGCCTGAGACAGACGGGAAAGAGAAATGGTGTCAATCGCTACAGAAATGTGGAGGAAAAGGCATTCTCATGCACTCTCTGGCCTTTAGGGAAAGCTATCTGGCAATGTTCATTAAATTAAAACTACATGTCACCTTTGACATGCTAATCCCATTCCTGGGAAGTTGTCCCAAAGAAATAAAAAGAGCAATATTCAAGTTTTTTTTTTTTAAGATGTTTATGGGAGGCCTTTTTTGTGGTTGTTTTGGTTTTGGTGGTGGGCAGGGTCAGAAAACTAGGCACAGAGTGAATGCCCATCCAAAGAGAGTGGGCAATGACCGAATGAGCTATGTCTTTCCTATGGAATACTTAATTAACAATGAAGGATAATGACCACCTCTGACTTACAGTATTTCCACAAATCATTGGGAAGTATGAAAAATATGATGCTTAAAAAAATGCAGCCAGGTGGTGGTGGCACGCGCCTTTAATCCCAGCATTCGGGAGGCAGAGGCAGGCGGATCTCTGTGAATTTGAGGCCAGCCTGGTCTACAGAGTGAGTTCCAAGACAGCCAGAGCTACACAGAGAAACCTTGTCTTGATAAAGAAGAAAAAGAAGAAGAAGAAAAATGCTCTTTCCTGTTTTTCTAAAACAAGGGAAAAATATCTGTGGGAGACTTTAGGTTAACCCCGGGAAGCAGCCTAAAGAACACGCACTGGATGTCAGGGAAGTTGGGGGATGCCCGTGAACTGAGAAGTAAGAGAGATAAGTGACAAACTACAGCTCACGTGTGAGCCCGCCTTGCTGCTTGTTTTTTCATGAATAACAGTGTACTGGACCATGGCTGCTCATAGGCTGGGGTTGGGGGTCAGACCAGCACAACAGCCACCCTGTAAAATGCAAAAAAAAGGCCTTACTACTTTTTAGAATTGTCACTGCCCTGGCTTGACTTGAGAAGGTGTGCCTTCCTATAGTTTGCAACCAGGGCTGGCTCTCCTCCCGCCTGTAGCTACGCTCTACTGGATCACTTACAGGCTTCGATAGAGCTTTGGCAAATAAAGCAGAGCTGAGAACGAGCCAGAGATGATATGACCCATAAGCCCCAAATACCTATAGTACAGATACAGTTTGTACAACTAACTGGCCTGATAGCACACACCTTTAATCCCAGCACTTGGGAGACAGAGGCAAGCAGATCTCTGTGAGTTCAAGGCCAGCCTGGGCTCCATAGAGAGACCCTGTCCAAAATGTAAAAGTTACTTGTTGCTGGATAGATGTGGGCCTACACTCACATATACCAGGGCCAAAGAGGAGGCAAATATGGTCTTAGATTCCAGAGGGGAGGTGGGAACCACAGCCACCGACTGGAGCCAGGCCCTAAAGCAAGCAAGAAGCCTTGATCCTTAGGCTCGCTGTCTGCCATGACTCTCTTTCCCACACTTTCTCCAATCATACAAATGTTTATTGAATAAACATACAAATGAACACAGAGAGCTCCACAATCCCCAAAGAGAGGCTGACACACTGATAACCTGGAACGGAACACAGATCGCTGTTGGGTAGTGGCAGGGGCTCCCGGCACTGAACCTGTCTGTCACAGTCATCTTGTCACTGTCCCTGCCTTCTAAAAATGACCCTCCTCCAAGCAGACTGTGCCCTTTGGAGGTGATTGGACCCCAACCAAGCTATGGAGTGTGTGATTAGCTTTGGCCGGTTGCCTAGACAATGCTGTGGACATGGAGGTGAGACAGTCAGGCTGCTTGGCAGAGATTTTCTTGATTTTTCTTTTTCACAGGCATATAAACTATTTATTAACAGCGTAGTCCCAGGGACTCATGGTCCAGTGGCCAGTGGTCTTGGTGTGCTGGCCTCGGACACAAAGGCCCCAGAAGTGGCGCAGCCCCCTTTGGGCTCGAATCTTCTTCAGTCGCTCCAGGTCCTCGCAGCTTGTTGTCCAGGCCGTTGGCCAGAACCTGGCTATACCTTCCGTCCTTCACATCCTTCTGTCTGTTCAAGAACCAGTCTGGGATCTTGCACTGCCGGGGATTCTGCATGATGGTGATCACACGCTCCACCTCGTCCTCCGTGAGCTCTCCAGCCCTCTTGGTGAGGTCAATGTCCTCTTTCCTCACCACATGAGCGTATCTCCACCCCACGTTCTTAATGGCACTGATGGCAAGGCTATTTTCCACGGCCCATCGATGTTGGTGTTGAGTCTTCGCAAGATGTGCTGTAACTTCTCAGGAGGGATCACCAGAGACCACGGTGGCAGCACAATCGGGAGAGTGTAGGCCTCTTGTGGAAGAGCTTTCTTGATTTTTCTAAAGGACTTTTGGGAGCCAAGGATGTTCCTCAGTTCATGGAGTATCTGCCTAGCAAACATGAAATCCTGGGTTCAATTATCAGCACTACATAAAGCATAGTGGCACATGCCTGTAACCCCAGGATTTGGAAGGTGGAGGCAGAACAGTCACAAGTTCAAGGCCATCCTCAGCTACATAGAGGCCAACCTGGGCTACATGAGACCCTGTTTCAGGAGCTTTGAGTTTGGCATCTCCTCAGAGAGTGATTCATGGCATTCTCCTATGATTCAGAAGTTCCTCTCCTAAGTGAATGCCCAAAAGATTAAAAGCAGGTACCCCCAAAACAATATATGTACAGGTATGCACACAGAAGCACTAAATAACTTTTTAGCCATGACCAAAATGTGGAAATAGCCCCAATGGGACAGATGAACAAATAAACAAGACGTGGTCTCTTCACAGATTGGAATGTGAGTCAGCCACATAACAGAAGGGAACGCTGATACACACGGTAACGCACGGGACCCTCAGAAACTCGAGCAAGAGGGAAGAAGAGGCAAAAAGCCAAAGACTGCATGAGTTCGTTCATGAGATGTCCAGAAGAGACAAACCTAGAGGCAGAATGAAGGGACAGAAGCCAAGGGCCTCAGGGATGGGAGGATGGGGACTTTTCCATGGTTACTGAGTGTCTTGTGGGATGACGCAAAGGTTCTGAAGCTAGGCAGAGATAATGGGTACAGAGCACAGGAGAAAGTGTTAAAGACCGTTGACTTTCACCTTTTAAAATGGGTAGTTATATAGTTATTATTAATTTTACATCAATAATAATAATAATAATAAATAGAAATTCTTATAAGGATATGGTTCTTACAGTAGCCAAACCTCCTTTTTTTTTAAGATTTATTTATTATGTATACAACATTCCTTCCACGTATGCTTGCAGGCCAGAAGAGGTGACAAAGGCAGGGCAAACCAGAACGCTAAATGATGGCAGAGACAAACGCAGAACGACAACCACCACCTCAGCTCCTCCTGTTGGGGATGTAGCTCAGGGGTGCAATACTTGAGTGGCGGGTTCTTGGCTCTGTCACCCTCCTGTGACATCCAGAACTCTCGATGATGCACGATCGCATGCTATCTTTGCATACAGTCCTTTCTATTTGACGGTCTATCGTGCAGTGCGCAGTCAAAGTAGTAGAATAAACAAAACAAAGTCACCTCCGGGCCAAGAAAACAGAATAGAAACTCTGGCCTGGGTGGAGACCTAACATTCCTGTTGGGCCCTGTCATTCGCTTAGGCAGAAACCACGCTAGGAAGGTGGGCTCACCTAGGCCATGCTTAAGAGCCGCACTGTAAATCACGTCTTTAATCCCAGCACTCGGGAGGCAGAGGCAGGTCTAGAGAGTGAGTTCTAGGACAGCCAGGGCTACAAAGAGAAACCTTGAGGAAGCAAAAAGAAGTGTGTGTGTGTGGAGGGGGATCACAGTGATCATTCAGTAAGATGCTGTTGTTTACCTACTGCAGTAGGCTATGGGCTGCAGCCACACAGGGTCCGCCCCTTTTCTGACTCAGAGAAACACAAGTTCTCTAAGCATGCTTTCCTTATCATTTGGGGCCTTTCCCACACAATTTTAGGCTTCCTTACTCTTTCTTCAGAGCTCCCCTTCCTGCCCTGAGGCTGCTTGTCCATCCCATGTCTGACCTCCATGCCAGTGTTTTTGAGATCCTGTTTGAGTCTACTCTTAATTTTTTTTTCATTAGTGAGACCAAGAACACCAAGAGGGAATCTTAATTTCCCAAATAGATCAATTAAGCCCTCCCCCCAAATTCCACCAATGAAAGATCCCCTTCGCAATCCCGGGAGCTTCTGAAACAGAAGACAAAGTGGAGATTATCTAAAGGGGAGCAGGACTCAAAGGGGAACCACGGCTGTCCTCCTCTTATACCCAGGGGCTCTCTCCTTGCAGGAAAGAGACAACCCTGTGTGTGGTTACAGCTTAGGTAGAAGAAATACAGCTTTTCACACAGAGGCCTAAACAATGATATTTAAAACAATCCTGGCTGGGAGTGGGGCTCTGTGCCTTTAGTTCCAAGCAATAAGCAGGCTACATAGGGAGGCCCTGACTACGAAAAAATAACCACCAGATTTATTTTTCAGGGGTAGGGCAGTGTGTGTGTTTCTGTGTTTTTGTGTGTGTGTGTGTGTGTGTGTGTGTGTGTGTGAGAGAGAGAGAGAGAGAGAGACAGACAGACAGACAGACAGACAGGACCGACAGACAGAGACAAAGAATAAGGAGCGAGCGAGGCTTGCTGTGATCCAGTTCTCTCCTCTGGTTATCTCTAGCTAGCCTCAGTGATTCAGAAAACAGGACGGACTAGCTTTGGGTGCGATGTTCCAATCCTCACAGCATTGCCAGCTGTTGAGTGCATAGATGAGACAGGATCTCTAGCCGTACCCTCCAAGTCTGTGTGGTTTCTCTGACCCTGCAAGTCTACTCCCAAACACGACCCAGACCTCTAGAAAGCTCACTCTTTCTGTGTGAGGTTTTGCACAGAGAGGTGACCGGGTCCCTATTCAGGGTCAACTTGGTTTTTCTGAAGGGTCAAAGGCAGGGTCTCACACAGACATGCTAAGGCAATGCTCCGCCTCAGGAACGCAGCCCCAGCCCTAGGGTCTTTCTGTATCTCTAGGGAGCGGACGAGGAGAGTGGAGAAGAGCAGGTCCTGCCATAGCTTCACCCTGCTCATTCTTCCTCAGTTCTGGAACATTCTGGCAGAGCTCCCTATAAGGCTCCGGCTACTCCACATGGGAGGAAACTTTAAGAGTAGGGAATCTTCGGAGAGCGGTGTGTGAAGGCTGATGGGGGTAACGGCTGTAAGTGCTGTCGGACCGGCTCTTCCTTTATTTCTCAGCACCGACACCCAAGTCATTGCACAACACATCAACTCTGAAAATAAAAGCCCGAAGTTGCCTACAGAAAAATCTGCTTGCACAACTGATGGATTCAGAGAAACATGTCCTGAGTCAAAGCTCACCAAGCTGTTCTACTGAAGGGCTAGTAACTCAGAAACCTTGGGAGAACGGAGCAACTCCGATCATGAAGGCCGGCCTGGCCTGCTAGTAACAGCTTCTGCAGGCCGTTAGGATCCAGGACGCCCCTGATCAACGCCACATCCTCACAGACCATTTTACAACTTTGATGCTGCAGGGGACACTTCTGCTTATGGAATCCTCCATCCCAAAGCTCTCTTCTCTGCCCCAGAAAGCCCCAAGCCTCTTCACTGGGCTGCACAGTCGCCACTCCCGGGAGAGACTGCGGCCCCCCACTGTTGTGATTAAAGAATGACCTACTTCTGCAGAGGTCAGTCCCCCCTGATTTTCATGTCTCCTCAGCCAATCCAGATGATTTAGTAACTCTTTTATAATGGTTTTGAGGTTGCAGGAAATTAGCCATGATGGAGATGCACCAAAATTATCCCTCTGAGAAGTGCTTGTGTGTGTGCATGCGTGAGTGTGCATGCGTGCGTGTGGAGGTCAGAAAGGGCATGGACTCTTGCCTGGCCTGTGAGCTGCTGGACACTGGGAACTGAACTCTGGTCCTTCAGACCAGTCATTCTCAACCTTTCTAACGCTGCAACCCTTTAATACGGTTTCCCATAAAATATTTCATTGCTACTTCATAACTGTAATTTTGCTAATGTTATGAATCATAATGTAAATATCTGATATGCAGGATATCTGTTATGCAACCCCAAAAGGGTCAATACCCACAGGTTGAGAACCCCTCTCTCTCTCTGCTCTAACCTCCTCTCCAGCTCTGCTCTGAGAACAAACAGAAAGGAATTATGTTCCTATTGGTCTCGTCATTTTGGGCCCTCTCTCCCAATTTCTGTTCCACTGGTCTTGTCTACGCAGAGGTGAGCTGTTTATCTAGAGTCTCAGATCGCCTAGAATGCAAGATATTTCCAAAACAACGTGTGAGCTAAAATAAAAGGAAAGAAAGCACAGAATCCCGCTGACCTTGAGACAGCGCCAGTACCAGACACAGTTAAAACAGGTAAACTGCCTGACCAGGAGCCTCAGTGTTTGTGAGGTTGAGGGCAGACGGGGCAACACAGTGAGCAGCACAATCCTGTTTCAGCAAACTTGGAGCTGGGACATGGTTGGTAGAATAGCGCTGTGTGGCCTGCATGAAGCCCTGGCTGGATCCCCAGCATCCAGTTGGGTGTGGCAGCGTAGACCGTGGTCACAGCAGGGGGCAGAGGCAGGAGGTTCAGAAGTTCAAAGCCATTCTCAGCTACATAATGAGTTACAGGTCAGACTGGGCTACGTATCAAAACAAACAAACAAGGAGACTGGAGAGACCAACCGCTGGGCAGTTAAGAGCACTGGCTGTTCTTGCAGAGCGTAGGGGTTTGACTTCCAGCACCCACACGATGCTTCATAACCATCCATAACTTCAGTTCCACGGGATCCAATGCCTTTCCTGACGTCCTTGGGACTAGAACCCAGGGCCTCGTGAATGACCCACTGAGCATTTACTCATTCCTGTACCTGTGGACTATATAGGGTTTCTATAGATTCAATGGTATCATTAAAATGTACATGATAATCAGGCCCAACGGTGTAGCCCTGCAAACTCAGCTAAGCAGTGGCTACTCTGGAGGCTCTGGAAGAAAGACTGGAAACTTAAGGCTTGTTTGGGCTACAGTGAGTTCAAAGGTAGCCTGAGCTACTTAGTGAGACTCTTGTCTTGACACAAAAAGTACACACACAAAAGAAGATAGAGGATGTAGTTTAGTAGCAGAGTGTTGTTTCAGGGGCCCACCGAGCATGAGTGGACCCCTGAATCTAATCCTTCGTAACTTAAAAATAATAAGTAAAGGGGCTGGAGAGATGGCTCAGCAGTTAAGAGCACTGGCTGCTCTTCCAGAGGATCCTGGGTTCAATTCCCAGCACCCACGTGACAACTCACAAACATGGGTAACTCCAGCTCCAGGGGATCTAATGCCTTCTTATGACCTCCTATGGGTACTGCATGCATACAGTGTACAGATAGATATTCAGGCAAAACATACACATATATAAACAAATTTTTAAAATAAATTAGGTGCTAGAGAGGTGGATCAGGAGTTAAGAACACTGGCTGCTCTTCCATGGTCTACAGGGACCCTCAGAACCAGTCTGATGGAGATATAGGATCTTTGCACATGTAATTAAAATTGAGATGAGATTTCAGTCATGCGGGACCTCATGCAATGACAGTGTTTTTGTGCGAGACAGAAGAAGACAGAGATGTGCGGAGAGGAGGCTGTGATGACAGAGGAAGAAATGAAGTGATACAGCCCCAAGCCAAGGGGCGCACTAGTGACAAGAAGAGAAAGAAGTGTCCCCAGGCCTCAGATTTCCTCTGTGTGCTTGTGCCCATGTGTATGTGCTTATGTGTGTGTGTGAGCAGGTGAGCATATGAAGGCCAGAGGTCGACGACACTGGGTGCCTTTAATTTCTTTTTACCTATTTATTTTATTTATCCATTGAATTTGTCTATGTGTGTGTGTTTGTTTGTTTGTTTGTGTGTGTGTGTGTGTGTGTGTGTGTGTCTGTTACAGAACAAGTGTGGAAGTCAAGACAACTTGCAGGAATTGGTTTTCTTCTGCTGCCATGAGGGCCCCAGGGACCTAACTCAGGTCCTCAGGCTTGGGGCTGCATTGATCTTTACCTCCTGTGCCATCTTTGCCAGCCCCGCTTTGTTATGACTGTGTGCGTGCAGTGCAGGGGCCTGTATACCAGGCATGCATACAGAGATCAGAAGAAAACTTCGTTGTTGCTATTGTTGTTTTGTTTTTCAAAACAGGGTTTCTCTGTAGCTTTGGAGCAACTCCTGGAACTCACTCTGTAGACCAGGCTGACCTCAGACTCACAGAAATCCGCCTGCCTCTGCCTCCTGAGTGCTGGGATTAAAGGTGTATACCACCACTGCCCAGCCATTTGTACTTTTTTACATAGTAAATTTATAAGCATAGAACTGCTATTTGTATATCATGGATGGCCATGAGTCACTAAAACAGAAAGACACATCACTGTACGAGTTCCCAGGGTTTGATGATGAAAGCTTCCTAGACATATGACCACGGCACCAACAAGGGCAGGCGCGTGACATCACGGGGCAGGAAGTAGAGGCGGAAATGTTGTAAATCACCACTTCTCCTTTTTGAGGCATGAAATACAGTATGGATTGCGTATGTGTCATGTAACCATTTTTGCCTTTAAATGATAATGAAGCCTATATAAAGAACACTGGAGAAGATTAGTCAACAGTTAGTCTTCCCCTTTCCCCATATCGTCTCTTCCAATACAAAGAAAGTCCTATCGCTTCGGACATGGTACGTTTCTTCGCATTACCTATCTCTACAATTTTCCATTACAATTGTTTACTTCCTTTGAGCGTATGTGTGTGTATTTATTTTTCAAAAAAACTTTTTTTAAGATTTATTATTTATTATGTATGCAGTGTTCTGCCTATATTCTGCCTGCAGCCCAGAAGAGGGCACCAGGTCTCATTACAGATGGCTGTGAGCCACCATGTGGTTGCTGGGAATTGAACTCAGGACCTCTGGAAGAAGAGTCAGTGCTCTTAACCTCTGAGCCATCTCTCCAGCCTGTGTGTATATTTCTTAACACACATATGGGGCTCAGATTTGAACTCAGATTGTTAGGCTCGCATCCTTTATGCACTGAGCCATCTTATCACCCCAAAACATTATTTTTGTTTTGTTTTGTTGATTTGTTTTTTGTTTTTCAATACAGGGTTTCTCTGTGTTGGCTTGGAGCCTGTTCTGGAACTCGTTCTATAGACCGGGCTGGCCTTGAACTCACAGAGATCAGCCTGCCTCTGCCTCCCGAGTGCTGGGATTAAAGGCGAGTGCCACCTCCACCTGGTTATGTCATGTCTTTTACTCAAGCAATTCATCATGGGGCTGGAGTGACGGCTCAGCGGCTGAGAACACGTGTTGCAAGCTTGTTTTCTTTGGTTTTGAGTGACAGTGATATACACAGGTATTTATCTATGCCTTTGCTTGAGCTTTTACTTTACAAACACTTCTTTTTTTCATTAACAAAATGAAATAGAACAAACACTGTTCTTAAAGACATAGATTTGACATCCTCTTATAAATAAAAGGATGCTGTAAAAATAAAAAACGGGCACCTGTTGCTCTTGCTGAGAACCTGGGTTCTATTTCTAGCACCCCATGGAAGCTTACATCCCTAAGTGAAGTTCAGAGAACCCAACACTGTCACCACCCCAGAGGTGGTGTGACCTGGGAGAATGGAGCCGGCCAGAGAGGAGGACTCAAGTCTCATGCGATAGCTGACTTTATTTGGGTGTCAGACAAGTTATACCTGAGGGTTAGGAGACATCACTGAGTAAAGCTCTCTGGGGCGCAAACTGTATGCAATCACAAGGACAGCAGCAAATGGCAAAACACAGATTTCCATAAAGGCGTAGAAAGGATGGTTTAAACATTTGATTGAATAGCAGCAGCAAGCAATAAGGAGTAACCTGAAGTAAACACACTCCTGTCAGCCACACATGGGAGGAGCATGAAGACACGTCCAAAACAATTCCGTGTTTGAAGACACTGAGGTCCCGAGACTCTTGTTTCCTGGGAGTTCCCTCACAAACACCCAGAATCCTCCTCACACTGTTCCATTCTTGGAACATGTTCTGACACAATGCCTTCGCTGGTTTCCATAGGCTCAAGACACAGATATGGCATACAAACATACACAGAGGCAAAATGCCCATACACAGAAAATAATTTTTAAAAATTAAAAAATATAATCATCCATCAAAAGCCATCCAAGGGCTGGAGAGATGGCTCAGGGGTTAAGAGCATAGGCTGTTCTTCCAGAGGACCTGAGTTCAATTCCCAGTAACCACATGGTGGCTCACAACCATCTACAATGAGATCTGGCGCCCACTTCTGGCCTGCGGGCATACATGCAGGCAGAACACTGAATACATAATAAATATTAAAAAAAAAAAGCCATCCAAGAGGGGCTGGAGAGATAGTTCAGCCTTTAAAAACACATACGGCCCTGGCAAATTCGGAGTTCACAGCCTAACACTCATGGTTGGTGCCTCACACCTTAGCGATCTGATGCCTTCTCCTGGCCCTTATGGACCAATGCACACATTCACTCAGATATACATACATATTCATAAATAAAAATAATGAGTAGGAGAGATGCCTCAGGGGCTATATGAGCACTTGTTATTCTTGTAGAGGACCTGAATTCAGTTCCCAAAACCCTCATGAGAACTCACAACTGTGTATATAGAACTCCAGTTCCAGGGGGTCTGGTTTATATATCTTATTTCAGTGGACTTTATACATGGAGGAAACACTCACATACATAGAATTAAAATAAGTAAGTCTTGAAATAAAAATAATTTTAGAAAGCAAACCATACAAATGGGACTGTGGGTGTTACTTGGTATCATAGAGTGTGTTTAGTATATTGGAGTTCCTGGTTCCTTCCATTCCCGGTACAACACACACACATGTGCGCACACACACGCACCGACACACACACACACACACACACACAAAATGTAAGAGTTGGGAATAACACATAAGTGTAATATACGAAGCACAGACAATGGATTCCACTGAGAAGAAACAGTAGTAAGATCTCACTCTTCTCAGGCCATGCTTTCTGTCCTAAGAGTGAAAGAACAGCTCACATACCAAGGGAGTGAAACCTTAGCTGCCCCATTCCACTTCAGATGATGGGAGGGTACATGTGAGTCTCAAAAATTCAACATGTTGCCTGGAAGTTGGTCAGGGCTAGCTTTCCCATTTTGTGTCCTGTGTCATTTGCCCATGTGACTACGAAACATTCAAGGATTAATTTTATCTTGAGAAAGAGTAGCCAAAATTTCAGTAATTTCATAACTATTTTGAGGAATGTTAACTAGTCTGATTTTTTTTGTTTATTTGTTTGGTTTTTTATTTGTTTCCTGAGACAGGGTTTCTCTGTGTAACAGCCATGGCTGCCCTGGAACTCACTCCGTAGACCAGGCTGGCCTTGAACTCACAGAGCTCCTCCTGCCTCTGCTGGGATTAAAGGGGTGCGCCTCCACTGCCCATCAAATAGCTTGATCTTGTGTAGGCAACCACAGCTGTGTTGAGCTCATGCGTGCAGCAGTCCTGTCTAGAAGACTTCTCTGCTTCTGTCCTTCCTGCCCTCTGAACCTTACAGTCTTTCCAGCCCCTCTCCCATGTTTCCTGAGAGTGTGGGGTGGGCTGATAAAAACATCCATCTTGAGGCCGAGCATGCCACTGACACTTATCCTTTGCACTTTAGTCAGTTGTGAATTTTGAATTAACCAACCAAAAAAAAAAAAAACAAACAAAACTAATGAGGCCTAAGAACTGTATTAATGTACCAGTATAGATCCAAATTTAGAGGGATTGATCAATACTGTGTCCATTTAGAAGAACAATATTAGAAAGTTCATACCCAGTGTCTACCAACCATGGGTTCTTGACCAGAATGACAGTAGTAGGCATGCCTTTCCTCCTATGGAATAGGCCTTAAATCCAAGCAGAAAGGAGTTGGTTGCCCCATGATAATCCTGACACTATTGCACACATGAGACTATCCTGACCTGTGGGTCATTACAATAGCACACAGGGGACATAGCTATAAGACTGTTGGTGGCTCCAACACCTATGTAGCACCTTCTAGTGCTGTGAGAGGCTGCCAGCAGGGAGGGAGCGTCCTCTTCAGTACCAGCTTGATTTCTTCATGTCCTTTGACCAAAGTGTATGGTGTCTTCAGCAACAGTGTTTTACCACCAAGCTCTGGCGGACAGTCAGCAATGGTGGCAATAGCTTGTGCTACTAAGGGAGGATTGCTGGGCTCGGAAGTATTTGAATTTTTAAAAGAATAAAACTTTGTATTCTCGGTAACTATGACGAAAAAAGTGATATTTCTTAAGGTGTGCCTCTATTTATTTGTATATTATTATTTGGGGCTTTAGAAGTATATTTAGTGTGTATGTGTTGTGCCAAACTTGCAGGAGTTAGTTCTTTCCTTCCACCATGTGGGTCCTAAGGATTGAACTCAGGTCACCGGGCTTGGAAGGAAGAGCTTTTATTCATGGAGCCTTGCTGTCCTTACTTTGACTTACTGAGATAGAGTCTCACTATGGAGTTTTGGTGTGATGGTTTGAAAGAAAATGTTCCCCAAAGGGAGTGGCACTGTAGTAAAGTGTGGCTTTGTTAGAATAGGTGTGGCCTTGTTGGAGGAGGGGTGTCACTGTGGAGGCGGGGTTTAAGGTCTCATACTCCAGTGTGATACTCAGTCCACTTCCTATTGCCTCTGATGAAGATGCAGCCAGCACCATGTCTGCCTGTATGCCACGCTATTCCCTGCCATGATGATAATGGACTACACCCCTGAAACTGTAAGCTGCCACCTCAATTAAATGTTTTCCTTTGTAAGAGTTGCCGTGGTCATGGTGACTCTTCACGGCAATAGAAACTTAAGAAAATGTTCAAAATCCTTAGTTATCAGAGAAATGCAAATCAAAACAACTCTGAGATTCCATCTTACACCTGTAAGAATGGCCAAGATCAAAAACACTGATGACAACTTATGCTGGAGAGGTTGTGGGGAAAAGTGAACACTTCTGCATTGCTGGTGGGAATGCAAGCTGGTACAATCCCTTTGGATGTCAGTGTGGCGATTTCTCAAAATTAGGAAACAACCTTCCTCAAGACCCAGTAATACCAGTTTTGGGTATATATCCAAAGGATGCTCAATCGTGCCACAAGGACATGTGCTCAACTATGTTCATAGCAGCTTTGTTTGTCATAGCCAGAACCTGGAAACAACCTAAATGCCCCTCGATCAAAGAATGGATAAGAAAAATGTGGTAATTTACACAATGGAGTACTACACAGCAGAAAAATATGACAGCTTGAATTGTGCAGGCAAATGGATGGAACTAGAAAACATTATTTTGAGTGAGGTAACCCAGACACAGAAAGACAATTATCACATGTACTCACTCATAGGTGGTTTTTAAACATAAAGCAAAGAAAACCAGCCTACAAACTACAATCCCAGAGAACTTAGACAACAATGCGGACACTAAGAGAGACTTACATAGATATATGGGAAGATATATGGGAAGTAGAAAGTAAAAAAAGACAAGATCTCCTGAGTAAATTGGGAGCATGGGGACCTGGGGGGAAGGATTGAAATGGGAAGTGGAGAGGCAGGGAGGGAAGCAGAGAAAATGAAGAGCTCAATAAATATCAATAAAAAAGTATATTTTTTTAAAGAGCTAGTTCCAGGACAGGCTCCAGAGCTGCAGCGAAACCCTGTCTTGAAAAAACAAACAAAAACAAAAACAAACAAACAAACAAACAAACAAAATCCACAACCAAAGATCCTAGAATTTAGCTGGGCAGCGGGTGCACACCTTTAATCCCAGGATGCAGGAAGCAGAGACAAGCAGATCTCTGTGAGTTCAAGACCAGCCTGGTCTACAAAACGAGTTCCAGGAATGGCTCAAAAAGCTACAAAGAAACCCTGTCTCAAACAAACAAACAAACCAATAAAAATCCTAGCACTGTATACATGAGTGTGTACCTATGTTCTCAAACGTGACTTCTCTGGTAAACCCTCTACCCTGTGAGAACTTTACTCTGCCCAAGGAGACCAGAATGAAGACGGGAAAACAGCCCCTTTGGGCTGAGCTTCGTGTTTAGCCAAACCTGAGGACTCGTTTCCATTTGTTACGTTCTAGTGCCACCGTGTGATCCTGTCTGGAGTCTGCGCATTTGTAACAAGTGCACCGCCGCATACTTGTGACTTCAGCCTTGTGTTTCTGTAAGATACAAATAATTCACTCATTTATTTGAGAGGAGGGGCATGTGTGGAGGTCAAAGGCCAGTTTATGGGAGTTGGTTCTGTCTTTCCACCATGTGTAGGACCTGGGGCTCCAATTCAGGCCATTAGGCTTGGTGGCAAGTGTCTATCTGCTGAGCCTTCTTACTGTGTGTGTGTGTGTGTGTGTGTGTGTGTACGTATTTGAGGATTTGAGGCAGGGTCTCACTTAGTCCACGAAAGCCTCAAGTTCACTGTGCGGCAGAGGATAATCTTGAACTCCTGATTCTCCTGCCTCCACATGAGTGCCAGGATTACAGGCAAGAGCCAACAAGCCCATTTTATGCAGGGCTGGGGATTGAACCCAGGGTTTTGCATATGCTGGGAAGTACTTTAACAACAGAGCCACATCCCAGAGCAATTACAAATATTAAATAAATACAAATATAAATGTGTATAATGAGAGATCATGCTCCTATGAGATTAACAACAGTTTTTTAAGTACAAGATTACTCAGTGTTGGATATAATACAGCTTTGTTAGCAGGAAAGGACATTAAGACCTTTTGTAATGCAAACGTAGAGTCCAGCAATGTGCAGTACAGGTAGGTAGTATCCAGTAAGTCCGCTCCTTGGAATGTATCTTTTAAAAAGCCTTTTATTTTGTGTGCATTGTGTGGTGTTTATGGGTGTAGGGGAGCACATGTGTGTCATGGCATGCATGTGGAGGGCAGAGGACAACTTATAAGAATGGGTCCTCTCCTACTGTGTAGGTCCTGGGAAGCAGTTTCAGGTAACTCACATTTAGGAACGATCATGTTTCCCCTCCAAGCCATCTCACTCGCCCTGGGAATGAATGCATCTTACAGCAATGCCTCCAAATGTGAAAATGTGTAGAAATCCTTTCGGAAGGGCTGGAAAGAGCCCTCTTGCACTCAGAGGACCAGAGACAGATTCCCAGCACCCACGTACGGCAGCCCACGACTCCCTCTAATTCCAGCTCCAGGGGATTTGATGCTGTCTTCTGCTGCTATCTGTACTCAGTCACTCGTCTGTGTGGGCACAGGCATAACTATTTTTGGAGGGAGGGGGTTAAGACAGGGTCTTTGTAAGCGGAGCATGACTGGCTCTCAAACGTGTGGTCTTTTTACAGTATCAATGACAGAACATGCAACCATTGAAAATGGTTTTTTACTGGGCACAGTGGCACATGCCTGTAATCCTGACACAGGGGAAGTTAAGGATCATTCCTAGAAACCATACGAAGTTTGAGGCCAGCCTGAACAGCATAACAAAATCCTTTCTGAAAATAAGGAAGATTAAAAACATATTTTTAAAGATTGTAGCCTCATATAAAGAGTTTGGCAGTGTTCCCTCTGTTTCTATTGTGTGGAACAATTTGAGAAATGTTGGTATTAGTTCTTCTTTGAAAGTCTTGTAGAATTTTGAACTGAAACCATCTGGTCCTGGGCTTTTTTTGGTTGGGAAACTTTTGATGACTGTTTCTATTTCTTCAGCAGTTGTAGGCCTGTTTAATTTGCTTATCTGGTCTTGATTTTAATTTTGATAAGTGAAATTTATCCAGAAAGTTGTCCATTTCCTTTAAGTTTTCCAATTTTGTGGAGTACAGGTTTTCTAAATAAGATCTGATAATTCTCTGTATTTCCTCCGTGTCTGTGGTTATGTCCCCTTTTTCATTTCTGATTTTGTTAGATTTTCTCTCTCTGCCTTTTGGTTAGTTTGGTTTGTTTGTTTGTTTTGTTTTTTTGAGGCAGGGTTTCTCTGCAGCTTTGGAGCCTGTCCTGGAACTACCTCTGTAGACTAGGCTGACCTTGAACTCACAAAGATCCGCCTGCCTCTGCATCCCAAGTGCTGGGATTAAAGGCGTGCGCCACCCCCGCCCGACTTTTTGGTTAGTTTGGATAAAGGTTTTCTCTTTGAGACATTTTTGTCTCATTGATTCTTTGATTGTTTTGTTTCTATTTTGTTGATTTCAGCTCTCACTTTATTTCCTGCCGTCTAGTTCTCTTAGGTGACTTTGCTTCTTTTTGTTCTAAAGTTTTCAAATGTTCTATTAATTCACTAATGTGGGATTTTTCCAGCTTCTTTTTATAGGCATTTAGTATTATGAACTTGCCTCTTAACACTGCTTTCATTGTGTCCCATAAATTTGGTTACGTTGTGTGGTCATTTTCATTGAATTTTGGGAAGTCTTTAATTTCTCCCTTTATTTCTTCCTTGACCCATTGATGATTCAGTTGAGCATTGTTTAATTTCTATGTGTTTGTGGGTTTTCTGGAATTAGTATTGCTGTTGACTTCTAATTTTAAAGCATGGTGATCTGACAAGGTACATTGGGTTATTCCAATTTTTTTTTTTATTTGTTGAGGTTTGTTTTGTTACCGAGTATGTGGTCAGTTTTTGAGAAGATTCCATGAGGTGCTGAGAAGAAGGTATATTCTTTTCCGTTTGGATGGAATATTCTATAGATGTCTGTTAAGTCCATTTGAGTCATAACATCTGTTAGTTCTCTTATTTCTCTGTTTATTTTTTGTCTGACCTGTCCTGTGGTGAGAGGGGAGTGTTGACGTCTCCCACTACTAGTGTTTGGGGTTTAATGATTTAAGCTTTAGAAGTGTTTCTTTCACATACGAGGGTGTCCTTGTATTTGGGACATAGATGTTTAGTAATGAAATTTCCTCTTGATGGATTTTTCCTGTGACTAATATGAAATGACCTTCTTTGTCTCTTTTGACTGATTTTAGCTTGAAGTCTATTTTGTTAGATATCAGGATATCTACACCTGCTTGTTTCTTAGGTCCGTTTGATTGGTATATTTTTTTCCCAACCCTTTACTCTGAGACGGTGTCTGTCTTATAGGTTGAGATGCGTTTCTTGTATTCAGAAGGATGGATAGATTCTGTTTCGTATCCAATCTGTTAACCTGTGCCTTTTTATAGGTGAGTTGAGTCCATTTATATTATGGGATATTAATGACCAGTGATTGCTATCTCCTGTTAATTTAGTTTTCATCGTTAGTGATGTTAATTTGTGCATTTTTTTTTCTTCTTTGGGATTTGCTATAATGAGATCATCAATTGTCTGTGGTTTTTTTTTTGGTGTAGCCATCTTCCTTGGGTTGGAGTTTTCCGTCTAGTATTTTGTGTATGGCTGGGTTTGTGGCTAGGTATTGGTGAAATTTAGATTTGTCATGGAATATCTTGTTTTGTCCTTCTATGGTGATCGACAGTTTTGCTGGGTATAGTAGTCTAGGCTGGCACCTGTGGTCCCTTAATGTCTGTATAATGTTTGACCATGACCTTCTGGCTATCATCATCTCCAATGAGAAGTCAGGTGTAGTTCTGATAGGTCTACCTTTATATGTTACTTGGCCTTTTTCCTTTGAAGCTCTTAATATTCTTTCTTTACTCTGTATGTTTAGTGTTTTGATTATTATGTGGCAAGAGGACTTTTTTTTGGATCCAGTCTATTTGGTGTTCTGTAAGCTTCTTCTATCTTCACAGGTATATCTTTCTTTAGGTAGGGAAAGTTTTCTTCTATGATTTTGTTAAATAAATTTTCTGTGCCTTTGAGTTGAACTTTTTCTCCTCTTTCTATACCTATTATTCTAAGATTTGGCCTTTTAATGGTGTCCCATATTTCATGGATATTTTGGGTTAAGCTTTTGTTAGATTTAATGTTTTCTTTAACTGATGAGTCTATTTCCTCTATCTTCAGTGCTTGAGATTCTCTCTTCCATCTCTTGTATTCTGCTGTTCATGCTTGTGTTTGTGGTTCCTGATCATGATTTCTGTTTCTATAATTCCTTTTGGTTTTTTTTTGTTTCTATTTCAATTTTCAAGTCCTGAATACTTTCTATGTTTGATTTCTTTTTCTTGGTTTTCTTTAAGTGATTTGCTGATATCTTCCATTTTTTTTGTTTGTCTTTTCCTCAATTTAAGGGACTTTCTCATGTCATTTTTAAGAATTTCAAATATTCTCTTGAAGTTATTTTTTAGTTTATTTTCTTCTGGTTCATCCATATTTGGTTGTTCAGGTTTTGCTGATGTAGGATCTTTAGGTTTTACTGGTGTTGTGTTGCTCTTTGTGGTGTAACGTATGATCTTACCTTTTCTTTTTATCTTTTCCTCTAATAGGTGTGGTTGGGGCTATCTGAGATTCTGTTGAATAATCTTCTAGGTGCCAGTGAATCCAAAGCTCAGATGGTTGTTCCTCATGGTACAGTTAGTGTCACAGTTCTAGTTACCCCGTTGATTACTTGGTGTTCCTGGAGATAGCTCAGTGGTCTTGTGCCCTGATCTGCTCATTGGCAGTTTGGTGTCTCAGGTCTTCTTTGGCCTAGGTTGTTGGCTTTGCCTTGTTTCTGTAAATCCTGGTCTGGATCCCCTCCTGTAGAAATCCCTGGCTTGGAGTTGAACCTCCTGTTCTTGTGGAGATAGCTGACTCTGGAGCTGGTCACTGGCTCAATCCTGATCCGTCATTGTCCTGGGACTGGGTTAGCTCCCGGGACTGGATTTGATCCTGGCTTCTGCTCCTGGTGGAGTTATTAGCTCTGTGTCCTAGATAGCTGGTTCTGCCCCACTGCAGTTCTGGTGGAGATTGCTGATCGAGTCAGGTTGCTGGCTCAATCCTGGTCTGCCAGTGTCCCGGGGCGGGGGGGGGGGGGGAGACTGGATTTGCTCATGGCTTCTACTCCCCCTCCCCCTTTTTTGTTTTTCAAGAGATTTTTCTCTGTGTAACAGACCTGCCTGTCTTGGAACTCACTCTGTAGAACAGGCTGGTCTTGACTCAGAGATCTGCCTGCCTCTGCCTCTGAGTTCTGGGATTAAAAGTGTGTGCCACCACCACTGGGCTCACAACCACTTTTAACTCCAAGCGATCCAATACCCTCCCTCCTCTAACCTCCAAGAACACCTGCACTCACATACATATGTGCACACACACATGCACATAATTTAAAAAAAATAAAATCTTGGGCTGGAGCGATGGCTCAGTGGTTAAGAGCACTGACTGCTCTTCTAGAGGACCTGGGTTCAATTCTCAGCACCCACATAGCAGCTCACAACTGTCTGAAGATCCAGTTCCAGGGGATCTGACACTTCACACCAATGCACATAAAATAAAAGTTAAATAAACCATAAAAAATAAATAAAATCTTTTAAAAAGCTAGGCTAGTATAATTACTTCTCTGGTGATATATATGTTCATCATTGTATTAAATTCTTGTGCTGCTGAGCATCTACAAAATGCATTATTCTCATTTCTTCATTTATCATTGACTGTCTACTTCTTGAAAAAATATACGTTTCCTCATGAAAAATAAAAGCATACTGTCTGGATCTAGGGGTGCACACCTATACCATAGCACTTGGGGAATAGATGTAGGAGAAAGTGAACTCCAGGCCAACCTAGGCTACATAACACGATGCCTCAAAACTAACAGTTGTGATTTATGCTGTAACCCCAGCAGGCAGAAGGCAGAGACAGAATTCCTTGAACACTAAGTTCCAGACCAGCGAGGGCTAATACCTACCAAATGAGCA
Source organism: Myodes glareolus (assembly GCF_982192425.1). NCBI lineage: Eukaryota > Metazoa > Chordata > Mammalia > Rodentia > Cricetidae > Myodes > Myodes glareolus. Next base: position 123,794,587 of record NC_142027.1, read on the forward strand.
TTTTTAAAAATTTTAATTATTTAACGTTCTAAGACTGAGTTTCTCTGTGTACAGCCCTGGCTGTCTTGGAACTTGCTCTGAAGACAAGGCTGGCCTTGAACTCAGGGATCTGCCTGCCTCTGCTGCCTGGCTAAATGAGCATCCTTAACAGGCAGGTAGGTGATACTAACACGGCCCAGAACGAAGCATTGCTTCAACCTCTGTCCCAGGTCGCCTTCCAGACAGCTTTACCTACAAGTTTTCATCAGCTTTACAGCATGTGACCCAGTACCTGACTGCAGTAGCTCACCCATTAGAAGAATACTCTGAGACGTTTTGCTGGGGTGGTGCTGTACTTCCGCTTGTGCTTGGATGAGCAGACATCTCATTCGGCTGCTTCTGTCCTGGTCCCCTGGCCACCGAGAGCTTTTTCCCAGAAGGTCTCATCGGTGTGTCAAGGGCTACATAGCAAGGTGCCACCAACAAATGGGTATTGCACCGGGCTCTGAGCTCCCGGTTGTCTGTATTTCTTCACTTGTCAGCTTTGTATGTAGAGCTTAAAGTTGTACTTAAGAGGAATAACACAAAATACGTATACTGTGTGTCCTGGAAGCTTGAGTCCCATCTAACTTTTGTTTTTGAGGTGAAGTTAAAGAGTAAAGAGTACAAACACGACACCACCAACAGCCAGGAATTAACTTTAGGGCGTGGAATGTGTATGTAGGCGTGCTCACTACAGGGCTATATTCTTGGCTGATTTATTGTGATATATATATATATAAAGATCAAGCCGGGTGATGGTGGTGCACACCTTTAATCTCAGCACTTGAGAGGCAGAGACAGGCAAATCTCTGTGAGTTTGATGTCAGTCTGATCTTCAGAGTGAGTTCCAAGGAGGCTCCATAGCTAGAGAGAAACCCTGTCTTGAAAAACCAATGTTTGAATTAAAGGCATATAGCATCATGTCAGCTAAAAGCAATTTTTATTTCACTGTTTATATAGTCGCATGTATCCCAGACTGGCGTAGAACTCCTTCCATAGAAAAGATGAGCCTGAAACTCCTTTCCTGTGGGTCCTGCGGATTAAAAACAGGTTATAAGATTTGGTGGCAGGCAACTTTATCTGCTCAGCAAACTCACCAGTTCTTTTATTATTTTTCTAGCCAGTCTTGCACTTTATTGCCCTTCCATTAGGCCTTGACTCATACTTGTGTAGCGGGTATAGCTGCTCCTTTTTCAGCTTCTCTTCGTGTTTGGTGAGCCGGCGGCACAAGCTCTAGTTTTCTTGGGTCTCAGGTCTGGAGGCTTTTACTTCTTGTTGAGGTTCTCCTTTTGAGTCTGGCTAATGACAGTGAGGACATGAGCAATGGATTTGCGGAGAGCTTTGATGTGATGCCGCCTGTTACCTAGGCCTTGCAATGCTGGAACACCTTCAAATCGTCCAGTTGTTTTAGCAGCTTCTCCTCCTCCTTCTTGCTGCACAGGTCCCGAGTCTTAATCTTGGTCATGGCTGTGGTGCTCACCACTGAAGCCGCCTGGTCCAAGAGCTAACTCACCAGCTCTATTCCAATGATTTAAAAGTAATTTTAAGATGGGTATGGGAGACAGAGGCAGGAAAACCATAGGACTGAAGCCATATTGAGCTAGGTCAGCCAGGCAACATGACTAAGGACAAGGAAAATAAAATGATAATAGTCCATTTTTTAAAAAGTAACTCTATTGGTGTGGCGGTGCATTATGTGAGTTTGAGAAGAGCAGAGTCTAAATGGTGAGCTCTAGGCAGCCAGGGCTTCAGCGAGAGGCTTTCCAGCCTAGCCTTATATAACCTTCTTAAAGAGAAAAAAAAGCCCACTATTTTATTTTTCTGTATGCATTCTTCAAATGCTTTCTTTAAATAAATAAGCATTGTTTTCATTTTCCTGAAAGTTATCACTAAGTTGCTTAGTCAATCTCTCTTGACTTGGCAGGAATCTACCCCACAACAGACCTAAGAGCCCCAAAGGGGATGAACCAGCAATAACTCTGGGGGCTGAGTGAGTTTAGAAAGTGAGCAAGCCAGGCATGTGGTGGTGCATGTCTTTAATCCCAGCACTCGGGAGGCAGAGGCAGGCAGATCTCTGTGAGTTCAAGGCCAGCCTGGTCTACACTACAAGAGCTAGTTCAGGACAGGCTCCAAAGCTACAGAGAAACCCTGTCTCGAAAAAAAAAAATTATATGAACGCTGACAGAATAACCTCGGGCAATATTTATTCACTACCATGTATACAGACTTGTATGCATGTGCCCCAAGACATGTATGATAGGTTGACCTGGGGTGTCTTATTCAACTCTTCTCCATCTTAGTTTTGACAGTACCACACCCAGAGCATATCATTTCCTGGAATGGCAGACTAGGAATCTTCAGGGATCCTCTGTCTAACAAGCACAAGCCACAGTCCTGCACATCTTATGTGGATGTTGGGAACCTGAATTCTGTTCCTTGTGCTTGTACGGCAAGACTTGACCAGCTGAGTCATAACCCACTCCAAGACAGGATTTCCCCCCCACACACACACACAAGCCAAACTATATGCAGCTTTATTAAAGACACTTTCCATAAACAATGATGGTTTTCCAGGCAGGATATGGGCAGACAATCAGTAACAGTACACAAGAACTTCCAAACTCCCTTCTTGTACCGACTACCAAAACCAGAAAGCCACTACACAAATGAATCTTCATTTGACGCTCTGAAAGGGGGAGGAGCTTAGAGTGAGGGCTGACATTTCATATTGAGGATGTCTGACAACGTTTCACAAGTCAACCCTGACTTTCAGGAAATGAAATGAAAACTGCAGAATTATCAATCTGAAGATCCACAGTCTTTTAGAGAAGGAACTGCTGCTCTTATGAGGACACTCAATGATGTTATCACTGTAAAGTCCAGATTGCCCAATAGACTGGCAAAACCAGTTTTGGGGTCAGGTTCCAATGGCCTTGGTCTTAAGGGAGTTAAGTATATGTTGACCGTAGAGGGTGAGGATATAAAAATGAATTTAGTTTTCCCACAAGATAGGATTTTATACATGGAAGAAACAGAAACTTAAGTACATGATTCTTTTTCGAGGGAAGGGTAGACTATTCATTTTTAATTTTAACTGTATCAGTATTCTGCCTGCACGTATGTGTACATGCCTGGTGCTCACGGAACTGGATTTAAACGGTTCAGAGCTGCCATGTGGGTGCTGAGAACTGAACTGGGTCCTCTGGAAGCACAGTCTTAACTCTTAACTGACGAGACATCTCTCCAGCCCGATAGTTGAACTATTTTTACATTTTATTTCTTTCATGTACAGTGCAAAAAACAGACTCCAAATTACACAAGGAACCAATATTAAAATATCTATTAATTCAGCATGTGAGAAACTTAATAGTTATGTTAATATTGAATGTCTTAGTTATTCCTTTCAGATAATGAAATATAGATTGTACAATTTATATACTGCAATAAATATGATTAGTTAGTAGCAGACTCCAAACTTCCTCTTGTTTCTGAAAAGGCCATTTGATTTACTATGATCCACCAAGAAATATCTAAATGGGGGAAAAAAACAGAAGCATAACTCATGAATATCAGGCCCCCATTACCATTATTATTACATTTATCATTTTTCTTTTTGAGACAGGGTTTCTCTGTAGCTTTGGAGCCTGCCCTGGAACAACCAGGTTGGCCTCGAACTCACAGAGCTATACCTGCCTCTGTCTCCCGAGTGCTGGTATTAAAGGCGTGCACTACCACCGCCTGGCTTGCATTTACTGTGTGCGTGTGTGTGTGTGTGTGTGTGTGTGTGTGTGTGTGTGTATGCGCGTGCGCGCAAGTGCACATGTACGTGGGTGTCAGGACAGCTTTGTGGACCTTGAGGATTGAGCTCACATAATCAGGCCTGACAGCAGCTGGTCTTCCCTGCTAAGTCACCTTGTGAGCACTAGCTTTAGATTTTAAACAGAAAATTGTTAGGTAAGCACAGAACCTATGACTCAGCTAGTGTTAATGTGCACATATAAAAGCACCTTGTATTTGAAGATAGGTACGACTAGAAAGAAACAAACTTTAAGGATCACAAATACGCTGCAATCAATATCCTCATTTTGTAAGTTAATATTGTGCTGTTGCGGTGTCAGTATTGGGTGTCCCTGATCTCTACCTGGTGGCACTGCTGAGCAGTACCTATTGGATGCCAGTTTGCTCACTCAGTGGAAGGTGGTGGCACCTAGAGATGGGCTGTGCCCTGACAGGTGTTTCCTGCCCCTGCCACTCCCTGCCTGATTCTTTTTTCTTTTTTTTTAAAAAAAGATTTATTTATTATGTATACAGTGTTCTGCCTGCAAGTATGTCTGCAGGCCAGAAGAGGGCACCAGATCTTATTGCAGACGGTTGTGAGCCACCATGTGGTTGCTGGGAACTGAACTCAGGACCTCTAGAAGGGCACATAGTGCTTTTAACCTCTGGGCCATCTCTCCAGGCCTGATTCTTTCTATCTTGATGTCATCCTCTGTCTGGCCACAGTATAAAAATGAGTCATGGTCGTGGACTGCAATCTTAGAAACGGAGCGAAAACAAATCTTGGCTCCTTTGAGCTGTTTCTCTTCAGTATTTGTCATGACTGTCTGACAACAGTCAGACAACAGGGCCCCAGAAGACAATGCCAGACATGAACACAGCTAGCTATTTACGGAAGGTAAAATGCAGGTGCACTGGAGCATGTCAACAGGCCCTGGGGTTTCACTCACTGCTGGGCCATTAGGCAGCAAATGACTCAGCAGGTCACTTGGCCTGTGGGGCTTAGTGATCTCATGGTTGTACAATGCATTGCTCTTGTTCATGGGGATGCTGGTGCCAGCAAACCAAATGTAGCATAATTATGTGCACATAATAGTTGATACTGAAGCTGGCATAGTGCTGCTTGTCTTTCATCACAGTACTCCAGGAGGCACAACAGGAGGATCTCTGTGAGCTTGAGGCTGGCCTGGTCTACAGAGCGAGTTCTAGGACAGCCAAGGCTCCACAGAGTGATAATGATCACAAATGCTGATGCTAGGCTACTCACCACACAGACATTTTAGCGCAGTGGTTCTCAATCTGTGGGTCATGACCCTCTTGAAAAATCTTTTCTCTACAAAAATACTTACATTATGACTCATAACAGAAGCAAAGCTACAGTTATGAAGTAGCAACAATAATATTCTTATGGTTGGGGGCCCTCACAACATGAGGAACTGTTGTGCTGTTAAGGGCCATAGTGCTTAAAGAAGACACTTTATAGTTTAGAAGAGTCTTAGGCTGGGCGGTGGTGGCGCACGCTTTTAATCCCAGCACTCGGGAGACAGAGGCAGGCAGATCTCTGTGAGTTCGAGGTCAGCCTGGTCTACAAACAAGAGCTAGTTCCAGACTGGCTCCAAAGCAACACAGAGAAACCCTGTCTCAATTCCCCCACACCCCCAAAAAGGAGTCTGCTGCTATACTGACAGCAGACTCAGGCTTCCTGGGTCTTCCAGGTGGAACACTGAGACCATCTAGGTTTGTGTAGATACACTGTGATGTTGGCATAACACCGTGCTCTGAGAGACCCAGCCATATGATACGTGAATGTCCAGGCACATACAACGTGATTGTTGCCAGAATATACAGTCAGTTGTTGGAGTGATGCTTTGTGTTTTAACAAATAAAACTTGTCTGAAGATCAAAGTCCAGAGCTAAGCCACTAGAGGCCAGGCAGTGGTGGCACACACCTTTAATCCCGGGACTCGGGAGATAGAGGCAGAGGGTTACCCTGGGCTACATGAATTGATCCAGTCTTGAAGAGAAAGAGCTCACACAAAGTGATCCTGGCATTTGGGATTCCACAGCACTAGGGAGGTAGAGACAGGGGTGATATGGGTAGGCGGAGAGAGGAATATAAGGTGGGAGGAGACAGGAGCTCATAGCCGTCCAAACAGCAGCCTGAGGCAGCCGTCTAAGCAGTCAGACTGAGTGTAGTCTGAGGAAGCAGTTAGTCAGAGCATGCAGCCTGAGGACAGGATCGCCCTTCTGGTCTAAGGATTCGGTAGAGGTAAAAGGTCTCTAGCGGCTGTTGCTCTGCTTCTCTGACCTCTCAGTCTTCACCCCTAATATCTGACTCAGGTTTTTATTATGAACAAGTAGAATTTGTGCTACAGGTTGCAAGACTAGAAATAGAGATAGTAGGGCTGGCAAGGTGCTTAGCACATAAAAGTGCTTGCCATGTAAACTCAACAATCTCAATTTCATCTCCAGAATCCATAGTGGAAGGACTGACCTCTATATGCGTATGCATGTGAACACAGGCATATACACACACACACACACACACACACACACACGCACGCACGCACGCACACGCAAATAATAATTTAATTAAAATATATAAATGGTCTCATTTGAATTGAAGCAATAATTAGCTAGTTTTACCTTCAGGATTTCACATGGAGCTGTATTTGGTGGCATAGGCTTTCCACAATGCTTTGAATACTCAGTTATCAAAGCTGATGCTTCATCTAAACTGGAAGCAGAAAGAACAAGGTGGACGTGAGGAGACCCTTGGGGGTGATTCCTGTGGTGATGACTCCAACAACACATAGACGTCATAACGTATTAAACTGTATTCCTCACATAAAGCTTATTATACAGCTCAGTTTTAACTCAAAAATTAACATTCATCCATATACGACAATGTAATCATGACTGGATCCTGAGGATAAACAAGCAGTTAGAGTCATGGAATGTGGAGGAGAATGGGCACCCTGAGTGGCCAGCTGGAGGATGGAGCCAAGGCCAATGCCTCTGGCCGCACTTTTCCTTCTAGAGTGTCAGCTGTATGTCCCTTCTTTCTTTCCATATCCAATCCTGGCTCCAGCTCAAGCAGCTCAGTTTCTAAACTTGTGGGTGCAGAAAGCTAACGAACCAAGCTTAGCAAGAATTGCATGTTACATAAGACCAGCAGCGCGTCACGCAAGCATTAAGGAAGAAAGTTGTAATTTAGGGTTCCGAGCAGGACTATGAAAAGCCTATTTTGAGGATCCAGACAGGTCCTTTAATTACTGGATGACAGATTCATGTTCCAAGGTTCCAAGACACGGGAAGCTGAACTCCTGAGACTGCAGGAGTGCCCGGCTTACTACTGCAGCTTCAGGTACAACCACACAGTTCGAGAATGGCTGCTTTTCTCCAGAATCAAGACACATTTTAAGTAAATTCTACAGTAAATTGATGTCTCCCCATGTTAACTTACCTCGAATCATTTGCCAAATAGTTTACCAATTCAGTGATATTGTTGGTGTTTATCATGTGCCATTTCAATAACTGAAAATACTTTGTCTTTGCCAAAATTCCAAATTCCTTCTTATTTATGACATGATTCAGAATCAGACTTCTAATCTATGAAATGAAAGTTATCATTATATCAAAAATGTATTTAATCCTAAGTCTTCGCCAATGACGAATTCTCAACAGGCTTGAGATGTCAGTCTTTGGCATTAAGCCTCCGGGAGGGGCACGCGGCTCAGTGCGGTGTATGAATAGAGAGCTACTGTTGGTACGCACTAGGGATTTTTTAAAGTGAGGAAGAGGATCTAATTACAAGTATTAAAGGGTACGGTTTCTCTAGGGGGCACAGCAGTAAACAAGACAGCCATGGCACCTGCTTTTTATCTTTTATGTAACAGTGGGGATTGAAGCCAGGCTCCTGAGTATGCTCGGTGAGTGCTCTACCACTGAGTCACATCCCCAGCCAGGAACCTGACAACTGGAGGAACATTATTTTGGGGATAAGAATTGCCTTCTATGCTAAGACACAGCAAATGAAACGAAACTTACTTGATTTGAAAATCCTGCTAGTTGGCCCGTGTTCATATATTCTTCTAACTGTTGTAAAATGATCTGAGCATCACATGACTCCAGGAAATTCTAGGGGAAAAAAATTAAAGCACAATTAAAAAGGGTTATTATTACTAGTTGCTGTCAAGTCTGGAAGGTTTTAAAAAATTCTTTAGAATTCTTTAGTTTGGTAACTGGGCATGAACCCACTTGGTAGAGTGTCTGCCCAGTGTGCACCAAGTCCCAGGTTCTAGCCCCAGACTGCATGCCTGGAGTCATAACACTCAGGTGGAGGAAGACCATCCTTGGCTACACAGTGAACTGGAGGCCAGTCTGGGACACACGAGACCAGGGGAGAGGAAAGAAGCATAACCTAGACCAGAGGAAGGAAAGTGACGGTCACTGGAACTGTGTAACTCTCTTCAGGGTCAATTTTGTACACACTTTTACTTAAACTAAAAGTTCATCTGTTCTATTAAATACTGAAAAAAATGAGCTGGGTGGTGGTGGTGCACATCTTTAATCCCAGCACTTGGGAGGCAGAGGCAGGTGGATCTCTGAGTTTGAGGCCAGACTGATTTATAGTTCCAGGACAGCCATAGGTACATAGAGAAACCCTGCGTTGAAAAAGAAAACAAAACAGTTGAAAAGAATAAGATGCATGTGCCACATCTGGCTTGAGGATAGTCTCACTGAGACACTGCTTTTCTTGCTTCATTTTGCTCTGCCAAGAAAATCACTTTCCCCAGATAACAGAACAATGCCTAAACACCTTCTAAGATGCCCTGTGGCTGCACGTCAGTCTTGTTACGATCCATCAGTTGCTTCACCCACACTGAGCATGCATGCTTTATAGGTCTGGTGAATGGAAGGGCACTCTTCCGAGGGACAGGCAGTATGTCCTGGCAACCCGAAAAGAACAACATACAAGATACCTTAATCTGCTGATGTCTTTTCTCAGAGTGGGGCATGAGCATCAGACAAGTCAGTGCGAAAGCCGGAAGCTCTAACTGGACATACTGCTTGGCGACTCCCATCATGTCCAGGTCATCTGAAACCGGGCATCTTCAAGGAGAGGCAGTGATTAGTGACTTGACAGATTATTGAACCACATTAGCCTTTTCTTTCTACTGAGCTTCCTGCTCACTGTCCATTACCTTAAATGCCTAGTGCTGCCACATAGTATATTCTTACTCATGAGGAGTGAGCCTTTGAGAGCAATCCCAGCACTTGGGAGGCAGAGACAGGAGGATCAGGGCAGCCTGGTCTACAGAGCGAGTTCCAAGATAGCCAGGTCAACACAGAGAAACCCCGTCTGGGGTGGTGGTGGGGCAACAAAAACAAATAAGCAAAATTCTTAGACGCCCTGGATCCACGGGACAACACTTCAGAACGTAGCAAGAAAAGGCACTGTAAACCTACAGCACTAATCTCAGAGTGCTGGGACCATCAGTTTTGGAGAAAACTTTCCAGCACATGTGGAAAGTAGGTGGTGCAAAACTAATAGACGCGCCGGGCGTTGGTGGTGCACGCCTTTAATCCCACTGTGGTCAAGACTTTGACTGGAAAGGAACATCAAGGCAATGAGCCTAACTTTCACGAGAGAACACACATCTACTTACTCTAGGATGGCGATGAGACTCTCATAGCAATCTGATAACTGACTGGGTCTCAAAGGACAGGAGGCTGAAGAAGAAAGGGTAATAAACACATAGGCACTCAAACATCAATGCCACAGTCAGCCAGGCACGGTGTGGGAGGCTGAGGTAGGAATGCTGTTTAAAGCTAGCCTGGGTTATAGTGGAAAACCCTGTCTTACCACAAAACAATCCTAAAATGCTATTGTGGGTGTTGAGAGGCCAGAAGCTTACCTGAGAGCAGAGGGATCTGGATCACACGCTGCCAGGCCTTGCTGAAGTAGGGGACCTGTGGAAATATGGGCACTGAGAAATTCATGTCCGGAACACTAGAAACTTGGTTTCATAGTCACCGAATGGCTGGATCAAAGCTTCTATTATGCATGCTAAGACTAAAACCATATGCCCATATTGAGCGTCCCTGTCATGATTCCTACATGATACTGTATTACAATTACTTATATAGTGTTAAGTGTTACGTGTGATGTAGAAATGACTTAAAATATACACTTGTGAGACGGCTCAGTGAATAAAGGTGACTGCTGCCCAGCTACATGACTTGAGTTTGATCTTGGGACCCATATGGTAGAAGATGAGAACTGACTCCCACAGGTTGTCATCTGGTTGCCACTCACAAACACACACCCCCCCCAAAATAACTAAGTAAAATGTAATAAAAATTTAAAAAAAATTTATAGAAGGAAGTGAGTATGTTACATGCAAATAGTATGCTTTTTCATATATGGGATTTGGCCAGAGACCATGGAGTCTGCAGGGGTGTTGTCCTAGAACTAACCCTCGCAGAAAGTAAGAGCCCACTATATTTGCATATATTTGGCAGTAAAAGAAATGAAGAATGGAAAAATGCTACAATGTAGTGTTTGGCTATAGGAGAGAAGCCAGACATGGAAGGTCACATATTGTATGAGCCATTTGATGTGAAATGTCTAAAACAAATAATCCTTACAAAGATTAGGAGTCCCGAGGGGTTGGAAGAAGGGAAGGATGGCTATCAGATTTGGGGCTCTTTTTTCTTTTTCTTTTTTTGGGCAGTACTAGGGACTGAAGCTAGGGCCTCATGCATGCTTCCCTGAGCTACAGTTCCAGCTCTGAGATTTCTTTTTGAAGTGAGGCAAACATTTTAGTACTAGCTCATAGGGGTGATCAGCCACCAAATGACACACTTTTGAAAAAGGGGATTGTCCCTTCATAAACAAAGATAGGTCTATCTACGTTCTTGAGACTGAACAATCTGCCGATCTTCCTGTGACACGGAAACAGCACCTTCAGGGCTGGAAGGACAACTCAGTGGCTCAGAGTCGTGGCTGCTCATGCAGAGGACAAAAGTCCATTTCCCAGCAACCATGTCAGGGGGCTCACAGCTGCCTTTAACTCCAGCTCCAGGGGATCCAACACCCTTCTCTGTCCTCCTCCAGCACTTCACTCATGTGCACCCACACACACAGATAATTAAAGAAAAATAGCACTTCAAAACATGACTGCATTTATGTGTGTACACACATACGTGGGGAGACGTGCGCACACACACACACACACACACACACACACCAGTATATTTGTTTGTTTTTTTGAGACAGGGTTTCTCTGTAGCTTTAAGTGCCTGTCCTGGAACTAGCTCTGTAGACCAGGCTAGCCTGGCTCTGCCTCCCAAGTGCTGGGATTAAAGGCGTGCGCCATCACTGCCCGGCCACCAGTATATTTGTGTAACAGGAAAGTACCTCTAAAAGAATTAATAAAGGGGAATATTATTGTTTTTGCGACAGGGTTTCTCTGTGGAGCCTTGGCAGTCCTGGAACTCACTTTGTAGACTAGGCTGGCCTTGAACTCACAGATATCTACTTGTCTCTGCCTCCTGAGTGCTGGGATTAAAGGCGTGCATCACTACACCTGGCAAAGCAGAATTTTAACGTTTTACTTAGTATATTTTCACAATTCTAATAAACTAAGAATAAATTACTTTATTTTTTAAAATCTTTTAAAAATGTTACTTACTGTGAGCAAGTGATGCAGCCCAGTCAGAGGACAACTGTGGGCCTTGTTTCTCTCATCCTACCATGTGGGACCCAGGATTTGAACTCAAGTTGTTAGGCTTGATGACAAGTGTCTATACCACTGAGCCGTCTCTCATTGGCTCCCTAAATGATCTTTTTTTTTCCTTAATTTATTTTTATTTTATGTGCATTGGTATTTTGCCTGCATGTAAGTCTGTGTGAGGGTTTCAGATCTTAGAATTACAGACAGTTGTGAGATGCCAGGTGGGTTCTGGGAACTGAACCTGGGTCCTCTAGAAGAGCAGTCAGTGCTCTTAACCACTGAGCCATCTCTCCAGCCCCTAAATGATCTACTTCTGTACAATGATTTTGTAGGTTCACAATTTATGAGATTGAAAAAGAATGGATGAAGTCTCCAGCTTTAAAGATCTTTAGGTCTCTGAGAGGGTGGTCCAGTGGATATAAAATAACCACTCTAAGATGAATGCTGGAGCAGAACCAAATGGCTCATGAAGTCTGGGACTCAGAAGCAGCACCTTCAAGAAGGCGAGATGGCAGCTGAGGATGCTGGGACGCCGCCCTGTGCTTATCTGCTCTGTTCTTTACAAGAAGCTGATGGCTCAGCACAAGGTGCCCAGAAACTCCGGAGCACAGAGATTAAACTCAGTGAAATGCACCTTAAAGGAAAAGCACATACCTGCCATAAGGAATGGACACTAGAAACGGAGGATAAAACTTTTCTTAGGTAAGGAATCTGTAAAAGAGAAGAAAATTTAAAAATTTTAAGATTACCAAAATGCTAAATTTCAACACCTCAACACAAAATATTAGACATTTAAAAAAAATTTTGAGATAGGGCTTCACTCTACAGCCCAGTCTGGCCTTCAATTCCTGGGCAACCACATCTGTGCTGGGACTGCAGGTGTATCACCACATCTGGCAATTGTGCACATTTCCCCCCTTTTCTTTCTGAGACAGGGTCTCATGTAGCACAGGATGGCTCAAACTATGACCCCACACCCCTGGCTCCCGCGCCTTACTGCCTGGGCACTGGGTTTCTTGCAACACTGCTATGGAGTCCAGCGCTTTCACACTGCTTGTGAAGCAGTCCCGAGGGGCATTTTCAACTCCTCAAGACCATTTTGTTAACTTTCTCTAACAGTCGTTGAGTCTGGCAGGCTCAAGAGCAAATGCTTACAGCATACATCAATACCCGGTGCTGATTCAACACGTGTGGGGGATGCTGTGCTTCAGGAAGCCCCAAGTCTGTCTTACCATGTTGAAGCCAAGAAGCTTCTGCAAGAGTCCGTTCCAAAGTTGCAGGTCATAGATTTTGTATTCTAAACAAAGCTCTGCCACCAATCGTACCGCCTAAAAGCCAAAACACCACAAGAAAACAACAAAATTACACTGCTTTAAGATACCAGTAATGGAAGAGTACCTTTATAAAACACACAGGCATACCCCACAAATGTCTAATGCCTAATCTCAGCAAGGGACTCCATTTGCTAATTAAGGAAAAAAGAGGTTCTCCCTTTCCTGCTTCTAACCAAGAACAGCTGGCCTCACTCCTGTCCCAGTTCCAGCTGCAACAGTAAGGTGACTTGGCGGGAAAGAATGGCACCCCTCCTACAGAGCGGGCCTTGGAAGGAAGTACAAGTGCTCTTTCTTGCTTACAGGGTAACAAGCTCATGTACTCTAAGGGTGGAAAGGGCCTTCCAAATTGCCTTATCATTCCAAAATGCAGTCTGCAAATGCAGACAAGGTCTAGGGCATTAGACCTACGGGGGCACAGGTAGGTGACTGAGCAACTCGCATTGCATAGTTGAGGAAAGGAGTGCCATGCCTGGCCATGCTTGGTGACTCTACGTACCATAGGTTCGTGGCTGTGGTTCTTCCACAAGCCCTTAATCATTCCTTCTTTAGGACTGTTGCAAAATAGTTCATATGTGATGGGAATATTCAATGTCTCAAATGATGCCAGGAAAGTTATACATTTCAGATAGGATCTAGAAAACAGAGGTGTTTCTAAGTATTATTATTATGGTTCACATTTATATCTAAAACCAAAGCTACCACAGGGCGACAGGAGGCAATTTTGTTCATTTAGGCTTCTAGATATCTTCACAGGGTCTCTAAATAAACGATGAGACAAGAAGTTCTCATAGGCCTGATTTCCCTTTGCCAAAATGCCAGGAATCAAGGTAATGGGATTGCATTTATATAGCAACTAGGAAGCAGCCATTCCTTCAATCAAGGCTCAGAAGTTATGGGTCAGATATAAATAGAAAAAATAAAATCTGTTTGCTTCTTTCTCTCTCTCTTTTCCTTCCTTCCTCCCTCCCTCCCTCCCTCCCTTCCTTTTGTTTCTCAAGACAAAGTTTCTCTATATTAGAGTCCTGGCTGTCCTGGATCTTGCTCTGTAGACCCGGCTGGCCTTGAACTCACAGAGATCCACCTGTCTCTGCCTCCTGTGTGCTGGGATTAAAGGTGTGCGCCACCACCTGGCTGTTTGCTTCTTTCTACTACAATAAATCAGTTCTACTTACTTCATTTCTTCAATGGGCTTTTTGAAGAGAGATTCTATCATTTCCTTGTCAGCCAAATAGAGGAGACACTGAAGAGCTCGTGTCTTGTGAGCAAAGGTTAATTGGCGCATGCCCAATGCCTGTAAAACCAAGAGGTTTGGGGAGTCAAGCTGTACATCTGCAGCCAAGGTCAGGCAAATGACTTCAACTTAGGTAATGAAAACATCCCTTCTCTTCCCTTGGCTAGTTTTCCACTTTTCTTTTTCTTTTTTCTTTTTTTGTTTTTTTTTCGAGACAGGGTTTCTCTGTAGCTTTGGTGCCTGTCCTGGAACTAGCTATTGTAGATCAGGCTGGTATCGAACTCACAGAGATCCACCTGCCTCTGCCTCCCGAGTGCTGGGATTAAAGGCTTGTGCCACCACCGCCCGGCATAGTTTTCCACTTTTCTTGAACTCCATTATCTCTGCCCTTAACCAGTGCAGAGAATAGAGTAGTTCAACGTGACCCCTGGAGAGAACTCCTAAGACTCTTTCAGGAGGCAAAGGGCCAAAATATCAAGAGGGCTCTTTGCCTTTTACAAATTGTTGGTATTTGCACTGCTGGTACTAATGAAGTAGGGCTACGACTACAGGCAGATCAAGGCAGTGATCCCCAGCTGCTTGGAGTCACTGCCAGCACTGGAACCCAAAGAGAACTCTTGAAATGATTTTCTGTTATTTTGTTTGTTCGCTTGTTTTTGTGTTAAGAAACAGGATTTCTCTGTGTAACCATAGCTGTCCTGGAACTAGCTCTGCAGCCCAGGCTGACCTCGAACTCTGAGATCTGCCCCTGCCTCCTGAGTGTTGGGATGATGAGGCAATAACAATTAATTTTCTTAATTCTTCAACTCTTATATGTATCATGTTGATGAATTCACCTCTGAATCCATGTTAACATATTTAACGATGATACATTCATTAGTAGTATTCCCGGCAAAGCGGACAGCTCACCTACAGACAGCGCATCAGGAGGAAAGCAGCCCCCTGTCGAGCCTCAGTTAACTGGCTAATGGACACCAGCTGCATTTAAAGAATGACTAAAGGACAGACTTTCTTGCAAGAACTGCCATGAGCCTACATCCAGCACCTCAGATTTTCCTCCTGTCCCTATAAGGACCATGTGCCCCTTGGTGTGCACCCTTCCTCTCTGCTCTAGCTGCCTCACAAGACATTGTTACCCGGGTGCAGGAGACCATACTTGCTATTTCAGCACTAAGGAGACTGTGTCTCCTTCAGGGAGATTGAAGTTTAGCACCGGGAGAGGCTAGTGGGTGACTAGAGTCAGAGCAGGTAATACGGGGCATGGAGACAAGTGGAGCGTCTGCCCGAGCCGGTTTGTACAGTCCCCTGGTATCTGGAATGCTGACTGATCAGGGAGTTAATAACCATGAACAACAGAAAAAAGTGCACCTTGAGAGCTACCGACAGGTGCGTCATGTGGCCTGCAGAGCAGACACTGCATCCATGGCACTAAATGGAGTGTGATGTGTGCACTGATCCCTGCTCATCAAATACCATAGCCTGATAGGTATGTAGGGAGCATTATCTGGATTCTGTTTATGAAAGCAAGCATGAAAGAATACACAGGGAGAAAATGCCAAGCTAAGATGTGTTCTGATTAAGTTTCTAGAGCTTACACTTGTAGCTGAGGTGGCAAATACAAACAGCATTCTTGAACTATAATCAATCGGACGAGACTGGAGGAGATAGACGACTCTAGGGAAAAAGAAAGACGTTTATAAACTTCGAGGTGGACTGCCAACACAGCAGAGCTGTGCTTCTCCACAGTAATGACAATATCCCAGACATCAGACAGGACGCGGGCCAAGGGCGTTTTTGTTTTCCCTTCTAAAGGTGCTTCAACTATTTTATTTTAAATTTTGGTTTATTTATTTTGTGTGTGTGAGTGCTTTCCCTACATGTGTGTCTGTGCACAATATGTGTGTGCCTGGTGCCTGTAGAGGCCGGAAGAGGGCATCAGATCTCCTGGCATTGGAGTCACAGACAGTTGTCAGCTGTCATGTGGGTGTTGGGAAGAAACCCAGGTCCACTAGGAGAGCAAGCAGTGCTCTTAATCAATGAGTCATGTCCCCGGTACAGATGTTTGGCTTTTCTTGATAGTCTTCACAGCTGCAAAGATAACGTTGGGAACAAACGCTGGCTTGGAAGAACTCTGACGAGTTCTCTGTAACATAGCCAGTCAGCCTTCCAGTGTTATTGATCAAACTGACACCAGCTACAGCTTACGGCACAGGGAGTGCCACACACAGGAAACTGTTTCTCTAGTCACAGGAGGACCTTGTCAGTGATACAAGAACTCTAGTACAGGCCTGACAGGCCACTCCTTGGAAGGTCCAGAGGGATTAGACAGGCTGGAGGAGAGGGAGCTCTCAGAGGGAAAAGACGGAAGCTCTGGTCTCGCAGGTGAGCTCTAGAGATTCCTTCTAGTACTGTTAGAATTGCTACTAGGGCTTTCCACATAACTGCTTCATTAGACAGGCCAGAGGCTGCATTTGACTTGGACAAAGGTACACCTACCCTTAAAAGACTAAGCAAGAAGTTAATCCTAGCACTTGAGAGGCAGGTGGATCTCTCTTGAATTTGAGGCCAGTCTGGTCTACAGGGTGAGTTCCAGGACAGCCAGTGCCACACAGAGAAGCCCTGTCTTAGGAGGGTAGGGAACTAAGCAAGAGCCAGCCAGCCCAGTACTGCACATCTGTTATCTCAGTATGTGGGAGGCTGAGGCAGGATTTCAAGTTTGTGATCCGTTTAACTGCCCACACAGTCAGGCCCTGACTAAAAAAACAAGTTAGACCCTAGTTAAAAACAACAACAACAGCAAAAACAAGTAAAAGATCTTAAGTCTCAGACAAAGGAATCTGTGTCTTATGTTTGAGCCATGCCGTTTTCTAAAATGCAAGCATGCTCAAGGCCCTGGGGCTAAGGCTCCAGCTGATAGAAGAGCCTTTCTCTTCTCTTCTCTTCTCTTCTCTTCTCTTCTCTTCTCTTCTCTTCTCTTCTCTTCTCTTCTCTTCTCTTCTCTTCTCTTCTCTTCTCTCTCTCTCTCTCTCTCTCTCTCTCTCTCTCTCTCTCTCTTCCTTTTTGGTTTTTCGAGACAAGGTTTCTCTGTGTTGCTTTGGAGCCTGTCCTGGAACTAGCTCTTGTAGACCAGGCTGGCCTCGAACTCACAGAGATCCGCCTGCCTCTGCCTCCTGAGTGCTGGGATTAAAGGCGTGCACCACCACCTCCAGGCTAGAAGAAGAATCTCTGCTGAAGTCCTTGAACATTGACAGGGAGTTCAAATCCTCAGTCTTGGCTATTGACTCCCTCCCCAGCCCGTGGAGACTTTGTCAAAGCAATGAATGATTCTTCTGAGACTCCGACACAAGTTCCACGAAGAAGTCTTGGCCACAGTGGAAGGAAAGCGGGAAAGCGTACCTGTGCAGCGCTTCATCCTCTTCCAGGCCGAAGAACTCTGATGCTTTCTGTGAAAACAGAGAAGAGTAAAAGTCAACAGCTGCAGGTTATGGATACACAAACTCATCTTAGCACAATATAGCTATCAGAGCCCACAGATTACAAAACTATGTTTATAGGAATAGAGAGTTAAGAGCACATTTGTTGCTCTTGCAGAGGGCCCAGGTTCGATTCCCAGCACCCACATGGTGGGTGGCTCACAACTGTAACTCCAGTTCCAGGGTACCCGCCACCCTCCTCTGACTTAAGCAGGCATCAGGCATGCATGTGGTGCATGGACATGCATGCAAGCAAAACATTCATACACATAAAACAATAAAATGATGTACAAACAAAAACAAAACTAAATTTATGTGGAGGAAATGACTGTGATTAATTGGTTAATGATGACTTTTGCTTAAATGAAGGCTCCATGCTCATTCACTCACACAATAAATATATTCTCAATACTTTTGCTTTTTTGTTTGTTCGTTTGTTTTTCAAGACAGGGTTTCTCTGTGGCTTTGGAGCCTGTCCTGGAACTAGCTCTTGTAGACCAGGCTGGCCTCTAACTCACAGAGATCTGCCTGACTCTGCCTCCCGAGTGCTGCGATTAAAGGTGTGCGCCACCATCGCCTGGCATATTCTGAGTACTTTTAAGGTCTAAGTCCAACTCCAAGCACACACATGACCTTAAGTTAACAAACATTTAGGTCCTAGTGGAGGCGACATTTGTTGGATAAATTTTAAAGGAAACAGAGTCAGGCATAGTAAAGTATGCCTTTAATCCTAACACTGAGGAACACAGGCAGGTGAATCTCTGAGTTCAAGGAAAGACTCTGGTCTATACACTAAGTTCAAGTTTCAGGCCCGACAGCCTATAAAACAAATAAAAAAGGGTCATGAGATTTGTATGATTTGTTTGTTTGTTTTGTTTTGTTTTTGAAACAGAGTCTCATTATGTAGCCTAGGCTGGCTCCTCCCATGCTCAGTTTCCCAGTGCCCAGGGCCTCAGTAAGGCATTTCTGTGAAAACACTATCACTGAGCTACTCCACAGAATTTAAAAGAGTCATTTGCCAGATTAACATACATTCATCAGGACTCCCAAACCACTGTGCCAGGTTTGATGTGAGGCATGGTTTCTAGCTGCCAGAACCTTTCAGTTGACTAGCTGAGCTAACGTGGAGCTTGAAACACAGAAATGTTGGGTGCAGACACAAGTTTATATGTTCCCCCTCAAGCAGCCGCTGCTCTTGGCAGATGAGGCTAGCGCTGGATCTCCGGCCTTTAGTGCTTACACAGTAGCATGGAGCAGTGGGTTCAGTTCCCAGCACAGCACAGACTAGGTGTGGGAGCATTCGTCTCTAATCCCAGAACTTGGGAGGGACGTAAATTCTAGGTCATCCTCAGCTACATCGTGAATTAGAGTCCAGCCTGGGATACTCAAGACCTACTGTAGCAGTACACTGTGGATCAGTGGAGCACAAATAATAAAACCCAGACACAGAAATAGAGGTTCAACCTGAAAACCAGAAAACCAAAGCAGCCAAAGTCACTAAAGAATTCTTACGTTTACCAAGGCTGGGTGACTGCAAGCTAAGCAGACTCAGCCTCTCTCTCCTCCCATTTTATATTCCCTCTAGTGCTGGGATTAAGGGCCTGTGACTCTGTAGGACTGGGATTAAAGGTGTGAGCCACCACCACCTGGAGTTGTTTCTGTCCAGGGTGACCTTGAACTGTTCTGGATTTGTGTAGCTCAGGGTGGCCTTGAACTCACAAAGATCCCTTTGACTCCACCTCCCAAATCCTGGGATTAAAGGTATATGTTACCATTGCCTGACGTCTAGTGGTTTTAGTTTTGTTTCTGGTCTTCAGGCAAGATTTACTCATAGGTAAAGGTGCTTGTTGTCAAGCCTGAAGATTTGAGTTCAATCCCCAGGACCCACATGGTAGGAGAGAGCCAATTCCCTCAAGCAATTTGGATGTGATTAAAAATTAAATTAAAATAAAAGCCAAGGGCTGGGGACATATCGCAGTGGTAGAGCACAGGCTTAACACTCAGTGGGTTCAGTATCCAGCACCAAAGCCAATCAATCAGCTCAGTAAAATAAGAGAAAAAAAAAGCCAAACAGTGGTGGTTCACATCATGAATCCCAGCACTCAGAGGCAGAGGCAGGCAGATCTCTGTGAGTTCGAGGCCAGCCTGGTCTAAAGCGCTAGTTCCAGGGACAGCCAGGACTGTCACACAGAGAAACCCTGTCTCAAAAAACCAACCAACCAACCAAACAAACAAACAAACACTACAGAAGCTGCCCAGCTACAGTTAGACACAGCTATTTGGTAGGCTGCAGCAGAACTGCTTTTGGCTGGGAGTTGAAACTAGTTTGGGCAACAGATTAGCATCCCAACTCAAACAAACCAACTAAACATAGTACTTAATTTTGTATTAATTATAGCATTTTTTTAACAAATATATTTCAAGAATACTATCTTCCTACGTAAGCACAGGAATCATAGAATCAACTTATTAAGTTCTACCTGAAAACTCAGAGAAACTATTGAAAAAACTGGGTTGAGATTGCTAAATTCTTCCACAAATGTTAGATGCAAAAAAAAATAAAAAAACCCATCATGATGTGCGGCCTGCTGTGCTGTGCTGTAAATAACTCGTCACCTGCACAGCACAGCTAAAGCGCACAGCCTACGCTAGAGCACTGAACATGTGAGCAAAGCAAAACGATACTTCTCCAGCCATTAGCCTGCACACCACAGCGAAACATGCCAAAACTCATCAACAGAGACAAAGCTAACATGTCGGGTGGGTAGATGAGGTAGGGGGAAGAATTTGTAGATAATTTAATGCTGTATTATCTCAAAATATTTCCCCTAATAGCTCCAAAGGGAAGAACAGGATGTATTAGAGAAAGGGACAACTTAGCCGAGATGTGCATCTAAATTAATATAACCTGTAAAGAGAGGACAGAACTGACTCCACAAAGTTGGCTTATAAAACATGTACACATAAATAATACACACACACACCACACACACAAGTAAATTAATACTACCTATAAGGACCAAATAGATATGTTCTTCCAAATATCATATATCAACATCATTTATGCAGCATGATACTTAAACAAAAAATTTGAGTTTGATGATTACTTATTTTGAGGCAAGGTCTTGCTACATAGTGCTGGCTGGTTTGGAACTTGCTATGCAGAGCATGGTAGGCTCCAACTCACAGAATCAGCCTGACTCTGCCGCTGCCTCTTGAGTGTTGAGGTTAATGGCATACACACCACCACACCTAGCTAAAATTTGAATTCTATCTTAGGAAAATATTAGGTAAACCAAAATGGGAGGGCAGTTTAAAAGAACTAGCCAGCACCCTTCCACACTGCCAGTGTCAGCTGGCAAATGGGCCAGCAGGGAAAGGGGGCTGCCAAGTCTAGTTCTACTCTCGGTAGGAGTGAGCTGACTCACACAGGTTGTCCTCTGACCTCTGTGAACACTGCACATGTGCCCCTCACCTCCTCACATTCATACATACAATAGAAATATTATAAAAACAAACAAAATCACTTAGGAGGCAAAGGCAGGCAGGTTTCTGTGAGTTCGAGGCCAGCCTGGTCTACAGAGTGAGTTCCAGGACAGATTCCATAGCTACCGACTGAGAAGCCCTGTCTCGAAAAACAAAACAAAACCAAAAGAAAGAAGAAACGAAAAAAAAAAAAAACCAACAAAAAAAAGAAAAAAACCCCAAACAACCAAATAAAACTTGTCAACGCCACAAGAGACGAGGGAGTTGTGGTAAAGTTTTAGACTAACAACAGAGAGGATAAGTGTAGACTTTGGATTTTGAACACAGCAGACAACTACATCTTGAACATTACTGATTAAACTGTAAGATAGAGAATAAACTTGAGCATTATTTCAATATTTAATCCTCTAATTTTTACTTTTGAAACAGGCTCTTCAGTGGGCAACCCTGGTTAAACTGACTTTGCTGTGCAGACAGGGCTGGCCTTAGGGTTGCAATGATCTCGTCACCTTCTCCTCCCAAGTGCTGCGACTTTTCTGTTGTTGTTGTTGTTGTTTAAATTAAAGCTATAGTAGTTATGCAAATCCTTACTCTTAAGGAATATGCATTTAAATACTAAGGGGCGAGGGGACATGGCATATTATATACTCTCCAATGGAGGGAAATGGGTACAAAAGGGGTACAAGAGAGAGAAGCAGAGGATGAAGTAAATACAGAGATGTCAGAAACCAGTGAATCTGAATAAACAGTATATAAGAATATTTCTGCACTGTTCTTAAACTCTCCTGTTGCATTTTAAATTATTCCAAAAATAAAAAGTTAATCACATGAATCCAATACAAAAAACAGGCCTTCTTTTCCATCTAAGAATATGTGTGAAGTCGTGAGCAGAGTAAGGGAAAGGAAAACAAACTGCTTGTTAAAACTCATCAGGTGACCCAGTGCTGACCTTTGAGGAGTCAGAGTCAGGTGTGGGGGTGCAGGCCTATAATCTCTGCACTTGAGGAGCTGAGGTATTAGAATAACAATGTGAGGCCAGCCTGAGGTGCATCCTGCAGAACTGCAGCCTTGGGCTGTGAGTAGGCACTCACCTCACCCGGCATTGTTGAGGGACACAACCATTTCTCCAACAACATGTCCCAAATTTTCTCCAAATTAATTTCATTGACTTCGGCTATTTCTTTAGCTGCTGCATGAATATCTAAGATCATCGAGATAAAAAAGTACAAAAGTGAAAACTCAGGGAGTCAGAACAGCAGCTCCTTCCTGGAACGAAAGAATGAAGCTTTGTCCCACCAGGATAATCTTTGCCAGATGCAGTGCGAAGTCTTTCACTTATGCTGGGATGTTCATAGAGGCTCACGATGAGGTGTGCTGGCTTTCCTACCACTCTTAGATATTCTGGAACATTCAACTTGTAGGCTATGAGCACGGCTTCAGTTCCTGAGCGCCGAAACTGGAGATAAAGCTTCTTCTGAAAGGCTTGGGCCTTCTCACATGTCTCATCCTTTAAAAAAATTCCAAAGGGAGAGAGAGCCTGCTGTAAACATTTCAAGGGAGGTGACACTTCATCTTTAGTGACCATGGACCCTCCCTGCTGTAGCTGCACCCTCGTGCACCATCATTGGCAACTGTAGGCTCTCTTCTCCTCTCTAGGTACTGGGGTAAGGGGTGGGGATAAAACAGTTGTTAAGCAACCATGGCTCAGACTCACCTGAGATGGGATGTTTTGTAGCCATCTTTCAGCCAGATACAGACAGAATTTCAAACTAGTCATCTTGAAGGGGCCTGGAAGGACAAAGGTTTGTGAGCAAATCTAAATCCTCTAAGACAACACAAGTGACCAAAGCAGCAAAAACTTTAAAATTATAAGTGAACACCCAATAAAAATAGAAGAGGGAAATGGGACTGCAGGATACAAAATCAAAAGCTACAGAGATCCTTCCTCAGCTTCCAGTCCATTCCCAGTTCCTTACTGAGTTTCCTATATAATACTATCCACACTGTCTTTTCAAACCTTTTCAAACAAGCTATAAATGGGCCTGAGAGATGTTTTTCATAGGATAAGGCTTGGGCAGCTCCTGACAAATTCTCTAAACACTGGCGAAGACCAGGACCTTCCTGTCAGTTCCTAGCTGATGAGGACTGGAAAATGAGAACAAAGACAGGCAGAACACTTGCCTCGCATGTACAAAACACTAGACAGATCCCCGGCACTGCAAAAAAGGACAAACCAGAAACCCAAGCTATCAGGAAGCACCACAAGGCCTACAAGCGGGTCCTTTGCACCTTCTGGGACTTCCTGGGTGAGACTGATGGCGATGGCAACGGCCCACTCCGGGTTGACTATGGACAGCAGGTACGACTCGATGGTCTGTGTGAGCCTATCTACTTCCTTGCTCAGCAGGGCTGATGATTTGGCTTGTGCCAACTTCAGGAGCTTTGGTTTCAGTTTTTTTTCAAAAACGTGTTTGGCGGTAGACATGTAGAGAGTATCTAGGGAGAACTTCAGAAGAGAGGAGAGTAGCGGTGAGGTGGCAAGTAGTGCAAGCCCCCGGCCAGGCTCAGGGGGGACAGAGACAAGAAGGTCCTGTGGAGGCTCCACTCATTACCTTCATTAGCTTAGAAATTAAGAGCAGAGTTGGAAGCGACTCTTCACTGAGCTCTGAGGCTGGAAAGGAAAGAAGGACATGACATGTGAGAAAAAAATTGGTTGGTTATTTAGTAAAACTCCTAAGTAGTTAATGAACATACAGAGAATTTTCCAGAAGTTCTGTGCTGTGCCAAATAATATTAGGTGAAAAGGCAGTCTAGCCTGGGCAGCTGGTGGTAGAGTTATCACGTGCTCCAGCATGTATTGGTATTCGAGGTCCACTGGGGGAGATATTCTTTTGTATGACTTCAAGTGTCTCAGAAGATTCAGAGCCTGTGTGGAAATGAGCATGAGACCTGTAAGAGTCACCCTGTCCTGTAACATCTGCACTACGTGCACTGCCAATCCCTCCTAAGATTTTCTAGGCTCAGTGGCACTTGTTACCATGCCTGTCAACCTGACCTCACACATACACGTGGTAGCACATGTATGTGTCTGAACACACACACACACACACACACAATCAGAACAAAGTACATTTCTAATTTTCCTTGTATAGTTGTCTCCTAAAGCAAGCAACATAAACATTAGAGATATCATACTCAGAGGAACTGAGGGTACCATCTAGCTCAGAGAATAAGACTTGGGCAGTTCTGGACAAACTCTTCAAATAATTTGGGGCAGAAATCAAAAAACATTGAAGTTGAAAGTTTTCATCCTTACTCAACTTATTTTTGAGGTGGACCCTATTATGTTTCCCAAGCTAACTCGAAAAATCTTCCACCCATATAGTAGATAGAAAGTGACCAGCCAGGTGTGGTAGCAAACGCCTGTAATCCCAGTACTGGAGAGGTAGAGATGGAAGACCAGGACATTCAAGTTCAAACTTGGCTACATAATGAGTTTGAAAATTGCAAGCTGGGAAGGTAATGGTGCACACCTTTAATCCAAGCACTCTGGAGGCAGAGGCAGGTGGATCTCTGTGAGTTTCAGGCCATCTGATCTACACAGTAAGTTCTAGTACAGTTGGTGCTACACAGAGAAACCTTGTCTTGGAAAAAAAAAAAAAAGGAAGGAAGGAAGGAAGAAAAATGGCTTGAGCTTTATGAGATCCTGTTCCAAAAAAAACCAAATCCACAGGCAGGTAAGATGTCTCAACAGTGCTTGCTATGCAAGTCTGACAGCCTGAGTTTAATCCCCCAAACCCATGCAAAGGGTGAAGGAAAGCGGTGACTCCCTTTGACTCCCATGTGGTGTGCATGGTACTGGTACACCCACAATCACACACAGACATCACTGTGTGTGCGAGCACGCACACACACACACACACACATACACATACACACATTTAATAATGTTTTTTAAAAATGGAAAAAGCAAAAATAATTAATAAAAATAATAAATGAATTAAAGAAAACTAGGGGTTGTTTTAGGGATAAATTGGTAGAGGACTAGGGGGTAAATGTGATCAAATTACACTGTATTCATGTATAAAATCTTTCTTTCTTTCTTTCTTTCTTTCCTTCCTTTTCTTTTTCTTTTTCTTTTTCTTTTTGATTTTCAAGATAGAATTTTTCTGTGTAACAGCTCTGGCTGTCCTGGAACTCACTTTGTAGACCAGGCTGGCATTGAACTCATAGAAATCCGCCTGCCTCTGCCTCCTGAGTGCAGGGATTGAAGGTGTGTGTCACACCTCTGCCCAGCTGAAATTCTTAAACAATTAAATATATTACATTTAAAAAATAAAACTATTAAAAATTAAGTTCAGAATCTAAAGGGAGATCAAAGAATAACCCAGAAAGAACCCAGATCATATTCTTAGTATTATAATAATTATAATAAAATATCACCATAATAAACCAAAGCACAGAGATGAGTTTTCAAGGTTTAAAATACTTCTATACCTGATTAACGTTCACACTGGTTATCTTTTCATTAGCTTGTTCTATAACTTTCAGTACAACTTCAATCATTTCATAATTATACGGATCCAGCTGCGAAAAGGCAGAAATATGTCAAAACGTAAGACGCTGTCCCACTCATATACGCCTATTTGGAAATGTTCATCGGTACAAATAAGAAACACAAGCTCAGCACGCACCCAAGACCCGACTGCCCTCCACAGACCAACTCTCACCTCTAAAACTCCTTTACTAGGCTAAATACCCACAGCTAAAATGTCTCGAAACATACTTTAAAAAGCTGTACAAGGCAGTGCTATTTTAGAGAAAACAGGACTAAATACACAAAAAGGATAAACACATGGTCAACTTCTCAGTCTTGTGAAGAGTTTGAAACTGAAGTTCCATTTGTTCTACATATGATAGAAATGAGAAGAGGAGGGCTACCTCGGAAATGCTCTAACTACAACGTGGGCCTTCATGTCTGAGGCCCTTGAAGAACTCTTAGCCTTAACCATACTCCTAACACAAGGGTTAACTGGGTGGTATCTGCACAGGTTTACAAAAAGACAAGTATTCTCTTTGCGCCTCCTTTCTGCCCACACAGCATTTTCTAATTTTTAAATGCCAACTAAAAGTACATAATTATCAAAGTGGGAAGTGGGTTCATCATACCTAGGAGCAAGTCTATAATTCCAGCTGACTTACAGACTGAAATTCATCTTATAGTCTGATAACCTCATTTCTCCTGTTTCCTACCTTCCGACCTCCCAGTCAAACTACCTCTTAACTTAAAAATACCAAATGGTAGAAAATTTCATTAAAACACACACACACACAAAAGGAAAACACACATTCAATGTAACTGTTGATAATACTGAAATGTATGGTTTAAACTTTTATTAATGAAAGGCTGGTCAAATGCAGTGTCCCCTCCAGCAGTGCGTACTACACAGGACAGGTAATGGGCCAGATACTTATTATGGAATGGCACTACAATAAGCTATTAACATTTACCCCACTCCTGAGAGCAGAACCCACAGGAAAATTTCCCTTTGGAATATATACTTTCTTTCTCACATGATTCTTTTCTTTTTAAATGTTTATTTATTTATTTATTTATTAATTATGTATACAAGATTCTGTCTGTGTGTATGTCTGCAAGCCAGAAGACGGCACCAGACCTCATTACAGATGGTTGTGAGCCACCATGTGGTTGCCGGGAATTGAACTCAGGACCTTTGGAAGAGCAGGCAATGCTCTTAACCACTGAGCCATCTCTCCAGCCCCTCTCATATGATTCTTTGACAAAGAATGCTTGCTATTTAAAAAAATCTGAGTAGGGTCGCCAAATCTGACAATCTGAGTTCAACCCCTGGAACCCACATGGTAGAAACAGAGTTCCGTGTACGCAGTCATCTGACCTCACACATGCTGTGATGAGCATACCCCGCAAGAGATGCAAAATAAATAAATGTAAGATGAAAACAAGCAAAACTGAAAAAATAAGCATGGTGGCATACACCTGTAATCCCAGCAACTGGGAAATAGAGGAAGGAGTTCACAGTCACCCCTGGTCACACAGCAAGTTCCAGGAGAGTTTAGACTACCACTTGAGACCATCACAAAAAGTCACATATTGAGGAAAAACAAACAAAACAACTCTGGTGGAAAATGCTACTTTATTTTGAGGGGAGAAAAGAAGGTAAGAAAGACAGGAGGGAAATGTACTAAATAGATTGCTGTGTGAAAATAAAGAACGTAAGACTCGAGAGAGCACTCCGTGCTTGGAAACCACTCTGTGCTGGTTTCCCTGCACTCATGCCAGGCAGCTTAAGCCAGTTACAGTTGCCAGTTCCTGGTAAACTTAAGTCTTTTGGGGTGACCAGTACCCACACACACAGAGGCAGGTAGGCAGACAGACAGACAGACAATTTAGCAGAATGTGGTGGCACACCTATAATCCCAGCACTAGAGAGGTAGAACCAGAAGGCTCAGGAGTTTTTTCTTCTTTTTCTTCTTCTTCTTCTTTTTTTGTTTTTTGTTTTTTGTTTTTTGAGATAGGGTTTCTCTGTAGCTTTGGTGCCTGTTCTGGAACTAGCTACTGTAGCCCAGGCTGGCCTTGAACTCACAGAGATCCACCTGCCTCTGCCTTCCAAGTGCTGGGATTAAAGGCGTGTGCCCCCATTGCCCGGCGTAAAAGATTAATTAATTAATTAATTAAGGATGAGGAGAGTGGGCAACCAGAGGTGCCCATTTCCTCACTCACCTACCTTGTAAAGGATCTGACTAAGACTGATCACCAAATCCTTTGTGCTTGCCAGTAAGGGAACTGTTTCAGTGGCTTTCGCCAGGAGTCTGGAATGCTGCTGCTTTGTGGCCTCCGTGCTGGCATCACCCTGGCTCTGATTGTTAGTGTTGTGGAGCAGGGTTTCAATGAACAGCTGAAGGGCTGCGTCCGAGTCCAGCTGAAAGGTGCTGAAAGGAGCGGTCAGTTACAGGCTGATCTCCAGGGTGTGCATGCTAAGCAAGGGCTCCTGTCACTCAGGGAGCCGCATAGTCACAAGGAGTACGCATCATCAAAGCTAAATACTGCCTTTTATTTATAAAGGGGTCCTGGAAATTGCGGCTAGAATCAGGCTTGGGGTAATCTAGATCACAATGTCTGGTTCAATTATTGGCTTTTCAAATCACGTAGTCTAGCTGGTAATGCCAGCCACTGCGATCAAGAGTTCAAGGTCGTCCTTAGCCACACAGGGAATTCTTGGCTAGTCTAGACCTATTTCACACACACACACAAATAAATTATATAATTAAAAAAAAAAAGACCTTGGCCAGTATAGATAAAATAACAAATGAACACCTCCTCAGACCCTTAGAATGAGACAGTGATCCTTTAGTTTGCCACGCATAGTAAACAAGATATGAAGCAATGCTTTAATCACCATCACAGTCAAGCAGGTCAGTGGTGGTACACGCCTTTAACCTCAGCACTCGGAAGGCAGAGGCAGGCGGATCTCTGTGAGTTCGAGGCCAGGCTGGTCTACAGAGTACAGCTAGGACAGGCTCCAAAGCTACACAGAGAAACCCTGTCTTGAAAAAGAAGCAAACAAAAAGAACCATCACAGTTAATTCCCCTGACATTCTAAATGCCAGCTGGGCCTGGTGCAGAGGTGGTTCACATCTGTAATCCCTCTGTTTAGGAGGCTGACTTGTCAGGATCACAAATTGGAGGCCAGTTTGAGTGACATAAGGAGTTCCAAACCAGTCTGGACCAGAACAACAAGAACCAAATGAAAAAATTTAAAAGTCAACTGAGTTAGTTCACATGGATTGCCTCGGGCAAAGTGTCACTATCAATACAAATGATCAAGGCCTTTGCTGAATGACTGAAACAAACTACTGTTACCATGGCTACTTAAATTGCAGTAAAGGGAACAGTTACATGAAGCAGCACTCAGAAGCCCACTGGGATCCAACTTTGTACAAAATGGCAGACATACCCCACTAACGTTTGAAGTTCTTAAAACTAAAGAGTCAGTGCCATGCAGAGCTCTGGGCAGCTTTTAGTCCTTGACTGCAGCCTCAGCATAGAGAGAGCCAGAATCAAAACTCTTGTCCCCAAAGGGAGGAAGGACAGACTAGATACTTGGCTGTTGAAAGAATATGCCAAGCAGCTACTATCAGTAATTCTGGCACTGGGGATTGGGACAGTGCGGGCAATGTGCTTGAGGAGATGCATTTGATCCCTAGCACAAAACAAAAGCAAAGAGACTCAGATCTAAGCTGGCATAATGATATGCACCCATGATCCTAGCACTGGGGAGGAAGGCAAGATGGTCAAGAGTTCAAGACCAACCTCAGCTACATAGCAAATTTGAAGCTATGGGTTACATGAGATCCTAGATCCAAAAACAAACAAACAAAACAACAATAAACCCCCCAGAATCCACTTATCTATCACAAGTCAGAGAGGAGCAAGAACCTTCACTATCTGAGAAGCAGACTTATCATTTGGCTGACCATGACCATCTCACATAGTTCACCCCATCTTTGGCTCCTCACTTTGTCCATGTATCCATGTTGTTCCCACAGGTAGAAGGCATACTGGACTCAGAATATCCCCACGCTCCTCTCATTATAGGAGTCATCCATATGAATTCTATATTAAATACTGAGGATTTCAGGGCTCCTCAGTTTAGACCTGCTGAGTCAAGACTGACAGGGAGAAAAAAAAATCCAGAAATCGATATACATATTTTTTTGATTCAGGATTACACTATGTAGCTCAGGCTAGTCTTGAACTTGTGATTTTCTTGTCTGAGTGTAGAAATATAGGTGTGAGACATAATACCAGCTCAGAGCAGAGTTCTGTATTTTCTATCACAGGCTCGGATTATCATCTGAGTGTACGGAAAACAAAGAGGTCTTACCAGATAACTCAGTCTGGCGTTGTGTGTGCTCAGGCCCACCACAGAAAAAGAAAACAGAGGTCTACAGGCTGCAGGGATACAGCCTTGACTACTCTCTTACCAAGCGAGCGCTGCAAGCTGGCTAAGTCAACAGCATAGATGACATCAACATTTAAAGATTACCTGCAATATTCCAGAATGAGGCTTAAGTCCATATCTGTGTTATTAACAAGAGCTTTAAGGAGGTCTTTCTTGGTGAGGAAATTTTGTCTGAAAGCACACTGAAAAGAAATCTAGAGACAAAGAAGACAAAATGAAAAGAACTGAAAAGTATCAGAAATAGGGCAACATCACAACACGCCTTTTTACTTTACTATTATTATTATTATAGAGACACATTTTCTACAGCTCCTCCAAACTTTATTTTTAAGTTTATTTACCTATTTATTGTATGCATGCATGCCCCTGTGTGTGTGTGTGTGTGTGTGTGTGTGTGTGTGTGTGTGTGAGTGAGTGTGTGTGTGCCTGCTGTAGCTAGTTTATGGAGGTCAGAGGATAACTTGTGGGAATCAGTTCTCTTACAATGTGGTTCTAGGGATGAAAAATTCAGGTCCTGAGGCTTGGTGGTAAGCATCTTTTCCCACTGAGCCATCTGGCTAGCCCTAAATTTTATTTTTATCATGCTGTTCAACCAACCACCACTGTGAACCCTGGGGAATCTTTGCCACTCCATCAGGGAAGCCTGGTTGTTAGTGTTAGGGAAACTGGCTCCGCTGCTGCACAGGAATCAAGTTTCAAAACACACAGCATTTTGGCAATGTTCACCTTCCTCATAAATGATCCATTTGCAAATAAAATGTTTTATGTCTTATTTTATAACCAAAACTGGCCTCAAATTCACCATCCTCTTGCTTTAGCTTCCCAAGTACTGGGGTGACAGGTATGTGTCAATGCTAATCCTTAATAATATTTTTAGCCAAGAAGGGACAGTAGCATGTATTTGAAATCCCTGTTACTCAGGAGGCATAACAGGAGGATCTGTTTAAACCAAGTCCAAGCCAAGAGCAGCATAGCAAAATCCTACTTCCAAAAGAAAACAACAAAAATCTAGTAACTAAGTCGGGCGGTGGTGGCACACGCCTTTAACCCCAGCACTCAGGAGGCAGAGGCAGGTGGATCTCTGTGAGTTTGAGGCCAGCCTGGTCTACAAGAGCTAGTTCCAGGACAGGCTCCAAAGCTACACAGAGAAACCCTGTCTCGGAGGGAAAAAAAAAAAAAAACCTACTAACTAAACAACAGATGATGTAAGACTTCAGGTAAGTCTGAGAGTATAAATGTCAGAAGGTACTAGACATACATCTATAAAGGAGAGCTAAACCCGGGGAAAGTTATCAGGCTTTTCCTATCATTATTAAAGGAAATATCAAAAAAGAAATAACACAAAAGACCCCTGTTTCTTTATAAACCCCAAAGCAACGGTCAACAAGATCTTTGTCTTATAATCTCAGAGTAGATAACCTTCAAGACAGATTTAAATAAAAGCACTATGAATACTTACACCAAGTTTACCAAGACGAATACCCCACTGAGCATCAATACTGATTTCATGGAACCGACGTCCTGTTTCAATATCCTGATAGAGATTTGCCAGGTGAAAGCCCACTAAAGATAATGCCTAAAAAGTTAAAACAACATAAAAAAGTATTAGTTCTAATTAATTTTAGATAAAACTCAGAAAGGAGGGAGGAAAACTCAAAGCCAGGTCCAGTAGCACCTGTGTAATCCCAGCACTGGGGAGGCTTGTTGAGAGGTTAAGAGCACCCTGGGCTAGAGAGTGTCAGGGCAGACAAGCTACACAAAGACCCTGTTTAAGAACAGAAAACTCATAACCTTAGGCTGAGGACATGGCCCAGCTTGTGTGCACCCTGGGTTCAATCCTGAGTTCCCACATTCCCTAAACCCTATACACTTTTCTGTGACAAGAGTGTAGACCACTATATACTGGCTTGCTTGGTTAGTACTCCTTTTTAAAAGATTTATTGTGATTTTAAGGATTTTTATTATTCCTTCAAATTACGTGTCTCTCTGTATGTATGTACACCCGTGTACAGGTGCTCAAGGATGCCACAAGCATCAGATTCCCCTGGGACTGGAGTTACAGGGGCTTGTGAGTTGCTCAATGTGGGGGTACTGGGAACCGAATTCCAGAGTTCTGGAAAAGAGGTATGCATTATTGACCCTTGAGCTACCTTTTCAGCCTCTGTTTTCTCTATGTGTGTATGTCTGAGTGTGTGCCACAGGTGTGCAGGTGCCTGCAGAGGCTGGGGAGCGTGTCAGATTGTCTGGAGCTAGAGTCAAGACAGCTGTGAGCTGCCTGGCATTGCTGCTGGGAACTGAACTTGGACCTCTGAAAAGCAGCAACTACTCTAACTGCTGAGTCCTCTCTCCAGCAACACCCCCACACATAGACTTTTTTTGGAGGCAGGGTCTCAGGTAGCCCAAACTAGCCTCTCATTTACTGTGTGTCTGAGGACCTTGAACTTCTGAGCCTCTTACCTTTACTTCCCAAGTGCTGTGACTACAGGCATGCACCCACACTTTGCTAGATCAGCACTCCACCAGCTGAGCTACATGACTCACCCTCAGTCATTACTTTTACATAGCATCATAGCTTTTTGCATATCATAAATTTAGTCTACCTTTCCTTCACAATAAAAGAATAATTTTAGGCCAACCTGGGTTAACCACAAAATTTAAAAAAAAAAAAAAACCAACCAAACAAACAAAAAACAAAAAACAAAAAACCCCGACCAATCAGAATAACTCCAAGATGAGTTATATGGCTTTTAAACCCAACCTACATAAAAGCCTTGCTCTGGGGTTCAGGGTTTCAGAGAAAAGGGTGAAGTTCTAAGGCTGCACAAAGGTTTGTGTGGAGCTAGGACAACCCTGGCTGCCATTCTTCAAGAACCACCCACTTTTCTTGAAACCGTTCTGTCACCAACCTAGAACTTGCTTAGTAGGCGAGCTAGCCAGTAAGCCCAGGACCTGCCCAGTTCTGTCCGCCTGTGCCCCCACACCTGCCCCATCACTGGAACTACAAGTGCCCACCATCACACTTGTTTGTTCTTTTGTTCTTTTAGTGTGTGTTGAGGATCAAACTCAGATCCTTCTACTTGAGCAGCAAACTTCACAAACAGCTATTTTCTCAGCCCACATATGGACTAATTTATCTGTATTTTATGTATGGGAGTGTTTTGCCCGTATATGTGTGTGTGTATATATATATATGTCTGTGCCCACGGCACTTAAATTCCCTGAGACTGAAGTTACAGGCCGTTGTTAGCTGCTAGCTGTCACGAGGATGCTGGGAAAACAGTATCCAGGTCCACCGGAAGAGCAGCCAGTACTCTGAATTGCTCAGCCATCTCTTCAGTCCCTTTTTCCCCCCAGCTCTGGATGCCTCTGCTTTCCAAGAATATTGGAATCAAAGGTGTACATCACCATGCTTGACCACATACATAGGTTTAAATATTTCATTTTGTTTTTCAAGACAGGATTTCTCTGCGTATTCTTGCTATTCTGGAACATGTTCTGTAGATCAGGCTGGCCTCCATTAGAAATATCTGCCTCCCAAGTGATGGGATGAAAGGCAAATGTCACCACACCCAGTTATAGCTATTTTGTTGTTGTTTGTATTTAGTTTTTAAAGATTATTTAGTTTTTTTTAAGAGATATTGCCAGGAGTGGTGGTGCACCTTTAAATCCAGCACTAATAGAGACTAGCCTGGTCTACAAATCAAGTTCCAGGACAGTCAGGGCTATACAGAGAAACCCTGTCTCAGAAAAAAAGAAAGAAAAAGAAAAACAGAAGGAGGGAGGCTATCTTAACTCTTTAAGCAAGGCTTGTCACCAGTATGTCACCAATCGAGCATAGATGGGTTGAGACCATATGAAACAGATCACCATTTCTGCTAAACAGTTGAAAAGTTCTAGCTAGCAAAGTCCTGCACTCTGTCCCCCAAACCTTTAACACGTCACCAGGAGCAGGCTCCCATGCTCAGGGCATACCAGAATTTTGTCGTAGTTCTGCCACGCTTTATCTATGAGCTTCCAGAGGTTTTCAAACACATCCTTTTGAGGTAAGAGAGTGCAGTAAGCCAAGGCCAAGTCCAGATCCACCAGGCGACAGCTAAACACCTGTAGGAAGAAAGCATCATAGGTAAACAGAAGGAAGGCCCCTCGGTTCAACTCCCCCGCTGAGGGTTGAGCCCTCCAGAAAGAACAGCCTTTCCGGAGTTAACAGGGAAGCAGCTCTAACACGGTTGCTAAAGGCACATTTGGCCAGGACTAGAAATAGGAGAGCAGTCTCAGTGAGCTCTGCGGGGCACAGAAGTCTTCCTTCTCCCACCAGCTGACGTCAGTCTCTGAAATCACCCATGAACCCTCCTTTGCCTCCTTAGTTACCGAACCCACATTTTAGCAAGCCAAGAAATCAGAAGGAACCAAAACACATCTACCACATCTTCCCATCGGCAAATCTACCCCACCCTCTGGATCTGAACCAATACGGCTGTGAGCTTTGCAACAAAGCCGTGTAGTCCCTGACAGACTGTGTGTGGAACAGTGGTCCCATAGGTGATGCTGCTGCTGCAGCCATCTTAGCTCATGGAGGTTTACACCATGCAGTCTGTACCAGTCTGTACCACTTCACCTACACGCATCAGTCACCACTACCTATTAGAATGTCCCTCCCTTTCACACATCACTGGATTCCATCTCCAGCATCCTCATCTACCCAAGGGCTCGCTCTTGGCAGAGTCCTCTAACTTACAACTATTTCTCTTTTCTCTGCTGACTCAATGTTCTCTGTCTAAAAACAAAACAAAATAAATGCCAAGCTCTGGAGAACTCTAAAGAGAAAGATGCAGTGCTCCACAACACCATTCTGTACCTTAAAGTATTGGTCCCAGATAAAAGCTGGATAAAAGATGATTACTAAAAGCAACACCAGGACTTGGCCTTTAAAAAAAAATTATATTGATGGGCAGTGGTGGTGCACGCCTTTAATCCTAGCACTTGGGAGGCGGAGGCAGAAGGATCTCAGTGAGCTTGAGGCCACTACAAAGTGAGTTCCAGGACAGCCAGAGCTGCTACATAGAGAAACCCTGTCCTGAGGGGAAAAAAAAAAACCCAAAAACTATATGTATATGTAATAATTTTATGTATGGGTATTTTGTCTGCATGAATGCATATACATCGTATGTGTGCAGCATTTGCAGAGACCAGAAGAGGGCATCAAATCCCTTGGAACTGGAGTTACAGACCCTTGTGAGCTGCCACACAGGTACTTGGAATCATATCCTGGACTTTTCTGCTCTAAACAGCTGAGCAATCTCTTCAGCCCCAAGACTTGGCCCCCTTTTTAAAAAATGTCCACATAGAAAATGTTTCAGCCTTGCAGGCATATCTCTGTAGCAAGAACTCATTGCGTCTCTAGTGGCAGGAAAGCAGCCTCAGCATTCACAGATAACAAACCAGCATGGAAGTTCTAGAAAACCTTTATTTATAAAAGTTAATAGCTGGTAGTCTGCAGGCTCATTAAGTATATGAATTAATCTAGATCTTGTACCAAAACACATGATTGACAAAAGAGACGAAATTAAATTAGAATGTGGGTATTAAATTAGCACAAATTTTTATGCTACTGTGAAATTTAGTGATGGAGAAATCTGCACTGTCAGTAAACAAGAGAACATCTTTCCCCAAAGGAGAGAAACACTGGACACTTAAGGGTAAGGAGCCTTATATGCTGGGCATGGTGGTGCACACCTTTAATACCTGCACTTGGGAGGCAGAGGCAGGTGGGGCTCTGTAAGTTTGAGACCAGCATGGTCTATAAAGTGAAGTTCTAGTATAACCAGGGCTATGGAGAGAGATTCTATCTCAAAACGATCCTCCAAAAGAACCTTATGTATGATGAGGGAAAAAAAACTATTGCAAATAATAGAAAAAAAGGAAAGCTTACCATTAAGTAACATATCAATAAAGAGTGTGCTGTAACTGCTAGTATTATCATTACACTTTTCTGAACTTTTAAAGCATGTATGAGCACTCATGTGCATATGTGTTCATGAGAGGTCAGAGGAAACTCAGAATGCCCTTCCTTAGGTGTCATACCTCATTTTTTTTTTTTTCTCTTTTTTCTCAAATAGGGTCTCTCATTGGCCTTCAATTCTCTGATTCAGTTAGGCTGGCCTGCCAGAGTCATTGCTATGTGGGGTTAAGGGACACGTGACCTCAAGAAGAGAACTCTGTGGAACTGGTTCTTTCCTTCTACCATTATTTGGGTGTCAAGGATCGAACTCAGGTTGTCATGTTTGCATGGTCATCACCTTTAACACTCTGCTACTCTGTCAGTCCTCAAAGCTTCTTTTTAAAGCATGGTAAGGAGTGCCTATGACCCAGTGCTAGGAAGGCAATATAGCTTGGGCTGTCCCCTGCTTCAGTCTTGTCTGGGGGGCTTACTAATTAATCTGACAAATAAATTGAACCCAAGTGACCAATAAAAAAACAATAATCCTTCCCCTCCAAAAGGCTCTTAGAACGTCTTAAAATTAAAGACTTGTATGTGCCTATGATGCCAGCCCATAGAGAGAGGATCAGGAATTCAAGGTCACTTTTGGCTATACACTAAATTCAAATTTGAGACTAGGTTGTGCCATATAAGACCCTGTTTCAAAGTGGTATTTTTTTCCATTTTTATTTTATCCTATGTGTATTGGTGTTTTGCCTGCGTGTATATCTGTGTGAGGGTATCAGAATCCCTAGAATTGGAGTCACAGACAGTCTTGAGCTGCCACATGGGTACCAGGAATTGAACTCTGATCCTCTGGAAGAACAGCCAGTGCTCTTAACCACTGAGCCATCTTGCCAGCCCTGGGAAATTTTTTTTTCAGACTAATAAATTAGAATTCCTGAAAAGATATCCTGGCATAGAAATAGAAACCGTTAAATAAAGATTTTTAATATCCTTTGGTCCATTAAAAATAAGAAAATCATGTACCAGGCAGTGGTGGTACACGCCTTTAATCCCAGCACTCGGGAGGCAGAGGCAGACAGATCTCTGTGAGTTCGAGGCCAGCCTGGTCTACAGAGCTAATTCCAGGACAGGCTCCAAAGCTAAGGAGAAATCCTGTCTCGAAAAACCAAAAAAGAAAAAAAAAAGAAAGAAATCAAGGGGAAGAAATGGATTAAGATTCATTACAGTTTCATCCATGTTCAATAAGGTATCATTTACATAAACTACAGAACAACATAGCAACAATGTATGGCAATCACATGGGCTCTTACAGCTTCTGAATGGAAGAACACATCAAATACTACATGACTGGCTCAAAACAAACCAACCAACCATAAATACTCACTTTCTGCAGGAGTGTTGTAGTACTTCCTCTGATAAATGTGGTGGACTTTTCTTTCAATTCCATAACAATTTGCCTTGAGTTCGTCAATGTAGTCTCACCAAGTAACTTTCAGAAAAGAACAGAAAAACTTTTAGGTTCAATTTGATGTATTATTCTGAAAATTGAACTTGGGAGACAGAGGCAGGTACATCTTTGTAAGTTCAAGGTCAGCCTGGCCTGCAAGATATTCTGTCAAAAAAAAAAAATCCACAAACAACAACAATAATAATAATAAATGCCTGCAACAAAAAACCAAAACCACAACAGACAAATGTTGTATTGAGGTTAGAGTGAAGAATCACCAGGGGAACCTAAAACTTTGACTAATAGTTTCCACATGGTCAGTTCTGAATTTCAGCATTTTCAAAGTGGAGAATTTCAGGCTACTAACAAAAATGTGTGCAAATGTCCCAGGATTTGAGTAGATGCTCAACAAATGTATCCTGCATTTAACAAATAATCATCAATGTCTTTGCAATGAGGCCAACAGGAGATTGGCTTGCCAGAGCTTCTGACACTAATCACCCAAAGTCAAATCATTTATTATTAAAGCCATACCTTTTCACTCAAACTGATACTCATGACGTTTGACATAGAGTGCTGCAGGCAGGTACCAAAGGAACCGACCACGAACCTTAGGGCCAGCTCCCACTGACTGGATTCTTGAAGGTTCTGGAGCAGAGTAGAGATGGAACTTACAATGGGGAGAATAAGGCTGTCTCCTGCAAAGAGAGAAGATGATTTTTTAATAGTTGCAGATTTTAACAATAAAAAGACTCATACGGATATTTACTTATTTATTTAATGTGTATGTATGTGTGTCAGAGTATGTGTGTGTGTGCATTACGGACGTGCAGAAGCCTTTGGGGGTCAGAAGAGGGTTTCAGAGCTGGGCAGTGGTGGTGCACACCTTTAATCCTAGCACTCAGGAGGCAGAGGCAGGCAGATCTCTGTGAGTTCGAGACCAGCCTGGTCTATAAGAGCTAGCTCCAGGACAGGCTCCAAAGCTACAGAGAAACCCTTCCCCCCCAAAAATGAAGAGGGTGTCAGAGTGAACTGCAGTTACAGGGTTGTGAGCCTCTGGATGGGTGCTGGAAAACTGAACCTGGGTCCTCTGTAAGAGCCACCCCCCCCAAAAAAAATGATCACTGTTGTGGGAAACTGCTCCTAGGGATGGCCTACTTCCTCAAAGAGGTAACAGCTGTAGAGATCATTCCCAAAGTCTTGTGAAAGAGTTAACACACGACTGTTAACAAGATTAACACTAAAGAGGAAAATAACTTAAATCCAGTTGGTCATAATATCCATATTTTTTTAAGTTTACATGTTTAAATTATTGGCAGGTTAAGATAAATCACATAATTCTCTGACTTCTGAAAATTTAACAATGAAATTATTAAACAATTACATCAAGAATTTTATGGCAAATTCATATTCAAAATTTCAGTATGTATGAATTTATGCTTTATCTTTGCATTTGCATATTGGTAAAATTATATTATAATATTATACATTTTCTAATTGTAAATACCTTTGCTAGTGGAACAGTATGGCAAACTTCTAGAATCCAAAGGATGTCTTTTGCTTTCTACAACAGAGAAAAAGAAATGAACTAAGACTAAATAACATAACTCTTACAAAGCACCAGACTCAGCTGTTACTGAAATTACAAACATCAATGTTGTAAAGCAGCAAAACAAGTTACAAAACTCAGAGCTGACCATGGGGACACACGTCTGAAATCCCAGCACTTAGGAGGCAGAAAGGTTGCAAGTTTGAGGCAAGCCTGGGCTACACAGTGATATCCCATCTCAAAACCAACCCAAAAAACTAAAACCAACCAACGTAACAAACTAATTAAGTAACTAATTAACAAGAAGCTTAAACTACACATCCAGAATGCTCAGATAAATATACAACCTAATAAGTAGCACCATGATCATGAACTAAAACTTTATACCCAGAAGCCCTTCATAGTCTTCTAAAGTCATGACCCAGGCATGGTGATTCGAATGAGAAACTGCCCTCATAGACTTGGGTATGAGACTCCTTGGCCCTTAGTCAATGGTGCTGTTTGGGAAAGTTGAGCAGGTATAGCCTTGCTGGAGGAACTCAGCCACTGGAGGTAGGCTTTGGATGCCTAAAACCAAGCATCATTTTTTTTTTTCTCTCCGTGCTTCACGGCTGCTTCCGAAGACATGAGTTCTTAGCTTTCTTTCCTTCTCCTTCTCCTTCTTTTTTAAGAGCCTGTCCTGGAACTAGCTCTTATAGACCAGGCTGGCCTCGAACTCACAGAGATCCGCCTCCAGAGTGCTGGGAATAAAGGTGTGCACCACCACTGCCCAGCCAAGCTACCATTCCTGCCACTTGCTGCCATGCCAGACTCTTTAGTCTCTGGAACCATATGCCAGAGTAAAACCCAGCTACCATAAGTTGCTTTTGGTCCTGGTGCTTTATCACAGCAACAGAAAGTGACTTATCCACCATCCCAAAGGGTAACAACTACTCTAACTTTGAATATCATGGCTTAGTGTGAACTCATTTTTTTCCTTGCATAAATGAAATTATATGCAGTATGCATTCTGTTGTACTTGAATCCTTAACATATAAATTTATCTTATTGGATACAGTTCTGGTTCCAAGCATCTATAGCTCCAGTGTTCATAACGCAAAAATAAATAGAAAATGATAAATTGAGATTTACCTTCAATGGGTACCACTGAGGAAATCAGCTCATAGATGAGTGGCAGCACCACCTGCGACTCAAGAACGATTCCATCTTCACTGAAGAAGTCACTGTAGGACCACTCTTCATATGGATCCTTGTGTGTCCCAAAAGTGGCCTAAACAGCAAACCACACAGAGCAGACAGCAGTGGGCACACTGCAACACATACACCCTTCACCAACCGAGTAAGGGAGTCAGGTATGAGAGCCCAACAGCTTATAAAAAAATATTCTTATTAATTTTAATTATTTGGAGGTCTGTATGCATTCATGTGAAAGCCAGAGTGCTGGATTAACTGGAGCTGGAATTGCAGACCGCGGGGAGCTGCCTGAGGTGGTGCTTGCAACTGAAAGCGTGAGAGATGTGTGTGGGTTATATGTAAATGGTACACAGCTTTGGATAAGGGATTTTAGTATCCACAGATCCTGGTTGTCTCTGGGGGAAGGGACAGAATTGGAACCAATTTCTTCTGTGCATACTGAGGGAAAGTTATATTCTAGCATTCCTTTCTTTTTGGTGACCTTGCAAAAATATCACTTTGAATAAATCCTTAAGAAAAGGTCAATATCCAGAGAGGCCCTATATTTCAAAAACCAGTTCAAATCAAAATAAACTATGCCTGGGAAAGAGAATTGGCTCCACAGCTTTTTAGAGGATGGGTTTCTAGAGGAGAGTAAAAAAAATAAGCAGGATATCGGTATTTCTGTGAACTGTGCAAGTGATGTGAAGTGTCACGTGTCGGGCCAGCAGCAGCTTGGTTTATGGACTTACTTTTGTCAGAATTCCATGGTCATCCATCTGGCATTGTCTGGAGAGCTCCACAGCCGTTAAAGTGTATTTACTTAGTTCTAAAGCATCCAGCAAAATATCTGAAAGAAAGTGGACAGGATCATCAATCCTATCTTATTCCTTTAGAATAATGAAAACAACTTTCTTATAATGACCATTTAAAATCCCCAGGAAGGCCAATGGTAGACAGCAAGCTCACCGTGTAGCTTTGACTAATGTAAACGCAGTTCATGTCTGTACTTAAGCTGACCAAAAAACAAAAAACAAAAAACAAAAAAAAAAAAGAAAAAGAAAAAGAAAAAGAAAAAAGAAAAAAGCTTGCCTGAAAGAGATCAGTGTGGGGAAGCTGGGAATGCCATGACCATACAGAAGCAAATGCCATAAGTAGTAAGAAATCACAGTATTAAAGAGTTTTGGGATTTACCGACTGGTTGCTGGATTGGTAAGGTCTAGCTGAGTAGCTCAGGCTAGCCTTGGGCTGACGATCCTCCTGTCTCTCGGACACCTAACTCAAGCATTAAAGGGAACAACTTGGCTGTTAATGTTTTAAAACTATAGTATCCTAGTGTAAGAAAGAGAAGCTGTCTCTTGCGTGGTTTCTAGAATGCAGTTATCACAGACAGTGTGTGGGAGATACAGGTGCAATAAACGAGAGAATATGAAGATCTATACAGCTTGTCACCTGTACTGCAGAGGGTGGCAGCATGGCACGCGAGATCATGTATCTCAGAAGGAAGGTTTAGTCCTACTGGCACTGTCATTGGGACATCAGTAGCCAACATATGACAAAGCTTCTGACACACCAGAAACAGCAATCTCCCCGTGTCAGCATTGCAGTAGTACTTAAGTAAGTCTCTGGAGAGGAAGGAAGTGTGGGGAGTTAGGACTCAGATCAAAACCACACACATTTGTGCCACTTGCATTTGTATCTAATCACTAACAGCAACACATAAAGTCTTTAAGGCTTTCTCATGGGGGCTGAGAGACAGCTCAGCACTTAAAGGGTATTGTTGCTCTTGCAGAAGATCCGGGTTCCGTTCCTAGCACTGCCATGCATGGTGGCTCACAATCTGTAACTCCAGTTCCAGGTGATCTGACACAGTCTTCTGAGCTCTAAGTATGCATGCGGCACACATACATACATACCTACATACATACCTACATACATATCAAAACACCCATAAAACCATTAAAACAACAACAACACCAACAAAGAACGTTTTTTGTGGTACAAAGTGTGATCCATTTTCAAAGTTCTTTAGTTACCCTTAAGGATCAAGGCACAGGAGCCAACATTTAACAGTCATGTGACCAACTAAAAACAGGGTCTATTTTCCTTCCATACCACTATTTTTAGACAAAGAGGCTCCAAAACAGGCTCTCAGGAAACCAATAATCACTTTTGTGAAAACGAAAGTAACCCTGGCCCTATGCTTATCAGTGACGGAAAGGACAGAACAGAAGCCATTTTCTGACAATCCGCAAGGCGGGGACTCCGGTGTCACCTGCATTTGCTCAGCGCTGCTCCCACCTTCCCGTCCTTTAAGGCTCTCAAGGCCAGTTCTTCCTCCAGCTCTTGTGCAGACACCTGCAGGGCCAGTGCCTGTCTGTGCAGCTTTGACCTGATGCTCTGATCCTCCTCTCTGGCCGGGGAGGGCCCAGGGGGTCCCCTGAGTTTAGGCTCAACCTGTGCATCTTCATGGGCCTTAATATACTGGTCTCGAAGCCTAGCTACCAGGGTGCTGTTGCTGTAATCCTCAAATGGAAGGAAGACCTCAAAGTTCTCCTGCAGCAAAGTGAGACAAAGCCCCAAGTTACTCAGTGCTAAAGCTCAGCACTGAGTTTCACCCTCTCGTTGAGAAATCATCCACTTACAAATTAGGAATTTAAGATTTTTATGGCGCAAAGTAATAAAATACCAACACTAAAAGTAAGGAAAATAAAAAAACATAATTATGGAGAATGGCTTCTCAATTTTAACACTCTAGACATTTGGGTCTAGATAATTCTGTACTGTAGGAAGCAGTGCAAAAGAGGGGAGGCTTAACTATTAATTTTAGATAATTCTACTCTGGAGAGTTGTGCTGTCTTGTAAGTACAAACTTTCAGCTCTGAGTGTGAAAAAACAGGTGACGGCTGCAAAGCCTTGTGAATGTAATTAATGCCACGGAAATAAAGGCAGAAAATCAGAATGGATCATTTCGTTATATATATATTTTACTATACTTTTAAGAAACTAAAAAAAATAATATACCAAAACTATCAACTAATACTGTACAATACACGAATTACATGAGAAAGAACCAGTGTGCCACAGTCTCTAAAGGCCGAACACACTAAGGTTCACTGACTAGGTATATAATATCTCTACCTGTAAGCTTGCAATCACTTTAAATTGTTTCAAGAACTCCTCAGATTCATCCTTCTTCTGTAGATTGTCTGTAATTAAATTTTTAAAAGTTACAGCAGATGTACAAATTCTCATATGCTATAATTTGATTCTCCCAGAATGTCATGGTAACAGGAGGCAGGACTTAAAGTCATCTGAATGAGTTAATCTAGTTATGGATCAATAGAGTATTTCAAGAGTAAAATCTGAATAAAGAAACTTCTTTCAGGAGGTAGAAAAGGGAAGTTTAAGAGTTATAATAAAATGGGAGGGGCTGGAAAGGTGAATTAGTAGTTAAGAGCATGCCCTGCTCTTCCAGAGGCCCAGAGTTCAATTCCCAGCACATACATCAGATAGCTCACAATCACCTGTAATGCCAACTCCAGGGGTCTAACCTCTCCGGTCTGCATGAACACACACACATACCCACACAAAAGACACATATACACACAATTAAAAATAATAAAATCAAAAGAATGGCAAGTCTT
The DNA here is from genome assembly GCF_982192425.1 of Myodes glareolus. Classification (NCBI taxonomy): domain Eukaryota; kingdom Metazoa; phylum Chordata; class Mammalia; order Rodentia; family Cricetidae; genus Myodes; species Myodes glareolus. The sequence continues at coordinate 123,838,416 of NC_142027.1, forward strand.
CTGAAACAAATTTAGCCCCTCTCCTCCAAGAGTGTTACTTTCTCAACTGTTTTAAGTCCACGTTTAAATAGGTGAGATTTCTCCCCTTCTTATCGCCAATAGATACGTCAGGTATCTTAAAAACGAAAGCTTACCAAAACAGGTAAACAGAGAGTAAGTCAACTTTATATACTGCTGTCTGACTAATTAAAAACAAAAGGATTAGATTTTTCATATGAAAAAAATGGGTAAAATTAGACAACCATAGCCTTGGTAAGCTTTGGGACAAAAACCAAGTGAAGAAACAAAGGGGTAGAAAACTACCTTTCTGGATATCACACAGGATTTTGAGAATATCCACCGATGTCTTCGTCACAGACATTCTCCAGGCCTTGTCCTAAAATGTGCAAAGTGAAGTCTACTTCTTTACTGATCACTTCAGTGGGACACAAAAAACACACATAACAACCATGGCCTCACGGCTGGGGAATACCGAGAGAGGCTTTGCACACCTTAGGTATGAGCTTCTTCCTTAGTGCCACCAAAGAACCAAAACAGAACAATATAAAAGTAGCAAACAAATAACCAACCAAGGAATCAGAAAAATAATAAAACGAGTGATTGAGGAATATGTGTAGCTCTGGTCAGGCAGCTGCAAGGCGAAGGAGACGCACCGATATGGACTTCAGAAATACCAGGAAAGACGTGCTGACCCACAGTCTCCCAACTACACTGTAACTGGCAGACCTTTCTTGTTGAGTCATGCTAAACCCTTGAAAACTTTCTCCAGTAAAAACAGTATAAGGCTAATAAATAGCTTAGGTAACCAAGATGAGTAAATAATTAGGCTTTCAGCAATTATTTTAGAAGAATTAACACCATAGAGAAGAAAAAAAAAAACAGACTGAAAGACAAAAAGGGATGTGGGATGGAGGGTAAGTCAGTAACAGACGAACTGGAGACACTGCACTCACCTGAGACTCTGCTACTTTTTAATAAAGTCAATTAAAAGTTCACCTTCTACATTTAATCTACAATAGGATCTACTTACCAACTTTAAGTGAAAAAGGAGACAATTTATTTAAAGCTGGGAGGCATTTCTTAAGGCTTGAATCCAACTATTTGGTAAATTTTCTTGTGGAGATGAGGGCAGGGGAAGGGTCTTACTATGTAGTCAAGGCTGGTTTGGCACTCACTGGAGACGAGCAGGCCGGTGACCTCTGCCTGACATTGAAGCCAGATGTCACACACCCTGTGACCCTTGGTGTCTTATGGCTAAAGACATGACTGGCTCTACTGAGGGCATGCTCAGTTTCAATGACTTTTTATTTTCAGATTTATTTATTTATTATGTATACAGTGTACTGCCTGCATGTATGTCTATACACCATGGGGACAGCAGATCTCATTACAGATGGTTGTGAGCCACCATGTGGTTCCTGGGAATTGAACTCTGGAAGTGCTCTTAACCTCTGAGCCACCTCTCCAGCCCCAATGATTTCTTTTAAAACAAGGACTTATAATGGAACCAGGCTGGACTGGAATTCAAGGTTCTTGTCCTACCTTCCCTTGCAGATTTCCAGGTGTGCACCAACAGCACATCTCAGTGAAACCCTCACCTCTTCAGAACTGTCTGGCTCTTCCTGCAATGCCAGTCGAGCCCAAACGATGACTCTTTCTGCAGTTTTTTCAGCTTCAACAGGAGGCAGCGACCTCAGTAGCAGGAGGCAGTCATCGGCCTGTGAACAGGATTAAGAAGAAAGAAAATACACATCTGGTCCTCACAAGGAATAGTTTGTATATCGCTCTTTCTTTTCTACTTGAAAGTGAGAAGAAATTTCTCATCTGCACTGTCCAGTGTGAGGACGTGGGCTCAATTAGCAGAATGGGAAACAAGATGAAAAGATACTTTGGAGAAAAAAAAGATTAGTTTAATATTTTTAAAAATCTGAGGGCTGAAGCTGAGTAGTAACCCTAACCCTAACCCTTAGTGGTGGTGCACACCTTTAATCCCAGCACTTGGGAGGCAGAGGCTGGTGAATCTCTGACTCCGAGGCTAGACTGTTCTATAGAGTGAGTTCTAGGACAGGTTCCAAAGCTATTGAGAAACCCTGCCTAGAAAAACAAAGAAAAAAATTACATACACACACACACACTATGTTTTCATGTTGACATAGCTTATTTATTTCATTTTGTGAAAGTAGTTTGGACAATTTGGATTCTGTAAAGATTTAGTCAACAAAGCAGCCCCATGACAATCTAAAACTTCCAAACCTGTTCTCTGTCAATCAGATCAACAATTCTTAGACTGTAGATTTCATCATCAGATAGCCTGTATCCCCGGGCCACTTTCAGAGCATCTTCTAAAGAAGAAGGGATATCTTGCTTGAGAATGTACCGGACCACCCTCTGAAAGAAATAACATGTATTTCTTAACATGAAGACTCATAAAACTCAGAAACCATTTGCTTATGAAAGCAAAATGCCTTAAATATTTTTAAAATGTAGCAAAAAACCTAAACTGGACCTAAGGTTAAATCATGATTTATGGGGACAGCAAGATAGATCAGTGGGGAAAGGTACTTGCTGCCAAGTCAGAGAGCCTGAGTTCATTCTATAAAACCTACATGCTAGAAAGAGAGAACCAACTGCTCTGGGTTTTCGTGGCACCTATGTGACCCACTCCCATGAAATAAATCTAGCTCTGTTGCCACCATGTGTAATTGAACTCAGGACCTTTGGAAGAGCAGGCAATGCTCTTAACCACTGAGCCATCTCTCCAGCCCCTCTGTTAACTTTTTAAATATGAAAATCTTTTTCTTTGTTTTGTTTTGTTTTGTTTTTAGAGACAGGGTTTCAAATTCAGGACTCTGTGCGTGCTAGGCAAGTGCTCTACTGCTGAGCTACATGCCCGGCCCCCATACAGCTCTAGAATTACAAGAACAGAGAGGAACAAACCACTTACCATTATTTCCTTGTTCAAGAGATTCACCTCTCGTATTCCATAACCTCGCAAAAGTTTCTTCATCTCCATTAGTTTGTAACTTTCCTGCAATAATTTGACCCTAAACAAAATATTTATTAACAAACTGTAATTAACATGACTATGAAAAACAGTCAACGGCAACTAACTGGCTGCCAACTCAAAGCATGAAGCTGGTGCAGGGCACAGACATGTCATTTGGCGTTTTGCAGACTTACTTGGGGTGGTTCATTTCCAGGTGCTGCTTCACCAGCTGCTCCACGGCTGCACTCCAGGGAACCACTGCCTTGTACATTATCTTCAGCACAGCATCAAAGATGAGCTACAAAGAGAGCAATCAACAGAACAATGACCAGCTCTCAGTCGCACCTCTCATGTACATCGGGTACGGGCGGAGTGAGAGCATTTGATCTGCTTGCAAAGCATATATTTCCTTCCTTACACACAAGGAGCAATTTCAGAGGCTGAAGAGATGGCTCAGCGGATAAGAGTGCTTGTGTCCCCTGCAGAGGACCTGAGTTCAGTTTCCAGAACCAAATCAGGTAGCTCACAACCACCTGCTAAGTCTAATTCCAGAAGATCCAACACCCTTGTCTCACTTCAACAGACAACAGGCACAGATACAGTACACAAACAAAACAGAACATTAATACACAAAAAAATAAATAAGTTTAAAAACAAAACAAAACCCAGCAGTCCTGTTATTCAGAAAAGTACTTAGGATATTGTTAGTCAACATCTGCAGAGTTCTTATGTGCTCCGTTGTCTCCATACTTAAGAGTAGCTTTCACAATTTATATATAATCTTTTAGTTTTTGAGAATTTTATGCATGCATACAATGTATTTTGGTCACGTCCACCCCCATTTACCTCCTCCATCCCCCCACCCCCAACGACTCACATGGATCCTAACTTCATGTCTTCTCTCTCTCTAAACCATAGTCAATCAGGATTGCCCTTATATTTTTAAATAATTAATTATTTACCTATCTTTTATTGCTTTCCCAAGCCAAGGCTTCATATATGACTTACCATCCTATGCTGGGACTATGAGCACATGTGTCCCTGCCTTATAATGAGAACTAATAACAGTGGGAGATCGCTGTAAAGTTCAACACCAAGGTAAGAGTTTCATTTCTGAATAATTCCAGCTCCTGAACAGAAAAGGCATCCAATAGACCACAGAAATTCTTTTGGTATTGGGTACATTTTCATCTTATTTTCCATGATCGAAGGAAATAGTATGGTTTTAACTTTTTATATTCCACAAAAAAATTCACTAACAAATACTTGTCACTTTTAAGACCAAAAAATAGCTTAAGAGTCAATGTTCAAAAGGAAACTTGTTACTCCAAACAGGAAAACCCAATAGTCAGTTTGCTTACATCTGTGTCCGTCAAGCATCCTATCACTGCCATGGCCTTCGCTTCCCATGCTGTGTCAAAGAGTGTCGCTGACTTTGAGCTACACCTCTTTAGTAAATCCTAGGAAAGAGAAACATACATGTTTTCAAATATCAGAAACTCTCAGTTCGCATGTGGTGGCGCACACCTTTAACGAGACAGACCAAGCGTGGACTCAGGAGGCCTGATCCTTAGCACTTTCTCCTGTTCAAGCCCAGTATATATTGAGCTTACTCCTAATACCTCACACTAGTCCTCTTGGAAAAGTCCTACTGTTCTCTTTCTCTTTTTGAGATGGGACCTCATTATGCTGCCTAGCTGGTTTTGAATTTGTGGCCTTATGTGACCCTCCCATTTCAGTCTCTCTAATAAGCAGGGGGTTCTTCGAAAGTTAATAGTACAATTAGCTTACATTCCTGATCAATTCAGCTGCATCATAATGCTAGTGGTAAAGCCAGGCATTCCTTACAGAGTCAAGCATTTACATGATCAAGTGCTGCACAGAATTCAGAAACAGATAAAGGCACTTGCAACCTGAATTAGATGCCCAGGACCCGTGTGGAGGAAGGAGAGAACTGAGTCTCCTATGTTGTTCTTGGCCTTCACACATGCACCATGTCTGTGAGTACGCAGTCACACACTAAGAAATGAAAACTTAAAAAGTTAAAGAAAGTATCACCTCTATATAAAGCAAAAGAAGCTCTTCCTCTTGCAAACTGTGTTCCCGCATGTAAACTCTCACAGACTTCTCAAGGACAGAGGGGATCAGCTCTGGTGCCGAGACCCTGTCAAACATCCGGAACACTATGGTGGTCGTATTTTCCTGGAGACAAGACAGGGAAGACAGTGTAAATGATGCGGAGTCTGGCCACAAGTGGATACAAAAAACCAAAAGGGTGCTCCAGAGTGTGGAACTCTACCTTCTCAAACTCAGAGAGAGCCAGTTTGCAGTTGTATTTCTTATGCAGGGTGATCAGCTCCTGCAGCTTGTTTACTAGGATCTGTAACTGTCGCACTTCCTCTGTGTTTTGATATTCTTTCTAAAACAAAAGCATTAACTTCATTAAGGATACAAAAGTGTGATTGATAAACACAGTCAAACTTATTTCAAAAAAATAAGTACTAGCCACAAGTAGACAGAGGAGGAAACCAGAATCTAAAATTCGCTTCTTTAGAAAAAATTTGACAATTGGCAACAGGAGGGCAATTGTTTCAAAACCCAAATATAAACTCTTTCCCTCTCCGTCTCTGAGAGAGAGGATCACATACTCACGTAGGCACAGGCTGGCCTTGAACAAGATACATAGCCAAGGATATCTTTGAATTTCTGAGCCTTCTGCTGGTATCTCCCACACCCTGAGATTACACGGTTTACCCAGTTTACACGGTGCTTGGGACCCACCCAGGGCATCATGTATGTTCAACAAGCACTGTGCCAATCAAGCTACAAGCTAGCCATCATAATACATATTTTTAAAGATCACTTTTATCTGGGGCTAAAGTAGTGTGGGACAATGGTCTATATTCTGTCAATTATATTTTAAATAAACACTGATTGGCCAGTAGCCAGGCAGTAAGTATAGGAGGGACAACCAGACAGGAAGTAGAGGCAGGTCAAGGAGAACAGGATAATTCTGGGAAGAAGGAAGTCCTATTTCTGCAGTCCTGACCCAGCCATAGAAGAAGCAAGATGTGACTGCCTCGCTGAATAAGTTACTGAGCCATGTGGCTAACGTAGGCAAGAATAATGGGCTAATATAAGTTATAAGAGTTAATAAGGGGGGGCTGGAGAGATGGCTCAGAGGTCAAGAGCACTGCCTGTTCTTCCAAAGATCCTGATCAATTACCAGCACCCACATGGCAGCTCACAAAACCATCTATAATGAGATCTTGTGCCCTCTTCTGGAATGCAGTCATACATGCAGGCAGAACACTGTATACATAATAAATAAACAAATAAATTTTAAAAAAAAGAGTTAATAAGAAGCCTGAGCTAATGGGCCAATCAGTTTATAACTAATATAGACCTCTGTGTGATTTCTTTGGGACTTAACAATTATGGGAACTGGGTAGGACAGAAAACTCAGTAATACTAAAGTACAGAAAACTTCATAAGAGAGAATTTATTGCACATTTTTCCTACTATAATTCAGGCTTTATTGTTTGAGAAACCTCAAAAAAGAAATTTGAAATTTAGAAGCAACTAACCCAATAATAATGCGGCTCACCTACAGAACTACATTTCTGATTGTGGTTCCTCTTCTAGCTGTGCCTTACAGTGAAAGAAAGATTCAAAGTCGAAGAAAACCTCTAAATGGTTTATAGTGTGTTAAAAATATATGCAGGCTAAAGGTTAAAGTTCTTAAAGTAAAAAAAGAAAGAAAGAGAGTAGTTGGGTGTGGTGGTATAATACACCATTAATCCCAACACTTGGGAGGCAGAGGTAGATTGACCTCTGTGACTTCAAGGTGTGTTAGCACACACCTTTAATCCCAATGCCTTGGAGGCAGAGACAGACAGATCTCTGTGAGTTCAAGGTGTTATAGCACACACCTTTAATTGCAGCACAGGGAGGCAGGGGCAAGTGGATTTCTGTTAGTTCAAGTACAGCCTGGTCTACAGAGTGAGTTCCAGGACAAAGATACACAGAAACCCTGTCTCAAAAACTAAAAATAAAAATAAAAGAAATAGAGTTTAAAATAAAGCCACATAAAGATGGAAAATACACAGAGAATCTCGATACTGTGTGCTATTATGTGCTCTTCGAATTGTTTGAATGCTGAGGAAGGAGCAACAGCTGCTAAAAGATATTCGTTTATAAACGCTGCTGAATTAATTCAAAATGGGTATTTTGAAAATACCTTGACTTCAAAATTGAAGTCAAAAGGTATGTTACTTTGGAGAAGAGATTTTCCTTTTGTTTACACAGAAAACGAGAGGCTGTGAATTCATTCTGAGTTAAGAAAAATCAGGTTTGATCAACGAAGACCACCTGAGAAATCTCTGGTAGAAACAGATGGGTCAGATGTCTGAGTTCTACATCCAGAACAGATTCAAGACTGCTGCCTGAGATGATCAAGCCTCACAGGATACTCCAGTCAGGACTTGATCATAACACTAAATTTTCTTTAGGTCCCCATAAGATTATCAGCGCCCCCAACCAGCCGGAAGTAGCCTGGGATACTACGCCCACATTCCCAAAAACTGGACGATGGATATTTTCCTTTGTTTAAAAAAAAAAAAAAAAAAAAGGAAAAAAAGGGGGGGGGGAGTGGTGTGGGAGAATTGTCTGTATTCTGTCAATCATGTTTTAAATAAACGCTGATTGGCCAAGCAGGAAGTATAGGCGGGAAGACCAGCCAGGAAACAGAAGCAGGGCCAAGAGAACAGGAGTATTCTGGGAAGAAGGAAGCTCATTCCTCACAGATCTGCCCAGATCAATGAAGAAGAAAGATGTGAGGTGCCCCTCTTAGAAAGGTACCGAGCCATGTGGCTAACATAGAAAAGAAAAATTGGTTAATATAAGCTACAAGAGTTAACAAGTAGCCTGACTTTATAATCTTATGGAGATCTCTGTGTGATTTTCTTTGGGACCTTGCCAGCTGTGGGGTACTGGGTGGGACAGAAACCCCTAAGCAGGCCCTCATGTTACAGTGCTTTTTAGTGTTGTGATGCTCAGAGGAAACTCCGAGCCTCATCTGTGAGAGACAAAGGTCACACCTACATCCCACTACTACTTTTTCAGGTTGACAGGAGGTCCCATTCTTTTCTACATCAGAAGATTGTTTCCTGATTTAAAAAAAAAAAGTAAAAGAAGCAGATATGACTGCTATAGACCCATTCTTATATGTCATTTTTAGTCTTTTAAAGGATTCTAAGATGCTGCTATTGCAAAAAAAAAAAAAAATCCCAATTCTATCACTAAGAATGTCCTTATGTATGTCTATTTTGGCTGGCTCGGTGTCGACGGACTGCACTGAAACAGGCTGCAGTTGCAATAGAAACAACAGAAAGGAAGGAAGGATTTTCCCTTCAGTGGACTGAGACAGTGACACGCTTTTCTACACATAGAAAAATCCCCTGTCATGGTGTCATGATTTCACCATGAAATTTGTCTTGACAACATACCAAGGAAATCCAGAGCCAAGAAGATGCAAATCCAACTTTCTCTGTTTTTTCAGCTATGAAGAACACTTCTGCCAGCTTAAGTCCATTTTCCGGCCAGTTTGCCTTTTAAAAGAATAAAAGACCGTTAAAAATCAAGTTTGAAGCTGCTGTGAGGGAGCAAATGTCATTTTCACGTTTAATACACAAATATTACCTTATCAATTAACTCTAAGTTCCTGGATGCTTGTTCCAACCATTTTGCAAGAATGTTCTGAAATAGATATATCACTTAAAAATGAAATTGTCAATAAATCATCACACCCACAAAAATTTCTATAATCAGTTTTTAAGAATTTTTAAATTCTGGTGGTGGTGGTGCACGCCTTTAATCCCAGCACTCGGGAGGCAGGCAGAGGTAGGTGGATCTCTGTAAGTTCGAGACCAGCCTGGTCTACAAGAGCTAGTTCCAGGACAGGCTCCAAAGCCAAAGAGAAACCCTGTCTCGAAAAACCAAAACCAAAACAATAACAACAACAACAAAAAAAAAAACAAAAAGAATTTTTAAGAAATGTATGTGAGTGCACATATGTGGCTGGGGTAGAGGGCATCAGAGCTCTGGAGCTGGACCTGCAGGTAGTTGTGAGGCATAAAACGTTAGTGCTGACAACTAAACCCAGGTCTTCTGAAAGAGCAGAATGTGCTCTTGAGTCCTAAGCACTGAGCCATCTCTCCAAACCTCTAGTCATCTCTTAGAAGTTACTTATTGGTTACACAGCTGGACACTGAACCCTAGACCTCAAACACGCTAGCATGCTAATCAGTATTCTACCAGCACCACCACCACCATTTTTGCTTCTTTCTGAGACAGGGCCACACTTTGTAGCCCATGCTGGCCTAGAACTTGTTATGTAGTTGCTATGTAGACTAGACTCAAATTCCTAGCAGTCCTTCTACTGTAGCTTCTCAAGGGATGACTGAGGGCAGAAGTGCATCCAGCTCTATCAACTTTTCACAGGGCTTCCTCAGTAACCTAATATGAAGTATTAAGCTAAATCTTTACGGGTGGAAATACAAGAAGAAACTCACTTGTCCTTCGGGCACAATCCTCCTCACAAATGGGATCACATCATCTTTAAACCACGAACAAAGTTCTTCCAAGGAGACTTGTGTAGAAATAGAGTTCAGCAAGTTCTCCAGCATTTTCACGTTAAACTTGCTTTCAAAGTCAGCCTAAAATTACAAAACCAGAAATTAAGACTTGCCTAACAAATTTAAACTAATAACCCCAAAGGGCAAAGACCGGATTGAATTTGTCCTTGGGGACAAATAAAAACAATGACATAGATGCATGAAAATGCCTTGACAAAACCCATCACTTTGCATGCTAACTGAAGCAAATTATTTTCTTTAAAAATTGTAAAGCCATTTCAAAAAACATGCTACTGATTTTTTTGTTCATTTGCTAGAGATAGGGTTTATCTGTGCAGGCCTGCCTGTCCTGTAACTCACTCCGTAGACCAGGCTGGTCTCGAACTCAGAGATCCTTCTGCCTCTTCCTGCTGAGTGTTGGAGTTAAAGGTATGTGCCACTGCTGTCTGGTGATGTTACTGATTTAATAATGAATGATAAAGGTACTTTATACAAACAATTCAAATGGGGTGGGGTCACAACTCATTAAATATTATATTAGTAAGTAGAAGATAATAAAAACACAAGGAAACCAAAGAGATAGTATCCTAAGAAAATTAAATTGGAGATAATAATACAAATACTAGTAAGAATTTCCATTAGTGGCATAACACACTACTTTTTCAGTCTAAATATTATATGTTAATATCAGTCAACAAAAAGGGGTTTGGATAAACAGCTTATCTATCTGTGGATGAGATGGGGTCTATTCATAGTTTCAGGTTCAGTCTGGCCTGAAACTCCTAAACTAAGCAATCCTCCTGCTTCAGCGTACAGATATGTGCTACTGCACATCGTCCTCAAATAAACAACTTTACCACAATCCAAATAGTAGGAACATCTTCACCATATCGGCAGAAGCATGATATTAATAAAGTCTTAATAAAAATACTGCCTACGGAGGAACAACTCAGAGCTGATCAGACTCTGAAGCTAGATAAAATAAGGCCTGCCATCATACCATAGCATGTCCTCTGATCTACCATACCATAGCATGTCTTTGATCTGGAGCAATCTCCCCTGGGACAGGCCACAGTCTATCAATCTACAGCATTCTACCACCCAGTCACACTTGACAGCCTGCTAGCCTCCAATACTCAACCATCCATTGCAGAAGCTACAAAGCAATCAAGAAATTAAAATGCAGAATACATTACCCGATATCTAAGCCAAAGATACTGAGCACAAACAAGGTTTCCTTCCCTTAGCTGCATAAAAATATCTCTGAGAACATCTTCATTATTCAGGAATTCAATCCAAGAGCTACCACTGAGAAATCAGAGGAAGAGGAAGTCAGGAGTGTAAAAAGTACTTTCCATAATAGGTATCATTATACATCCTAACCACTTGTTTTGAACATTTATTTACTTAGTGGGGGTAAGTGTGCTAGACACACATGTAGAGGTCAGAGGACAATATGCAGGAATTGATTCTCTCCCTCATCATGTGGGCCTTAGGGATTGAATTCAAGCAGACTCACTTGGTGGCAAGCGCCCTGATCTTGCTGACTCTAACTGCTTCCCGTTTTTAAATTATTTACTTCATGTGTATAAATGTTTTGCCTGCATATATGTATCCACTTGTGTGTGGTACACTCAGAGGTCAGAGAAGGGAGTCTGATTCCCTGGAACTGGAGCTTTGAATTATTGAGATCCACTATGTGGGTGCTGGGAACCAAACCCAGGTTGTCTACAGGAACAAGTGTAATTTATCAATGAGCAATCTCTTTACCTTATTTTTTAATTTAAAAAGCAATTAGTAAAAATCAAAACAGATCTAAATATTTCACAGCACAAAATAAGTCTCCTCTCCCAAATCTAGAGAACTCCTGTCACCTTCACTAATGGCAGTGACTCTCCATGTAGGAACCCAGATAATCACAACATAAACAACCTGGAGAGATGGCTCAGTGGTTAAGAGCAATGGCTATTCTTCCAGAGGATCCAAGTTCAATTCCCTGCACCCACATAGTGGTTCCTAACTGTCTGTAACTCCAGGTCCAGGGGATCTGACACCATCACACAGACATACATGGCAAAAAAACAAAAAAACAAAAACAAACAAAAAAAAGTTTTATATATCAAACTTTAAAAAAGACAAAAGAATTGAGCCACCCTCAGCTACAGAGAAAGTTTTAGGCCAGCCTATAGGAGACCCTGTAAAAGAAAGAATTTCTTATGCAAAACAAACAAAAAATCCAAATGAAACAAATTCTGAATAACAAGTCATTAAACTAAGAATCAAGTTGGGCAGTGGTGGCTCACGCCTTTAATCCCAGCACTCAGGAAACAGAGGCAGGTGGATTTCTGTGAGTTTGAAGCCAACCTGGTCTACAGAGTTTCAGGACGGGATTCATAGCTACAGAGAAACCCTGTCCTGAAAAACCAAAAATAAACAAACAAAAATAAAAATAGAATGCACACACCTGAATTTCTCTGATCCAAATGCTCCATAAAATGTTGTCAACTTTGCATGAGCCTTTAGCACCTAAAGAAAAAAATAATTTGATAATTTAATAATGTATGTGGGCAAGTAAGATGGCTTGTCAAAAGGCACTTGCTATGTAAGCCTGGTGACCTGAGTTCAATCCCTGGAACCCACTTAAATATAGGAGAAATGAATTAACAAAGCTGTCCATATGCATGCTACTACACTTGTATTCATGTTCACATACACACACACACACACATACACACACACACACACACACGCATGTTCACACACACATAGTGATGACATTGAAATTAAAGTTTTAAATGCTAAAAATAAGGGCTATTCTACTACAGAAGACTTGTATACATTGTCATTTTAACTCACGCTATGGTTCAACTCCCACCCACACAACTTTATTATTTAACATATCACCCACAAAATAATGAGAACATTTCTAGTCACAGTTCATTATAAAGGCAAATACATCTTAAGTGTGAGGTTTCTCACTTAATCATTTACATTTAAGGCATAACTTAGTTGGATTATATTAAATACTTATTTTGAGAATTTAATAGTTTTCAACATTTATTATACTGTCTGTGTGTGTGGAGGGGGAAGTGGGTGTATGTACCACACAAGCAGGGAACAGAGTACAGTCTATAGGAGTTGGTTCTGTCCTTCTAGTACGTGAGTCTCAAGGACTGGACAGAGGTTTTCAAGCTTGGCACAAGCACTCTGACCCACTGAGCGATGTTGTCTGCCTTATTTTGGGAAATCAAATGCATGCATGCCTGAATGCATGCCCATATTGATCGCTGCAGTTCATTTATTGAGCACTTAGCAGCTACCAGGGGCCAGATAGAAATGCTTTACAGGGATTATTTGCTTTGACTCCAAAACCACCACCTTACTTGGAGTCCCCATTTGTTACTCAATCTGCCTTGAAAAGAAAAACAACATCTTCACCACGAATTAACCACCGAAGCAATGTCAGTACCTCCATGAGGCTGTCAGAATAGGCAGGAAGGGTTTTGTCTTCTTTCTTCAGGAGCTAAACATGGAAGGAGACAAAGAGGACATGTTAAGACAGGAATGTGCTGGGGATGGACCTAGTCAAACTATATGGTATATAGGTGAAAAAAAAAAAGCAAAAGAACACAGGGAGACGGGCCTCTCTTCATAAAGAAGGTAACTCTCTGTGACTTGACAGACAACATTATCTTTGAAAGTAAGTTGTATTTAAGCCCAAAATAGAATAGTCTGTTCTATGCAATGGTATTAAACAATAAAAAATGATTTATGGGGCTCAGCAGTTAAAAGCATGTACTATTCTTTCTGAGTACTCCAATTTGGTTCAGCACCCAGAGGATCTGATGCCCTTTTCTTGCCTCAGATTGAGTCTACACTGACATGCACAGATACACACACAATTAAAAATAATAAAAATAGCTGGGAGTGATGACTCACTCACACCTTGAATTCTAGTACTGGGATATAAAGTCAAACAAGTCTCTAAGCTCAAGGTCAGCCTGGTCTACACAGCTAGGGCTAGAAAAGTGAGATCCTGTCTCAAACATAAATAAAATGAAAATAGGGACTGGAGAGATGGCTCAGTGGTTAAGAGCACCGCCTGGTCTTCCAAAGGTCCTGAGTTCAATTCTCAGGAACCACATGGTGGCTTACAACCATCTGTGATGAGATCTAGTGCCCTATTCTGGCCTGCAAGCTTATATGCAGGCAGAAAGCTGTATATATAAATAAACAAATAAATAAATCAAAATAAAATAAAATGAAAATAAACCTTAAAGAGATATTACTAAAAATAATGCATATGAAAATTGCCCAACTTGGGCAGTGGTGGGGCACAAAAACACCTTTAATCCCTGCACTTAGGAGGCAAATCTCTGAACTTGTGGCCAGGTCTACACTGAGTTCTAGGCCAGCCAGGTATACATACAAAAACTTGTCATGAAAAACCTAGATAGATAAGTAGATAATAAATATCCAGAATTCACACTAAGTAGAAAAAGGAAGTAAATGAGCAGTTATCAGGGGGGAGGGTCCAGAAAGAAACCACACAGGTCTCTAGAATTCTAGAACATCTGTGCTGATGGACGGACGTACACAGTTCAGGGAGTACACTAGGAACCCTGAAGCTGACATAGGTAAACTGTGTCTCATGTAAACTGTCTCATGGAAAAAGGTAACTTAAGGGGGAAAAAAAGAGACATTTAAAGAAAAAAATCAAAACCTGAAGGACAAGAAAATACATTTAAGCTGAGAGAATTATCACACACAATTAAAGCAAAATTTTCCAAAAGGAAAATCACCTACCCTGGCTTTGGCATAACTGAGCATTTCCTGAGTGGTCTCATAGGTGATCCACTGGGCCTTGAGGCAGAAATTCACCACGAAGTCATCATCCTGTTTCAAACATGCCAGACAAAGGCAACTTAATAATGCTGTGCAGCACATCGACCTGAAAACCCCATCTGATGATGGGAAACACACCTGGATTTTGCAGAGATTTTCTTTAGCTTCTTCTACAAGCTGCTGCCATTTGGTCTGCTCACCAGTGTCCGAAGAAATCAAAGCCAGTTTCTCCAACATATTATTTGATTTGACCTTATAAACAAGCTAAAACACAAACATGTCACATCTAGTCAGGATCTGAGCATGATGATGTTGTCTTGGGAAGCTAAGGAAAACAAACTAGCATGAAGGAGAGTCCCCACTTGGCTCAGGAATGAGGTTTCAACAAGGCAGTCTTGGGGTCAGCGGCACGTGAGAGGCAGGGCAGGAGAGCAGGGAGATCTCTGTAAATTCATTAGCACATTGTCTATAGAGGGAGCTCCCTGCCAGCCACGCCGCAGAGTAAGACCTAGCCTCAAAAAAAGAAGAAAAAGAAGAGGAGAAGGGAAAAGTTAATAAAAGTTAACTTTTATCTATCTGGAAGGGAAACCAGATTACTAGCAATTATAAAACGCATTTTTTGATGTGTCTGTGGCCATGTCAGAGGAGCAGCAGGTGACACTTGAGCTTCAGCAGTTTGGCCCACCAGACGCAAGGAGAATAGGTACATCTCAAATAGGCAAGACTCCGAGGGCTTCAGCTCCAAAATGTCTCTTGCTATTGCCATGACTTTACATGTTTGCCACTGTCATTTTTCTGTGGTATCTGGCATGTTGTGAATAGGTGTGGGGGAATCCCCACAGCCTTTAATGGAGTATGATTGTCTCAAGGAAACAACCTGTTCTACTGGGCATTTTTACCTATGAATTATTATGAAGATAATTTCCTCTTAAGCTATACTATTTAACTGAAGTGATGATTTTATATAATGGTGTTAGTTTAAATAGATTCTGATGACTAAGGATTTTTAACAAATATAGTAAAGGATTATGATAGAGGTTAGTTTAGTGGGAAAATTAATATAAGTAAAGGTAAGATATAGTGTTGCCCCTGCCCATGATAAAGCAAAAGCTGCAGATAAGAAAAAATAGGACCAAGGGACTATTACACAGCTAGGACTTACAAGTTTCCGGAGGAGCTGTATAGACTATGAGTTAGGTTAATGATTAAAAAGAATCGAGTTCCAGGAGATAGCACAAGTTCTTTTTGATATTGGGAAATGTGTTCATGGGTTTTGGTATACAAGAATAATAACTTAAAAAAAAGCTTTAAACAATTGCCTTTATGTAACTAGAAAACAAAGAATTGAATGGTTAGTTAAGACAATTGGACTGACCTGGATGGTGGTGGCGCACGCCTTTAATCCCACCACTCGGGAGGCAGAGGCAGGCAGATGTCTGTGAGTTCGAGGCCAGCCTGGTCTACAAGAGCTAGTTCCAGGACAGGCTCCAAAGCCACAGTGAAACCCTGTCTCGAAAAATAAAAAAAATAAAATAAATTATAAAAAAAGAAAGAAAAAGAAAAAGATAATTGGACTGAACTCAAAATATGAAAAGTGAAGCTAGTAACCTGTTTTTCTAGCAATTATATAAACCCATGTAAAGCCGGGCAGTGATGGCACACGCCTTTAATCCCAGCACTTGGGAGGCAGAGGCAGATGGATCTCTATGAGTTTGAGTCCAGTCTGGTCTACAAAAGCTAGTTCCACGAAAGGCTCCCAAAGCTACAGAGAAACCCTGCCTCAAAAACAACAACAATAACAACAAAAAGCCATGTATGGCTGAAAGGCTCCTGATCTATGAGAAGTCTAAAACATAAATGTTTAACTGTGTGTAGGTTCTTGGGGATAATTTGTTTTTCACCTGTAATACAAAAAATAGTTCATCATGTAAGTGAAATGAGAAACATGATTTTTTTAACTTGTATTCATTATAATTATCACTTAAAAAATGAAGGTAACCATATTGTAATTCTTCTTTTGCTTGAAAAGATTTTGCTGGGTATAAAGCTGTAAGGAACAAAATGAAGAAATGAGAAGGAAGACATCAGGAAGTTGTGAGAAGGAAGATGTCATCAGGAAATAGAAGGGAAACACCAGGGTACACAAACAGAACAGAAAAACAATAGAGTAGAACAAGCAACAGAAATAATAGTAAAATGAAGAACTAAGCCTTGGTCCTCAGAAAGTCCTCATGTGTCTGTTTGTCTGCCCAGTGGTTCACCTGCTCTGCATCTCCTCATCAGTTTCTCTGACCTGCTGAAGGGCTGCCACTCATCAGCACCCGAGGTCAGCGCCTGACATGGCAGAGGTGTGTGTGTGTCTCCCTTTTCCTCTGGCCCCAGAGAATTAAGAGGTTTTTTTTGTTGTTTTGTTTGTTTGTTTGTTTTTTCGAGGCAGGGTTACTCTGTAGCTCTGTAGCCTGTCCTGGAACTAGCTATTGTAGACCGGGCTGGCTTCGAACTCACAGAGATCCGCCTGCCTCTGCCTCCAGAAAAGGCACGAGCCACCACCGCCTGGAGAGAATTAAATTTTGCCCCGCTTACCAGTCCCAGAGAATTAAATTTTGCTCTCCCAGATAGAAAAGCCAATCGAATGATTAGTCAGCTAACTGCATGGCTCCCTCAGCTCCTGAGCAGCTAGAGGCCAGTCCTTCCAGCAGCATTATTGAATCGTTCATAGAAACATGGCAAGACATGTTCACAGAACTTTATTCAAGCTAAGACACGAACTCAATCTAATTTAAATGTCCATTAGCAGGTAAGTAAATCAGTAAAATATGATCTACACCCAACTAAAGAGCCTTAGAAAAGAAACCAATCTTGTCACTCACCGACAGCATGGACCAAACTACAGGACGTCATGCTGAGTGACAACCCAGGCACAGGAGGATGATGCACAGCTCAAATCAACAGAGCACACAGGAACAAAGCTAAGATGCTGCTTATGAGTGGGAGTGTTAGAGGGGGCAGATGAGTAGAGGTCACCAAAAGGGGGTGGTCTTCCAGTAAACACAGAACGGGGAAGTTTTAGAGATCTACTAAGTCATGTGATGACACACACTGAAAATGTGTCTTTCAAATTGCTACAAGAATAGTTGTACTTTATCACTAGTTTTCTTTTGCTATGGTCTCTCTTCAGTGCTATCTCTTTGTCTCACTATGTAGACCCGGCTGACCTGGAACTCAGAGACCCGCCTGACTCTGTCTGTCTCTCCCAGGGCTGATATTAGAGGCTGTGCCATGGCACCCACCACCCCAGCCTACTCAGATCCCCTATAACTGGAGTTACAGACAGTTGTTAGTCATTATATGGGCACTGGGAATTGAATCCTGGTTCTCTGCACGAACCAGTGCTCTTAACCACTGAGCCATCTCTCCAACCTTGTTTTAAATAATTCAGATAAGACCCTTCTGCATCTCCTGAGC
Organism: Myodes glareolus; assembly: GCF_982192425.1. Taxonomy (NCBI): domain Eukaryota; kingdom Metazoa; phylum Chordata; class Mammalia; order Rodentia; family Cricetidae; genus Myodes; species Myodes glareolus. The sequence continues at coordinate 123,856,347 of NC_142027.1, forward strand.
CTCTAGCACCAAGAGCAACTGAACAAATGAATGCTTACCTCAACATCCAGTCCAAACTGGATGGCAAAGCTCTCAGCTTCAGCAAATTGGTGCTTGTGAAGTAATCGGCTCAGTCTGAAGAGTTGGAAGAAATTTCACCAGATGCCTATTCATCAGGGAGTTTAATTTTCTCATTAAAGGGCAAATAAGGCTTTTAAAAAAACGAGAAGTTACCTGTTTTCTGGTAAAACCTCTGTAAGGTACCTAAGCACTAAATCAGAGACGGAGTCTTCAGATATGCTGAAAAGAAAAATTACATTGTGAGTGCCCCTGCCACCAACATTCATAAATAAATTCTAATTCTGTTGCTATGTAATGATTGTCTGATAAACAGAGCATGACCTACTTAAAATCGTTTTTGTGAATTCCTTCCAGAAGATATATAGTGTCCTACAATAAAAAAAAAAGCAAAATACCAAAATGATTAAAATTACAATGTAAAGACAACCAGGAACTTTACTAGAATAAGCAAATGGTTCAGGCAAGAATTATACATCAGTGGACACTTAATATCACTGGGGAAAAACTGAGGGAAAAGATTTCCTCCTGGTCTGGAAGTCATGCCACATACAAGAACTAATGGTAAGAGGAAGGGTTGCTCACAGGAGACCTGCAGGGCTGCCTTCAGCAAGGGGCAGGCCTAACAGGTAGGATGAGGACCCCAACTTGCTGCATTGAGACATGTGATCTGTGTAGCATTTTGCCAAAAGATCTTATTAAAACCAAATCAAAATGAAGCAAACAGACAAATCTAGAGGCAAATGTTACAATAGGCTGGAACTTCAAAACTGTCATTATTGCACAAGACAGAAAGGGCTAGGGAATCACTCTAGGGAATCACTTCCTGCAGGTGATAACCAAATTCAAGACCTGAGCTTGGATTTGATCCTAGTTAAGGAGAAAAGAAGTTCCAGAAAGCCTTCAGGGGCTGGCAAGATGGCTCAGTGGATAAAGGTACTTGCTGTAGACTCGAGGACCCGGGTTAGGTTCCCAGAATCCACACTAAGCAGAGAGCGGACTTCCACAAGTTGTCCTCTAACCTCCAAAAGGGCACCGCCCACACACAAAATGAATAAATAGCAAAAACTCTAGAGTAATTGGTAAAATACTAGTTTCAAAGGTTTGTCTCCTAATAATTTTGTATTAATGTTACATTTCCGAGCACAACAACCTCAGTGTATTAGAATGTTTGAGTCAGGGTCACATCTAGCCCACAATGGCTTGGACTTCACTGTGTAACTGAGAATGACCTTGAATGTTTAAACTTCCTGTTTCAAAGTGCCCGGATATTCAATGCCCAGTTTGCGAATGTGGACAGACCTGTACAACCACACTCTGCAGAACTGCCTTATTCTTCTCTTTTCCATGTATTTATTTAGAATGTGCCTGTGCATGCATGCTACAGTGCAAGATATATATAGTATCTTAACCATAAGTGGAGGTCAGAGGACAATGTACAGGTGTCAATTCTATCTTTATCATGTGGGTTAAAGGCACCAAACTCAGGTTATTAGATGTGGCGACAAGCAACTTCACCACTAAACTATCATACAAGCCTTAAAAATAGCTTTATTCTTTTTTCTCTACATTTTTAAAAAAAATCTACATTTTATCTTATTTTATATGTGTTTGAATGTGTGTATGTGCATCGTGTAATGCATGGGCCTGAACATCAAAAGATAGTGTCGGATAATCTGAACCTGGAGTTACAGATGCTAATGAGCTAAAATGTGAGTGCTGGGAACCAAATTCAGGTCCTCTACAAGAGCAGCAAGCATGCTTAATCACTGAGACATCTCATCTTTCCAGGCCCCAAGAATAATGTTATTTATGTGGGTGCTGGGAATCAAACATGGATCAGCTAGAAGAGAACCTAGTGCTCTTAATCTCTGAGCCATCTCTCCAATCCTATAGTCTTATTCTTAAAAAAGATATTGAAGAACTTAGAAGAGAAAGGTCAAGAAGTATACAAGTTCCAAAATGTATGAGAAAATATAGCATATTTGTGTGTATGTCTGTGTAAAAAGAGATGCAATAAATATACTAAAATGTTTTATAAAAAGGATCACAATAAAAGAGTATGGCTGCACACACCTTTAATCCTAGCACCCAGGAGGCAAAGGCAGGTGAATCTCTGTGAGTTCCAGGCTAGTCTGGTCTACATATAAAATTCTAGGATAGCTAGGGCTATACAGAGAGACATTATCTCAAAAAATAAAAACAAACAAATCACAAGTTAAAAATATAAATACTAGGGGCTGGAGAGATGGCTCAGTGGTTAAGAGCATTGCCTGCTCTTCCAAAGGTCCTGAGTTCAATTCCCAGCAACCACATGGTGGCTCACAACCATCTGTAATGAGGTCTGGTGTCCTCTTCTGGCCTGCAGACATATACACAGACAGAATATTGTATACATAATAAATAAATAAATATTTAAAAAAAATATAAACACTACACATTGCATATGATTGTTACATATCCATAATTTTTAAGGTAAAAGAAGATGATAAGTTCACTATCCTGATTTTATTTATTTTTTTTTTTTTAATTCAAGACAGGGTTTTCTGTGTAGTTTTGGAGCCTGTCCTGGAATTAGCTCACATAGAGCAGGCTGGCTTCGAACTCATAGAGATCTGCCCGTCTCTGTCTCCTGAGTGCTGGGAAAGCAGAATAGCAGGTGAATGGGAGTTTGATCTTAATTTTTGTGAAGACTGAGCTTCTGATGAGTATCTGTCATCATGAACGTAAGTAAAAAACAGAGATCAAACCAGGGTATTGAACTTAGTTCCACTCATGCTTTTCTTACTCATAAAAATTGATAACAAAAATTACAGTAAAGCAATTTAAAATGTGCATAGACATACCGTGCTAATTCCTGTTTGAACTAAAGAAGAAACACTAGATACTTCCAAAGAGTACAGTATTTCCATCGTAGGTAAAGAATAAATGATGAGGTTTCTCATCTACGAGAAATGCAGACAGTTCAGGGAGTTAATGCAAACCTATCAGTACAAGTCAGCCCACCCCTGTCAAGAGAGCTACTAAACTCCTGTACAGAGCTAAACACAAACCACAACCCTCTCTTACTACTTAAGTAGATCTGCCATTGTTATAATTTAAATGATACACACAAAACTGTGTTCTTAAAAAAACGGAAAGAAAACAATGCTCTAGCCCATCTCCCCATCTGCTGAAAGGAATCAGGCACATAAAGCCCTTGAGTTAATCCTGCAGTGCTACACTTTCTCAACAGCCACCTCACCAAATGTGTTTTCTTCTGTCCCCTTTTCTCTTCCCCATCTCTGCCATCCCATTTGTTCTCTTTCAGGTTTAGAGACTAAATTCAGTGCCTTACCTACACTAGGCAGCTACTCTTTCAATTACAACCCTTGACTTTTGACATAGGGACTTGCTTGGGTTATCCCAGACTAGCCTTGAACACACGATCTTGCTGTCCCAGCCTCCAGAATCCTACAACTACAGGTGGGAGATAACACACCGAGCTCAATAAGTTCAATATTTTTGATTCCTAAAATATTGTTTGAAATTAAGAGCCAAGATTTTCATACATTCTTTGAAAAATAGAACTCTGTTCTGCAGGCTTCTTCCTAGTCTGACAAAGTCTATGTGCATGCCAAGTTAGCACGCTGTGTGCATTACTTGACATTTTCTCTCTGCAATGCAGGTAGACCTTCAGTTGTGATCATGCCACCTCAGTCTGCAGAGCAGTCGGGAATACAAGTCTGAGCTACCAAAATTGTCTAGTAATTGTGATTTCCAACTCATAAAATAGACAGGTATGAAGTAGAATCTCCCAGTACCTTCTCCTTAGTTGTAGTCGTCAGAGTGACTAATTTGAGGTTTGCAATCCCTTGCCTAAAAGAGAAGAAAAATCGAAGTTATGCAACCTTTGCAGGTTGCTAAGCATAAGCTAAGGTAAAGTGATAATCTCACAGAAAGGCTAAAAGCATTCAGAGGCTGTGGATTCTGTTTTTACAGATCCTGTTTCTACCACAATTATGTAGAAGGTATTACATTATCTATCTGTGCCAAATAGGAACCGGCAGATAATGAATTGGTCCTTCCTCTCCCAGACTATTTCAGATGTAGTTCCAAACACAAATCATAATAAATGATCTGAATAAAGCTGGACAGGAAACCCGGTGCTACGAAAATCACTACTAGCCAGTCCCAACATACCAGGTGACTGACGAGGGAGAATCCACTTCTGTTGTGAGAAGAAACTGCTCTATGGGAAGAGAAGGCCAGTTCCACACAGGAGTGAGAGTGTAAGCGTCCCACAAGCTTAGCACGTTCTAAAGAAGTAGAACTTGGTTAGACATCTTTAGATCTCAAAGTCAAACTGTAGGCTATAGTTCTTGAAGCGCTGCACACACAGGAATCCACCCCAACTAGCATCCTTGCCGAACATTTTTATTAAGAGACATATTATCAGGGTGCAAGATGGAGCTCAGGGGTGAACACTTGCGTGGCATTAACAAGGCTGTGAGCTGACTCCCTAGTGTAAAGACGCTGATAACAAAAAGTGGTCATAGTAAATGAAAACACTGAATAAGTATCAGAAACATACATCAGTATCAAGCACAAAAAGCAGGTTGTCGATCAGCTGAAATGACTTTACACCTGAAAGAGAAAGGGACATGTCTAAGGATTTTATTTTACTAGGACCCTGTTTGAGCTGTAAGCTAACTACTGTCTTCACAAATAGGCAGAACTACATTTAAATGAAGTTCCCATTTTCATCTATTGCTGCCTCAGTTTTGGCTTTTGTTATTATTACTTTTGTTTCAAGGTAAACAATAAACAATAAAACACGAAAACACGAAGTCTCTTCAAAGGTAACAACTGGAATACTTCAGGAATGTGCAGAGAGTCACCAAGCTAACCAGACTCCTTTACTGTGACAATAACAAAATGGTCCATGCTTGGAAAAGAGGCTTTTACCTGTACTCCCAGAATCATGGAAACCCTTACTGGAGAATTGCTTCAAATTTAAGTCAAGTCTGGGATATATAGTCAGTTTCAAGTCAGCATAAACTACAGTTAAGAGTCCACCTCAGAAATAAAACCAAAATCAGGGTGGGAAAGATGGCATAAAAGCCCTTGCCAAGCCTGCAAACCTGAGCTCAATCCCGAGGACCCACAAGGTGAAAGGAGAGAACCGACACCCAGTTTTCCTCTGATCTCCACACATACATTAAAGTAATCAAATTTGTGTACACACTAAATACATGTAATGAAGAAAAACAAAGTAAAAATGGGCCAGAGAAGCTGCAAAATGGTTAGCAGGAAAAGGCTACTGGCACCAAGTCTGATAACTGGGATGAAGCCCTAGACCCCACAGTGGAAAGAGAACAACTCTTGAGATTCATCCTCTGACCCCCCCCCACACACACACACCATTCAATCTCCAGCAGCACATACACTATGTATGGCAGTGCAGGCATACACTCCTAGTACTCTAGGAGTGAAGGATGGAGGATCAGAAGTTTAAGGTCAGCCTCAGCTACAAAGCAAATATGAGTCCAGCCTGAACACATCTAAGTGTGGCAACAGAAAGTAGTGCCAGTGGCTTATCTTTACCTTTAATAATCTCTGTGTTCACAAAGTTCTTAAGGGACATTTCTTTCTTGGTAGAATCTGGTTCCCATTTTGAGAATGCACAGCTACCAGTTCCCTGGAGAGAAAACAGTACAACAGTTGGAAATCCTAAATCCAAAGCTCCAAGAATTGCACAAAGCAGATGCGCATAAGCTACACACATTCTGAGTTCAAGTACATGTGTGTATGTGGCTACGGGGGTGGGAGGTGGGGAATACTAGAGTGTGAGCCTCCAGGGGTTTAATCAAAGCTAAGTAAGCATAGTAGGAGTATGCTATATCCTCAGCCATTTTTATTTCAGGCAGTGTCTTGCTAAGTTGCCCAGGCTGCCCTCAAACTCAAGATTCTCCTGTCTAAACCTCCTAACCAGACAGGTCTGTAGTCTAGGTTTGCAGGCATAGGCTAACACCCAGCTCCAAGGAGCTTTTATCTGGATTCCTCTCTTAGCTCAAGAACAGACTGAAGAGATGCTCAGTGGTTAGGAGAGCTTGCTGTTCTCCCAGAGGACCTGAGTTCATTTGTCAGCATTCACTAGCAATGGTACACAATTGCGTGTACCTCAACTTCAAGGGATCTGACACCCTCCTAGGGATTTGGCAGGCACCCAAACTCACATGACATACACATATAAAAAAAATAAAATTAGAACAGACTGAGAAGAACAATAAGATGTTCATATTTATTGTTAACACTTGAATATTTGAGTATACATATTCAAATATTTCACCACAAAGAAAAAAAACCTATTCCAACATTATAAGTATAGACTTTGTCTAGAAAGAAAAGAAGAAAGGAAGGAAGGAAAGAAGGGAGGGAGGGAGGGAGGAAGGAAGGAGGAAAGCCAGGCAGCAGTGGTACACACTTTTAATCCCAGAACTCAGGAGGCAGAAGCAGGCAAATCTCTGAGTTCAAAACCAGCCTGGTCTACAGAGCATGCTCCAGGATAGTCAGGGCTACACAGAGAAACCTTGCCTTGGAAAAAAAAAGTTGGTCCTGGTTGTGCATTCCTTCAATTCCAGTGCTGGAAGGCAGAGTCAGGAGAATCTCCTGATAGATCTTTCGTGGTCACTCCAATTTTAAATTTTAAAACAACAATACACCATGCATGGTGGTGCAAGCCTTTAATCCCAGGACAGGCACCAAAGCTACACAGAGAAACCTTGTCTCGAAAAAACAAAACAACAAAAATAAAACAGCAATATTTGAATAGTATTTTAAGAGTATCATAAGAGCACATCCAGTATATGTGCTTGCTTGGCCCCACATTCACAGAGGTTAGCACAGCTCCTGTGCAAGGATGACAAGCAAACTTATAAAGCGGCCCGACACACAGAGAGAAGGGGCTAAAATGTCAGATTTGAATCTGAGCATTTAGTGACACAGTCATGGGTGCTGCTCTCACTGTGGAGCCTTTTGTTTCTGTTTATATGCTGAAAGAAATGTTGAAACATGGCTGGGTGAACAAGACCTTGCCTGATCAAAACAAAACTGCCGGCAAAGTGGTGCTCACCCTTAAACCCAGCACCAGAGAGATAAAAGGTAGATGGATCTCTAATTTCAAGGCCAGCCTAGTCTTTTTAGTGAGTTCTAAGGGCTGCAGAGTGAGACCTTGACCCAAAAAAGGAAAGAAAATCTCAGAGAGAGACTAGGGAAAAATCAATACCCGATGATCTAATATAGGAATTTCATTTAGTTAATTTTATGATCATAACCACCCTCCTCCCATTTTGTGGAGAAAGGGTAATGGGATTAAAGTTGTGTTCCACCATGCCTGGCTTATTTCTTTTGATAAAGATTTATTCACTTATTTTTACTTAGGATTTCTGTGTGTATGTACAGGTACCCAAGGCTATAAGAGGGTGAGAACTCTTGCAGCTGAGTTACAGGCATTTGTGAGCCTTACAATGTAGGAGTTAGGAATCAATCTCTGGTCTTCCTCAAGAGCCTCTAGCCCTGATTTCCCTGTCCTTGTCACATTACAAATTAATTTGTACTTTAACTAAAAAGAGCATTTTATGCAAAAGCAAAGTTCATAAAGAGAATTACCCCAATTATCACAGCAGTCTCACTTGCAAACTCTCCAGCCACAAGATTAAGACAACCAAGACTGTGGTAATTTTCAGTAGAAATAAAACTACACTTGAATTGTCCTTGCAACTGCAAAATTAAAAAAAATAGAATACATGTACATATGTATGTCAAATAAAAATCACAGACATTTGTTCAAATAATCATGCTTTTCAACAGAAACATTACTGAAATATAAGATTATAGCAACTCCTAAAGAAGCATCCAGTACAACAACTAATCACAGAAACAGCCTCTACTTTCATAGTGAGTAAAAGCTTTAAACAAAAATTATAATTTTCTTTTCTTACCTTTTTGGCCAAATCCAAGTCTGTGTTCTCAATTGCTTCATTTGTTTAACAAAAAAAAAAAAAGAAAAAAGAAAAAAAAGAAAGCCATCTAAGCATAGTATTAGTACACAGGTTCATATATACTAAAAACAAGACGACTCCTTTTGTCTTTAAGTGAAATTAATGCATCCTAGGCCAAAGGACATAGATCAGGATCCGTAAATTAAATTCTTTGACCAAGGATATTCTCTGAAAGCGCATATTATACTCAATGGATCGGCCAAGCTAACTGCACAGAGCCTTCTCAAGTGATTCTATACCAACCCCACTTCTACTCAAGCCCAAGTCTCCCTGGGAAAGTATTCACCATTTCACATTCTGACTCAGAGCATCTCTTTTACCTGTCTTGATCTTGAATTAACTATGAAAAATGATGTATCTTAAATGTCTTTCTGATTGAGATAAGATTTCTGTGTGGTTCAAGCTGTCCTGGAACTATGTAAGACCAGCCTAGCTTAGAACTCAGAGATACTCCTGCCTCTCAGAACTAGGATTAAAGATGGGAGCCACCAACCCCATCGAAAATGATGCATTTTATAACCTAATCGTATATGCGGAACCTATCATGTCATCTAGTCTGCAGTAGATGTTAATAAAGTTTATCAAAACAAATTCCTCAGTTTTACCTGGCTCAGTGAGACTTACAGTCCATACCATTGGATTACTACTGATTACTACTGTCAATTATTTTGTGTGCTTGTTGTGTGTGGTATATGCATAATAGTGTAGGGGCACATGCACCCTTGCGTGCACATGGAAAGGACAGAACACTACTTTGGGTGTCTACCTCTATGGTTTAGCTGTCACGGATACAAGGAATATCTCTAAACATAATGTTGCATACAAAAACACATGGGAAAATAAGATACAGACAATAATTCTTGGTTGTAAGTTATGTTGAATAGATAATCCATTTGGAAATTTATGCACTAAGATTTGAGTTCTCTCACATTTTCTGATCAGTTTTTGCTGCATTTCCTTTGGTGTGTGGATCTTTACTTCATTCCTGATGATAGTCAGTCATTTAAATGTCCAGCTGTCCTTCTGACTCAGCCAAGTATTAGATTAGAGCATGAAACATTCTTCCTGGCTCCTGATCCCAAACACTGTCTGTCTGTCTGTCTGTCTCTTTGTCCCTTTCTCTTTGTCTATCTAGCGACCATCTCTATTTATTCTACTCTTGTATCCTAACCACAGTTTCCCCTCCCTCTTTCCCAGTTCCTCTCTCCACCTCCCTTTCTCCCAGATCCACTCATCTTCCGTTTCCCTTCAGAAAAGATCAAGACTGACTCCCAGAGGGTATCAACCAAACACAGCATAACAAGTTACAATAAGACTAGGAACATACCCATATCAAAGCTGGACAAGGCAACCCAATAGGAAAAACTCTGATCATATTTTTCCCCCTTTTTAAAGTTTATTTTTATTTTATATGCATTGGTGTTTTTGCCTTCATGTATGTCTGTGTGAGAGTGTTGGATCCTCTGGAACTGGAGTCACAGACAGTTGTGAATTGCCATGTAGGTGCTGGGAATTGAACCCAGGTTCACTGGAAGATCAGGCAATGTTCTTAACCACTGGGCCATCTCTCCAGCACCTGATCATATTCCTTTTTGATTTTTCGAGACAGGGTTTCTCTGTAGCCTTAGAGTCTGTGCTGGAACTTGCTCTGTAGATCAGGCTGGCCCCGAACTCACAGAGGTCTGCCTGCCTCTGCCTCCTGAGTGCTGGGATTAAAGATGTGTGTCACCACTGCCTGGTCTTGCTCTCTGTCTTATTACCGTGACACAGGGCCTCTCACCGCTCCAGCTGTGCTGGCTGGCTTGCACAGACTGAGGATCCACCTATATCCACGTCCCACTCCAGTGCTGGAGTTAGAGGCAGAGGCGTAGCTGTGCCAGCTTTTCACAGAGGATGGAATTTGAATCCAGCTCTTCATGCTTGCAAAGCAAGTGCTCCTACCTACTGAGCCTTCTCACCAGCTCACTTTGCAATTTTAAGTCAGTCATTTCCATCACTTCGTTCATTCACTCCTTCAAAAGGGCACTTAGCAGTTGAGATATAACAGTTCAGAGGTAGAGCACTTGCTTAGTATACACAAAACCCTGGGTCCGATCTTCAGTATTACAAAAAGTCACTTATTTCTGTGTATGTCTTTTCTTCCCAATTAAGTTAACTGCTAGAAGGCTGTAATCCAATAATAGTTCTTCACATTCCACCACAGCTTTAGCAGATGAGTTATGTGTACTCTGAATACTCAAAGTATACCCAGCACCACAGGACGCAACTCAATTTAAACATTCTTAAAGAAAATATTTGAAGAATTACTTAAAAACTAATCAAAAATCAATAAGAAAATACATTACCCTGTTCAATTTGTGAAAGTTGGAGGTTTGTAATATAAAAAAGTCCATTGTTCGTTAGAAGCAACATGTAATAGGTACCTGGCAAAATAAAGTCAAAATCAGTTTCTCTAAAAGGCAAGATTCAAAGCAATACTGGGAACCAGCTCTAAAATCTGTCACCTGGGGCTGGCAAGATACCTCAGCAGGTAAAGATACTTATTCCCAAGCTTAATAACCTGAGTTCATTCCTCAGATCCACAGGGTAAAAAGAGGACCAATTCCCACAAGTTATCCTCTGACCTCCAAGAGTGAGTGGCCCTGGGTGGGCGCGCGCGCGCACACACACACACACAGAGAAAACAAATTTGCAGTTAAAAAAAATGATTAGGGTGGTGGCACACACCTTTAATCCCAGCCTTTGAGAGGCAGAGGCAGGGGGATCTCTGTGATTGTTCAGTCCTGATTGCCAGGACTACACAGAGAAACTGTCTCAAAAAACAAATAAATGAACAAACAAAAAGTTTTTACATGCACACCCACACAGATATTTTACAGGAATGTAAAACTTTGTACTTGCATGAAAAATGTTAAGAGCATTTTTCTGAGAGTGTTCCCACCTAGAAACAACCTCCTATTCTCTGAAGTTCTCTCTTACTTTTCCTTAATAAATCTACATTCACTCTGCTCAAAAAAGAAAAAACTCTGCTGGGTATGATATCGCAAATCTTTAATGCCCACAGAAGGCAAAAGCAAGTGGATGGGGCTGGAGAGATGGCTCAGAGGTTAAGAGCATTGCCTGCTCTTCCAAAGGTCCTGAGTTCAATTCCCAGCAACCACATGGTGGCTCACAACCATCTGTAATGAGGTCTGGTGCCCTCTTCTGGCCTGCAGGCATACACACAGACAGAATATTGTATACATAGTAAATAAATAAATAAGTAAATATATAAAAAAGAACTATGTACTATTTAAAAAAAAAAAGCAAGTGGATGGCTATGAGTCTGCAGGCAGCCTGGTCTACACAGCAAGTTCCAGGCCAGCCAGTACTACATAGGAAGACCCTGTTTCAAAAGCAAGACAAAAATTCTTTCTTATATTAACTGTATTGACAGAAAATGTACCAAGATTTAGGTAGCGCAGTAATGAACTTACAATGTTTATTTAACATAAAGGTGGTATTCAACAAAAAACAAGCAAAAAAATTCAAAGAAACTTACCTTCACTTGAACCATCTTTCTCAATAATGAGATTCCGGTAAGTACACTGATATTCATCACTGGCTTTCTCGACAAAAGCCTAATTGCAAACGAATTTCAAAGAGCAAGAGTTAAGTGAGATAAATAAGCAATGAAGGGTACACTGTTTAAACCCTACTCATCAACTAACATTAGCAGTAACAACCTAACACTCTAACTACACTCTAATGCTTCAGCTTGAGGGAAGACTGACGCTCCAGGTCTGCAGCTTCGTTTTTCATTTCTGTGTTTCCTTTGTATGCTTCTGCAGTCTGATTCTTTTTTTTTTAAATAAATAAAGACTTATTTATTAATTATGTATACAGGTTTCTCCCTGCATGTATCCCTTTAGGCCAGAAGAGGGCACCAGATCTCATTACTGACGGTTGTGAGCCACCATGAGGTTGCTGGGAATTGAACTCTGGACTTCTGGAAGAGCAGTCAGTGCTCTTAACCTCCAAGCCATCTCTCCAGCCCTGCAGTCTGATTCTTAAATTTAAGAATCAGAATTTTTTTTTCACTTTAAAATGTAGTTAAGTAACAGCTCACTAGGGTTTGTTATGTAAGACAGTGTTGGGGTGAAAATGGAAAACACAGTTCTTACTTTGGTGAATAATGTTTGCTTTGATGTGACATAAATAAGATGTAAAAGACCACTTCTCTCCCCGACCAAAAGAAACTTTCCTTCTTGACACAGGCCAACCACATCCACGTCAGTATCTGAAAATTTCAAATCAATGTTACAAGCAACTTTCCATAATCCTTAATTTCAGTTTAGAAAACACTGATTTTACATCAAACGGTCAATGATTTATACCAATCTATGCCAAACATGGTGATGCATGCCTATAATCCCAACATATGAGAGGTCGAGGAAGGAAGATTGGCAGGGTTTCTCTGTATAACTCTGGCAGTCCTGGAACTTAATTGCTCTGTAGACCAGGCTGCCCTTGACTCAGATTCACCTGCCTCGGCCTCCTCAGTGCGGTTTTAAAGGTGTGAGGACAAGTTTAAAGACAGAGGGTTAAAAAAATAATAATAAAAAAATAAAAAAAACTAGGAGAGTAAAAAAACAAAAATAAAAACAAAAGCACACCAACTATTTTGAAAAATCTTTCAAAATAATTGTACCATAATCACTGACCAAATCACTTACGTCATTTTTGTCTTTAAAATCATTCAAAACTTTATATTTAAATTGTTACTCTTGAGTCCCAGAATGTTGGCGCATGCCTTTAATCCCAGGAGGCAGAGGTGAGTTCAAGGTAAGCCTGGTCTATAGAGCAAAATACAGAACAGCCAGAGCTACACAGTGAAACCCTGACTCAACAACAACAACAAAAAAAAAAACCCTCTATTTTAAAAGCTGTATTTATTTTTATTTTATGTGTGTTTTGCCTAAATGTTGTCTGTGACTGTGGGGGCCAGAAGAGGGAGGGCATCAGATCACTGTAACTGAGATTATGAACCCCAATATAGATAATGAGAACCAAACCCAGGTCTTCTCCAAGAGCAGCCAGTGTGCTTAAAGCTGAAAAGAGTTGGGGAGCTCTTTTAAGCTTTCTTGAAAGATAGGGCATTAGGGAACAGCCTAGGCTGACTTTGGAACTTGGAATGTAGTGTAGGTTGGCTTCTAGCTCCCATTTCTCCAGACTCAGCCTCCAAAGCGCTGGGATTACAAATTCACACCTCAACTTAATTAATTATTAAATCCATGTTCACCAGTACTTTAACTTAAATTATTTCACACATGTATTCTAAAAGATTATTATTATTATTATTATTGTGGTTGTTATTTTATTATTATTTTGACTTAGACAAAATTAGAAACTTAGACAGGGTTTCTCTGTGTATCTCTGGCTGTTCTGGAATTCACTCTGTAGACCAGGCTGACCTAGAACTCAGAGATTCGCCTACCTCTGTCTCTCTGAGTGCTGGGATTAAAGGTATGCATCACCACCTCCCAGCTTCTAAAAGATTATTATAGTGTGATATATCCTAAAAGTAATGAACTTGGCAACCCACCTCCTTCACCTGCACAAACCTAAAACATGTACAGGATTAAGAATTTGAACACAAATGGCTCAAACATTAGGATTCAAATATAAAACCAAGAGGAACAACCAGGCAGTGGCGGTGCACTCCTTTAATCCCAGAGACAGGCGGATCTGTGTGAGATGGAGGGCAGCCTGGTCTACAAGAGCTAGTTCCAGGACAGGCTCCAAAGCTACAAAGAAACCCTGTCCCAAAAAACCGAAAGAAACAAACAAAAACAAGAGGAATAAATACCATAAAAATCAACAAAAAAAAAAAATGAAATACTTGCTCACATATGTGTATGATCTCCTTAGACACTCTGAGGCAAAGCATTATGTCAGCTCCCTTTGAAACTGAGGTTCCACAAGTACTGATTTTCTTGAAAGTCCTCTAATTTTATTTGTTTATTTACTTTGGTTCTTTGAGACAGGGTTTCTCTGTGGCTTTGGAGCCTGTCCTAGAACTCGTTCTTGTAGACAAGGCTGGCCTCGAACTCACAGAGATCCGCCCGCCTCTGCCTCCTGAGTGCTGGGATTAAAGGACCATTAGAGATCAGCATACACACACCGACTCTCAGCCACTTCCCTCTGTCAGACTCACCAAAAATAAGATGCAACTGAACTGATCTGCATATATTGTCAAGCAATATCACTGTCTGGTCTGCAACAATTATAAATCCATCACTTAAGCTGCATGCTTGTATTTTTGGACTAGGTGAGGCCTGTAGGAGGAGAAAATAAAATATATAATCAAAAATAAAATAATTTCATATAAGTTTCATGCTACATTTTTTGGGGGGTTTTCTTTTCTTTTTCTTTTCTTTTTTTCGTGTTTTTGAGACAGGGTTTCTCTGTAGCTTTGGAGCCTGTCCTAGAACTTGTTCTGTAGAACAAGCTGGCCTTGAACTCACAGAGATCTAAATGACTCTCCCTGTGCTGGGATTAAAGGCGTGCACCACTACTGCCTGGCTCATCTGCCACCACCACCCAGCAACTTCATACTACTTAATAATATTGTCATAGGGCCAGGTGTAGTGGCACACACCTTTTTTTTTATTTTTTAGATTTCACCTAGCCCATTATACGCCATGAGGAAGGAAAGAGACAACAACTTACAGGTTCCAAAGTCTTAATAAATACAACATTATTTTGAGTGAGGTAACCCAGACACAGAAAGACAATTATCACATGTACTCAATCATAGGTGGTTTATAAACATAAAGCAAAGAAAACCAGCCCACAAAGCACAATCCCAGAGAACTTAGACAACAATGCGGACACTAAGAGAGACTTACATAGATATAATCTATATGAGAAGTAGAAATAGAAAAAGTCAAGATCTCCTGAGTAAATTGGGAGCATGGGGACCTTGTGGGAAGGTTGAAGGGGAAAGGGGAGAGGCAGGGAGGGGATCACAGAAAAATGTGGAACTCAATAAAAGTCAATAAAAAAAAAAGTCTTAATAAATAACCACATAAGGAGGTCGCTGATTGATCAGGCCTGCAGGACAAGGACACAGGAGCCTTCTGTCTCCTGACAGCCCTGAGTGCTATGCCCAAATATGGACTCATCACCACCACCACCACCACCACCACCACCCCTACCCTCCCCGTCCCTCTCCCCACTACCATCCTGCAAGCCGACAAGGAAACCAAGAGTCCTGTACGTAAAAGCAAAGGGCCTTTATTTTAATCAAGTTTGCAAACTCTTGGTCTCTATGCATGTCCAACAACCCGAGAGCCCCAGCTCAATTAGAATAGGGTTTTATAGTAGTAAAGATGGGAGTGAGGGGTTTCTGAGGTTTTAAGACCCCTGATTGAGCCAAGCGGTGGTTGTGCATGCCTTTAATCCCAGCACTCAGGGTAAACAACTGAGACTCCAGCCTCCACTGAAATGCACTGATGGCCAGGGTCCCAAGTGATAATGGAGGAAGTAAAGAACTTCCTTTGGGTGACCTGCCCAGACTTAGATTATCATGGCTGGCCCTCACACTGAGAAGGGGCAGAAGTGAGGTTTATAAAGCACAAAAACCACGAACATTTGTTGCCAAGTTACAGCCACAATTTTCACCACTGAGAAATCAAAGATTAGGGAATTTCTTATTGTGTTCCATCATTGTCAATCGACAAGCAATGCAAGTCTTTCAGTCCAACCAATCAGAGTCATTTGTTCTTTCTGTCGTTAGGAACAGCCATAATGTTCTAGAGAACTATGGGGCATAAAAAACTGGTTCTAGTGTAGGAGGAGGTAGGTCAGCTAGTGGAAGGTTCCCGGGTCCCCTAAGGCCTAAGAACTTGAAATGTGTTTCACCCTACAGGTAAAAAGAAGTCTGAAGTCAAAATGGCAATACTTAGACCAAGGTGCTTTTGCCTGCTCCCTTCAGAAAGGCAGAGACAATAAGATCTCTGTGAGTCGGAGGCCAGCCTGTTCTACATATCAAATTCCAGCACTTCCAGGGCTACGTACTGAGACCCTGTCTCAGAAAACAATAACAACAACAAACAACAAACAAAAGTATTACCATATACTTTACTTTAAAACACAACCAGACAAGACTTTTCTCTTTAGTTTGCCTTGTTAGTCATCAAGTATTTCTATGCTGTATGGCCTGTCTCAAATTGATACAGGATCCTAAGTACGGATAATCCAGGATGGACACAGAAGAGCAAAGGTATCTTGTTTAACTCCTTGTCTCCCAAGTGCTAATATCCTATTATAGGAACCAGACATCAAAAGGAAGACATGACTCAAGTCTGACTTAAATTCTCAGTATTATGCCTAAATTAGGGATGGGAACCATGGTGACTTGTGAACTAGAGAATATATCCCTCTATGAAAAGAATCCATACAAAGTAGAATATACTTAATACATGACATTGAAAGCCCAGTGAAAACAATTCTGCCTCAGCATCTAATTTATAAAGAAAGATGGGTTAGAACCAGTACTGGTTTATTAAATATTGGCTAGATGGAATCTTCACTGTAGCCTAGGCTATAGTAAGACCCTGTCTTAGGAAGGAAGGAAGGAAGGAAGAAAGGAACAGTTAAAACACAAAAAGAAATGCAAAGAATAAACCTCGCTTCAGCCAACCTTCAGAGTGAGTCAGGCAAGCACAGAGTTCATTTAGCCTGTGACTGTATTTGGAGTGGGTTATGTACATCCCTCTTTATGTAGTGAAGGACTCAGCAACCCTACTTTTACTTGTGTATACTACGCACACACACTTCTGAACAATGCACCTACCCACCTCCAAACACCGTCAGACTGGCATCTGCATCAGACTACTCATACAGATCTCTGAACATAAGACAAACGCCTGTGCCCTTAACAGTCACATTTAAATAGTTTCTAGTCAAATGTATTTCCAATGCAGTCAAGAGCAAAGCACAGAAATGTGGTATGGTTTCAACTGGTTTTGAGTATATGTGCAATAAGGCAAATTTGTATCAAGAAATTTATAGGGAAAAATTCCCTATTTACCCTACTATGTCTATTCATAATCTGGGCATACATATGATTAAAGTCAGATGAATTATTGGAAAGGATTTGTGCAGCATAAAAATTATTATGACTTAATCCATCAATTAAAGTAGAGAACTGCCTATACTATGAATCAAATCATTGGCTATTTCTGAACCTGGGTGAGTTATTTTCAATTTTTTTTGTAAATAGGCCGAGAATGTAGAAACACCGGACTCCAACTACCATTCACAAGGGTGCTTAACTTGGTAGAGAATGGGGGCAGATCCGGGCAGGGAGGGTGCCCCAGTCTTTGATTCGATTAGGAACGTCTTATTTCCTAAGCAAACAGAAAGTAATTTATCATATAAATGTATATATACTACCCCTGCCAGGGTTGTTTTGTTTTAGTTTTGAGACAGTGCCTGGTTAATATTGCCCTAGCTGGCCTGGACTCATTACATGTCTCAGATTGGCCTCCCACCTGCCTCACCTTCCAGATACTGGAATATAGACTTGAACCACCACAGTCAATTCAGCTTACATCCAATGGATGTAAAGGAGTTAGGAAGTCCTAGAAACACTGCTAAGATAACACAGGAGGAATGTGGATGCCAATTTGCTACGGTTCCTGACAGAACCTTGACCCACTGTCAGTATAAAATCATTACCTTCTCAGAGGAGATCTTCCCAAGCAAGTCTACTTGGTATAATGCAGTCACATTTTCTTTTCTTAAACCAAAATTGACGTGTCCACTCCCAGTATCATCGCTTGTTAGCAGTTGAACATTGTTCCACATATTTCTGGGACTGTCTGTGAGAGGAAAGAACCACTTTATTTTTGCATAGAATTAAGTTCTTTAATGACGTGTTAATCAAAGAACAAAAACTAGTATCAATATATTAAAACTTCAAACTGGACAGTAGTGGTGCACACCTTTAATCCCAACACTTGGGAGGCAGAGGCAGGGACATCACTGTAAGTTTGAGGTTAGCCTGGTCTACACGATGAGTTCCATGACAACCAGGGTTACATAATGAAACCCTGTCTCAAAAACAAAACCAAAAAAAAACAAAGGGGCAGCTCGATTTCGGTTTTATATGGTATTAGAGTGGAACGGAAGGCTATGTGCATGGTAGGTAAGTGCTCTACCATGGCTACACTCTCTGAGTCGGTTTCTACTGTCATCAAACACCTGAGCCGGGAGATGGTGGCTCGTGCCTTTAATCCCAGCACTCAGGAGGCAGAGGCAGGTGGAGTTCAAAAACAGCCTGGCTCTAGAGGTACTGGGAAACTCTATCACGAAACCACCCCACAAAGAAAAAAAAAACCCTACACCTGAAACCCAGGCAAAACTTTAACACTCTCATTAACACAGTTCATATCATCTGTGAACTGAGTGGGACCAAAATATTAAAGAAGAAACTGTCCCTACGTAACTTTTAAGATCTGAGGGGTAGGGAGGAAGGGAGGTTCCTCTAGATGGCTTATCACTTAAAAGTGCTTGCGGCTCTTCCAGGGCAGAATTCAAACCCAGCACTCACATCAGATGGTTGACAACTTCTTATTAACTACAGCTCCAGGTGACCTGATGACCTCTTCTGCTCCACAAGCAGCTGTACACATAAACACATACACTTAAAAAAGTAATATTAATAATAAATTATTTAAAGTCTTATGAGCAGGGCAGCGATTGGAAATACCTTTAATTCCAGCACTTGGAGGCAGAGGCTGGCAGACCTGTGAATATGAAGGCAGCCCGGGTTAACAGAGCAAATTCCAGGACTACACAGAGAAACCCTGTCTCAAAACACACACACACACACACACACACACAAACAAACAAACAAACCCTATGAGAGAGGCTGGGGAGATAGCTCAGCGGGAGAGTGTGAGTTTACCGTGCTAGAGATCTTAGGTTTGATCTTTACCAATAAAATAAAGGTGGAGGCAGGAGGATCCAAGGTTAAAGAAAGGTCAGCCCCACTACAAAATGAGTTGTAGGCCAGCCTGGGATGTGAGAAAACCTATCTTGTAAAAAATGATGCTGGCGAGGCAGTGGTGGCGTGAGTTTCTTTGTGAATTCGAGGCAAGCCTGGTCTATAGAGTTCCAGGACTGTCAGGACTGTTTCACCGAGAAACCATGCCTCGACAAGACAAGAAGAAAAAAAAAGTACTTGTTTGGGAAAAGAGGTTAACGACGGGAAACCAACTATGTAAGGTCAAGGAGAACAGTGATTGCAGTCACTGGGAAGAGTGCAACAGCGTGCAAAAGCTCAGAGACGGGAGAATTTAGGCAGCTACAGAGCCACATCAAAAGTATTAGGCGGTGGGAGACGGATAAGGTCGTTAAGACGCAATTTTTTATTTAGTACAAAGAAGCGAACTATGCAAACGGGAGATAAGCACAGACTTTTGGCATCATTGACTGCAGGAGGAAAACAGATGAATCAATATCATGAACGACATAAAACACTGTCAATGAAGCTATCACGAACGCATGGAGAGCCAGCCACCTAGAATCGCCTCCAATATCCCGCCAGCATCTAGAGGGCGAAAGGCCCGAAATGGATTGCAACCCCTTCTGTTTTCACCTGACACGACTCCCGCTTCCTACAGCAGCGCGGTTGATCCTTGTCACCTGCAGCTGGAAGACACTAAAAAAACACTCTCAAATATTTCACACTTCTTCCTGACTCACACCACCACTCCAACTCACTTTAGGGTCCATGGCACTACTTTAAATTGGCGGGAGAATCCCGCGCCCAACCCCTTCTACGGAGGCTGCAGCAGGCCAAAATTTTTTCACACTCGAAACAGGAAACCGCCCCACCCTACATCAAATTGAATCCCAGCTGCGAGGGATTCATTCCCCAGAGTAATCTTGGCCCCACCCATTTCGTTGAATTTACGCCACGCCCTTGGAAAGACTAACCAATCACCATCTCGAACCGCGTTGTTATAGAAACTCTTATCACCACCCCCTTTTTCTCCCAGCAAGCTGAGCGCCGCGCCAGGCCTCATCCCTTTTGTGCCATCCGGGTCTCTCGCGCTAAGGATCTAGTCTGTGGCGAAGCTTCGGGGCGGCCAGTACTGTTGAACGCGTCTAGCAGAGGCGCCGCCTTTGCGGCCGGACTCAAAAACAATGGCGGTAGGTACTAACTCGAGCGTGAAGCCAGGGCTGGTTTTTTGTTCCTTTACACAGTGTGACCAGCTCTCGGAGCTGTTGTCCGCGCTTGTGTGTGGACAAAATGGCGCCGCGGCCGCTTTCTGCGCTCGCCATCATGGCTTCCTGCTGCAGGGAGGGGGAGGTAAGGCAGTGTGTATGGGGGTGGGGAGCCGCAGGGAATGGCTTGTTTTTCCAGAACTTTCCTCATCACTTCCCTCATCCCACATTTTTAGAAGTCCACCGAACTGCGGGATTCATCTCGTTGCCCCAGACTAAGTGATATGTGTTGGGTCTTGATCGGGCTTCAGAGTTTATGCTTCCATGGAGAAAAGCGACTGGGAAAAAAAAACAAAACACCAGAAGTCGTCTCTCGAAAGTATCGGGTCAAAAAGGCAGTCTGTTTAAGGGATCATGTATGAGGAAACAGTCTAATCCTTTTGGACGAACCCTTAGTGAGATGGGGCACTTTGCCTAATTTTGCTTGGTGTTTGTCGGTGTAAACCTCGGTTGGAGCTGGAATTGTTTTAAAGAATAAAAATTGATCTAATTATCCAGTTCCATTCCCTTTTACTTGTGCTTCATAATGATTCGTGTTACTATTGAAAACCGCGGGCCTTGTTTCTTTGAGTCCCCTTTACTTGACCCATATAAAAACCGTACCTAAGCCGGGCGGTGGCGGCACACGCCTTTAGTCCCAGCACCCGGGAGACAGAGGAAGGTGGGTCTCTGAGTTCGAGGTCTACAGAGGGAGTACCAGGACAACCAGGGCTGTTAACACAGAGAAACCGTGTCTCAAAAAAACGAAAACAACAAAGGAACAACATTAAAAACCGTACCTAAGTGACCATTTTGAACAGGAAGCCTGTCTTGGATATACTATGCCCGTTTTTAATGAATCACACTATCCTGTGATTGTTTTGTTTCTAGTTATAGAGAGAAAATACTCTTCTGAACAGTATGTATTCTCTTTCACGGACTGAAAGGTTTTAACTTCTTATTGTAGACAAGGATTGCTCTTCCTGATACTTGGAATATTTAAAATTAGAACAGTACAAATAGTTTTCTGCAACTCACTACCCTTTATATCTAGTTGAATTTCAGATAATTTTTATGGAATTTCAACGGTAGTTAAGCTTTTTTAAAATGTGGGAATAACTTTTGAATTGTGTCTCTCAGCCTCTTAATATATTTCAAGTAAAAAGTAGTGTTTTTCTTGTGTTGCGTTATTTTAAGTGAAATAAATTCAGATATCTGGTTTCTGCAGTGCCCTCCACTATAAAGACAATCCCCCAGAGAACTGCCCTAGAATGAAGTCTGCTGCATACCTTCCTTTGCTGGGAAAGGATTTGTGTGCTGTGCTTCAGTTATCTGGAGTTTCAAGATGTAGATTGTAGGAGACCTGGTGACTAAATAGAAGTCAGTTTACAAGCAGTGTATGTATGGATTTCTGCTAAACTGAAGTAAAGCTGAGGAATTTTGCTAGTTGGGCTTACTATCTGTTGTATTGTAAATATCCTTAGGAAAATAAAATGCGTGTTTTTGTCACACCTGCTATTACATGTGTGATGGTGAGATGGGTTTTATTCTGCAGTGTGTTTTGCATATGAAAGTTCCTCTTGCCAGGCTTTTAAGTCTTTTGCAAAATAAACATTAATGGACTAAATGCTGTATATTTCTGTGGTTCTTGGTTCTCGTATTGGTTCTCAGGAAAAGTGAATGTGACCTACGTGGCTGTTATCCTAACAGCTGGGGGGCAGCAGCAGGATATTGAGAGCCCTGAGGGCAAACGTGAACACATAGGCATCATCTCAAAATTTGTGGGGGATGCCTGTGATTTATATCTGAAGTACTTTTTAAATTGAGATAATGTATCTTAGGTCAGTATGAGATTATCTTTAAGGATAGTGAGAACAAGAATGAAAAAAATGTGTTTGGATCATTGTTGATGGTATAGTAGAGCAATATGATTATTAGTAGGTAGCAGAGGCAGGAGGATTACAGTATTTTATGGGAGTAGGCTAATGTTTCTGGGTAGCAGCTGTAAAGCAAGATTGACCTTGATTCTTGGGCCTTTTCAGCACGGAGTTCGGGTCTTGGAAAAAGAGAGTATGGGATACTGGAATGAGAAACTCCCCTGTAGCTGATTGTTTCCTTTCTGTTACTTTTCCTCTTGAGGTACAAATGGTACTTTAGCGCATAATTTATGCATTTGACCTCCAATTATAAGTTTGTTCTTCTAATTATGTGTATTTGACTGCTGAGCCATCGTTCCAGCCCCCAAATCTGTCCTTTTCGGAGTCTGGTATTGTTTTTGACCCAAATTTGTACTCCAGTAAAATAATACGCTTCCTATATTTTGGTACTTATTTTCTGGACTAATCTTCCCAAGGGAAAAAGGTCAATCATGATTCTTCTTGATGGGGACTAGTTATTTTCCCTCTGAAGTCATAAGTCAGATTGGTAAACACTTGGAGGAAAGGAGCAGCTGGTAAATACTTAAGGTTTTATGGGTGATATACAACCTTTCATATTTTTTGCTTGTTTTAACAAGTTTTTTAAATGTAAAAAAATTATTATAATGGGCTAAGTGACAGAAGTCTTTAATCCCAGCAGAGGCAGGCAGATAGATACCTGAGTTTGAGGCCAGTCAGGGCTACATAGGGATACCTTGTCTCAAAAAGAAAGAAAAGTGTACAAGAGTTGTGCAGAAAAATAATGTTGTTTGCCAGCTCCTGTCCTTAGGCATATGTTCACCAGGTGAGCAGGTTCATTTTCCTTGCCTGCTCCAGTCAGATACCTACCACTCCACTGCTTATGGTTCAGATCTGCTTGTTTCTAGTGCCTCTTACCAATTCAACCGAATGTTGGGCTTGATGGCATGTATCGGGAATTTCAAGTTCAGTTCAAGGGAATTTTTGGGCTTTAGTGTGTCCTTGAAAATAAGATACTTTCAATTAGTCCAGCTTAAATCAGTTCATCAATTTCTTTTGTGCGTGTTTGCCTGTCCTCTGGTTCTGGCAGGCCTTGAACTCAGAGATCCACCACCTATCTCTGTCTCTCCAGTGCTGGACGGAATTAAAGTGTGCTGCCACCACCAGGCAGTACTTTTCTTTTTAATTAAAATGTTCTAGTGTTCTTGCATTAGTACTGTTATGCCTCATTCCCACCCTTCTGCGGGAATTCTGTGGTGAGATTATTTGAATCGCACAGTTCTCAGAAACTGGGTTGGTGGTGGATGGAATTTTTTTCCCCAGCACTGGTGATTTAAGACAGAACTTGGAGCAAACGCTTCTACTACTGACCTACATCTTCAACCAGAAATAATTTTAGTGAGGAGATGCAACTGAAATTCATATCTTGAACATTTATTCATGGGCGTCTCTGCTGGTTGCTGTTAGGAATACAGAAGATAGGTGGCCTTCTGCAAACTAGAAAATGAATAGAAACCTTGAGTAAAGAGTTCTCTGGAAATGTGTGTGTCATGTTTTTTGTTTTAGTTTGTAACTGCTGGGATTTAGCTCAGTGATAGAGAATTTGCCTAGCAAGCGTGAAACCCTGGGTTTACTCCTTAGCACTGCAAAATAAAATTTATATTGTAATATTGCCTATAAAATGCTTTAACATGGAAACGGCTTGATGTTTCCATAGCCCAGAGCATAAATACGGAGAGGCAGAACATGTTTTGCTGTACCTCTGTGCCAAGGGGATATTTTCATTAAAGAAGGTTAATTAGGTTCTCAGGTAAGGTAATTTTCTACTTATTCTTTTATAATCTAGAAATGCTCCCTATGCTGCTTTAATATCTTATAGTTCTAAGTAATTTAAACCTTTTAACAGCTTTTTCTAGATAGCTTTTTAATAATGAACAGTGATTTGATTACTGGCAAGTAAGCACATTTAATTCACACATCTAAAGTTTTATAGTCTAAATATTTATTGGAAATACCAAGAACTGTATTACATCTGTTACTTTACTACACATATATCTGTCCACTTGGAAATCAGCCGTGTTTGGGTATTGGCTTTCTTTTCTGGTAAAACACAACTGTCTTCGTCCCTTGCCCCTTTAAAAACCAAGAGACATTGGAAATGCAGTTACAAATTTTGATGATTCTTATTTTTAACTTCTAGGCTACTGATACAGAAAAAGACGGACTAGCTCCAGAAAAGACATCCCCAGATAGAGAAAAGAAAAAAGAACAGTCAGATGTATCTATTTCTCCTAGAACCTCAAAACATCACTATTCAAGGTCACGGTCAAGGTCAAGAGAAAGAAAACGGAAATCAGGTAAGGAATGTGATATTCTGAATGTATTTAACACACTTTAACTTTGTACACTTTGTACTGAGTTGTAACTGCTACAGGGGAGGATTTTTTTTCCATCCAGCACCAAGGTTAGAGTCCAGTACTCTGCCTGGTAGTCCCTGTCATTTCATTATACCGCAAGCCCTGCAGTGCTACATACAAGGGCAGCATGGACTGCATAGTAGCTCCAGGCCAGCCTAGGCCAAATAGTGAGACAGTGTCTCTATAATCAAAGGAAAATAACTAGTGTTGAAGGCATAACATTTTGCGATTTAAAGAAAGCAGGAGCTGGAGCACGGTTTTAATCCCCTGCAGAGGCAGGCAGATCTCTGTGAGTTCGAGGCCAACCTGGTCTACAGCGCTAGTTTCAGGACAGCCAGAGCTGTTACACAAAGGAACCCTATTTTGAGAAAGAAGGCAAACAAGCAGAACTGGGGTGACTTTGGTAGAGTGCCTCGCCTACGTAAGAACCTAACATTGCAAAGTGAGAAACAGAAGAGCAGTTAGTTTAAAAGTTGTGAGTGGAGCTATTACTTGTATATGTAGATGATTTTTAAGATTTTTTCTTTTAGTATGTTTAAATCTGTTGGACATTGTGATCACATTTAAACTGAACATTTTCAAGCTCGATGTGACATTGCAGGATGATCAAAAATTAAATCCATTCTGGAGTACATAAAATCCTGCCTCAAAAAAAAAAAAAAAAGAAAAATGGGGCTGGAGAGATGGCTCAGAGGTTAAAAGCATTGCCTGCTCTTCCAAAGGTCCTGAGTTCAATTCCCAGCAACCACAAGGTGGCTCACAACCATCTGTAATGGGGTCTGGTGCCCTCTTCTGGCCTTCAGGCATACACACAGACAGAATATTGTATACATAATAAATAAATAAATATTTTTAAAAAAGAAAAATGAAAATTTCTAGCTAACATTCTTTTGACTATAAATCAGGTCAAATGTAACCCAGTCTTGTTTATTTTTTTATTTATGTGCACACATACACATTCATGTATACATATGAATGCGTATTTAGTATGTGTGGTGTATTGTATGTGAGAGCAGGGATGTGAAGGTCAAGAATTGACATCCAGTAAGATGGCTTAGTGTGGTGAGGGCACATGTGTGCAAGCCTGATGGCCGAAGTTCAACACTCGGAACCTCCATGACGGTGAAAGGGGGAGCCTATTCCTCTGACCCACACACATGGACTCATAGCAGTAATAAACTGGCCAGGCATGGTGCAGAGACAGACCTGTTATGCATAGCGAGTTCCAGTCTCTGGCCAGTCAGGGTAATAATATAAAGTCATTCTATTTCAAAATAAAAATAAAAAGATGCTAAAAATAAATGTAGTCTTTGAAAGATACATGATAGCCCTGACTAGCAATTTAGGAAGTGATTGTTTTGATTGGCTTTTTTCCCTCTTTTATTCAACCCTGGGCCTTGTTATGAAAATCCTGTACTACTGACTTTTTTATTGTTACATTGTTGTAGTTTGTGTTTAAGATGTTTGTATATCTTTATGTATTTGTGGGTTTTTTTGTGTGTTCACAGATAATGAAGGAAGAAAACACAGGAGCAGGAGCAGGAGCAAAGAGGTAATTAACACTTTGTAGTGAATAGGTACTTTAAAATTCTTGTAAAGTGTCTGGTAGAAATGTTTGTGTGACTATTTGCCATTGTCAAGGTAAGTACCAAAGCTTGAAATTTAAAAGGTTATTTGGGTTTTAAAATAAGCATGATTTGGATTCATCATTTTTCAAGGAGATAGTTGTTTATATAAAAAGTGCCTTCAAAAATCTATTAACTTTTATTATATTGTGAAAATATTCACAATAAAAATATCATATGAAGAATAAGCTGGATTTTTAGGCCTGTGATACAGAGCTTCCATTAATCTGAGGTCCCAGGTCTCCTTATCCTCGACAACTGCTCAGGATTTTTAAGTATCAGTCATCTTTATTGATACTGTATTTGTGGGCTGCTTTCCCCCCACCCGTACTGAGTTTCCTTTCTTTTCTTTAGTGAAACTAGACCTATAAACCTTAAACTATTGCAGCAAAAATGTGAGGGACACTTGGAGAGGTGACATTTACAGTAAAGCCTTAGGAAAACAAAGGCCGCAGCTGTACTATGTAGAAGTTAGCTTGCCTCACTCACCTAAGAAGTTGAGCTACCCAGGAAGAGATTAGCAGTGAGAAAGAAAAAAGAGCCTCAGGGGGCTGGGCAAGGGACTCCTAAAACAAATATGGGCAGGGACTTCACCTCTTCCCCTAATGGAAGCTCTGTTACATTTTTAATTTAGGAGAGTTTTTGTGAAAATGACTATTTTGTTTAGCTCACATGATAACATTTCTATAATAAATCATACTCAGCGTGCTAATGCGCGAAGAGACTGAACTGAAGACGCTGCAGACTCAGATAGCAAAATAATAAGCCTACTTCATGATAAGGTAACTATTAGTCATTCAAACTCCTATTTCCCTTAAATATATCTTAAATCACTTAAGGGTTTAATGTTTTATGAAATTAATAGTAATGTTATGTTTGAAAACTGGTTTTACACTCTTAAAGTTTCTGGAAATTTGACCATTTAAAGCTTTTCTAGTCTGCTACTATATGACAAAGTTGAGAAAGTTCTGAGGTCATATTATAGAGAACTGGTCATGAAACTAAGGTTTAGCTTGTGTCTCCAGGTCTCTCTTTTTTTTTCCTACAAAATAAAAGTCACTATGATCATTTTCAGATATAGCATTGTGCATGTTCCATTGACTCCACTTATTTGACTTTGTATTTAAAGTTAACCTCTAGTTAAAAGAAATATGCTTTGACCTATTGTGGGAACTATCCATGTTGTTACAGTGGAGAAGTGGTGGCCTGAGCAGCAATGGATGGGTCCAAGCCCAGATGAGTTGCAGCTTTGTGTTTTCACCTCTTGTTTATATGAAATGGGAAATAAGCTTAGAGGATCTGAGTTTCTCTTAGATTTAAGTTTAATTACTCTGAGATATGTGGGATTTAAGCTTTAAATACAAGATGTACTTCTCAAGTTTGGGTTAGGAGATACATAATACTTCCAAGTTTGACATTGAGTGGTTGAGATTTAATCATACACTTAAGTTCACAGTATATATTTTATGGTGACATAGGAATTGTTACCCCTGGTTTACTTTTTTTTGTTCTCAATTAAAAATGGTAGATACTATTTTCGACCCTAGGTTCATACAGTGTAATCTTACACTTAAACCTTACAGCTTTACAACATCTGTAAGCCTGTTGGGATTGATGCAAACAGACATTGAAAGATAGGTCTTTTGGAGAGAATGTGGAAAGAAATATGGTTAGTTAAAGGGGGACATTGCTATTCTGCAAATTTGAAATAGTGGAAAGTATTACCTTTTTGTTAAGTATACTTTGTTGCTTCATTTGCAGTGCATTTTGTGAAGCATTGTTTTGTGTTTTTACCTGATAGCTCCTTGCTTATTTCTCTTTTTGATATTACTGGAGATTACCTAAGACTTTAAGTATGCTAGCTCTACTACTGAGCTATGTCTCTCCTTTCCATTTTGTTTTTGTTTGTTTGTTTTGGGGTTTTTTGTTTTGTGGTTAGGAGGTAGTCGGTAGTTTTTTATTTTGAGACGGGGTTTTCTCTATAGCCCAAGCTGGTTTCCAACTCAGATGTTCCCGTGCTCTGTCTCCCTAGTGCTGACATTAAAGGTATATGTCACTGCATCTGACCCTATTTTTTAAACTTAATAATTCATGGGATTTAGAATGGGTTTTGTTAATTTTTTTAAATGAGGAATCCACTTGAACTACAACTTTTCAGTATCTGTTTTCTAAATCGTTTTTAAAATACTTAGGGAACAAACTGAACTTTTGTGTCTTAATTAGAAAATTGTAATTACATATGCAACATTTGGGTGATATGAAGCTAGATAAAATTGTTTGCCACACGTTCCTAAGGTTACTAATGTTGCATCACAACATTTTTGTTTACTGTTACCCATACTAACTCTTTTTGTTGCACTATTTTCCTGAAAGAACCAACTTCTTGTTAAAACAGGCAAGAAGACATGAATCCAAAGATAAGTCCTCTAAGAGACATAAGTCTGAGGAGCACAATGATAAAGAACATTCTTCTGACAAAGGAAGAGAGCGATTAAATTCATCTGAAAATGGTGAGGACAGACACAAACGCAAAGAAAGGAAGTCATCACGAGGCAGAAGTCACTCAAGATCTAGGTCTCGTGAAAGGTAACTAATTTGGGTGTTGTAGTGTGGTGCCTTCCAGTACCTTCAACTTGTAGGTTATTCCTAGCCCAGTGTTACATGCAAATAATCTTAAATAGGATACTAATCATTTCTTAACTACCTTAATGTAGCTGGTAACTAAAGACTTTTAGAATCTTAGAATATACCTCAGTAGTAGAAAATTGCCATGTCTATAGCACTAGAACCAAAACCCTGTGGGGCTTTCTCATAAATCCAAAAGTGGTTCCCAGGAGGCTGAAAGATTACCACATTTAATTAGTGGCTCTGGATGACTTTTAACCTTTTCTCTTGTGTTGAAAAGGTTACATTGTAGGGGCTGGAAAAGTGGCTCAGGTGGTTAAAAGCCATGGCTGCTCTTCCAAAAGGCCAGGGTTTTATTCCCAGTACCCACATGGCAGTTCACAATGGCTCCAGTGCCAGGGAATCCAACATCCTCATACAGACATACATGCAAAACCACAATATACATTGAATAAAGAAATTTTTTAAGGCTAAATTGTTAAACTGTCTTAAGCCAAAGACATTGTAAGATTTGTGTGGAATGTTTTTAATTTTGTTCTACATTTTCTTTTTTGGCGGGGGCTTGGAGGTGGGATAGTTGAGATCGGATTTCTCTATTGACATTTACTTTATAAAACAAGCTGGCCTCTAATTCAGAGATTTGCCTGCCTCTGCCTCCTGAGTGGTGCAATTAAGGGCGTGCACCACCAGCTGACTGGGATTTTTTGGTGTTTGTTTGTTTCTCTCTTTAAAAGTTTCTTGCTTTCTTAATCAAGATTTACTCTGTAACTGACTCACTGTATGGCTTCCATTGCCCACAAACTTCTGGCTGTACTCGGCTCAGTCAAGCTGGTGTTAAAGGTATGCTCCACCACTAGACAATCGTCTCCCAGTGTTCCTTTACAGTACTGGGATTGTTGGCATACAAACAATACCACACTGAACTAGTTTGATGTGCTTGACTCAACATCGCATTATAATATTTAGTCACAGTAAAACAGTTTTTGGAAAATGGAGTCACGATCCAAATTGGGTTGTTTGTTGCTTTGTTGTTCAAGATAGGGTTTCTCTGTAGCATTGGAGCCTGTACTCAAACTTACTCTGTAGACCAGGCTGGCCCCAAACTCACAGAGATCCTCCTGTCTCTGCCTCCCGAGAGCTGGAATTAAAGGCGCATGCTACCACTGCTCGGCATTGTTTTAATGTGTATGGGTGTTTAACCTTTGTGTGTGTGTGTATCGCTTGTGTGACTGGAACCTATGGAGGGTAGAAGAGCATTATATTCCCTGAAACTGTTACGTGTAGGGTGTTGTGAATCTTCTACAAGAGAACTGAGCCATTTCTCCGACTCCATTGTGGGGATTTGCTTGGTTTTGAGGAGCCGATGTTTGAAATCAGGGTCAATTACAATAAGTTTTGAAAAACCTTTGTTTTAAAATGTTGTAGTTTACTTTTACTCATTTGTTGTATTGTGTTTTTCGTGACATCAGGAGCAACTGGGTCATTAACAGCCAGTGCATATGCTCTGTTGTAACTTTCATGTGCCCAGTTCAGTATTTTTACTATTATAGTGAAGAATGCCAGTTTTGCTGAATGTGGCATAAAATTTTATTTAAAGTTAAGCCAAAGCTGAGAGGTTGGCAAGAATGACCATTTGCACGCCGGAGTCAAATCACACATGTGATTTGTTCTTTTATAACAGATTAACATTAAAGTGAATCCAACTACAGCAGAGTTTTTTTTCCCCTAATTCAAATGTTGGTCCTCCTTTAAGCCATGGTTGGATAGAGCCCAACCAAAAAGTAGCTGCCAAAATGACTGGGTGTAAAGAAATCCTTTTTCCTATCCTATAAGCAGTGCAGATTTGTTTCTTTAGGTTTTTGTTTTGTTTTTGCTGTCTTGATTGTATTTGTTTTGTTTAACCACTTTATAAGATATACAGTAGTAGTACAATTATGTTCTTGGTGTGGTTACATTTGTCTACAATCTCAGCAATCAGGAATTAAGGAGGAGTTTAAATTAAGTTTAAGGTCTTCCTGGGATATGTAGTAAGACCTGTCCTTACAAAGGGGGACAACTGAGACTGGAACTATGACTCAGGTTAAGAGCAGTGGTTGCTCTTCCAGAGGTCTTGAGTTCAATTCCCAGCAACCACATGATGGCTCACAAGCATCTGTAATGAGCTCTGGTGCTCTCTTCTAGTCTGCAGGGATGTGTGTAAACAGAACACTGTACATGATAAATAAACTTTAATGGAAAAGGAGAACTATGAGCAATTAAAAGTTTATGCACTTGAATTTCAGGCGCCATCGAAGTAGAAGCAGGGAGAGGAAGAAATCTCGGTCCAGGAGTAGGGATCGAAAAAAGTCTCGATCCAGAAGCAGAGACAGGAAGAAGTCAAGATCTAGAAGCCGGGATAGAAAACGAAGGATTAGAACACGTTCTCGATCAAGATCCAGACACAGGCATAGGACTAGAAGCAGGAGCAGATCAAGGAGTCGAAGTCGGTAAGTGTTTTTTTCCCAAGAATAAAGTAGAGCCTGCTCTTTACTACTTATCTTTTTTCAGGAGTACAGTGCAAATTATTTACTGATTGATCTAAAATATTTTAAATCATTATCTCATCAATAAAAATAAATGTAGAGTTGGGGTAGGTGTGTGTCTGTGGGCTTGCTTTAGTATTCTTTATGGGTTCTGTGCCTTGCACAAAAGGGAGGAATTTCTGTAAACATTCTTACACAGTGTATGATCTGAAAGTGTTAGTTACCTAAGTTTATTATGATCTTTCTGTTTGGTTTGGAGTTTTGAGGTTTTTTTTGAGACAGATTTTCTCTGTAACTTTGAAAGGCATTTGACTACACATCCAGCAGTAATGTTCCTTTTTTTTTTTTTATCACGTTTAATACTGAATACTATTGGATCATTTGGGTTTTGTGTCTCCTAATTTACCTGTTTGATGTGTCTGTTTTGCCTGCATGGATGGTACCTGGGGTCAAAAGAGGACCATCATATCCCTTGGAATTAGAGTTAAGGGTGATTGTGGACCAAATCCAGATCCTTTGCTAGAGTAGCATAGCAAGTGTTCTTATCCATGGAGGTCCTTTCTAGCTACTGGAGTATGTGCATGTGTTGCACATTTGTAAAGGGGGGGTATCGGTGTCTTTATTGTTCTTCGTTATTTTTTGTTACACAGACTCAGCTAGGGTGACCTGCAAGCTCCTGGGATCTTCCTCTCCCACAATCACAAATGCTAAGAGTTATAGCCATGCCCAGCTTTTTTGATGAGTAGTAGAAGTTTGAATTCAGGTGCATTCATGGTGAATACTGTTTGTTTGTCGCTGAGCCAGCTTCCTTCTTTGGGTCTCCCTGTAGCCCTTGCCTCGCCATGGTTTCTGGAATTAAAAATTTGTTTTGTGTGTGTGTGTGTGTGTTGTTTTATTTTTTGGAAAGGGTTTTCTTTCTATGTCGTTTTTAGCTCTTACCCTTGGGTATCCTGGAATTTGTAGTCCAGGCTGGTCTTAAGCTCATAGAAATCATCTAGCCACTCTTCCCAAATACTGGATTTTTTTTTTAACGCAATGTTTGTTTTTGTAGTTTTGGGATTTTATTTTAGTTAACATTTCTATCTACCCTTTCCTCTAAACCCTATTTACTCTTCCTCTCCCTACTTCAAATTCAGGGTTTCTAGATCAATTGTGTGTGTGTGTGTGTGTGTGTGTGTGTGTGTGTGTGTGTGTTCATTCCTAAATATAGTCCGTTGTAACTCATTTTCCAATTGCCTTTCAAGCAGTTAGTTCTCTTTGTTTCTTATGTTTCCAGTTCAGTGACCCTCTCTCCCTTATTTTTTTAAGATTTGTTTTGTGTTTGGGTATGTGCTTCCCTTATATGAAGATGTCAGCAGATGGTGGGGTCTCTTCAAACACCATGACCAGCAGGTTGTCCATTTGCAAAGGTCAAGAAGTCAGTGCAGTTCATCATGGCTCAGTAGCTGGTTTTGGTCAAACTTTGAGGGTCTAGAGCCCAGTAGTTTATTTTAGGCATATTTAAGCGTAGCACAGTTTGAGGAAAAGAATGCTTCCTGCTGATAATTAACACAATCGATGTACACAGCAAAGCTTAAGAAATGGTTATGTTGAAACTCTCGTATAAGTGACATCTTCATGAAAATAGGTTTTGTAGATTAAGGAAGCAACCTCATGGTAAACAGTGAAGGGTATGTAGGAGGATAGTACTTTGCTTGACTGAGATAAATAGGCTCAAGGTAAGGGTCTGGAGAAGTTGGTGTTGCCTGGCCATACAGATGGCCCAGAACTCACCAGGGTATTAACCATGTCTGTTCTTAGCCTTCTGGGTGGAAAATGGGTATGTTTTCCTGGGAGGAACAGTCTTGTGTGTTTAACATTTCTGGTTTCTTTCCTGCTTATCATTGAGCACAAGAACCTACATACTTCTTCCAAGTGGAGGCCAGAAGAGCATTAGATTTCCTTTATCTGGGGTTACAAGTACTTGTGAGCCACCCAGCATGCATGTTTGGAACTGAACTTCAGTCATCCTAAAGAACTGCTGCTTTTAACCACTGAACCATCTCTACACCCATCAGATGATACTTTTTCCGTTACACGTTCCTATTTTAGCAGTTAATAACTATTATCTGAAACATTAATAATTCAACTTAAAATAGTAGGAATATTTGAATCCTTATTGTTACATACTAACATGCAGGATGTAAATTGATACTGGAAAGGTTGCTCAGTGGTTAAGAGCACTGACTGCTCTTGTTCGAAGCCCAGCACTAATGGCTGCTCACACTATCTGGAACTCCCATTCCAAGAGGCCTAATGTCCTCTTCTGGCCTTTCACCAGGCATGTAAATAGTGCACAGGCATGCATGCAGATTTTTGTTAGAAAACCTTTACTCTTTTTTTGATATATCTCTTGATCTTTGTTGGGCTATCTAGAGAAAATTGGTTTTTTATTGATAATTATTCTGTGACTATAATGGGACATAAAATGCTGGTTATTTCAGAGATAGAAAAAAGAGAATTGAAAAACCAAGAAGATTTAGCAGAAGCCTAAGCCGGACACCTAGTCCACCTCCCTTCAGAGGTAGAAACACAGCGATGGACGCCCAGGAAGCTTTAGCTAGGAGGTATGTGAATTTTTTCATTTAAAGTCATTTTATTTCTTTTTCTAGTAACTGTCAATGGTGTAGACAAATGAATACTCTTAACTCAGAGGATAATTCTTTACCAACACCACACCCCCATAAATGCTGTTGCACATTTGTGATGCGGAACAATCCACGTAGGTTTTTAATTTGGGGTTTGTGTCATTAGTTCTTAATTTACGCATGTAGGAAGACTGAGAAGTTTTTGCCTTTGTAATTATCTGTTGTTTTTACCATCGTCGCCCCATGAAAGAAACATTGAAATGTCTTGTTTGCATTTGAAAACTTTGAGTTTCAAATCATTCAGGAAACCTCGGTTGTCTTTTACTTTACTTTTTTCCCCTTAAAACAAAAGACCTGAACACTGAGAATTCTGTCACTAGATTATAGTTTTAGTAGATGCACAATAAGCCAATTTGTAGTGTAGCCAGAATGTTGCGTTTCCGAGGTTTCTATTTGAGTGTTGGGCGGTTGTGTGG
The DNA here is from genome assembly GCF_982192425.1 of Myodes glareolus. Classification (NCBI taxonomy): domain Eukaryota; kingdom Metazoa; phylum Chordata; class Mammalia; order Rodentia; family Cricetidae; genus Myodes; species Myodes glareolus. Next base: position 123,890,894 of record NC_142027.1, read on the forward strand.
CCACATTAGAGCAGGTCTGTGTCAGAAATATGCAGGGGCCAAGGAGTTGCTTTGGGAAGCCAAAAGCCAAGCACTTATTTTTTGCATATTCTGAAAACTATATTTTTGGATTTGGGTTTTTTTTTTCTTACAAAATTGAGTTTGTATTTTTTTTCATTATAAAAATACAGTTATCACAGTGTAACCTGATGTGCTGCTGCCCTGTGAAGCCAGCCTGGCAGAAACTCCACTGAACAGCAGCAGCAGCAAAGGTGTGAGCTCACCCCGTCTTCATCCGTTCACCTTAGTGAATGGAGTTGATTTCGACCTGCAATGGCCCCACACGTGCAACCAATCAACCAATAGTTGGCTTGTTTAGAGCAACAGTGTTGAAAAATCTAGTAGATAATTGTTTATTAACTTACTTCTAAGCATTGAAGATACACTCTTTCTTACGTAAAGTTTTAGGGTAGATATGTTTAGTGCTTATCTACAGTCCTTGCACTGAGCAGTAGGAAGATCAGGAGGTCAGAGTTGTTCTTGGCTACATATTTTGAGGGCAATGTTAGGCTTACGCAATACCTATTTCAAAAAACTAAAAGAAAAGTTATTACCATCAAACCGTTTGGTTTAGATTATCAGTGATTTTGTTGTTACAGGTACATAGAAAACTCTCGAAAAGAAACGATTAAAGTGTATTGGTCCACACCTTCAATCCCAGTACTCAGAAGACAGAGGCAGGCAGATTGCTGAGTTTGAGGCAACTGGGTTACATGGAAAGTTTTAGGGCAACATCAAGGATTATAGGTTGTAAACATCTTTTCGTAAATTTAAGTGCTTGTTAAAACTAGTATCTGCTGAGAAAATAGCTGTCCTGGAATGCATAAGTCCTGAATTCCTCAGCCCTTCCTAAAGTCAGTTGTGGCACATACCTAATCCTAGCATTTGGATAGTAAGTAGAAGCAGGAATTGTCTAAGTTTAAGATCATTATCACTACCTGAGTTTGAGGCCATCCAAGACTATGTGAGACACTCTTTGAAAGGAAAAATTGCAAATGCCTGTTTGGTATCACTATAATACATTGCCTGTGTGTCTCAAAACCAGAAGATAACCTTTCCTTGAACTAACTTAATAAGATGTAACATTTGATAGGTTTCTGTTTCAAAAATTGAGTGATACTACTTATTATCTATGTAGAAATTTAATTTAACCAACCATGGCAATTTAGTGTATAATTAATTCTTTAATTAATTTTTGTTTTGTATTGAAATTTTTATTTCATGTTATCAATTTCCTTGCTAACCATAAATTTCTTGATTTAGTTTGTCCTGTTTGTTTAGTAGATTGTAAAGAAGAGTTTTTGCATATCATCTTCTAAACTCAAGATTATGCTGATCCCTTATTTGAATATAAAATAGACTGTTTTTGTCCAGGTTCCCTATGCGGTGTATTATAAATATTTTATCACTTAAACATGCACTATAATTTATCTAGCACCAGTATGTGCTATAAAAGTCTTTAATTTTATCTTTGCTTTCATAGCTAGCACTGACAGAAATTGGAGACATTTATTATTATTATTATTATTATTATTATTATTATTATTAATTAAAGACAGGATAAGTGCTGGCTTCCCAGAACTATTGTCAGCCCAGACTGACCTTGAACTCACTGAGGTCTTGTATCTTCCAACTGCTGGGTCTAAAGACATGGTGCAACCTCAGAATCTGGATGTTTTGGTTTTTCTACACAGGGTTTTACCAAGTAATTCTGCTTTAATCTTCTGAGTGATGTTTGTGTTGCCATAGTAACATAAGATTTGGGGTTGGAGTGAAAGGATACTTGTAAAAATTTTGCTTTCACCAATTCAGAAATTACTTAGGAATAGTCATCGTTGCACAACCAGTCCGGTGTTGGTGAGGTAGAGACAGGAGTGTCAGAGTTCAAGGCTAGTGACAGAAGTTTCAAAATATTATTTTGGCATATGCTACTTAGATGAATATAGCAAAGTTTGCGTCCCTGGCCTGCTATAGCCCTGAAGTTCGAGGCCAGCACAGACAGCATAAGTCACCTCCCATCTTTCTCAAAAGTTGTTTTGAGAATTGTATTGATATGCTCATTACTGACTCTAATCTTAGTAGGGGGAATATAATATTTATTAATTTAATGTTTTGTATGTAAAATGTTTATGTACATGAAGGTACATACTGGTTTTACACCAAATTGTTTTACATTGTTTTTGATAGATTGGAAAGGGCAAAGAAATTACAAGAACAACGAGAAAAGGAAATGGTTGAAAAGCAAAAACAACAAGAAATGGCTGCAGGTATGAATTGCGTGGTGTAAAAAACGTGTGTGTGTATGCATGTTCAGTGTAAATAAGCACTCAGATGCCATGTGTAGATCAGTTCTCTTCCTCTTCCCATACTGTGGTAGTCAGGTGGTTTTTTGTTTTTTTTTACCCACAAGCTGTCTCACTGACTTACGAGAGGGTAGTTTTTTGATAACTACATAATGGTTATCCTTGTTAATGAACTTCCACAGCTGACTTTCTATAATATTAGCTTAAGAAGTTTTAGAGCGAACTATATTTGGTGTGCTATAAGTAATCTGTAGGCTCCCTGCAAATTCAAAGCCAGCCGGAGCAAAACTATGCAAAAACATAAGGTGTAGGAAAAATTTTTAAGAGCACTGTATCCTGGCAGGGGATGGTGCCTTGGGCCTTTTCTCCTACTACTCAGGAGACAATAAAGGTGGTCTGAGTTTGTTACCAACATAGTTTCTATACCAAGTACCAAGCTAGTCAGGGAGGGTTACATAGTAGGACCCGATCTTGAAACAAGATGAGGGGTGAGGAGCCAGCTCAGCAGTTATCAGCACTATATAGCTTTGGGACTCACTCTGTAGACCAGGCTGTTCTCAAACTCAGAGACTTGCCTACTTCTGCCTCCCTGAGTGCCATGATTAGAGGCATGTGCCACCACCATCTAGCCAAGAATACTTTTTGAAGATGGCAGCTCTGTGTAAATGGAGACTGCTTGTTCATTTCCCAGCTACCCAGATCTGAATAATCACACCAAAACTATATTAATCACAACACTGCTTGGCCGATGACTTAGGCATATTCCCAGTCAGCTCTTTTTTTTTTTTTTTTTTTTTATTTATTTTTATTATGTATACAGTGTTCTGTCTGTCTGTGTGTATGCCTGCAGGCCAGAAGAGGGCACCAGGCCTCATTCCAGATGGTTGGGAGCCACCATGTGGTTGCTGGGAATTGAACTCAGGACCTTTAGAAGAGCAGGCAATGCTCTTAACCACTGAGCCATCTCTCCAGCCCCCCCCCCCCCAGTCAGCTCTTATATCTCAAATTAACCCATATCTATCCAAAAAGTTTCTGGTTGCCTTTCTGCCTGACCTCACCTACTCTCTATATATATCTCTTCCAGCCTGGCTATATTCTGCGTTGCCATAGGCCAAAGCAGCTTTATTCATTAACCAATAAAAGCAACGCATACAGAAGGACAGCTCACATCTGCTCTATGTTCTACATTGGCAACTTACTTTAGAAGAATCTGGCCCTTCCCTAGATTTGACAATACCATTTTTTGGGTGTGAACAGTGCCCTCCTTCTAAATTTTTCTAAATGTTTTAGTTAAAATTGGTGCTGGGCTAGGTGGCACACACTTTTTTATCCCAGCGCTCAGGAGACAGAGGCAGTCTGATCTCTGAGTTGGAGGCCAGCCTGGTATACAAAGCAGATGCCAGAACAGCCAGAGCTATACAGAGAAACCCTATCTTGAAGAAAACACACACACACAGAAATTTCTACTGGTTCTATACTTCATTTTACTGTAATCATGCCTTATTTTGTGTACTTCTTTAACAGTAATAAACAAATGTCTATTGATGAACACATTAAACATATATTAGCAAACATTTCCTTATTTGGTGAAAATTCTTTCACTTTTACAAATTCTAAGTATAAGTAAATACAAATACTACTTTTGTGTGAATTAGCTTATGTCTTTTAAAATCCATTGGGTGTTTTTCAGCAGCTGCAGCCACTGGGGGTTCTGTTCTCAATGTTGCTGCTCTGTTGGCGTCAGGAACACAAGTGACTCCTCAAATAGCTATGGCAGCTCAAATGGCAGCCCTGCAAGCTAAAGCCTTGGCGGAGACCGGCATAGCTGTGCCTAGCTACTATAACCCAGCTGCTGTGAATCCAATGAAGTTTGCTGAGCAAGAAAAAAAGAGGAAAATGCTCTGGCAAGGCAAGAAAGAAGGCGTAAGTTTTTGTGTCTTTTCATTTCACCACTAGCTGATAATTGCATTAAACATTTTGGAATGTGAACTGTCATTTCCAAGAGCCTGTTTATAATGATTAACTTTGCCATAAGTAAAATTGAGTGTGTGTCCAACTTAGAAAAAAAAATGTAGCTCATTTGCATGATTCTCAGTTGTCTTTTTTGGATGGCAATATTGTACTGTAATGTTAAAATGTTTAATTCGTTTGAATTAAAGCTTTTAAAGAAAACCAAATTACATTTATAAGGTGTGGGTTGCTAAGCAGCTTGATCAAGATATTTTATGAGCCAGGGATGGTGGCTCATGCTTTTAAGTCCCAGCTCTTGGGAGGATGAGGCAGTTCTATTAGCCAAAGAGTTAAAGGACAACCTGGATTACTACTGAGTGATATTTATGACATAATATACTTAAATTGTACTTATTCTAAAATTCAGTGCTTTTTTTTCACAGGACAAATCTCAGTCTGCTGAAATATGGGAAAAATTGAATTTTGGAAACAAGGACCAAAATGTCAAATTTAGGAAGTTAATGGGCATTAAGGTGAGTTATGCCTTAGGGTTGATCCTAACTTGTATTTTCACAGCAACATTGATTTCCAGTTTCAAAGTATATCGGTCATATGTCAGTTCTAAGTACTTAATTGAGAATATCTCTATTCTCCAAGTTAATCCTATAGATATAACTATGCCATAGTCATTCTTACTGTTGGACAATACTGACTTTTGGCATATCTGTTGATCATACCTTGTGAGGATACCTAGTAAGGCCGTAGATTTAAAAATTTAAAACAGGACTGAAGATGTAGCTCAGTTGGTAGACCCTTCATTTGGTTGATTTTGTTCTTTGAAATAGGATCTTGGTAAATATCCTCACCTGACCATAGTGGTAGAGTTCTTGCTTAACAATCTTTGGTTTTTCGAGACAGGGTTTCCCTGTGTAACAGTCTTAGCTGTCCTGGAACTAGCTCTTATAGACCAGGCTTGCCTCGGGAACTCACAGGGAAGGCGTGCACCATCACTACTCCCCAGCACTCTTGACCTCTGATTGAAGCCTGTGATCCTAATACTTTGCTGTAGAAGCATCCTTTGTGGCTATTGGAGGCAGGGTTTTTCTATAGCCTTGACCGTCCTGAAACTTGCTCTGTAGACCTGAGTGCTATGATTAAAGGCATGCGCCACCTCCTCCCATCTCTTTTGTGGTATTTTTGCGCAAGTTTTAAAGAAGAGAAATGAATTTTCTGGGAAAATACTAATGCTCTTTTAGGTTATGAGCATCTAGGTGCGTTCCTTTAATCTCAGCATTTGGGCAGAAGCAGACAAATCTTTGAATTCCAGGACAGCCAAGGCTACAAAGAAACCCTGAAACCCTGTCTCTTAAAATCAAAGAAAAAGAAATGCATAACCATTAATGTGTAGAGAATTAATTTGATACAAGACCTGGAATGATCTAAAGAAATGGGTTCTTTATTCAAGAGATGTTTAGTTTAAGTTGGCTTGTTGTTGTTTGTTTGTTTAATATTTATTTTATATATGAGTGCTCTATCTACATGTACAACTTAATGACAGAAGAGGGCATCAGATCACACTATAGATGGTTGTGATTCAGCAATCACATGTGTGGTTGCTGGATGTATGGCTTTATGTGCCCGGTCCTGACACTAATCTTGACCATACTGCGAACAGGAAGTTATTTGTAATTATGCTCTGTTCCATATATAGAACATATCTTTGCACTTAAAAGTATTTTAATAACTTACAGTAGAGGTTACTATTTTATTTATGTCTGTTGCTGGAGAGATGGGTTAGCTATTAAACACAATTTTTCTCCTAGGGGACTTATTTGAGTCTCAGCACCACATGGTAGTTCATAATTGTTGGTAATTTCAGTCCTCGGTGCAACAACACTTTTCTGGCCTCTGCAAACACTTCATGCACGTGGTGTACAGTATATAATATAAAGGTTAAAAATTAAATTTTTTTTGCATGATATTTAGAGTGAAGACGAAGCTGGCTGTAGTTCAGTTGATGAAGAAAGTTACAAGACTCTGAAGCAACAAGAAGAAGTTTTTCGAAATCTTGATGCTCAGTATGAAATGGCAAGATCACAAACCCACACACAAAGAGGAATGGGTTTGGGTTTCACCTCTTCAATGCGTGGAATGGATACAGTTTGAAAAATATCAGTTTGGGACTTTAAAGACTTGTTCTGATGTCAGGTCCTTGTTCACCAAACAGCTAGTATTCTAGCTTGCATGGGTGTTGCATTGACTTTAATTTATTGAAAAATACGATTTTTTGTAAATATCAGATCAGTGATACTGGTGTTAGTGTTGTAATCAGGTTAAACCCACTTCCATTAAACTTGACAGGAATATAGAAGGACAATATTTTTTAGTTCATGAATTCTACTTTTCAAATATATTAAAGCTTCGGGTGGGATAAAATCTCATACATAGATTTTTCTCGTGTCCGCTGTCTTGTGTACTTTTGTACTTAACCTTGTACAGTTATTTTCATCTCTTGAAACATAAAAGAAATGTTATGTAGAAGTTCTTTAGAAGATCTGGCCATTTGGTACATAATCTGCACACACAAGCTGAGCAGTGATAATAAAAATGGTTTTCTCAAAACTGGTGTTAACTTAAGTTACCTGTTCTTGTTTGAGTCTCTTGTATGTAGCATTGAGTTTTGCAGTTAGAAAACATGGGCTATACATGCTTCTTTCCAGCAGTTGTTTTAGGAGATAAGCAATATCACAGTGCACAGAGATGTAAAGGAAGAAAATTTACTAAAAGTTTTCCTATTTATGATGCAGAATTGGTGTGCAGTATTTGAGTCCATTTTATTCAGGAAATAGGTTAATGCATTAGAGGGATGTGAGCACTTTTATATTAATAAAGTGCCTTATAACAAGTCTGTTGTATGCTACTTAGTCATTATGCCTGTCTTATTCAGAAGAAACATATTGAAAACCACAACTTTTTCTGGCAGGAGGGTTAAGTGTATCCAAACAGGGTTTCTCTGAGTAACAGTCCTGGCTGTTGTGGAACTCACTTTGTAGACCATGCTTCCTGCCTCTGCCTCTCAAGTGCTGAAATTAAAGTCATGTACCACCACTGCCTAACTAGAAACAACTTTGAGGAGCTCAGTGGTAGTCCAAACTGATACGTGTGTTAATATAAGGAAGATCCAGTTAGAATGACTTAAGGAGCTGCAGGCATGAATTATCTTGTGCATACTTGCAAATGAGGCTGGAGAGATGACTCAATAGAGTCTTTGCTGCTCTTACAGAAAACTTGGGATTCTGTAAGTTGGCAGCTTACGACTACTTCAAGTAACCTGGATTCTGACAGACACCCTCTTCTAACCATGATCACTGTACACGTATGGTAAACATGATCCATGTCTCTGTCTTTTGTACCTTTTCTGATAGACACCTTCTAACCACGATCACTGCACACATACGGTACACCTGATCCATATCTGTCTTTTGTATATTTTTTTTTACTTGCCATTTTTTAATCCTCATGCTTCCCTCCAGTCACAGATAATAAGCTATACAGGACCCGGCTGATGTGGTGCACATGTAACCATGTGTTTAGTTTAAATGAGAATCCTTTCATTCTCCCAACACCTGTAGTTCCTTGAAAGTCTGACGGTTATTTTCCTTCTATTATGTATATTCACTGTATATGACTGTAAAAACAAGGGTAAACTGAATGTTAACTCAGCTGCTCTAAGCTTAACCTAGAAATAAATCCAAGTCCCTAATATGCCCAGCCACACATTTTGTCTGCTATAACAGTTTCCTTTGTTCTTGACATTACCATTGTGGTAAAGTTATGAAGACCTATGTTGAAACAGGTCTGTGATATAGGAGCTATTAAAATTCTCTCTTCGAGAAAAGAAAGGAAGGCTCAGATGCTGGAATGTGATCCCTAGGGAAACTAGGACAGGAAGATTGCCCCAGGCAACCCCAAAGGACCTGGAAAATGTAGCACAGTTGCTACCTTTGTCTAGCCATGGGCTTGATCCCCAGCACTACATTAACTGGGTATATGATAAGATCTCAAAAGCCTTCTAAGACCATCATCGCAAATAAAACCATTACCCAGTTATAATTACTACTTGAAATGCTAAATGCATAAGACTTTGTTTTATGACAGGATTTCTCTGTATAGCCCTGGCTATTCTGGAACTCCATTCTGTGAACCAGGCTCCCTCTGCCTCCTGAGTAGTGGGATTAAAGGCGTGTACCACTACTGCCCAGCACATAAGATTTTTTAATTATTTGGTTTATTTTCCCTTCATTGGCCCACTCCAAAAGGAATCCATTTTCCTTACCTCTGGCAAAAGGACATATTAACATATCATCACATGTTGGAATCACAAGTAACTTACCTGTAACATTTCAAAGTCCATCCTAGTCTTCCCACCACCTCCCCTCCACTTCATATCTCCCCCACCTCTGGCTAGCTATTTCTTATTCTTCCTCCCCACCCCACCTCAAACAGGATTTCTTTTGTGTTCTGGCTATCCTGGAATTAACTCTCTCCTCTAGAATGACCTTGAATTCACATAGTTAAGTCTGCCTCTGCTTCCCAAGCACTAGGATTAAAGGTGTACACCACCACTGCCCTCCCCTTATAACCCTACTATTCTATGTTCACTCTATGCTTTGCTCCTGCTGGTCTCTCTCTACTTTATTCTCTCTTCCCTTTCTTTGCAGACAGCCCCAACCAAATCAAGTTTGTTAGCCATATTCTGTTCAGTGTACTCTCCCTGCTCTGGACTCCTCCAAATGCTGCTGCTGACTGATCTCTCCCTCATATTCCCCCAAAAAAATTATGTATCCATCATGTCAGTTAGTTTATACATTAGCAAGACCTTAAAAAAATTATTGGAAATGAAACTTTGTTGTCGAAGCTACCTGCAAGTCACCCATTTTCAAGTAATGCCCATCCCTTACTTTATTTGGTTTTCTAGACAGGGTTTCTCTGTGTAGCTTTAGTTGTCCTAGGATTCTCTCTTTAGACCAGGCTGGAATTAAAGATATGAGCTACCAGCTCCAACTCCACTTTTGACTAATGTGTACAAGGTCCTGAATTTAATACCCAACACCACTAAAAAAGATTTTTAAAAAATACATCTTCGACAGGTCTAGTTTCTTCTCTATTACCTGTGGGATAAATTGCCTCAAGGTATCACATCAAAATAAAATCATTCCCAGAACTTTCCCACCATTTATGCTGGGTGGTAGTGGCACACGGCCTTAATCCCCAGAGCTCAGGAGGCTGAGGCAGGCAGATCTTTGTGAGATTGTAGGCCAGCCTGGTCTACAGAATGAGTTCCAGGACAGCCAAAGCTACACGGAGAAACCCTGTCTTGAAAAATGAATGTGTGAGAGAGAGAGAGAGAGCGAAGAAAGAAATCCTGGCAACCACATACTATCCTGTCTCTCAATGCTTTTAACCAACACTCTGCTCTTTTATCTTTTAAATATTTTCTATTTCTTATCTATTTTCCCAATACTGGAACGTATACCCTCAGGGTGTTATGCAAATCAGAAGTTCAGCTGCTGAGCTACAATCTATCTCTAGGATCCCACCCTCACCCAGTCCTCAGAAACTACAATTTCCTATTTTACTCTGAAAATCTATGAATCTGATAGACTCAATTGTTTTATCTTGTTTGTTTCCCCATCCTTTAATCAAGACTACCTCATCAAAAGGTAAGTTAGCTATTACAAACATGCTGTCTGTTTAAATGGCTTTAGCTGGTAGGCAGTCTAGGAGAACTTGACTAATGTTCAGATTCATCTTGCTCACTTTGATCTTTGTGTTCCTCTCTGGCCCCCATTTGCCCACTTTTTTCATATTTCAGTTCAAGTTCTTCCTTTCAATGACAGGCACCAAGAGGGTATTTTTTTTAATTCTTTTATTCTTTCTTTTTCTTTGAAGAAGGGAGGATAGACAAGATATTTCATGTAGCCCAGGCTCACTACGAGCACTGTCTCTGAAGATGACCTGGAATTACTGATTCTAAATATGGTGCAAGTTGACTATATTGTTTCCTTGTTGCATGTTATAATTTCCTGTTTTTTTAATGTGTGATGCCGAATATCCATCCAAACAAGAAAATAGAAACATAATTATGGGGCTTTCTGTTTTTGTCCCTGATTAGAGTTAATGAGGGCAGACGTTAGTGACACTTCTAGAGAAGTGTCAAACACATTAAAGGCAGTGAATCTATATCGAATGAATGATGATCCCATAAAAAAACCTCTTCCGAGAAATCTAAAACGATATAATGACCTAATTTCACTTACATCCATTTAAAAATGAAACAAGTACAATAAAGTGGCTTGTGTCTACGAGCAAATTTGTCGCCAGTGGCAAAGCTAGAGTTCCTATTTTGTCTTTTTGACGTGGGGTAAACGCACCACAATTTGTCATAAAGCATCTACCGGGCTCTGATTCTTCAGCTTTGGACGCCTAACGGGAAGAATCCGTATTGTTTTAACTCATTCGGAATCGTTTTAAAAAACGATCAATCCCAGTGTGCAATGCAAACCATCTGTTCAGTCGCTTAGAAACCACATATCCCAGAATGCCACGCTCCGGAACCCAGTCGATCGGAGACACGAGGAAAACCGTGGCATTCGGGGAGTTGTAGTCTTCTGGTAGGTCCCGCCTCTAGAGCGGCTTTGGAGGCCTGCGTGTGGAGAAAAGCCTCCAGGGAGAGCTGTGCCGCCCTCCAACCTTCGCCCCTGCCCTCGACTTTTTCCCACAGCTCAAAATGGCCGCTGGTGTGGATTTTGGCGATCTAGAATTATTCGAGGCGTTTGACCCTCAAGAGGAGTCAACCCCGAAGCCAGTTCACACCCGCTTCAAGGACGACAACGAAGAGGAGGACGCCGAAGAGAACGGGGTGGGGGACGCGGAGCTACAGGAGCAGCTTCGGCACAGTGAGGAAACGATCGAGCAACTCCGCGCCGAGAATATCCTTCCGGCTTGTTGGCTCTGTCACCTGGGACTTGGGGTCCCTGTGGTGGCGGGCGCGGGAACGGCGGAAATTCCAAAAGGATCAGCATTCTAAGTCATTTCTCCCTCGACTCGGAGGGCTGGCGGGCGGGCGGTCTCGGTCGGGTTGCACGTAGCTGCAGCGCGGCCTGCGCGCAAACCCTTCCGTGCGAGAATCTTGTGTAGACCACCCTGGCCCCCAGCTCAGAACCTAAACTGTTACGTTGTCAACGGTTCCCGACTTCTCTCCCTCTTTTTGAGGTCACGGTGATTTCTTTCTGGGCTCTAGTGGAGACAGTCGTGGTGTGGTTTGAAGATGCGGGGATCGATGCGGGGAAGGGGTATTTGTGGAGGGGCAAAAGCTTGAGTGGCTTCTATGATGCAGAGTCGGGGCCTTAAAGAATTAGCATACAAAGAGAAATGGTCAATTGGCATGATAGTTTTACTTTTTCGATATCTTCCGCTTTGAGCAAGGTTGCTTTGCAGTGCTCTGGGGAAAACGCGCCAAATTTCCCTTTGACTTTATTAACATGATTACAGAGTTTCCGGATTTGCAGTATGTTAAGTTTCATTCATAAGGTTCTTGAATCAGCATGTACAGATAGTCTTGACCAAGGTAACTCTTTAAAACTGATAATGAATCCTGAGAATAGTTGATATATCAGGTTTTGAAGTTTGAAGTCTGATTATTGTTTTTTTTTATGATGCTATATAACACGAATAATGAAATCTCAGAGATAGATACTGGGTTTCAAACTGAAGATCAGAAAAGCAAAATACCCAAGCCACTAAAGAAGTCTTAACCTCTACCAAGGCTGGGCAACTACAGACTGAGCCTCTATCTCTTCCCGTTTTATATTCCCCTGGGATTAAAGGCGTGTGACTCTAGTATTGAGATTAAAGGTGACACCACCACCTGGATTGGACCTGTTTCCACATTGGTCTTGTGTAGCCCAGGGTGGCTTTGAACTCACAGAGGTCCGTCTGCCTCTGTCTCCCAAATCCTGGGACTAAAGGTGTGTGCCACCACTGCCTAGCCCCTGGTGGCTTAATTTTACCTTCTGGTCTTCAGGCAAACTTTATTTATAATAAATATAGTAATAAAATATTACTATAATACTATTTTCCATGATATTTTATTGTGAGTATTTATAAATACTAGAGAGCTGAGGATTGTACATTTAATATCCATAGATGCAATTCCACATTCTTGTTAACATTTTGCTATATTGCCTTTATTTTATCATTTATCATGCTGCTTTGACAAGGAAAATTTTCGTAATTGGCTGCTCTAGCTTGTTCCAGGAACACAGTTGTCTAACTGATATTAAACTGTTTCTGAACTTCAGGATCATGTTGGAGAATATTTGTTCAAAGGGCAGAAAACTGTATTTAATATTTAGGCCCAGTTGTCCTGTCCTCCAGCAAAGCACGTGCTCAGTATGTCTCCCCCAGAACACTTGCAGGTCCTTCCTTTACATTCTACTGTTTGGATAACAAAAGTGAGAGACATTTGAACGTTATGACCTGTATAATTCTATTTTTCGATGACGGATATTCCTTAACCAGTAATAACATCAAGAACTTAAAAGAAAATTGAACATTCTGACAAGACCCAGGTATGAGATCTTGAAATTATACCTGAGATGCCCATTGCTGTTCATCTCATTAATCACAACATCTTTAAAAAGGTTGTGGGATTTTTGTCATCATCATTTATTTCAGAATACTATGAAGAATTCAATAACGGTTCTTTATTGTTGACTTATGAGTATAAATTCTGGTAAGTGGGTTAAACATTTAAATGGATTTAATGGGTCACTTTGGAATCCAGAAAATTTTGCCTGTGTTTAGAAAAGCAAACTAAGCCCAGCTGTTCATATTCAACACACATTTCTGGGAAGATAAAATAAGTTTACAGATACTTACCTGATAATTTCTTTACAGCATTGTTGTTGTTGTTGTTGTTGGTTAATTTTGTTCTTTGAGCAGGAATCAGTGTTCTGATTTTGAGACAGGGTTTCACCTTATAACCCAAACTAGCCTGGAATTCCCAGTATAGCTTAGACTGGCCTTCAGCTTATTGGACCTTGTTCCTCTACCTTGAAAGTGCTGGAATTACAGATGCAAGCAACCACACTAGCATTATTTACACAATTCAAATATTTTGTAAATACAGACAGTGCAAAGTATACCATTTTGTTTTGTTTTGTTTTGTTGAAACAGTCTGATTGTTCCCTAAGCTGGCTTCAGCTCACAGTGGAAACTGAGGATGACCTTGAACTGTGAGCCTCCTGCCTCCCCTTCCCTGGTGCTGGGATATACCCTATGCTGCTAAGTCTGGGAACACATAATGCTTTAGAGCAGACAGTAATGTGTTCTTGAGAAAGTACAGCATATAGGTATGTATTCAGACATGTGGACATAACAGATATTCCAAATGCTGGTATCTCAGTATGACTTTTAACAAGTCACTAAATTAATTTTTATTTTATTTTTTTGAGTCAAGGAAGTTCTCTTTGTAGCCTTGACTGGCTTGGAACTTACTTTATTTATACAGGCTGGTTTCTGACTCAGCTGCCTCTTCTTCCTGAGTTCTGGATTAAAAACATATGACAGCAGTCTTGGCCTAATGTGCTAATTTATATAGAATGGCTGGTTCTTTCTCTTATTCTCCTTTGTTTCTCCATCTTTTTTTCTTTCTTTCAACAGAGTCTGTGTGACCCAGGCTGCTCTCAAACTCGTAGTTTGGCCTCCTCCTGCCTTAACTTCCCAAGTGCTGGCATTACAGGTAGAGTCAGGTTCGCTTGAAATATTTCCAGGTGTTGGAACTGGGAGGTTACCCTGTGCTTTCTGTTGTTTGTTCGTACGCTGGCTAGGTTGTGACCAGATTTTCAGGTAGGGTCTCATGTAGCCAAAGCTATCCTAGGACTCATGGTGGAGCTCTGATCTTGAACTTTTTATCTTTCTACATCTTGGTATTATAGGCATGATGCTAGGCAAGCGGTCTGTCAGCTGAGGTCACTTGTAGCAGGTCCTCATGCAGAGGTCAGGATTACCTAGAATTCACTCTGGCCCATACTGGCCTCAAACTAGAAGCAGTGCTGCCTACCTTTCCCGAGTTTTGTGAATCTTGAATTGTAGTTGAAGCAATGTGCTTTGGCTTCCAGGAGTCTAGAATAAAATAAAAATTCATTAATGAAATGTTTAGTTTTCCTTTATACTTCCAAACCAAATTCACGTAGAAATGTTTAGAAGTATATTCTTGTAACTTGCCTGCTTATCCTCTTCCACGCTGCCCTGATTTGTAAGGAAACTAACTAGCCTCTCATTAAAGAAACCTTGTTAAAAACTAAAAGATTAACCTATGGCTCTTTGGTGTGTGTATGTGAAACTTTTTTGTGTTGAGATAATTTCTGGGCCAAGTATGGTGGTGCAGGCTGCTAATGATCCCTTGGGAAGCAGAGGCAGTAAGATCCCCGTGAATTCAAACAAAGCCAGACCTGATCTACACCATGGAGACCCTGACTCAAAGAGACAGACAGACAGACTTTCTAGGGCTTGAGGAGATAGCTGGATGATAAGTGTTCATTGTATAATTAGAATCCCTGCACCCTATCTCAGAAAACAGAAGGACACTTTGACTTTCCCTTCTGGCCTCACTCACCATGCACATATGCACTTGCACCCACACAGACACAACACAACACAACACAACAAAAAGCTCAGCGGTTAAGAGCACTGGCTGCTCTTCCAGGGAACCCAGGTTCAATTCTCAGCACCCATATGTCAGCTCACACTCGTCTATAACTCCAGTTCCAGGGGATCCCACATCCTCACACAGACATACATTTGGGCAAAACACCAATGCACATGAAATAAAAATACTAAAGAGAGAGAAAGACAGTGGGTGGTGGTAGCTCACGCCCTTAATCCCAGCAGTCGAGAGGCAAAACCCCCTAGATTTCTTGAGTTCAAGGCCAGCCTAGTCTGTGGGGCGAGTTCCAGGACAGGCCCCAAAGCTACACAGAAAAAAATCTGTCTTGGAAAAAAGAGAGAGAGAGAGAGATGACTTGTTCAAACCACTAAAGATAGTAGGATAGGTGAAAACTTAGGTTTTTCTTGAAAGCTGGAGCACTTGTGCATCTCGTTTTCACCTTATTTGTTTCGCTGGGCTTGGAAGCTAAGGCCCTTTCACATGCTGAGCAAGCTTTCCACCACATGCTGCATCTCCAGCCCTCCTGGTCTTGTTTGCAGGATATTACATGATCTTTAGTACTTAAGAGTTAGAGAAGTTAACTGGGTGTGGTGGTGTACACCTGTGATCCCAGAACTGGGGAGGCTGAAATAGAAGGATCCGAAGCATGAGGCAAGTTCAGACCACTAAGGAGACCTTGTCTCAGCAAAGACTGTAATCACAAAACTCATGTGCTTATAACTGTGATGTATGTACTTCGATGTCTTCTAAGAATATGTTTAACTTCTGTTTTAGTGGCATACTGGTGAGCAATACTAAGATAGATGGACCCTTATTACAAATTCTATTTATGAACAATGCTATTTCAAAGTAAGTAGTTTTTTTCTTTATTACATATGAGTATTTATTACACTTTATTTATCGTGTGTTTTTATGTGTGTGTGGGTATGCATGTGCCATGGTAGAGGTATGTGGTAGTCAAAGGATAACTTGTAGGAGTCAGTTTTTTCCTTCCCTGTGTTGGTCCAGGGGCTTGAACTCAGGTAGTTGGGCTTGACTGCAGGCACCCTTACCTGCTTAGCCATCTTGAGGACCCTCGTCTTTATTATTTTAATTGTGTCAGGGTTAAAGTATGAGAGTCATGGGCATGAATTTGAACCTGGACTCCTACATCCGTGTACTGGCGCAGCTCTCAGTACCTGTCAGGTTTCTCACTAGAAAACAGTATGTACTGATAGTAAACACCTCTCAGGTCCTTAAACAAAATCTGTGAGAGCCCAGGAAGTACCATCTCATAAAAATGCCACCACCACAACTATAATAACAAGGTTAGCTGTCCACACTATACGTGGATAACAGTTTTCCATGTTGGCTGTCTGAAGCCTGCCCACGTGTATAGTTTTGGTCAGTAGCAGAACTTGACTACTGCAGGTGGTCTGGCATGCCTCAGTGCACTCCTGCAGTGGCCTGCCCCTCCTGAGTCACTGCCTATGACCAAGAAGGTACAAGACTAGGGTCATTGTCTGCTTTGGTCCAGGAGTGAAATCAAGGCATTGGGAGCTAGTGGGTGGTGAGTGCAGCAGCAGTATGAAGCACAATACTAGGCTTACCTGGACTTGGGGACTAGATTAGAGAGGTATTAATCTAGTCTAGCGTTTAATGGTCTAACTTCAGTACCATGCAAAATCGTAGGTGCTAGAGTTAGACAAGACAGGAAAGGTCAGCTCTGTCTGAGGCCCTAGCTGCCTTGTTTCAACATAGCAACCTGAGCTAAGGGATCGCTCCGGGATATTTGGTCAGAGTAGACGCCTTTCTTCCTTTCTTTCTCTTTTGGTTTGTTTTGGGTTTTTTTGTTTTGTTTTGTTTTGTTCTTTTGGCTAATGTATTTTGATTGTGCCTTTTCTAGTTTTCATGTGAAATGGGCGTTTTCTTATATGAGCACTGAAAGTCTGGAAGGAGGATATGGGAAGGATTGAGCATGTTGGGTGTTCTTATATTGCAGAAATAGTGAGGAGAAAGGAAGCTTTTCCTTATGTAACTTTTTTAGTGGATTTTGTTTGTTTTCTGGGACAGTGACAACTTCTCTCGTTGTGTCCCTGACTGGCAGCTGCCCTCCCACCTCTGCCTACCTGCCAAATGCTGGGATTATAGGCATACATCACCGTGTTAGGCTTTTCCTTTGGGATTTGAACCATTGACAAGTAGCCTATATTAAAGATTAAGTATATGGAATTTATAAATAAATTCTATTTATTGTCTCAACTGTTTGAGGTTCTGTGCCAGACACCCATAGATGATCAGAAACTGCTAATGCTGCAACAATACGTAGAACTTCTGAGGAGTAGCATTCTTAGTTACGAAGCCCCTAATGTAACATATATGAAAAACAAAAATGAGATCGGGACTTTTTTTTATTTTTCTTTGTATTTTTGAGACAGGGTTTCTCTGTGTAGCTTTGGAGCCTGTCCTGGAACTCGCTCTTGTAGACCAGGCTGGCCTCGAGCTCACAGAGATTCTCCTCCTCTGCCTCCTGAGTGCTGGGATCAAAGGCGTGCACCAACACCGCCCGGCCAAATTGGGACTTCTTTACTACAGAGAACTTCATTCTGTTCATGTTTCACTTTGTCCAGGTTCTAACCACCTGTCTGTCTTACTCTCTCCTACAGACAATACCACCAAGAAATAGAGGAGTTTATATCAAATTTAGTAAAACGATTTGAGGAGCAGCAAAAAAATGAAATGGAAAAAACTTCCTTCAGCCTTTTACCCCAGGTATTTTAAACTTGAGGCTCAATGCTAAGTGGTTTATGCTTTTTGCTGCCAACTGCTGTTACACCAGAAACATCCTTGAATCAAAACTAAAATGGTGAAGATTGTGTGCTGACTTTGTATCCTCTCGTTGTCTTCTCCAGAGTCTGACCAGTGCCGCCACCTGGCTTTCCTTTGAATGTAGTTGTATGACTACTTCTAAAATTGAAGGTGTTCTTTTCATTCCCAACTTGGACAAAATTTGGGCAGAGGGCAGAAAGTTGATTGAGGGACAGGTTTATTTACCTAAGGTTTATAAAAGATGACTTCTTGGGCCAGGGAGGTGGCCTATTGGATCAGAGTGCTGCTGTGCAATTGCGGTAACCTGAGTTTGGACGGCAGTACCCACTTGTGCGCAGCCCAGCCTTTGAAGGGCAGAGACAGACAGTCCCGTGAGCTCACTGGCCAGCCAGCCTGGCCAGATGACAAATTTCCAGTTCAGTTAGAGATTCTATGCCTAGGAGTTGAGGTAGGAGATGTATAACAGGCCAACAGACTTATGAACACAAAACAAAAACTAATAGTTTTGTTTTTTGGTTTTTTTTTATGGGAAATCTGAAGCCAGGTGGTGGTAGCATACGCCTTTAATCCCAACTCTTAGGAGGCAGAGGCAAGCAGATCTCTGTGATTTCAGGGCCAGCCTCGTCTACAAAGTGTGTTCCAGGACAGCTAGGACTACAAAAAAAAAAGAAGAAGAAAAAAATCTGAGGCCATGTATGGTAGTGCACACCTTTGAGTGTTGATTCAGGAGGCATAGGCTAGCACTATGGTCTACATAGTGAGTTCCAGGACAACCAGGACTATATAGAGAGACCCTGTCTCGAAGATAAAGAAGTCTGAGGAATTACAGAGTGTGTATGTATTCAGTAGCATGGTTTGTGGCCTTTTTTTTTCCTTTTTTTTATGATCTTTTTTCTAATAAACATTAAGATAAATAAATAGAATCAGCCAAACATATACAGAAAACTTCTGACTGGGGGGGGGGGGACTTTCAATTAAGCAATGATACTTTTTGTTCTTAGGAACTGGAGAAGGAAGTATTTTAATTATTTGAAAATTTTTGTTGTTTTGAGACAGGGTCTTAACTATGTAGCCGTGGCTGGTCTCAAACTCACAGGTTTACCTGCCTCTGCTTCTTGAATGCTAAGATTTAAGGTGTGTACCACCACACTCAGCTAAAAAAACTTTTTGGTTTCTTGATTCCAGGGTTTCTCTGTGCAACCCTGGCTGTCCTGGAACTAACTCTGGATACCAGGCTGGCCTCAAACTCAGAGATCCACCTGCCTCTACCTCCTGAGTGCTTGGATTAAAAGCATGTGCCACCATGCCCCAAAAATGTTAATTTTGATTCAGTGAACAATTCAGAATTTTGTAATGGTTTGAGGTCTATGAGGCTATCAGTATTGGCTGTTGTTATTTTGTTCATTTTTGGTTTTTTTGTTGTTCCTTTTTTTTCAAGACAGGGTTTCTCAAGTCTGCCTCATCATTTGAAACATTTGACATTTTGTAAATAATTCTGCCTTAGCTTCTAAATTCATTCTAATTATGACAAGGTGTCTTATTTATGGTTTTCTGGGTATTTTGTTTGTTGGTTTTTCTTTGATTTTTCAAAACAGGGTTTCTCTGTGTGTCTTTGGCTGTCCTAGAACTCTGTAGACCAGGCTGGACTCTAATTCACATAGGTCTGCCTGCCTCTGCCTCCCAATTGCTTGATTAAATGAGTGCTCCACTATGCCAGGCTTATTTATGTATATTATTAAAGTGAAAGAAGGGTGTTGAGGTTCCTAAATTTTGAAAATGAAAAGGTATTTCTTTGACTGGAGAGGTGGCTCAGTGGTTCAGAGCTCTGCTTTTCCAGAAGACCTGGGTTCATTTCCCAGCACCCATTTGGCATCTCACAACTGTCTGTAACTTCATTTCCAGGGGATCTGACACCCTCACACAGACATACATGAAAGAAAAACACAGTAACTAATCAAAACAAAGGTGTTCTCTTGTGACTCTTTGTAATGCGTGTTATTTGGTCTTAGCCGTCCAGTGTTATTTTGGAAGAGGACCATAAAGTAGAAGAATCATGTGCCATTAAAAGCAACAAGGAAGCTTTCAGTGTAAGTTTGTATTCTTCAATTTGAATTCTGCACACGTGCAGTTCCTTTGTTTCTCAGTTGGGTGGCTTAATGAGTGATAAGGTGACATAGTCGCATGGCTTCTAAGATCACAGCGTTTTCTCTGTGGTGACCACTGTTGTAGTTGGCGTCCTCTAAGTACCATTTGCTCTTCAGAGGTTGCCGCACTCTATTGTGACGACACAGTATACTTTATTTGCAAGAGTTTGTATTGGTCCTGACCAGCCTCTTCATGTTTATCTTGAAAATTTTGACTAAAAAGTAGAAAGTAGACTTGCAAAGCTTACAGATGAAGCTGAGAGAAGTAACCATTAACTATATGGCATGTTTGAAGTTTTAAAAATGTCAGTAGGTTTAATTAGTAGGTAAAAGCAAAAGCTTAACAGGAAGAGTCTATGTTTAGGCCTTGCAATGCTTCTGCAGAGTTCGTTGGTATCAAGCCATTCTTGTAGCTTGCTCTCAAAGGGTGGCTACTTTATGCTTACAGGATATGCCCCCTGATCATGTGCCCCAATTTTTAAAGACATGGGCTGCTGAGATGATGAAGTGATGAAGAGCTGCAGGTCTCATGAAAAGACTTGAAAATTCAACAGTAGCTGCTATATGTGCTTCATAGCATCCCTGGCAGAGCAGGATTAGTGATGGGATTGAGTACAAGAGGTACATTTCAGCTTGGTGTTAGAGAACGAACAAAGAATGTGGCCGTAGTTGCTCATACTTGTAATCCTAGTACCTAAGAGGCGAGGGCACAAAGGAAAAGGAAAAAAGCTAGGCAGGGCATGTAGTTTAGTGGCAGAGTACTTCATGTGTGAGTCTGCTGGGTGTTGGTATTATTTTTTTAGCCTGGAGAGTTAGCTTAAGGGCTAAGAGCGTGTGCCCCTCTTGTAGAAAAACTGAGTTCAATTCGCAGCACTTAAACTAGGTGCCTCATAACCACATATAACTCCATCTCCAGGGATCCAACACCTCTGGCCCTACCCAGGGACTAGCACTTGTGCCACATACCCATAGACATGCGTGCATGTACATAATTAAAAATAGGATAATTCTTTATAAAATCAGAACTTTGCATCAGACCGGGAAAACAGTCCAGGTTACTTGAGTACAATAAAGATTAGGGATGCTATCAAGAATACTTTATTTATTTTTTTATTTTTTATTTATTTTTGAGGCAGGCTTTCTGTGTAGCCCTGCCTGTCCTGAAACTTATTGTGTGGAACGGGCTGGCTTCAAACTCAGATATACCTGACTCTAACTCCTAGGTGCTGGGATTAAAGGCATGTACCACCACCAACCAACCCTATCAAGAATATTTTTAAGTTTTCTATTTCTTGTTTCTTGTTTATAGTTTAGTTTTTATTTTCAGTTTCTAAATTAAATTTATTCGTGTGCATGCCTGCCTGCATTGCTGTGGTGTGTGTAGAAGTCTGAGGACTATTTTCTGGAGTTGTTATCCTCCCACCCTGTGGGCCCTGACTGTGGAGCTCCAGCTGTCAGGCTGGTGTTCGAGCCGTCTCACCAGCACTAATTGTTTATGAGACAAGGAGTCGCTCTGTGGTCCAGGCTTTCCTCAGACTCACAGCAGTTCTCCTGTCTCTGCCTTTGAAGTGCTGAACTTACAGGGAAGCCACAGTTAGCTTAAAGGAGGATCTCTGAAAGTTCTAGGTAACTTTCATTTTTCTTTCAACTCAAAGGCTCTGGGATTAAAATAATGTTTGTCTAGAATGAGCTTATAGTTATCGCTTTAGTTATTCAGACAATACTGGTGTTTACTGTTGCTGTTCTGTGCCAGAAGCAGAGAGGTTTCAGAGATAGCAATGAAAAGAAAGGGTTGAGGCCAGCTCTGGTTTAATGAGCAGTTGAGTAGGAAAAGGTTAAATTCCTAAGAAAAGTCAGGTTGGGGTGTAGGCTAGTAGTTATGTGCTTGCCTAGCATGTTAGGCCCTGGGTTCAATGCCCTAGTAGTTAGTACATAGGGGTGTGTGTGCGTGAGAGAGAGAGAGAGAGAGAGGCATTGATGGATGGATGGATGGACAGACAGACTTACAGAGGACAGTCTAAGTAGCTTAGTGAAATTCTACCTCATGATAAGTAAAGAAATGGCTGGGGCTGCAGTTCGGTGATGGAGTACTTAACTTTCTAGCATGTAAAAGGCTTCAGTTCCATTGGGCGATGGCAGGGAGAGGAGAGGTACAATACCCAGGGTGGGTGGTTTATATTGTGAGTTGCTGGTGACTGCCTGTGTGAGCCAAGGTCTGGATGAATTGAAGGAAAATGCAAGACTGTATTTTGTGTGAAGAGGGCTCAATAAATAGGAAAGGGAAGTAGATACCAGCAGCCAGTATTCAAATTGCTTTCTGTGCAGCCAGTACTGGTAAATCACATGGGAGCTGATTACGGGCGATACTTGTGGTGGTAATACCTTGCCAGCTTATTAAAAAGGAAACACATGGAAAGCTAAGAGATTTTGTCAGTAGTCAGGTGACAGAGCCAAATGATCTACAGCCTTATATTGCTTTATAGGCTATAATAAAACCTTCAGAGTGTAGTCTAAGAGACCATGTAAGGATACCAAGTGACATGCTATGTCTTAACTGAAAGAACTATATTCTTTGTGGAACGTAGCTTGCATAGGGTCTGCAGTGAGAAAACTGCTGTTAACCTCACACAAGAGAAAGCACAACTGAGACCAGCATGGTAGTTATGGTGATACATGTCTGAAACCTGGATATACTTGGCAGTAGAACCAGTCAAATGTGTTCATGAGTTAGCTGTAGAATAAGAGCGCTCCTGAGAGAATAGTCAGAACTTAGGCTTGACCTAGGAAAGTGGAAAGTGTGGGGAGGAGCAGGTTTGGAGAGGCTGGGAATTGGTTGGCTCTTTTGTTTTGTTTTTAATTTACTTACTTTGGGTTTTCTGTTGTTGTTTTTAAGACAGTCTTGCTGTGTATCTCTAGCTGGCCTCGAACTGTGGTCCTCCTGTCTCAGCCTCCCAAGTGCTGGGATTGCAGGCAGTTGTCACCCTACCTGGCTTCCTGTGCCATTTTAAATAGGTGAGTTGGAGATACCTTACATGTCCAGACAGAGGTGCCATAGTGGCATTTGAATAGCCAAAACTGGAGCTAAGGGATCACAGCTTACTTTGAACAGGGAGTGGGGTGGTCATCAACATAGAAATTATTTCTCATGCCCTAGACCTGGGTGAATCGCCTAGGAAGTAAAAATGGAAAAGATGTTTAAGGACGTCTGGGAAGATGAGAGGTACGGGGGGTGGAGGAGTTGGGATTTCATCTGTAAGAAGAACTGAAGTGGCATCCTGAAGGCCTTCCAGAGTTGGAAAGTGTTTGTAGAAAGAAGGAAGTGCTGTGCCAGCACTTGCTAATGGGTTGAGAGATGAGGATTGACAGTTCCCTAAAGGACTGAAGCGCAGAGACGTCCTTGGCTCCATCATCCAGCTAGTGTGGCAGAAGTGCAGCATTGCCGGAGGTGGTGGAGAGAGACTGGCAGGGGGGACGTGTTCTAAATAAACCCCTGAAGACAACGTGCAACCCTTAATAAATCCTGGCTTGAGGGCAAGAAAACTGTAAAAAGCATTCTGGAGGTAGGGAAGCTTGCGTGTAGAGTTGATGTAGGAGGTACTAGGGAGTTGATATTGGTTTGCAGGAAAATGTTCTTAGTTCATACTGAGCATTTAAGGGTTAGTGATACTCTCTATAACTGACTTAAATGGTTAAGTAAAGAGTATGTGTGTGTATGTGTACATATGAAAAGAGTCATGCACAGAAAATTTTAGATGATTATTTATTCAGTCTGTGAACAGGGTGCATGAATATTCTTTGTACTGTGTTTTCAACTGATCTGTTAGAAATGGCTGCAAAAAGTCAGTAGGAAACAAAGTAAATGGGAACCAGGGAACTGGAAATAATAAATGTAGCCTGTGAGGGTCTTGTTGCAGACACATAAGTACTGGAGGGACCAGTGAGAGTCAGGTTTAGTTGAGACAGAATGGTCTATAGTACTAACAGTACCCGTGAAAGCTCACCGGGGTCCAACTCCCGTCTAGAACTTTATTTCTCATAGCTTCATCCAAGTCAAACGGGTAATGGGTAATCATAGACTTACATTATCATAGACTTACATTACTTAATGTCTTTTTTTTCTGCTTAAATAGCAATATTTTTTGACTTGTTTTCTGCAGGTTGTAGGAAGTGTCCTGTATTTTACTAATTTTTGCCTTGATAAATTGGGGCAACCGCTACTAAATGAAAACCCTCAGCTTACGGAAGGATGGGAAATACCCAAGTATCCTACATAGTGAATGAAGATCTTTTATGCATCTTGCCACTAAGTTCACCTTTAAAAAAAAGCTTACCAAATTTTGCAGACTATGATAACTATTCCTTAATAAAATTCACTAAAGGTACCAGCAAGTCTTCAGCCACATTGTTTCTCTAGAAGGGCAAGAAATGCAAGTAAAGGCAAAAAGGTTTGTGTGGGGCGTTGTCTTGTTTTACTCTTTGTTTTCCAATATCAGAACCATAAACTTTTTCAACTCCTTAAAGTTTATATTCATAATTGCTAGTTTGATATAAATTACGCATTGAGCTAGAATTCTGATATCAGGAGATACATATTAAATGTTTAAATTGACCATTCATTTCTTGGAATGCAGGCCCAGTGCTTGGGAGGGTGGAAAGAAGTTATTACTGGTGTCAATGTGGTTACGGTCTTAGAACCATCCGCCTCCTTCCCATGCTCTGTTTGCTTTGGTTCTGTGTCATTAACCACTGAAAAAAGTTGATGTAGCATCCCAATCTGGAGCAGGCTGGTTTGGGTTAAAACGGCTACAAAGTGCTGTTTAGTAACTGAATAGAGGATACATTGCTGTGGGGCTGGAGAGATGGCTCAGAGGTTAGGAGCACTGCCTGCTCTTCCTGAGTTCAATTCCCAGCAACCACATGGTGGCTCACAACCATCTGTAATTAGGTCTGGTGCCCTCTTCTGGCCTGCAGGCACACACACAGACAGAATATTGTATACATAATAAATAAAAGATACGTTACTGTGCTCAATAATTGCAGATACAGTGCGCTCGCCTTCTGCTGTCTCTGACACTCTGCTGGCCTTAGAATGCATTCATTTGCTTTTCTGTTGTCATTTACATTATGAAAATCTTTGGATTTCTGTTCTGTTTTGTGTTCTGATCTAATAGGCCGAGGCCTCATTGTTTCAATTGTGGTTCTGAAGAGCATCAGATGAAGGAGTGCCCAATGGTAAATCTCCCTCTCCCATAAGCAGAGTCCTTAAACAAGAGCTGGTGGGTGTTATGTGCATGTGTGGCCCTGGGGAATGTGCATGAACTTCCTGTGCTACACTCATTTGACTTTAATCATTTCAAATTCATGTTTATACTTAAGACATTGAATTTTTTAAAGAAAATAGTGATACTCTATTTGAGGTAAATGATGTATGAGTTAATTTTCAAACAGTTTATTTTAAAAAGTTAATTTTGGGTTCTGATAACATTAAAATAATAAATAGTTAAAGTGACTGTTCTTGCTTGATTTTCAAAATTGTCTGCCAGATTTTCAAAAATGTCTGTCTGCTTTTATGCATATAGTCTACATTAAAACTAGAGCAATCTGTGCTTTACATTTTAAAAAGTGAATATTTGCAGTAAATTTCTGAATCACTTGATATCATTCTTTTCAAACGTTACTATGATTTAGCCTCGGAATGCTGCTCGAATAAGTGAAAAGAGAAAGGAGTATATGGATGCCTGTGGTGAGGCAAACAGTCAGAGTTTTCAGCAGCGGTACCATGCAGAAGAAGTAGAAGAAAGATTTGGACGATTCAAGCCAGGAGTTATTAGGTACCACTGCTGTTTTACCATGGAGTGTCTTTTTTTTTTCTTCTTCTTAGTATTTAGAACATTTTATGTGTCTTCTGAGGACTACAAGAATGTAAGTGTATACCAAGTGGTGGTGCATGTCCTTAATCCCAGCACTGGGGAGGTAGAGGCAGGTGGATATCTTGAGTTTGAAGCCAGCCTGGTCTACAAGAGCTAGTTCCAGGACAGTCGGGGCTACACAGAGAAACCCTGTCTTGAAAAACGAAAAAACAAAAAAGAATATAAGCATGCGGTAACATGTCTGTACAGAATGCAACCATTCATTCAAACTCACTGTGCTTAATATGTCTTCATGCTCTGAAATATGGGACAGAAATGTTTTAACTAGGCATGGTTGCTTACACCTGTGATCCCGCATGTGACTGAAGCAGGACAATCCCCATAAGTTCTAAGTGAGCCTGGGCTACAGAGTAAGAGCTCTATCTTAAGAAAAATATGGATCTAAAGAGAAGGCTTAAACTTAAGAGCACTGACTGTTCTTCCAGTAGACCCAGGTTCGATTCCTAGCACTCACAGGATGGCTCAGAACCATATCTGTAACCCAGTTCCCAGGGATCTGATGGATTCTGCCCTCCATGGGCGTCATGTGCACACATGTTGCACTGGCATACATACAGTCGCAAACCCTCACACACATAAAAAAATAATGATGATGATACTTTTTAAAAAAGAAAAATGCCAATAGTGTTTTTATTCAAGTATGGATTCATCATCTTTCCTCCCCTTTCTTTTTACTTAGTGAGGAACTTCAGGATGCACTGGGTGTGTCGGACAAGAGTCTTCCCCCTTTCATCTACCGGATGCGCCAGCTGGGCTACCCTCCAGGCTGGCTCAAGGAGGCTGAACTGGAGAATTCAGGGCTTGCACTTTATGATGGAAATGGTACAGTATATTAGCATCGAGAAGTCAGTTTATGAGTCCCTCTCATCCCCCTTTTTTAATTACAACTATTAGCTAGGCCTTTAAGAGAGCATTTGGGGGGCTGGAGAGATGGCTCAGTGGTTAAGAGTACTGACTGCTCTTGCAGAGGACCCGGGTTCAATTCCCAGCACCCACATGGCAGCTCACAACTGTCTGAAGATCCAGTTTCAGGGGATCTGGCACCTTCACACCAATGCACATAAAATAAAGTTAAATAAGCCATAAAAAATATTTTTAAAAAAAAAAAAAGAGAGCATTTGGAAGGAAGAGGCAGTGAGTTTGAAGCCAGCTTGGTCTACTTCGCACAACCCTGTCTAAAAAGAATCACAGGAAAATGATAGGAGTGCCAGGCCTGTTTAATGTGTGCTGAGGTAGCTAAAACTGTCATCGTGACATTTTCTGTTTTACAAGGAAGGAACTGAAGTGAGCATACAGAATTATCAGGCGGTTTGGCTAGATGTGATGGGGCACATTTGTTATCCCAGCACTTAGACAGAAGCAGGAGGATTGAGAGTTTGAGGCCATTCTGCCTGAGCTGCTTAGCAAGACCCTGTCTTTTAGAGAGAGAGAGAGAAAGAGAGATTAGACATGGTGGCACAGGCCCTTAATCCCAGGTTTCAGGTCTCTGAATTTGAGACCAGCGTGATCTACAAAGTGAGTTCCAGGACAGCCAGAACTGTTACACAGAGAAACCCTGTCTCAAAAAAAAAACAAAAAAAAAAAAAGGTGGGGGGAGGGGGAAGGAATAACATGATAACATGAAAGAAAAAGTATCAAGTAGGGGGAGCTAGGGACATGGCTCAGGGGGAAAGGGTGCTTGCTATACAAACTTGGCATCCAGGAAGGAAAGAACTGCCTCTGTAGTGTTGTCCTTTGACCTCCAAATGCTTGTTATGGTACATCTGCACACTCATGTCATGCACACACAACAACAATAACTTCCCTTTAGTTAAAAAGAAGTATCAGGGCTGGGCAGTGGTGGTGCACGCCTTTAATTCCAGCACTTGGGAAGCAGAAGCAGGTGAATCTCTGTGAGTTTGAGGCCAGCCTGGTCTACATAGCAAGTTCCAGGAAGTTCTTCAAAGCTACAGAGAAACCCTGTCTCAAAAAAAAAAAATGTATCAGACCACAGGCCAGACAGTAATGTCTATGAGTTTGAGGCCAGCCTATTCTACACAGAGGAAACCCTGTCATGAAAAAGAAGGAATATCAGAACATTATTTTGGTTTGGTCTGTGTTCACTGAAGCCAGAGTGGAAAGCCTACAGATAGTCTTGGAGTTTTAGCCTTCTTAGCATTGGTAATGCACACTTCCACAGTGGTGTGGGAGGAGAGACAAAGGGGATTGACTGGGTGTAGCTCCTTGGCAGTACAAGTAACGTGAGAGGGCTTGAGAGTTGGCTCAGAGGTTAAGAACACTGACTGCTCTTCCAGAGGTCCTGAGTTCAATTCCCAGCAACCACATGGTGGCTCACAACCATCTATAATGAGATCTGGTGCCCTTTTCTGGCCTGCAGACACTCTATACTTAATAAATAAATCTTTTTTTAAAAAAGAAAAAGAAAGAAAGAAATACAATGAGAGACCCATGAATTACAATTAATAAAAACTCAGAGGCAGAAATTGGGATTCAACTTGATGGTCAGAAAAGCAAAACAACCAGCCACCGACTCTTACCTCTACCTCAGTCCGAAATGGTGATCCTTCCTCCAGGAATCTCAGAATGAGACTGAGAGCTGTCTCTCATTTTATAATCCTCTTTAGTTCTGGGATTAAGGGTATGCACCAACCACTACCACCTGATTTCGATAGCAAACTAGTGTGACTACTGGGATAAAAAGTGTGTGTCATCACTGCCTGGTCTGTTGGGGTATTTTTGGTTGTTGTTGCTTTGTTTTGTTTTTGTTTTTTGAGACAGGGTTTCTCTTTGTAACTTTGGAGCTTGTCCTGGAACTCACTTGGTAAACCAGGCTGGCCTCGAACTCTCAGAGACCTGACTGCTTCTGTTTCTCAAATGCTGGGATTAAAAGCTAAAGGCGTGTGCCCCACTGCCTGACAGAAACAGGATCTGTTGTTTGTTTGTTTTGTTTTTTGGGTTTTCAAAACAGGGTTTCTCTGCATGGCCCTGGCTGTCCTGGAACTTGCTCCATTGATTGGGCTGGCCTCCAATTCAGCTGTTTCTGCTTTTTAAGTGCTGGTATTAAAAGTGTGTGCCAGCACTGCCTGGCTAAATCTTTTTTGTTTTTTGAGACAGAATCCCAGATATTTTTGAGAATATCCCAGGCTGGCCTGGAACTTGTGAGTGAACGCTGACCTTGAATCCTGCCTTCACCTCTTAATCGTTGGATCACAGGCTGTCATGCTTAGAGCCTATTTAAAAGTTGAAATGGTTCAGAAAAATGATAGCAATTAATATAGTGATATATTATTTGTTTTTTAATAAATAAAACTTGCCTGAAGATCAGAGGGCTAAGCAGCCATGCAGGCCAGGGAGTAGTGGCACATACCTTTAATCCCAGAAACGGGGATCTCTGAGTTCAGGGCCACCCTGGGCTACACAAGATTGAATCTTTTAAAAGGAGAAACAGATCCCAGTGCTAGGGAGGTGGAGACAGGAGTGATGTGACTGGACAGAGAGAGGAATATAAAGGGGAAAAGACTGGAACTCAATGGTCTGAAGTTGGTGGAGAGCATTGTAGGATCTCACCTTTGTTTGTGTGAACCTTGGTAGAAGTAAGATCTCTTTAGTGTCTTGGCTGCTTTGCTTTTCTGATCTTCAGCTTGATCCCCAATATCTGTCTCTGGGTTTTTATTATTTGTACTACAACCCTAGGCCAATTCTGAATTCTAATACAGTATCTCAGCACTTTCTTTGTGTGATTTGATGTGGAGGAGACATGTTTTTGTCTAGATTTTTAATATTTTCTCTGGTCTCTAGTAGATGATGCTGATGGAGAAACAGAAACTGGAGAAATACAGAATAAAAATGTCACTTATGATCTCTCAAAATTGGTAAACTATCCTGGTTTTAATATATCTACTCCCAGAGGTATTCCAGATGTAAGTATACATTTAACAATTTTTCCTCTAAACTGTGATGATTATATTAAAGATTTTCAAAATACTAAAGTATGTAGCAGTTTGTTACTTAAGCAAGTGAATTCGTAGTTGGGCACGTGTAATCTTGGCACATAAGAAGTGGGGGCAAAGTGAAGTGAGTTTTTACTGACATGTTTTAACATTTCATTTGTTAGACAGATCTCATGTTTTAGGCTGGCCTCGATGGTCCTGCCTTCACTCCCAGATTCTAGGATTGTAGGTGTGCATGCATCCAGCTCTGATGTAGGTGCTGCAGCCAAACTCAGATTATCAGACTGCAACTCTTTTTTTTTAAATATTTGTTTATTTGTTAATTTATTGTGTATACAATATTATTTCTGCATGTATGCCTGAAGGCCAGAAGAGGGCACCAGACCTCATTACAGATGGTTGTGAGCCACCATGTGGTTGCTGGGAATTGAACTCAGGACCTTCTGAAGAGCAGGCAATGCTCTTAACCACTGAGCCATCTCTCCAGCCCCCCAGACTGCAACTCTTTATGCACTAAATCTCCCAGATCCTATACGGAGCTTTAACTTCCATTTTTCAGTACTAGAAATTGAACTCAGAACCTCTTATGTGCTAGTACCACACTGTCAACTGAGCTACATCCCAGTCTTAGTCTCTCTTGTTAATTAGAATATTAA
Organism: Myodes glareolus; assembly: GCF_982192425.1. Lineage (NCBI taxonomy): Eukaryota > Metazoa > Chordata > Mammalia > Rodentia > Cricetidae > Myodes > Myodes glareolus. The sequence continues at coordinate 123,921,406 of NC_142027.1, forward strand.
GTGCAAAACTGTATTATCAGAGTTGTGGGTATTTTCTGGCACTATTTCCTAAGTGAAGGAGCAGAAGTCAATTGTTAGGCTCTATAATCTTAACTCTGGCGCAAGCTCGACTGGAGTGTGAACCTCAGAAGAGGACTTCTGCAGTGTGGTGTGTGGTGGCGACTGTAACCTGACTTTGACAGGTAGGGGAGTGAATCTGTGAGACAGGGTTTCTCTGTGTAGCCCTGACAGTCCTGGGATTCACTCTGTAGACCAGGCTTGCCTTGAACTCAGATCCTCCTGGCTATGCCTCCTAAGTGCTGGGATTAAAGGTGTGTGCCACCACCATCACCACCACCTAGCTTGTTTCGGGTGTTTTATGATGCAATGATGTTCCTTTTGTGTCCTCTATGCCCTGGGATCCAAGAGTCTGCCATTTAGTCTAGTTTTACAGTTTTTATTATTATTTTCTTGTTTGCATATGAAGTAATGGGATTTTTCTGTGACATTTGTTTTGTTGTTGTTGTTGTTTTTGTTTTGTTTTGTTTTGAGACAGGGTTTCTCTGTGTAGCTTTAGAGTCTGTCCTGGAACTCACTCTGTAGACCAGGCTGGCCTCAAACTCAGAGATCCACCTGCCTTTGCTTCCTGAGTGCTGGGATTAAAGGCGTGTGCTACTCATTGTGACATTTTTTTTGTTTTAGGACTTATGGGAGGGGTTTTGTTGAGATGGGGTCTCACTGTAACCCAAAAAACTTTCAAGTCACTGTGTGTCCCAATCTTGCCTGGGATTTGCAGTGACCCTTAGTAACCTCTTTAGTGCTAGGAGCAAAATCTTAAAAAGTTGATGTTTTCCAAATCCATTCATTCCATTTTTCCACATTAGGAATGGAGAATATTCGGTTCCATACCAATGCAGGCATGTCAACAGAAGGATGTGTTCGCCAGTTACCTTACTTCTAACATCCAGTCGGTAAATAGATTTGTGTGTGCCCGTGTATGATGCTGAGAATTGAACCTAGGATCTCAGGTGTGCTGGGCAAGCGCGCTACCACTGAACTACATTCCTAGCCTCAATACATAGGTTTTAAGGGTATAGTTGGTAAATGTTTGTAGCCTTGAGATTTTATGGCGGTATCTTAACTATTCTTTTGGATTATATTGTAAACACTGACAGCTGATTAATCAAGAGGCTGCTGAATAGGAGCTCATTCAACAATTGCTTGGGTCCAGACTGGTTAAAGTATGGGTTCGAGGTTCTCTGTGTAACTTGTGTTCCTATTGATTACTCCATTAGCCGAGCATGAAGTCTGGCAGCAAGCGATCTTCCTCTCAGTCCAGCCCTAATAGTCCAAAGAAGCAGAGGAAGGAAGGCAGCTCAGCAGCCTCCCCCGCTGACATGGAACTTGACTCAGGTATGTTTTATCAGAGCGTTGCCTTTGTTGCTGGTCAAACCTGAATTGGAAGCCATGCTTGGTGTGAGAAGCAGAGGGACCAGCTATCCAAGTCCCTGAATTTGGCAGTCAGGCACCCATGGTGCCACAGCTCATCGGGCCCTCTCTTAGGGCATCACTCTGGAACAAACAGCAAAGGGGCATGTATGCACGTCTCTGGCAGCTCCAGCCTCAAGAAGAGTTGAGCCATTGGGCTGTGCCTTTGTAGGCGTATTGTTCCTCAGCGTTATCTTCCAGGGGCCATGTACTCGTTAGAACTCAAAACTGAGCATATCCTTGCCTCTGAAACACTCCCTTGGCCTTTTGTTCCTCCATGTCTTCCCATGGACCTGTGCTTGCCCAGGATCATGGTGGTCCTGACAGGGAGAGCTAGTGTCTGTGTTAGGAGCCCCTCTGACCCAGCCCAGCCACTGCTCATTTGTGTTTGCCTGATTCGTGGTTCATTAGATAGACTCCAGGGCTGTTCTGGACCCCAGACTAAAAATTCTTGTCCTGTTCCAAAGTAGGCCTGGCTAGTTCTGTCTGTCCTACATAGCAAGGCAGGTGTTCTGAAATGAGGTAAAATGGCAACATTATGAAAAAAGCATAAAACAGTACTGGGGCAGTGGTAGGGCTGGTGGATTGCATGCTTAGCATGTGGGAGGCCCTGGGTTGAAATACCAGCATTGAAGAGGCACAAATAGTGTACTTTATTCCAGACTTGAATGGAAACACTCCCCATTTTCAAGTTCCCAGGGAGATTTTAAAAGATTATAAACTAAATTCTCTTAAAGTTGAAGGGAAATGAAGTCCAAAATTAATTACTTTACAAAAATGATTGTGGGTTCAAGTCTAACCTGGGCTGTATTGCAGGATCCTGTCCCCAAAGATAAACCAGTTAAGCTGCCAAATCATTTTATATTGTATCATCTGCTAAAGACCCATGAAAATTTGAAACAAGCTGGATGTGGTGGTAGATTCCTATAATCCGAGCACTTAAGAGACAAGAGGTCCTCACAAGGTCTCCATAGCAAGTTCTAGGCCAGCCAGGGCTATAGAATGGGATCCTTCTTTTCTTCCTTCCTTCCTTCCTTCCTTCCTTCCTTCCTTCTTTCCTTCCTTCCTTCCTTCCTTCCTTTTTATGGTTTTTCTTTTTATGGTTTTTCGGGATAGGGTTTCTCACTGTATCCTTGGTTGTCCTGGAGATCGCTCTATAGATCAGGCTGACCTTGAACTCACTCAGAGATCCACCTGTCTCTGCCTTTTTCTTTCTTTCTTTCTTCCTTCCTTTCTTTCTTTCTTTTTTTTAAAATGGAGAGGCAGTGTTAAAAGGAGGGTGCTCAGTGAGTAAAAGCTCTTGCTGCCAAGCCTAATGACCTGAGTTTGTTCCCCGGGATCCACATGATGGATGGAAAGAACCTATCTTTCTCCTGCCTTGCTATTGGCTATTCATTTTGGTTTTCGAGACAGGGTTTCTCTGTAGCTTTGGAGCCTTTCCAGGAACTAGCTCTTGTAGACCAGGCTGGCCTCAAACTCACTGAGCTCCACCTGCCTCTGACTCCCCCTCCCAGTGCTGAGATAAAGTTGTGCACAACCACTGCCCAGCTTTTGGAGAGAGGGCTGGTTTTGGTTGAGTTTCTTTTTTCTTTTTTGAAGACAAGGTTTCACTTTGTAGCTTTGGAGCCTATCCGGGAACTAGCTTCCCAAGCACTAGGATTAAAGGCACACACTCCCTGGCTGTTTGCCAGATCTCATTATAGGTGGTTGTGAGCTGTCTCTCCAAACAAATGAAAGACTGAATATGTGGTTCAGTGAGTCCATTTGACTAGGATACATGAAGTCTTGGGTTTGATTCTCTAGAACCTCATAAAACTAAGTGTGGTGCACATGCCTTAACTCCTGCATTCCAGATGTGGAGGCAAAGGGATCTCAAGTTACAGGCCAGTCTAGCTACATAAAATATTCTATCAATCAGGCAGTGGTGGCTCACACCTTTAATCCCAGCACTCAGGAAGCAGAGATAGACAGATCTCTGTGAGTTTGAGGCCAGCCTGGTGTACAGAGCGAGTTCTAGGACAGCTAGGACTGTTAAACAGAGAAACTCTGTCTCAAAAAAACAAAAACAGGGGGCTGGAGAGATGGCTCAGTGGTTAAGAGCATTGCCTGCTCTTCCAAAGGTCCTGAGTTCAATTCCCAGCAACCACATGGTAGCTCACAACCATCTGTAATGAGACCTGGTGCCCTCTTTAGGCATGCATGTAGACAGAATACTGTATACATAATAAATAAATAAATGTTTAAAAAAAAACAGAAACAAAAATTATGTGTGTGTGTGTGTGTGTGTGTGTGTGTGTATAATCAAAAAATAGTAAATTTTTAGACAAACATGGCAGCGTGCCTTTTATCCCAGCAGGAGAATCTCTGTGTTCAAGGTTAGCTTGGTCTACAGCAAATTCCAGTCCAGCCAGGGCTATATAGTAAGACTCTGTCTCCAAAAAATAAAAATCAAAATTAAAAAATAATAATACAGGCTGGAGAGATGACTCAGCAGTTAGAAGCACCAAGTACTCTTCCAGAGGACCTGTGTTCAAATGTCAGCACCCACATGGCAACTAATAACTGTCTATAACTCCAAGATCTGATACCTTCACACATACTTGCAGGCAAAACACTAATGCACATAAAGTAAAAATAAATTATTAAAAGTTGTCCTCGTCACCACTTAGGGATTACAGACTATCACTGTATTTTGAAAGCATAGCATATACTGAATGGTACATAGAGGGCAACAGTGTAACAGACCCGATTACAGACCATAGAGTTAGCAACTTAGAATTGATCTTAAGGAGTGGATTCTAGGGCTTAGCAGGGAATCAGGACAATCATTTGAGGCCGTAGGAGATGCACACACACAAGCATGAACTCTAGCACACTAGCCTAGCAGCAGAGAGGGAGCTGGACAGCAGAGGTAACCAAGGAAAAGCAAACAAGCCTCTTGCTACTGCCACACATGCTGCGCAAGTGCGCTTTCTGTTTTTTAAACGTTTTGAAATGGAGCCACAGTAAGTTGTCCAGGCTGAACTTGAACATAACAGTCCTCCTGCCTAAGTGTCCTCAGTAGCTGGATTAGAGGCCTGCACCTTTATCAGGCCAGGCTATGAGAAATTCTTGGCCATAAGGAGATTTCTAAGAATGGCATCCAAGGCTTTCATTGAAATGGAAGGTTCATAAGATCAAGTGGGTGTTTTAGAAATAGGTGTCCAGCTAACTTGGAGGATAAATGTAAGAAGAATGTATCCGGAGGTGAGTGTGGCTCACTGTTCCTGACACATGTCGGTGGACCGTGGATCTGGAATAAGGTGGTGACCGTTGTGATAGAGGAAAGGGTGGACTTGAGGGAGCCCAGTGTCTGGGACTAAGGCAGAAAAGAAGACTCTGCAGCTAACAGCAGAAACTTCCTCTTCTCTTCTGCAGTCTTCCCTACTCATTGATGGGAACACCTCCTGTCTCCTCATGTCACATTCCTTAGAACCAAGATTCAGAGCATTCTCCCTGATGGGGCTTCCTCAGGACTTCAGACATTCCACTGTTTTCCCCTTTTCCTTTTTTTTTTAATTAATTTATTTATTTATTATGTATACAATATTCTTGTCTGTGTGTCTGCCTGCAAGCCAGAAGAGGGCATCAGATCTCATTTCAGATGGTTGTGAGCCACCATGTGGTTGGTTGCTGGGAATTGAACTCAGGACCTTTGGAAGAGCAGGCAATGCTCTTAACCACTGAGCCATCTCTCCAGCCCCCCCTTTCCTGGTTTTTAAGACTGTAATCCAGGCTGGCTACCCGAGTGCTTGCATTAGTGGCATGGGCCACCACGTCTAACCCTTTTCTGCCTTCTCAAAGACAGTTATTTTGGTTCATTCTATCTCTAGGTACCCCAAGTTCAAATAATAAGTTTGTATGAAATGCTATGACTCCTTCTAAAGCATCTTTGTCTTTTCAGATGCGGAGGTTCCACCTGGTTCTCAGAGCAGCAAAGCCTTTCAGTTTCAACCACCATTGCCTCCTGGCACACCTCCTCCGCTGCCACAGGGAACACCTCCACCCCTCTTTACTCCTCCGCTCCCGAAGGGCACCCCACCACTGACGCCCAGTGACTCACCCCAGACCCGACCCACAGCAGCCATGGATGAAGACACCCTGACACTGGAGGAGCTTGAGGAGCAGCAGAGGCAGATCTGGGCAGCTCTGCAGCAGGCCGAGGGCGGCAACAGCGACTCTGATGTTCCTGTGGACACACCTTTAACTGGGAATTCAGTTGCCTCCTCCCCTTGTCCAAATGAGTTTGACCTCTCTGTTCCAGAAGGAAAGGCCGTGGAAAAACCAGTGCTGACTGACCCCCAGGGACCAACCATTTCTGCAGAAACAACTGGACCTGAACCTCCCTCCAGCCCAGCTGCAGGGGCAGCCGTGCTCTGTCAGAAAGAAGAGGGAGAAGATACAGAGGGGGACCCTGAAGATGCTCTTGACAATGGCAGTGTGTCGAACTGTGACGTGAGGAATGGAGGCAGCCAGAAGCTCCTTCATCTGGGCACCCGCCCCTCGACAGCTTCAAAAACCCACAGCCTGGTACCTGACATGAGCAAGTTTGCCACTGGAATAACACCCTTCGAATTTGAGAACATGGCTGAGTCCACTGGAATGTACCTCAGGATAAGAAGCCTGTTAAAGAATTCACCCCGAAATCAACAGAAAAACAAAAAGGCTTCTGAGTGAGCGCTTGCCGCAGTGTCCCTGCTGCAGGACAGTCTGCAGCTCTGTTCTCGTGGACTGAGATGGCAAGTGCGGTCACTTCCCGTGTGCCCTTCCCACCTTTCAGAATCTGCCCATGGTTTTATTGTGATCTCAGCTCTAGCCTGTTTCACAGAATGAAAGACTAGACGTGAGTTTGCTGTTTTACTCTCTCTGACAACAGCCGAGGGTGTGTTCATGAGCTGCTTCAAAGGTGGTTGGTTCGGGAGTATCTGTCCAGAGTGAAGGTTTTTTGTTTTTTTATTTTTAATGTCTTTTGTAAATGTTTTCCCTTTCTACATTTTGCTATTATCCTGTATATAGAAACTTAATATATCACTTTTTAAAAGAAATTCTAACAACTTTAAATTCACATTTCAATTCCAACAACCAAATGAGAACAATCAGGGATGAGCAGCTTTGTCCTGCTTGGGGTATTTTTGTAAGATTTTCATGCATGAATTTTAATAACACTTTTACTTTTTGTAATTTAATTATTTGAATCCAGTAAAGGTGTGCTCACCTTTGTGTACAGAGGTTTAATAAATTAGTTTTCTTACACATGAACCAAGACTTTGGGAGATGTGACTCACAGTTAAATTGTTCTTTTAAACTTAGATGAAAATTATGTGGTTGCAAAGAAACTGCATGTTTGGCTGCTATAAGTGGACCCCAGCCTTACATATAATAATATAGAAACAAAATTGTTTAATTATTTTGGAATGGAGGTCAGTTAGCCTTTATACAAGATAATATTGTGCATTCAAGCCGTAAGGTAATAGACAGACACAAACTGAGTGTGACGGTCTATTAGGCAAGCAGGAGCCAGATCTGGTTCTGTCGGTGCTGTTGGTCAAGCTCGGGAACATTTGGAGATCCTGAACTCCTGTAGTGTTGTTACTCTGCTCCCAGGCCAACAGAGGGCGAAAGGGAATCATTCTGGACTCAGTGTTCATCTCTGACTTGCATCGTCCAGTTCACTGATTTGTAAGCAGTAAAGGAAGGGTGCTCACAAAAAAGGGTGAATGAGGCCATGCTGGAATAAATGTTGAGTGCTTTGAGCTTTTTTGTTATCCGAGTTTTAAGTGAATTCTTCCCAGGGGGTTGTGTGGCACTGACCATTATGAGTGTAAGCCTTTCTATCAGCCCTGCCCCAAGAAAGAAGATGAGGGGTCTTGTCAACATTGAATATGTTTTCCCGCTCTCATTTCTTTTCTTTTGAAGTAGGAGCTTGCTGTATAGTCCAGGCTGGCCTTATTCACCATCTCCCTGCTACTAACTGCCTTACTGCTGGGATTACAGGCAAGATGACATGGTTCTTTTACAAAAACAAAAAAACACATTTATTGGGGCAGAGGGGACCTTCCTTGGCATGCATATGGGGTCAGAAGACAGTGGTTGGGGGTCCATGTTCTCTTCCCACTACTGTTTGTCTTCATCAAGCATGGCTGACAAGCACCTTGACCTGATGATCCAGTTCCCCAGCCTGATCTTCCTGTGTCTGCCTTCCTAACTCCTGATTAAAGGTGTGCACCACCACTCCCAGTTGCCAGGGATCCAGCCCAGAGCCTGTGTGTGTTAGGCAAGCACCCTGCTGACCACACTGCCTCTCCAGCCCTAGTGTCATGCCTCTTGACTGGTCAGACTACCGCTAGGCTAAACTGATTTCTGAGTAATAAATGACTGTTTATTCCAGTGCAGTGGCTCGTGCCTGGAATCCTAGCACTTGGGAGGGAGGCTGCAGGATCAGACCAGCCTTGGTACATAGCAAGTTAAGTTAGCCTGAGTTACATGAGATCCTGCCTCAAAAAAAAACAAAAAAACAAAAAAACAAAAAAACAAAAAAAAAAACCCACAAAACTATTCCTTTAACTATTGTATTACTGGTATCCTCCTGTATTGAGATAGCTCAACAATTATTTCTAGCCCATAAATACCCCATTAAGGTATGGATTCTTCCATTTTCACTTCGTTGATAGGTATTCTCTTTTTTTTTTTTTAAGTAAATGTCTAAGACATAGATGGTAAGCAACCTGATTGTAAATAAATTCAGATCTCTTGCCTCTGTATCCAAGCTCTTTTTTATTTTTATTTTTTTTTTTGAGTTATGTGTATATGTGTGTATGTGTGAGTTCAGGTGCCCTTGGCGCCCAAAAGAGGGCATTGGATCCTCTGGGATGGGCGTTGGATGCAGGTGGTTGTGAGCTGGTGTGGTTTTTGGGAACCAAACCCAGGCCCTCTTCAAGAGCAGCAAATTGAACAAACAGCTCAGCCATCTCTCCATTCCAAATCTGGGCTTTTACCCACTGCCTTGCCTTCCTGTGAGAAGGTCTACAGAAGCATTGACTTCTCAAAAACCAGGCTCTTTTTTTTTTTCTTTTTCTTTTTTCTTTTTTAAATTAGGACTGGAATTTTATCTGAGTGTTAGAGAGCTAGCCAGAAAGGTTGAGAGCTACCCACTGGGGCACATTCGTAAATAGAAAGCCTGGCACCGGGAGACTGAAGGAGCTCATTTGATTCATGGGTCCCAGCATAGAGCGGTATATGGCTTTGGGAGAGCACAGAAGCTAAAGAAGACCATTCCAGAAGCAGTCCTTAAAGTATAGGAAGGAGGATATTACAGACTGAATGCACACTAAGACATAAGGAATGCTAGCAAGATGGCTCCAAACTAGAGTTCAGTCCCCAGGACCCATGTACTGGGAAGAGAGACAGGTTGGCATTTGACCTCCACATGCACATCATGGTGCCTGCATACACACAATAAAAAATAAAAAATCAGGGAATAGTAAAAGTGAAATGTGGAGGCAGGGTTAGAGGACACCAGGAGAAAACGGCTCAGAATCTACGAAGCTGGGCTCATAGGGGCTCAGAGACTGAAGTGACAATCACAGCCTGCATGGCTCTACACTAGGCCCTCCGCATACATCTTGTAGTCGTTAGTGTGTTGAAGTGGGAATGTCTGACTTTTGCCTTTCATGGGACCCTTTTCCTTCCGGGTTGCCTCACCCAGCCTTGATATGAGGGTTTGTGCCTAGTTTTTTTTTTTTTTTAGGTGGGGGTGTCTGGATTCAAGACTTGTGCCACCACCACCTGGCGAAGGATATTTTTAAAGACCTTGAAAAAAAGTTGATGAATGCTAAGAACCCATCACTGCTTTGCTGTGCGCTTCAAGTTTATGAGGTGAAAGGATCTGTAAGGTTCTTCATTGAGGAGTGACTTCATCTAAGTAATACTACCCATTTTCCTTTTGAAGGTCGGATCAATTTCTATAGCCCAGGCTGCTCTGCCTTTGCTATGTAGCCCTGACTGACCTCAAACCCACCACATTCCTCCTGTCTAAGCATCCCAAGTGCTCGGATTAAAGATATTCACCACCAAACCTGGTCCCGAGCAATGCTTTGAGTCACATTTACTTTTTGTAACATGTGATGGAGGCTGAGGGAGGGCACATGGCACAATGTGCAGGCGGAGGTCAGAGGACAACCTGTGGGAGTCAGTTCTCCCTCCTTCCGCCTTGTGGGCCTTGAGGATAGTGCTCAAGTCAGCAGGTGTCCTTGTTGAGCCATCTTGCCAGTCCCCGAAGTTATTCTTCTCTTTTTATTCTTTTTCTTTTACTTTTTAATTATATGTATATATGTGTGTCTATGCATGTGCCCAAGGAGGGTTGGGGCCTCCGGGCCCCCTGGAACTAGAGTTAGAGGCAGGCAGTTGTGAGTTACCTCACATGGGTCCTGGGAATCAAACTCAGGTCCTCTGGAAGAGAGGTATAGCTTAGCCCTCTCTCAAGCTCCCAAGCCGTTCTTTAAAGTAGATTATTGTTTTGTTTTTCAAGACAGGTTTTCCCTGTGTACCCCTAGGTGTCCTGACACTTGCTCTGTAGACCAGGCTGGCCTCAAACTCAGAACTCAAGAGAACTGCCTGGGTGCTGGGATTAAAGGTGTACACCACCACACCTGGTTAAGTAAATGAATTTTATAGCAGAATTCAGAGTGAATGGAATTTATTTTTTAATGTTTTCATTAGTAGGATTATGTGCACTGGTGTTGTGCCTGCATGTATCTCTGTGTGAGTTCCAGATCTGGCACTGGAGCTGCAGACAGTTGTGAGCCGCTATGTGAGTGCTGGGAATTGAACCTGGGTTCTCTAGAAGAGCAGCCAGTGCTCTTAATTGCTGAGCCATCTCTCCAGTTGCAGGCTGGGATTTATTTTTAAAGACAGGAATTCATATGTAGGAGGGCAGAGGAATAGGACGAAGTTGCTTCATGGAGGTAACACACTCTTTAAAAGTATTCTGTGTTTGGGTGTTAGGGCGAGAATGTTGGGCAGAGGGAGGAGGGATCGTTTGGACTTGTCAGCGTTATGACAGGTCTCCAGGTGTGGGCCAGTGAGGTAATAACCAAACACCTCAAGATAGACGTTCAAGCAGGGGTGGGGATCTGTTTGTCAAGTGGAGTCCCACAGGTTGCTACAACAAGGCCATCATTTTCCTGAGCATGTGACTGGAAAGAAGGCAACTGCCCTAACACCAAAGCCTGCTGACAACACTTGCCTCCAAAGGCTGTGTGTCAGCAGCCTGCATTCTGATAGCCACGGATGTCTCCCAGGGGACTAGATTCTCACGTTCTTTGCTAGAATGCTTTGATTTTTTTTTCCTCCTATTTTTTTAACTTTACATTTTTATTATGCATGTGTGTGTTTGTGCAAGCAAATATCACAGTGCACATGGGGAAGTCAGAAGGCAACTTGTGGGTTCTCTTCTACCATTGTAGGTCCTGGGGATAGAATTAGGGTCATTTTGGCAGCAAGCACCTTTATCCACTGAACCTTCTCAGTGACCCTCATTTGATTTTTTTTTCCTGTCTTGTAGTTCAGAGACTGACATGAGCAGACGAAACCAACCTGAGTGTTGTAATAATCTTTAGTGCCCAAACAGCTTCCAAGGTGTGACTCATTCTCTGAGATTACAATGCTTTCAGACAGCTGATGTTTGGGGATTTAGGAAAATCCTTTTCCATCAGTCTCAGGTTCATTTGATAGCATAGGTCCCTTCAGACTGCTTAGAAGCAAGTGATTTGGTAAAGGAAAGTTCACACCTATAATCCCACTCTGGGATTTAAAGAAACACATTCTTAGGATGTGGTCCTGGATCAGCTAACAAGTTTAATGCATGCTTTTGGAGTTTTTTCTATAAAACTCTGTTGTTGGAGGCTGCTTGCTTGTTCCCAGCTCCCAAACTTGAAATAATGACACAGAAGCTATATTATTTAAATCACTGCTTGGCCAATCACTTAAGTGTATTGCTATCTTAGATTAGCCCATTTCTATTATTTTATATTTTACCACGAGGCTTGTGGCCTACCAGCAAGGTTCCGGTGGCTCACATCTTTCTCCTCTGGCAGCTCCATGGCTGCTCACTGACTCAGCCTACTCTCTCTATAGATATCTTTCCAGCCTGGCTATATTCTGTTAAGCCATTGGTCAAAAGCAGCTTCTTTATTAATCAATAAAAGCAACACATATACAGAAGGACTTCCCACACCAAACCTCATTTTTGTATTTTTTTTTAACATGTTACTGAACAATGTCTTTTGTAATTCTGTAAAAATCCCTTTAGGTCTGGGGATGGAGCTCAACTGGTAGAATGCTAACCCAGCATGTACAAAGTCATGGGTTTCAGCTCCAGCACCTTATAAACCAGCATGGATGTGTGCCTGTGATCCCAGCCCTCAAGAGGTAGAGTCAGGAGAACTAGCAGATCAAGGTCATCCTCAGCTACACAGCAACTTTAAAGCCAGCCTAGAATATGTGAGACTGTCTCAAAAATAAATCCATTAATCAATTTAAGACGAGGCAGGGAGATAACTCAGTAGTTATAGGCGCTTGCCACCAAGCCTGACAACCTGGGTTCTATCTTCAGGACCCACACAGTAGAAGACCTGCTGAGCATGGTGGCACACCCCTTTAATCCCAGCACTGGAGAAGCAGAGGCAGGTGGATAGATCTCTGAGGTTAGCCTGCCTGGTCTATATAGTATATGTTTATATTTTATAATCCCAATCCTTTTATATATCTGAAACGGTGGGAAATGTATTTTTAAGACAAAACCTCCAATGACCTGGTTATTTTGGGGATGGATTTTTGCAACCCAAGGCGGGACTGCAATGGTGAGACCTGGAACCTTTATCCAGCTCTCTTTCTGGGCTCTCAGCTGACACCACTCCCCTGCAGGGTGACCTCATAACACAATGAGTTCTCAATTTCAGTCGCAGTGGCTTGGGCATTAGTCATAACTGAGAATGACAAATGAAACTGGATCCAGACAGGCTGTGGGATTCGACCCAAGGCTAACTTCTCACGGACTAAGGAGTTCCCTTCTCTTCCACATGCTGACAGCCTGTTCTGACCTGGGCCTTTAAAACAATCACAGTTTTCTGTTCACTGCCCCAGCCCAGGTCGTTCTAAAGCTTTTACTTGGGAACACTGAGGACTAATGAACCCTGAGAGTTGGAGATGATCTCATGACAGTAGAAATCAAGACAGGGCTAGCAGGTGGGTACAGAGGAATGTGTTATCCTGCTGGCATGGTGGCACACACCTGTAATCCCAGCTCTAAGAAGGTTGAGACAGGAGGATTGTGACTTTTATGCTAGCCAGGGCTACACAACACGATGCTGCCTTACTGTATTAGTTTGATTTCTCTTTCTCTTCCTCCTCCTCTTAATTTTAAAAAAATATATATGGTTTTTTATTGATTTTTGGTTTTTTGGGGGTTTTTGGTTTGTTTTTTTTTGTTTTGTTTTTTTTTTTTTTGAGATGGGGTTTCTCTGTAGCTTTGGAGCCTGTCCTGGAACTGGCTCTTGTAGACCAGGCTGGCCTTGAACTCACAGAGATCCACCTGCCTCTGCCTCCCAAGTTCTGGGATTAAAGGCCTGCGCCACCACTGCTCAGCTTAAATTGAATTTTTAATAATTATAAATATAATTGTTACATTTTGTTTTTTTATTTTTTTGAGACAGGGTTTCTCTATGCTGTACTGGCTGTCCTGGAACTTGTTTTGTAGACCAAGCTGACCTTGAACACACAGAGATCTGCTTGCCTCTGCCTCCCAAGTGCTGGGATTAAAAGCGTGCACCACCTCCGCCAGGCTTTTGTAATGTTTTTAGTTGTATTGTGTGTGTGTGTGTGTGTGTGTGTGTGTGTGTGTTTACACATGGGACCACTTATGGAAGTAGATTCTCTCTAATCATGTAAGTCTTGGGGATTGAACTCTGATCCTCAGACTTGGCACCAGGCCTTTTTACTTATTAAGCCATCTCATCCACATAGGTTTTTCATTGCTTTAATAAAATACTGTTCACAGACAACTTGATTGGGGTAGGGTTTACCTGGGGACATCATTTCACTTCACAGTCCTTGGTTGCCTTGACTTTAGACCCACGGTGGGGCAGAACATCAGTGTGACAGGATGTGTATTAAAAGTTCAGGCTGATCATGGTGACTCATGCCTTTCATACCAGGAGGATTTCTGAGTTAAAGGCCAGCCTAATCTATATAGCCAGTTCCAGGCCAACAAAAGCTACATAGTGAGACCCTGTCTTAAAACAAAGCGAACCAAAAAGAAAACTACTTAGCTCATGTTGGCCAGCTTCTGGGATGAGCCTGTCAAAGTAACATTAACAATCCTCCCTCATCTGAGTGCACTGAGTTTCCAACACGCCAGTCTTATCCATGTGGCCTCCACAAATAGAATGTTCTTTCCAGAATTTGTTTGTCTTATGACTGACTTGAAATATTATGTTTAAATTCAGATTAATATGTTTGTGTTACATGATTGGTCACCACTAATTGACATCTGTTTAATCCACTTTATGCAGAAAGGAATAAGACCTCCTGACCTGGGCAGACCATGATAAACATGCCACCACACAAAACACACACCACCTACGGCAGGCTGAGAGAACCCTTTCACTGTAGGCCAATAAGGGGAAGAAACATCTGAAGCCAAGTCTGGTTCCTTTTGCCTGTGACGTCAATACTTGGGAGGCAGTCAGAAGGCTCACAGTAAGTTCAAGGTTAGCCTGCTCTAACTTCCAATCCTGGAAGACCCTACTTTTAAATATCACAGAAAGGTACTGGCTGGAGAGATGGCTCTGTAATTAAGAGCACAGGCTGCTCTTCCAGAGAACCCAGGATGGGTTCCCAGGACCTACTTAGTAGTAACTCTAGTTCTAGAGGTGCCGGCGCCTTTTTCTGACTTCTGCAGGCACTGCATAAAAAACAATCATGAAGATAAAAATTAATCTTAAACCCACAAAAACGAAGAAGAAAGACAAAACTATTAAAAAGGGTTACTTCAATGCCAGGGGTGGCCACACACACCTTTTATCCTATCAAGAGGCCAGCATAGCCTACACAGCAAATTCCAGTAAATAGAGAATCCAGTCTCAAAACACACAAATGTTAAAGACCAGCCTAGGCTACATGATGACTTTCAGCCCTAGCCCGTTCTTTAGTATTTAAAGAATTTGATTAGTCAAGCAGTGGTGATGGATGCTTTAATCCTAACACTTAGGAGGCAGAGGCAGAAAAATCTCTAAGTTTGAGGCCAGCCTGGTCTCAGAATGAGTTCAAGGACAGACAGGGGGGCTGGAGAGATGGCTCAATGGTTAAGAGCATTGCCTGCTCTTCCAAAGGTCCTGAGTTCAATTCCCGGCAACCACATGGTGTCTCACAACCATCTGTAATGAGGTCTGGTGCCTTCTTCTGGCCTTCAGGCATACACACAGACAGAATATTGTATACATAATAAATAAATATTTAAAAAAGGGGGGGCTGGAGAGATGACTCAGTGGTTAATAGCACTGACTGCTCTTCCAGAGGACCCGAGTTCAATTCCCAGCACCCACATGGCAGCTCATAACTGTCTGAAGATCCAGTTCCAGGGGATCTGACACCTTCACACCAATGCACATAAAATAAAGTTAAATAAACCATAAAAAATATTTAAAAGAAAAAAAAAGCACAGACAGGGATTGAAAAAATGGTCCCCACCTAACCCTAACCCTAGCCCTAACCCTAACCTAACTGTAACCCTAACCTAACCCTAACCGTAACCCGCTGGGCTGTGGTGGCTCAAACTAGTTCCGGGACTGGCTCCAAAGCAACACAGAAACCCTGTCTGGGGCGAGGGAACCCAAACAAATAAAAAAGGAAAATGGTCCCCAAAGGGAGTGGCACTATTAGGAGGTATGGCTTTATTGGAGTGGGTGTGGACTTGTTGGAGAAAGTGTGTAACTGTGAGGGCCAAGTTTTTGAGTTCTGCTGTGTTTAGGATACTGTCCAGTGTGACAGTTGACTTCCTGTAGTTTGCATGATGTAGGACTCTCAACTGCTTCTCCAGCACCATGTCTGCCTGAATGCCACTGCCATGTTCTCTATCATGATGATAATGGACTGAACCTCTGAACTGTAAATGTTTGTTTTATGAGAGTTTCCATGGTCTCTTCACAACAACAGAAACCCTAACAGAATTTGATACCAGGAGTAGGGTATTATTGTGATAGGCCTGACCATGTTTTTGTTTGGAATAATATGGACTTTGGGAGTCTGGGTTAGGAAAGTAGTGAAATGCTTTAAATTTTGCTTAATGGGCCATTCTAGTAGGAACATGGAAGACAGTGGTACTGAGTGTGATTTGATGAACTGTGGGGATCAAGAGGTTTCAGAGGAGAGCAATGTTAGTTTGTAGCCTAGAGACTGGTCTTGTGATAATTTGGTGAAGAAAGTGGATATTCTTTGCCTTTATCTGAAGAGTCTGCCTAAAGCTAAAGTGAGAATTTTGGATTAATTCCATTGGCAGAGGAAATCTCAAAATAGCCTAGTACAGACTGTGTTGTATGGTTGTTAGTGTTAACTCTGATGGGGATTTATAATGAAAAGAAACAAGCTGAGCACGGAAAACTATTTAAGGAGAAAAGGAGCACCAGAAAGTGGAGTGGATCTAAGTTCTGTGTTCAAGGACATAAATGGATTAAGAAATGGAATAAAGGGAATGGTGACCACAGGGCAAGATCCCACCCAATTAAATTTCCAACTTGTGAGACAGAATGGAAAAAAAATTTAGAGCTGGGTGTGGTGGCACAGGCCTTTAATCCCAGCACTCAGGAGGCAGAGGCTGGCAGAATTTGAGGCTAGCCTGGTCTACAGAGTTCCAGGACAGCCAAACTTAGGCAGTGAAGGAAGCAATCAAAAGCCAAGAGTTGGAGAAGATGTAATTGAACAAGGAGGCCATGTTCCAACCCCAGCAAGCAGCAGAACTTGACAGCTTCGGCCACATGGTTCTGGCTTTAGAGTTAAGGATAGAAGAAAGGGGTTGTGGAATTTGCCTCTGAGATTAAGGAAAGCCACCGAGGCCAGGAATGTGTCAAAGGTATCCCTAAATGGAGCCCTAAAGAGGCCATTGCGTGTGAAGCTGTAAAATTGAAGCTTGGATTGCCTTGGAGAATTAAAATGTTAGAGATGCCAGGATTGTGCCAAGGAGAGCTGCTAACAGGGAATACAAACAGCAAAAGAGAAAAGAAGTGTGTTGCAGTCAACAAAGCTGAAGAGAATTGGAGATCTGAAGAGTGTTTTGACTTCAGGCAGAGAGATGCAAAGTTTGGAGTTTGTCCACCTGGTTTTTGGTCTTGCTTTGGTCTGATATTTTCTCACTGTGCTCTCCCTTCCCTACATTTTGAGCAGTAATGTATATCCTGTGCATATATATGTTGGAAGTGTGTGATCTACTTTCTGATTTTGATTTTACAGGGGATTACAGTTAAGAAATTGTTGTGTGGGGCTGGAGAGATGGCTCAGCGGTTAAGAGCATTGCCTGCTCTTCCAAAGGTCCTGAGTTCAATTCCCAGCAACCACATGGTGGCTCGCAACCATCTGTAATGAAGCCTGGTGTCCTCTTCTGGCCTGCAGACAGAATACTGTACACATAATAAACAAATAAAAAAAAGAAAAGAAATTGTTGTGTGTTTCAGAAGAGACTTTGGACTTTGAAACGAGTTTGAATCTGATAGACTATGGGGACTTTTGAAGTTGGACTGAATGCGTTTTGGCATTATGATATAGCTACAAGCCTTTGGGAGCCAGGGAGTGAAATGTGGGGTTTTGAAAGAAAATGGCCCCCAAAGGAAGTGGCACTATGAAGTGTGGCTTTTTGGAGTAGGTATGGCCCTGTTGGAGGAAGTATGTCACTGTGGGGGCAGTCTTTGAGTCTCCTATGTTCAAGATATACCCAGTGTGACAGTCGACTTCCTGTTGCCTACAAGATGTAGAACTTTCAGTTATTTCTCCAGCACTATGTCTGCCTGTACAGCGTCATACTGCTTGCCATGATGATAATGGACTGAACCTCTGAAATGTAAGCAAGTCACCCCAATTAAATATTTTCCTTATAAAAGTTGCCGTGGTCCTGGTGTCTCTTCACAGCAGTAGAAACCCTAACTAAGACACCCTGTCTTGGAAAAAAACAACAAACAAACAAACAAACAAAAAGAATGAGTCATGATTAGTTATGTCAGTAGCTTGGGGACTTGCTGTTGTTAATTTTTATTTCATATTTACCTATTTATTTTGTGTATGTGTGTGCGTGTGTGTGTGTGTGTGTGTGTGTGTGTGTGTAGAGGTATATGGATGGATGTACATGGGCATGAGCATGCCACAGTGCACATGTGGAATTGGGATGGCAAGTTTTGGGATGCTAATGAATGCTGGGTAAGAATAGGAGAATGAAGTGGGGGTGGGAGCTGATGGGGGTGACACACACCTTTAATCCCAACGCTTGGGAGGCAAAGGCAGGTGGATCTCTGAGTTCAAGACCATCAGAGCGAGTTCCAGGACTGTAACATGAGGGGCCGACTTGGAGTTTCTGTCCCACCCTGTACCCCACAGCCGGCAAGTTCCAAAGAAAACCACACAAAGTCTACATTAGGTTGTAAACTGATTGACCCATTAAGTCAGGCTACTTATTAGCTCTTATAACTCATGTTACCCCATTATCCTTATCTACATTAGCCACACGGCTCAGTACCTTTCTCAGCTGGGCAGGTTACATCCTGCCTCTTCGGTGGTCTGCGCAGGAGTGGAGAGGGAGCTTCCTGCTTCCTAGAATACTCCCGTTCTCTTTGCTCCACCTCTACTTCCTGTCTGGTTTTCCCACCTCTACTTCCTGCCTGGCCAATCAGCGTTTTATTAAAATACACGATTGACAGAATACAGATAATTCTCCCACACCACAGGACAACCAAGGCTACGAATAAAAACCTCATCTCAAAAAACAAAACAACAACAGAAGAAGAAGAAGAAGAAGAAGAAGAAGAAGAAGAAGAAGAAGAAGAAGAAGAAGAAGAAGAAGAAGAAGAAGAAGAAGAAGAAAAAAAGAAAAAGAAGAAGAAAAAGAAATTGAACCCATGTCCTTTGCAAGAACAACAGTGCTATAAACCGCTGAGACATCTCTCTAGCACCCATGTTTGCTTTTTGCTTTTTAAGACAGGGTCTTGCTTGTAGTCCTGGATAGAACTCTATATGTAGACTAAGCTGACCTGGAACTGACAGAGATCCACCTGCCTCTGTTATATGCCACCATGCCCAGATAAATTTGTTATTTGTACAGAAAAACAGTAATCTGGCAGTGTAGCTCGGTGGGTATAGTATTTGCCAAGCACATAGGAAGGGTTGGGATTGATCCCTGCACCACATAAGCTGGGGTTGGTGGCACATGCCCTTAGTGGTCAGAGAGTGAGAAGTTCAATGACTTTCTCAGCCAGTTAGTTTGAGGGCAGCTTGGGTTACATGAGACACTATGTCTAAAATAAAAAATATTTAGGAACAAACATTGGCCAGTGAGATGGCTCAGCAGTTAAAGGCTCTTGCTGCCAAACCTGATGATCCTTGGAACCCATCTGACAGATGGAAAGAACCAACTCCCACAAGTTGTCCTCTGACCTCTCCATAGGACCTGGGTCATGCATGCTCAAGTACACTCTAAACAAACCAATCAATGAACATAGAAAATTGTGTGTGTGTGTGTGTGTGTGTGTGTGTGTGTGTGTGTAAATACATAAAGGATGAAAATAACCAAATACCAGCAATTTTATGTGGTTCAACAAAGTAGTTGCTAAGACACTGCATGCAGAGAGGCACACCTCTCTGTTTTGGAGAAAGGACTATGAGCTACAGTTATATATGGTGCTCACTTCTATAGCTGTGAGCATCTAATTTACCTGCTCTTGCTTCCCTATATCTGTGATGTGGGGATAATAACACTTTACCACTTCTTCTCCCAAAGACACAGGCTTATGACATGTAATAATTAGTCCTTGCCGTTCAGAAGCAGAGATCTGAAGCTGTGCCCCGTGGGTTATTATTCTGGATGTGTTTTTGGCTTGAGTACATGGAAAATGCAGCTCGTTTTCTCAGGCATTTTCTCAGTTTTTGTTTTATTTTTGTGTGTTGAATTCATGAACTGTACACGTGAGGCCAGCAGTCTGCCACTAAGCTAAATCTGTGAATCTACATATAGAGTTAAAGCATATGTGTTTATACATTTGTATATATGTGTATATATGTTTTGTTTGGTTTTGTTTTTTGTTTTTTCAAGACAGGGTTTCTGTGTAGCCCTAATTGTCCTGGAACTCACTCTGTAGACCAGGTTGGCCTTGAACTCACAGCGATCCACCTGTCTCTGGTCTCTGTCTTCCTAGTGCTGGGATTAAAGGTGTGTGCCACCACTGCCTGGCATATGTATATATATATAAATACCATGTATACATACATACATACATACATACAATGTATATGTAAATGTATATATGTGTGTGGTGGTGTGTGTTGTGCATTTTTTTAAACACTAAGTCTCACTAAGTAGCCCTGGCTGGTGTGACAACTCCCTATGTAGATCAAACCAGCTTCGTTTCTGTCTTAGTAAGGGTTATTCTTGCTGTAGTGAAACACCATGATCAAAAGCACATTGGAGAGGAAAGGGTTTATTTGACTTAAACCTCTACATATTAGTCTATCATTGAAGGAACTCAGGGCAGGAACTCAAAAGGTCAGGAACCTCCTGGAGGCAGGAGCTGATGCAGAGGCCATGGAGGGGTGTTGCTTTCTCTCTTACTCTTCCTGGCTTACTCAGTCGGCTTTCTTATAGAACCATCAACTCAAGAATGGCACCACCCACAAAGAGCTGGTCCCTCCCCCATTGTTCACTAATTAGGAAAATGCCCTATGCCTGGTGGTGGTGGTGCACATCTTTAATCCCAGGACTTGGGAGGCAGAGACAGGCAGATATCTTTGAGTTCGAGGCCAGCCTGATCTGCAAGAGTTAGTTGCAGGACAGCCAGCAGCCAGGACTATTACACAGAGAAATCCTGTCTCAAAAAACAAAGAAACAAACAAAAAATGCCCTACAGGCTCGCCTAAAGCCTGATTTTACAGAGTCATTTTCTCAGTTGAAATTCCATTCCTTTCAGATGACTTTAGCTTCTGTCAAATTGACATAAAACTAGTCAGCACACTGACCCCTTGTCAATCTGACACAAAAACAGGTCACTGTTAAACCACAACCTTGCCCTTCTTGTTGACATCAGAGATCTGCAGGCCTCTTCCTCCCTAGGGCTAGGATTAAAGATGTGAGCTACAACACCCATTCTTCAATTGTTATTTTAAGTTCAACAAAAGCAGGACATAATGAGTATGATGGCCCCGGAAAGGTGACTCAGCTGTTAGGAGCACCGACTGCTCTTCCAGAGGACAGGGTTTAATTCCCAGTACCCACACAGCAGCTCACAACTGTCTGTAATGCCAAGATTCAACACCATTACACAGGTATACATGCAGACAAAATACCAATGCACATAAAATAAGAAGAAATAAATTTAAAAAAAAAGGATGCTGAAGCCAGGTGGTGGTGGCACTTGCTGTCAATCCCAGTGCTTGGGAGGTAGAGGCAGGAGGATCTCTGTGAGTTCAAGGCCAGCCTGGTCTACAAAGTGAACTACTGGACCACCCTGACTGTTACACAGAAAAAAACCCTATCTTGAGAAAACAAAAACAAAAATAACAAATTCAGCCAGGTGTGGCAGGCAGAGAGAGGTGCACCTCTGAGTTTGAGGCCAGCCTGGTCTATGTAGCTAGTTCAAGCCAGCCAGGGCTAAACAATGAGACTCTGGTTTTGTTTGTTTTGTTTTAGGACACACAAATTCATCTGGATCCACTTTTCTGCTAGTTTTCAGCCAGGATTTCATATGCAGCCTTAGCATAGGTAAGGCCAACATATAATGTCCAACATTATTTTTTTTTTAAAAAAGAAAGAAAGTACAAACTAATTTTGTTTTTTATCTAAATTCCTTAAAACAGTCAGAAAAAGGAGTGTTAACTTCAGCAGCCTGAAAGCACATTTTACAGTATCAAAAGAGCTTATTAAACTAAAATTAACTTCCTCACTGAAGGTGCCGGTTTGTGCTTTTATACTTCCCCTGTAGCTCCAGAGTGGGAAAGTGTGTGGTACAGCGAGGGAGAGCTTATCTGAGATGCCAGGGGGATTCATGGGTCTTCGGGCTTGGTGACTAAGTGAGCTGGGGCATGAAGGGATGACTTCTAATACTCACTTATGCTTTTTGATAGACCGATGGTAATTTTTCGAGACAGGTTTCACTACCACCATCAATGAATGTGTTGGATTTCTGCTGCAGGTGGTCTCAGCTTCTTTTGTGCACTCAAAAGACATGTGCTGATCAGAGCTACTGCATCAAGCACTCATTTCACAAATATTTTGCTTTACTGGATAAAAAAAAATGACAGGGGGCTGGAGAGATGACTCAGTGGTTAAGAGTACTGACTGCTATTGCAGAGGACCCGGGTTCAATTCCCAGCACCCACAACTCACAACTGTCTGAAGATCCAGTTTCAGGGGATCTGACACCTTCACACCAATGCACATAAAATAAAGTTAAATAAACCATAAAAAATATTTTTAAAAAAAAGAGTTGCAAAGTTTAAAAAAAAAAGTCACAGAATCTTAAAAATGTGGTGGCAACTTTGTAAGTAATTTTGTCCAACCCCCGCAGTATAAAGCAGTATGGTCTACTTAGAAAGCGTGCAGTGCAACGTACATGAGGATGAGCCTGTGCTCTTTGTTAACTGAATATGTGCAATCGTGCTCTTGTGGTTCAGAGATGGTTTGCTTTTGAGAGCTGTTCCTGGGAATCTAAACAAAGCCATTTATCATTCTTTCATCATTTTTGCTTTGCAAAAAAATTCTATAAAACCACAAGTGGCAGCATTGCTTATAGAAATAACATCCTTGCTGTGCAGCGAGGCAGTGCCTTTAATCCCAGCACTCGGGAGGCAGAGGCAGGTGGATCTCTGTGAGTTCGAGGCCAGCCTGGTCTACAAGAGCTAGTTCCAGGACAGGTCCAAAGCCACAGAGAAACCCTGTCTCGAAAAACCCAAAACACCCAAAACAACAAAAAACCAAAAATAAGCAAACCAAAAAATAAGACAAGCTACTCACACTTTCTCTGGCAAGCAGGTCTCTTCCCCTCCCCCCCCCCGCCCGGCTCTTTCTCTCCCTTCCCTTCACTCTACCCTTCTCTCAATAAACTCCATAACTCCATACTCAAACTCTGTATGGTATATCTGATTCTGCCCACAGTAAGGTCCTTACCTGCTGTGAGAACGCCAGGGTCCAGCTCGCACTGAAATCACAATACTCCCTCAAGTTGTCCTAAAAATTCAAAATCAAATGAATAAATAATTAGGAAAAAATGAGAGACTGAAAATAAATCTTGGCTGATCTAGGGTCTTATCCCCAACTTTTCTTTTCTTTCTTCTTTTTTTCTTTTGTTTTGTCTTTTGAGATAGGCTGCGGTGTTTGAAAAAAAAATGGTTCCCCCAAAGAGAGTAGTATGGGGATGTACCAGAGTTGTTAGAGTGCTTGCCTATAGCGCCTGAGAGACTCTATTGGATCCTCAGCATCATAAAGCAGGTGGGCTACACATACTGCTAATCCTAGGACTGGGGAAGTAGACGTGGGTGCACCAGGAATTTAAGGTTATTTTAAGTTATAAAAGACCTCATCTCGGGGCTGGAGAGATGGCTCAATGGTAAAGAGCACTGACTGCTTTTCCAGAGGACCCTGGTTCAATTCCCAGTAACCACATGGCAGCTCACAACTGTCTACAACTCCAGACCCGATACCCATGGCAAACCACCAATGCACATAAAATAAATAAGTAAAAAAAAGACCCCATCTGAAAACAAAGGAACAAAGCACAGTGGCTTGATCGGATAAAGAGTTTTGAGTGTTTATTTTGGAGGACTTAGCAAGTAACTTTGTGTAAAGCATTCTTTGGTGATATTTGACTTTGTGTGTAACTGTGGGGTAGGAGCACACATGTGTCGTAGTGTTTGTGTAGAAGTCAGAGGAGGACAACTATTAGAAGCTGGTACTCTTTTCCCACCATGTGGGTTCCAGGGATTGAACTTAGATCTTCATGCTTGGTGGTGGGCATCTCTATCTCACTGGCTTAAAACTCAGAGATCTGCCTGCTTCTGCTTTCTAAGTGTTGGGATGAAAGGTCTGTGGCACCAAACTGGGCCTTTTGCTTTTCTAGAGAGGATATCAGTAGCTTAGGCTGGCCTCCAGCTCTGTATGTAACAGAAGATGACCATGGACTTCTGACCTTGCTCCACCTCCCATATATTGGGATCAATAGATGTGTGTGTATGTGTGTGTGTGTGTGTGTGTGTGTGTATGTGTGTGTGTATCACTGTTGTGAGTTTAATGAATTCTTCAAAAAAGAAAATAAAAAACAAAAAATGCAAATCAATCTATTTTAAATAAAGGTAGGTTCAGCAGGGGCTAACAAGATGACTCCCAGATGTTGTCTAGCAAAGCCTGGAGAACTGAGTTCAAATCCTGGAGTCCATGTAAAGGCGGAAGGAAACTTGCATGTCTCTTCTTTACCCATACCATACACACACATAATAATAGTAAATATTAAAAAAAAATCAAAAAACAAGACAATGGAGAAAAATATATAGCTCAATAAAAGCAATAAAAAACTAAAAAAAAAAGAACAACTCAAGCATCCAGGGATGGTGGCACATGCCTTTAACCCCAGCACTCACTAAGTAGAGGCAGGCAGATCTCTGTGAATTGTCAGCCAGCCTGGTCTATGTATAGTGAGTTCCAAGACAGCCAGGGCTACATAGTGAGACCCAATCTCAATAAACAAAGTAAACCCCAAGAATAACAAAATCATAGGCTTGCCAGGTGCAGAAGGGCATGCCTTTAATCTCATCACTATAGTGAGTTTCAGGACAGCCAGGGCTATATAGAAAGACAGTTTCAAAAATAAATAAATTGAAAAAGATGGGCTCAATGCAAAACCAGGAAGTGTATATTGACTCCGTCACTGGCAGTGCTTTTCGTCCCATTCTATGGTATCTATGACTACTTGAGAAGCTTAAGAGCTGGATGGTATTCGGATGAGAGGGTGAGAATCACCCTTCTGAGTAGGAAAGAATTCCGAATTTCAAGGGTACTGTCATCTCTTGACCTTGGAGCTCGTCTACCAGGCCCAGGTGGAATTAGGTAATAGATTATCTATCTATCTATCTATTTATTTATTGTGATTTAAGGCTTAAAAAGACAGGAGGGTCTGCAGATAAATTTACTTTCAGAATTTCATGCGTTTCCAGTGTGAGTTCCTTTCTTGGGCTCTGTACGTGCCTGTTTGTCCAGACACAATGATGTTTTGAAATAAAGGTCAACAAGGGAGGTCACCCTCCGGAATCCTTTTACACCAAGGAGTCGCTGCAAAATCCTGGGCTTCCAACAGCTGCCGATTTCCGCCAGGAACTGCAAAACTTCTGGGGTTGCCATGGTCCATGGGAGCGAAATGCTGGCCGCCCTCTGGTCCCGCAGCCCTAGCCGGCTGTTGCAGCGTCCTCTCCAGTCCCTTTCAAAAGCTTTTCAAGGGGATCCATACTTGGGGAGGAGCTCGGACGGGACATTAACCTGGGCTTCTGTCCAAATGACTGGGGCGAATAAAAGACGCTTTTCTTAAACTAACGGGATGCAACCCTGGGCTTGTCTCAAAGGTTTTTTTTTTTTTTTTTTTTTTTTTTTTTTTTTTTAACCCCTGAGAGTTTTCCTGGAGAGCAGAGACGGTTCACCCCAAGCTTAGCCTGCACATGGGCATCACCCTTCCAACTTGTGGCAAAAGGATTTTTCACCCTGCTCTGGGCGGGAAGGTGAGGTGAAAAAAATTGAATAACACATACTCATTACCCCCAGCAACACCGCATCCCACCCCATCCCTGCAGCCGGCCGGGGTGACTTGCAAATTCTGGGCACACTTTGACTAGGGAAGCGGGAAGAGCCTGAAATGCCAAGACGCCCGCGGCTGCAGGCCTCTCGGTCTGTCCAGGGCATCCTGCTCGCCCCCGCGGTGGACTGGGGAGGATTTAGGGGCGCGCAGACAAAGCGGCGGCGGGGAGCAGGCGAGCGGCTGCTGCGGCTCGGGCGCGGGGAGGGGCGGCGCGGCGTCTTCTCCCGGCCCCGCGGCGGCGCGTCACGTTCTCTTCCCCGCCCCGAGTCCGAGAGCCGGGGAGGCGGGAGGCGGCGGCCGCGGCGGCTGCTGCTGCTGTGAGGCAGGTGGCGGAGACCCCGGCGTCTCAGGCGGTGAGCGAAGCGCGGGCCTGTTCTCTCTCTCTCTCCCCTCTTCCTCGCCGTCCCACCCTTTCTCTCCCTCCGCTCCTTCCCGTCGCTGGGGTCCGGGGGGAACGCTGGGAGGGAAGGCTCGCCTCCAGCTCCCGCCACGTACCCGGGCCGCGGCTGAGGAGACACGGGCGCACCCGTGAGGGCGGCGGGCGGTGAGGAGAAAGCGCCTGTGAGGACCGGCTGGCTGCGAGAGGCACGCGGCCGGCCGGCCCTGTCAGCCGCGGCCGGGGCCTCGCCTTCCTCCCGCCGCCTCAAGATGGAGCGTGGACTTCTTGCTCCTGCGCCGCCGCCTCGGGCGCCGCTCGCTCTTCTTCTCTCGGCCCGCGCCCTCTCCTCAGCTCCTGAGGTGGGCGCGGGGGCTCCGGGGACGGCTCTGCCCCTCGTGGAGGCCGCGGGTCCGGTTGGACCTGTTGCCCTGGACGCCGCAGCTCGTCACCTGAGCCGTCCTCAGTCAGGCAGGGGACGCCGGGTGCCCGCGAGCCGGCATGGAGGGCGCCCTTGCCCCGGTCGGCCCGGCCACGTCCCTGCTACGTCCCTGCTCGGCCCTGGGCTTTTGTTTTCCCTCAGACCCCACGGATCATGATTCTCTGAGGAGAAAGGGTGACTGGGGTGCCAGAGCTCTGAAATCACCGCTGCCGGGTAACCCAAACCTGCTCCCGCGGCCGGGGATTGGCGCGGAAGACAGATGACACTTGTTCGGGGATGGGGGCGGGGGGGTTTTAAAAGCAAGAGCCTTCTGGCTTTTCTCGAATTAGGAAGCCTTGCATTCTTCTGAGAACAACAAAACCAACCCAGAATACCGGATTCTGATTTTGGAGTCTAGCCCTGAGATCTCGCAGTCTCCACTTCATGTGGCTTTTCCATCTGGCAGGAACCGCGCGCCACCCCCTTCCTCCTGCCCAGCCCCACCCCTCGGGTATGAAGAAATGACACGTTAGATCTGTAGTCCGCGTGGATACCTCTTTTTAGCAAAAACTTGGGCGCCAATTACTGTTCTTTTAAGGGGCGTGGAGATGATTCTGTAATTTCCCTTTTCTTTTTGTGTGCATGTGATTCAGCAGCCTGGCCTCTCCCTCTTCTAGGCCGGGACTGTGGCTGCTTGGGGCTCTCTAACTATTTATGCCGTGACTGGCTGCTGCGATTTGATGGTTCGGGTTCTGGGATAGTATTATTATTACTCGTGCCCGTGGTTTCCGGTCCGGAGAGCAGTGTTTGGCTTCTAGGAGTACTGATAAGCTTGTGCGAGACTCCTCAGGTATGTTGTGCCTCAGCCCCCGGGGGCATTTCTTCCTTTTGAAAGAATAACAATTAACCTTTATTGAGAGCTTATGGCCAGGCTCTGGGCTAGAGTGGGGTTTTTCAGCTCGTGTAATCCACCCTACCTAGGGAGGTCGTTGTCATTCTCATTTTACCGAGAGGGCGTTGAAAGGTCAGAGTCACAGCCTATAAGTGATATCAGGAGTTGTACTTCAGTCTGCTTAGTAATTTTGTCCGAACAGTGAATCAATGGCAAAAAAGCAAGGTTAGACGTTGTTAAAGCCCAGGAAGTGGGCGAGTGCTCGACTGAGAGTTAAGCCCCTTGTTGAGGTGCAGAGAAAGCTGTTGGCTTCCTGCTAGACCTGGCTGAAACTGGGTGGGAGCTTTCCTAGCATCCCTGAACATGAGGATTTTGCTATTCTCTGTTTTTTCAGTCATTGTTGAGCACACAAAACAAGCCAACCTGTTCTTTAAGGATAGAAACCTGAAGGGGTTTAGTAGTTACTGAAACTTCCTTTTAGTACATTATATATTTAGTGTGTGTGTTTGTGTATGTGGGTGGGTGGGTGCCCGTGTTCTGGAATACGGTTGTAGAGGTCAGAGGGCAGACAGCTTGTGGGAGCTGGGTCTTCTGTCATGTAAATCCAGTGGATCAAACTCAAGTTGTCAGACCTGACTGCAAGCAACTTTTCCTGATGAAGCCATCTTTCCAGCCCTAGAAGTTTAGTACTTTTATTTATTTTTACCCAATTTCTATAATTTGTTTATTTTTATTTTATGTGCATTGGTGTTTTGTCTGCATGTGTGTCTGTGTGAGGGTGTTAGATCTTGGAGTTACAGGCAGTTGTGAGCCACCATGTGGTTACTGGGAATTGAACCCAGGTCCCGTG
Source organism: Myodes glareolus (assembly GCF_982192425.1). Classification (NCBI taxonomy): domain Eukaryota; kingdom Metazoa; phylum Chordata; class Mammalia; order Rodentia; family Cricetidae; genus Myodes; species Myodes glareolus. The sequence goes on from NC_142027.1 coordinate 123,949,531, forward strand.
GAAGAGCAGCCAGGGCTCTCAACTGCTGAGCCATCTCTCCAGCCCAATTTTTACCCAATTTCTTTTTTTTTAAAGATTTATTTATTTATTATATATGTATTCCTGCTTGTCAGAAGGGGGCCCCAGATCTCATTACAGATGGTTGTGAGCCACCATGTGTTTGCTGTGAATTGAACTCACGACCTCTAGGGAGAGCAGCCTATCCTTTTAACTGCTGAGCCATCTCTCCAGTCCTATTATTTCTTTTTTTTTTTAAAGATTTATTTATTTATTATGTATACAACATTCTGCCTCCATGTATGCCTGCAGGCCAGAAGAGGGCACCAGATCTCATTACAGATGGCTGAGAGCCACCATGTGGTTGCTGGGAATTGAACTCAGGACCTCTGGAAGAGCAGGCAATGCTCTTAACCACTGAGCCATCTCTCCAGCCCCCAGCCCTATTATTTCTATTATTAACTTTGTTACATGATCCATTATGTGTGTGGAACTAAACCCAGGTCTTGCAAGAGTGGTAGTAAGTGCTTTTAACCTTTGAGCTATCTCTTTAGCCCTGTTTAATTGTACACACCCACACTCATGGGGAATTTGTGCATATTAGTGAAGTGCCTAGGGAGGCCTGATGAGAGCCAGAATTATAAGCAGTTGTCAGTCTTCCAATAGAGAGAACCCAGCTCAGGTCCTCTATAGTTACAGCACTTGCTCTTAACTGCTGAACTTTCTCTCCAGCACCCTCTTTTCTTAGATTTATTTTTATGTGTATGAGTGTTTGTCTGCATGTTTATGTTTTATGTGCATCCCTGGAGTTATGGGCGTTTGTGTGAGCTGTCATGTGAATGCTAGGAACCAAAGCTAGGTCTTCTGCAACAGCAGTAAGTGCCCTTAACTGCCTCCCCCCCACCCCCAGACAAGGTTTCTCTGTAGCTTTGGAGTGTGTCCTGAAACTTGCTCTTGTAGACCAGGCTGGCCTCGAACTCACAGAGATTAGGGTGGTGTGCGCTACCACCTTCCTACCTCTCCAGACCAGGGCTTGGAATCAAGAGGGTTGTGTGTAAGGGATGATTTGGTCTTGAATCCCATACAAAGGTAGGAACTTTTAAACGTCTTTATGTTGACTTCCTGATGTCCTTCATTATTATTTACAAGTAGATTTCTGTTTCTTCTTGAATTGACATACCAAAGGCAAGGGACTTTGCGCCCCCTGCCCCCAACTCGGTGAAATCCTCTACAGAATTCTGCCATTTTATGTGCTCAAACTCTTTGTTATGTAGTTAATTGAAATTATGGGATCCATAAATTTCAAGACTGGCTTTGTAGATGCCAGCACTAAAGAAGAAGAAAAAACACAGAAGTGGATTATAGTAAAAGGAGATGGCTTAATCTTTGTTGACATTAAAAAAAGCCATCTGACCCGTAATTCCCAGCACGAGTTATTACTCTGCTCATGAATTATTAGACAGCTGTGTAAGGAGGCTTTAAACTATTACAGCATCCTATATATTTTTAATAAACATAGGGTATGTTGCCCATCTAGGTGGAACTCAAGGGTCCCTGTGCTTTAAATCAGCATTTGCTTTAAGGGAATCATTGATGAAGACTGACCTTTAGACTGCAGTCTGCAGTCAGGATACAGAAGAAACTTCTCCCACTCTTTCTTTTTCTTTTTTTTTTTTTTTAATAGGTTGACAGATTGTACTTAACCAACCTCGAATTTGGCTAGTACATCTGGGTTAATATCCTGGACCTGGCATGAAGTACCAAGGAATCTTGGCCACAGTCAGTAAAGAGATTTTTTTTTTCCTTAAATCTCCATCTGGCACTTCTGGAAGGGCAGATTCCATTAGCACTAACTCAATGGGTGGGTCTGTTTTTTGGTTTTCTGTTTATTGTGGTCCAGCAACATCTTAAAAGTTGTTGTTGTTGTTGTTGTTTTTTGTTTTTTCAAAGTCCTTGACAGGAGGAAATAGTCCTGTTACAGGATGCCTGTTGGGAAGCCTGTCTAGTTTTTTAGTCCCTGGGGAAGCCTTCAGTTGAGTGGTGGTGGTGCATGGCTTTAGCCTTTAATCCCAGCACTCAGGAGGATTTCTGTGAGTTTGAAACCAACCTGGTCTACAGAGTGAGTTCCAGGATAGTCTCCAAAGCTACACAGAGAAACCCTGTCTCTAAAAACCAAAGAAAAAGAATAAAATAATTATGTAATGATATGACCCCATTTTGCTTTTAACTTGAGTTATGTAGCTTGTTTACTTGCTTACTTCTATCTAAACTTGGATTAAATCCCAGTTGAAGAGTCTGCCCATTTTTGACACTTGAAAGTGGCAAGTCCTTGATTGACAATGTTATTTTTGAAACCAAGGGCTGAAGGATCCAGATGTTCAGGATGTGCAAATCATCTGGAATTTGGGTTTGATGTATAACAGAAAAGCAACTTTAACTTTTTTTTCCTGACTGTACAGATTATTTTTATTTCGTGTGTGTGTGTCTGTACATGTGTGCACGCATGCCACAGCATGAATGTGGCGGTCAGAGGATATGTTAGTTACTTCACTGTTGCTGTAATGAAACCCTGTGAGTGAGTCAGCTTTTAGAATAGCGTTTATTTGGGTTTATGGTTCCAGAGGGAGACACTATCATGACATGGCAGCGGGGGGGCAGGAGCAGAAAGCTGAGGATTGATTACATTTTCACCTGCAAGCATTAAGCACAGAGAGCAATCTGGAAGTCTGGTGAGGCTGTGAGCTCTCCAGGCCCACCCCTAGTGTTTGTTGCTGTACCTCCTCCTCCTCATCAGCAACTGAGGACCAAGTGTAAAAATACCTGAGCCCATGGAAGACAGGCATTCAGGCCACCAGGGAGGTCAGTAAAAGGGGTCAGTTCTCTCCTTTCACCGTGTGGTTTCCAGGGAGGCTTGGCAGCAGAGTGCTCCTGTACACAGCCATTTTTCTGGCCCTATACATTCCTCAACTCATGTCGTACCCTGAAGTATTTGGAACCCCTTTTAGGAAAAATAAGTGATAGTAGGGGTATTTTCCTAGATTTTTTTTTCCCCTTTGAGACAGGGTTTCTCTGTGTAACCCTGGCTGTCCTGGAACTTCCTCTGTAGATCAGACTGATCTTGAACTCAGAGACCCGCCTGCTTCTGCCTCCCAAGTGCTAAGATTAAAGTGGTGTGCCACCACCTCCTGGCTCTAGATTTTTTTTAAATATAAATAGCCTTTATTGGTTGCAGTAGTCAATTGAAGAGTCCTGTTCTTGTTATTTAGGTCTTATCTACAGATCCTGTTAAAGCCTGAAAATTGTGTCTGTGTGTGTTGCTGGAGATCGAATCCAGGACATTGTGCATGCTAGGCAAGTGCTCTAGTGCTGAGCTACATGCCCGGCCCTTTGAAGACTTGTGTTTTTTTTTTGTTGTTGTTGTTTGTTTGTTTGTTTTTGTTTTTCAAGACAGGGTTTCTCTGTAGTTTTAGAGCCTGTCCTGGAACTCGCTCTTGTAAACCAGGTTGGCCTCGAACTCACAGAGATCCGCCTGCCTCTGCCTCCTGAGTGCTGGGATTAAAGGTGTGTGCCACCACCGCCAGGCCTGAAGACTTTGTTTTTTAAGACTTTTAAAAAAGTAGGGCGGTGGTGGCGCACACCTGTAGTCCCAGCACTTGGCTGGCAGAGGAAGGAGGATCTCTGTGAGTTCGAGGCCAGCCTGGTCTACAAGAGCGAGTTCCAGGACAGGCTCCAAAGCTACAGAGAAACCCTGTTTCGAAAAACAAAACAAAAAAAGGAGTATATATGTGTGTGTTGTGTGTGTGTATCTAAGTGTGGATTTGTATATGTGAGAGCAGTGCCTGCAGAAGCCAGAGGAGAGTGTTGGATCTCCTCAAGCCAGAGTCTTAGGTGGTGGTGAGCCACTGAACACAGGTTCTTGCAAACAAACTTAGCTCTTTTGCATGATCAGTATTCAGTCTTGACTACTAAACTGTCTCTCCAGCCTCAGCCATCAGTTTTTATTATTGTTTTATATTTTATTTACTAAAAGATTTTTTATTTTTTTATGTGTGTATGTTTTTATGTGCATATATGTGTACAATGTACATGCTTGATAAGTGTAGAGACCGGAAACGGGTGTCGGATCCCTATAACTAGAGAAACAGATGGTTGTGAGTTGTCAAGTGAGTGTGGGAATCAAATCTGGGTCCTCTGAAGAGCAGCAAGAGCTCTTAACCACTGAGCATCTCTCTGGCCCTCCCCTGCTTAAATCAACTATTTAGAGAGAGGGAGTGTGTGTGTAGGCCAGAGGTCAATCTTGGTGTTCCTCAAATGTCACCCCCCTTTTATTTTATTTTTTTGAAATAGGGGCTCTGACTAGCCTTCAACTTACCAATTAGGCTAGACTGGCTAGCCAAGGAGACCTGGGAATCCACCTTTCTCTGCCTCTTCAGCTTTGCGGGTGTGTGTGTGTGTGTGTGTGTGTGTGTGTCAGAATGCACGTCTTTTCTTTTTATTTGTTTTTAAATAGTGGTTTTGGAGATTGAACTTGGGTCTTTATGCTTTATGTAGCGAAAACTTTACTGAAGTATCCCCCCGACCCTATTTTTCTTTTGTTTCATTTGAGACAGGATCTTAATATATATATATATATATATATATATATATATATATATATATATATATATATATTGCCAGGAACTTGCTATGTAAACTAGGCTGCCTCTGCCACTTTAGTGTTAGAATATTCGCCTGTCACTTAACTTTTAATTCATATATTCATCAGGAATTTATCCAGTATCTGCTAGGGGAGGCACTATCCCAGGTAACAAGTAGAGGAAAACAGGTTCAAACTTCTGTTCATAGAAGACAAGTTAAAACAAGAATGTCGTCTTTCTCTTTTTAGGGGGAGAGGAGAGTCTTCCTATGTAGATTTGGCTAAGCCTAGAACTTAATGTGTAGACCCTGCTGGCTGCAAACTTTCAGTGATCCCCTTGCTTCAGTCTCTTGAGAACTGAGATTATAGGTACGCGCTATTCTATCCATCAGTAGCTCTCTTTATTTATTTTTTGAGGTAAGGTCTCACTGCATAGGCTTGGTTGGCCTGGAACTCATTATGTACACCACGCTGGACTTGTAGTCACAGAGATCCACCTGCCTTTGCCTCTGCCTCCCAAGTGCTGGGATTAAAGGCATGTGCCACCATATTTGACTTTTTTTTTTTTTATTTATGTGTGATGTGTTTGTGAGTGTCTGCATGTGTGTGTTTGTGAGTATCTGCATGCATGTGAGTGTGCGTGTGTATGCCTAAGGAGGTCAGAAGAGGGTGTTGAATCACTGTAGCTAGCTGGAATTATAGATGGTTTGTGAACTCTGATATGGGTGCTGAAACCAAACTTGGGTCTTTTGGAAGAGCAATAATGTTCTTACGTGCTTGAGCCACGTTCTTCAGCAGCTCCCACCCCTTTGGGGTAGAGCCTCAGTATACAGCCAAGGATATCTTTGATCTGTTGTGGTCTGGAGTCCTAGGTGTGTGCTCCCATTCCCAGCTCCTTCCTTTCTTGACTGCAAACTACAGCTCTGTTATCTTGTGGAAGACTTTAGATAAACCTTTGGAGCCCAGTTCCTTCATCTGTAAATTGTGGAGAACAGTCCCTGGGTAGCGGTCTTGTAGATAAGTGAATCAATGGGTGTAGACTCAGTAAGTGCTCTTCCCCTTTCCCCCTTTCAGCTAGAAGTATTATTCCGTCATTTAAATTGTACTGGGAGACAGTGAGGTTTCCTGGTTTCAGAAATAAACCTTTCTTCCTGCCGTGTTGACAGAGTTCGTTTTGAGTAGAAGTGACTTGCATGACAGAAAGGGCATGTTTTAGTGAGCAGTTGTCATTGGGGAACTTGTGATTTACAAGGACTTGTGTTCCAAATGGAAAAGCAACTTGTGCTCCTCCTGTCAGAACCTGTGCCTTGCCAACTCTCAGGCCCTTTCGTATGCTCCCCAGTTTTGGTTTAATTAAAGGTGGAGCGCTCCTTCTCAGATCTGGTAGAACTTGTGTGTCTGCATCACAGGTTAGCTGTGACCAACACTGAAGTTGGCACTTAAAATCCAAATGAAAGCAATTCTGAGTGTGCACTGATGGCATCCAGGCTGACTGCTTGAGACAGTGGTGTATTTGTGAGTGCATTTAATAGACTGATGGCTTCTTTTGAAATCAGTATCCTGCAGTATTATCAATATGGAAATGTTATTTTTTTCCATTGACTCTCAAGACCCACAGCAACTATTATAGTTGCACATTCGCAAAGTAAAAACAAAAAGCCTTTAAAGAGGGGAGAAAAAAATCCCAAATAAGGAGGGAGTTCTTGATCCTTCTGAGTCGTCTACCCTTCTCTTGTTCTGAACAGCTGGTATGCTTTTGCTTTCAGTATCGGCCATGTGCGTTGTGAAGGAGCAGCAGTGTGTCTTTGTCTTTGGAGTGCGAGGAAGACAGTTTTAATGCACCTGAAACGACCCTTTTAAATCCCTGCTGTATATAACAGATCAGAAGCTTGTTCGCCAGTCAGGAGTCTTTCTACAAATTGGAGTTTAAGTCATAGACCATTGAGTAACAAGCGATTACACTTTTAGAATCGGTTTCCTCAGTGGTAAAGTGAATTCGTTGAACTAGGTTGCTAAGGTCTCTTCTGAGTCTAAAGTTTTATATTAAGCATCTTGTTCTCTTTTACATATTAGCATAATTGACTGCTGCTGACCTTAAGTTCTTCTGGGAGATACTAACCAAAGCTCGTAATTTTAATCTCCTTTAAGATCTGTTTTTAAGCAGTGACATAAATCAGAGTTACAGAATCACCAGGAATTTTATAGAATGTTGTGTAGATGAACAAAATAGCTCAAATTATTTGACTTTCTGAGTTTCTTATTTTTTCACATTCTTTTGCAAGTGGAAGAACTTTGGGAGGCTGTTTGTTTTTGTGTATGTAAGCTATAAGAATAGTAGTCCTCATTGCATTGACCCAGGCAGATAGTCATAATCTCTGGCAGTTGCATCAGAGTTTAGAGTTCTTCCTTTAAAAAAAATGTTGTCTAAATAGGCAGTGGTAATGCACGCCTTTAATTCCTGCACTCGGGAGGCAGAGACAGGGAGATCTCAGTGAGTTCGAGGCCAAACTGGTCTACAGAGTGAGTTCCAGAACAGAGCTGTTACACAGAGGAAACCCTGCCTTGAAAAACAAACAAAAAAGCATTGTTTAGTGTCCTAGCCGCTGCTGGGGTTGGTTGAATTTTCTTTCTGTCTCTCTCCCCTCCCTTTTAAAAACCACTGAGTACAGCTTGTACTCTATATTGTGTCATACAACCTAACTTTTAAAACCTTATAATTTTCAAGTATGACTTAATTTTTCAGAGGATTATGTCTACTTCTGACTTTTCCGTAAAGATGCTGTAAATCTTTCTATTCACTGTCAGTGTCTTATTGTATGATGCTCTCAAACCAACACTTAATGCTGACAGGTTGATTTTATAAATTGCTCTGTAAGGGCTTGATCGGTAAGACTCCCTTGTAACACCTTTTGAATTAGGAGCCAATTAATTTTCTGATTCTCACTGGTTTGTTTAGGCCCTGGAGAGTCTAAGTGATTGTTGAATAGTGACTCCTTTGTTTACTGTCGTCTTTTGTTCTTTACTCTTGCTAGTCGGTTCCTTTTTCAACTTGTTCATTTTAAGGCTGTTGAATCTGCCCCTTTTGTTCAGTTATTGTTCTTTTTTTATTGGGGGACAGTGTTTGAAGACAAGGGTTCTCTGTGTAGTTGGTTGTCCTGGAACTCTGTAGACCAGGCTGTCCTGGAACTGAGAGATCCGCCTGTTGTCTGTGTGCTGGTATTAAAGGAGTATGCCACCTCCGCCTGGTTTATTATTCTTTTTTCAGTACTTGAAATGAAACCCAGAGCTTTGCACATTCTAGCAAGCATTCAGTCTACCACTGAGCTACCTCCCTAGACTGGGTCTGGCCTTTTAAAAATATTTAGGGGAACGGATGTGGTGGTGTAAGCCTTTAATTCCAGGACTCAGGAGGCAGAGACAGGTGGATCTCTGAGTTCCAGCCAGGGTTACTGAGACCTTGTCTCAAAAAAAAAAAAAAAAAGACTAGAGTCTGTATATGAATATTTATGTTGAGAAGTATCAGGGACAGTAGGTCTAGTGGTCTTACATCAGCATCTTGTTTTTTGTTTTGTTTTGTTTTGTTTTTTGTCAACTGTTAGGGTCATCTGGGAAAAGGAATCTTGGTGGAAAAAATAACCTTCATCAGATTGCCTGTAGGCAAGTCTAAAGAGTGTTTTCTCATTAATGATTAATGTGGGGGACCCGGTCCACTCTGGACCATGCCCCCCTAGGCAGGAGGTGATGGGTTGTATAAGAAAGCAAGCTGAGCCGAGCGGTGGTGGTGCCCACCTTTAATCCCAGCACTTGGGAGGCAGAGGCGGGCAGATCTCTGTGAGGTTGAGGTCAGCCTGGTCTACAGAGTGTGTTCCAAGACAGCTAGGGCTACACAGAGAAACCTTGTCTCGGAAAAAAGAGCTGAACCAGCCAGTAGGCAGAGTTCTTCTATGACTTCTGCTTCGGTTTTGACTCCAGATTCCTGCCTTTGTGAGCTTCACCTGATGATGGATGGACTGTAAGCTCTAAGTTAAATAAAACCTCTTCTCCCAATGTTACTTTTGGTCATGATGTTTGTTTTTGGTGTTTCTAGAACTAAAATTAGTGTTGTAGAACTAAGTGGAAATATGAGCGGTGGATACGTAACACCATTAGTAAAGTTTTGTGTGTGTGTATACACATGTGCACATGTGTGTACATGCACACACTCACCCACTCAGAGGACTGACTACCTTGAGTGTTAGTCTCTGCTCCTCATCTTTTTGTTGTTATTTTTCGAGACAGGGTTTTTCTGTAGCTTTGGGGCCTGCCTTGGTACTTGCTCTGTGTTAAAGGCGTGCACCACTACTGCTGGGTGCTCCTCACCTTTTTTGAGACAAGGGTCTCTGTTGTTTATACACTGTAGACATGAGCTTCTAGGGGTTTTATTTTTGTCTCCATCTTGTAGTAGTACTGGGGTCACAGGCAGACATTTATACTACACAACTGGCTTTTTTTTTTGTTTTGTTTTGGTTTTTTAAGACGGGGTTTCTGGTTTTCAAGACAGGGTTTCTGTATAACAGCCCTGACTGTCCTGGAACTCACTTTGTAGACCAGGCTGTCCTCGAATTCACAGAGATTTGACTGCCTCTGCCTCCCCAGTGCTGGGATTGAAGGTATGTGCCACCATGCCTGGCTCATCTCTGGCTTTCTGGTGATTTGAACTCAGGTCATTATGCTTGTATGGCAAACACTTTTACCCAGTGAGCCATCTCCCCAGCCCCAAAGTTGTTTTTTCATATGTTTTGAGTAAGGTGTGATGGAACATGCCTGTAATCCCAGCACTGGTGGATAGAGGCAGGAGAATCAGATATTCTGGTATCTTTAACTATTTGTTGGCTCTGTGTCAGCTTGGGCTACATCAGACCCTGTCTCAGAAAAACAAGAGCCTGGGAAATGGCTCAGTGGTAAGAATACTTGTTCTGCAAGAATGAAGACTTGAGTTCAAATGCATAGTACACACTTAAAAACCAGGCACACTTCACAGACCTGTGACCCAGCATTGGGGGTGGAGACATGTGAATTCTGAGAGTTAGCTGGCTGGCCAGCCTGCCTTAAACAGCAAACTTCTGGTTTAGTGAGAAACAGTGTCCCAAGGCAGTAAGTTAGAGAACAGTAGACAAAGACATTTGATGTCCTTCTCTGGCCTCTTCTCTGCACGTTCATGCTTCGGCACATGTACCCACACACTTATGTGCATGCACCCACATAGGTATACTACAGGCACATCACACACACTCTTATATTAATTTTTTTAAGCTGGCTGCCAGGCAATTCTGTACTTGCTACATAAGCATGTGGATCATCTGAACTTGAGTTTGGATACCCAGGATCCATGTAAAAATCTAGGTGTAAGGCCAGGTGTGATGGCACACTTTAATCCCAGCATTTGGGAGACAGAGGCAGGTAGATCTCTAATCCAGGATAGTCTCATCTACATAGTTCCAGGACAGTCAGGACTACATAGAGAGACCCTCTCTCAAAATAAACAAACCAGCCAGGCGGTGGTGGCACATGCCTTTAATCCCAGTACTCGGGAGGCAGAGGCAGGTGGACTTCTTTGAGTTTGAGGCCAGCCTGGTCTACAAAGGTTAGTTCCAGGGCAGCCTCCAAATCTGCAGAGAAACCCTGTTTTGAAAAACCAAGAAAAAAACAAACAAAAACCCCTCAAAATTCAAGAAAACCCCCAAAAACAGAACAAACAAGCTAACAAACAAACCAGGCATGGTAGCTTCTACCTGTAATCCCAGTAATGGGGAGTTGGAGACAATCCCTGGGGATTGCTGGTGAGCTAGTCTAGCCAAATCAGTGAGCTCTGGGTTGAGTGAGAGATCCTGTGTCAAAAAATAAGATGGAGAGCAAGGCCAGTGAGATTATTCAGCAAGTAAAGATGTTCGCTGACCTGGGTTCAATCTCTTGAACCAATGTAAAGGTGAAAGGAGAGAACCAATTAACAAAACTTTCTTCTGTCCTCCACATGCTTGTCCCTCCACTCCCCAGTAAAAATAAATTAAAATTAAATGAAATTTAAAAAGACAAGGGGGGGGTGGTTGAGGAAGATTCCCAACATCAACTTCTGGCCTCAGCCCACATGCTCAGACTTGTATGTAGACATACATATATGTACCCCTCCCAACAAAGGTAGTATGGTCGTGCTGATTGTAGTCCTGGCAATTGGGGTGCTAGGACCGGAGAATCCTTGGCAGATCAATACATAAGTAAATGAGACACTGTTTCAAAAACAAGAGGAGAAGGGGAATGAGTTAAAATAAATTGTAAAAAACAGTTTTTCCTTTGCTTAAAAAATATTTTATGTGACTGGGTGGTGGTGGTATACACCTTTAATCCCAGCACTCAGGAGGCAGAGACGGATCACTGTGAGTACAAGGCCAGCCTGGTCTACAGAGTGAGTTCCAGGATGGTTCCAAAGCTACAGAGAAACTCTCTCAAAAAAAATTTGTGTGTGTGTGTGTGTGTGTACCATGTAAATGCCTGGTGTCCATAGGTCATAAGTCCATAGGTCCATAAGGTCAGATCCCCTGAAAGTGGATTTACAGACAGTTGTCAGCTACCATGAGGAAGCAGGGAATTGAACCTGGATCCTCTAGAAAAAAGCGGCCAGTGCTATTAACCTCTGATCCATATTTCCAGTCCTACTCCACACATTGCTTTTTTTGTTATTTTTTGTTTGTTGAGACAGGGTTTCTCTATTTAACAGCCCTGGCTGTCCTTGAACTTGTTCTGTAGTCCAAGCTGGCCTTGCACTCACAGAGATCCACCTGCCTCTGCCTCCCCAGTGCTGGGATTAAAGGCCTGCGCTACCACTGTCCAGCAACATTGCCTTTCTTAAAGCAATATCTTATGCCTCTTGCCTCACCCTCTCAGGTGCTGGAATTATAGGCATGGGTCCCTGTGCCTGGTTTATTTGTCGCTTTTGAACTCGACTAAGATATCACATTTTCTAGTTTATATGAAAAGTTTTTCTCAATTTCATTTTGTATGGGATTTTTTTTTTCAGGTTGTTTGTGGTTAGTTTTTGGTTCATCTACATGTTTAGGAAGTTAAGGCTTTGCATTATAGTTCAGGGTTTCTTGGTATTAACTTTATTTTCTTTTATTCTTTTGACAGTTATTATATAACTTAATGGGGCTTGGAATTCATTAGGCTAGTGTTGAGCTCTCAATCTTCTTGTCAACTTTATGTCATCGATCTGGGAGGGGCTCTTGAGACTTTATCTACCCTTGAGGATTAGTAGTGACTGGGGAAGGGGTAGCTCATGGGAGACATTTTTTACATTGTTATAGCCACTGGTAAGATTCCCATGTTCCTTAACTTTTTTAACCCTTTAACCCATAATCTCTGGCCCATGCTCTTGTAAGCAACCCTAGTGAACTCATTGGTACACACATGCAAACATGCATGCACACACACGCATGCATGTGTGACATGAAAATAGAATGTGATCAAAATAGATTATATGGAGTTTGGCAAGATGGCTCAGAGGATGAAAGCCTTAGTCATCAAACCTGACAGTCTGAGTTCAGTCCTCCAGATCTACATGGTGGAAGGAAAGAAGCAACTCTTGCAAATTTTCCTCTGATCTTTACATTTAGACATTCCCACCCATCCTTAATAAAAAAATAAGTATTAAAAATATTATATGCATACAAGGAAGAATCACAATAAAACCATTATTATATATATAATCAATGTATGGTAATGTTTTGGTTACTTTCCTATTGCTGTGATAAAGACACCATTACCAAGGCAACTTATAAAAGAAAGCATTTAATTTGGGACTTATGGTTTCTGAGGGTTACCATCCATGATGACCAAGCAAAGGCATGCAGCAGGAGCAGCTAAGAGCGTACATCTTGATACACAGATAAGAGGCAGAGAGAGAGGAGGAGACTGGGAATGACTCAAGTCTTTTGAAATGTCAGAGCCTGTCCTCAAGTGCCATACCTTCTCCAGCAAGGCCACTTCCTCATCCTTCCCAAATATTCCACCAGTTTGGGAACAAATATTCCAACATAAAAGCCTATGAGAGCCATTCTTATTCAGACCATCACAGCTAATAAAAACATTTTTCAAGTTTTTCAATTTTTTCAATCCTTCTACCTCTGCTTCCTAAGTTCTGGGATTTCAGGCATGTACTGTCATCATGCCTAGCTTAATCATTTTTTTTAAATATTGTTTTTAACTCCTGAGTTTTGGAATGCTCTGCTAGAAATAGTTAAATAATTAAGAGGCCCAGAGAGATGGCTCCATGGTTAAGAGTACTTGCTGCTCTTGCAGAGGACCCGGGTTCAGTTCCAGACATTCACAAGGTGGCTCAAATCCATATAAGCCCAGTTTCAAGTGCTTCCAACCCCCTCTTCTGACTTCTGCAGGCACCAGGCTTGCATGGAGTGGTGCCCATACATACATTCAGGTAAAACACTCATACACATAAAATAAATAATCTTTTGAAAACTTTTTAGAAAAAGGAATGAAAATTTGTGATCTTTATCCCATTGAGATCAGCCTACCCATTTTTTAACTTTTATTTTTCTTTCTCCCTCCTTCCCTCCCTCCCTCCATTCATCCATCCACCCACCTATTTAATTTATTTTATTTTATTTTATTTTTGGTTTTTCGAGACAGGGTTTTTCTGTAGTTTTGGAGCCTGTCCTGGAACTAGCTCTTGTAGACCAGGCTGGCCTCGAACTCACAGAGATCCACCTGCCTCTGCCTCTGCCCCCTGAGTGCTGGGATTAAAGGTGAGTGCCACCAACATCCAGCTTCAAATTTTTAAAAATGTATTTAATTTTAATTTGTGTGCATTGCTGTGAGGGTGTCAGGTCCTCTGGAATTAGAGTTACAGAATGTTGTGAGCTGTCAAGTGGGTGCTGGGAATTGAACTAGAATTCTCTAAAAGAGCAGCGAGTGCTCTTAACCACTGAGCTAGCTCTCCAACCCCCATCCTACCCAAATTTAAAATTTTATTTCAGGATCCTCAGCACACCTCCTAAGTTGCTGCGGGAAACTCAGACCCAGCATTATTTCTCCTTGGCCAATGTCACTGGTTATTACATTGGTTGAAACAGTGGCTCTTTTGTGACCTGTGCTCTAATTGTGTTGTATGACATCACACATTTTGTCTTATTCCAGGGATACGTTTCTGAGAGGTCAGAGTAAATGATGGCCTAAGTGGCTTGCTGTCACCCATTATGGCTCTCAATGGCTGAGATCTCTCCAGGTCCTCTACTTCATGTAGACCCTGCTCTCTATGTATCTTGTGGTTTTGCTCCCTAGGCCACAAAAATGTGGTTGTGACAAACAGTGGTCAGTCACACTGTTACATCATTTGGCTTCTCTGCCTAAGCGTGCAGAGGGAAGAGCATTCTGCCTCCATTCGGAATTCCAGTACAGTAGTCTCTAGATGAAATAGATGCAGCCTTTCTTCTCTGGGTGATTATTCTCATTGTAATCTATGCTGGCCTATGTAAGCTAGTCTGGAACTCACCATTTTCTGTCCTGGCCTCCCCTGCACTGGACGTTCAGGTGTGTGCTGGACCCAGGGGCTGGGTATTATATTAAATGATAACTAAAGACTGTTTTGAAGCCACAGGCAATCTATGAGAGGAGTAGTGAGGGAGCAGATTAGTAAGAAATGAATAATAGATTCTTTGGCCATGTTCTTAACCTTTCTTTTCTCCTGTAGCTTCTTCTGTAGCCTTTAAGTCTCTCTTCCCTTTTTTTTTTCTTTTTTCTTTTAGACAATGTCTCATACTCAGACTAGACTGGCCTCAAATTGTGTCTTCCTGCCTCAGTGTCCCAACTGTTGGCATTATAGGCATGTGCCACCACTCTGGCTGTATACATTTTTATTATCACATTCCTTGACTCTCGTGGTTTCATGAGTAGGAAGACTGAGGAGCTGATCTAACACTGCTTCAGTAGGAATGTGCTCACTCCGCTCTCCGAACTTGACATGCTAACTCCTGCTGTTTGCTTGAATTCTGCCAGTCACTCACTCTTGGGTTTCTTCCTTGTATCTTGAGACATACTTAATAAATTTTTCATGTGTAATTCATTCTATCTTTTGCTTTGTGTTTTTTTGTGGATGTGTTTTCAAACTCTTAGTGCTGAGCTATCAGTTTTACTGGGCAGTGCCTTGTGCTTCCTACAGGGCTTTCTTATACATTATACATCACCTTTCAAATAGAGACTTTAAAGTTCCTTTTACTGTGATTGCCCCCCCCCCTTATCCTAAGAACAATTAAATTATTCAGGGTTTTTTTTTGTTTGTTTGTTTTGTTTTTTCGAGCTTTGGAGCCTGTTTTGGAACTCACTCTGTAGACCAGGGTGGCCTGGAACTCACAGAGATCCCCTTGCCCCTGCCTCCCAAGTGCTGGGATTAAAGGGATGGCCTGGTAGATTATTCAGTTTTATATTAAAGAGTTTTATATTTCTCTGCCCTTTCCCTCATATAGAGTGGGAAAGATGAATGGTGTGTACCCAGGGGTCTTGGCAGTGGTATTATTAATCTGATAATAAGAATAGAACTATCTTATTTTTGGCCCTAGATATATCTTCTCTATAGCCTCTGTCCTTTTTCTGTCTTGTTTTGTTGTGAGATGATCTTGCTGTGTTGACTAAGGTAGCCATGAACTCCAGGGCAAGCAATCCTCTTGCCTCTCCTTATCTGGGATTACAGGCATGTGTTTGGGAATGGCCCACATGAATTTTTTTGAGCATTTTTGACATAGCAAGTACAAATTGGGATATGTTATAAACATAGAATACACAGTTGATTTCAAAGAACTAGTATAATAAAAATTCTGTATTGATTATACCTCTTTTCCTCCCACACTCATGAACATGCTAGGCACATGTATGGAGGTCAGAGGACAACTTGCAGAAGTCAGTTCTTTCTCCTTCTATCATGTGGGTCCTGGGGATCCATCTCAAGTCCTAGGATTGGTGGCAAGTGTTTTTACTCTCTGAGCCCATATTGTTGGTCCTTGACTATGCTAAAAAATTAATTTTACTTGTTTCTTCTTTTTTTGGAGTGTTGGCTGTCCTGGAACCCACTAGGTAGACCAGCTAGCCTTGAACTCACAGGGATCTCCCCTATTTCTATCTGGGATTAAAGGTGTAGATCACCATGTCTGGCCATATTTTAAAATAAAAATCCAGAATTGCCTTGCAATATATTCCTGTTGGAAAGTGATATTCTAGAAAGTACAGCATTGTCAACAGATACAATTATCCAATTTAAGACTTCAGCCAGTTCCAATAGCACTCACAGAGGTAGTAATTGAGTAGTTTGCTCATAGCTTCCTTGGCCTGGTTTTAAAAAGAGCTCCAGAGTTGGGAAAATAATGCAGTCATCTTTAACAGTGGCTCAGGAGGTAAGATATAGTTCTACTTGTTGTTTTTAGTTTGATAATTACATCACTTGGCATTATTTTATGGGTTCTTGTTTTGCTGTTGAGTCAATTTAGTACTTTTTAAAAGTTTGAAGTAGATCAAATAATCTTATAAATTTATTTAGAAGCAGCACAAGCCAAATCTCCTGGCCACGAGGAACTTAGTCACTGAAATGCAAACAAAACTGGGACTGTGGTTTGTCACTGATCAGCAGAGCACTGCCCAGTGGCCCTAGCAGCTCAGAAAAGAAGAGGTGGGCTGGAGAACTGTCAGAAGAGACAGTTGCTGGTGACTTGTGCTGCCTTGTATTTTCATTTTGTTTTTAGTTTTCTCTGCATATTCCAGGTCGGCCTGCACCTCACTACATAGACAGAGATCCATGTCTGCCTCTGTTTCTGGAGCACTGTGATTAGAGGTGTGTGCCACAACACCTGGCCCTTTTTTTTCTTTTTTCTTTTAATTTTTAAAAATGCTTTGTGTGTCAGACCCAGGCATACATGAAATTGCGTGTCGGGGGTGGGGAGCTCAGGCATGTGCACATGAACTCAGGTGCTTGCAGAGGCTAGAGGCATCAGATCCCATAGCAGTAGAGTTACAGACAGTTGTCTGACATGGATGCAGGAAATTGAACTCAAGTCCTCTGCAGTATTTTTCCTTTCTTTCTTTCTTTTTTTTTTTTTGAGACAGTGTTTCTCAATCTTGGCTGTCCTGGAACTCACTCTCTAGACCAGCTGGCCTCGAACTCACAAAGATCTTCTTGCCTCTGCCTCCTGGAATTAAAGGCATACGCCACCATTGCCTGACTGCAGTATGCACTCTTAACCCTTTGAGCTATTTTTCCAGTCCCTTCTGTTCTTTCCAAGTCAATCCTGTGATTCCCCAGAAGCTTTTGCATAGCAGTAGAGGGTGGGTGGGGTTTGTAAGGGGAGACATGACCCTGCATTTCTCATCCATGAGCCTCAAGCTCTTTTCAAATAGGAAGTGAGATGGTTAAGTCAACCTCAACCAGACCCATGCACCTGTTGACTGGGCTTCAACAGCCTGCTCTGAAACTGGAAAACTGACCTTTGTTATTCACTCAGCAGCTAAAAATCTGTGTCTTTCCAATATGAGTGGACAAAGCTGGAAAACAAATGGAGTAAGCTGCCTTTCCTCTGTGAGATGTGAGGCCTCTGGAAAGCTACCAGTGTTGTCTCTGTTTTCCGTGGCCATGGCCCAGCAGCTCAGGTTACATCGCCTCTTCTGCATTGGGGGCGGGGAACAGCAAGTGACACAGCATAACCATGCAACCACAGTTACATAACCATGACTTGGGTGATAGAATTAAGCGGTGGATGAACTGCCCGGGACCAAGGAGATGGTATTAGAACAGGGTGTGACTTGTGTCAAGGTTCATTTGACAGTCAGCAGCAGCACTCTCTCCAGCTAGACTCCATCACCACCACCCCAGCCTTAGTTCTTGGCTACCATCATTTAGAACAGAGTCTCCAGGTAAGGGCTGAGCCCTGTGCTCTGTTTGCTCACAGCTGTGGGTTGATACTGGCACATCTACACTAGCCTGATTCTGGAAATATAATTTTAAAATCCCTCTCCTGGTAGGAAAACTTCTTCGCAATTTCTTCAGTTGTCCTTTACTTCCCCTCACCAGAAATCTGAGGTTTAGAGTGAAGAGGTGTTTTCAGTTTACAGATGGAAAGGGCGGCCTGCGCAGCATCTGAGCTGTGTGTTCCCTGCTGCACAGAGTGCCAGGAACTACAGCAGGACCTGAGTGATCTTATCACCGGCTGATGGCAGAGTACTTTTACCTTGGCAAAGTCAGAGCCAAATCACTTCCCTTTCACTTTTGAGTCCTTCCCCTTTTCCTTACTGGGATTTGAAATCTAAACCATTGGTAGGACCCCAAAAGGGTGAAATTAGAAATGAATATTGATTAGTAGCTTCAGATTATAAGTGGGACTACTGAGGCCTGGTAAGGGCTAGATAAATTATTCCAGGTCGGTTAGCTCAGACAGAAACCATGCATCTCATTTCCCAATCCATCTTCTCATATTATATTTTTCTGAGTCAAGACTTTCAGTTTTTTTTCCAATATATTTAATAGTATCAGTGGAATTTGGTAGCAACCTTACACCAAGCATCCTTTTTTTTTTAAGATTTATATTTACTATGTATACGGGGTTCTTCCTGCATGTATCCTGCAGTACAGAAGAGAACACCAGACCTCATTACAGATGGTTGTAAGTCACCATGTGGTTGCTGGGAATTGAACTCAGGACCTCTGGAAAGTAGCCAGTGCTCTTACCACTGAGCCATCTCTCCAGCCCTAGGTATGACATTTTGAAAATGAGAGTTTGGGGTTGAGGACATGCGTTAATTGGTAGAGTGCCTAGTATGCTCAAAGCCTTGTTTGATCCACAGCACTGGTGTGGTGATGCATACCTATAATCCTAGCACTCTGGAGGTTAAGGCAGAAGAATTGCTGTGGAAACAAGGCCAGATTACATAGCAAGGCCCTGTTACAAAAGAAAGGTTATTCTTTTGGAGGGCCTAGAGAGATGGCTCTAAGGTTAAGGGCACTTGTTGCTCTTGTACAGGACCTGGGTTCAATTCCCAGCATCTAAATGGCAGCTCATGACTATATAACTCTAGTCCCAGGGGATCCGACACCTTCTTCTGACCTCCTTAGGTGCCAAGCACGTACATGGTGTACACATATACATGCAGGCAAAACACCATATGTAAAAAATAATATAACAAATCTAAAAAAATACAAGAAAAAAAAGGAAGTTTTTTATGCCTCTGCCTTCTGAGTACTGGATCAAAGGCATGCCCCATCACTGTCAGGCATTTCTTTTTCTTCCTAAATTTGAGCATGGGGGGAACTGTTCGTTTTGATGAATAGTAAAAACAAATAAAAAGTGAGTAGGATTGGTTTCATTTTCTTAGGGTCAGAAATCATTAGTTTTTTTTTTAATATTTATCCATTTATTATGCATTCAATATCTGCCTACACATGTGCCCGCAGGCCAGAGAGGGCACCAGATCTCATTACAGATGGTTGTGAGCCACCATATGGTTGCTGGGAATTGAACTCAAGACCTTTGGAAGAGCAGGCAATGCTCTTAACCACTGAGCCATCTCTCCAGCCCCCTCATTAGTTTTTTTTAACCCTGCCTTTGAAGTTCATTTTACCTACCTTTTTCCCCCGCTTTGGCAGGGTTACATGGCTTCTCCCTGACTCCGTCTTATTTCTCCCAGCATTTAGTTTAGTTTTCCCTGCCTGTCTATGTTTTGCTCTGTTATAGGCCCAAAGCAGTTTCTTTATTCATTAACCAATAAAAGCAACACATATACAGAAGGATTTCCCACACCAGTGGTGATTCAAGGTGTGTCCTGAAATCAAGTATTAGCATTTAAGAAGTATCTTTTAGATTTAGTTTATCTATTTATTTATGTGCGTGTGTATGCACATGTGCCCATCCATTCATACATGTGTGTGCAATTATGCAGATGTCTCATGAAGCCTAAAGAAGGCTTTGGATCCCCTGGAGCTGGAGTTAGAGGCAATGGGTGCTGGGAACTGAACTCAAGTCCACTGTAAGAACAATGAATGCTCTTAATCGCTGAACCATCTCTTCAGGCCTTAAAAATATATTTTTTCTTTTTTTAAAAAAATATTTTGGGGATGGAGAGATGGCTCAGAGGTTAAGAGCACTGATTGCTCTTCTAGAGGTCCTGAGTTCAATTCCCAGCAACCACATGGTGGCTCACAACCATCTGTAATGGGGTCTGGTGCCCTCTTCTAGCCTGCAGTCATACACACAGACAAAATAGTGTATACATAATTAATAAATAAATAAATAAATAAATAAATATTTAAAAATATTTTTATGATTTATTTAACTTTATTTTATGTGCATTGGTATGAAGGTGTCAGATCCCCTGCAACCAGATCTTCAGACAGTTGTGAGCTGCCATGTGGGTGCTGGGAATTGAACCGGGTCCTCTGAAAGAGCAGTCAATTCTCTTAACCACTGAGCCATCTGATCTTGGCCATTCTTACAGGTGTAAGATGGAATCTCAGAGTTATTTTCATTTGCATTTCTCTGATGACTAAGGATGTTGAACATTTTCTTAAATGTCTTTCAGCCATTTTAGATTGAGAGTTCTCTGTTTAGGTCTGTACTCCATTTTTTTTTTTATTAGATTATGTGATCTTTTGGTGACCAATTTCTTGAGTTCTTTGTATATTTTAGAGATCAGACCTCTGTCTGACATGGGGTTAGTGATGATCTTTTCCCATTCTGTAGACTGTCACTTTGTCTTGTTGATCGTGTCCTTTGCTTTAAAGAAACTTTTCTGTTTCAGGAGGTCCCATTTATTAATTGTTTCTCTTAGTGTCTATGGTGCTGGGGTTCTATTTAGGAAGTGTTTCCCTGTGCCGATGTGTTCAAGTGTACTTCCCATTTTCTCTTCTATAAGGTTCAGTGTGGCTGGCTTTATGTTGAGGTTACCTACCTTTTTACTTTTTATTTTTTATTGTGTGTGATTTTTTTTTTTTCGAAACAGGCTTTTTTGTAGTTTTGGAGCCTGTCCTGGAACTAGCTCTTGTAGACCAGGCTGGCCTTGAACTCACAGAGATCTACCTGCCTCTTCCTCCATAGTGCTGGGATTAAATTCATAGGCCACCACTGCCAGGATTTTTTTTTAAAAACAGGGTTTCTCTCTGTAGCCCTGGCTGTTCTGAAAGTCACTGTAGACCAGGCTGGCCTTGAATTGCCTCCTGAGTGTTGGGAGTAAAGGCGTCCAGTGAATTTTTTTAATTTAAATCCCAGCAAACCTGGGAATTGAACGTGGGGCCTCACACGTGCTAAGCATACTCTATACTACTAAACTATATTTTCATTCCACCTACTTAATATATATGAGGTCCCAGTCCACAAAGAATAAAAACTACCAATAATCTATCATTATTTGGGAATTATTATTAATCTTTTGTTAAAGTTCCTTCTAATTTAAGAAATTTTCGAAATAACAAAAAGAGGGGCAGGAGAGATGGCTTATTGGTTAAGAGCACTTGTTCTTTTAGAGGACCTGGGTTTGGTTCCCGGCACCCACATAGTGCTTCACAGGCATCCCTAACTTCAGTTCCAGGGAATCTGACTTTCTCGGCTCTCCTTCTTGGACACTAAGCACATGGTGTACGTGGTGCACAGACATACGTGCAGGCAAAACACTCATCCACACAAAATAAACAAATCTAAGAGAAAACAGTAAATGGAGCATGGTGGTGCACATCTATAGTTCCAACACTCGGGAGATGGCGTGGAAGGCCCAGAAGTTTAAGGTCATCTTTAGTTACATGGAAAATTTGAAGCCAGCCTGGAGACCTTTTTAAAAAAGATTTATTTTTATTTTATTGAATGTTCTACTTGCATGTATATACCTGTACACCACATGTGTGCAGTGACTGCAGATGCCAGAAGAAGGTGTCGAATCCCCTGCAAATGGAGTTAAGGGTGACTGTGAGCTGCCATGTATTTCCTGGGAACTGAACCCGTGTCCTCTGGAAGAGATGCCAGTGCTTTTAACTACTGAGCCATCTGTCCAGCCCTACTGCATGAATCCTTATTGAGAAGAGAGGGAGAGAGAGCAGAAGGAAAAAAAATCAGAATGAAATTTTTAGGTCTGGGGGTTTAGCTCAGCAGTAGTGTTTGTCTGTTATACAAGAGTCCTGGGTTTAAAAATAAATAATAAGAGTCCTGGCTTTGCTCTCTGTGCTGCAAGAGTAAAAGAAATAATAAAGCGAATAGGCTGTAGTGGCTCAGGTCTCTGATCCCAGGACTCTGGAAGGAGGATAGCGTTACAGAATATAGAGAGCAGCAGATGAGACTGTTAGAAAAACAAACAAGATAAAACAAAAAGATATTTATATATCTATATATCTGTATCCATCTATCTATCTAAAAATCTTTATTCTATACTGAGTTGTAAACTCGAATAGTAGCAAGCATCTGAGCATTTTGCTCTTTTCCAGTGAGATGAATTCCAGAGCTACAGCGAAGCTGCAGGAACTTTTGGCATTTTAAAAATGAACTTCTAATGGAGGAGGAAGTAGATTGGGGGGGCATAGGAGGAGTCAGAGGAGGGGAGGACTGGGAGATGAAGTTGCAGTCGGGATGTAAAATAAATTAATGACAAAAATGAACTTGTTCTGCATTTTAATCTTTGCTCCCCTTGCTTGGTAAATAATAACTATTAGGGCTGGTGACCTTCAGTGCACCAGAGTGGCAGGGAAAGGGCAGCAGTTATTTTAAGCTTGTGATTTACTTCCTACTCCATTTTCAGAATTCCACATTGTAGCCTAATTTTCTAGGACAGAAAAGAAAACGGTGTTTGTAGTTGAACCAAAATAACAACGTGCAAACTGGAAGGCTATGTCCTGTGTTCCTGGTGTTGAGCTCTTAGGCGTGTGTGTGTGTGTGTGTGTGTGTGTGTGAACCAAAATAACAACGTGCAAACTGGAAGGCTGTGTCCCGCGTTCCTGGTGTTGAGCTCTTAGCCGTGTGTGTGATTGTGTGTGTGTGTGTGTGTGTGTGTGTGTGTGAACCAAAATAACAACGTGCAAACTGGAAGGCTGTGTCCCGTGTTCCTGGTGTTAAGCTCTTAGGCATGTGTGTGTGAGTGTGTGTGTGTGTGTGTGTGTGACCCAAAATAACAACGTGCAAACTGGAAGGCTGTGTCCCGCGTTCCTGGTGTTGAGCTCTTAGGCGTGTGTGTGTGTGTGTGTGTGTGTGTGTGTGTGTGAGTGTGCTCACCTGTGCTGCTTCTGCCACTCAGTAGCAGAAGACGATGCTGTCTAGTGGGGGAGGATGTCTTGACACTTTTGGCATCAGCTCCAGGTTCAGGAATTGTGGAGCCTTCCCTTTTTTCTGCTTTGAAGTAGTGAGTCTGGAGTGGCAGACATCAGAATTCCCATTTGTGAGGTCACCAGTGTGACCTCACAGCCAGATAGTTCAAAATGTTTCTTAGCTTCTAGGAAGATGTTAGCTGAGGCCTGGCCTGATCCCATAGATACCATGAGGTACCAGTCTATCCTATTAGTGGATTTGGGTTGTATTTTCTACAGTTCTATAGATAAAAAGTAGACACTGATGTCTCTGTTTTTTATATTCATGTATTCAAATTACACAATTTGAAGAATTATATAATGTCAAGAAAATCATTGTGACTCTCCTGGCAGGATAGTGAGAAGTAGAAGCTCGGAAGATGAGCAGCAGTGTGCGCTCACTCTGAGTGGCTGTACGGGTTGTCAGCGCTCTGTTATGTAATTTGCCATCACATCTCTCTGCAAATAGACATAATATTTTTAGTTCTGTGAAAATACGCCTTTAACATCAGGCCATAACAATTTAGAATGGTTAGATCTAGTTATGAGGAGTAAAAATAGTTTATGACCTACAGACTTAATTTCAGACACATGACAATTGAGAAGCTGTCAGCATTGGGTTTTGATTGTTGTCTTGAGGAGGAGCTGTAAGTTCCAGTGTGAGTTCATGCAGATAACCTCCAAAGGTAGTTCCTGAAGGTTAACATATGATTTTCTTAAGTCTTACCTTGGCTGTTCAGCCTGGCCTCAAACTTCTGACATTCCTTCTCCAGTCCTGGGAATCCAGGCCTATACCTCTTCTCTTGTTCTTGGAGCAAACAGAAATGTCATGGGGTAGTAGGAACTGTCTGATTGGTAGAGTGCTTTCTTTTCATGCTCAACACCCTGAGTTTGGTCATCAGCACTGAGGGGGAACATTCTTATTTTAATTTTTTTTATTTTTTTATAATTTATTTAGCTTTATTTTATGTGCATTGGTATGAAGGTATCAGATCCCCTGGAATTGGAGTTACAGACAGTTGTGAGCTGCCATGTGGGTGCTGGGAATTGAACCCAGGTCCTCTGGAAGAACTGCCAGTGCTCTTGACCTACTGAGCCATCTCTCCAGACCAGGGGGGATATTCTTAAAGAACTTTATGTTCCCAGATGCCTGAAACAAACACTTGATATTTTCTTTAGGAGTTGAGTGTGGAGGCCCTTGCCCTTAATTCCATTTTTCCGGAGGCAGAGCCAGGTAGATCTCTGTTCTAGGCCAGTCTGATCAATGTAGCAAGTTCCAGGATAGTGAGATCTACATAATAGAGAAATGCTGACTGAAAAACAACAAAACAAAAAATAGAGAAAGCAAAGTAGGAATTAAGTCTTGTAACTCTCAGTGTTTGACTCTGTTATAACAGGGGAGATTAAGACCTTTAATCCAAAGTAATTCTTTTTGGTTTTGAGACATGGTCTCATAGTCTTAGCTGGCTTTGAACTTGATATATGTTCCAGGCTGGCCTTGAACTCATGATCCTCTTGTTTCTGTCTCCTAAGTGCTTGCATTATAGGCCTGTGCCACTATACCTAGCTTTACTTGTGAGAGTGTGTGTGTATGTGTGTGTGTGTGTGTGTGTGTGAGAGAGAGAGAGAGAGAGAGAGAGAGACAGGGTTTCTCTGTGTAACCCTGGTTGGTGTGCTATGCCTGGCTTTGCTATGTGTGAGAGTGTGTGTGTGCGTGCATGCATGTGTGTGGGACAGGGTCTCTCTTGTGTTTTAAGATAGAACCTAAACTTGTGTGCTCCCGTCTGGTAGATTGTGCCCTGTGTGCTCCCTTCTTTTCCTCAGTCACATGTCCCTGTTTTCTTTTAGGAATGAGATAACATACACACAGATTGTAGAAATTTGAAATTGCTCCTTCCAGCACATGGAAAGAGATAAGGAGGGTTCAATTCCAGCCTTAGCTACATTCCATGTGCCAGGTTATGTGAGACTGTGACAAAACCAGGAGAAAAGCTAGCAAGCAAAATCCCTGAAATTGCCAGTTAGAGGTGAACTTTGACCTCGGGGCAGTATTTAACTGCTTTAAATGGTTTTTTAAAGGAATGTTTAAAAAATATTTATTTTTAGATGCATGAGTGTTTTGCCTGCATGTATGTCTATGTACCACGGGTGTGCCTTATTCCTGTGGAGGTCAGGTGGTGGACATGCCCTGGAACTAGACGCAAACAACCATGTGGGTTCTGGGAACTGAACCCAGGTCTTCTAAAAGAGCAATTGAGTGCTCTTAACCGCTGCATCATCTCTCTAAACTTGGTTGTTCCTACTTCTACTTTTATGAGGCAGGTTTTAGGTGATTGCTTGTTAAAGAGTACATAGTAAACATATGCCCTGTATTTTGAGAAGATTATGATACTGACCCACATGCTCAATCTTTAAAAATTTGTTTCTGATCAGAATACTATTTTTCTGTAATTTCCTATTCAAAGTTTAGAGAGAAGTTGTATCTGAGGAAAATGGGGACCTTGAATTCTTTTTGTTTGCTTTTTGAGACAGTATTTCTCTGTGTATCCCTGACTGTCCCAGTACTCACTCTGTAGACTACGTGCCTCTAACTCAGAAATCCGCCTGCCTCTGCCTTCCAAGTGCTAAGATTTATTTATTTATTTAGGTTTTTTTTCGAGACAAGATTTCTCTGTTGCCTTTCCTGGAACTTGCTCTTGTAGACCAGGCTGGCCTTGAACTCACAGAGATCCGCCTGCCTCCCAAGTGCTGTGATTAAAGGCAGTGCCACCACTGCCCCGCACCAAGTGTAAGATTAAAGATGCCTCCTACCACCGCTGGCTAGGGAACCTTGAAACTAGTGATAGCTGTTCATTGTGGTGCTTGCTGAACATGGTACCATTCTCATGATTGGAAGACCAGTGGTATTTAGCCTGTGGGGCTTGACCCTTTTGGGGTTGAATGGCACTTTCACAGGGGTCATCCAACACCATAGGAAAGCACAGATATTTACATTATGATTCATAACAGTAGCAAAGGTACTAGGTATGAAGTAGCAGTGAAAATAATTTTATGGTTGGGGGTCACCACAGCATGAGGAACTATATTTAAGGGTCACAGCATTAGAAAGATTGAGAATCAGCCAAGCAGTGGTAGAGCACACCTTTAGTCCCAGCACTTGAGAGGCAGAGGCAGGCAGATCTCTGAGTTCGAGGCTAGCCTGGTCTACAGAGTGAGTTCCATGGCAGCCAGAGCTATACAGAGAATCTATCTCCAAAAACAAAACAATGAAAATGAAAAGAAAGGCTGAGAATCACTGCTCTAGGTGTTATTGTGGTTAGATATTGAATTGTAACAATATATTTGATACAATGTACACCAAAGCTGGGGCGGGGGGTGTTGTGGACAACTTTAATCCCAGCACCTTGGGAGACTGAGGCAAAAAGATTGCCAGAAGTTCAAGGACACTTAGACCATAGCATACCATAGCAAATACCTGGGCTCGTGAAGATGGCTCAGCAGGTAAAGGTGCTTACCACCCAGGTTGACTACCCGAGTGAGATCCCCTCATATGGTGGAAAGAGTGAGCTGACACTACACTGGCAAGTAGTTCTCTAACTTCCATACATGCACCCATGAATAAATGAACGAATGAATAAATGAATATTTTCTTAAAGCAAAGAAGGGTCTGGAGAGACAGCTAATGGTTAAGAACACTCAACTCCAAACTGCCTCTAACTCCAGTTCATTGGGAATCTGATACCTCTGATCTCTGAAGACACCTACACTCATGTTCACACACACACACACACACACACACACACACACACACACACACACCCCTAATAAAAAAAAGTATTTTCTGCCTGGTCTACAGAGCGAGTTCCAGGACATCTCCAAAGCTACAGAGAAACCCTGTCTCGAAAAACAAAAACAAAACAAAAAATTGAAAACCAAGCAAACAAATCCTAATAACATACCTCCCCCACACATAAAAGATGTGGTCTAAACCATAACTTCATAGGGGATGGACACTTTTTTAGAATAGAAGAATATCCTACTTTCTGGAATTGTAACTATAAGCAAACTTGAGAATAAAACAGCAGTCCGTGCTCCTTAACTTCTGAGCCATCTCTCCAGCCCTCATGAATTCAGTTCCCTGCAACTACATGACAGCTCACAACCTCCTGTAATGAGATCTGGTGCCCTCTTCTGGCGCATGCAGACAGGACACTATATAAATAATAAATTTAAAAAAGTATAAAGCACACCTTTTTTTTAAAAAAAAAAAAACCCAAGGATACATCATCTAAGGTTATTTGCTTCTTTGAAATAAATACTTTGCTCCTTTAGTCTTGGGTTCTAGATCAGATCTTAGTTAAATTACAAACTTAAGATAATAATCTAGTTCAAAAATTTTCAGGTTTGGGGCTGGAGAGATGGCTCAGTGGTTAAGAGCATTGCCTGCTCTTCCAAAGGTCCTGAGTTCAATTCTCAACAACCACATGGTGGCTCACAACCATCTGTAATGAAGTCTGGTGCCCTCTTCTGGCCTGCAGGTATACACACAGACAGAATAGTGTATACATAATAAATAAATAAATAAATAAATAAATATTTAAAAAAAATTTCAGGTTTGCCTTTGTCTTCAAGAAATTCTGTAGGGCACACGGGACAGCAAAACAGTTGCTTTAGTGTTGATGTTGAGCAATACAGCTTCCTGTTTGGGGCGGAAGTGTAAAACCTTTAGTGAGAAGGAGCAAGAAGGGATTGTGTAGTCAGAGTCCTTCATGCTGAGCTCCTGGTACTGCTTGGTGCTTTCAAGTAGGTGCTCTTCCTGCTTCTTCTGTTAGGAGTGCAAGCAAAACAGTAGCTGTTTTTAACTTCTCGGAGATGATGTAGTTCTAAAGATAAACACTTTACAAATAGTTCTTGACTAAAAAAACAAAAACAAAAACAAAAAAACACCCAAAAAACAAAACAAAACAAAAAAACTCTGAGGCACTGGGTGGTGGTGGTGCATGACAGGGAAATCTCTGTGAGTTCCAGCCTGGTCTACAGAGTGACTTCATGACAGGCTCCAAAAGGTACAGAAAAACCCTGTCTCAAAATCAAAAACAACAACAATAAAAACCTATAAGGTATCATTCAGTGTTGTAAATGCAAGACTCCTATGCGCGCACGCGCACACACACACACACACACACACACACACACACACACACACACACACCGGTATTGTTGTGTGGAAAGCAAGGCTGTAAAGCAATGTTTTTTTCTTGGGACGGGGTCTCACTCAATGTAGCCCTGGCTAGCCCAGCACGTAAGGCAGCCGTCCTACTCTTTTCTCCCAGTTTCTGGCATCACAGGTCTGAGCTACCTCCTTGGATGTGATTAACTGAAAAATATATTCAAAAGTTTATATACATCGACACAAGGTCTTTCATGTGGGGAGGTATTATTTATTATGGTGACATAGCTATTAATTTTTTGAACTTGTTGGATTTCCCCTGTGTGCTTTGGATATAGTTTGCTTTGTTCAGTAGCTGTGCATCATTTAACTTTGAGATATTGTGATCCATATTTTGGAAACAGCTGATAGTGTGGAGTCACACCACTAATATCTTCTGAACTTACTTCATTCACTCATTTGCTGGCTTTTTTCTTTCTTCCCCCCTCCCCCCCCTCTCGACAGACTGTATGTATGTATCTCTGGCTGTCCTAGAACTAACTCTGTAGGCTGGTCTTGAACTCATAAAGATCCTCCTGCTTCTGCCTCCTCTGAGTGCTGGGATCAGAGGCAGACACCACCATGCTGGGCTCAGGCAGTCACCTTTAAAATTTTTATATTGATTTTTATGTGTATAAACATTTTACATATATGTATGTCAGAAGAGGGTGACAGATGACAGAGCATCTGGTACTGGAGTTACAGGTAGTTGTGGCTGTCTGACCTGGGTGCAGGGAAGAACCAAACTGGGTCCTCTGCAAGAGTAAAAAGTGCTCCTAATTGCTGAGCTCTCCAGCTGCTCAGGCAGTCACGTGATATGTTAGATTCTTTGGCAAGGAGGGTACCTTTAGGTAGAGGAGCTTGTGGGATGCCGCTGTCCAGTAGAACTGTCAGTCCTGTGTGCAATGATGAAAACTTCTCTCTGTGCCACCACCTTGTGGGTGCTGGGAATTGAACCTGGGTCCTCTGGAAGAACAGCCAGTGCTCTAACCACTGTGCCACTGCTTCAGCCCCGGGAAACACTTTTCTTAGAATTCCTCTATATTCTTAAAAATTAGTGAGTTCTCCAGAAGCACCCCCCCCAAAAAAAACCCAACCCAAACAACAAAACGATGACTTCCTGTGATTCTCTTGCCTAGATTAAATAAAAGAATGCACCACTACTGTACCGTTTGGAATTTGGACTAACTATTGTCCCTGTTCTCTTTCTTCTGATATGTTTCTCTTTTCAGGTTTAATCGAGAGATTAAGTTCTCTATAGAAACTCCCACATTTGTATGGATGATTGGGGAAAGATAGTGGTACCAACAAGGGAAAGCTGTCTGACCTTCCAAAAAGATGAGTATGCTAAAACCAAGCGGGCTGAAGGCCCCTACCAAGATCTTTAAGCCTGGAAGCACAGCCTTGAAGACACCTGCCGCTGGTAATGTTTACTTTTTATTTTTTTTTATATTATTTCATTTTGGGACAGAGTTTCTCTGCATAGCAGAGGCAGAAGGATCTCTGAGTTGGAGGCCAGCCTGGTCTACAGAGTCAGTTCCAGGACTGCCACAGCTATGCAGAGAAATCCTTTCTTTGGAAAAGAAATACAGAGCAAAACAAAGAACAGCAACACAACTTGTGTGTCCATGTGTGCATGCACACTCCCCGTCCATGCACCTCTGCAGGTCAGGGTCATGTTAGGTATGTTCTTCAGTTGTTCTCCACCCAGCTTTTGGGACACTAAACCTGGAACTGGACGTGGAGGCTAGGGTAGCTGTCCAGTGAACTCCAGGACTTTCCTGTCTCTGCCCCACATAGTTTCTTTATGCCGATGCACCAATCTCAAGTCCTCCAAGCACATTAATTACCTAGTGAGCCACACACAGCCACTCAGAGCTAGAATTCTTCTTCTTTTATTTCCAGGACAAGGTCTCTGTGTAGCTCTGGCTGTCCTGGAACTCACTCTTTAGACCAGGCTGACCTCGAACTCAGAAAGATCCACCTGCCTTTGCCTCCCGAGTGCTGGGATTAAAGGAGTGCACCACCACTGCCTGGTAGATGTAGAATTCTTAAAAATCACATTTTTGGAGATTATTCTTTCTTAATTTAGTTGATTTAGTGGGAGTAGTTAAAATAATTGTTAAGTTAAGTCACTTGAGTTATTTGATCCCTACAGTATTAAGAAGGTATTTTGATTTCTCTTAATTTTTCCAGATCTTTCTCCATGGAATTAGAAACAAATAAACAGTAGTCTACTCTAAAGATTTATGACATGGGGCTGGAGTTAAGAACATTGCCTGCTCTTCCAAAGGTCCTGAGTTCAATTCCCAGCAACCACATGGTGGCTCACAACTATCTGTAATGAGGTCTGGTGCCCTCTTCTGGCCTATAGGCATACACACAGACAGAATTAGGTATACTTAATAAATAAATAAATAAATATTTTTTTAAAAAAAGATTTTATGACACTAACTGAACTGTAGTTGGCTTTCAAGTCAGTGAGGAAGCTTTTCCCAGACATTTTATGCGTAAGTGATTCAGTCCATGCAGATGGCTTTAACACAGTATTCTCAACTTCAGTACTGCAGCCCTTTAATACAGTTCCTAATATTGTGGTGACCATAAAATTATTTCATTGCTACTTCATAATTGTTTTTGCTGCTGTTATGAATTGTAATATAGATATCTGTGTTTTCTGGTGGTCTTAGGTGACCCTGTGAAAGGTTGAGAACTGCTGCAAAACAAATGGTCTTAGACTGGGAGTTTACAAACAACACAAAAGTGTTGCCCACAGTTCAGGTTTTCTCCCAGTTTTGCTTACATTTTTTTTGACACTTAGGCCTCAGCCTAGATGTCGATTGTTGGGTATGTGTTGGGCTTGTCTTCTCCACAGCACTCAGGCTACCTGCGTTCTTGTCTCTCTGACCTCTTTGAGGGCACGGACTGTGCTGTCTTGCTTTGCTTCCTGGCAGAGAACAATACCTTGAACTAGTCCTAGAGATGCAGCAGCTGCTTAAATATGTGGAGGACAAATAAATACATTAAGTCATTTAATTTTCTTTTTAAGTGCCTTCAAGAGAGTTCACAGCCTCCCTACAGGGGAAGAAATCAAATCAGGGAGGTTGTGTCACATCCTGAGATCATGATAGTCTGGTTAGGAATGTGCACTTTTCCAAATTACACTAAATGTTTAATAAATCCCTATTGGATGACTGAATGGATGTTTTCAGTGTAAATACACATTTCTGGCATATTAACTGTTATCTTTATGATAGGACAGAGGTTGCACTAAAGTATTTTGCCTTCCCGGGGCTTTTGGCTATCTTTTTGTTTTTACTGTGATTCTACCTCCACCGTCAAAGGCGATAATAGTGTTGCTATAGAGATGGCAGGGGCCTCAGCCCCAAATCCTTTCATCTGTCAAACATGACTCCATGTGTCTGGTTGAATAGTCTGAGTTTTGTTGGCGTGACATACTCTGATATGAGAATGAATGAGTCTTAGTGGATCTGACAGGTATTCCTGAAATGTTCAGGAAGGGAGTGGGGTGGCCATGAACTCAGAACTTTTTTTCTTGCCTTAATGATGTCCAGTCTTAATTGCAAAAGTAGAATAAACCTCACTCCACAGCTCACGGTTTTGACTGTGTTCTACCTCCTTGCTTAAAAACAGACAAACACAAAATTTGTCCAACAAGCCATGGTCTGTTCATATTGCTATTGTTTTCTCTCTCTTTAGGTTTAAAGCTTTTTGTTTTTTGTTTTGTTTTTTGTTTTTTGAGACAGGGTTTCTCTGTACCTTTGGATCCTGTCCTGGAATTTGCTCTGTAGACCAGACTGGCCTCGAACTAACAGAGATCGCCTGTCTCTGTCTCCTAAGTGCTGGCATTAAAGCTGTGCCCCACCACAGCCGGCCTAAAGTAGTCATTATTATTATTATTATTATTATTATTATTATTATTATTATTATTATTATTAATGTGTATGGGTGTCTGGGGCCAGCAGAGAAAGAATGTCAGATCCCTGAACCTGTAGTTATTGACAGTTGTGAGCCACCATGTGGGTGCTAGGGATTGAACCTGGGTACCCCTGCAAGAGAGTCAAGTGCTTATAACCACTGGGCAGTCTCTCCAGCCCACTCTGTGTTTTTCTTTAAGTTAGAAGGTAACTGTTGATTATGATGTTGAGTCTTTCTAACCCTTCTTTGTTTTCAGCTGCAGCTCCAGTGGAGAAGACAGTACCCAGTGAAAAAGCCGCAGGCCCTCCATCCTCTGAGGCCCAAGATGAATTTGTGGATGACTTTCGAGTTGGAGAACGTGTTTGGGTGAATGGCAATAAGCCTGGATTTATCCAGTTTCTTGGGGAAACTCAATTTGCACCAGGCCAGTGGGCTGGGATTGTTTTAGATGAACCCATAGGAAAGAACGACGGTTCGGTGGCAGGAGTTCGGTATTTCCAGTGTGAACCTTTAAAGGGGATATTTACCCGGCCTTCAAAGTTAACAAGGAAGGTGCAAGCAGAAGATGAAGCCAATGGCCTGCAGACAGCTCCTGTCAGAACTGCTTCACCTCTGTCCACTGCTACAGCCACTCCCTCGAATATTCCCCACAAACCATCCCAGTCAACAACAAAAGAAACTTCAACTCCATCACAGATCAGCAACCTTACGAAAACTGCCAGCGAGTCAATCTCCAACCTTTCAGAGGCTGGCTCTGTCAAGAAAGGAGAGCGGGAACTCAAGATCGGAGACAGGGTGTTGGTGAGTTGGTGTGCACAAGTCACTGTGGCCACTGCTGCTTCACTTTTCCATTTTGACATCCTCCTCCTCTTCTAATTGTTCCTCCTCCTGTTCTTCGAGATAAGGTCTTTCTTTGCAGCCCAGGCTGCAGCAGTGCTGTTCATCATGCTTCCTTCTACCACACTATTTTATTTTTTTAAACATAAATCTTTGATTTAGAAATAAGAAACATGGGCTGGAGAGATGGCTCAGAGGTTAAGAACATTGCCTGCTCTTCCAAAGGTGCTGAGTTCAATTCCCAGCAACCACATGGTGGCTCACAGCCATCTGTAATGAGGTCTGGTGCCCTCTTCTGGCCAGCAGGCATACATGTAGATAGAATATTGTATACATAATAAATAAATAAAAAAAAAAGAAATAAGAAACATTTTTACTTTAAATTAGTTAAAAAAAATAAGATTTAGAAACTAAGCATGGTAGCCGAGCGGTGGTGGCAGAGACAATCTGCAGCATGAGTTCCAGTCCAGTCAGGATTACACAGAGAAACCCTGTCTCAAAAAATGAAAAATAAGTGAAAAAGAGGGGGAGGGAGACAGACGCACGCACACACGCACGCACACATGCAAATACGCAAAGGGACTTAGAAATCTGAAATGTTTCATTTAAAATTTTAAAATTTAAAAATATTGTCAGGCATGGTATTGAATGCCTACAATCTCAGTTCTGTTGAGGCAGAGGCAGGAGGGTTGAGTGTTCAGATCCTGGCTATGCTATATAGCAAGACCCTGTTTCTAAAACCAAAAAACAACAGAACAAAAATAAAGAAATAATTGGGCAGAGGCAGGGAGCTTGGGGAGATAGCTCAGTAAAGTGTTTGCTTTGCAAGCACAAGAACTTGAGTCTGATCTCCAACATCCACATAAACGCTGAGCATGGTGGTGCACACTACTGCTGACACACACGTATAGCCGGGGCTGGGGGTGAAAACAGGGAGCCTCTGGCTCAGATGCCCCAAGTTTCCTGTTTCTATTACAAAACAATCAATGTATGTGTCCAGAGAGGAGCTCAGAAAAGACAGATTTGTTTTGTGACAACCCATGTTCATGGTGTCTAATCCTCCTAGAGCTTAACTCGTCAGCAGAAAGACATTACTACATTTATAAGAGTCCTACTCCTCCACCTTAAACCACAGACTTCCCACCAGGCCCCACTTCACTGGACACTGTACCACTGGACACTAAGCCTTAATGTGAGGATTTTGTTTTGTTTTTGAGACAGGGTCGCACATATCTTTGGTTGTTCTTAAACTTACTATGTAATCCAGGTTGACTTGAACTTCTAAGCCTCTTGCCTCTACTTCCTGAGTACCAGAATTACAGGTGTTGCCACCACACCTGGTATATGTGGTACTGGGGACCAAACCCAGGGATTTGTGTGTGCTAGACAAGTACTTTACCAACTGAACTACACCTCTAGCCTTTAGTGTGAGTGTTAGTGGAGTCCGGCCGTATTGGTGCCACAGCAATAGAGATGAGAAAATGAACCTAGATGTCAGCATCGACTATCATTAGCCATGAAAAATCCTACATTTATTATTTTTTTTCTCCATGAAAAAAATTACATTTATTAATTTTGTGTGCATGAATGTATGTGTACAGGGCATTGGATTCCTGGAACTGAAATTACAGATGTTTGTGAACTACCACATGGGAATCAAACTCAGATCCACATAGCGGTGGTGTTGCTCTTATAGAGGGTGGTGGTACACGCCTTTAATCCCAGCACTAGAGAGGCAGAGGCAGGCGGATCTCTGTGAGTTCAAGGCCAGCCTGGTCTATGAGAGCTAGTTCCAGGACAGGCTCTAAAACTACAGGGAAACCCTGTCATCGAAAAACAAACAAACAAACAAACAAAAAAAAAGAAAAGAAAAGGAAAGAAAGAAACCAAAGCAGGAAGTTCAAAGCCTAACCAGACATGGTAGCACATCTCTTTAGTTGTAGCACCCAGAAGGCAGAGACAGGTGAATCTCTGAGTTTGGGGCCAGTCTTTTTTGTACATAGTGAATTCCAAGACAACCAGGGCTACATAATGAGACCCTGTCTACTGAAAAAGACTTGGCTGTGGTACAGGTGGACTCCGTACAGACTAACTAACACCTTAGTGAGACTGTCTCAAAATGGGAAAAGAGGCTGGAGCTAGAGCCCGGCCATAGAGCACTTGCCCAGCATGCACAGGGCCCCATGTTCAGTCTTCTGTACTGGTGTGGGAGAATGACAAAAGGCTTAGGAACAGGTGAGAAAATGAAAAGCATGTTCTGAAGAAGGGTTGTGGCCAGGCAAGTGATGCAGGCTGCTAAGCAGCAGTGATTGAAATGCTGTTGCTGTGTATGAACCTGGATGAGGGATAACAAAGTAATGCTGATGGGATAACTTTGGTGGTAACTAATGTTTATATGCATATTAAAGATAGTTAGGAAAATATTTTAAAAGAGTCTTAGTTTTGGGGCTGGAGAGATGGCTCAGAGGTTAAGAGCACTGACTGCTCTTCCAGAGGGCCTGAGTTCAATTCTCAGCAACCACATGGTGACTCACAACCATCTGTAATGAGATCTGGTGCCCTCTTCTGGCCAGCAAACAGACAGACAGACAGAACACTGTATACATAATAAATAAATAAATAAATAAATCTTAAAAAAAAAGATTCTTAGTTTTGACTACATGTGAATAAAATCGTGAGGCGTGGTCTTTAACAGTTGTAAGGAAACAGAACCTTTACAGTAGAATCAGTCATTTAAAAGTACTTACGTTGCCTTTTTTCTTTACCCTTCCCTTCCTTCCTTCCTTCCTTCCTTCCTTCCTTCCTTCCTTCCTTCCTTCCTTCCTTCCATTTATTTTTTGAGACAATTTCTCTGTTAGCCCTGACTGTCCTGGAACTTAAACTTATTATGTACTGCAGGATGACTTTGAACGTCTCAGCCTCTTGCCTCCACTTTCTAAGTGCTGGTATTACCAGCACCCAGCATAAAGTTTAAATTTTCATTTGCTATGCAATTAGTGAGCCAAAACCACATGTGTAGATTGTGTCTTTAATACGTCACTGTGTTGAGACAAAGGAAGTACAAGAGAATACCAAGAATCTAGGGTCACAGATGAGTTTTACTTCTCTCTGTTGTTGCTGGGTTTTTACTTTTATAGCAAATAATTTATTTCCAACCAGGAAAATTGCTCTGAAGTGATCAAGCATTTTTCTAAAATTTATTTTGTTTATTATTGTGTATGTGTGTGTATTTGTGAGCACACATTTTATGAAATCAGTTCTTTCCTTCCACATTTATGTGGGTACCAGAGATTGGATGCACTTGTTAGGCTCACATGCTGGGGCAGCAAGTGCCTTTATCTAGTGAGTCTGCCTGCTGACCTGGTGTCAAGTGTTTTTCTAAGTAAGATAATACTTTAGTAAAAAGCCTTAATGATTACATATTCTATAGAATGATACAGAATGTTTCATTATTGGACTAGGCCAGACATCAGGTCAGTCTAGCAGTATGTCACTCAGGTAAGCAGCCAGTGTGGCTTCAGGATTGAGAAGAGTTGAGAAGACAAAACAAAGAAGCTGCTGATGGGAAGAGGGACCGCACCACCTGTCATTTATTAGGACCACAAGGAATAAGCTATTGAATGTTTTTTATCTTAAGTTTCACCTTTTATTCTTCTTTTAGGTTGGTGGCACTAAGGCTGGTGTAGTCCGGTTTCTTGGAGAGACTGACTTTGCCAAGGGGGAGTGGTGTGGTGTGGAATTAGATGAACCTTTGGGGAAGAATGATGGTGCTGTTGCTGGAACAAGGTTGGTTTGTGTGATACTGCTTCTCCCTCATACATACAGGTGTGCGCTAGTAGAACTCAACCACACATGGGTAATAAAGTGGAAATGGCTGTCTGAGGAGCTTTGCACTTTGTTTTGTTTAGTGAGACACTATTACTCTTTGGAACAGGCTGGCCTGGGACTGCTTGTGTAACCCAGGCTAGCCTGGGACTTGTGGCAGTTTTCCTGCTCAACTCAGTCTTCCAAGTATCAGAACTAAAGATATGAGCTACTGTGACTGACTAGGAGATATAC
Organism: Myodes glareolus; assembly: GCF_982192425.1. Taxonomy (NCBI): domain Eukaryota; kingdom Metazoa; phylum Chordata; class Mammalia; order Rodentia; family Cricetidae; genus Myodes; species Myodes glareolus. The sequence goes on from NC_142027.1 coordinate 123,986,548, forward strand.
TTTTATTATCTATCTGTCTGTCTGTCTGTCTATCTATCCATCCATCCATCCATCCTAGGAGCTATACTTTTATTATCTATCTATCTGTCTGTCTGTCTGTCTGTATGTCTATCCATCCATCCATCCATCCATCCATCCATCCATCCTAGGAGCTATACTTTTATTATCTGTCTGTCTGTCTGTCCGTCCGTCCACCCATTCATCCATCCATCCATCCTAGGAGCTATACTTTTATTATTATTTATTTATTCTAGTAGATATACTTTTATTATTCATTCTTTCGTTTGTTTATTTATTTACTTTTTGAGACAGTGTCTCTTTATGTAGTTCTGGCTGTCCTGGAACTTGCTATGTAGACCAGTGGCCTCTATCTCACAGATATCTACCTGCTTTTGCCTCCCAGTGCTGGGATTAAAGGTATATATCACAACATCTAGACTTTTTTATTCCTGGGACCTAACTAGAAAATATTTTTTGTTTGTCTTTGTTTTTAATGCATACTCATATGCACATGTGTACATGCCAGAAGAAAGCTTTAGTTGTCAGCTTCAAGATTCCTCATTGTTCTGGAGTTTGCCAGTTAGGCTAGACCAGCTGACCATTGAGTGTCATTCTGCACAGCAAAGATTTTTTTCTTTCTGGCTTTCTTTTTTGAAAGTAGTGGGCCTCAAGCTGGGTGGTAGTGGTACACGGCCTTAATCCCAGAACTCTGGAGGCAGAGGCAGGTAGATCTCTTTAGGTTTGAGACCAGCCTGGTCTACAAGAGCTAGTTCCAGACAGGCTCCAAAGCAACACAGAGAAACCCTGTCTTGAAAAACAAAACATAAACCAAAAGAGAGAGAGAGAGAGAGAGAGAGAGAGAGAGAGAGAGAGAGAGAGAGAGAGAAAGTAGCGGGCCTCTACAAGTTCCTGAGCATAAGGAGAAGAGTTGTGGCAAAGAGAAGGTAACAGCCTTTGTTAGAAAAAGAAATATAAAATGTGTCTTCATGTCGGATTAGAATTCATCTGTAAAATGTGTCTTCGTGTCAGATTAGAATTCATCTGTGCTTGGGGACTAGCCACTGAGCACCACTCCTGCCCTTGGAGTACAGAGGGATGTACAGGGATTTCTCATAATTCTTTTTGGGCTCACATGACTCAAGTTGGCCTCGAATTACTCAAGTAGCCAAGGCTGCTCCTGAGCTCCTTGATCCTCTTCATCTCTGAAGTGCTTGGATTTTAGTGTATGGAGTCATGCCTGGCTTAGAATGTTTCCTCTTCAGATGTTTTGAAAACCTTGGGTGCTGCTGTGTGAGATGATGCATGGTCATTATTCGTATACAGTGTGTTGAGCATGACATGATTTAGTTAACATTGACCTATAAACCATATATACGCATATGAACTTTAACCCCCAAACATCATGACTCACAGAGATAAAAATCTCCCTAGTAAAAACATTTATGAAGTCATCTCACTTTTTTTGTGTGTGTCCTGTGTATCAAAAACTAAACACAAGGTCTCTCGCACGGAAACAAGCCTTTACCACTGAGCCACATCCTCTGCCCCAAAGCCATCCTGTTACTTAAGCCTTGTAATTGCCGCAATCTCTAGTGTCCTCAGATAACTGACATTTCTAGTTTACTTTGGTGGATCTGCCAGAGTCAGGGACTTGTGTGATTGGTCTTGTTTGTCATAACTTTATTAAGTGGGGTCCCTAAGTCTCTAAACTTCTCTTTACATTTATCACATAAAAGAGCTGCTTATGTACTTACATAATCTCACACATTTTGAGTTGGAAGAGTGTTTGGTTATAGTTGTTACTTTTTGTAATTAAGTTGTATTTGTTCCTTCTTTTATTGTTCTCTAAAGGTATTTTCAATGTCAGCCCAAATATGGATTGTTTGCTCCTGTCCACAAAGTGACAAAGATTGGCTTCCCTTCTACTACACCAGCCAAAGCCAAAGCAGCTGCTGTGAGGCGAGTGATGGCCACCACGCCTGCCAACCTGAAGCGCAGCCCCTCTGCCTCCTCTCTCAGCTCCATGAGCTCTGTGGCCTCTTCTGTGAGCAGCAAACCCAGCCGAACAGGACTAGTAAGCCTCCCCTCCTTCCTGAGGCACCAGATGCCCACATTCAGTGCCCCGCTTTGCTTGTGTGTTCTGAGAGTCGGCTGTAGGCTGTTGTGAAAGTCTGTGCAAGGCAGTTTTGGAACTGTGACTCCTGCAAGTACATGAGTTTTGGAATAGGAATTTTAGCGGCACTTTTATTCATAGTAGCTTTAATCTATGTTCTTGGGACGTCTGTAGTAACTACTGTTTATTCTTTGAAATTATTTGGGCCCAAATGTCAGGGAAATTGGAGGGATCCCATTCATCGTGGACATAAGTCTCTTTCTCTTTGACTTCTAACAATTTTAGGGACCAGCGTATTTTGAGAGAATTTAATGCTTTATAATTTTAGTGTAGTCTAATCCACTACTAATGTGTGAGCGCTCCAGTGTGTGTCGGGCACTTTGGAGCTGGCATTTGTGGGACACCTGGTTTCTTAGATGAGTGCTGGAATCAGAACTCTGGTCTTCATGATTTCACAGCAAGCGCTCTTAGCCACTGAGCCATCTCTACAGCCCCCAGAAAAGTTAGTATTTAGTTAATTCTTCAGCAACTTTAGTGTCTTGCTGTTAGGGAACATGTTCCTATTGGGCATTGTGCATCTTGTCATACCTTGGAATTGTGTTTGTCTCTGGGGCCTCCCTTTTCTTGCTGCCCTGATGTGTGCATAGTACTTGTTTTTGTCTTCACAGTTCCCAGCATCCAACTTTGCAGACATGGTGCTGTTGAACGGAGTAGATCACAGCCTAACTGAAGTGCCTCATTTAGTCATTTGCATGCTGTTCAACAGCTACCCTTGCATTTCTTTGGAATTTTACAAATCCTTCAGCGTCCCTATGAGTTTTCATGCGCCCTCGTGGCAAATCTGTGCACATGGTTTGGTGACCTCACACTTAATGTGCTCAAGGAGATGTTAGTGAGAAGTATAACTTAACCATGCATCAAGGCGGCAAAGCTGGACTAATGCTGAAAAGAGAGAAATGGAATTTGTGCCCAGTATATTTAAATAATTCAAGAAATTCCACAAAATGAACAACAAAAGGCAGTGTAAGTTTGATTGGATTACTTTGCTCTCATAGTCATCAGATTGATGGATTAATTGATGAAGATCCCCACTGTCTGCTCTCTGAGATGAGGGCTCCATAAACTGACCTAGAGCACTTGTTTGCAGATGAAGCAAAGGGCGAATTGATCTGGATCCAGCAACTGCTAAATCAAGGCCATGGACAAATGCTTGCTAAGGATGGAGCCATTTTCAAATACCTTCCCAGTCTGCAGAGCCTGTGGAAGCCTGCAGAGAGGAATGTGCTTCGTTTTGTCCAGTTCCCTGCTGCCACTTCGGCAGGTCATTTCCTCTGTGTTTTATCCGACTGTTAGCTTCAAGACAGAGATGGATAGATGACAAGAAAACCCATTCTTGCTCAGGGTCCCCCAGCCCTTGTCTCTGCTACTTCCTGTCCTTCTGTTTTCCTTCTTCCTTCCTGCCCCACTGTTGCCCTGTTGTCTTCTTCCCACTTACCATTTCTTTTTCTTCATAGGTTTCTCTTTTTCTTTCTTTCCATCTTCTCATTTCCTTTTCCTTCTGTGTCTGACTGTCTTTCTTCAACCCAGACTTTGCTTTTAAATCTTATAAATATCTAGTGATTGGGATCCAAATCCAAGAGACCAGGTTCTAGCGTGGTATCTCCCAAGTTTTTCCTTTGCAAAGAAAAATGCAGGAAATCCTGACAAAAATCCACCTGTTCCATCAGTTGAAGAGCTGTGGCTCTGAGTGTGATGTCTTCATTTGCTAACAATGTTTGGAAGCTTTACAAACTCTCAGCCTTAAGACCAAGATCAAAAGGTTGGCCAGATGTTATCAGAAGATAACAATAACTCTGGCTGAAGTAGTTTAAAGAACCTTGGGATGTTTTGTTTTGTTTTGTTTTGAGACAGGGTTTTACTCTATAGCCCAGGCTGGCCTTGAGCTCATTGGCAGCTTCCCTGCCTCAACTTCTTGAGTCTGGAATTACAGATGAGAGCCATTATATCTGACTTTAGACAAACTTTTAAAATGGGTTTTGTGAAAACTGTCTAGATTCCTGCAATCCCCGTCAGCTGAGCTCAAAGTACCCATGTTTGAGCTACACATTCATCTTCTAAACATCTTCTCAACTTTGCTGTTAGCATCTCTATCTCTTTGTTGTTGTTGTTTTAAGAGGTCTTTTTTTTGTGAGAACTTTGCCTAATATTTTCCAAACCCACAAGCTGGGGCTGCACTTTTGCTTTGCCGAGGAGATGCCTGCTGTGCATGCATTGCTCATTCCTTTCCTCCCTGGTAGCACCATCGCCCTTCACTTCTCTGACTTTCCTTTGCAGTTGACTGAAACCTCCTCCCGCTACGCCCGCAAGATCTCGGGCACCACTGCCCTCCAGGAGGCGTTGAAGGAGAAGCAGCAGCACATTGAACAGCTGCTGGCTGAGCGGGACCTGGAGCGGGCCGAGGTGGCCAAGGCTACCAGCCACGTGGGGGAGATAGAGCAGGAGCTAGCCCTGGCCCGAGATGGGCATGACCAGGTGACGTCTGGTGTTGATCTTGTGAATATGGTGGTGGTTTCTAAATTGAGTGATGAGGCTGAAAAGAGTGCCTGGTGTTTGGAGCCAGGGAGTTGGAGCTGAACATAGGAAATGTGTATCAATTTCTGAACTTGTTGGAAAGCTGTGGTCCGGGTTCCAATTTCCATCATCATTAAGTTTTGTTCTTCTTGATTTTATCTTAGCCATTTGGTCTTTATGTCTAGGCTTTGAGTCTGTCTGCATTAACTGATCATTACTAGAGCCTTAGTGATTACAGATGTTGTTTGTAGATTATTATTAACATATGTTTCATATTGGAAAAGCTGAGACTTGTTTTACTGTTGCCCTCTGTTGCTATATATGGAGTTTTTTGTCATCTAGTTTACAGGAAAGTTGCCAGGAGTAACCAACTGAGACAGAAAGTGTTAGAATGTATCAAGATTGATGCCCACCCATCATGGTCACACTTAGCCATACCCATTTGGAAGTATCCCTGGGCTACTCACTAACATTCTTGCTTCCTCAGCATGTCCTGGAACTGGAAGCCAAGATGGACCAGCTGCGAACAATGGTAGAAGCTGCTGATAGGGAGAAAGTGGAGCTCCTCAACCAGCTAGAAGAGGAGAGAAGGTGATCCTTGAGTGTAATCTTTGTTCAATGTTGTCTTAGCAAGAAATTTGCTGTCAACAACTTTGTTGACAAAACCCAGGGAATGACTGTGTTCAGCTGAAACTGACCTCTGATAGGTGGAAAGAGTGGGCATTGATGGAGCTTCTCCAGGAAATCTGGTATCATTTAGACCTGGCTTGATTAAGAGATACTTATTGCCAATGAATGCCAAACCTCCCGAGGATAGCTTTAGTCAGCATCACTAAAGGAAATTCCAGCCTGGTTTCACTTACCTTAGTCTTTATAAAGAAACTTAATCTTATTTGTTTGTTTTTCAAGACAGGGTTTCTCTGTTGTAGCTCTGGCTATCCTGGAACTTAGTCTGTATACCAGGCTGGCCTTGAACTTAGAGAGCCTTCTGCCTTTGCCTCCCAAGTGTGGGATTAAAGGAATGTGCTACCAAACCTGGCTAAGACTTATTTATTTATTTATTTTAAAATTTTTTTAAAATTATGTATGCAATATTCTGTCTATGTGTGTGCCTGCTGGCCAGAAGAGGGCACCATACCTCATTACAGATGGTTGTGAGTCACCATGTGGTTGCTGGGAATTGAACTCAGGACCTTTGGAAGAACAGGCAATGCTCTTAACCACTGAGCCATCTCTCCAGTCCCGACTTTATTTTTTAATGTGCACTGAGTACATGTATGTCTGAGTGAAAGTGGCAGATTCTCTGGAAATGGAGTTATAGACAGTTGTGAACTGCCATGTGGGTACTGGGCATTGAACCCATGTCCTCTGTAAGAACAGCCGGTACTCTTAACCATTGAGCCATCTCTCCAGCCCCCTGGTTGATCTGATCTTGATTGATTGATCCATTCTGGTATGTATGCCCAAGGGAAACAATTGATTTTTTTTTTTTACTTTTCAAATTTTTTTACCTAATGCCTTCTAGAGTTGATACCTAGATAAAATCTTGGAATTTCTAAATAACTACAGCACAGCTTTTCTACACTAGTGCTCTAAAGATACACACCTTTATTACCTATGTCTCTACGGTGTTTGTTTTCATCAAGGATTCTGCTGTGGGGTAAGGTATTCCTTAGCACTTTTCTCAATGCTTTGTTTCGGTTTTACTTCACAGGAAGGTTGAGGACCTTCAGTTCCGAGTAGAAGAAGAATCAATTACCAAAGGTGATCTTGAGGTAAACCCTTCTAGCTCTCTAAAGCCTTTATGGATGCCAGTATTGAGAAATATGAGTGATACACTGGGCCAGCGATCCTTGTTAGAACAGCTGGTCTAGAGGATGTCGGGCATCCTGCCTCTGGTCACTTGGGTTGTACTGAGGATGGTTGGTTCTTGCACCTGTGATTGCAGTATCCTTAATCCATGCATTAATTAAAATGTTCAGCACTCTTCTCGTGCTTCAAATTAGAAGCTAATTGGATTTAATCAAGTCATAAATCTGGCAGTGTGTCTTAAGACAGTCTTAGTAAGACTCTACTTGCTCCTCAGATGCTGGAAATATCATTGTAAAAAAAATTAAGTTTCAACATAATAGTGCATAGCAAAGCATCTTTGTTCTGTCTCTGCTTTGTTCTGTAGTTGGGCAGAATAAATCCTTTATAACACTAAAAATAAGCAGTGTGTTCTCGTAGTTTATTTTATTTATTTATTTATCTATCTATCTATTTATTTATTTATTTATTGGTGCCAGGGATTAAATGGTTTCTTTTTAAAATAATGTAGTTACCAAAGCAAAAACCAGGAGCAATTTACGCCATTTTTATGGCATACTTAAAAGTCACCCATTTTCAGCCAGGCAGTGGTGGTGCACGCCTTTAATCCCAGCACTCAGGAGAAAGAGGCCAGAGGCAGAGGGATCTCTGTGAGTTCAAGGCCAACCTGGTCTAAAAGAGTTTGTTCCAGGACAGACTCCAAAAAAAAAAAATCTTCTTAACAATTACTCATTAATTTTGAATTAGATACTGCTGGTAAATGGTTTGGATGCTTTTAAAACCACTGCCACATATATGACAAATATAAATTATTAACTTTTTCAAAATTTGAAGATTCTGTAAGATTCTTCATAGCATTTTGTAAAAATTGTACTTCTCTATACAGTCTTTGAATATTGAGTGGACCTAGAGACATGGCCTCACTATGTAGCTGGCTGGTCTAGAACTTACAATTCAAGTCAGGCTTACCTCAGATTTGTAGCAATCCTCCTACCTTTGTCTCCCAGATGTTGAGATTGTAGTCATGCACCACCATGCCCAGCAGACAATATGTGTGTGTGTGTGTGTGTGTTTTATTGTTGTTGTTTGGTTTCTTTTTGTTGTTGTTTGATTGCCACCATCAAGATTTTGGAGTTTGTTGGCTTAAATTTAAGGAGTCCTTCCAAACAGGAGCTCTGATTTCTTTGGAAACAGATATATTTTTATAGTCAATAAAGAATAAAGGGAACAGTTTCTGAGTTGTGATTTTTTTTAAGGTCTAGAATTTAATGGCTTATTAATAATTTAATAGAAACCTTCTTCACTCATTTCATATATAGTTGCATCCTTTAGTTGGCTTTTGTGTTGTTGTCATCCATCTAAAAACACCCCAAAGTCTCATTAGAAATTTCATACCACCATCTAATTCATGAGAATTACCTCCTCTCGAGTTTGGAAAAGGTTGAGTTAAAATATTTACATTAGCAGTAGGTTAGTATAGTCTGTTTGATAAACTTACTTGAAATTAATCAAAGTTATATTGAAGCCCTAACACAGATTGAAACTTTAGTTGAATCTCTTTTGTTTCCTTTTTTTATTTTTATTTTTTACTGATAGCAAAAGAGCCAGATTTCTGAAGATCCTGAGAATGTAAGAGGGCACTTAACTGTGTGGGTATTTCCCTTAACTCAGACTGGTCCAGATTAAAGTGCTTATTGATACACTCAAATACTAACTGCATAATCTGACCTTGGGACTTTCCCCTTAGTGTTGCTGTGCATGTGGCTTTCAGAGCAAGTGCATTTGTATCTTTAAGAAACTGTATGTACTGACTAAATTCTGTGGATTAATCTGTTTAATTATAGGTAAATATTTGCTTTTTAAAGACCTTTTACTAAATAGGAAAGAAATTGTATGAGGGCACAGCCTCCTTCACCTCATTCATTATGTTTTCTAATTTTGGTAGAATTACTTCAAAAGGGATGATGGTGAGGGAAGCATGAACACCTGAGCTGAGAGCTGTGGAAATGCTGGGAGATACTTTCCAAGTAGTCTGACCTCCTGACCCCAGCCTAGATGCTTCCAGTTGCTTTTGTGCATGCTCCCCACTGCTCACCAGTGTAGCCAATAAGAAATCCCAGCTTGTGTTTATTCCTCCTGTCTGCAAGTAGAGGCCATTATTCCTCCCTAAATATGCAGAATATTTTCAGTTACTGTCATCGAGGGAGTTTTTCCTAGCAGCAGTGCTACCAGGTGTGGTGCTGGTTCTCCCTCTTCTTTCTGAGATTCCTCCCCCAGAATAGACTACCAAAGTGGCCTCCAGAACACTGCTTCTTGTACACACTACCAGCTATGCTACCAATGGAGAAGACCTGAAACCTCTTGCTTTGATTTTCCGGTTCAGAGGAACAAACTCAAAACAAAGACTTTTTCTCTGACTACCTATTGACTGAGATAGAGAACTCACATTAACATTTTGATGAGGGTTCCTTTTTGCGAAGCTACTTCAGTGATCTGGGTCTCTCTCTTCTCTCCATCCAGAACAGGTTTTGTTGCCTCCAGTGTCAGTGTGCATGGGACCTCCCTCCTGCCTCTCTGTGTGCTTCTTGCAAGGCCTTTGCTCTCCTTCCAAGCCCTTATCCCAAGATTTTCCTCTTGGGATGCCACATCTTTGTCTCAGAAAGCAATCATTTCAAAGGGCTGTCCTGTTCAGTGTCACACTTTTAGCACAGGCTGTGGCATGGAGGTGGGTTACTGGTAAAAGTCCACTGTGGAGCACCCCCTTCTATGGGAGGGGGAAGGGTTCTTTGCTTTACTCAGCTGGAAGGTCTGAATGGGGGAAATAGTATATGGATTTTTTTTGTTTTTCTTTCTCTCTCTCTCTCTTCCTCCTTCCCTCTCTCCCTTTCTTCCTCCTTTCCTTCCTCCCTCCCTTCCTTTCTTTCTGTTTTTGGTTTGTTTTGTATTTGGAGACAGTTTTTCTGTATAGCTTTGTCTGTTTGACTGTCCTGGAACTCACTCTGTAGACCAGGCTGGCCTCGAACTCAGAGATCTGCCTGCTCCTGTCCCCCTGCCCCAACCCCCAGTGCTGGGATTAAAGGCGCGCACTACCACCTCCAGGTTCTTTTCTTTCTTTCTTTTCTTTTCTTTTCTTTTCTTTTTTTTTGGGGGGGAGGGGTGAGACAGGGTTTCTCTGTAGCTTTGGAGCCTATCCTGGAACTAGCTTTTGTAGACCAGACTGGCCTGGCCTCGAACTCACAAAGATCCACCAGTCTCTGCCTCCCGAGTGCTGGGATTAAAGGAGTGCACCACCACCGCCTGGCTCTTTTTTTTTCTTTTTCCTTTTTCCTTTTTCCTTTTTCCTTTTTCCTTTTTCCTTTTTCCTTTTTCCTTTTTCTTTCTTTCTTTCTTTCTTTCTTTCTTTCTTTCTTTCTTTCTTTCTTTCTTTCTTTCTTTCTTTCTTTCTTTTTTAAGACAAGGTCTTACTCTGTAGCCCAGAATGCTCTTGAACCTGTGATAATCCTCCTGCTTCAAGCTGCTTAGTGCTGGAACTAGTCAAAACCAGCTCTCTTGGCTTTTTTTTTAATTATTATTTTAAAAATTGGGTTTGGCTATGGAATAATAGGCTGGTCTAGAATTTGCTCTATAACCTGGCCTCTATCTCCTTGTCTCTGCTTCCTCGGGTGCTGGGACTATGTAGGCTTGCATCACCATGCCTGGCTGGATATTTGTTTTTTATCTGCACATAGTGAGTGACCTTTTCCTTGAGCTTGAATTCCTGAAGCTATAACTGTAACTACATAGATCTGGATTAAGTTATTTTCTTGTAAAAGAAGAGTATCAATAGCTTCTCTGCAGTACACATGGATGCAGGGAACTGTCCAGACAACAGAATATAGAAAGTGTAAGTGAAGAATGTTTTTTTAAAAAAAAACAAAAAACAAAAACTTTCTATCTTGAGTATGGTGGTGCACACCTTCAATCCCATGATGTAGAGGCGGTTGGATCTCTGAGATCTAGACCAGTTTGCTCTAGGTGGAGTTCCAGGGCAACCAGTACTATATAGTGAGATCCAGTCTCAAAAAAATGTTTTTTGCTCACTTTTTAAATAGGCCGGGCGGTGGTGGCGCACGCCTTTAATCCCAGCACTTGGGAGGCAAAGGCAGGCGGATCTCTGTGAGTTCGAGGCCAGCCTGGTCTACAAGAGCTAGTTCCAGGACAGGCACCAAAAACTACAGAGAAACCCTGTCTCAAAAATCTAAATAAATAAATAAATAAATAAATATCCTGTAATGGTTGTTTATGCCTGGTTCATAAACAAAGTGACCCCTTGAGTGCCTTGCAGTCACCAGAATACCAACGAACATGTTCATAACTTGGACTGTCTACTCAGGCTCTATACTGCCAGGTGTCACTTTGTTATGACCTGTTATAATTTTCTCACTGCCCATAATTGTTCAGATTGATATCTTAAGTTAATCCTGATATTGTCAGTCAATTGTCCTAGTGACAAGTTGGGTAGGAGAGATGGTGGAGGAAGTACTTTAAGACTACTACCAGGATTATTTCAAGTGGAGCAAGACTCGGCCACACTTGAACCTGTTGGGCAGAACGAACCCCCTGGGTCCCAGTCAGGTAACTGAGTTTGTGGAAAGGGAGTCATGGTGAGTGTGAGGTTCCGAGGATCCCACTCATATTGCATTGTCATCCTTTCCTGTCTTCTGAGCTGGTAAGGAATGACTTCATTTTAGGATAAAAATAAGTCCCTTACATCTGGAGTGTAGCTTTTCTTTTGCTGTGATCTTCTTAGTTGACTTTTTTCAGAGGAAGAGGCAATGGTAGGTAATCGTTACTATATATTGTCTTTGTAATCTTGAGTCCTCCCCTCTTCTCCACAGACAATTAAGCGTTTGAAAAATCCTGGTTGGGAGGCAATCAGAGCTTCTGCAGCTTGTATTCTGCTGTAGAGAACCTCAGCCAGAGCCCCTCACCCACTTCTGCAGACACTGCCGGCCTGGCTTGTTCCTTCATATATAATTCTTCTTTTGAGACAAGGTCTTACCCGATAGCACAGCTCTTGAACTCACTATGTTGACCCAGGCTAGCCTTGTACTTGGCAGTAATCCTCCTGCCTCAGCCTCACAAGTGCTGTGATTATAGGTTTAAATTACCACACCCAGCCCAGATTCTTCTTACTAAAATGATTCTTCTACTCTTTTTTATTACAAGTTGTTTGCCAGATCCAACAGTCTGCTCTGGGGACCTATTGAATGCTTGAAGATTTGTGTCATTGTCTTTCTCTACATATAGGTGAAAGTGGTGATCTTTTTGAGGGTCAGACAACCTTGTGAAGTCCCTGAGTCAGTTACATATACATTAATGTCAAGTAGCTATAGTTGCGGGAGGGAGGGAAGGAAGATGATAGAGGAGTATTAACTATCCTAATTTGTGCTGATAAACTTCACTTATCAAGATAACATCTTTTTGGCTGCATGCATCTGAAACTTCATCTTGCCTCATGTGTTTTCCATTTTTTTTCTTTCTCAGCAGACTAGCTCATGTCCTCCTCCCACTTCATCCCTTTGTTCATAGTGTCCATCCCACTCCCTCTTCCCCTGCAGCTCCGTCCTGTTTCTTTCTCTGTTCCCCTTTATGTTCATCCTTTGGCAGAAAGTACTGGTGGCTCGGCCTGCATGCCGCTCTCTCCTCTTGTGCTGGCATGTCATGGTGGCACTGTTGTGTTCTTTTCCTCTTCCCTTTTACTAACAGACGCAGACCAAACTGGAGCATGCCCGCATTAAGGAGCTTGAACAGAGCCTGCTCTTTGAAAAGACCAAAGCTGACAAACTCCAGAGGGAGTTAGAAGACACTAGGGTAATGGTTTTCACTATCTAATGAAGCAGCTTCACGCGTGTGAGTGGTGGACACATCGGGTGACATGCCTGCTGTTGGCCTGAGCCTTGACCCAGTGGTTCAGCCTGAGTTTGGTCTCAGTTCTGCTCAGGTATTCATGAGCACAGAGTGATAAGTAGGTGCAGGTGTTTTATGTAAAGTATTTTGTCAAAAGTAAAGACTCAACCAAAATCAAATTAGAAACCTTAAAACTATAAAAATTCTGTGGTTACCCACAACTGTATTTGAGGTTCTTTGTATTAGAACTTTGAAATACTGCTCTCCAGTTTCCACACGCACTCAGTTGTCCTCTAGTCCTCATATTCCTAGTTACAGGGTTTTTTTAAGTAATTCATGCTACTTCCTGCCCTTGCTCCGGCCTGTTGAGAAAAAGAAATGAAAACATTAGCTCTTTTTGATGATATATTATAAGGACTTTGACCCCCAATTATCTTTTTCTTTTCTTTTTTTCCCTCTTGATGGCTGAGCTCACATCTCCCTTCTTTCTGTCACCAAGGTTAAAAATCTCAGAGGTTAGAAAGAACAGGTGTGTTGAGAAAAGAATGAATTATTTTGGGGCTTGGGATTCAGTCCTGTTTTAATTAATATATTAATGCACCTATAGAAGTGTCATGCCATGCATTCTCAGTAGGTGATATTATTCTCATCTTTCTATAGACTTTTATAGAGCAAGGACACTAAGCACAAAGTTGTTAAAATTTTTGTTTACGATTATACAGCAAATAGTAATAGTGGAGCTAGAATTTCCTTCCAGGTCATTTGGCTCCAGAATCTGCTCTTAAACATTACAGGATGGACTCTTTTAATTTGTGCTAAAAGAGATAATCAGCATCACTCACATGTAAAAATAGAGATTCATATATGTCCCTGTTAAATCATGTTTGACTGTGATTGGCCTTAACTTTAAATTTTAAAAAATTACTTTTTATCTGTCCAATCAAATTTGTTACCCTGACTTTTCTTTTGAATCAATAGTATTTGTAAGAATTCTTTTGGTGTGAAATCATTGATATAAAAAATTAGACAAATGAATAATCTTCCTTTTCTCAATCATAAATTTTTTTCCTAATGAAGGGAAGAGGGTAGGGAGATAGCTCATTTGGTAAGGTGCTTGTCTTACAAGCATGAGGAGCTGAGGTTAGTCCTCAGAACCCAAGGAGAAAAAAGCCAGGCATGGTGGTGCACGCTTATATTCCCAGCCCTGGGGAGTCAGAGACAGGATTTCTGAAACTTGCTTGGTAGCTAGCCAGTCTGGTCTACTTGGCAAACTTCAAGTCAATGAGAGACCCTGCTTAAAAAACCAAGGTGGTCAGAGCCCAAGGAAGACAGTTGCTATTTCATCTGGCTTCCATATGCATTGTGCACATGTACACATACGGACACACAGGTGTGTGCACAGATACACACACATACAAATAATAAATGAGTAGATAAATAAAGGTGGGCATAGTGGCTCGTGCCTGTAATCCTAGCACTTGGGGTGTAGAAACAGGAGCATTGCCACATGTTCAGGGCTAGCCTCGGCCACACAGACCAAAGCCAGTCTCAGTACAGAGTTAAGACCCTGTCTAAAAAAAGCAAAAGCAGGGGCTGGAGAAATGACTCAGTGGTTAAGGACACTGAGTGCTCTTCCAGAGGACCTGGGTTCAATTCCCAGCACCCACATGGCAGCTCACAACTGTCTGAAAATTGAATTCCAGGGGATCTGACACCTTCACACCAATGCACGTAAAATAAAGATAAATTAATTTAAAAAAAAAAGCAAAAGCAAAAAAGAGAAGAAAGAAGTGGTTTTAGTTGGCTTCAGAAATTAACGAAATGTTCCCAGCATATTTGGTAAGGAAAAAATTGAAAGAATAAGAAAAGAATATGTGATAATTTGGTACCATTTCTGTACAAGCTGAGGATGCAAGACTTGATCTGGGAAATCCATGGGGGTTAGGAGATAGAGACCCTTTGGTGTGACTGAAGTAAGGAAATACACTTTTTTTTAACTTCTAAACCCATGTCTTAGTTTTGTCAGCAGACAAATTTACCATTTTCTGCTGGATAGTAAGGAATCCATTTGCAAATGGACTTCTGCAGCCATTTCAAATTAGAGTTTACAGCCCTCCATAACAACGTCTTCTATTGGTCCTCACTCTTGGTATGCCAAGTGTGAAAATAACCAGTGGTCCATCAAATCCCCACATCACTTGGCAGCCCTTTTTAGAAAGCATTTTAGAATTTCCCTACGCTTTAAGTCCGGTTCATACCCACTCACCTGGTGCTGTAGAAACGTGAGCAAATATCAGAGACAGCTCCTGACTACGGCCATAAACCAGCAGAGCTGCAACAATAGAAGTGACAAAACGCCACATAGAGAACCGTCATCCTAGTATTGAATTGACGCTCTCTCAGTTTGGCGATTTTATTGTGACTAAACTGTCACCTATTGAATTTGATGATCTTATGTTGTAACCTTGTAGCAAGGGGTTCATTGATGCTTTACATCTAAGAAATTCATGGATCCTCCCCTCTCTTGAGAACAGAATATAAGTGAATTAACATGATTAATCTCAAGCATATATATATATATATATATATATATATATATATATATATATATATAACCGCAAAGTACCACAACTTCAGTCAGTTCTGGAGCAGTGACTGTGCAATGCATCCCTCCCTCTGTTTTTCTGGACACCTTACTGAGCATCACAGCATACTGGGGTGGGCAGAGGAAACAGAAGACACTTGTCCTGCGTTCTCTGTCCCTGTAAAGGCAGCATAGAAAAAGTTTGTTGAAATCTAGGACCATTGGGATTTTAAAACTACTTGTATCCCCTGCTGTTTCCTAGGTTAGTTAAGTAAGATACCATTTCACACATATTCTTTGTACCAAACTGAGAGCCTAGGGGGAAGCAGTAGAGAAAAATTTTTTTAGACTAAAAGGCACAAGTTGAGAAAGTGTGTGTGTGTGTTTTCCCTTAAAACTTCAGAGCTCAGGTAGAATCCTAGTGTGTGGAAGTAGCAAGAATCTTGTAATTAAATCACACTTTCCATTGTATACATACTAATGCTGAGAACCACTGGGTTAGGGAAACAAGATGTGTACGTCAGTCAGAGTGTTGACAGAGTTACAAAAGCCCAGAAAGGGGTCTGTCTGTGAGAGTCTAATGTATAATTGCAGGTAAGTTATCTTTTAATGTTATTTTTAGAAGCCAATAAATTCTTCATTATCCAACTGAGGCTTTTATTCTTCGGACGATGCATTTCTCAATGAAACATGGATAATGTTGTATACCTCTTATCTAATAGAAGTAGAATGCAAGCCACATGTACAGAATCTTAATTTTCTGATAACCACATGAACTGTTTAGTAAGTTATAGGTGAAATTAATTTGAATAAAATATAAAAACAGTATATCTAAAATGTTATTTCATCATACAATGACAATTAAAATCATTAAGATATTTTATGTCTGCTTTTCTCTGACTTTTCAAATCCTGATATGTGTCTCAGCACATCCTGCTTCAGATGAGCCACGTTTCAGTGCTCAGCCTTACGTTGCTGGTGACTGTGCATGCTTTAACTGACAGGTCAGGCTTCAGTCACCAGCCTCAGATGGAGTAGCACCTGAAGTGCTGCTGAACGCAGTCTGGGTGAAGGAAGGAAGAAAAACTGGCCAACTGAGCTTGCTTTCTTCCAGGAGGCAGGTTATTGAGCACTTTGGAAGCTACTATTTCTGTTAACTTATTATCAGATAATGAGTGCTTCCTGGTTAAGTGTCTTTGGAGGAGAAACAGATACTGTTGGAGTGAGGTAAGCTCAATATACATTTGGGATTTCATAATGGTGGAAGTTTGCTAAAGATTTTTTTCTCTTTTTTTTAAATTGATATTTATTTTGCTAAAGATTTTAATCCCATGTTAGAGCCTCCAGAATTGAGTTTAAGACATTATCTCAGTGAGGGAGACATTAATACATGCAACAGCTTGACTTTGCTTGATTCTGGGGCATTTGTAAAGAGCTTCAGAACTAAGAAAATCATCAGTGATTTGCTATTTCAGTGCTCTCTGTTTCTTATGACCGCTGTTAATAGGTGGCCACAGTGTCAGAAAAGTCCCGAATAATGGAACTAGAAAAAGACCTAGCCTTGAGAGTACAGGAAGTAGCTGAGCTCCGAAGAAGGCTAGAGTCCAGTAAGCCTCCCGGGGATGTGGATATGTCTCTTTCTCTTTTGCAAGAAATAAGTGCTTTGCAAGAAAAGCTAGAAGCCACACGTACTGACCACCAGAACGAGATGACTTCTCTGGCAGACCGCTTTGGAGCTCGGGAAGAGACATTTCAGAAGGAGATCAAGGCTCTGCACGCTGCCACTGAAAAGCTTTCCAAAGAGAACGAGTCCTTGAGAAGCAAACTTGACCACGCCAACAAGGAAAATTCCGATGTGATAGCTCTGTGGAAGTCTAAGCTGGAGACCGCCATCGGATCCCACCAGCAGGCAATGGAGGAGTTGAAGGTGTCTTTCAGCAAAGGGATTGGAACGGACTCAGCTGAATTTGCTGAGTTAAAGACACAAATAGAGAGACTGAGACTAGATTATCAGCACGAAATAGAAACTTTACAGAGTAAACAGGACTCTGAACGATCTGCTCACGCAAAAGAGATGGAGACTCTGAAGACCAAGCTGATGCAAGTCATTAAAGAGAAGGAGGACAGCCTAGAGGCCATCAAAGCGAGACTGGACAGTGCAGAAGACCAGCATCTAGTGGAAATGGAAGACGCGTTAAACAAACTGCAGGAGGCTGAAATAAAGGTAAAGGAGCTAGAGGTTCTGCAAGCCAAGTACAATGAACAAACCAAGGTCATTGATAATTTTACATCCCAGCTCAAGGTTGTCGAAGAAAAGCTCTTGGATCTTGATGCACTTCAGAAAGCCAATTCCGAAGGTAAATTGGAAATCGAGACACTTAGACAGCAGCTTGAGGGAGCTGAAAAGCAGATTCAAAATTTAGAAATGGAAAGGAACGCTGAAAGTAGCAAGGTTTGTATTGACATCTTCCATCATTTTTACTTTTATTCTTTTCCATTTGTTATTTTTCATTGTATGTTACTTTTGAGTTGAAGTCATTCATCTTCAAAATCCCTGATTTAGCAGGAATTGTGTGATGCACCCACTTGAGTATCATAGAATACCTTCTGAGGATCTCAAGTATGTTTTTATATGAGATCAGAGCAAATAATGGTCAGATCTGTGAATTTTGATTTATAATCTGGAAACCTTATCTGCTACCTTATCTCCTGGTCATGATATAAACTTCTATTTAAGTTTAATTCTGGGCTGTTTAAAAATAGAGCTTCTTTTAAAAAAAATCTCTATTTAAATAAAGCTAACTCCCTAAAAAGGTGGTGTTAAGATGAATATGAAGGGAAGAGAGGAGAGAGAGATTGACTTAAAAACTCAGACTGGGCATGATGGTACGTGCCTGTAATACTTAGGATGATGCAGCCGGAGGTTTTCCAGTTTAGTTCCAGGTCAGCCTGGACTGCATAAAGAGACCCTGTCAAATCAACAATCAACCAAAACAAAACTCCCTTTTAACCCTTTCTGCCCACATCATTCCCTTGCTTATAGAGGGTATAAAAGCAGAACATGAACGCTGGAGTGCTTCTTAACTATAAGTTAGCAAACTAAGATAAGTCATGCTCACAACGAAGTAAGTATGGTATGCATTATTGCCATACTTTTATGCCACGATGAAGAAACTTTGACCAAAGCAACTTAAAGAAGGAGTTAGAGTTCAGAGGGTGAGTTCCTGATCATTGTGGCTAGGGGCATGGCAGGAGGCAGACAGGCAGGTGCTAGAGCAGTAGCTAAGAGTTTACATCTTGATCCATAAGCGTGGGGTGGAGTGAGAGACCCTAGGAATAGTGTAGGCTTCTGAAACCTCACCTCCTCCTGCAAGGCCACACGTACTGATACTTCCCAAACAGTACATCAGCTGGAAATCAAGTATTCAAATCTATGATCCTATGGCGCCATTCTCATTCAAACTACCACACCATCCAACCTTTGCATTTGGAGGTGGGGGTCTTAGTACCCTAGGCTGCCCTCAAACTCGTGCCCTTGAACTCATGATCCTTCTGCCTTTTCCTCTCAAGTGCCAGGGTTACAACATGTACCACTATATCACTGTTCCTTGTGGTTTTTGGTTTTTTCAAGACAGCTTGGCCTAGGGCTGGCTTTGTAGCCCAGGCTGGCCCTGAGTTCTCAATGGTCCCCCTGCTTGTGTCTTCCAAGTCCTGGGATTAATATAGGCATAGGCCTCTACTTTTCTGGCCGTTCCTTTTTGTGTGATTTATTTGGGGATATGGAGAAGCTAGATAAATGTGCTGCTTGTCAAGGATTAGGAAATGAAAATATCTACCAGCTATGTCCCCTGCCAGCAAGTTCTGCTAAATATCAGCTTCAGTTCTTCAGGGGAATCTTTCCCAGTCCTGCCACTAGTGGGGGCTCTGGTACTGGTGAGGAATGATTTTTGTGGAAGAAGCTGCTATTGGCAAAGAAGAAATTGTGCTGGCTAAACTGGGAGAGGTGAAGGCAGATAAACAACAAAAGTCGGCTAAGTAACCAAACTTGAAAATAAAGTAGCTGCAGGAAGACTGTCTCTAGTCGCATGTGTTTCTGAAATAGCAATGAAAAACAAGTTAACTAGAAGAGAAGAAAGCTGGGTTCTAATTGCTAATGTCTAGTGGATCTTTAAATATGACCCAAGTATTGAAATATTTTAAGTATACAAATATACAGAATAATACAGACTATCATTATAATGTGCCTAGGGTCTGTCTATGCTAAGCACAGGCCCTACTACTGAGCTACATATACGGCACTAGGGTTTTTAAAGATCAGGAGTGAATTTGATCAGTTGGCTCATTTAGGAAGTAAATACCAGCACTTCCTGCTTTAGACCATGTTGATGTTTAAATTTAGGTGTAGAAAAGTAGTATATTTTTAAAAATGGCCATCAGAGGCCAGGTGGTAGTTGGTGGAGCACATCTTTAATCCCAGCAATCGCGAGGCAGAGGCAGGCAGATCTCTGTGAGTTCGAGACCAGCCTGGTCTACAAGAACTAGTTCCAGGACAGGCTTCAAAGCTACAGAGAAACCCTGTCTCAAAACAAAACAAACAAACAAAAAAACAAAACAGAACAAAACACCAAAAATATAAAAAATAAAATAAATGGGCCACACAATGAAACCCTGTTTTGAAATGCCAAAATAAATAAAATAAATATAAAAAAATAAGGGAAAAAAGCCATTAGAGACTGGAGAGAAAGCTTAGCAGTCAAAAATGCTTACTGTTCTTGCAGAGAGGACCCAGCCTTGGTTTCTAGATCCAGGGGATCTGACTCTGTCTTCCGACAGGCTTATGCACAACATGGTGCACATAAACTGAAACAGGCAAACATACATACACATAAGTAAAATTTAACATATTTTGGCTAGATGTGACATACACTGAGTTTGAGGCCAGGCTGGTCTTCATAGAGAATTCTGGGACAGCCAGGAGTACACAGAAACCCTGTCTCAAAAAAAAAAAAAAAAAAAAAAAACCAAAAAACTCTAGGTACTCATACTTTGAACTGATTGTTTTTAAGTTACTAGCTTCTTAGAATTAAAACAGACAAACAAAAAACAACTCTTTTGTGTAGTTTTTGTTGTGTTTCTCATTTTTTTTACCTTTTATTTTTCCTTATCATTTTTTTGTTTCTTTTTTGTTCATTTGCTTCTGTACCATATAACTTGGTGTGTTAGGCTAATAGCATTACCACAGAACTCCAGGGAAAAGAACTTATGCTCAGTAACCTACGGGACACTTTGAGTGAAGTCAGTCAAGTGAAGGAAACTTTGGAAAAAGAACTCCAGACTTTGGTAAGTACCTATCGGTTGGGAATCTGAACCTCAGTGTTTCTGGATTTTTTCCATTTAAAAGAACATTGTCCATTAAAAACAAAAAATACGGCAGTTGTTTCTACTTCAAAAATATGGATATAAATTGAATATATTAGCTGCTGATAAATGCCTTCCAGGGAACTGGATCAAGTCAAACACGTGTTAAAGGTAGGTGATAACTTTTCTTTTTTCTTTTTTTTTTAAAATTCTGAAGTTTAATTTATTTGGGAGGGTGACCTTATTTAGACTCCTTGGGGCTTGTTTTTTCTGTGTATAGGTGTTTGCCTGCATATATGTCTGCACAACAAACACACACATGGCTGATGCCATCTGGAGTTACAGACAGTTGTGAGGAGCTGGGAGTTGAACCCAGGACCTCTGGAAGAGCAGCCAGTGCTCTCAACACTCTGAGCCATCTCTCCAGCCCTGATAACTTTTCTTTTTTTTTTTTTTTTTTAAAAAAAAAAATGTTCTTTTCCTCTGGTAAAGCAGTTGGACTGTTGTTGGCAGCTTGGTTTTACAAAGCACAGAGATAGATCTTCCCACTCACACACTCAGCACTGCCAGCTTCCACTGACTGAGAGCCTTTCCTGCACCATGGCCTTCAGCATCTTTTTTTGACTGAGCAACAACTGTCCAGGTCTTCAGCGCCTTCTGTTGGTGTTATCTAATTGAATTGCCACTCAGTTATATTCTGCCTTAGGAAATTATACTGCTTTTGCATGTTTCCTCTTAATCCCAAATATGTAGTGGCACAGGGCTTTAATCCCAGCACTTGGGAGGCAGAGACTGATAGACTCTATGAGTTCCAGGCCAGTCTTGTGTACATAGCAAGCTCAAGACCAGCCAAGGCTACAGAGTGAGACCCTGTCTTAAAAAACAAAAACAAAACCGGCCAAAGGTAACACCCCACCAAATTGTAAGACTTTCAAAATAAACAAACAAAAACTTTTGTCACTTTGCCTCCTACACCATAATTTGACCTTACTTGAGGCTGGTAATTGTGGGCCATGGTATTCGTGGAAGCTTGCAGAGAACCTAGGTAGCTTCTCAGCAGCAGCTGTCCCAGCTGCTCCACATGCCTCCCTGTTGCTCTGCTACTTCGCTGATCACAGTGTTTTTTTCTTTCTTTTTCTTCTTTTGTTCTTTTTTTTTTTTTTTAATGTGCGTTGGTGTTTTGCTTGCATTTATTCCAGATCTTGGAGTTACAGATGGTTGTGAGCTGCCATGTGGGTGCTGGGGATTGAACCCGGGTCCTCTAGAAGATCATTCAGTGCTCTTAAACTCTGAGCCATCTCTCTAGCCCCCACAGTGGTTTCTTAGCATATGTCTGTGCTACAATTTTCTATTTTTCTCAGTCTCACTGTACAGCAGGCTGATTTGAAATCCTCTCAACTATTTAGCCCAGGCTGCTCTCACACAGCAATCCTACTACCTCAGTCTTTGACTGTTGGCATTATAGGCATGAGCTCAAATTTCTACTTAAGTATTTTATTTTCTTTTTAATTATGTGTATGCAAATGTGCAAATGGGTATGTGCACATTGAGTGCAATACCTGTGGAAGTGAGAAGAGGGTGTCAGATTTCCTAGCGTTGGAGTTATAGGTGGCTTTGGGCTGCCGGCTGTGGGTTCTGGAATCTAAACTTGGGTCCTCTGCAAAGGCAGTAAGCACTAGCACTCTGACCACTAGTCCATCTCTCTAGCCCCAGATTTCTACCTTTAAAAATAGCTATATTGTTCATCATATTACTGTTTACATATAGCTGCGTAAATTAAAATTGCAACATTTAGTACAATTCCATTTCTCTGTTCTTAATAGCCACATTGCAGAAAGTTCTGTTGGACAGTCCTGGTATATAATATGTACACTACATTTTAAAAAATGGCCTTCAAATCGTTATTTTATGGTTTGAATTTTTTTTTCTTTTTTGAGACAGAGTCTTTCTTTGTAGCTCTAGCTGTCCTGAAACTTATTATGTAGACCATGCTGGCCTTGAGCTCATGGAGATCCCCCTGCCTCTACAATCCGAGTGCTGACTCTAAAGGCTTGTGTCACTACATCTGGCTATTTTGTGATCTGGAGTCCTTTAAGAAAATGTTTTAGGGGCTGATGAGATGTCTCAGTGGGCTGGTAGAGGCCTGAAGCCTTGAGTCTGAGTCCTAGTGATGTAGTAGAGGGAGAGAATTGACTCCAGCAGGCCATCTTTTGATCTTCATGTGCACACCATGGTGCATGTGCCCACACTTGGACACACACATGCACATGGAAATAAATAATTTTAAAAACAAAGGAAATGGTACTGGATAGATAGCTCTGTGGTTAAGAGCAGTTGTTGCTATTTCAGGGGACCAGAGTTCAGTTTCCAGCACCCACATCAGACAGCTCACAACAGACTATAACTCCAGTTTGAGGGGATTTGATGCACACCTTTGGCCTCCTAGGGCACCTGCACACACTTAAATGCACATACATAACACCTACACGTAATTAAAAATAATAACTAAATCCTTTTTTTTTAAGACAGAGTTTCTCTATGTGGATCGTAGCTGTTGTAGAACTTGCTCTGTAGGTCTGGGTAGCCTCGAACTCAGAGATCGACTGCCTCTGGATTTAAAGACATGTGCTACCACATCCAACATAACAATAAAGCTTTAAAAATGTGTTAAGTACTATATTTTGCTGCCCTGTCTTCTAAAATTTCAAGAGTTACATTAAAAACCAAAAAAACAATGCAAGCATATTCCTCTACATGCTCTTGGAAGCATGCCTATGGAAGCCTGGCTTTGTGGGTGATATAAATAGGTACTCTGTAGGCTTATGCTAGTTTATGTGCTCATCTTTTAATAGTCCCTGTTAGAAATACTCATTAAAAAATGGCTTTGGGATGCTGGAGAACTTGTTCAGTGTTTAAGAGCATTGGCTGCTCTTTCAGAGGACTCAGATTCTGTTCACAGCACCCACATGGTGGCTCACAACCATCCACTAATCGAGTTCCAGGGGGTAGGATAGCCCCTTTCTGGCCTCTGTGGGCACCAGGCATGTATGTAGTGCATAGACATACATCCAGGCAAAACACTGATACACATAAAAATCAAATCAGTAACTCTTTTAAAAGATTCCTTGTTACAGCTACTTCAAAATTTATTCCAGGAAAACCAGAGAAGTTCTTTTAGTTTAGCTTGTTGTCATGTTTAGAACAGGAGACCTTTAACAGTAGGTGACAAATGAAGCAATTTTGCTTATAAAGTTGCAGACAGATATTAGGCTTGAATTTAGTTCAGTTTCTCTGGATACTCTCAGAGGGAAGAAACCCAGATTATTGTTCAGGCAGATTGCTTTTTTTTTTTATTTTTGTGTTTCTTTTCTCTCTCTCTCTCTCTCTCTCTCTCTCTCTCTCTCTCTCTCTCTCTTTCCCTTTTTTCTTTTTACAAGAAATTCCCCCTAGGGCTTTGCCCTTGCTAGACAAGACCAATGCCACTGAGCTACATCCCCATTCCTCAGGCAGATTTCAGAGGCGAAGGCAGATCTTGGAGGGTTAGTCATGACACAGCATGTTCCTGCAGTACACTTACATGTATATGCCCATTCATACATGTGTGTACAGACATACCTGCATACATGCAAATGCAAACCCACTCATGTGTATACACATGTGTACAGTACACAGTTGGTAGTTCATCGGTGCCTGCATGTTTTAAGTGCATAACCTTAATGAAACAAGCTGCAAAAATAGGTAGCATTGTAATTGATAGACATGTTCAGTCTTTGTCACCTGAGATCTTTGTGTGATGAATCTCTTAATTCTTTTTCTCCAGAAAGAAAAGTTTGCTGGCACTTCAGAGGAAGCTCTCTCTGTTCAGAGAAGTATGCAAGGTGTGTCCCTGAATCAGAAAGTTTCAGGGTGTGTTATTAAGGGCTGGTTCTGGTTTGGGAGTGCAGAATTTAGTCTAATGTCATAATTCTGGAAATTACACAGTGCACAGAAAAACTGGATTCCATTGGTTTCCTGAATCTTCACACTCAAGAAATAAGTACTTTTTTTTCTTTTTCTTTTTCTTTTTTTTTAGTTTTTTGAGATAGGGTTTCTCTGTAGCTTTAGAGCCTGTCCTGTAACTAACTCTTGTAGACCACGCCTCGAACTCACTGAGATCCACCTGCCTCTGCCTTCCAAGTGTTAGGATTAAAGGTGTGCGCCACCACCGCCTGGCCAAGTACTCATTTCTTCTTTTGACCTAAGGCTTGTTCCATATTAAAATCTTAGTATTCCTGAGAAGACTGATTTTATCTAATTTTGCTATTGATAAGCTTTGGGTTTTGATTGGAAGCAGGAAAGACATGGCTAGGAAAGGCACAGGGCCTCCTGATGTGCAGATGTGGGGAGACGGTGGAGCCTCATGCTCCCCTCTTGTCGCAGTGTGTGGTTGGCAGTGACGCTTTCAATGTCCGTGTCCTCCGAGCTTATGAGCATGTGCTTGGCTTAGAAGCCAATCGCACTGGGTGACCTGTTAAATGTGTGTATATGTGTGTACACACACACACACACACACACATATATATATATAATAATTTTAACTTTATCCTAATATAGATACTGTAAATAAACTGCACCAAAAGGAGGAAGAGTTTAACATGTTATCTTCTGAACTGGAGAAGTTGAGAGAAAATTTAGCAGGTAAGGTGATGTCGCCTGGTGACAAGCCATTAAATGCAATAGAATGTCTAGGATAAGAGTTTAAATTACAGGGGCGGAAATGGAAACTTTTGTAATTTAATAAATGTTGAAAAAAAAAGAGTTTATATTACAGTAACAGACCTGCCACACAGATACTGCGTCACTCTGTGCCAGCGGAATGCTTGTCTGAGAGCTGTAGCCCTAAGCATTTCCTCTTCTCTGTTTTATAAAAAGTCAGAATCTTTCTCTGCTGCTGTTGCATTGCTTGTTCAGTGTCACACAGACGACCACATAGATGACCACTTGCTCCTTGTCTCCACCCTTACCCTTTTGTTTCTTCTTGACACAGTGCCATCTCACTCAGTAGAGGTATAAGACTTGCCCATCAAACCCGTATCTCTGAGAGTTTGCCTCAGACTTGCCTTCCTCTCGGCCACTGCACTTCAGCCTCCTTGCTTTGTTGGACCTGTCAGGTCATGTGCTGCTGGGGGCCTTTGACTTGCTTCCTGTTTCCTATCCTTCCTTCAGGTCTTCACTTAAATGTCACCTATTCACAGGGTTCTATGTCTCTTTCCTTCTCCTTTCAACATCCTTTCTCTCCTTCCAGTCTCTCCCCTCAGCACTCACCTCTTCCTATGTATTGTTCTTTCTTTATTCTACTTACTGTCTTTGCTAGACTGGCATTTCCCTCTAGGCAGAGGTGGCTGTCTGCAATATTCCCACTATATGGATGCATTCAATAAACTTTTCTTGTTCTTAACACAGCAGTGCTGTTTCTTTTCTGATATATTCAGATATGGAAGCAAAATTTAGAGAGAAGGATGAAAGAGAAGAACAGCTGGTAAAGGCAAAGGAAAAATTAGAAAATGACATTGCAGAAATGATGAAGATGTCAGGAGATAACTCTTCTCAGCTTACAAAGATGAACGATGAACTGCGTCTGAAGGAAAGGTACGTCTGTGCTGGAGAGTATGTCTGCTGGAGAGCAAGCTCGGGGCTGCTGGGTGGGTATGATCCTAGCACTCGAGAGGCAGAGGCAGGTGGATCTCTGTGAGTTTGAGAGCAGTCAATTCTACACAGTGAGCTCCAGGACAGCCAGGGCTACATAGTGAGACACTGTTTTTATTTGTTCGTTTGTTTGTATTGTTTTGTTTTTTTCCATGACAGTGTTTCTCAGAACAGCTCTACAACTCCTGGAACTCACTTTGTGGACCAGGCTGGCCTTGAATTTACAGAGATCCACCTGCCTCTGCCTTCCAGGTGCTGGGTTTAAAGTCCTGTACTACCACCTCCTGGTTAGACCCAGTCTTAAAATAGAAACAAAACTCAAAAACAAAAGGCTCAATGTTGTCTTATTTTAAGGATTCTTGACTCTTTTTGCTTTATGTTTCTTTTTTCTTGTTTTCCCTCCTTTAATGTGTTTGTGTGTGTGTGTGTGTGTGTGTGTGTTTCTGGGGACTAAGGTCAGTTGGATCTGTATTCCAGCTTTGTTCCTTTCTGTATTACTGCCTCAGTGTATCTTGAATCACCTGTGTAACGTTTGTTATTGTTTTTTAAAATTCAACCATGGGTTTTAGGTATCAATCAGGCTTGTTTAGCAAGTAAACAGCTTTTATTGAGCCTTCTTGTCAGTCCTTGTTTGACCTAAAATGAGGTCTATCGGACAGAGTTAAGAAATACAGTAGAATCCGTAGATCTTCCAGTGACTTAGGAACACAAGGCACTAGCTTCCCATTATAACGAAAAAGAAGCCAAGGCTCACTCGAGGCTTCACAGCTGAGCCACATCTATTATTCTTAAGTTCCTTTTTGTTAGTTTTTTTTTTTTTTGAGACAGGGTCTCTCTGTATAGACCTGGCTATCCTGGAATTTGTTGTATAGACCAAGCTGACCTTGAACTCACAGAGCTCTTCTCTTTGTCTCCTAAATGTTGGGTTCAAGGTGTGTGCCACCATATCCAGCTTATTCTGAGGTTCTTGTTTTTTTCTCTCTTTCTTTTCATAGTGTCATATAGAAATCAAATACTTAACAAGACGAAGTTCTAGAGAACATTTTTGAACCATTAGAATTTTGCTTAGTAAAGTATTAATGTTTTTGAAATTATATCACTCTCTAGCCTTTCACCCACAAAACACAGTTGAAGGTCACTGTGACCTGGCCTTTGGCTGGCAGCTCCAGTAGCTGTTTTGGCCCCCTTTGCTCTGAAGCAGCTGTGTAAGTTTTCAGGGCCTCCAGAAGGTGCCACGTCTAAAGGTATTTAATAAGATCCAGCCAGCACCATTCCATGTGCTTCCCCCGTGCTTGCTCAATCACTTGATAGCCCTGATCCTGTGCCGATGTCCCAGGCTTTCACTGTATTCATGAGGAGCTATATAACTCATGTGTGTGTTGTGTGTGTGCGCGCGCGCATACAGACAAAAGCAGGACAGCTGCCAAAGTCATTCCTCAAGCACCATCAACCCTTTTAAAGGCAGGTCTCTCGGTGATTTGGGACTTGTTAAGTAGGCTCCACTAACTGACTAGAGAGCCCAGGGATTGACTTGTCTCTGACTCCTTAGTGCTGGGGTTGTAAGGGTGCCACCACACCTGTCTTTTTCACAGGGGTTCTGGGACTTGAACTCAGTCCCATAGGCTTGCAGAGCAAATACTTTACTGTCTCCACAGAACCTAGCTGGTCCTCTTTAAACAAGAATTATTTATGGTAATTACCATATTTTCTTTTCTTAAGAGGCACTTAAATGACTTTTGGTAACCTAGTCTGCCAAAAATTTGAAACTTACTTCTTTTAATATTTTTCCTAAAATTTTTTAGATCTAAAAACCTTTAATAAAAATATTTTAAGATTTATCTTTATTTTATGTGTATGTGTCTTTTGCCTACACATATTTAAGTGCACCATGTGCATGTACTGCCTACACAGGCCAAAAGAGGGCATCAGATTCCCACAAACTGGCGTCATGGATGGTTGTGAGCTAATTTATCTCTGTATAACCCTGACTGCCCAGGAGCTTACTGTGTAGACCACACTGACCTCGGCTTCCAGGAATCTACCTGCCTCTGTTTCCAAGTGCTGGGATGAAAGGTGTGTCCACCACGCCTGGCCCAATATATTTATCTCAACTCATATTTCTTTACTGATCTATTAATAAAGAGTTGTAAATTCTTGCAGTTATAGTAGTTGTTACTCTAAATGTATTTATAACAATCACAGTTGTTAAAATTCTTCAGGCATTTCATTTTTAAATTTGTCTTGATTTCAGGTATAATTTCTCATAAATTTTGCAATCTGATATAGTTGTTTTTTCATAGTATCTTTCTAGTATAACTCTTTAGTTTAAAATATGAAAAAATTGAGGCTGGAGAGATGACTCAGAGGTTAAGAGCACTGACTGCTCTTCCAGAGGTCCTGAGTTCAATTCCCAGCAACCACATGGTGGCTCACAACCATCTGTAATGAGATCTGGTGCCCTCTTCTGACCTACAGGCATATATGCAGTCAGCACACTGTGAACACATTAAATAAATGACTCTTGGCTTCTTGCCATCTATTTAAAAAAAATGAAAAATCTAGTTATTAAGATGGCTTAGTAGCTAAAGTATTTGACCCACAGAATGAGAGTTCCGATCCCCAGTATCTAGGTAACCCCAGAGTGCCTACAGTGAAGTGGGAGGTGGAGACAGGGAGCTCCCAGTGCAGAGCAATAAACAAGAAACTCTACTTCCAGTCCAAGGGAGGTGGGGACTGAACCCACGGTTGTCTCTTACCTCCATGCTCCACGCTGTGATTTATGCTTGCCTGGACTCACACATGAACATACACAGCCACACAGTGATTACACACATACATATATGCACATTACATGTACACGTTGCATATGCATACGTGTAAATAACTATCTGACAATTTATATTGAAACTTATTCTAGATCTGTGGAAGAACTACAGCTAAAACTTACAAAGGCTAATGAAAACGCAAGTTTTCTGCAGAAAAGTATTGGGGAAGTAACTCTTAAAGCTGAACAGAGCCAGCAGGAAGCAGCTAAAAAGCATGAAGAAGAAAAGAAAGAATTGGAGGAAAAATTGTTGGAACTGGTAAGGAGACACAAAGGGGATTGCTGGTAAAGCGGGTGGGTGGTCACTGTGTGGCCTGACGCCTCACTCCTGCCTTCTGTTCTTCAGGAGAAGAAGATGGAAACAAGCCACAACCAGTGTCAGGACCTTAGAGCCGAGTATGAAAAAGCCAGTTCTGAGACAAAAACAAAGCATGAAGAAGTCCTGCAGAACCTGCAGAAGATGCTGGTGGACACAGAGGAAAAACTGAAGGCTGCTCAAGAGGCGAACAAAGGCCTGGTGCAGGATGTGGAGGAGCTGAAAGCACAGGCCGACAAAGCCAAAGTATGTCCTGAGGCTCAAAGTGTGATTGTGTTATATCTTAACTACGTCTGCGTAGAGGCTGCAGGGGCTGAGTGACGTGTGTGACCTGTTAAACTCTGCATGCATGGCAGGGTGGTAAACTGCATCTTTTGTGGCTTTAAATGTTTCATGCCAGCTCTTCCTTGTAGGGGAGGGTAATGGCTATAGGTCTTTCCCATAAATGTACTGTGTAGCCATCACCACCCCCTGCTGCTTGTCCCGAGTGGTTCCAACCTCTTACTGTTGCCTGGGTTCTGTCTGCTTGCAGTAGATTTTCTGTTTCTCAAAGCATCTTTCTCTGATCTTGGCTGAGCTTGCTCCACCTTGTACTAGGATAAAGAGAGACAAAGCTCAGAAAAACAGGAGGCAGAAGCCAGGGAAGCAAGTGAGCTTTGTATTGGAACTGGAGGAGAGCAACTGGCAAGCAGAGTCTTATAGAAAGAACTAGAGCTCTGGAGAGGACTTTGAAGCTCTGTGAACTTGCTGACAGCTCTGTGAAGCTCTCTTCAAGTAACTCAAGAAAATCCCTTATTAGTTAGAAATAGTTAGAATTTTGTATATTGAATCTCAACTTATGTTGTCAGGATTGTATCTGCACCCCAATATATTCTTTGACTTTGCTAACTTAGTAAAGTTTACCCTTTCTACTACGATTTAACTTTTTATTGCTCAAAAATTATTTTTGTCTTAAATGTTTATTTTTAATGCATTAGAAAAATGTTTATGTACAAATTTACTAGAAAGGAATTATGAAAGAGAACTTGAAACTATTAAAAATCTCTTGTTAGGGCTAAGGATGTGACTTAGTTGTAGAGTGCCAGCCTACCCTGCCCTAGTATCAACCCAGGACCAGAACAGACTAGCAACACAAAATCACACACCTTCCATTAATTAAGAGAACCATGATATAGTACACATCAAGTACTCTTGTATAGTAGTACATCAAGTACTCATGTAGTATACTCTTCTACATGCTGTCCAAGGTTTCTCCTGTACCCCTTTTCTCAAAAACACCTCAGCTTGATAAACCAATTAATGGTGGATATGATCCCCATGTTTGATGCTACCTGCATGGTCCCCCATGTCTTAAGCCTTCAGTTTTGTAGATTGCGGCACAACCTTCTAATGTCTTGTGTGAAGCTGTCCTGACTTTGGTGGTTTTATATAAACACCTTTTGGTTAAAATCCCAGGATTAGTCCTCTTTCAAATTTGTCATCACAATATTTGATTTTGAGGAAGAGACCTGATCATTTATCCTCCTTACCTTAGACCATGAAACTCAATATGGACAAGTTCAACAGAACCATCATATACGGGTTACCCATGCATGCTTCCACATTGCCAGGGCATAAATTTCAAATTTCAATTTCATACTTGATTTTAGTGAGTTACAGCTCTGGAGAGTCTGATGAGACCTGAGTGTGTCGTCCCAAGTATGTTTCTGTGTGCAGTCAGGAGGCTTTATGCATCCCTTCAGGAGGCCCCAGAGTCAGGAAGCCAGTGCCGCACACCTGTACTGTCCAACCCAGGAGCCACTAGCTAGATAAAGCCGTGTAAAGTTAAATTTGTACAGCAGAAAATTCAGCTCTCTAGGTGCATTCAGCGTGTTCTGAGAGCTCACGTCAAATGTCCACCATGGAATTCTGGGTAGTACCAGTATAGACATCATTAGCTTATCTTATAAATAGTACATTTACAAATACTTTATTGTAGCCAACAAAGCCTAGAAATTAGTCTGCATCTGAGTAACGTGTCCATGATGCTGGCACTGACACTTTTAGCCTGTTGACTCCCTTCCCACTGAGGAAGGACTTCAACACTGATAATGTTTTCCTTGCTACCTCTCATTTTGAGTAATATAAACTCACTGACTTTTGTTTTTGCCCTGACTTATGAATCTTTTCTGAGATAGAAACAATCAAACAGAACAGTAAAGAAGCCTTATTCCTAGTGTGCAAACCAAACAAATTTTCAGAAATGATTTCCCACATCATTTCAAAGAGAAAAAAAGCTAATAGACACTTTAGTTAATTTTGTCTTTTATTACCCCTTTATGTACTTGGCAGTTAGTTAGATTTACTGTTTATTATCCCTTTATGCAGTGCTTTTCTAGTTTTTATCCCTTTGTTATTCATATCCTTTTTATGAAGCTTATTGTAGAAAATTCTAAGGTTTCATGGTTTAGGCCGCATTAAGTTCTTTGGGCTTGCATTTGTCTGCTTGGTTTCATTTTGTTCCCGTTCTTTCCATCTTTTGTCCCTGTAGTCGCTAACTCATTTGTTAACATCAGCCAAAAAAGAGATTGAAGTAATGTCAGAAGAGCTGAGGGCTCTGAAGTCAGAGAAGCAGCTTCTTGTGCAGGAGACAAATGCTTTGCAGTTAGAGAAAGGTTCACTTTTATCAAAGCTTGTAGAAGTGGAGACCAAGATAACTTTGCTTCAGGAAGACCAGCAGAAACTTTGGGCAGTAAATGAAAGCCTCCATTTAGAGAAGGAGAAAGTCTCAGAAGAAAAGCAAATTGCTGAAAAGCGTTATCAGCAGGAGCATCGGGATAAGGAGTCCCTGGTGGTTGAGAGAGAGAAACTGCTTAAGGAAGTCAGTGTGGTGCAGGAGGAGCTCCTGAAGATGCACCTGGAGAATGACGCCCTGGAAGCCTCCAAGGTGAGCATGCAAGTGCTCATCGAGGAGCTCCACTTCTGCAAGGATAAGCTGATGGCCATGTCTGAGAAGGCCCGGGCAGAGAAAGAGCACCTGGAGGGGCAGGTCAAGAAGCTCACTGCTGAGAATATGTTCTTGTCCAAAGACAAAGATGACGTCATTCAGAAACTTCAGAGCGCTTATGAGGAGCTTGTCAAGGATCAAAAGGCCTTGATCCAGGAGATCGATGAGCTCACAACTGAGAAAAAATCAGCCGCAGAGAAGCAGCTGAGTCTTGATAACACCTGCCTTACCCTAAAGGCCGAGCGGGAGAACCTCCTCCAGAGCAACAGAGACCTGCAGTTTGAGAAGGACACGCTGCGCCAAGGCCAGGAGAAACTGAGTGCCAGCCTGGAGGCCACCCTGCATGTCAAACAGCTGCTCAGCACAGAGGCAGAGACTCTGCGCACACAGCTAGATTGTGCCAGCAAAGCACTGAGGAAGGCGGAACTGGACACGAGACAGCTCCAGGCCACCAATGCAAGCCTCACAAAGCTCCTGGAAGAGATTAAGACCTGTCGGGCAATCACAGACTCGGAATGTATCCAGCTTCTCCACGAGAAGGAGAGCTTGGCAGCCTCTGAGAGGAAGCTCCTAGCAGAGAAAGAGGAACTGTTAAGTGAAAATAGACTCATCACTGAAAAACTCAGCAAACACTCAGAAGAGACCACACATCTTGAGATGAGCCTAAATGAGAAAATCACGTACTTAACTTCTGAGAAGGAGATGGCTTGCCAGAAAATCACTAGGCTTAAAAAGCAGCTGGATAGCCTCTTGAAAGAAAAATCAGCACTAGAGATGCAGAATGGAGATTTAGTTGCTGAGAGGGAAAATTCTATCAAAACCATAGGAGATCTTAAAAGGAAGTATGACCAAGAGGCTTCAAACAGACGAATCATTGTGCAGGAGAAGATGAAACTGCTCAGTAACATAGATGCTCTGAAGAAAGAACTTCAGGAAAGAAAGAAGGAAAACCAAGAGCTGGCGAACAGCAAGTGCGAGCTCTCCCTGATGCTGAAAGAGGCTCAGGATGCCAAAAAGAATCTTGAGAAAGAGCATTCTAGTATGATGCAAGCCAAGGAGAACTTGAACACCGAGCTGAGGACTTGCTGCTGCGAGAAGAGCATCTTGCTGAGGGACGGCTTGAACCTGCAGGAAGAGTGCCAGAAATTAAATGAGGAGATTCGTGAAATTCAGCAGACCTTAATCCTAGAGAAGGAGGCCAGGGCAAAGGAAAACGAGGCCTCTTTATATGAAAACAACAAGCTTCATGGGAGAATGGTGCTCTTGGAAGAGGAGATTCAGGGGCTGAGGGCATGTACTGAGCAGCTCCAGACTGAGAATTTTACACTTGTCCAAGAAAAGACCAACTCAGAGCAAAAAGTGGTGGAAATCATTAAGGAAAAGGAACTCCTGAGTGCAGAAACAGCTCAGCTCGCTGCCAATATTGAGACCCTCAAAAGCGACTTTGCTGCCCTTTCCAAGTCCAAGTTGGAACTGCAAGAACTACACAGCTGCCTCACCAAGATCCTGGATGAACTCCGGCTGAACCACGAGGTGGCGGTGACCGAGAGAGCCGAGGTGCTTCAGGACAACAAGAACCTCCTGGCCGAGAAACGAGAAATGATGCTAAGAAATGAAGAGGTCCTGAAGGAGAAGGAGAAGCTGGAAGAAAGCTACTTCATCCTCCAAAAAGAGATTAGCCAGCTGGCCCAGACCAACAGCCACATTTCAGCCAACCTCCTAGAATCCCAAAGTGAAAACCGTATTTTGAGAAAAGACAAGAGCAAGCTTACCCTTAAAATTAGAGAGCTTGAGACCCTTCATTCATTCACGGTAAAGTGAGAGGTTCAAGTTTTGAGAGCACCCAGACTCCTCACTAAGTGCACAAACATTAGTGGCTTAGGTGATTTCTCTGCTTTGCAACTGAGGGAAATCCACCTGAGTAAGCCAACTGTGTGTGTATGTCCAGCTTTTCATTATAACCAGGAAGGCTGACTCATCACTGAATGTCTAATTGTAGTTGTCTCCCCCCATTTCACAAAGACCTGAGAGCTGTGAATAAAAAAGATTCCTTTTTTTCCCTTTAAGCGAAGCATTAACTGTAAAAGTTAACTGTTCTTGGCAATTTTAGAGCACTATTAGAATGTGTACACACTGAAATACAGTCTGCTACTTGACTTTTATTTCATTCATTATGTCTGTCCATTTGGAGGTGGAAGATGCCACTGAAATCTCCATGTTAATAGTAGAACATGTATAATACAAAATTCTCATGAACATTATTAAGCCCACCAAATGAAATGATAATCAAATGTCTTAAAATAGTTTCAATTATTTTTGATATTTAGAAGCTAAGAATTTTTATTCCTATATATAATCTTTTTTATTCATAGACATGGTTATATTCATTACTCAGTTTCTCTCATAGATTTTCCCATTCAGTACTTCTCATGAATGAATAACACTTGAGCCTTAAATTATAATTGCCCAAATAATTTATATTAGTATATGAAAAATTCTTAGCTTACATTGAGTGATTTCAGCTGGGCAGTGGTGGCGCACGCCTTTAATCCCAGCACTCGGGAGGCAGAGGCAGGCAGATCTCTGAGTTCGAGGCCAGCCTGGTCTAGTTCCAGGACAGGCACCAAAGCTAAAAAGAAACCTTGTCTCTAAAAAAAACAAAAAAACAAACAAAAAAATTGAGTGATTTCAAAAGCTCCAAATTGAAATAGCCAGAAAAATATTTTACACTTGCACCAATAAGTTTAAGAGCCATTCAGTTATATAGGGTAGTTATTCATCATCACCAAATATTCTGTCAGAGTGATGAGCTCATGCTTGTCAGTGGAACTTGGAGCATGGACATAGGTTTAGACGGATGTGAGAACATGGAGATGGTTGAGGCGCAGACTCAGGAAAAATGACACGGGAAGGGTCAATTACCTTGTTCTCCTTCACAGTCAGACCCTTCCTGTCTCGGTTTGCCTTAGGGTTGCTGCCTCTCATCTTCTGTGTGCTGCTTAGCCACACAGACTCTGAGAGCTGCCTTGGCAGTGCCTTCTGAATGTCCCTGATGGTGCAGGAGAGAGTGCCCTTTTCGCCTCCTCACTTTGTCCCTTTGTGCTTAGGCTTCTCAGACTGCAGAAGATACCATGCAGATCATGGAACAGATGACCAAAGAGAAGACAGAAACGCTGGCCTCCTTGGAGGACACCAAGCAAACAAACGCAAAACTTCAGAATGAGGTAAGCTTACCAACTTCATGGAATGTTTGGTCACCTAAGAGTGTATCTTTTTGAAGTGTGGACTTAAACAGGTTTGATCTGTATTAGAGTTGAATGCACAACATGCCATGATAATGTTAAATAAAATATATTGCTTTATTATTTAATGCACTAAACTTCATGAATTCAAGGTGACACTAGATACGGTAATACATGCTTATGGATACAGTACTTGGGAGGTCGCTGCAGAAGGGTTAGGAATTTAAGGTTAGTCTGGGCTACATGAGGCCCTGTCTAAACAAACAACCCACCCCCAAAATGAAAAGGAAGCTCTAATATTGTGGCATTCTTAGATAACTACTTAGTGGTGACATTTTCTAAGTTTTCATAATCGTTCCTTTTTATCCTACACATTTCCCCCTTAACTTTCTCCTAATTTGGTGCCAACACATTCCGTTTCTCCAGCCCCAATATAGGCTTTCTCTTGGCATCCTTTTGTGTTATCTTGAATGAGTCATTTCTAGAGTTGGGACAAATCTGTGCCATCGGGTTATCCCTCTTCGATCTGCAAGTAGCATTTCCCTTTGGACCTTTCCCATCTTCCTGAAAAATTGCTATCTGAATAGCCAGTTACCTCACTAAAGTGCTCTGTGACCTTCTATGTAGCTCCTGGTGCTTTTTAAGTCACAGGCAGGTAGGACATTCAGAAACTTGTTCATAGGAAGGGACTGCCAGGCAGGATAACTTCATGAAGACATTTGAGGTACTGAGGGTAAATAAAAGCTTACAGAGAGTGCACTCAGATGCAAATTAAAATTAGAAGCCTGAAAACAGTTTTCCTAGAGGATGGGATCAGGCAGAATTGTGTCCTCCCTCAGTGTATCTGTTGTTGCCAGATCATAAGGCGGATAACCTGTTTCATGTGCCTATTACCGTGCTTTGTTTCCTTTGTTCATAAATCCAGGCTCTTAAAGAATATTAAAAGGAAGGTGGTGATGTTAAAATTAGCATGTTGCTTCTGGGTTTCTGGTTGATGGCATATGACATGACCAAGAGCGACAACTCCATTCTCTGACTCTAAGAGATAAGGACATAAAGCCCAGGTGACTAGCCTGGCCCCAGAACCACACCTTGTATGGAGAATGGAGAGAACAAGCTCCATCCTTTGTTAGATAACACCTTTGCTAGAAGTCCCCACTAGAGGGCAGGCAGGGCTAAGATGGAGTATGTATGAGCACCCTTCAATCTCACTGCATGGCTTCTTCCTCCTCATAGAAATTAAGATGGATAACAATTTTCCCTAACTGACAAATGGTTGATTCAAATAAATAAGTTCTGTAATGAGAATTGCATAAGTTTAGAAGTGACATTGATTGGAAATATCTCCTACATTACTAGTCAGTTGTGGGGGGACGATTTTTGTTTGATTACAAAGATTGATTTTTTTGGGGGGGGGGAGTGTTTCGAGACAGGGCTTCTCTGTAGCTTTGGAGCCTGTCCTCCTGGAACTAGCTCTTGAAGACCAGGTTGGCCTTGAACTCACAGAGATCTGCCTGCCTCTGCCTCCTCCCAAGTGCTGGGATTAGAGGTGTGTGCCACCACCTGGCTCAAAGATTGATTCTTGATAATGTTGCTGTTTGACAATCTATTTCTTGCTTTTAAAAAAACTTACTATGTATATAGGGTTCTTCCTGCATATATGCCTTTAGGCCAGAAGAGGTCACCAGAT
Source organism: Myodes glareolus (assembly GCF_982192425.1). Classification (NCBI taxonomy): domain Eukaryota; kingdom Metazoa; phylum Chordata; class Mammalia; order Rodentia; family Cricetidae; genus Myodes; species Myodes glareolus. The sequence goes on from NC_142027.1 coordinate 124,023,615, forward strand.
CTCACTACTGATAGTTGTGAGCCACCATGTAGCTGGGAATTGAACTCAAGATCTGTGTGTGGAAGAGCAGTCAGTGCTCTTAACCTCCGAGCCATCTCACCAGTCCCCTATTTCTTGCTTTTTAAAGAGGGATTGTTTTGAATGGCATCTTCAGTGGCAAGTATTGAGGACTGTACAAGAAACTAACAAACAACCAAAATACACAGACTAAAGAAACTTCTGTTTTAATGTACACTGGTAATTTAGTTTGCATTTGGCCAGGTGTCCAGGACGTACGGGACTGAAGGAAGAGGATGACCAGCTTGTCATGGGTAGTCTCTTCTCCAGATGACTTCCTGTCGCTTGTGACAGATGACTAATTTCATCTATTGTTAACTGCATGTTTTTGTGAATAATTTATCCAGCCATGTCACTGAAAAATGAAATAAATTCATCAATTTTTTTTCTTTGTCTTTAAGTTGGACACACTTAAAGAAAACAACTTGAAAAATGTAGAAGAGCTGAACAAATCAAAAGAACTTCTGAATGTAGAGAATCAGAAAATGGAAGAATTCAAAAAAGAAATGTAAGTTTTAAAAAGGAAAGCAATACTAACTATTTTTAAAGTGCTGGAAAGGTTTGTAAAGTAGTTGTCTATCTGTTCCCCAAAATGCATTCCTCACAAGCAAGTTCAGTAACCACCATTAGAACCACAGCTAAACTGAACATCAAAGGGAACTGGGCTAGCTGCTGAAGTAAGAAACATGGAGTTTGAATCTGACTTTGTAAAGCTATAGAAATATATGGATGGCCATGTATCAAAGGTAAATTTGTATGTTTACATGATAACTAGTTATAACATGTAGAACTGTAAGATCTTTTTATTAATTAAGTCCTTCAAAAGTAGGGCATAATGGTGCACACCTTTACCCCAGTACTTGGGAAGCTGAGGCAGATGATCTTTGTGAGTTCAAGGCTAGCCTGGTCTATACAGTGAGTTCTAAGACTGACAGGACAATTACACAGAGAAACCCTATCTCGGGGGGGGGGGGGGATTAAATAAGTGAAAATAAATCCTTCAAAACTTTTTTTTTTAATAGAAAAGAAGTCAGACATTTTGGTACATGCCTATAACTCTATAAGTACTTAAGAGAGACTGAGACAGTACAGTTGTTGTAAATTAAAGGCCAGCCTGGCCTACATGGTAAATTGTAGACTAGCCTGGGCATTAGAGTGAGACCCTGTCTTAAAAAAAAAAAAAAAAGAAAAAGAAAAAGAAAAGAAAGGAAAGGAAAGAAGAAAAAAGAAAACGAATAAAAACTCAGTATATCATTTTCAAGATTTTCAATGTCTTGAGTCTCTATCTCCAATACTTTGATTTTGAAAGTAATCCAGTCTTCTGACACAGACAATAATTCTCTTTACTGGAAAACATTCTCTTGGGATTTTTCGTATCAGCCTACTGCCTAGCTTCAAGGTGGCTGTGTTTCCTATGGTGATCCCACCCAAGCCCTTGCCAGAGATTGGTGCTGATGTGGCTCTGTAAGTGATGGTCAGTGTATAGATTTCACTTGGTCTTTCAGTTGATAACTGCACCCTATCCACTGTGAACCCAGAGAGCCAGAGCCAGTTAATCTGGTGAGTTCATGTGTCCTTCACACACGAAACCATTAGGCTGAGAAGGATGTGCAGAAGGATCTTGTTTCCTACCTTCAGGGCTCTACATCATTTATAACTAATAAATAGGTCATATCCAAGCAAAATTAAAGGGGTTGGTTCCAAGCTTCTGTTACTGTACCATCAGCCTCAGTATGTTTATTTTCAGTCTTGGATTGAACACTAGGTATGGGCGCTTACACCTGTGGTTCCCACACTTGAGATACTGAAGCAGGAGGACAAGTTTGAGGACAGCCTCAGCTACATAACAAGCTGCAGGTCAACTCAAGATATGGAGATCGTCTCTAAAAAAGTCTAAAAACCATCACCACAAACAAAACTTTGTCGCACGAATTCTAGTTGGCCTTAATAATAAAACCTAGAGTCAGATATGGGGGTTAATGAGGATCCAAGAAGCAGAGAGGTCAACCACTAGAGAGTGCCCAGACCCATCTGTCTCCACCAGACCTCAGACTGCCCTGAGCTCATGTCTCCTCCTGCCTTACATTCCTCTCTTCACTCAGCCATATCACTCCTGTCTCCACCTCCCTAGTGCTGGGATTAAAGGCGTGGGACCCCAAGTGCTAGGATTACCTTTGTGTGAGCTTTGTTTCTCTTTTAGACAGATTCAATCTCGTGTAGCTATATGAGATGCTCAGCAAACTCCAGGGATCCTCCCATCTCTGCCCCACAGCACTGGAGTATTGTGGAATATTTCATTGCACTGTGAAACTCGAAGACTTTGGTAATAAAATTAACCTTAGATCAGGGGGCAGAGCCAGCAACTAGTTGACAAGCATTAGCCATAGAGAGTACAGAAGACCAGGTTAAGGGAGTGTCTAGTTAGGATTTTATTGCTATGGAGAGACACCATGACCACAGCAACTCTTATAAAGGAAAACAATTAATTGGGGCTGGCTTATAGTTCAGAAGTTTAGTCCATTATCATCATGGTGGGAAGCATGGTGGTATTCAGGCAAACATGGTACTGGAGAGGTAGCTGAGACTTCTACATCTGGATCAGCAGCAGCAGGAAGAGAATGCCACACTGGGCCTACCTTAAGCATCACCCCCAGTGACACTTCCTTCAATAAGAACATACCTCCTAATAGTGCCACTCCCTTGGGGGGGCATTTTTATTCAGACCACCCCAGGGAGAACCCTATCTCAAAACATAAATGGAGAGTTACTGAAGAAGAAAGCCCATGTCTACCTCTAGCTTCCACCCACATGTCACACACACTTCTATGCACTCATGCACACACACACATTCACATATAAATAAGAATACATATGCTTTACTCAAAGAAACTAACATTTAGTTACATTCAAACAGGGTGGATTTAAGTATAGTTTAGCAATTTTTCTCTGTGACTCAAGTAGTTCTGCTCCCTGGAGTGTGGAACACCGAGGTGTTGCTGGTCTCCCATTGCTATAGTCCTACTCTTGAGCTCTCTCTGGGCCACATTAGGTACCGGAGGGGCAGAGCCACAGTGGGTCTAAGCAAGAGAGCTCTTGTGTTTGGATAGCATTCTAATTTTATACTGAATGTTACGTAGGACTAGTCCTTGGGTAAGTGTGCCCACTAAATTCCTCACTTAATCGTGTCCTGTCACCCTTCCCAATTTATGTAGGATCAGTGCCGAAAGAGACAAACTGGCTCATGCAGCTGTGGAGCGCCTGCTTAGCATGTGTGAGGGTGGGAGTTGGAGTGGAAGGTTGTCCTTACAGCTGGATGTGGTGCATGCCTGGCCTGCAGTCCCTGAAATTAGGAGCCAAGCTGGAGGCTTACTCTGTTTCAGGTCAGCTAGTGCTATCTAGTGAGAACCTATCTCACCCCTGATGCCAGCTGCTGCCATAGTAGTGGAAGCCTCTCTCTCTCTCTCTCTCTCTCTCTCTCTCTCTCTCCCCCTCTCTCTCCCTCTCTCTCCCTCTCTCTCCCTCTCTCCTTTCCTTTCCTTTCCTTTCCTTTCCTTTCCTTTCCCTTTCCCTGTCCCTGTCCCTGTCCCTGTCCCTGTCCCTGTCCCTGTCCCTGTCCCTGTCCCTGTCCCTTTCCCTTTCCCTTTCCCTTTCCTTCTTTCTTGGTTTCTCTTGTGCCTGTCCTGGAACTAGCTCTTGTAGATCAGGCTGGTCTCAAACACACAGAGGTCTTCCTGCCTCTGCCTCCGGAGTGCTGGGATTAAAGGTGTGCACCGCCACCACCTGGCTTTATCTTTCTTCTGATACTGCCCTGAGGGAAGTTGCTGAGAAGGGAGAGAGGCAGGTCCTGTGCCAGGGCTACTTTAGATTCTCTCTGCCTACCAGGCCTGAGGAAATTCCCTCTTCCTGTCGACAAGGCACCCCATGGCTAGATCCTAACTTTGCATAGAAACTAGAGGAAGGAGGCCTGGGGAGCCAGTGAAAAGCCCTGACCTGTGACTCTGCCCTTGTCTTGGCCACACTTCAAGGCAAGGCCATCTGCTCTCAAAGGACTGTGTCATGGGAACCACACTTCTTGGCTCACTGTGTATTCCTTAGTTGCATTCTTCAGTGACTAAAGCTAGAGAATGAGCAGCTGCCTGTGTATATGTGTGTGTGCGCTTGTGTATGAGTGTGTGTGACTTGACAAATACACAGTGCTGGCCATGCCTTCACCTTATGGAACTGTGCTGCCTAGAGGAACTGGGCCAGAGCAGCTGCAGCGTTCTGACCGAGCTTCCTCTCGTAGCCACTGCTCTTCCAGCTGGAACCCAGCAGCTGTGATGCAGGGCTTTTCTCCATGCTCCCGGCTAGAGGTGCTCCAAGAGAACCCTTGGTTTGGGTTAGCCAAAATGGTTAGTGAAATGGTTGCAATACAAGCATGAAGGCTGACTTTGGACCCGTAGTACCTGAGTAAAATGTTAGAATTGACTGGTACACATTTGTAGTGCCAATGCTGGGGAGGCAGAAGTAGGAACACTCCTGGGAATTGCTAGTGCCATCTTGCTGATCCTCAAGCTCCAGGCTCAGTGAGAGAACCATCTTGTAAAGTAAGACGAAAAGGAATTGAAGACACATGGACCTCTGGCCTCGCGTGTGTATGCACACACACTTGTGTATGTGCCCATGAACACACACACAAAGTTGTTAGAAATTTTTGTTTATTTCTTGTGGTATTTGAGATGGAACCTAGCTCTGTGGAGTTGCTTCTCTTCCGTCTTTACATGAGTTCTGGGGAACTGAGTCCTCAGACTCCTGTGGGGCTGCTGAGCCCCAGTGGCCATTTATTGAATAACTTTGGCTTCTTGTTTGAATTTTTTTTTACTGCGGTTCTGTTTTTTCTTTTTAGGAGATTGTACTAAGCAAGTGTTGTACCACTAAGCCACATCCCCAGCCCCACAGAATGTTCTTTTTAGTTTTCTGTTTGTTCTTTTGAGACAAGATCTCTCTCTCTCTCTACAGCCATGCTGTCCTAAAGCATGCTATGTAGATCAGGCTGACCAGGCTCACAGAGATCTACCTTCTTCAGCCTCCTGAGTGTTGGGATTAAAGGCATTTGCTATTACACCCGACCTCACTGTATGTTCTTTAAAACAGTGTTTTCAAAAACTTTATAAGACTAAAATTTATGTGTGCATGATGAGAAAGAAAAAAAGAGGCAGAAGAGGAACACAGTATCACTGCTGATGAACCAGGTATGGTGGCATACACTGTAATCCCAGCACACAGGAGGCCAAGGCAGCAAGATTTCAAAGTCAAGGTTGGCTTTAAAAGAATAGAAAGACCGTGTATCAATAAATAGAAAAGTTCTTTTTCCCCCTGAGACAAAGTTTCCCGGTGTAGCAGCCCTGACTGTCCTGACACTCACTCTGTAGACCAGGCTGGCCTCAAACTTAGAAATCCACCTGCCTCTGCCTCCCGAATGCTGAGATTAAAGGCATGCGCCACCCCCCAACCCCCACTAATAAAGAAGTAACTATGAAGTCAGTGACAACCTGTAAACAAATGTTTCCTGTTTTGACTGCCTGCTCCCAAATAATTTCTCAGAGGCTTATAATAATTATAAATGATCAGCCGATAGCTCAGGCTTGTTACTAGCTAACTCTTACATTTAAATTAATCCATAATTCTTAACTATGCTTAGCCATGTGGCTTGGTACCTTTTCTCAGTACAACATTCTCATCTTGTTTCTTTGCATCTTCTGGCAATCGTCTGATTCCACCCTTTCTCTTTCCAGAATTCTCCTAGTCTGGCTCTCATACTCAATTGCTTTGTGCCCAGCTATCAGCCAATCTCTTTTTATTAGCTAATGAAAGTAATACATATTCACAGTGTACAAAAAGATTGTTCCACAGCAACAACCTGAGAAATACATTATTTAGTTTATGATGGTTTCCTCATAAATAAAATCTTATTTGTCAAGTATTAATGGATTTAATTAATTAATTAACCAGTCAGTGTGCTTAAGCTATGGGGGGGGGGTGTGTCTGTGTGAGTATCTCTTAGTTTCCTTTCCTTTTGCTGTGATAAATGCCACAACCAAAAGTAACTTGGGGAAGAAAGGGTTTATTTGGCTTATAGGTCACAGACTATCGTTGAGGGAAGTCAGAAGCAGAGAGCAATGATGAACGCTGCTTACTGGCTCACTCTCAGGCTCATTCTCAGCTTCCTTCCTTACTCAGCAGATGACCACCTGGCCCCAGGGATGGTGCTGCCCATGGTGGGCTGCCACCCCTTACATCAGTCAACAATAAAAGTCCCATGGACATGCCCATAGACCACTCTGATGGAGGTTCCTCTGTTGGGCGCCCCTCTTCCCAGGCATGTCTAGGTTTGTGTCAAGCTGACAAAAGCTAACTGGCAATATCTAGATATGCGAGTGGGCAGATGGGTTAATAGATTTACAGTTAAAACCATTTCTGGTACTTACTAAATACACATCTTTATAAAAGTTCTAATTTAGTATGCTGTGAGAATTGTATAGATTTATTCTCCTAAATCTTCATGAGGTCATCATAGAGTACATATTATATAGTTAGATGGAGAATTAAAAATTGAGAGCATTGAAGATGCCAAGCACTGCCATCCATTAGACAATTGAAGTTAAAAATAGATGCGTTCATGCATCAGCAGATGGATTCATACCCAGATGACTAGATTCAGAATCCAGCCACGTATGACAGCTTGCTAAGTAGAGTTTACCCAGCATAGACCTACTTAAAGCTCAAAATTGCTTCAAAATCTTCTATGGCATAAAACTAGAATCTAGTGATTAAGTAAAAATATTTTGAATAGCCATATGTAAAAGATAATAGTTCAGAATGTATGTTTAGGTTAATTTTAATAATGAGAAAATGCCTAATAATGTCTACCTTATTGTTTGTGTTGGCATTATGATACGACTTATCTGGTAGGTTGTGTTATGGTTTTATTTGCTTCTTTTAATTAGCAGTTAGCAGTGTAGAAAGAATACCATCAAATAACTGCTATTTGGTTAGGAAAAAAAAATTCCTTTGGGCATTTCACTTCCCATTGTCCTAAAAATATACTCAGAATTCCCAACGGCACCTGACTGGGATGGACACTGGTAAATGGGACCACTGGATTTTTATTTCACCAAGAGAAAAGTAGATGAAAAGATCTGTGCCTCTGAAACAGAGTGCCTCGGCAGCCCATTAAACCACTATGGCCGTAGTGGGTTCTGGTATAATTATTTCACGGACACAGAAGTGAAGGATGAAGGCTGTGCTGATCATGTCATTTGTCAGCTGTTTTATAGCAGTTTGCTTTTCTGTGGTGTATGGACGGTCATAGAGTAGAGACAGTGTTTGTTGGATATTTTTAAAATGTCATAATTATGGGCAGCCAATCTCTTTTTGAGAGATTAAAACGTGACCTCTCCTTCATGTAGATAATGTGGTCTCTTGGTATTATAGATCTTATTGGGCACGTGACCCAGATCTATTTTCCTCAGTGCTGTGAAGCTGTTGTCTCCCACAGTTTCCTTGCTTGTCTTGTTTCTATGGTAACCCTGCACTCACTGTCCTTGCAGAGAAACCTTAAAGCAGGCAGCAGCTCAGAAGTCCCAGCAGCTTTCAGCACTGCAAAAAGAGAACGTCAAACTTGCCGAGGAGCTGGGGAGAACGCGGGACGAAGTCACAAGTCATCAAAAGGTCAGTGGACCTTCAGTGGGGGAGGGGGGGTTTAGAGCTGGGGTTCTGGCATCCACTGTTCTTGTAGCCTTCTTAGAAGCTACTCAGATTTGCTCCATGTGACTAGGGATTTCAAATGGGTTGGCTCATTTACCTGTGTTATGCATCTGCTTGCCTTCAGAGAGGCATACACTATAGGACTTGGGGTCACAGTGAGCTGACAGTCCCACGAACACACCACACACACTAGCAACAACAGCACCTGACCTTAAAGCAACGAGGAAAGGTCCTTACTAGATAATCATCTAGCCGCGCCATTAAAGTGAAGAACCAAGCATTATCTTCTCCCTACCACAGCTCTGATTCCAAAATTATTTTTTTCTCTTAAGATTTTTTTCCCCCTCTTTCACTGAAATTGGTTTTAAGGATACGGATTCTAAGAATATGGTTTTGTTGTAAAGGTTACCAGTTGATTTCAGTAGTACTTACCCAATAGACTGTGAATCTGTGTGTGTTGATTTGTGGAATGTGGGTTCTAACTAGAGCGCATCCCAGTGTGTTTGCTGAGATCTGTGTCGCAGAGGTTTCTGACAGAAGTTACTTAAACATGGGAACAAAACTGACTGTAAACAATGCCGTGTTGTGCTTTGAATTCTTCTCTGATATTTGATTCAAAATGTTAGTCCCATCTGACCCAAAGCAGGTACTGGAATTTTTAACCATTTATGCTTGCTCTGCACTGCAAAGGAAACGATCTCTCATGTCCTGCAAGCATTGGCTCTAACTAGGAAGGGTAGTTTGGAGTTACTGTACTGCCATTTCATCAAGATAGTGCAGTGTGTGGGAAAGACACTTCCTTTTTTTCTTTTTGTGTTTTTGGAGCAGGGTATCAATGGTTGGCCTGGAACTCACTATGTAGTACGAGTTGGCTTCAAACTCAGAGCACGCCTTCTGCTTCTACCACCCAAGTATTGGGAAAGTCACCATGTTCACAGTTTGTTTCAGACTTTTAAGACTCGTATTATAACTGTCCCCTCTTTCCTCATTTCATGAAGGAAATGCTGCAGTCTCCCTGCTCCGAGTGGTGTTCTCAGGTGCTGCGGATCGGCAGTAGCACTGGTTCTTACTGTGTGCTGGGTGATCTGCCCCTCTGCAGTTCCGTGTGACAGTGCTCTCACCCCATCTATAGCAGAAGATGGGAGTGCAGAGAAGATAGTGGTTCGTTGAGCATCCTCTGGCAGGCAGTGTCACAGTGCTTGTCAGCTTCTTTGTCTTGGAAGAGAATCAAAGTGAGTTGACTTAAGCAGAGTCACTGCGCTCTTCTCTGATCAGCTTGTGAGAAATTTGAGTTCGTGAAAAGCAGAAGCCCCTTTGACCTGAGAAAGATTTTCTTTTGTGATATTGTTGGGATATCTGCATTGTCTGGGGTGTCAGATACCAGGGTGTGTCACCAGTACTGGAAGTCTGTTCATCGGCTTTTCTTTCTTTTCTCTCTTTCTTCCTTCCATTCCTTCTTTTCTTTTCTTTTTCTTTCCATCATTTCTTTTCTTTTCTTTTTTTTTTTTTGATTTTCCCCCATTCCTTTGAATATTTCTGGTAGAGACAGAGAGGATTCCATCTGTAGAATGAACAGGGAGGTCACACTGTCCTCTTATGCTGTGATCTGAACTGGACTAATTGTTACTTGTGTCTTACTGAGCTGGAAGGAGCTGAGGAAACCTCCTGACTCTTGGCTGAGTTTTCAAAGCTCTGCTCCATCTTAGCAGCTCTCTACTTCGCTTCTACTGAAAAGATTTTGTGCTTAATGACTTAAAAGTCATTTTGCTGGGTGTTAGCAAATAGCAGCTACAGCTATGAAAGAAACTTCCTTTTAAAGAGCGGAAGCTGGGAATGGGGAATGAGCCTGTCATCATAGCACTTGGGAAATAGAAACAGGAGAGTCAGAAGTTCAAGGCCAGCCTTGGCTACACTGTGAGTTGTAACCACCCAGGCTACAATGGTTAGTTCAAGGCTAATGCGGGCTATATGAGAGACCTTGCCTTTAAAACAGACAACCAAAAAGCTGGTTATTATGATACTTTTAGATTGTTGTTTGGTTTTTATTCAGAAAAGAAGTAAATGTAAACTAAACATGATAGCTTTGGTGATAGACAATTTCTGTGTTGTGTTTTTTAGATTGGGGATACAACCTAGGCCTCATACATGGAAGACAAGCACTGTACCGACTGAGTTATATTCTTATATCCCCATCCCTGATTATGGAGATTCTTTTTTTTAATGTTTATTTTATGTATACGAGTGACCTGTCTTCACACACACCAGAAGAGAGCACCAAATCTCATTACAGTTGGTTGTGAGCCACCATGTGGTTGCTGGAAATTGAACTCAGTATCTCTGGAATAGCAGTCAGTCCTCTTAATTGCTAAATCATTTCTCAATCCCCAATTATGGAGATTATTAAAAGAGATACTAGCCAGTGGTGGTGTATACCTTTAATCCCAGCCCTTGGGAGGCAGAGGCAGGTGAATCTCTGAGTTTGAGGCCAGCCAGATTTACAGAGTAACTTCCAGAACAACCAGGGCTACACAAAGTAACCCTGTCTCAAAAAACCAAAAATAAATAAACAAGTTCAAAAAATAAAAGTGATAATAATAACCAAGAAAGATTATAGATCATTCTTTTCTTGATACGTCCAAAAGAATGGAAAAAACACCTGTTTAAAATAACCTAGCTGGGTGTGGTAGCTCACACCTACAACCCTAGTAATCCTACTACTTGGAGGCTAAAGCAGGAGGTTTGCAAGTTTGAGGCCAGCCCAGCTCACATGGTTTCAGGCTTGAACTACAAAGCAAGACCCTCTCTCAATAATCTGTTCATGCATGCATATATAAAATGGTTTACAATCACCCTTGTTCTAAAGAAGATAAATTAACTGTTCTGATTTTTACTATGTTCTTTCTTTGAACCTGTTGTGCTAATTATTTCTGTAAAATTGTGAATATTCACTTAGTTAACTTCCTAGAGTTAAGTGAATTTTTTGTTTTTCTTTTTAAAGTGTTGGGGATAAAACCTAGGTCTTTGTTTTGCATTAGTCAAGTTATTGGTTGTCTCTGTTAGAAATATAATATAAATGGACTAGGGCTGTAGGTTAGGAACAGAGTATTTGCCTGGCATGCCTGAGATCCTGAGTTTTGTCTCTAGTACCACAAAAGGAAGAATGAGAGAGGAGAACTACATTACGGTATTGTAGAATATTCATTTAACTATACAAAGATGTGTTGCATTTATTTAACTGCATAAAGATGTGTTCCTGCTTTACCTTGCCTACTTAAGGCACCTGATTGGTCTAATAAAAAGTTGGATTGCCAGTAGTGAAGGAGGAGGTATAGATGGGCCTTTGGGCAGGGGGAATAAATAGGAGGAGGATTTAGACTCAGGAGAAGAAAGATCAGGGAAATACCAGAAGCCAGCCATACAGACATGGTGGAAGCAGGTTCACTCATATAAAAGGAAAGACAGGTAAAAAACCGGAAGCAAAACATAGATGAATGGAAACAAGTTAAATTAAGTTAAAAGAGCTAGTGGGACAAGCCTAACCTAAGGTCGAGCATTCATAATTATTTGATTCCTTGCTTTATTTGGGAACTGGTTGGTGGCCCAAAGAAAAGACCAACTACTTTAAAGAGCTATAATGTTTGACATAAATACTATTTTTAAAATATGGAACTTGAATTGTATTACTATATTTTGTGTTTCATTCTAAATTAAAAGGCGAAGACTATATTGACAGGATTAGATAAATTCTGACCCAGCCTAGTTTGCTTTACTTGACAACATTGTTACTCACCGAGAAGCCTTTCCACTGCTTCTATGGAATCCTAACCTTCCTCTGAAACCCAGATGATCTTTCAGGTGAGGAAGCAGAGGCGCCTCAGTGACAACCAGCTGAGGACACACCCCGGTGGAAGTGAGGTGTGAAGCAGTGGCTATGGCGTAGGACTGTTTGCCCTGCTGCTGCCCTGCTGAGGACAAAACCTTATTACTTATTTAGTAACCATTGATTTAAAGACTTGAAGCAAAACAAAACTGTGAGCCAGGAATATGGGGTAGGTGGAGCAAAACAGTGCTATACAAATATATTTGTAGGCTGGGGTGTTGCTCAGTGGCAAAGCGCACCCCTCGAATACAAGAAGCTCTGGATTTAAGCCCAGCACCAGGGTGTATATGTGGGTGCACTCTGAACTTTGCTGATATGTTTTTTCCACTTTTTCAGATGTTTATTTACTTATAAATCCCAAGACATCCTGAAATATGTCTACATTCTTTTTTTTTTTTTTTTAAATATTTATTTGCTTATTATGTATACAATATTCTGTCTGCAGACCAGAAGAGGGCACCAGACCTCATTACAGATGGTTGTGAGCCACCATGTGGTTGCTGGGAACTGAACTCAGGACCTTTGGAAGAGCAGGCAATGCTCTTAACCGCTGAGCCATCTCTCCAGCCCAATGTCTACATTCTAAGGTTCTCACTGGAGTTACTGAGAGGAAGCTCTACTTCCTTTGGGAAGCCTCCTTTACTTGAAGACTGCCTACTTCCTGCTTGTCCTTTTCACATTACCAGGATGAATCATTGTCAGAATTTTTAAACCCTGTTCTCAAGAAACTTCAAAACAAGGCTTTTAATTGAATTAGGAGATTCCCTGCCTCTCTGTGACAGTGGTTGTGTAGAACATTTTCTCTTTATTCTCTTTTTTTAAAAAAAAAAAAGGCAGTGAAGAAATTCTGCAGCTGGGATACAGTGGTGCATGCTTATGATCACAGCCTGGGGAAGTGGAGGCAGGAGAGTCAGGAGCGAGGTTTTATATATATATGGAGTTCAAGGCCGATCTATGCTACGTTAGACCCTGTCTCAAAAAGTCAGGAAGTGGATAGGGAGAAAATGATGGAAGATGAAAATAATGAGCAGTACTTGACTGATGTGGGTATGGAGTGGTGCTAGAGGCTGCGCTTCCTTACAGTCCTATCTGAGCCAGCTAATTCCAGCACTTGGGAGGAGGCAGAGGCAGGAGGAGCTCTGTGAGTTCGAGGCCAGCGTGGTCTACAAGAGCTAGTTCCAGGACAGGCACCATAAGCTACAGAGAAACGCTGTCTCAAAAATCAAAATAAATAAATAAATAAATAAATAAATAAATAAATAAATAAATTCAGGCCAAAGAGATGGCTCAGCAGTTTAGAGCACTTGCTGTTCTTGCACAGGTTCAATTCCCAGTGCCCACATGGTGGCTCATAACTATCCCCCAACTCAGTCCCAGGAGGTCTCATGCCCTCTTCTGTGGGCACCAGACAAAATGCTCGTACATATAAAATAAGTATATCTTAAGTTTAAAAATTATTACATTTATTTATTATTTATGTGTGTGGGTTCTCACATGCCACAGTGCCCATGTAGAGGTCAAAGAACAATTTGAGGGAGTCATTTATCTTTTATCAGGTTACCAGGCTTGGTGGCAAGTGCCTTTACCCACTGAGCCATCTTCCTAACCCTAAAGTTAAGTTGCTTTTGTGTGAGAGTTTTCATTTTAGTTGAGAAGAGGGGCAACAATCAGGGTCAGTTAAGATTGTGAGTGACCCAAATTTTTATCTAGCTTCGGTATGCAAAGTGCATTATCTTTTAAGCTTTTATAACAATAATTATTACTTGTGTGCATAAAAATATAATTGTACTGTATGTATATATGTATTATGTGCGATTGCAAGCATGTATTCCATGGCACACATATGGAGGGAGGTAAGAGGACATCTCTGGTTCATTCTTTCCTTCCACCTTTATGAGGACTCCAAGGATGAAACTCAGGTTGCCAGGTTTGCGCAGCAAACTCACTCACCCTGTGAGTCATCTTCCCGCCCTGTGTTATCTTTTAAAATGGAATATGTTAGGTAGAACCAAATGAAATTGTTTTTTAAGCAACCTGACAGTAGACAGGACTCAGAAATTATGACTGTTAGTGCATCAGCATGGACTGGTTTTGTTCACAGCAAGTTTTCTGCCTAATGTGCTCACTGATTTCTTGTTGTTCAGTGTTGGTGTGCCTATGTGTGAGTGTGTGCGAGCACACACACGTGAGCGTACGTGTGTGTACGTCAGTTTCTGTTTTAGACATTCTACAGTGCGCAATGCAGTTCCTTTTTTTAAAAAAAAAAGATTTATTTATTTATTTATTATGTATGCAACATTCTGCCTGCATGTATGCCTGCACACCAGAAGAGGGCGCCAGATTTCATCACAGATGGTTGTGAGCCACCATGTGGTTGCTGGGAATTGAACTCAGGACCTCTGGAAGAGCAGAGGCTCTTAACCTCTGAGCCATCTCTCCAGCCCCAATGCAATTTCATTTTATTTTATAGTGCCCATGTTATTCATTCACTCACTGTCTAGTTCCAAAACAGTTTTAAAACTTTAAAGTGGCTGGGCAGTGGTGGTGCACGCCTTTAATCCCAGCACTCAGGAGGCAGAGAGAGATAAATCTTGGTAAATTTGAGGTCAACCTGGTCTACAGAGTGAGTTCCAGGACAACCGGTGCTGGAACATGGAGAAACCCTGTTCCCCAAAACAAAACAAACAAAGCTGTAGGGGGAACCTCTAAACCCATTTTAAGCAGTCAGTCCACAAACCCTTCTCCTTGCCCCTGGAAAACACCCTTCTTTCTAAGGGTTTATCTATTCTGGACAGTTCATATCATTGGAATCAGATACTATAATGGCTTCTTCATTTAACATATTGTTTTCAGGAGTGGGGTAATTATTTTTCATTGCTGATAGACATGCACTAATGTTTATTTAACCATTTTTGTTGGATGCTATATATATTCTTTCTCGATTCATCCCTGGCGTTGAAGTTTGCAGCCCTGCCTATGGTAGCTGCCTCTAATACTACCTTGGATGTTCTGTGAGGTGGGAACTCCCTTTTCTCCTCAAAGTAGTTATAAAATATGGACCACAATGAGACCCTAACCATTCTCATTCTCTCTCTCTCTCTCTCTTTTTCCTTTTTCTTTTTTCCAGGACAGGGTTTCTCTGTGTAGCCCTGACTGTCCTAGAACTCACTAAGTAGACCAGGTTGGCCTCTAACTCTGACTGCCTCCACCTTCTGAGTGCTGGGATTAAAGGCGTGTACCACCACTGCCTGACTAAATAAACTTTTGATCCCTCTACCTGGGATTCACTGTGTGTGGGTGTAGAAGCACTCTGAATTCAGGTAGTCACATAAATGGAAACCGTACAGGGTATATTTTCTTTTCATAGAGAATTCTAAAAATAACCATATGAGCTCTACAATACAAGAACGCACCTCAGGTGGTCAGCATTGAGATAGATGTCCAATTTTTTGGTTGATATGTCTGTTCTGTCATTTCCTCAGATGTATTCTGAACAAGATAGGAAAGTTTAACTATATACAATAATGTGAGGTCTTCGATAGAAGTGGACCCCTGGTGGTCACCTTTGCGATGGATGCCTGCTTTATCATTTACAAACCTCACATATATTTCATCCATAAAGACAGCAGGTACCTTGAGCTGTCACCATGGAAACAGCAGCTTTTCCACAGGGGTATTTCAAAATGAGGCCGTGGCTTGATTTTGGAAACTTAACAAGGATAAGATGGGTCAATAACTATTTGGTAAAAAGTCATTTCAGAGTGAAGTTATAGCAGAATGTACAAAAACTAGGGCTGACACCTAAATTGATCAATGAGAATTTGCCTTTTAAACAGGCCTAAATTCACAGACAGATTAGAAAAGGAAAGCTAATTTTAGCCTATTATGTATTATTTTATAACAATAGTGAACAGCAGCCATCAGAATTTTAATCTAGGCTCAGAGAACACTAGAAAATAGGGCTGTTTGAAGCTGGGCCATAGAGTCTTTCTCTTTGGTGCAAATGGGTGCTTTAAATATGAGCTGCTGTTACTGCTGCTCTTGTTTTGTTTGAAACAGGATCCCATGTAGTACAGGCCGGCCTCAAACTCACTAACATAGCTGAGGCCAGCTTTGAACTCTTAATCTGTGTGTTTCTACCTCCCAAGCAGTCTGGAGACAGTTGTGTGCTACTGCACCAGCGAAAACCAGGGCTTCTTGACTGTCTCCAATCATGACCTCTTTTTACCTGAGAAATATTTTTATAGCCTTCAGTTCTTTGAGATACATGTAATTTTACCATTTATTAAAGCTGAAAGAAAATGTGTATACTAATAAAAGATGAGTATTTGATATTGCAGAATGTAGGATATCCTCAACACTTTTCAGAGTTGATCAATATTTTTACTTTACCTTTACTCCCAACATTTGGGAAGTAGAAGCATGTGAATCTCTGTGAGTTTGAGGCCAGCCTGGTCTCTACAGGGTGAGTTCTAAACCAGCCAGAGCTATAATATAGTAAGACCTTGTCTCAAAACAAACAAACAGATAATAATTTTATTAATGTCAAAGCTGAGAACAGTGCTTTACAAAAATGTGTAATACAAAATGACAGAAGTATATTTAGGGTCATTTCAGAAATGCTGTAAATTCTGTCCTAATCCAAGTCAAAATTCATTTAATATTTTGTTATTGTGTTGTTGTATTTTTTTTAAAATTGTGCATGTGAATGATGTGTGTGAGTGCCAATTAGCCCCATACACATTGTAATGGATTAATTTAAAAATGCTTCAGGATCTCTGGATCCGCGGCTGCAGCAGCAGAAACACTGCAGGTCCCTGAGTGGTGACAGGCAGCGGGTCCCACGAGCAACCAGTCCTAGGCAGGGACTGGTACAGGCCCAGAGTGGCGGCAGTGGGCCATGTGGCAGCAGGCAGCGAATAGCAGGTCCCAGAGAGCATCCCGTCCCATGCAGGGGAGGCGCAGTTCCCTGAGTGGCTGCAGCAGGCAGCGAATAGCGGGGGGTCCTGGAGAGCATCCATTCCCAGGCAGGGGAGGCGCAGTTCCCTGAGCAGCCTGCCATGAGACCACTCCGCAGGTCTCCCAAGGCAGCTGGTGCTGGGCAGGGAGTGCAGCTATTTGGGTGAGAGACAGAGGGATAGGCATGCCATGCAAAGTGAGGTTGAATATTTATTTAGTGGGTTATGGAAAGGGAGAAGGGGAGAAGAGTGGAGAGGCAGAGAGAGTGAGAGAGTAAGAGAGAGAGAGAGAGAGAGAGAGAGAGAGAGAGAGAGAGAGAGAGAGAGACACCAAAGCTTCTAGAGGGAGAGGGAAAAGGAAGAGACTCAGGCTGCAAGCAGGAAGGAAGATCTGCCTGCCTCAGTGGAATGGGCTTGGCTTGTCTCTTAAAGAGACAGAACAGATCATTACATCCATCATCACATATAATAATAATAAAAGTTTGTATTGAAACTCAAGAATTTAAAAAGAAATTTTTAGCGCCTGTAATGATTTCTGCTCAGTGAGAAGGACTTTGGCGAAAGACCTTGGTGGGCGAGAGCCAGAGGCCTGACTGGCGAGAGACAAATACCGTGAAGAGTTAAAGGGGGTGGGAGGGAGAGAGGAAAGGAGAGAGAGATGCAAAGGGTGGTGGACAGAGACCTGTTTGCCTTTTCAGAAGAACAGCAGGAAGAGAGCTGGTATGGGCCAGGGTACTGCCTGGGTGCATCCTGCCAAGAAACAGGGGCCAGCATAATGCACGAATCCTAACAATGCCTAGCCAGAAAAAGCAAATTTCTACTAAAATTATTAAAACAAAAGTCTTGAACTGGAAGGAAAAGTATTGGCTCAGAACACCTCAAGACCAAGTTCTCAGCACTAAGGCTATTTATTTGCCCAAGGGACAGAAGGTAGGGAATAAGAGACAAAGACAGGGGGTAGAGGAGGAGGGGAAAGGAGAAGAGGACAAAGTGGGGGGCGGGAGGCGGGGATATTTGTTCCTGAATAAGACAGGACTGCCTCTGGAGAGAGAAGAGACAGGTGTAGCTCACAGGAAAATGACATTTTATAAAGATACAAGGGGAAACCCCAATGATTTTAATTGTGTGACCTAAAGGTGACTTTTGATTACTGGTAGTTGGCCTCAGGAGAAGGGAATGGCTAAATAAGACCTTGATGGCTAGCTTTAGGAATGTTAAATGGTTTTTAACAAGGAAGAGGGAATGGTAGAGAAGGGCTAAGTAAGTCTGCCAGAACAATGCTTGCCAAGCTTGAGCTGACCAGAGTCCCTTCATAAACCAAGGAGTGGTGGCGCACGCCTTTAATCCCAGCACCAGGAGGCAGAGGCAGGCAGATCTCAGTTTGAGGTCAGCCTGGTCTACAGAGTGAGTTTCAGAACAGCCAGGACTATACAAGAAACATTGTCTTGAAAAACCGAAGAGGAATCTCTTAAAACAACCAGAGAGGTGGCTCATCTGGTAAAAAGGCTAAACCATACACACAAGCTTCACAATCTGAGTTAGCTCAGTTCCATGAGGCAGGAGGCACACTGAAAAGTTTCTGCATCCAAGTAAGTCTCTCCTCTGATGCAATAATCCAAATCAGACCAAATCAAAAAATTAGAAAAAAAACCCAAGTTTAATGATTACAAACGCTCCCAGACGACTCTACAGCGCCCCCCCCCCCCCCAGAGAGGCGATGGGAAAGGAAGACTGGAAAACCATGTGTTTGTTCTCTGGGGGACAGCTTAAATACCCCATGGGAGTGGTCTTGAGCATATGGGGTGGGGTCATCACTGGGCAGACTTTCTCAGGGGTGGGGTCTGGACTGAGGCAAATCCCAGGGGAGGGGGCTTGAGATGGAACTTCCACCTGAACATTCCAGACTCTTTGGATATATGAATGCCAGGGATGAGGGTAAAGCCTTAACCTAAACACACATGTTTGTAATTCAAGCACAGAAGGCAGAGTTCATCTCTATGAATTCCAGAACAATCTATGGTCTACATAGTGTGTCCCCAGCCAGCTAGGGCTGCAGAGAGAAACCCTGTCTGAATAGCAACAAAAACAAAAACCAAAAAAAGGTGAATGGGATGTCGTGCACCTGTTATCCCAGTGCCTGTAAGCAAGATGGGAGGCAGAGACAAGAGAATTTCCCAGAAGTTCGTGGGCCAGCTGGCCTGGAATACACAGTGCAGTGAGTGCAGCAGCAGAAGTAGGAGAGAACATGCCTGCCTCACATAGGAGAAGGCAAAGACTAGCTCCCAGCAGTCCTCCGACCTCAGCAGACACATGCCAAAGTGTAGCTAGAAGTGTTCTCCATCCTGCTGGTCCTCCTGGACGTCCCCCCCGCATCTGCCTGTTCCTGAAGCCGCTCATGAAATAACCACTCTGAAACTTATTATCTGTTACGATAATAACAATGGGCCAATGTGTTAGGCTTCTTACTGGGTAGCTCTAAATATTAAATTAACCCATTTTTATTAGTCTGTGTATTACTGTGAGGCTGTGGCTTATCGGCATGGCATGTTACTTCTTTGGCAGCTACTTGGTGTCTCCTTCAACTCTGCCTACTCTCTCTTTCTATCTCTGTTCAGATTTCCTGCCTGACTTTACTCTGCTAAACCATTGACCAAACCAGCTTTATTCATTAAAAGCAACACATATACAGAAGGACATCCCACATCATCTCCCCCTTTCTGTGTAAATAAAAAGTAAGATTTTTACTTTAACATAATAAAATTACATATACAAAACAGTTATCAAGCAAGAGTTACAGTTACAATATTTGGTCTATTTGTATTTGGTTAAACTAAAGAGAATATTTTATTATCTATCCTATTTTTTAAAAAATATTTATTTATTTATTATGTATACAATATTCCGTCTGTGTGTATGCCTGCAGGCCAGAAGAGGGCACCAGACCCCATTACAGATGGTTGTGAGCCACCGTGTGGTTGCTGGGAATTGAACTCAGGACCTTTGGAAGAGCAGACAATGCTCTTAACCTCTGAGCCATCTCTCCAGCCCCATATCTATCCTATCTTTGTGAGTCTAAAGTTTTATATCTACTTTATCTTTTATCACAACTAAGGAAAACTATAATTATAAATGTCTAGTCTTCAACTCCATCAAAGACCCCAGAAGGATATAATACTACCTAAGTTAACAGGAAGTGCATTGTAAGCAACTTCCAAAGTTCTAGAAATGGCAGAGACATCTCGCTGCCTGGACAGTCACCCAAAGTTCTTCTGTAACATTGGGGCATCCATCTTCAGCCTACAGGCCCATAGTACCTGGCAGACCTTTCAGTGAAGCAGGAAACTTGAAGATCTGCTTTGCCTTGTACTGGCAAAGTTTGTCAGTTGCTTTCTTCTGTGTCATGTTCCACCTTTCTTCTGTGAAGCAGAAATCCTGAAGGACCACTTTACAGTGTACATGAACATTATCCCACGCACCCAAGCACTTGCACAGACCAACTAAAATAAAACAGCAAACAGCCTGGCTGTCCCATTCACATTCAGCTGATGCTATTTTGAGTTGTCTCTAAGTGACAGCATTGAGGGATATTTTCCTTGTTTTGAGTTTGTTTCTATACAGTATTGTTAAATCTCTTTGAAAAAAATGTTTTTAATTTTCAAAAAACAATAAAGTTAATTATTCTTTGAGAAATAGTAATTTTGTATGCAGTGTGGGCCTTGAGGCCAGCAACCTCTGCTCTGTTTGGAAAGTCTGACTTGTCAAGCTTTACATTAGGAAATAGGTCAAGGGACCTGTTCAGCTACTCATGGTCTTCCCTGAGCAGACTTGTTTTCAGTTTCTTGCTGGAGCTCTCCCTGTAGACTTCTTCAGCATCCTGCTCAACTCTCTAGCGTTCGAGGGGAGTTTTAGAGAGCTACTTCCTGAACCTTGGTGCGGGAGAATTATCTGTATTCTGTCAATCATATTTTAATAAAACGCTGATTGGCCAGGCAGGCAGTATAGGCAGGAAAGCCAGACAGGAAGTAGGGGTGGAGCAAAGAGACTGGGAGTATTCTGGAAGCAGAAGCTCTCTCTCAGCCATTCCTGTACAGACCACCGAAGAGGCAGCATGTAACTTGCCCAGCAGAGAAAGGTATGGAGCCATTATGGCTAACATAGATGAGAATAATGGGTTAATATAAGTTATAAGAGTTAACAAGTAGCCTGACCTAATGAGCCAATCAGTTTATAACCTTATGGAGTCCTATGTATGATTTTTCTCTTTGGGACTTGCCGGCTTGTTGGGGTACTGGGCGGGACAGAAACCCCAACAAGCCAGTCGTCATGCTACAGAACCTGACAAGTGTCTCAGCTGTGAATGGTTGCCAGGGCATGGGGGCCGAAGGGATGGTTCTTTTCCAGTTTGTTCAGTGAAGGGTATTTGTGACTTGCCCTAGAATATGGCACAGAGATACTCGGGGACTGAGTAGAAAGTAGTTATCTTCAGCACCTGGGTGTTGTGTAGCATTAGGACTGTGTGTGTAGCATGAAAACCTACTTTGTGTGTATTGACCTCAGTCACTTACAGTCCTCTCACGCTGAGGCCAACATATGTATGTGCTTGAGAATGCAGCTGTGTGCGTGTGTTCCTGTAAACTCAAACCAGCTTAGGATCTCTCATGCATCTCATCTCTTGAGAGCGAATGTAACTTAAATTGGTAAACTGAATGTATCACTGTTGCAGGCCAGCTTCCCTGGGCAGCAAGGCTGAGGCTTATGTATGGTGTACAGTGTTTATGAATGTAGCCCCACCCCCAGCAGATCTGTAACAGGAGAAGAAAGCTTTCTGGTCTCCCTCCCTCCCTCCCTCCCTCCCTCCCTCCCTTCCTTCTTTCTTTCTTTCTTTCTTTCTTTCTTTCTTTTTCATTTATTTGGTTTTTCGAGACAGGGTTTCTCTGTAGCTTTGGGGCCTATCTTGGAACTAACTCTGTAGACCAGGCTGGCCTCAGACTCACAGAGATCCGCCTGCCTCTGCCTCCCAGGTTCTGGGATTAAAGGTGTGCACCATCACTGCCCAGCGTGGGGTGGCCTTTCAGAATTGCCCCAAATTAAACTGAAATGTCTAGGGTTTTTTCTTTCTTTTTTCCCCTTGTTTTAGAGTTGTATTTTCTTCATTTATTGGGGTGGAAGCATGTGTATGTCACTGAACATGTATAAACAGCTTATACCATATGGGTTTGAGTGATTAAACTCAAGTCATCAGGGTTGGCAGCAAGGGCATTTACCCACTGGGTGGTCTCAGTGGCTCACTCATTGTCTTTATATTCTCCATTGATCCCTCACTGGATGAGGACCATTCTGGGAAAGGGTGTGGCCCTGTGAAGTGGTTCTGTCATTTGGGCAGTCCCTGAACTATCTCCTTCCCTGCTCCTAGAAGCTGGTAACCAGTTCTGCCTTGAGAGGGGCCCCAATTAACACATCTTCTCTCTACCTTCCTCCTTTCATCTCTGAAAGCAGTTTGTCGCAGACAGACCCACTGGATATTTCCTTCCCTTCTCCATTTCTGTCTGCTCTTCTAAGAGCAGAAGTCTCTATCTGTGTGTGGGAGGCAAGACAAGAAATCCTCAGACACAGAGAATGTGTTGAATTGCTATTTTGAACCTCAGAACACTGGCTTGGAGAGTAGACTGAAAGAGCCCAAATGAGCCACCTCCCAGGGAAGAGTGGTGGGAGAAGAGTCCCCGAGACTCAGCAGGGGCTCGTCCTGGGAGAAGCTGAGCTTCCCATGGTAAGATAGCAGTGCACTACTGGACTGGAGAGCATAGCGTCCCGATGGCCGTCTACTCTCTGCAGTCACTGAGCGCTACTGCCTTTGCATTTTAAATTACTGCAGGAAGCAAAATGGAAGGTGCTGGGACCCTTGTTCAAGTGGCTTTACTGAGCCTATGAAATCAGAATTAGTGTTGACTCTGAGTTTGTCTGTGGCCCTCATTTCACCCAAGTTTGTGTTTCTTAGCATAAATGATGGGTTGAAAGTTAAAGTACCTAGTATGCTTTTTGTCCTGCCTTCCCCACTTCTTATTTTTGTTTTTTTTTAAAGATTTAAAAAATTTTTATATGTATGAGTATTTTGTCTGTGTGTGTGTCTGTGCAGTACATATGGAGGCCAGAAAGTACTGGATCCTCTGGAACTGGAGTTAGAGGCAGTTGTGAGTCACCACAAGGGTAATGGGAAGAGAACCTGAGTTACCTACAAGAGCAGCCAGTGCTCTTAACTGCTGAGCTGTCTTTAGCTCCCTTTCTTGTTTTTGATGTGAGTTCTTGGATCCTCTTCTGGTTTAATGTTCCTAATCATTGTAGACTTTTTCTCTTAATAATAACCTTCCATTTCCCCCAGCCATCTGTATTTTCTTTTTCAGCTTTAATTATGAAAAATGTCAAGCATATGCAGGAACAGGAGCCACCCAATACAGTGTGCTCCTATATCAAATACCACTAGTGATGGGTTCTTGGCTGCTCTTGTCCCAGCGAAACTTCACACACCTTGTACAGTTTTTCCCAATGTTTGTTTTCAAGACAAGTCAGATGGATCTCAAACTCTCTGTTTGCCTGCCTCAGTCTTCAGTTTGGAAATTATAGGCCTAGACTATTACACCTGGATACCCTAAATTGCTAGATTTGGTTTTATTTATTTATTTATTTTGAGACAAAGTCTCTTTATATAAATAGGTTTCAAGCTCTCAATCATCACTTCTCTGCTCACTTGGTGACTGCTGGGGTTATAGGTGTATACCACCATTCCTGATGCCCTGAGAATTATTTTAAAACAAACTTACAAATTTTTCTTTTCCTCTCCATATTTTGTTTTTGTTTTAGAACAATTTACTATGTTACCCAGGCTAGTCTTGAACTGGGATCGAATGATTCTCTTGGCTGAATGACTGGTACTACAGGAATGTACCAGCATGGCTGACTTATGAATATTTTTATCTGAAAAAATTAATTATTATTTCTTATAAGTTGAAATGTTATTTTAAAGTCAAACATATACATGTAGCAAGGCATGGCTCAGCATGTAGGAGTATAGTGATATTTCATTTGTAATTTTTAAAAAATTATTTATTATGTAAACAATATTCTGTCTGCGTGTATACCTGCAGGCAAGAAGAGGGCACCAGACCTCATTACAGATGGTTGTGAGCCACCATGTGGTTGCTGGGAATTGAAGTCAGGACCTTTCAAAGAGCAGGCAATACTCTTAACCGCTGAGCCATCTCTCCAGCCCTCGTTTGTATTTTAATAAATAAAGCTTGCCTGACGTTCAGAGAGTAAAAACAGTTGCCTTGGTCAGTCTTACAAACCAGGCAGTGGTGGCACACACCTTTAATCTCAGTAGCCACACTAGTTTGCCATAGAAACTGGGCAGTAGTGATGCACGCCTTTAATCCCAGCACTAGAGAGGAATATAAAATGGGAGGAGACAGCTCTCACACACAGTCTCATTCTGAGATTCCTGGAGGCAGGATCACCATTTCAGACTGAGGTAGAGGTGAGAGCCAGTGAATGATTGTTGTGCTTTTCTGTCTCTGGGTTTTTATTAATCATACAACACAGGAGACTGAGGCAAAAAAAAAAGAGAGTGAGCACTAGACCTTGTCTCAGCCCTCACCCAGTAACAGGAACCAGTATAAAAATGGTTCCTCCTCTCATTAGGCTCATTGAGGAAACACTCTAAATGGCCTGCTGTGTCTTTCCTTATGGTTATTTATACCCATATCAGCATTTACAGATGGGTAGATGTACACACAGTTTTTATTATTTTATTTCATTATTTCTACAAAAATTATATTGTTGAGAAAATAGATATTGTACAGATTACTCAAACTTGCTTCTCTCCTAAGTCATCTTATAATTACATGAAATAAAATTTACCTTTCATATGTGTATAGTTTGGCGAATATTTAGTTTTGATCTTGCTATGTAGCCCAGGCTGGCCTGGTACTCACTATGTAGTACTATGTAGTAGTACTCACTAGGATTGCTTAGAAATAACATAGACCTACCTCTGCCTTCTGAGTGCTGGGACTAAAGGCATATGCCATCAACCCAGTCCATCTTTGTGAGTTTGGTAAACATGTGTCAATCTCTACACCAAATGTAATGGCACGTGTCTGTAATCTCAGCACTTTAGAAGACAAGACGAAAGGATAATAAGTTTAAGATAAATTTAAGGCCCGGCCACCTTTAATCCCAGCACCCGGGAGGCAGAGACAGGTGAGTTTGAGGCCAGTCTGGTCTACAGAACAAGTTCCAGGACAGGCTTCAAAGTTACACAGAGAAACCCTGTCTAAAAAAAAAATGGTAAGTTTAAGATAAGAGTTTCAGGATAACCAGGGCTATACAGAGAAACCATGTCTGATAAACAACAACAACAAAAAGAGAAAGCAACAACAAATTCTAATCTTGGTTGATTTTTTTTTCTTTCAAAATAGCATTCATCTTTTGTGAATGTGCATGTGTGTATTGGAACTCTTACGAGAAGCGTGTTCTACAGTTCAGCTTTTGTTTATTTTGGGTTTAAGAGCAAGACCTTACCTGAAAAAAATAAAATAGATTTTCTTTATCAAAGTGGGTCTTTTAAATAATCAGTCAATACCTAATCTCTGAAAAATTTCTTACGTTTTCTAGTCCTGTAATTTTGATATTACTACTAGGCCATATAAATGGAATGAAAGCAATATAGAACCTATCTGTAATAACAATAAATATAAATGGATTAAAATATTCCAACCGAAAGATAGATGAGATTTAAAATTTTTTTAAAGTATGATCTAACAATATGCTGTATACAAGAGATGGTTTACTTTCAGAAACACAAAGAAATTGAAAGCAAGAGAATGAAAGATGATACACCATGCATATAGTAACCAAAGGTACACTGAAGAGGATAGACCAGATTCTGACAAAATACACCTTATCGTAGAAATTGTTACTAGATACAAAGAAAGAAAACTCAACTGTTCACGATGATATAACATTTATAAATTAATGTCTACCTCACAATAAAAGCCCCAAAGAAGTAAAGCAGAAACTAACAATTTAAAAAAGGAGAAGGTCAGTAGGACTGGAGGTTGTTACTCATGTAGCCCATTCTGGCCTCAAACTTACTATGTAGCTGAGGCTGGCTTTGAACTCTTCCTTTCTGCTTCTACCACCCACATACTGAGATGACAGGCTTGTGAATTGATGGCAGTTTGTTCTTTTCTTTTGTTTGATTGTTTTTTTGAGACAGGGTCTCTCTATATAGCTCTGGCTATCCTGGAATTCACTGTGTAGACAAGACTGGCCATGTACTCAAAGAGGTCCATCTGCCTCAGCCTCTGCTTCTGTCCCGAGTGCTGGGTCTAAAGGTGTCTGTTACCATGCCAGGCCAGAACTTGCTTTCTAATGCTCTTTACCAAAAGGGAGTAACAGTCCTTGGATAAGTGACTAATTTTAGAGTTTAGAGTAGCAGAGTCTGAAACATTTTGTTTATGAGACAGCAAGAAAGTGTTCAAAGAATGATGAGAATTCATCAAAAGCATATCAAATCAAATGTGAACCAGTTTGGTCATCAAAAGAAGTAAGACAGGCTGGGCGGTGGTAGTGCTCACCTTTAATCCCAGAACTCAAGAGGCAGCTATAGGTACATCTCTGAGTTTGAGGCCAGCCTGGTCTATAGAACAAGTCCCAGGACATCCAGGACTACGCAGAGAAACCCTTTCTCAAAAAAATCAAAGCAACAGCAGCAACAAATTCTAATCTTTGTTGATTTTATTCTTTTAAAATATTGTATTTCATCTTTTGTAAGTGTGCATGTGTGTTGGAACTCTTATGAAAACATGTTCTACATTTCAGTTCTTTTGTTTATTTTGTGGTGTGTTGAGACAGAATCTTGCTATGTATCCCTTGCTGTTTGGATAGACTGTAATGGATTAATAAAAAATGCTGCAGGATCCCCACATCCCTGGTGGCTGCAGTAGCAGAAATGCTGTAAGTCCCCGAGTGGCAGCAGTCAGCAGTCCCAAGAGCTAGCAGTCCCAGGGAGGGATGGCACAGTTCCCCTAGTGGCTACAGCAGGCCATGAGGAGAGACAGACAGACAGGCATGCCACAAGACCACACCACAGTTTTCCCAAGGCAGCTGGTCCAGGCAGGGAGACATATGCTGGGCCGGAGAGAGACAGAGACATGGATAGGCACGCCATGCAGAGTAAGGTTGGATATTTATTTAGTGAGTTATGAAGGGGGAAGGGAGAAGAGCAGAAGGCTGAGAGAGAGAGAGAGAGAGAGAGAGAGAGAGAGAGAGAGAGAGAGAGAGAAAGAGAGAAGGGAGAGACATAAGCTGTCTCTTTGAGAGGGAGATGGGAAAGGAAGAAACTCAGGCTGCAAGCAGGAAGGAAGATCTGCCTGCCTCAGTGGAGGGTGGGAGGGAGTGGGTGTGACTTGTCTCTTAAAGAGACAGAACAGATCATTACATAGACCAGGCTGGACTCAAACTCATGGGTGATCGATCCTCTTGCTGCTGCATGTGGGTCCTGCATGAAAAAAAGTTGTGTTTTTGAAACAAGGCTTCATTATGTAACCCAGATAGTACTAAACTCACAGAAATCCTCCTGCTTCAGCCTTCTAAATTTTGGGATTACAGATCTGAGCTGTCACATCTGTCTTAATTCTTTAATTGTAAAATAGTACTGTTATAAAACTATAAATTTTTTATAATTTTCACATAAATTATAAAATGGACACAATGGCACATACCTCTAATCCTAGCACAGGGACAGCTGAGGCAGGAGGATTATTGTGTGTTTGGGGCTAGAACATGAAACCCTGCCTCAGAAGCAACAAAAGAGAAAGGAGGAGAAAAGATGGGAGCCTTTCTCAGCCCTCCATCTTTCACTTCAGATGTTGTCCTTGCTTCTCTTCATTTTCAAAGTTGCCGTCCTCTGTTTTTATTCTTTTCACTCTTAAAAACTTTAAAACAGGGGCTGGAGAGATGGCTCAGTGGTTAAGAGCACTGACTGCTCTTTCAGAGGACCCGGGTTCAATTCCCAGCACCCACATGGCAGCTCACAACTGTCTAAAGATCCAGTTGCAGGGGATCTGACACCTTTACACCAATGCATATAAAATAAAGTTAAATAGACCATAAAAAAAAAAGAATAAACAGTCTCTTAAAAAAAACCTTTAAAACAGCTGGGCGGTGGTGGCACATGCCTTTAATCCCAGCACTCAGGAGGCAGAGGCAGGCAGATCTCTGTGAGTTCGAGACCAGCCTGGTCTACAAGAGCTAGTTCCAGGACAGGCTCCAAAGCCACAGAG
The DNA here is from genome assembly GCF_982192425.1 of Myodes glareolus. NCBI lineage: Eukaryota > Metazoa > Chordata > Mammalia > Rodentia > Cricetidae > Myodes > Myodes glareolus. Next base: position 124,051,595 of record NC_142027.1, read on the forward strand.
AAACCCTGTCTCGAAAAACAAAAACAAAAAAGAGAAAGAAAAGCCAAAAAACAAAACAAAAACTTTAAAACATATTTCTGTGAATTATACATGCAGGAAAAGTATGATTTTATTATTTTAGTGTGTGTGTGTATGTACCATAGTTGTGGGTGGAAGTCAGAGGACAACTTGTAGCAGTTGGTTCTCTCCTTCTGCCATGTGGTTTCTGGGGATTGAGCTCAGGTCATCAGGCTTAGCCGCTGTGCCTTTGCTTTGTTGATCACTTTGCTAGCCCTCCAAGCCTGTGTTAAGGACTGGAAAACAGAGAGGCTCCAGTGAAAAACTTGGATAATATACCTTTTAGATTTCATGATAAATGTGCACTGATACTCAACATATATGCATGTATACTTAAGTTTTTGTTTTATTTTTTAAGCTGGTCAAGGTGGTTTATGTCTGTATAACAGCAGCAAGTATCTTTACCTGCTGAGACGTCTTCCTGGCCCTTGTTTGTGATATTTTATGGAAGAATACTAGCAACAGGATTTATAACAGAATGAGAGAACTGCAGGGAGTTCTTCTGTGGCCTTGTTTTGTAGACAGCAGGCAAATATCTGCTAGGCGTGTGCTGGATCAGTAGGTGAATCACAGGTGCTTTGCAAAGAACAAGTGGCCTCTTTCTTGACTTCTGCAAGTTCTCGACACCCTCTGCTCTAAATAAAGCAGCCAGAGTGCCAATAGTGGAGCTGTCATTCAGTGAGCAAATACTTATTGAAAGCTTAACATGTACTGTATAGGGCTGGGCGCGGTAACCTTAACTTATACCCAACACTCTGGGGGACAAAGAGTTCAAAGCCATTTCTTGTGTTGGGTCCACAGATGGGGGAGGGAGTGTGGTGCAAAGATGGGGACAGATCACCAAAGTCTAGTAAACCAGAAGCAAACTATTGCAGGAAAAAGTAAAAAATTAAAAAAAAATAAATCTCCATGGGGCACAAAACAAAAAGCTTATCAGCTAGCTGAGACCACAGCCAGAGATGGACTTGTAAGGCTGTGACAAAGGCTGGTTTTTGACTCCTCCTTTTTATAGTAAGCATTAGGCAGTAACAAAGGAATTTTTACAACCTTGAGGTGAAATTTAGACACAAATTGCCCTTTTTGGCAATTTCCATTAACACTATTTTTCAGTTAAATTGGTGTTTGTATCTAGTCCACTGTTTTCCCTAGCGTTCCTTGACAGTGTTTACCAAGGCTCTGCACCTCCCCTGACACTGCCAGTTTTGCATAGCGGGAAAGGGTATGGAAAATAGAAAACGAAAAAAATCAAAAGTCATGGTTAACTCAGCTCACATCAGTTGCTGGTCATGAGTGGCCAGGGGTTTATCTAAAAGCTGACCCTCAGTTTGCAGAGCGACCCTAACTTTGCAGAGAGCCGCTTCAGCCTCTCAAACAGAGCTATGGGTTGTAAAGCGGAGTAACCCACTGTTAACAGTTAATCCTTAAGCTGCTGACAGCCTGCTCTCATTCTCCTAGGTCTACAACTTTATATTTTTTTATCTCTACATTCTTATTTCTGGAATCTACATTTCTATGTTCTTATTCTTGAATTCTTCCATTGTCCACATAGCAGATTCTAGGCCAGCCTGGACTACATGAGACTGTGTTGGAAAGGAACTGGGTATGGTGGTGCACACCTACAGTCTCAACATTTGAGAGTCAGAGAAGGTGGAGCTGGTCTTTATACTGAGTTGCAAGCCATGATGAGACCCTCTCTCAAAAAAAGTATTATATTCTGATCTATAATCTATATTCTGTTGCTATAATCTGATTTAATATTTCTGATTCTCAGGAGGTGACTTCTTACCAAGTCACCTTGAGAGAAACCAGTGGCATCTGCTGCCCTGGAGCGGGTTGTGTGGCCTCTGTGAACTTATTATCAACTGAACTCTTTCTGTTTTTGTTTTTCAGCTGGAAGAAGAAAGATCTGTACTCAATAATCAGTTGTTAGAAATGAAAAAGAGGTAGGCTCTCTGTATGTTTACTGATGTGTGTGTTTAATAAGGAAAACTTCAGAATGTGTTGTGTGTGCTAATTTTCAGAAAACAGTCAGCTTCATATATTTAGAAAGTGGCATTGTGGTATTTTAGTGCTCACAATTGACAGGTTATGAAGATCCATTTGTGCAAGTTTCAAAAATTTAAAATTTTAAGCCATTTTTTACTGCATTTACTCAGAAGTGCTCTACTAAATTTAGATTGCCTCATATTAATAGTTTTAGTAATGAGCATTATTATAATAGTATTTATAGTAATCACTTTAGATATAATACTGATTTTAATTATGGGAAAGCTTGATTTTTTTTATTAATAAGTAATACCACTTTGTTTCTATTATTCATTATCCCTCCATAGTATTTTATAACTTCCCAAACTCTTGTGAGTAAAGATAAATGGGGTCCATAGAAATGAAATATTTAGGCCAGGTCAGAGTAAAATATGCCTATATTCTATCACTCAGGAGACTGAGTCTGGAAGATCATACAGTTGACTCCAACATTGCAAAATCCTGCTTTAAAAAAACTAAAATAAGAGCTGGGCAGTGGTAGAGCACGCCTTTAATGTCAGCACTTGGGAGGGAAAGGCAGGTGATCTCTGAGTTCGAGGCCAGCCTGGTCTACAGAGTTCCAGGATAGCCAGGGCTATATAATGAGATCCCATCACAAATAAATAACTTAATTAGGTAATTAAAATAATTTAGGGTCTAAGAATATGGCTCAGCAATAGAGAGCTTGGTTCACATGTATGAGCTCCTGTGTTCATCCCCACACCAAAAACAAACAACAAAACCATCTATAATCTTTGGGAGTAAGAGAATCAGTAGTTCAGTGTCATCCTCAAATACATACCAGGTTTGAGGCCCTGTGCTTTAAAAAAAAGAACAGAGGAAAGAGATTTCCCACGCTCTAAGGAAGTGTTTTTCATGTCAGAACAGAGGTTTCCCTGCCCTTCTGGTGTCTGACAGATGTGCTTGGGAATTCAGGGTTTTATTTAGCCTGCAAAAACATTTGGATTGTGCAATGTAGATTGCTGAATTTTCGAAGCTGTCAGGCCTTGTCCCAAGGCAAGCCTTTCCCTTCTCTCTGGCTTAATTAAGAAGTACTTCACCAGGTGGTGGTTGCTCACATCTTTAATCCTAGCACTCTGGGAGGCCGAGGCCAGCAGAACTCTGTGAGTTCAAGGCCAGCCTGGTCTACTGAGTTTATTTCAGGACAGCCAGGACTACACAGTGAAATCCTGTCTCAAACACACACGCACAGAGAAATACTTGGACTCCTTTGTTGAGTTTCTCCAAGATCTTTACATCCAGACTGCACAAGTGTCTCACCACGGCCATGCTTATCCTGGACAGAAAAATAATGAGGCCTTATTCCTGTAACTTTCTCAAATGGAGACAAATGAATGAAAATGGGCTGATGTAATATGCAATCCCTTTACATTTAACAACACTTTTTAATTCACAAATCTGTATAATCTCAAAACATCTCAGTGGAAGATGTGGTGGGGTGTTCATTTTTTGAGGATGAGGCAGAAGCCCCCAGACCAGACCTTAGCTAAGCATTCAGGCCCATGAGTTACATGTGCAGGCATGAGACCCAGAACTTCAGGTTTCTGTGTTCTTTCCCATACCTTGTATTTATTACTGACTCGTGAAAGATTGTATACCTGGCTCCTTACTTATCGTGTGACTGACTTAATTATGTTTAACAAAGTGTCTCTCAAAAATTGCTCCTAATTTAAGCCATACCAGTATCTACTGGGGAGGCTGAGTGAGGTGAGAGGGTCACAAATTCAAGGATAGCCCTAAGCAATTTAATGAGATCTGTCAGGAAGTGCAAGCTCTAGAAGGCTCCACAGAGTCAGTGGTAGGATACTTGCCCACACATGGAGGCCCCAGTTTCAGTCTCCTGCCACCAAAGCCAAACACTGAAGTTACTCCTGCTATTTTTTTTTTCGTTTGGTTTTTTTGAGACAGGGTTTCTCTGTAGCTTTGGAGCCTGTTCTAGAACTAGCTCTTGTAGACCAGGCTGGCCTCGAACTCACAGAGATCCGCTTGCCTCTGCCTCCCAAGTGCTGGGATTAAAGGCGTGTACCACCACCGCCAGGCCACTCCTGCTAATTTTGATGAACAAAGAGAATAATTTTTCTGAAATTGAAAAAGTTATAATTAATTTCTGTATTTAAACTGATTTTCTCTTGTTAATCAACCCTCATGGACAATTGTTTCTGTTTTGGAAGACTGAATTTGAATGTATTTTAAAATAACAAGTTAGATCCATAAATACCTCCCAAACGTAAATTTGATTAGGCTTCTTCTGTGATGTATGCTGTGATGGCTAACTCTGTCTACTCTGCCTGGAGGACTAAAGTTGTATATGATCTTGGCATAAATACCTTCCAAAAGCTTAAGTCATAAAAGCACACAAATGTCCTTTGTTGATGCAGAGTAATAGCCCTGTCTTTGATTCACATTAGAAGGGAAGGCAGGAAATGACTTTCTCCATGGCCATGATAGGAGCTTGCAGGACCCCAGCATCAGGTGGAGCAGTCACTGAGGAGTCAGTGTGAGTGCCCCAGCCCAGCTGGTGTAAGGTCCTGGTTTCTATACAGCACCTCCCACACTAGGAAAAAGCCTTCTGTGGTTCTGAGGATCTCAAAACTGATCTGCACCAAACTGTAAATTTAAATTGTAAGCTAAAGGCTTGTGAGGTGACTCAGTGGGTGAGAGGACTTACCACCAAGCCTGACAACCTGAGTTTGATCCTCCAGACTCATGTGGGAAAAGGAAAGAACTAATTCCAGCCAGTTGTTCTTTGACCTGCACACCCATAGTATGCACACCTACACACATGTACGTAATAGTGAATGACGAGTTAATGAATAAATAGAATAACTTTAAATTATAAACTTCGCATGGTAGAATATGCCTGTAATCCCAGCACTTGCGGGTAGAAGGCCAACCTGGCTGCGTGAGACTATCTTGAAGAGATCAGCAGTGTCCTCCCGTATGTGCTTCGTGGTTTTGGTATCTGTAGACATTGTATCGCAGGCAATATGTAGTGAACATTTTTCTCTGAATTTAAAACTATTATCATTTGAAAAATTGGGTACAGTTGAACACACATCTTTAAGAACAGGTTCCAGGCAGTGTATTGTCTCACACCTTTAATCCCAGCACTAGGGAGACAAAGGCAGGAGGATCTTTTCCAAGTTCAAACCCAGGCTAGTCTACACAGTAAGTTTCAGGCCAGTCAGGGTTACATAGTGACCCTGTCTTCAAACCAAACAAAAACAGGAGAGGGGGAAACAGGTTCCCAGGGATCTAGCTGGTAAGGCACAGTTGTCTCACTGCTGAACTGGAGACCCCTGCTCCTGCACAGCTGCCCAGGCTGATGCACCCTGGGGAGCTAGCTTGGCTCTCTTTTTGCTCTGAGCTTTTTAATGTCAAACAAGAAACAGCAAAGCCAAAGTTTTAGATATGGGTTTATGGGGAGGGTCTTAATTCAACCAGTAGTTCAGAATGTAAGCCCTGTGAGGAATGCAAGTACTGCCTCCACTTCTGAAGCGGCCTGCGCTGCCCAGCTCATCAGCTCCCTGTGGGTTGTAACTGTCTGACTGTCTCCGAGCTTGCGCTACTTACCAGTGCTCACCTCATCCTCTCTTTTCCCTTTCCTACTCTTGCTTCCTTTGCTATATCTGTGTGTCTTTCATGGTAAGACTAAAGAAAGTCTATCCACGTTATAATAAATAAATCTCATATATTTTTAGTAAACCAAATTGTTGTATATATTTTTGGCTGCTGTTGTCCCTCTGTGTCTTGCTTTTGTTTTGTAAAATATGCTCAGCAATGTATGCACACACACACACACATACACACACCTACACACTCACACTTAGACATGCACTTCTTTTTGATATTGACATACAGCAAAGAACTTGGGTACAAATTTAGTTCTCCTTACTGTATTTGCATTTTTCTTCATGTTTCTAATATTTGGTTCTTATCACCTTGCATTTTAAAGCCTGCCCAGTAACACTTTAAGGTACTTGCTTCATTACTGGACTTTATTTCTTATTTAAGTAGTAAGAGAAGAATCTGAGCGACACGTTCCCTTGAGGGATGGGACAAGAGATTCTGGACCTGAAGCCCTTCTTTCATACTGTTATCTTCCCTTCTTGCTATTGGCAGTATGAGGAAACCCTTCTAGCCAACATGGCTTCTCATACATCAGTAATGTTGGCATAGATGCTTTAATTCAGCCCCTCTTAGTTTGTACAGAGGAATTAGGGCATAGAAATTGTCACACTGAAGCCACCACTGAAGATCTGTCACAGAGGCGAACTGCCAAGCCTCTGTGCCCTGTCATCTGGTAGATCTCCTGCTTTCTTTCTTTCTTCCTCTTTCTTTTCCTTTTTTTCCTTTTAACACATACTGTGTGTTGGGGGTGGGGGAGGATTCTTACCATGTGGCTTTTCAGGATCAAACTGATCAGACTTGGTGGCAGTGACTTTACCACTGAGCCATCTCTTTCTTTCTTCAGCATGTGTCCTTTGCTTGATTTTTATAGGAAACATCTTAACAAGCTGCATGGCTCAGGGTTGGGTTGGTGACTTTTCTGCTGGTTACTGGTGACTGCCCCTCCCTGATGCTAAGTGCCCGTGGGATCTTAGCTGACTAGGTCTTTGAACACAGGAGAATTCACATCTGTCTTCAACAAACCCTAGTCCTGCTAATTTTTAGAAAGTTAAAACTTTAAAAAAAAATTTAAAATCTGAGTGCTACTTGAAATAAAGCTCTAGAATTCATTCTCTCTCTCTCTCTCTCTCTCTCTCTCTCTCTCTCTCTCTCTCTCTCTCTCTCTCGACAGGGTTTCTCTGTAGCTTTAGAGCATGTCCTGGAACTAACTCTTGTAGACCAGGCTGGCCTGGAACTCTAAGAGATCCTCACAACTCTGCCTCCTGAGTGCTGGGATTAAAGGCGTGAACCACCACCGGCTCAGAATTCATTTTTCCAAGAGAACAAAATACTAACTATGTTTCCTAGAAATCCAAGGAGCCCAGATTTACTGCATCTCTAGGTGGCACCAGAGCTTTGCTTTCCACATTGCAAAAGTGCATGTTTGCCCCTCCCACTCCAGAAGCCCTGCCTTCGCTCTCAGATGCCCAGTTTCCTAGCTCACCCAGGACTTGGCAGCACCGATGCCCCTGTCTTCCCAGAGTTACTAATTTAGAACACTTCTGGAAAGTCTCAGATTCTTCTCCTACTACTTATCATTCTGGAGTGTAAAGGTGTAAGCCACACAATGAGATCAATATAACACGTTTATTTCCATCTTCGTGTAGAATTTCAGTTTGCCATGAGCCATGAGAATTTTGTAATTCATGTGCCGGATACCTTGGGTCTCACTAACCAGCCGTTCCTCTGCCATCTCTAACTTGGCCCTCCCTGTCCTATTCCCCCAGGTGATTTGAAAACAGACCAAATGCTGCTTGCTCTGCATTCACTCACCTGCCTGCTTCTCCTAGACCCACTCGGTTCCTAGTTACAAACTCTTGCCGGTGACCGTCTCCACGGGTGCAGTGTCTGAGATTGTGTGGCCTGAGCGCTGGCCTGAGACACTTTCCTCTTGTTTTGTTTTCCCTGAAGTAATTTGGTGACACAAGATCTGGTTATTAAAGATTAAGAACTTTTAATTTTAAAAATTTTAGGTTTGTAAAAGAGTTCTAAAGGTAGTGTAGCCAGTTCATGTCCCTAGTCAGCTGCCCACTATGAACATGTCACAGCCTCAGCACCGTGCCCAAACCACTCGGCCCTCTGCAGCTGTCCAGCACAGTCATTTCTCTCATCCAGGATCCAGGCTGGGAGTAACACTGCGCTCGTGTGGTCCTGTCTCTGCAGATCTGACCGTCCCTCACTAAGTCCTGCCTTTCATAACTCAGCATGTTCGTATTTCACAGCACACCTTCAAATACACATGCACATCATACATGTACACACCCTACCTGCCCTCCTTTGGAGCTGACTCCTTATGCCCAGCCTCTTTGTGTCCCCCTCATCCCTTTCCTCCCTCAACCTGGGCTCCACAGTGGACATTCTCCAGAGGCCTCTCCTGCCCTCTAGTGAGCCAGCAGAAAACAGGAGCTCGGCTCTGTGAAACCCCTCACTTCTCTGTTTTACCCCTAGCCTTTCTGCGGTTCAGTTCTAAAAGCAGCCCTGTGTCTTCTTCAGATTGGTTGAAAAGCAGTTATCTTTCAGTTTGAATAATATTTATCTTTGCTACTGTTTTGGCTCACACAATCTTAAAAACACAACCTCAGAACTTACTAAAAAGTTACTGAAATTAGTGAGAACCAACCGATACTTCCAGCATCAGACTGCTCTGCATGACATCTGTAATTGCTTTGCATGTATGTATTTTAATTGTCATTGCTTGGTAATTATTTATTCCAGAAGTAACAGTATTCAAGGTGGGGTTCTATATTGCTGTAATTTTTTGGGGGGTGGTACAACAGTTTTTAAAAGACCTACCTCTTCCAACAGTATTAACTTGTCTTTTTGAGTTCAAATGGACACAATGACATGCAGGTTCTGCATGCCTGTGCATAGCTAAACCTTTTCTCCCTCGCAGTAAGTAAAATTTACAGGCATAACAGCCTTGATCCCTATGCAACTTCCCTGCTACACCTTTTTTTACAATGTAAACTAAAGTTACTCTCAAGTCTGTTCTGAAACAGTTGCTTGCTGACCACTCCCTCCATTGATTTCTGGAACTCTTTTAACTCTCTGGTCTTTAGAGAATCTGAGTACATAAAGGACGCTGATGAAGAGAAAGCGTCCCTGCAGAGGTCCATCAGTCTCACCAGTGCCTTACTCACAGAGAAGGATGCCGAGCTGGAGAAGCTGCGGAGTGAGGTAGGGTGCTGTGGGTCTGGTCTGCCACGGTGCTGTGGGGTCGCCATGATCCGCCCCTCCTCCCGTCCTGAGCCCAACGTCTGTGTTGCAGGTCACAGTGCTCCGGGGAGAGAATGCCTCTGCCAAGTCCCTGCATTCAGTTGTGCAGACACTGGAGTCTGATAAGGTGAAGCTTGAGCTCAAGGTCAAGAACTTGGAGCTTCAACTCAAAGAGAACAAGAGGCAGCTCAGCAGCTCCTCAGGTAAAAGGATGCCCAGTAGCATTTTAGGACATCCTAAAATGTGTGCCTTCTCCAGGGGCCTTTTCCCAGTAGAGGTGCCCCCAGCTCTCCCACTGTTGAATCAAACAAGGGCTTAGCATGGAGTCTTCTCGTATGAAGCAGTACATGACGGCCGCCATCATACAGTGCAAGGCAACAAAGAAGAATGAAGAACACTGCATCCTTAAAATCAGGCACCTGTACCCCATAGGTGGTCATCTTGAGAAAGAACCCTGAAAGGGCATCTGTGAGACCCAGTAGTAGCCAGAGAGCAGGCAGGGACTTCACTGTTCTCAGAGACACTTGAAAATGAGTGTCCCCTGGCAGCCCATCACTGCAGCAACAAGGAACTGACTTGCAGTATTTTCCAGTGACCCCTCTGATTGTTCTTGTTCTTGTTTTTAAATATAAGGCAATACCGATACCCAGGCAGAAGAGGATGAGAGAGCCCAGGAGAGTCAGGTAATGCTCCTCTATTAGTGCTTCTGTTGCCTTCCTGTCTTCAAAATCATTAGATATCTTGAGAGCGTAATGCATTCCTATAGACTGAGTGCTGAAAGTTTAGAATGCATTCAGTAAAAAGTTTTCCAGTTCCTGCTGTTCAGTTTCCCAAGTCCCTGACACTGTTACCCACATCTTACCTCTGCAGATTTTTTTTGTTTTGTTTTAATATACAGCTAGATGTAGTATGTGACAGCATATACCTATAGCTCTAGCACTTGGAAGACTGAGATGAGAGGTCATTGGAACCATGGAGTTTGAGACCAGCCTATGTAACACAACACCAACACACACACACTTAAATATACAATCTCCTCTGTTTTAACATTCCCCCCCCCCCCTTTTTTTTTTTTTTTTTTTTTTTTTTTGGTGTTTTGAGACAGGAATTCTCTGTAGCCCTGGAACTTGCTCTGTAGACCGGGCTGACCTTGAACTCACAGAGATAACACTTGCCTTTGCCTCCAATTGCTGGGATGAAAGGCCTGTACCACCACCATCTGGCTCTCCCCCACCCCCCCCCCACACACACTTTTAAAGACAGTTTCTTGTAGCCCTAATTAGCCTTGAACTTTTGGTGCTTCTCCTACCCCGCTTCCCAATTGCTGGACCACAAGTGTGCAACACCAGCACAGCTGGCTCCCTCTGCAATTTTGTGTGTGTGTTTTAACATAAGTAGTAATAGACCACATAAGTCACTCTGTGCTTACTCTTTCTTTAGCTGTATAGTATTCCAGCGTTTGAATGTACCATAATCTAGTCAGTTCCCTTTTAGTGACAGGACACTGCGATTGTTCTGAGCTGAGGGTGTACCGTAGACAGCTATCAGACTCAAGCTGACTCAGAATTAACTTTGTCTGTTAGTGTGTCTCACAGGCATAGTACAGAATTAACATTGTTTTCTCTCCTTCTTTCCCCCGTTTCCTTTCTGCTTCCGTTTGTTTCTGCTGCTGCCGCCAACACTTTTCTTCCCATCAGCAAATGGTTTGTTTTATGCTTCCTTATTTGTGTACACATGTACGTGTGATCGTGTGTATGGTTTCCTTGGCCTTGCAGCAGAGCTCCTAATAGAATGATTTAGAAGATGCAACTTGGAAGACGTGTGGGACTGGGGAGATGGCTCAGTGGTTAAGAGCAGCAGTTCCTCTGAGACAAAAACCAGGTTCAGTTTCAAGCACTCACATGGTGATCCACATCATCTTTAGCTTCAATTCCGGGGAATCCAGTGACCCCTCCTGACCGCCGCAGGCCACACAGGCACACCACGCACACATATAAAATAATCTAGAATTAAAGAAAGTCAGGTGTGTGGTAATACACCCAGTACTCAAGAGGCAGAGACAGGGAGATCTCATTAGTCTGAAGCTAGCTACAATGTGAGACCCTGTCTTTTAAAAAAAAAAAAAAGTTAAAAAAGTTAGTTCAAGGCCATCCTCTGCCAAAAAATGAATTAGGTTTTGTTTTGTTTGTTTCAAATAGGAACTAGCTTGTTTAGACTATAAAGATATGCACTATTCCCAATCTACATAGTGATTTTATTTTTTTTTAAATTTTTTTCCTTGCACAGGGGCCATGCTAATCTTCTCTGCATCGTTCCAATTTTAGTATATGTGCTACCGAAGCGAGCACTACATAGTGATTTTAAAGTCAGCCTGGGATATGTAGCAAGAGTCTATCTAAAAGAGAGAGGGAGGAGAGAGAGGAAGTGTGTGTGTGTGTGTGTGTGTGTATTGAGAGAGAGAGAAACTTCAGTTTAGAGAAATGAAACCTTTTAGAAGGAAGAATGTTTTGCTTTTAGAGTCCCCTTGGTTCAGAAGGGTGTAAAGTGCTCAGGACATGCTTGCTACCTTCTGACAGTCACTTTGTGGTCTTGGAACAGATGCCTTTCCCATGTGTCACATGTCTGTCACATCTCCCCTTCTCTATGAAGATGCTCTGGTGTGCTGTCCCGTTGTTGAGCAGTCAGGGGACCTGAAGAGAAGTTCCATGTCAGAAAAGTCCTGAGTTGGTTCTAGAATTTAGACAAGTTTTTTGGTTTTTTGTTTGTTTTTTGAGACAGAGTTTCTCAGTAGCTGTGGAGCCAGTCTTGGAACTCACTCTATGAACCAGGTTGGTCCTGGAACTCACTCTATGAACCAGGTTGGTCTTGAACTCACAGAGATCTGCCTGCCTCTGCCTTCCGAGTGCTGGGATCAAAGGTGTGTGCCACCACCACCCAGCGAATTTAGACAGTTTTAATGTCTTTTTACTTACTTACTTATTTATTTATTTATTTATGAATCCGGGAAATGAACCCAGGACCTTACATACCAGACAGAGCTTTGCCACTGAACTGTATTTTCAGCCATGGATTCACACACAGACACACACACACACAGACACACACACACACACACACACACACATACACAGACACACATGCACATTAGAAGGAAAAAAATAAACCTTGCCTGTGCATTCAGAATTGTGAAATTATGACTGTGCAGCCGGACGGTGGTGGCGCACACCTTTAATCCCAGCACTCAGGAAGCAGAGGCAGGCAGATCTCGGTGAGTTCGAGGCCAGCCTCGTCTATAAGTGCTAGTTCCAGAACAGGCTCCAAAGTTACAGAGAAACCCTGTCTCTAGGGAAAAAAAAAGAAAGAAATTATAACTATGGACGGTGTGGTGTTTTGTTTTGTTGAAAAATATCAGTGGCATTTCACCAATCCACAGATTAGTGATTTAAGTGTAACATTATTTGTCTGAATGATATGTGAAATTTATCCCTCCACAGCTTCCGATTCAGTGACATGAATTTAAAAGGATGCACACGCGCATGTACGCGCACAGCACACACACACACACGTTCCTTAGTAGCAAACACTGAGAGATGGAAAAGGGAAGAAAGAAACTTCCTTGCCCCCTTCACCTAGCTATGATCTTAATCTAGTTCCCTGTAGCTCATCCTGCACCTAGCATGCCTGTTCCTCGGTGTGACTGGAAAGCACAGACTCTAGCAGGCACAGTTGGTCCTACTGTGGCACACCCTTCTCAACGTCTAGACTCCAGCTGTATGGCATTTGCATATCTCACTGCTTTTTTTTTTCTTTTAAAAAATCAGATTGATTTCCTCAATTCAGTAATAGTGGACCTTCAAAGAAAGAATCAAGACCTCAAGATGAAGGTGGAGATGATGTCTGAAGCTGCACTGAACGGCAACGGGGATGACCTGAACAGTTATGACAGGTATGACAGAGCTCAGTCCATCAGAAGAGATCTCCAGCAACTGTCAGATAAAAAGATCAGTTGTTGCATGACCACTCTGCCAGGATAAACCACCATACATCTGGCAAGAGTAACTGAGCACAGCAGTCCCAACTGCTCATTCTATTAGATTCAGTTTGTGTGTACCACATGTGTCCCTGGTGCCCTTGGAGGCCAGACGATGCTGAGCCATCTCTTCGGCGTAAACCGCACATTTTATTTATTTATTTATTATGTATACAATATTCTTTCTGCGTGTATGCCTGCAGGCCAGAAGAGGGCACCAGACCTCATTACAGATGGTTGTGAGTCACCATGTGGTTGCTGGGAATTGAACTCAGGACCTTTGGAAGAGCAGACAATGCTCTTAACCACTGAGCCATCTCTTCAGCCCCTAAACTGCACATTTTAGAAAAGTTTGTCCTGCCTTTCCTGGAAACTCTAGATGTGGCTGTCATTAGTCCCTATGTCCTTTTAAATTCTCTGAGTACTGTGACCTCCTGAATTTCTTTTGACCACCTTCCTGATTTTCTGTGTTGACATTTGTAGTGATGACCAGGAGAAACAATCCAAGAAGAAGCCCCGCCTGTTCTGTGACATTTGTGACTGCTTTGATCTCCATGACACAGAGGACTGCCCCACCCAGACACAGGTGTCGGAAGACCCTCCGCATTCCACGCACCATGGCAGCCGGAGTGAGGAGCGGCCTTACTGTGAGATCTGTGAGATGTTTGGGCACTGGGCAACCAACTGCAACGACGACGAGACCTTCTGAGGCCTCGCGGGCTCCGCGTCCAGCAGTTTCCACCAGCACTGCACACGCAGCTTGAGGAGAACTCATTATTTTTTGACCCCTGTCAACAAATCTAAGAAAATATTTTGATCTTCAACACATTACCCTTTCATTTCCCCTCATAAGTTAAAATAATAAATATTTGGTAGGTGGGCTTTTACTTCCATCCTCTTTTTTGGAATTTGAAGATTTCTGACATTGTACCAGGTGCCATTACTCTTTTGTTCCTAGAGAAACATCATGGGACAAGCTGGACCCTGACAATATCTTATTTAAGAAACTTTAAATTATGCCGTTATTTCTCATATTTGCACTAAAATATTTTCTGGCTACGTCTGTATATTTAGGGTTTTTGTTGATGTTGTTATGCTTTGACACTGGAATGAGCTGCAAACAAAATGTGCCACTTTGCATTTTCATGTACTCATTTGAATAATTTTAAATATCCAAGCTCTCTGCACTACCTGCTCTCAGTAGTGCCTTTTTCCAGGCTTGACCATACATAGGGCGTGATTATAAATCATGAAACAGGTAAAAGGGAGGGGAAAGCCCTAAACTGCTGTGGTGACGTTTATAATCTATATGCTGCACCCACAGACCCAACAGTGGGTTTTCTTTATTGGTTTTACATAATTTCAACCTCTATATATTATATGTATATATATATTTTTAAAGATCTATATTTTGGGAAAAAAGTATATGCAATGTGTCTTCTTTTCAGATTTTTTTACCTTTATGAGAAAGAACACACCTAAACGGCTCGTCAGGATGAGACTGAGTAGGCCAGAAACAGCAGTGTGGCTTCATAACTGTCATGTTCCTTTCCGTGTTGTTTCTGAGCCGCATCTGAGCAGCTGTAAGAACTGCCCAGCTGTTTGGTTTTGTTCCCCTTCTTCAGCAGATAATCTCAGTAGTGCACTAAGCCACCCTACAACAGCTAAACTAACTGATCCTCCTTTATACGTCTGTGGGTTTTTTACTGTATTTTTTAATGAATGTATGATGAGAAATTCAACAATAATTTTGAATTTTCTTATCACAAAAAGATAAAACGAAGGACCTCAACATACAAAAGAGTTTTATCAGTCAGCCTGAGTCTGTCTTCACTTGAATGTTTTTGAGAATATGTAAAAAGGAATTAAATGTACCTTCATGCGACATGCATGATAAGAACTTCCGTCATTGTATATAAGCCTTTGCCATATTCCCCCATCCACTGTGCTTGACAAGTGAACATTAAACAAATCTGTTACCAGTTAACATTTTTGGTTAATAAAACTATAGGAATTATTTCACAAAGAAAATATGTAAAGCAGTATTAAAATCTGAGTTATGTATCTAATAAATGGGTTTGTTTGTTTTTCTGCCAGTGGCAGTAAATATGTTCTTGGGATTATTTGTCATGCTTTTTCTTCATTATTTGAAGGAAGCCCTTTAAATTGGGCAGTGGTGATGCACACCTTTAATCCCAGCACTTGGGAGGCAGAGGCAGATGGATCTCTGTGAGTTTGAGGCCAGCCTGGTCTACAAAGTGAGTTCCAGAACAGCCAGGGCCACACAGAGAAACCCTGTCTTGGGAAGAAAAGAAAGCCCTTTAGACCCAAAGGCAATCCCTTGCCCCCCCCCCCCACCTCTGAGTCACAATGATAGTTCCAAAAAAGCTTTTTCCACTTCAATAAAACAACTTGTTAAACAGCTATAAGAAATGGGTGTGTCCAGCTGGACCCTTTGGAGGCAGCGACAGAAGGGTCATCCTTGGCTACATAACAACTTGGAGGCCAGCCCAAGCTACATAAGACACTGTATAAAAAGAGAGAGAAACAAACCTCACATGTCCTGAGTGTGAGGCCTTGGAAGTATTGATGGAGTGGCCTATAAGAATGTCAGCAGGACCTGGATATATAGTTCAGTGTCACAGTGCTTGCCCAACAGGTGCAAAGACCTGGGTTCAGTTAGCACCACCACACACATACGCACAATGCCAGCAGCCACTTCTGAGGTTCGTGGGTTTGGACATTGTTTGGGAATGGTATGGCTTGCTTGGGAATGATGCTGCCAATCACTGAAGCAAGGAAAAGATACAGAGCTGGGTATAGTGGCAAATGCCTAATCCCTGCATTGGGAAGGAGGCAAGAGGATCAAAAGTTCAAGTTTTCCTTGGCCATATAGCAAGTTTGAGACTAACCCAGGACACAGGAGAGAGAACCTGTCTGGAAAGAAGCTAGAGAGATAGCTCAGTCAGGAAGTGTGTTTGATCCCAGAATCCACAGAGGTGAGCTTGGTGACTCACACTTGCCATATTTGTAGAGGAGACAGACAGGCAGGCCCCTAGTGGCTGACAGCTGACCCAACCTACTTAGCAAGTGAAAGAATTTTACAAAGGTGGATGGTACCTTAGGAATGACACCTGAGGTTGTCCTATATTCTGAGCATGTATCTGCACCTGCGTGTGCACACACATAAATACCCAGCGCTAGTAGTTTTTGATCTCTGTAAGGTACCACTGTTAGCCAGAAGGCACGATGCTGCACATTCAGGTAATATAGTGGATTTTTGAGATTGGAGAGAGACAGGTGGAGACATGTTGGTGTGAGCCCCAAGCATTATATAGTAAATGTACAGCTGACAGATTGATCATTAGACAAAGTCATGGGTGTGCATTTTAATGAGGAACCCCATTTGCAGAGCTTTGGGAACACTTGTCTTTTGAACAGTCGCTGCTGACTCTGTAGAACTCTTGTAAAGCCATGGCTTTACCCCCCTTCCATAATGGGATTAATCCCAAAATATCCCAGCAGTGTATAAAAAATTCTTTAAACGTGGCTGATCCCACACCATGAGGTCCTGGTGTGAAAGCATTCACTCAGCCAAACCTTTGTCAAATTCTTATTAACAGGACTTATTGACAGGAAAGGGATCCTGAGCAGGAGGTATTGAGCAGGGGAGACAGCATATCTACCCTTACTGATAAAGAGGTCAGGGTATACCTAAAAGCTCCAACAACCAACTCAGGAGAGTGTAATCTACCAGAACAAGCTATTAAAGTCTGTACTTTCACCTTTCATTTGGCACAAGGTCTTAGTCTAGGAAATTAACTATATTGACCTTTACCTTTAATATACAAAAAAAAAAAAAAAAGAAGAAGCTTGAGTTGCTAAACCAGCCCCAGAGAAAGGAATTCTTTCTCACCTGTATCAACAGATACAGCAGCCTGATGCTTAGCAGCGGGAGGGGCGGGGGCGCATCCTAATCCTCCTGGTATCTACAGGGGAACTTCACAATCATGCCCATTTTGAGACATAAGGTGCCTACTTTGTCAGTCTGCATCCATCTTGTTTGTCCTAAGAAATGCATGCTTGGTACCATTGTTACCGCCTACGGAATGGTAACTGTTTGTGTGGGTATATAAACTGGAAACCTTGTGGGACTGAGAGGAACATCGAAGAGGAACATCAAGAGGAAGCCAACAAGAAAGCATCGGAGAGATCATAGAAAGAATAAATGGGATGTGATAAAAACTTATGTGAATTTATTTACCCTCAGACCTTTTTTGTCAGTTTTTGCCTTCTATAATGGTCCTAAATCCTGAGAGGTTTGCGGGGGCTGGCATCCCAGCATTACCCTCAATAACATGCTATCCTTACTGAGGTCGGTAGATTGCCACAAGTTCAAGGCCAGCCTGGCCTTGATGATGAGACCCTGTCTCAAGGTGGGGGTGGGAGGCACAAAGATTGAAAATAGCTTCAATCCAACAGAGTGTCCTAGAAGACTGATCACACAGCATCTTGGAAGAATACTGGGCTTCCAAGTGACTTCATGAAACACCATCAAACTATTCTGTTCACACCAGAACACGAGAGACACAGTTTATTCCCTGTTGGTGGAGGTTTTTGCCCGGTCCCACAATAAACACACAGAAACTATATTATTTGCAATACTGTTTGACCAATAGCTTAAGCATATTTCTGGCTCTTTTTTTCAAAATAAATGCAAAATGTAATGAAAATGGGTACAAAGTGGCTGGAAAGGAACAGAAACAAGTCAGTGGGTGGAGGAGTAAAGGGATTAACAACTGAAGTGATTTTAGAGATGCATGGTAACGTACTAGACAAGCAAGCTGGCTTTCCTGGGCTGCTTACCCAGTATGAGCCCCAGATAAGTGGAGTTCCCCTCCCACAGGAACATATACAGGGAGAGTTTGTACCACCACAGGGCGCCTGGGTTCAGGCCACCAAGCAAGAGGGAGAATACATCTTGGTTGGCCTGGGATACAGCTGCTTGATGGCTGTTGGAGTTTTTTAGTTTTCTTTTTTTAAAAAATTTATCTATTATGTATATAGTATTCTTCCTACATGTGTACCTGCACCCCAGAAGAGGGCACCAGATCTGATTATAGATGGTTGTGAGCCACCATGTGGTTGCTGGGAATTAAACTCGGACCTCTGGAAGAAGAGTCAGTGCTCTTAACCACTGAGCCAACTCTCCAGCCCTGGTTTGGTTTTTTTTCTTAGTGCTGGGGAGAGAGATCAGTCCCCAATCATGCTAGGCAAGTTGTCTAGCAATGAGTCACATGTCTAACTTTTTTTTTTTTAATTTAACATGGGGTCTTGCTAAGTGGCCCAGGTTGACCTTGAACTTTTTGATTTTCCTGGCTCAGCCTCCTTTGAGTACCTAGGATTTTCACGATTATTAACAGGATCTTTTCTCTCTCGGAAGTCCAGGTCTGAACTGTAACTTATACGGTGACTCTACCACAACACGAAATGGCTCAGGGGAAATGTAACAGTAAATGTCAACATGATCCTAGACAGTCCCATGAAGCCAACAAGTGACAGGGAAGAAAGAGGAGGGAGTCCCAGCTGGATGTGGGGGTCATAGCCTCAAGCGGCAAGCTTCACGTTTTTCTTGCACACCAAGGATTAATTTAACCTCAGCTAAAGATAATGAAATTCCACACAACAGGGGAAAAACTTGTCATGATTGACAGGATCCATGGGGGCAACTTAGACCCTAGAAAATGTAAGTCAAGTCTCCCCAGGGATGCCAGCAAGCTTTGGGCCAAAACGTGGGCACTGACCATAACAGCCTTCCAGTATGCCCGAGTTGCGGGTGCCGAGCTGCAGGTGACAGTGGTAGAATTTGTTGGCTCCAGAGTCCCCAGCATGGACTATGAGCCAGCAGTCTTATTTTATACAACAGTGGACCTGTTGGGTCATCTTAGTCTCAAAATAGATTGGCTAGGAGAGGCTGCTCTGAAGGTCAGGTTTGAACCTAGGTGAATACACCTTCAGATATACAATTTCCCTAAGAGGAGCCGCTGGCCTGCAGTTCACCTCTGCCTCAAACACAAAGTTCAGCATCAGCTCTGCCATGACCAGAGACGGACTAGCTGTGAAGCTCACAAGGCTTCCAGGGCCTGAGCTGAACGTTTTGTTCTTTTGCTTAAACAGCCTCTGTAAATAGTTTGAGAGTCCAGCCTTGTAGCCAGGATCCACCCTGGTCATGGAGGATTTCTTCCTTAGAGCATCAGCAAATGCTATTGTCCTGCTGTGTGGAGCCTCTCACAGCACAGGCGGCCTTTGAGGAGGTATGCATGCCACAGTGCACTCACACCAACCTTCCCCTCCAGCTCACTCGGAATGAGCCATCATCTCAGGACAGGAAGAAGCCAGACTGGTCCTGGACAAATAGTGTGGGACCCTTACCCCTTATTCTCAAAGGGGCAAGAAGAAATTTCCTAGCAGAATGTTTTCCCAGGAAGATAGTGGCCTTCCCCTCTCCCACCCAGGAGATTCCGAGCACAAGGTCACTTAGCTCAGCCCAGCCAGCCACCTGGTACAGGCGGATAAAGATGGCCTAACTCAAGAACAGTGGCCTTGCTCCAAAAACAAAGAAAAAGCTGACTTAATAGAATGTGAGGGAGCAAAAGTCCTTGCACCCGTGCCAAAGCATCTTCAAAGATTCTCTTTGTAGTTATGCCTTTAAAAGCTTACCCCACAGAGGAGATACAACTCCTCTCTACCTTGTTGTAACGGGGATGGAGATGAGTTCCAAACATGTTTGTATTATGCTGATTAAATCTTGCTTATTACAGTCTGGGCCTCTCTGGTGATCTCTCTCTGGTGGTCGTAATCTGGGCACAATAATAGAGGCAGGCCTGGCAGAAAGGGGGAAATGGTGGAGGGAGACGGGGGTGTAAAAACCTGAACGGGGAAAAAAAAAACCAAAAACCTGAATGGAGCATGAATCAGTGTGGTCCCCTCAGACTCTCAGTGAGAGGCCCACTGGGTGATCAGTTCCTTGGGATGCAGTCTATCTTTCCGGGAAGCCCAGTATCCAGCTGGTGCTGCACCAACACTGAGGACCATAGTTTTCACCCCATTTTAAACCCCAAGGCTTGCAAACCATTAGGAGCAGAGCAGAATGACTGGGTAACTCTTGTTTTTTTTGAGACAGGGTTTCTCTGCAGCTTTGGAACCTGTCCTAGAACTAGCTCTTGTAGACCAGGCTGGCCTTGAACTCAGAGATCCGCCTGACTCTGCTTCCCAAGTGCTGGGATTAAAGGCATGTGCCACCAGTGCCCGGCAAACTCTTTTAATTGATATTTATTGAGCTCTACATTATTCTCTGCTTCCCTCCCTGCCTCTCCCCTTTCCCTTCCAACCCTCCCCCAAGGTCCCCATGCTCCCAATTTACTCAGGAGATCTTGTCTTTTTTCTACTTTCTGCTTCCCATGTAGATTAGATCTATGTAAGTCTCTCTTAGTGTCCACATTGTTATCTAAGTTCTCTGGAATTGTGGTTTGTAGGCTGGCTTTCTTTGCTTTATGTTTAAAAACCATCTATGAGTGAGTACATGTGAGAATTGTCTTTCTGTGTCTGGGTTACCTCACTCAAAATAATGTTTTCTAGCTCCATCCATTTTCATGCAAAATTCAAGCTGTTGTTATTTTTTTCTGCTGTGCAGTACTCCATTGTGTAAATGTACCACATTTTTCTTATCCAGGATGGGAGCAGATATTCTACACTCCATAGCATAAAGGAATCTGCACATACAAGTTAGTGCTAGCTCAGCACACACTATTAGCAGCTTGCTTGCTTTGAGTTAGCGCTTTGGAGTTTGCTTTGAGTTAGGACCACAAAGTCAACACTGGCTGCCAGCTCAGGCATCCAGATGTTAAGAGGCAATGTGCTTGACCACCTAACCAGAGGGGTGACACTAAGCTCCCAAACAGTTGACAACCCTGTGCACTTTCTCCATCTCCACCACTGCCACCACCAGGCCTTTTCAGATTGCTGGCTTTCTGAATAAAGCACAATTCTTGGGCTGGAAAGATGGCTCAGTGGTTAAGAGCATTTTTTGCTCTTCCAGGGGACTAGTGTTGGTTTCCCAGCACCCATGTGGCAACTCACAACTGCCTGTAAGACCAGTTCCAGGGGATCTGATGCTTCTGTGGGTACCTCCACTCACATACAACACACACGCACACACACGCATACAATTAAAAATAATTAAATTTTTAGATTTTTTTTGAAACAGGGTTTCTCTGTGTAGCACTAGCTGTCCCAGAACTAGCTCTGTAGACCACACTGGCCTCGAACTCACAGAGATCTGCCTGCCTCTGCCTCCCACGTGCTGGGATTAAAGGTGCTCACTACATGCCTGGCTTTATTTGGGGCGGGGGGTAAAAATAAATCTTTAATATTCCATTCTTGTTCCTTTTTATTGGCTTTTTTGGGGATGGAAACAAGCTTCAGTACTCTGGTTACAGCAACATATAATTCCATTTACTTATTTTGTAGTGCTTGGGTCAAACCTAAGACCTTTCATGTCCAAGGCAAGCACTGAGATAAGGCCTTACTATGTGGCTCAGGTTGACCTGGGCAATACTATGTCAACCAGACAGGCCCAGAACTTACTATCCTTCTCCTCTGCCTCCCAAGTGATGAGATTATAGGCATGTGCCACTCTGTCTTCTGATTAGTAATCCACAGACTTTTACAAACTCAAAATTGTTAGGCTAGCTACTGAACCAGCTACTGAGTGTATGATTACCTCCCATCACAGTAGTTTCAAAAACATCATCTTAAAGTAAATAATGTCCTACAACAGAAATTCTCAAATTAATATTAACTTGAGGTGATGGGCGATTGTGGGGGCTGGAGAGCTGTCATAGCAGTCAGGAGCACCTGCTGTGTTTGACAAAACACTCATACACATTAAGTTACTCTAAAAATTATGTATGTGCACACACACGTGTGCACACGCGCATGAATTAGTTCATGGAGGTCAGAAGAAGGCATAAGAGGACCTGGAACTAGGGTTACACAAAGTTGTGAGCTGCCATGAGGGTGCTGGAAACTCAAATCTGGTTCCCTGGAAGAGCAGCAAATTCTCTTGACTGCTAAGTCATTTCTCTAATTTTTTTTTCCCCTGAGATAGGGTTTCTCTGTGGCTTTGGAGCCTGTCCTGGAACTAGCTAGCTCTTGTAGACCAGGCTAGCCTCGAACTCAGAGAGATCTGTCTTTTCTGAGATTATGCCACTTTTAACACTAGACTGGGTGTGGTAATACACTTTGTAACTTAGCCTCAATCGCCATTTTACAAAAGTACTGTAAACGCAAAGACAAATAACATCTAATTCTTTTTTTTAAAAAAAAGATTAGTAGGTCACCATACAGTTGCTGGGAATCAAACTGAGGTCCTAAGGAAGAGCACTCTGTGCCATCTCTCCAGCCTCATAAAATCTAACTCTTAAAAAGCACTTTTTACCTGCGTGGTGACTCAGGCCTTTAATCCCAGCACTCAGGACGCAGAGACAGGCAGATCTCTGTGAGTTCGAGGCCATCCTGGTCTACAGAGCGAGTTCAGGACAGGCTCCAAAGCTGTACACAGAAACCCTGTCTGGAGACACACACACAAAAACAATTAAATAAATAAAATAAATTTTAAAACATAAAGAACATTCCCGCACTTTTCAGTGACGGCTATTCCTAGATCGAGGCACCGGCAGTCGCTGGCGTGAACTCCAGGACCTTCGGGAGCGTAGCGAAGGAATTCTCCTTCCGCCGTAAACGTACGTCAGCGAGTCCGGTCACGTGGACGGCCCGTCACGTGACGGCAACAGCGCCTGGGAAACGCCAGTGGCAAGGCAAGATGGCCGCGCACCTGTCGTACGGTCGGGTGAACCTGAACGTGCTGCGCGAGGCGGTGCGTCGCGAGCTGCGCGAGTTTCTGGACAAGTGCGCTGGGAGCAAGGTGAGGGACGAGGCTCGGCGCCACCCTGGCGGTCGGGCGCGGCGCTGCGAGGCCTGGGCGGCGACCAGGCCTCTGCTCCGTGACAGCCCCGAGCTCCCTTCCAGTCTGGAAGCACCCACGCCCACGGCTCTCTCCACCCACGTTGTGGGAGAGGATGGAGTTACTTGAAACTTTGAAAAGTTGGCCTTTAACACGGATCATCTTGCTTATTAAAGCACCCGCTTTACAAGGAAGCCGGGCTTGATAGAATTTCCTTCCCTTTTTTCCTCATTATTAATTTGAGGCAGAGGCTCACTGTAGCCCTGGCCGCGAACTCACCGAGATCCACCTGCTTCTGCCTCTGGGTGCTGGAATCAAAGGCGTGTGCACGGCTCTGTTTTATTTTTTGAGTCAATTCCTTCCGGCATAGACTGTTTCTGGTTCGTAACCCAGGTTAGCCTCCAGCTCCTCATTCTCTTGCCTCAGCCTACCAAGTTCTGGCATTACAGAGATGAGCCTTCCTTTGCCTAGCTGTGAGATGTTCTTTTAAGCCTTATTCTTTCTCTATTCTGAGATTTATGAATCATTCTCTAGGGAACTGTCAATGCTAATCTGAAGAGAAAAATAAAACCGAGGCGCCTACAGAACCAGTTTTGGAAAAAATGGGGTTCCAAGTAAGATGATTGCTTGCTGCTATTGAGTCAAGAAGGCAGGTTAAAACGCAGGAACCCAGATTGATCACAGACGATGCTGAGTTCCGACGTATATAATAGATTTTAAGGGCACTAGGATTATGACTGTGGTATTTGTATCATAGTTTTACTAAGTGTCACTCCCGGAGGAAGCAGGGATCACTGGACCTTTGTAGCACACCTGCTCCCCATGGAAGTTTTATTTCGACCTTTGGGCTATGAATATGACCTTATCTATGAATGTGTAAGAATCTTAACTCCAAATTTTAGGAACAAGGAGCTGGTTCAGTTTCCAGCATCTGCACGGTTAGCTGAAAACCACCTGTAACTCCAGAACCCACCCTTCTGGCCTCTGAAGGAACTGCCCACACATGTACATTCCCAGAGACAGACACACACAACCGCACATAATTAAAATAAATTAAAATGGGAGTGGGGCGCAGGGCAAAAATAACCCTTAAAGAATGTATTCCTACTGTGTATAACTGCCATTTTTTGCTGCTCTTGTTGGGATTCCTGAGGCCATCTGGCATAAGGGAGCATTTCTCCTCTCTTCCAGGCCATTGTGTGGGATGAGTACCTGACAGGACCATTTGGACTGATCGCCCAGTATTCACTACTCAAGGTAACGTGCCACATGGGATCTCTTCAAGAGTTACTAATGAATTGAACTTCGTATTTGTAGTGGGATTTTTACATCTCTTCCTGAATAATCACTCACGAAGCTATTTAATCTGTTCAAACACCGGTATTAAGACATGGTTAGCGTTCTTTGCAGAGGGTGCTCTTTAGTTGCCTAACATGCACAAGGCCCTGAAATTGATGTCTGGCACCATGGAGAAGGAACAGGAATAAAAAGCATTTTGCACACAGCACTGTCTCATGTGGCCCTGACCTGGTGCCTTTGATGGTTTGCGGTGCCAG
Organism: Myodes glareolus; assembly: GCF_982192425.1. NCBI lineage: Eukaryota > Metazoa > Chordata > Mammalia > Rodentia > Cricetidae > Myodes > Myodes glareolus. Next base: position 124,076,193 of record NC_142027.1, read on the forward strand.
TAGTTAGACTACCATGCAGAAATAATGGCTTTGTCTTGAAACTTGGTCCTTTATGTGATTGAATTATTTATAGATAATTCTGAATTATTTATAAATCTAAAGATGATAGAGGTCAGGATTTTTACTAACCTTTTGTGTTTGCTTGCCTAGGAACATGAAGTGGAAAAAATGTTCACACTTAAAGGAAATCGATTGCCAGCAGCTGATGTCAAGAATATCATTTTTTTGGTCAGACCCAGGCTAGAATTGATGGATATAATTGCTGAGAACGTGCTCAGGTACATCAGAGCTTTGCGTTTCAAAAGGAGTTGGGCTTTAAAAAGGTTTTTTACACTTATTTATTTTGGAGATGGGTGTGTGCCGTGGTGCTTGTGTGGAGGTCAGAAATCAACTGGTAGGAATGGCTTCTCTTCCCCCACGGAGGTCCCAGGGATTGGACTCATCAAGTTTGGTGGTAGGTGCTTTCCCCTGCTGAACTTTTCCTGCCCAGAAATTGTTTTTATGGTGACTTTAATGCTCTGAGTACCTGTGCCTTGTAGCACCCTCTTGGCAGAGTGTCGGGAGGCCATCTTTTGGAAGAGTAGGAGCAGATGTGGCCGGATATTCGGGGAGAGGCGGGAGACTTGTGAGAGAGCTCTGAAGAGCTGGAGGGAAGTAACTTCCCTCTCTCAGGATAACTAAAAGTTCAAACCTGTATCAGCAGAGTGAGCCCTGCTTTGAAAAACACAGCAACCAAATCTTCTAATGGTCATTCTCTTTTTCAAAATGCCAAAATGTAATGTGTTTGAATTTCATAAGCAAAATGAGTAAGAATTGGTTAAAGTTTACTGTTGAATCCAATCTATAGAGGAAGCTCTCAGCACAGGCTGCACTCTGTGGTACAGTTGATTGATGCAACTGCTAAAATCTGTGGCTGCGTATGGGCCAATTTTGGAAGTCCACAAACAAGGAGACTAGGAAGTGGGAGTCGGGAGTTAGGTATTATTTTAGTAGAAGACTATGCTAAGCTGGTTTGCTTAAAGAGGTTTTGTTTTCAAAAATATGTCCTGTTGTGAGATCTGGGTTTTTTAGTTCTGTCTCTGTCTGTCTGTCTCTTTGTCTCTTGTCTCTCGTCTCTCTCTCTCTCTCTCTCTCTCTCTCTCTCTATATATATATATATATATATATAACAGACGTTCATGAATCATGTGATATTGGTGCTGGAATCAAAGTTTGATTAATAATTTGGGTATGAGAGTCTGGTGTTTTTTAAGATTTCCTTATTTTATGTGTATGAGTATTTGCCTGACTGTATATGTGTGCACTGTGCACATGCCTGGGGCCTGTGGAAGCCAGAAGAGGGTGCTAGATACTTTGGAACTGGAATTTTAGGTAATTGTGAGTTGCAGTGTTGGTACTGGGAACCGAATCGGTGTCCTCTGGAAGAGTAGCAAGTGCTCTTAACCTCTGGGCCATCATCTCTCCAGTCCCTTGAGAGTCTGTCTTTCTGTGTTTACTTAAGCATTGTTTGTTTAGTGCCTGCCAGGCAGTGAGGATGAAATAAGAAAAACCTTCGACTCTAAGCAACACATAAGCTAATAAAGTTTACTTCCTTTGCAGTGAAGACAGACGTGGCCCTACCAGGGATTTCCACATTTTGTTTGTGCCACGCCGGAGTTTGCTGTGTGAGCAACGGTTGAAGGACCTAGGTGTTTTGGGATCCTTTATCCATCGAGAGGAATACAGTTTAGATCTTATTCCATTTGATGGAGACCTCTTATCCATGGAATCAGAGGGTGCATTCAAAGTAAGGCTGACATTTTCCTAACATCAAACTCGTGTTTTAAAGGCAGGGTCTCATTGTGTGGCCCTGGCTAGCCTAGAACTCACAATATAGGTCAGGCTGACGAGGAACTCACAGAGACCCACCTGCCTCTGCCTCCTGAGTGCTGGGATTAAAGTTGAGCACCACCATGACTGGCCTTTAGACTTTCATTTTTGTTGGAATTATAACTGGAAGTATCCTGCTACCGCTTCTGTTTGCATCTGTAGTGAGGCCCATCTCACATGTGTACGAATGTCCAATATGTTCGCTTTGGCAAATTTCCTGCTCATTTTTTTGTGCCTACTTCTCCTTCTCTTCCCTTTTCCGTGTATATGGCATGTGTGTGTGCAGAAGAGGCCATCAGCACCGTTCCTCTCCATCTTGTTCCCTTGAGACAGGGTCTCTCCCTGACCTGAAGCTGAGACTGCTCGCCAGCAGGTTCACACATCCCCCCATCTGTTTGGTCATTTTCCCATGGGTGTGAGGATTTCAGGTCGGCTTAACCAGCAAGAGCTCTTAACCACTGAGTTTTCTCTCCAGACAGCTCCCCCGCCACCACTGCACCACAGTTTTTAAAGGGGCTGCCTTGCTCTGTGGTCTGTGATGGCTCCCCCCCCATCCTCCTACTCAGCCTTCTAAGTGCTCTGATTATGGACCTGCTGGTTCCTATTGTTCTTTCTGTTTGTTTTGATATTTTGTTTAATGTTCATTCATGGATACAATATATTTGTCCCAAATCTATTTTGCTATTTTAGGACAAGGTCTCATGTAGCCCAGACTGGCCTTGAATTCCTGATCCTTCTGCTTCCACTTCCCAAGTGCTGGAATTGCAGATGTGTTTAACCATACCTGACTAGCTCCCACTTTTTGTTTTTCAGGATTTATTTATTTATATTTATTTATTGTTTTCTGAGACAGGGTTTCTCTGTGTAGCCCTGACTGTCCTGGAACTCACTCTGTAGACCAGGCTGACCTCACACTCACAGAGATCTGCCTGCCTCCCGAGTGCTGGGATAAAAGGCGTGCACCCCACGCTGGCTAGGAATTCTTTATCTAATACTTTAGTTTCACTTTCATCCCCGTGCTGTAGAAGTCACTCCTTTATTTTTAAGGAGTTTTTTCTTTTGATTCTTTACTAGGTTGTTGCTGTTTTGGGTTTGTGTGTGTGTGTGTGTGTGTGTGTGTGTGTGCGTGCTTTGGATATGTTGACTACAAGTATGGATGTGTACTACATGTGTTTCTGGTGTCCACGGAGGCCAGAAGAGTGGGTCAGAATTGAAAATGATTGGGAGCTACTGTGTGGATGCTGGAAATTGAATCCAGGTCCTCTAGAAAAGCAGCCATTGCTCTTAACCGCTGAGCCATCTCTCCAGTCCCAAATTCACCCCTTTAAAGTCTTCAGTTAAACACCTACTGTCACAGCATCTGGGAAACTGAGGCATAATTGAGAGGTAGGGGCCAGCTTGACCACAAAAGGGAGACTTCAAAACAAGCAAAACAAAACCCCCAACAATTAAAGCAATAATTTGTAAGTTTTATAAATAGCTAGCCGTGGTAGCACACACCTTTAATCCCAACAGGCAGATGCAGGTGGATCTCCTTGCCTGGTCTGTATAATAAGTTTCAGGATAGACAGGACTACATAGTGAGACTTTGTCTCAACCCTGCCCTGTCCCCCAAGAATCTGTAAATGTATGTCACATAGTACTTTTTTTTTTTAGCTAGAAAGGACACAGAGAGATGAGGCCATTTTCCCCTGAGTGTCAGACCTCTGCAGAAGCCACGCCAAGCTCACCTCTCACTCTTCTGTTTTAGTGGGCTTTAAGTTCTTTTTCAGACAGGCTTTCTGCAGCCCTCACTCATAGCACATACAATATTTTGTTTGTATGATCCCCAGTTTTAGGACAGAGAGTTATGACTGAAGGAAATGCCATCCACAGTTCTGATGGAGCTTACATGCTCCTAAATAGTTCAGCGTAGCCTGGTGTTTCCTAGCTTCTGGAGAGACATTGAGAGATGTCAGATCTTTGTGTACTTCTGACTTTATTGTGCAGTGTATAAAATCTGAGATGGTGTTCACCCCACTGAATGTTCAGTGCCAGCACATAGCATTAGCACTTTCATTTTCGTGACTAAAGACTGGTATATCTAAAGTCAGACAGCCTAGTAAAAAAGTACAGGGCTTCTGTTGTGTGGGTGAGTAAGTTTGGTGCCCAAAGTAAGAGCTTTTAAATATTAATGTGTAGTAGCATTCATCTTAAAATGTCCTTGTAGCTTGAAATGCCACGTGGGGTTCCCTATGCAAGGAGTGGCTGTTAATGCATAGCACTCCGTCACTGACTGTCCTGGCGGGCAAGGGCTCCAGCTGGTCCAGTGTTGTTTCCGGTGGGTAGCCAGTATGGTCGTCATTCAGGTTAAGTCTGTTGTTACTGAGCAAGTAGCTCAGAAGTGGAGCAGTGTGCTTGAGGCCTTAGGTTTGATTCCCAGAACTACCAAAATAAGAAAAAAAAATCTGCAATGCCAGATTTGGTGCACATGTTTAGGTCCAGCACTCGGGAGGTAGAGGCAGAGGCAGATGAATCTCTGAGTTTGAGGTCAGCCTAGTCTACCCAGCAAGTTCCAGGACAGCCAGGACTACAGAGAAAAATTGTCTTCAGAAACAAAAAGAAAAGAAAAAAAACCAAAACCCTGTCTTTGGAAATTTTTTTTTTTTAAAGATAGCATTGTAAAAGGAGAGTCTTATAGTAATAAAACTTCTTTTCTGAGACTTATTTATTATGTATACAGTGTTCTTGCTTGCATGAACCACAAGAGGGCACCAGATCTCATTACGGATGGTTGTGAGCCACCATGTAGTTGCTGGGAATTGAACTCAGGACTTATAGAAGAGCAGTCAGTGCTCTTAACCGCTGAGCCATCTCTCCAGCCCAGTAATACAACTTTTTAAGATGAAATGAAGTGTGGAGTATTTGAAGTGCTCCAGAGCGTGCATCTCATGGCACTCTTGTCCTGGCTGTTTTCTTGGGGAAAGGTTACAAACGTCAGCCTAGAGGAATCACAAGCAAGGCTCTCATTGTGAAGCAGACTTCTGTGAGGTCTTTGTTGGGACAGCCCCGCTCTGGGTCAGAACTCCACCATCCCTTCCTCAGCCCCGGCTCTTACTGTCCTCCTGCTTCTGGCTTTGAATACTGAAGAGACCCTGAGGTAGTAGCAGTGGGGGCTTTGGGACAAAAGGTGCCATTTTTGTTGTTTTGTGTTTTTTGAGACAAGGTCCCACTGTGCATCCTTGAGTAGCTTGGAATGCTCTGTAGACCATACTGGCCTTGAACTCAGGGATCGACTTGCCTCTCTTCCTGAGTCCTGGGATTAAAGATGTGTGCCACCAAGCTGGACTACAAAAGAGAACCATTTTGGCTTTTTTCATTTCTTGTTTTTCATTTTTATCTTTTGCTTATCTCAAATGTGGTCTCATGTAGCCCGGGGTGACCTGGGACTCCTGTCCCCCGGCTCATCCTTCTGAACTACCACCCCCAGCCAACATTTTGACTTGTAAATGGATGGTAAGACAGTCCAAAGTAAACGGTGGCCCTCATTAACGGGCCTTTGTCTCCTCAGGAGTGCTACCTGGAGGGCGACCAGACAAGCCTGTACCATGCAGCCAAGGGGCTGATGACCCTGCAGGCGCTATATGGAACCATCCCCCACATCTTCGGGAAAGGAGAATGTGCTCGGGTGAGAAATCTCTGCTTTCTAGTTTTATCCAGAATAGTGGTCAATGAGGGAGTCCCAGAGACGCAGTCAGTCCTCAGCACTCCCGCATTCCATGTTGAGGACTTGGTCTCGTCCCTGTCAGTACTCACCCACTGGACATGTTAGCAGAGGTGACCAAGGTGACAAGTGTCTCTTTACAGGCCACTTTGTTGGCTGGCTTTGCTGTTTCAATGCATCATAAGTATGGCGTGAGGTGTGTAGTGTGACTTACAGTGAATGTCACGTATTGGAGAAGTTCCATCTGGGCCAGAGTCACAGAGCTCTTGTCCTTCTGTCCTGTATGAATGATCAGGTGACCAAACACAAATATACAACACAAGGTTTAGTATTGATCTTTTGACAAAAACTGTGACTGGGAGCTGGAAAGATGGCTCTGTGGTCGAGTACTTCCTGCCTTACAGAAGTCCAAATTCAGTTCTCAGCAGACATCTGTACTTCCAGATTCAGAGGATCCGATGCCCTCTTACAATCAACGTGGGCTCTGCACTCATATGTACAAAGCCACGCCCAGACATACACACCACACACACACACACACATACACACATATCAATAAAAACCCGAAATCTTCTTTAAGTTTAATTCATGTGGGGCAGGATTTATGTGCTCTTGTGGGTTTATATGTACTACTTGGGTGCAGGTACCCCTAGAGGTCAGAGGCTGTCTGGATGAATTCTTAGTAACTAGATTTACAAATGGTTGTGAGCCAGCAAAGGTGGGGCTGTGAACTGAACCCAGGTTCTCTGCAAGACCAGTAAGTGCTCTTAACCACTGAGCCATCTCTTCTGCCCCCAAAATAACTAAATCTTTCTAAAAATTTTCAAAGCTATAACCAGAGACTCACGGGTACCTGTGTTTCTCTCGGGAACAGCTGCTGCTTACCTCACCATCTGCAGACACTGTAATGTAACTACCTCATGAAGCGAGTGTCACCGGGTCTGATACTGTGTCTGGCTGGGGCCCAGGGGCCACTCTCGTCTCCCACTTGGCATGGTGGTTAAGCGCAGGTGCTTCTTGATAGCTGTTTATTTCATTATTAGTCTGACCCTCGCAGCTTTCCTCCTTTTTAGCAGACTCTTAAACTCTGCTAGTTCCCAGGAGGCTCCACTTGATTCCATGTTTTGTTTCCAGCAAGTGGCGAATATGATGGTCAGGATGAAGAGGGAGTTTACAGGAAGCCAAAACTCAGTGTTCCCTGTGTTCGATAACCTCCTGCTGCTTGATCGCAACGTGGATCTGTTAACGCCGCTCGCCACCCAGCTCACATACGAAGGACTCATTGATGAGATTTACGGCATTCAGAACAGTAAGTGAAGTGATGCCAGCCTTCACTCGTCCATAACAGGGTAGAAGCCCCCGTCTGTGGAGGCTGCGGCTTTATGGTTCATTCTCAAGCATTGCTTGAATGCAAAGGTCTAAAGGTTCCATCCTCCTTCTTTTTCTCCCCCATCCCTTGTGTTTTGAAACAGAGTGTAGCTCAAACTAACACGGAGTTTACTATGTAGTCCACGCTAGCCTTTGCCTCCCTAGTGTTGTGATTGCACTAAGGTGTAAATTACCACACCTAACTAAAGATCCATTTTCTAATGATGCTTTAAAAGTAGGGACTAATACATTTTTTTAAAAAACAAGTTGGCAGCATATAAAGCTTTTGATTCTTGGGTGGTGGTACACATCTTTTGGTCCAGCACTCGGGAAGCAGAAGCAGATGAATCTCTGAGTTTGAGGTCAGCCTGGTCTATCCAGCAAGTTCCAGGAGAACCCGTGTCTCAAAACAAAAAATGCTATTAGTTCTTGGATTGCAAAAATCCCAAGAATGTCACTTGAGGAATCATCATTCCAGAAAACATGAAGGAGGTTTGGGTGAATCTTTGTGTTACCGTTTATTTTCTAGGCATTCTAAATAGTTGAGAACATTATACAGCATTGCAGAGCCCTGAAAGTAACAAATGAAGACCATGAGAAACTGTACGTCCTGTTTATTCCCACTAGAAACTGTGCTCATATTTGTGTATGTGTCGTTTTCGTACAGTGAGCAAATAACCAAATAACACACAGGACAGGGAAGTAGCTGATAGGAGAGTGACACCTCCTGCCTTTGTCTCTTCCTGCCTCTGCCTGCCTCTTCCTGCCTCTTTCTGCCTCTTCCTGCCCCTGCCTGCCCCTGCTGCTTCTCCCTGCCTCTTCCTGCCTCTCCTGCCTTTGCCCCTGCCTGCCCCTGCCTGCCTCTTCCTGCCTCTTTCTGCCTCTTTCTGTCTTTGCCTCTTCCTGCCTCTTCCTGCCCCTGCCTGCTTCTGCTGCTTCTCCCTGCCTCTGCCTGCCTCTCCTGCCTTTGCCTCTTCCTGCCTCTGCCTGCCTCTGCCTGCCTCTGCCTGCCTCTGCCTGCCTCTTCCTGCCCTGCCTGCCCCTGCTGCTTCTCCCTGCCTCTTCCTGCCTCTGCTGCTCTCCCTGCCTCTTCCTGCCTCTCCCTGCCTCTACCTGCCTCTGCCTGCCCCTGCCTGCCTCTGCTTCCCAAGAACTGAGATTAAAGATGTATGTCAAAACACCCACCTTATTTAACTTTTAGAAGTATTTTTTGGAACTGGAGAGATGGCTCAGTGGTTAAGAGCACTAGTTCCTCTTTTTTTTTTTTAATTTTAATTTATTTTTATTTTATGTATGAACACGCTGCCTGTATACTTGTAAGCCAGAAGAGAGCATCAGGTCCTATTACAGATGGTTGTGAGCCACCATGTAGGACTGGGCATTGAACTGAGGACCTCCAGAAGAACAACCAGTGCTCTTAACCACTGAGCCATCTCAACAGCCCCCTGGTTCCTCTTCCAAATGACCAGAGTTCAATTCCCAGCACCCACATGGCAACTCACACCTTTCTGTAGCTCCAGTTCCAGGGCTTCTGACACCCTCACACAGACATACATGCAGGCAAAGCACCACTGCACATAAAATAAAAATAAATTAAAGAAAAAATGCTTTTTAAAATGTTATTAATCTGTTATTTGACAGTTTCATGTATGTATATATTTTGTCATACCTTATTTAAAAATTTTCCACATTTATTATTTATTATGTGTATGTGCACACACGTGTGCTTGTGTATCTACTGTGCATATGTGAAAGTCAGAGGACAGCTTTCAGGAGCTGGTTCTCTCCTTCACCATGTGGATCCTGGGGATTGAATTTGGGTTATCAGGCTTGGTGACAAGCATTTTTACTCACTAAGCCTTTCACTGGTCCCTGATTTTTATACTCTCGGGAGAAAGTCTCTCTCTGTAGTCAAGACTGGACTTGTGCTCTGGTCTTCTTAGTTAATCTGAGTGCTGGGAGTTTACGTTATAGACAGTCACCACCCAAGCCTTAGTCTGTAGACACTGTCACCACCCCAGCCTTCGTCTGTAGACAAACTGTCACCACCCCAGCCTTCGTCTCTAGACACTGTCACCACACCAGCCCAAGGTTATTGAGAAAGTTTCCTTGGCATGGAAGTCAGAGCACAGCTGGAAAAATGGTGCTGACTCATCTTGTGAGCCTAAGGTTAGACATTTGAGTACTCTGATGACTCCTGGGCTGACCAGATGTTTCTTCTCAGGCTTGCCTGCTTCTCATGAGCTGAAGCTAGCCCCATATGGATGGTGAAGATCGGGAGAGCTCCTGGTTTGGAAAGAAGAGTAAAGTTTAGGTGGAAGTTCAAAAGAGGACAGACTGTAAATGCCGGCTGTTTGGGGGCAGCCAACTTTCCTTGAGTTGACATGCAGAGATGGTGAAATCCTTAGCAGCTGCTCAGGAGGTTGGGGTCACTAGGTGGAAGTTTTGGAAGACCAGCTGGAGTTTGAGCTTAACGAGTGATTAGGTCAGAGGTTACAGCATGTGTAGTTCGTTTGGTTTGGGCCAACATATTTCTCTTAGCGTTTCAAATGTGAGGAATTATTAATTAATAGTCTTGATTCATACTATGTCTTAAAAAAAAATCTATGTTCGGGGTTGGAGAGATGACTCAGAGGTTAAGAGCACTGACTGCTCTTCCAGAGGTCCTGAGTTCAATTCCCAGCAACCACATGGTGGCTCACAACCATCTGTAATGAGGTCTGGTGCTCTCTTCTGGCCTGCAGGCATACACGTAGACAGAATATTGTATACATAATAAATAAATAAATATTTTAAAAACATCTATGTTCTAGCAGCCCCTAGACCTCATTTCCACCTGGCAGCCAATGTCCAGGGGAGATGGCTCCTTTAGACAAGGTCTGTTGTGCCCCTTACCATGAATGCATAGACACACACATACACCCAGGCTGCTGTCTGTCTCAGCCTGGCCTCTGTTGACATTCTGGAGCTGTGGATAAAGTTGTAAACTCCAGAGACTGGGAGCTGGGTGTAGAACTGCTCGTTCCCTTGGGATGAGAAAGCCTAGAACCAGCCGCTGTGGTCGTAAACCTCTGCACAGAATGCCTGTGAACTGTGAACTGTAAAGTGGCCAAAGTGGTAAATTTTGTGTTCTATACTTTCTATCATGAGAACAGGTGTGCTACCAAGGGAGCAGGATGTGGACGGCTGAGGAGAGAGATGAAGAGGCATTGCCATAAAAAGACTAAGAGATGCCAGGTCCTTAATGATATGGTCATATGGCTTGTATTTTTTAACTTGTTCCCCAAAATGGTATCTTACTCTCATTCTTAATTGGCTGAAGTGTTCATTCCAAGATGCTGGATCATAGGTGGGAATCAGAAGAAGGGGTGAGCCTTTGCAGAGCATACCCAGAAGATGGCAAAAGGAGAGCCTGGAGTTTAGGACAGGGAAGGGTCTGAGCAGGGGTGGCCTCTGAGTGGGCCTAGGACGGCTGTGTAAAGGTGCGAGGCAGGTAGGGACTGTCCAAGGAGAGAAAGAATAGGAACTCAGTCTCTTTATTGTATGTTTTTTATAACTAAAATGCTAATTAAGGAGAAACTGGAAAAACAGAGCCCCTCCTGTGGCCCAAACCACAGCAATGGCATTCGGTTCTTGGAAGTCTCTCTTTGCAGAATTCATTTTATAGTGAAAAGAGAATCAAGTTCTACAGATTGTCCTCAGTTCCATACGTGAGGGACAGGAGGACTGTACCATCCGTTCTCTCCTTCCACTACCAGAGCCACAGGGACTAAGCTCAGGTCATCACTGAGCATCTTATTGGCCTTAAACTCTACTTCTGATCTGGTGTAATGGTGAATTGTCTCTCAGCACATGTGAAATGCAATATTAAGATCCACAGTGTTTGCAGGTTTTAGGAGTTATCACCCTTATGTAGGACATTTGTGTCATTTTCTTTCTGTAACCATCAAAGCACCTATGCATAGAACCTATTATCATACATCAGAACCGTCTGCCCCAGATTCCATGGTGTAGGATATTTAAGGGTCAAAAGTGTTGACTTGGCTAGTAAAGGTGCAAGCTGCCAAGCCTGATGACCTGACTGATTCCTGGGACCCACACGGTGGAGGGAGAGCGCTGACTCCAACAGACTGTACACACAGTAACTAAAACAATTAAAGAACCAAGTTGCTTGGTGCGTGTTTCCTTTACTTTCCAAGTGCAGTCATGAAAACCATCAATGTCTTTTGATGGCTCAAGGGTGGCAGTGACTGGATTGATTTGTAGGGACAGAGGAGAGAGAAGTGGCCTGCAGCTCCTTTGTAGAGGACCTGGAGAGCACACAGAACATTGGTCTAGGTCAGGGTGGAGACCAGGAAGGAAATGTTTTAGATTTCTGCAGGTTATACAGTAGCTGGAGTCTCCAGACTTCTGCCATGCACAGTAGGTAAAGAATCTGTGCCAATAAAACTTTATCTACAGAAACAAGAAGTGTGTGTTGGAAGCCCCAAGTTTAATCTTCCTAACCAAAAATAAGAAACAAAACCAAGTGTGTGAATTTGGTCTTGAGGATATAGTTTCTGACCCTTCCTCTAACGTGTGTGTGTGTGTAAAACTGAAACAGAAGTTTCATTTTAAAAGCCCCCACCTTGGTGCTAGAGAGATGGTTCAGTGGTTATGAGCGGTGGCTTCTCTTACAGGACCCAGATTTGGTTCCCAGCACCCACATAGTGACTCCCAAGTGGATCCCGAGTTCCAGGGGATCCAATGTCCCTTTCTGTTCTTTTTGGGTACCACATGCACATGGCATACAAATATATATGCAGTCAAAACATATATACACATAAAAATAATGAATTTTTAAAATTCCCACCACCTTTTGTTATTTCCTGTGAACACTCTGGAATTTTCTGTGTTGTTTGCTGCTGCTGTTTTATGGATATGTGGTGCAGGCTGGCCTCACTACAGTTTCCTGCCCTTGCCTTCTGAGTGCTAGCATTCACCTGGGGCATGCCCACGCTGGTGAGACTTCTTTTGACAAACTCGACATTGTTGCAATGGTTTCTATAGCTGTCCAGAATTACAATTAGAGCCACGGTATGGATGTTGAAGCAGCTGTACCTGATCCTGGGCCATGGAGAACACTTATCTTCTAACTCAGTTTGTGGCTGACAAATAAACCATCTGCTCTTCTGCAATGAGTTGCTGGTGGCATTTTGGGCCCAGGCTTTTGACTCTTGGGTCTTCCAATAACTGCTCAAGTGCGTTGTTCCCTCCAACTTCAGGTTATGTGAAGTTACCGCCAGAGAAATTCACACCCAAGAAGCAGGGCAGCGGTGGCGGGAAGGACCTTCCCACGGAAGCGAAGAAACTTCAGCTGAACTCTGCAGAGGAGCTTTATGCTGAGATCCGAGACAAGAACTTCAACGCTGTGGGCTCTGTGCTCAGCAAGAAGGCGAAGATCATCTCTGCTGCCTTTGAGGTGAGGCGAGCGTTGGCTGCCACTCTGCCCTCTGGGAGTGCTGAGGAGACAGTAGTCCTGGTCACAATGGGAGCATTTGCAGCTCAGACTTCTACTTACCTGAGATGTTTAGGTCTGTAAGTCAGGTACACACTAAACTAACAAAGCATAAGAAAATTTATTTAAAAATAATTCCTTGATGTGCTCATAATTTTACCAGCTATTAAAGACAAAAGCGAATTTGCATGTGAGGGAGGTGCCCTGCTTGCTGACTTTTATGTAAAGAATTGAATCTTAGCTGATATTTGATACTTGGGACATGGGGCATCTTCAGTGGTTTTTAAGAGTGGATTGATACTTTGATTGTGAGTGCTGAGACCGACCTTCCCGTATCATACACAGTGAAGACTAGCAGGGGTGTGTGTTTAGGCCATTTCAGGAATAATGGGAACTGAACATGGTCACACTCCATTTTATCTCAGCACTCGATAGCGCGGTAGGCAAAGGCAGATGGATCTCTCCAGGAAGGAAGGAAGGAAAGAAAGAAAAGAAAAAAAAGGTGGGGGAGGAAGGAAAAAAGAGGAAATCATTGGAAATCAAAAGTTCTCCCCACAGTGTGCGTGTATGTTTGTGTTTGTGTGCACATATGTGCTACTTGTGCATATGGAAGCCAGAGGTCAGCCCACCCTCAGGTAATGTTTCTCAGGAGGTATTCTCTTTGATTTTTGCTGTTTTTGTTTTTTGTTTGTTTGTTTGTTTGTTTTAAGGTGGAATTTGTGTAACCTGACCTGGAACTCCTGTGGGAAAATAGTAGGTTTTCTGTCACTCCAGACAAGGTTTCTCTGTAGCTTGGGAGCTTGTCCTGGAACTAGCTCTTGTAAACCAGACTGGCCTCAAACTCATAGAGATCCGCCTGCCTCTGCCTCCCAAGTGCTAGGATTAAAGGCGTGTGCCACCACCACCCGGCTAAGCCATTATGTTCTTTTTTTGTTTTTCATTTTTTTTCCTTTTTCTTTTGTGTGTGTATTTTTCTTTTTTTTTCTTTTTTTAAAAATATTTATTTATTATGTATACAATATTCTGTCTGTGTGTATGCCTGCGGGCCAGAAGAGGGCACCAGACCCCATTACAGATGGTTGTGAGCCACCATGTGGTTGCTGGGAATTGAACTCAGGACCTTTGGAAGAGCAGGCAATGCCCTTAACCTCTGAGCCATCTCTCCAGCCCCCTTATTTCTTTTTTTATTTATATTTATTGAACTATACATTTTTCTCTGCTCCCCTCCCTGCCTCTCCCCTAACCCCTTCAATCCTCCCTCAAGGTCCCCATGCTCCCAATTTACTCAGATCTTGTCTTTTTATACTTTCTACTTCCCATGTAGATTAGATCTATGTAAGTCTCTCTTAGTGTCCACATTGTTGTCTAAGTTCTCTGGGATTGTGGTTTGTAGGCTTATTTTCTTTGCTTTGTGTTTAAAAACCACCTATGAGTGAGTACATGTGATAATTGTCTTTCTGTGTCTGGGTTACCTCACTCAAAATCATGTTTTCTAGCTCCATCCATTTGCCTGCAAAATTCAAGCTGTTGTTATTTTTTTCTGCTGTGTAGTACTCCATTCTGTAAATGTACCACATTTTTCTTATCCATTCTTTGATCGAGGGGCATTGAGGTTGTTTCCAGGATCTGGCTATGACAAACAAAGCTGCTATGAACATAGTTGAGCACATGTCCTTGTGGCATGATTGAGCATCCTTTGGATATATACCCAAAAGTGGTATTACTGGGTCTTGAGGAAGGTTGTTTCCTAATTTTCTGAGAAATTGCCACACTAACATCCAAAGGGGTTGTACCAGCTTACATTTTCACCAGCAATGCAGAAGTGTTCCCTTTCCCCACAACCTCTCCAGCATAAGTTGTCATCAGTGTTTTTGATCTTGGCCATTCGTAAAATGTAAGGTGGAATCTCAGAGTTGTTTTGATTTGCATTTCTCTGATGACTAAGGATGTTGAACATTTCCTGAAGTGTCTTTCAGCCATTCCTCTGTTGAGAGTTCTCTGTTTAGGTCTGTACTCCATTATTTTTATTGGATTATGTGATCTTTTGGTGTCTAATTTCTTGAGTTCTTTGTATATTTTGGAGATCAGACCTCTGTCTGACGTGGGGTTAGTGAAAATCTTTTCCCATTCTGTAGGCTGTCATTTTGTCTTGTTGACCGTGTCCTTTGCTTTACAGAAGCTTTTCTGTTTCAGGAGGTCCCATTTATTAATTGTTTCCCTCAGTGTCTGTGCTGCTGGGGTTCTATTTAGGAAGTGGTTTAGGTTCTATTTAGGAAGTGGTTCCCTGTGCGTTCAAGTGTACTTCCCATTTTCTCTCCTATAAGGTTCAGTGTAGCTGGCTTATGTTGAGGTCTTTGATCCATTTGGACTTGAGTTTTGTGCATGGTGATAGATATGGATCAATTTTCATTCTTCTACATGTTGATATCCAGTTATGGCAGCACCACTTGTTAAATATGCTTTCTTTTTTCCATTTGATATTTTTTGCTTCTTTATCAAAGATCAGGTGTTCAAAGATGTGTGGATTGATATCCGGGTCTTCTATTCGGTTCCATTGGTCCTCCTGTCTGTTCTTATGCCAATATCAGGCTGTTTTCAGTACTGTAGCTCTGTAGTAGAGTTTGAAGTCAGGGATTGTGATGCCTCCAGAAGTTCTTTTATTGCTCAGGATTGTTTTGGCTATCCTGGGTTTTTTGCTTTTCCAAATGAAATTGAGTACCGTTCTTTTGAGGTCTTTGAAGAATTTTTCTGGGATTATGATGGGCATTGAGTTGAGTGCCATTGTTTCTATAAGAACAAAAATCTTTCATCTAGTGAGAACACTGCAGTTTATAGCATGAAGTAGCATTGAGTCTGAGCCGTAGTGTCTAGGCAGCATGTGTGGTCTGGACTGGTGTGAGGACACACACTTACAAGGGCTCCGTGCTGTGAGGATGCACACCTGCAAGGGCTCCGTGCTGTGAGGACACACACCTGCAAGGGTGCCATGTTGTATGTTCAGGGCCAATGTCTTCATGAGCAATGCCTTCGTGAACACTGCCAGTAATGTGTTTCAGTTAATTTTTGGACAACACGTGTTCAGAAACTTTTTGTGACCCTCATGTTCATTTACACAGTCTTGTATGAACTGCGACCCATAGTTTAGGAGCTGGGCTAGGGCTGGAGAGATGGCTCAGCAGTGCAGAATGCTGCTCTTGCAGTGGACCTGAGTTCGATTCCCTTGGACTCACGTGGACATACCCATGCATAGACACATGCAAGTACACATAATTAAAAATAAAAGAAATCTTTTTTTTTTGGTTTGTTTTAAAGAAGCTGGGCTATAGCACATCTATCTTATTCTAATATCTGCAGATTCAAGAGAGCATAAGGTTTTCTTTCTTTAAAAAAATACATTATTCATTTATTTTTCTAGTACCAGGGATTAAACTCGGGGCCTTGGTCATCTGGACACGCTGTGCCCTTGAGCTGCGTCACCAGCCTAGGCTTTTGTTGCTTTAAAACTTTTTCTCAGGCTTGTATCAGCAGCACTGTGTTCAGGGTTCCTTTATTTAGGGGGCATGAGAGCATGGGTGTTGTTTTCATAATAACACCAATGATCTTCTGTTATACCCTTTCCTCCTCCCTAGAGGATGTCAGCCGTACTAGACGGAGACGTGGGATGCAGCAGGAGAGAACACGGGAGGTCTGGCCAGCGTGGCCTGGCAGGGGAGCCCACATGTGTGAGAAGTGATAATGAGAGCAGAATCCCCAGCTGCCCAGAGCTTCGTTACCACCTTCCTGCTTCCTCTTGTCTTTGGCCAGTTTGTTCTTGTTTGAAAGTGTGAGATTCGCTAGATTTACACAATGACTGTTTAGACTCTGCAGACAGAAACTGGGAGAGTTTCTGAAAAGTGCCTTTTGCCTTTGTTGTTGTGTTTCTGGTTTCAGGTGTTACCTTTCTTAGGGATTCTCTTTGTAGATTAACTCCATATTCCTGAAGATAGTTTTGAATGATATTATTAAAATGTTCTTGTCAATAATCGAGTTCACTTTGTTCATGGGCTGCATTCACTGTTGAGATCCAATGCCAGGTGGCCTTTGTTTCTATTACACAGAAAATTTTTGATTGTTGGCTTTTGATTTTTGACATGGTCTCATGGCTGAGGATGATCTTGAACTTCTGATCCTTTTGTCTTCCCAAGTGTTGGGGTTGTGAGTCAGCGCTGGCATGCCTGACTTAGAGACTCTTTCTGCTGTGTGTGGCTCTTAGAGCTTGTGTGTGTGTGTGTGTGTGTGTGTGTGTGTGTGTGTGTGTGTGTATGTGTTTGTGGAGGAAAGAACAATTTGAGGAAGTTCTCCCTTTCCATCCTGGGGTCCTTTGATGGAGTTTCACTATGTCACTGTACTTACCTTCCTATGACTTTGGAGCTGGGTTTAACCTGATTTGTATTCCCTTTCATGATGTTGCTAACACATCCTCGGGATGTTCTCTTGTCGCATCATGGTGCAGCTGCTTGTTCTGTTCTTGCAGGAAAGGCACAATGCCAAGACGGTGGGGGAGATTAAGCAGTTTGTTTCCCAGCTGCCCCACATGCAGGCCGCCAGGGGATCTCTTGCCAACCACACCTCAATTGCGGAGTTAATCAAAGATGTCACCAGTGAGTACCCTTTGTTGTAGCTCTTCCTACCTGGAACTGGCTTGTGGATACATTGTCCAGCACTCTGGTCATCAGCACCTTGGTCCTTCCATGGGAAGACTAGCTGTGCTTTATGTATTTATTTTATTATTTTAGTGCCTGGGATCAAACTGGGGCTTGTTAATGTGAAGCAGTGCTTGACCAGTGAGCCATCCACAGCCAGTTCCATTTGAGCATCATGCTCAATGGAGAAGGAAGTGTATGACTTTCTTAGGTAGGGTCTCATGTAGCCCTGGTTGATCTTAAACTTGATGCATAGCCAGGTCTGACATGAACTCCTGATGACCCTCTTGCCTGCACCTCTCTGGGATGGGGTGAGAAGTTGGGACACTTTGTCCGACTAAGCATGTAACGTTAATAGGAACACTTGTCCAGGCTGATATATAGCTCAACGGTTACGAGCGTTTGCTGCCCTTGCTGTGGACCCCAGTGCAGGGTTCAGCAAGTACCACTGCAGGTAGCTCACAGCTACCTAGAACTCCACCCAGGAGACCCCACTGACCTCTGAGGGCACTGCACTCATGCACAGACACACTCGGGTACACATAAATCTTTTAAAAAGTTCCATTTGTGATTAACTCAGCTGAAGTATTAATCGTGAGGTCAGATAGCTGGAATATGGATAAGAAAAAGGCACTCATCCATGATGTTTTCCTATGTGAAGGTTATTTAATTAGGATGGTATGGTGTTCGGGGTTTTGCTGAGACTCTTGCTTTGGTCTTCTTAAGAACTGTGCAGAGCACCTGTAATCATGGTACTTGGAAAGCTAGGGCAGGTAGACCATAAAGTCAAGGACATCTTGAGCTACACCATGAGACTCTCAGACAAGAAAGAAAAGGGTCTGGGAATGTAGCTCAGTTAGTGTGCAATCTACAGTACAGGCCTGGTGGTATGTGCTGCAGTGCCAGCATGGGGGTGGGTACCGAAGGCAGGAAGCACCATTTTCAGTTTATAGTGAGTTCAGGACCAGCCTGGGCTACACTAAACCTTGCCTCAAAAACAAACTAAGCCAGTGACACATGCCTTTAATCCCAGCTGTCAGAAGGCAGAGACAGGCACATCTCTGAGTTCAAGGTCAGGCTGGTCTACAGAGTGGGTTCCAGGATAGCCGGGGCTACACAGAGAAACCCTGTCTCAAAAAGTAAAACAAACTTCCCAGAGAATTGTCACAGAGAACCTCATGAGATATTATTAAGGTATTAAGTCCTAATGCAAGCCCCTCTGACTCAGATGGAGAAGCTGAGGAACTTGTTCAGTACTGAATAGCATCTGTTCAGTATGAACTGTTAGGAAATATGCTTTGAATCTTAGTTCAGTGTTGGGAAATTAGTCCTTTATCTGCTGGTGACAGAAGTAGGAATCAGTTGGCAGGAGGCTGTGCTCTGGGGAAGTGAATGCTCACTGACACTGAGACCCCTGCCTGGCCATGACCTGTGCACCTGAAGCAAAGGACCTCGAAGGAGCAGTGTGCAGGTGTAATGTGCAGTGCTCTGAGGTCTCCTGGCTGTCCTCAGTCTCTACCTTTTTGGTTTTGTGTGCCTCATTTGCTAATCCTGCTTATGAATAGAAGTATAGCACTCAAACCAAATGACACTGTTGAATTTCTCAGTCAAAACTTTGCTGATTACATTTTAGCTTCTGAAGACTTCTTCGATAAGTTAACAGTGGAGCAGGAGTTCATGTCTGGGGTGGACACTGACAAGGTATGTGGGAGCCTGCTCTTCACCAGAGTGAAAGCCAGTCACCTGCGGTTAGAGCCAGATCAGTGGCCCTTTGTGGTGTTGTCTGTGTTGTTATTGTTTGAGACCAGAACTCACCTAGAGCCCTGGCTGGCCTAAAACTTGCTATGTAGATCAAGCTAGCCTTGAACTCAGAGATCCTCTTGCCTCTGCCGCCTCTTCAGTGCTCAGACTGAAGGTGAGTGAGCACCACTCTACCTGTCACTCAGCCGTTGTCTGGTTCCACTTGTGCCCTCTCTCTCTCTCTCTCCTTCTCTCCCTCTCTCTCGCTCTCTCCCTCTCTGTGTGTGTGTGTGTGTAATAAAAAAGGATATTTGCCTGTTGGGGTGGGGGTGTAGGTTATTGATAGGACAGTACCTGTCTAGAATGCCTAGAAATCTTGGGGTCAGACACAATATTCCTAAAGCAAACAACAACATTGTACACACACACACAGACACACAGACACACACACCAGCTGGGCGTGGTGACCCATACCTGTAATCCTAGCTCTTGAGATATGGAAGCATTTAAGGCCAGCTTTGGCTACATAGCAAGTTTGAGGCCAACCTAGGTTACAGGAGACCTTATCTCAAAACAACAACCAACGAAGGTTACTTAAAAAAAAAATTTGTTATGTAATTTTTAAAAATATTCATCACCATTAAAAATATTAGTTGTTCAATTTGCAATGGTTCCTATTTTTAAAAAGTATTCCTAGGGGCTGGAGAGATGGCTCAGCGGTTAAGAGCACTGGCTGCTCTTCCAGGGGTCCTGAGTTCAATTCCCAGCAACCACATGATGGCTCACAACCATCCATAGTGAGATCTGGCTCCCTCTTCTGGCCTGTAGGCGAACATCTAGACAGAATGCTGTATACATAAAAAATAAATAAATCTTTAAAAAAAAAAGTATTCCTATCATTTCATGCTAGGTAAATTGTTGGTATTTTTTTTTTGGTAGACCAAGCCACATAAACCCCAAGTATTCAGCAGCCACTAAACTGTTTGTCTATGAGGTAGATGTGTCCGAGCAGGCGATTTGATTGCCCAGTGTTGTCCTCACCACCTTACACTGTTGTGTGTGTGGTAACTGTCGGGTTGGGGCACAGAGATGAGGGAGACACCTTCAGCAGGGGTGAGGAAGTCAGGAAACAGCCTTTCTCTCTCCTGCTGCCTTTCTTTGCCTAGAGTAGTGGTTCTCACCCTTCCTAACGCTGCTGCCCTTTAATACAGCTCCTCATGTTGTTGTGACCCCAACCGTAACATTATTTCCTTTTTCTTTTTGTTTTGTTTACAGTGAAGGTTTATCATTAACACCAACAGTGTTAACTATATTTAACAATTCCCTCATAGGCAAAGGTTGACTCACTTCATCTGCCTCCCACTGACTCTAGTAGTTGCAGCTGTCAGTGGGTTTGTGGTTTTCTCACATTGCCATAACATTATTTCATTGCTACTTCATAACTGTAATTTTGCTATTGTTATAAATCGTGATGTATGATCTGGCATGCAGATGGCCTTAGGTGACCCCTGTGACCATGACCCCCAAAGGGGTCAGATTGAGAACTACAGATTGAGAACCACTGTCTTAGGGGAATATAAGAGATATCAAATTGTTTTAAGTCCTTGGGCTAGTTAGTCTGCTTATATTTCATTTCTAGGTCAACAATTACATCGAGGACTGTATTGCCCAGAAGCACCCGCTCATCAAGGTGTTGAGACTGGTGTGCCTCCAGTCTGTGTGCAACAGTGGGCTCAAGCAGAAGGTTCTGGACTTCTACAAAAGGGAAATTCTCCAGGTAGTAAACTAGAGAGGTTTTATATGCTGAGAAGGAGCGCGTCTTTTAATAATAGAACTCTCACAGCTGCTGTTTTAGTGTGGTGTGAACACGAACTTGTTTTGTTTTAGAACCTGTTGTTTGTTACTGTGTGTGCATGTCAAGGCATGCACAAGGGGGCGGGGCAGCTTCAGAATGTGTTCTCTTTCCACCTCCGTGGGGCTCAGCACACAGCGTGGCAGGTGCTTCACCCTCTGGACCTTCTCAGCAGCCCTGTCTTTAACTTCTATCACCACTATCTTTTTTATCTAAATTTTAAAATTATGTTTGTTTATTTATTTAATTATTTAGCATGTTTATGTGTGTTTGCAAATGTGTATACTCATGCTTATGTGTCATGATATGCGTGGAGAGGACAGAGGATAACTTTTGATAGTGAGCTCTTTCCTTCCACCATATGACCCAAGGATGGAACTCAGGACATCAGCCTTGACAGCAGGCATCTTTACCTGCTAAAGCATCTTGCTAACCTCTGTGGAAAATTTTATTGCGTTCTTTGATTGATTTGCATGTGTGTGTATGTCTGTGGGCCAATGTACAGGACAAATTTCTGATTGTTCCTAAACAGGCTTAGCTTGTTAGACTTTATAGTAATGGGGAAGCCCACTGCTATTAAAAGATGTTTTTTTTTTCCTATAGCCTGGCAGCATGCCACACACATGCACTTGGGAGCAGAAGCAGATGGAGCTCTATGAGCTCCAGGCCAGCCAGGGCTATATAGTAAGACCCTGTCTCAAAAAAACAATTTTCCCGTTTGAATGTCTCAGGCAGGTGGTTATTTGTTATTACCAGTCAGTGCTCAGTATATTGTTAGTTTTTGTGGATTTTGTTTTCCTCTTTCTTTAGTTACACAAGTGACAGAAATTCTCATGAGATTCCAGTATTGCAAGAGTGCATGGAACAGGCCAACTGTCCCCAGCCCTGCTCCAATTCCTTTCTCTCCCCAGAGGTTCCTTCCTCCTTTTATTTCTTCTTTGCACACAGGCCGTGTATGTACACAAGTTTCCAGTCGGTGTGTGCTCCAGGTTAGTTAGCATGGCTGGTACAGCAGTCTACGGGTAGCTGACATGATGTTTGTAAAGTGTCTCGGGGGGCATTCCACAGGGTCAGCGACTACTATTCTTTTTTAAAAAACAAATAAAATTCTATGTGCAAAATTTTACTATGAACTATTTTTGTTCTTCTCGGTGTGCAGATAAGCCTGTGAGAGCTAATATATACTGCATGAAAATATACTTTCTTTAATGCTTAGCTTGGGTCATAAACTCTGACTTTAAAGTAAAAATCTTAAATCATTCCTGAAACAAGGAGTAGGGCTAATATTGGTGGACAAGCATCTAAGAGTCCCAGTCACAGCACCCTCTGCCCTGTCCCCTGTACTCTCCACACTCAGTCCTGACCTTGCTAATGAGCCCTGGGGTACAAACCACATTGATTTGTTGGAGTGCTCCTCTTTGGAAATCTGCAGAAGCCTTTTCCTGACCTAACATCACTGCCAAATGCCTTCTCCTTCAGACCTACGGCTATGAGCACATACTGACCTTGAACAACCTGGAGAAGGCTGGCCTGCTAAAAGCTCAGACAGGGGGCAGAAACAATTACCCAACGATTCGGAAAACGTTGCGGCTCTGGATGGATGATGTCAATGAGCAAGTAAGATGTGTTCCTGTGCTTGATTCTTGTAGTTCATGGTGACAGTGTGCACACCGTATTCTGTACATCAGCTCTGTTTCCTGAGTGTCTCTTCACATTGATCTGTTTAGTGCGTGTGTGGGCAAGTGTATGCGTACAACTTGAAGGGGTTGGTTCTTTCCTTCTACCATGTCAGTTCTGGGACTTGAACTCAGGTTGCCAGGCTTGGCAGCAAGTGCCCATACTCTTTGAGGTCTGTATTCTTTTCTACTCATTTCCTCATGCTTCAGGAAAAGCAGTGCATATGTGTGCGGCATCCATCCTAGACTCAGCAGAGACAGAATGCTGTCAGATTGGATAGCTTGAGGTTAATAAAGATGTGAACAGTGTGGACCCTTCACCAACTGTTGTCGCTCACAGTTGCAGGCTACAGACCATCATAGCTGGGGAGTCCCCGCGGCAGGAGCTTGAGGGAGTCAGGCACAGCACGTTCAGTCGGGACAGAGAGGATGTGCACACCTGTGCTTGCCAGTGCTCCATGACTCTCTTCACACTCATTAGTCATGGAGCCCTTCCTGCGATGGTGACTAATCAGTCATGCTCAGAGGCCCATCCTACAGTTAGCGTCCATCACACCAGCTGAGGCCTGAAGGAAACCTGTCACAGGAACCAGAAAACTGTGTGGCTTATGGCTTCTGACCTCCATGTGTGTCACAGACCAGGGGGCAGGGCAAAACAAGCCAGGCCACAGGCTGCTGTCTGCTCTCCAATTGTGCCGTGGCACAACAGAAGTCATGGGAGTGTTGGCACAATACCTACAGGCTTCTGGGCACAGGGCCCAGGGAAGAGGTACAGGGGATGTTAGGAATAGTTCACAGAAACATCCTTATGTGTAAGCCAGTCAGCTGTGCACTGGGAAGGGAAGCAGTTCCTGCCACAGATAACGTTCCTCACAGAGGCCACCCTGGTGGCCAGGTTTTAGTTCTTCCAGAGGGTGTCTGCACATTTTGCAGCACTCTACACATATTCTGTGCTAGTGTCTGCAGAGATCCTCTTGGTTTTATAGTCATCACTCATTGCTATGTGCCAAGCTTGTATTGTCCACATAGTGCGCTAGTTCACCACTGTCTGACCTTCTTCCCCTTGAACACCTACTGCCTAACAAGGGCTAGATCTAAGAGCTTTTCTGGTGCCCCATTCCATTCTGGCTCTTTTTAATACTACTTAGGGTTTGTTTGTTTGTTTGTTTGTTTATTGATCCTGGAAACTAAACCCAGGTCTCACACATGCTAAACCTGCTTCCTAGCATTGAATTATACACCATTTCTGTGTGTGCACGTGTGCATTGTGTATGTGTGACTGACTCAGTGTAGTCCAGGCCAGCCTCTAACTCCCTACTAGCAAGTGACTTTGAACACTTTGATCCTCCAGTCTCAGTCTCTCCAGTGCATACCTGTAATCCCAGCACTCCAGAGTTGAGGCAAGAGGATCCTAACTTTGAGACTGACATGGCCTGTATAGTGAGATCCTGTCTTAAACAACAAATGATTAAAGCGAAGCCAGGCTGTAGATAAGAACATTTGCTGCTCTTCCAGAGGACCCAGGTATGGTTCCCAGTACCAGCATCATGTGGTCTACAAGTCCCGTGACTCCAGTACCTTCTGGATTCTGCAGGGGTCTGTACACTTCCATCTACAACTCACAAACAGATACCTGCTGTACACATAAGTCAAAACAAACTTTAAAAAAAGAAAAACGTAAACCGGGCAGTGGTGGTGCTCGCCTTTAATCCTAGCACTTGGGAGGCAGAGGCAAGCAGATCTCTGTGAGTTCTAGGTCAGCCTGCTCTAGAGCGAGTTCCAGGACAGGCTCCAAAGCTACAAAAAACCAATCAATCAATCAATAAATAAGAACGTAAAGCCCGGGTGCTAAACACAGAGCCCCTGCAAGGTGGATTGGAGCAAGACACAGGCAAGGGGTATTTTAAGTTTCTGTTTCCTAATCAAATAACTTCAGTTACCAAAAAACTGCGGGTGGCTCCCAGTCTCCATACTTTTTTCCTTAACTGTTGACAGAACCCCACAGACATTTCCTACGTGTACAGTGGTTATGCACCACTCAGTGTGCGGCTCGCTCAGCTCCTTTCCCGCCCAGGTTGGCGGAGTATCGAGGAGGTTCTCCGCATTCTCCCAGGGCCACACTTTGAAGAACGGCAGCCATTGCCCACCGGGCTGCAGAAGAAACGTGAGTTTATCTCCCATCCACAGTCAGTGTACTGTTGATGGGGCTTGTGTTGTGCCATTGCTTTGTGAAAACATTTGTAAAGTCAGTTGCTAATACACATTGGCAGCCCAGAGCTGTGCTGTGCTCTTGGGAATAGCATATTTCAGTCTGCACTGAGACCCCCAGGACTCGGGGTGTAAAATCAAAGTCAGCATTCTAGAGCCTCAAATGAACCGACTATACCAAGATGCACTTGACCTTTTTATACTTCTCTGTTTTTAAATATATTTATGATTTGTGTGTGTGTGTGTGTGTGTATGTGTGTGTGTGTGTGTGTGCGCGCGCGCGCCTGGAGCCGCCTATGAGCTGCCTGATGTGGGTGCTGGGAAATTAAATGTCCTCAGCAGGAACAATACACAGTCTTAACTGCTGAGCCATCATCTCTCCAACCCTTTTATATACTTTTAAATGAAAAAAAAATATTTCAAGAAACAGCAGTAATAGATAATTTTGAATTCTGAAATGTTTACATTTTAGGCCAACCCGGAGAAAACAGAGTCACGCTGATATTTTTCCTCGGGGGTGTCACGTTTGCTGAAATCGCCGCCCTGCGCTTTCTCTCCCAGTTGGAAGATGGAGGCACTGAGTATGTAATTGCGACCACTAAACTGATGAATGGAAGCAGCTGGATAGAGGCTCTCATGGAAGAGCCACGATAAGTCCGGAAGACATGCTGTGTCCAGGATAGTGCTTTTGTGTTGAGGACTAAGCCAGCATTGTCCAAGTACTTGCTCTTTCCTGTGGATTTGTCACCAGTCTCTTACCAGTTTGATTCCTAAGGCAAGTTTTGTTTCCTTCTGAAAAAAAATCAGCTTTGAAGAGTTTCTTGATGTAATGAAGTTTCTGCCCTCTCTGATTTAGCTGCATCTGTGCAGGTTCTCTGCCTACGAAGGACTGCTGAAGAGCAAGCCGCTTCTGCCAATTACCCATACAAAGGCTCTTTTGACTGCACGTTAACTCCAGGACATGCCAGTGGAGATGCCGCTAATGGGGCTTCAGTTTTCTTCCATGTCCGTTGTGGCCGCAGCATCCAGCTGACCCTACTGTGAGCAGTCGCAGCTCTTAAGTTTCTTCCTGCTGCTCTGTGACCATGGTAACTGCCATATGCACCTCTTTAGCACACCGGCTGTACTCAAGTTCACACATCATTTTTGCTCGAAAATACTCAGCTGATTGGTCCCTGAGCTGGTGACTGCAGCCACTGTGGTGAGTCTCAGTCCAGCAGTGACAGGTGCCACAACTGAGAGCAGGCATGTTGGTGAAGCTGGGAGTTCATCTCAGCATCCGGAGAAGTTAAGGGTGCCAAGCAAGGGACCCAGTGATGGCTTTTCTGCCATCATCCAAGTCTTCAGAAAACTTAGCCTGTCTAAACATTGCTCAGCTCGCATCCCAGGGTGTGGTTGCTCTGGTTAACTACTAACCACAAATTTTCTTCTTATTTTCTTCATGTAGAATTAGGAACAGTTCACTGCACATTGTAAGTGAAAGAAATTGTGTATTAAAAAATACAAGAATGAAAGGTGGCAAAGATAATGTTTGTTTCTCATGGAATGAATTTAGCCTTGATATTCAGTATTGGAGGGTGGGGGTGAAGTGGGGGCAATTCCCAAATGGGAAACCTTCTTGGCTCAGAACACTCTTTTTCAGCTCTTGTTCTTCCAGGGAGTTGGTTTTACTTTCGAGCCTTGACACTGGCTAGTCTCAGTGCCAGGGAGTGCAACCTACCTTGTCTTCAGTGTTTTCCACTCCTGGGATTCTGTTCAAGTTTGGTCAGGTCTCCTTGGCTGGGGTGTTTATGCAGTGAACAGATGCCCGGTTGTAATCTCATGTGTCTGCATTTGTTTCTGAGTCTGTATTTGTTTGCTCAGAGAATAGCAAGGTCAGCTCCAAAAATGTACTCAGCAGAATACTTTTTTAAAACCACACACTTACTTCATCTGTGAACAAATAGAAATGGTGATAATTATATTATGCCCTTTGATGCACACAAAGCTGTCTTTGTTTCTTAAGAGTGTGTTCTAACAGCTGGGAAGGCAGAGGCAGGTGGATCTCTGAGTTCAAGGCCAGCCTGGTCTACAAAGCGAGTTCCAGGGGACAGGCTTCAAAGCTACAGAGAAACTCTGTCTCAAAACACACACACACACACACACACACACACACACACACACACACAAAAGCTCTGAGAAAGGCTGTGGGAATGGAACACTTATTCTTAGAGAGGTTTATATGCCATGTCTGCACTTTTGTTGAGTTGGTTAGCTGGACCATTCTGCCACACCAGCCATCCTGATTAAAGACATCTACGTAGACCCTGTTAATTTACACATCTTCTGTTGCCTTAAATCCAGAAACTAAGTACTTTAACTGGATTGATTGTAGAGCAAGAGAGAAATGGTCTAGGGAGGGACGATTGGAATGGGAGGTTTCTTGAGAACTAGGAAGGTCTCCATATGAACCCTATTCCACTCCTGCTCTACTTGTGCTAGAATCGGGTTGTGATTGATCACTGCGTGCCGGTCTGCCTTGTTCTCAGTTGTACACAAAGGCTAGCTAGAAGCTGGACACAGTGGCACACCTTTACTGTGAGATCAGCAGACTGAGGCAGGAAGATTGGGAGTTCTAGGTCATCTGGGTTATATAGGTCATCTGTGATATATATTGAGACCCTGTCTCAAAAAAATAAATTGTGTGTGGGGGGACTCATTTAGCGTGTGGTAGAAGTGCTACTGAGCACATCCATGGGCCTGGCTTCCATTCTCAGAACAACATGGAGAAAAAGAAAAAGGCCCCAGTAGCTTGACCCTAGGAGGAAATGTTTGTGTTCTGAGGAGTTAAATTCAAGCAAATATACTTCTATTGTTGAGAGAAGGTCTCCCTCTATAGCCCAGGCTGGCCTTGAATTCAGTCCTTCTGTCTCAGACTACCAAGTGCTAGGATTTACCTACCCAAAACATTTTAAACAGCAAAATGAACTAAGCATCCGAAGTAAAGGGGCTGTGATAAAAGATGGCATGGCACGGAATGCAGCATACATCCCTGTCTCTAGGGATGTTGCCTCTAGGTTGTCAGTGGTACTCTAGGAGCTGATGCATTATTTATGACAGAGGATGCCTTCTCAGGCCATAAAAGGAAAAGACAGTATGTAAAATTTCTCATTATTTATAAGTGGGTTAATGTGAATTTTATTTCATGTTATAGTTCTTTATGTATCTTATGTAGAGTGTGTGTGAGTGTATGTGTGTGTTTATACACCATAGCAATCAGAGGACAGCTTTCAAGGAGTTGGTTCTCTCCCCATGTGAGTCCTGAGGATCGAGTTCAGGTTGTCAGGCCTGGTGCAAGCTCCTTTACCTGCTGAGCCAATCTTGTCAGCCCCCATGTAGTATTTCTTTGCTTAAGTTACTCTATTACTATAAAAAACCCCAGTTTGGCAGGTTTGTAGCTGGTACAAAGCATAAACTACATAACTGCCTTGAGGGATCCATTTGAAGACCGGGTAGGGAGAGTCTGAACTTTCTGTCTGCCACTCTGGTACAGGTGATGGCATTCATCTTAGCCATCCTTTCCATCTTGTGACGAGGCAAGGCATGGAGCCCTTCAGATGTCCAGCCCTCTGGGGGAGCAATTACTACGTACTGGCTTCCTGAGCTGCGTGTTGATGTTCTGCCCCTGTTTTCGAGCAGGCTTCACCAAGGCAATGATTTGATAATAAGAGATCCTGATTAAATTAAGGGGCCATTTGCTTCTGGATGATGATGTTATAAAAGGTTGACGTCCACACTGCCTGCTCTTCCAGAGGTCAAAAAATAGTCTTCATAATCTAGTATAAGCAGAAGAATAAGCTGTATATTTGTTCTTGCTTGTCCTTCGTAGTTACTTTGGGGAAAAGGAAAGTGTCCTTTGCTTTCCCAGCTGGCTCCTTTTGTTGCCTCACTTCTGTAGATGAACTTGGAAGTGGCCTGGGTAATGAGTTTGCAAACTGCTAAACTCTGTAAATTAGGATCATGCACCCTGGGGCTATCATCTGTGATTTTCACATACACATGTGCGTGTTCACACTTGCCTTTCTTAAGACAGCGGTTTTTCCATTAGGAAGACAGTCGTGGTGAACGCGCCGGCCTCTTGACAGGACTGCTTTCAGTTTTACACTGGAGGTACAGCCCAACTGGGGTGTTTAGACAAGCAAGACAAGAAGGGGCTTGAAATACCCCCTGGGGTACCAGTTGTTCAGCCCATTTAAGTCAGGAACCTTGAAAATCGCTGATGCCTCATCCTGTAGACTGGAGGTGACACAGGCAGAGGGCGGGCACGGCTGCCAGTGCCCCGCCTGGCCTAGGATTGCCTGTGCGCAGCTCCCTGGGAGCTCAGAAACCACACAGAGGTTGTAATTGGTCGCTAGACCACACCTAGTTGTTGAGTGCTTCAGCTGCCTGAAGACCTCAGTTCTGCCAAGATCGCTGCAGTGTGCACAAGTCTCTCTTCAGCAGACCAGAGAGAAGCTGTGGAAGCTGTGGCGGGGAGGAATCGTGGAAACTTTGCCAAGTGAGTAAATTGGGAAGAGTGGGAAGCTAGACACCAGCCTTGAGGGGATCTGCCAGGCAAGGCAGCAATGAAGATGAGCTAGTTTGTGACTCTTAGCGTCTGAGGTGAAATCTGCACGGATGGGGTGTGTAAAACATATTAGGAATGATGGGAGCCCAAGATCAAATTGGTACCTATTACTTGGCGCCCTTCGGTTTTAATCCTGACTGGCCACAAGGCAAGCATGCTGGGGCACACAAACACACACATCCTTAAAGTATATTGTCGACAATCCTGGGGTCAGGAAGATGACAGAGGAAATGAGCAATGGCATGCTGCTTCTGCACTCCCAGGCGGCCCACAGACAGAGCTGCAGCTTGAGTGACGGGAAAATAAAGCTATCCTCCACCAGCACATTAGCGGCACCAGCTGCATTAAAAATGCAAGAGGTGGTGGCAAGAGAGGACTGCGTTGGGGTCTAATGCAAAGCTAGGACTGGGAAAGACCAGGCCCTTTCCCCTTTTGGAGCTCAGATGCCAGTGAGAGAGAGTGTGGGCAACTACTGCTTTAGAAGGCACGTTTTCCCGCTGCAGAACAGCACTTTAGGCTTCTTTGGCCTTGGAAGAGTGCTGTCCCGCCACACGCACCCTACGCGGGCTCAGGCTCCAGGTCTCTGCAGGGCGATGCCGGCCTCGTCCACCGTCCACGTGTTGCAGCTGCTGCGGGAACTGCTCGCTTTCGTGCTCCTCAGCTATACGGTGCTCATCGGGGCGCTCCTGCTGGCCGGCTGGACCACCTACTTCCTGGTGCTGAAGTGACAGCGCCCGGCCGGTTCGCCCCGCCCCGCCCCGCCCCGCCCCGCCCCGCCCCGCCCCGCCCGGTGGAGCGCGTTCCCCTGTCCAGAAGCGGCCCCGCCGCGGCCCCGCCCCGCCCCCAGCCCACCAACCGGCGCGCGACCACGCTCCACACCCCCCGAGCCCCGGGGACCTGCCGCGTCCCGCGCCGAAGTGCGAGCGGTTGAACGCCAGGTGCGACCGTTACAGCCGTTTCCTAGCGCTCCTGTCCCGCCCTTTCCGCCTGTCCAATCGCAACTGCGTCCTCTAGTGAGGGCGTGGCCATGAAGCCCAGGGTTCCCTGGAGCCGGCCGCGCTCGCCGGGCTGCTCGCTATGCTGCGTCACTTCCGGCGTGTGCATCCGCTGTCCGTCCGCCGCGGGATGGCGGCTCTGAGGAGTTGGATGTCCCGGAGCGTGGCCTCCCTGTTCAGGTACGGCAGTGGCAGCAGACGGCTGGAAGCGGCGGAGAGGAGCCGGGTCCGCGGCGCCGGCCTGCGCGTTGGCCGCGGTCCGCCGCGTCCCGCCTCCCTCCGAAGTTTGCGGAGGGTGCCGCCTCCGCCTCCATCACGAGTTCCCGAAAGCGGGTCCTCCAAGCCCGTTGACCCTCCAGTCAGCTCAGAGTCCCCGAGGACACCGAGGGACAGACGGGCCACGGCGTTGGCTCAGGCCTGGGCTGGCAGCGCGCGGTTAGCGCACGACCCAGGAAACACGGGCGCCCGACGCCAGCGGCCCTCTCCGGCTGCTGCCTCCAGGACCTTGCTCGCAGGGACCATTCGAGACCCCTGGAACCCAGGCCCAGGGTTCAGGGCTAAGTCCTGTGAGCACGAGAGTTTTATCTTGGCGTCAAGTTGCTAAGCAGCTCGGAGGCAACTTTTAAACTTCTCCACCTAGTGGAAAGCGCCTGTTGCTCTTGCTGGCCTGGAACTCACGTCACTTGCCTCTGACTCCCGAGTGCTGAGACTAAGGCTTGCCACCACCTCTGTCCGTTTCTGGGACTTAATAGGCCACCCTGTGGTTTATTTTCTTGGAAGACCGCTGCTACCTCCTCATTTAGCCGCTGCCTGGACCGACTCGAGCCTTTTACACATTGATTTGTGCTTTTTAAAATTTGACTTATATTTCCAGGTATGGACAGCGTGTTCCTGTCGTGGCTAACTCAAAGAAACGCTGTTTCTCAGAATTGATAAGGCCATGGCACAAAACTATGTTGACTGGATTCGGCGTGACCCTATGTGCAGTCCCTATCGCTCAGGTAAGGGGCGGTCATGTGATTTTCCCGGTCTTAGTGAAGCTGCTTTAGTTTCCCAAGTGCCACCTCCCATGATGCTATGCGTTGTACTGTACCAGCATCTTCTCAGAGTTGAGCAGATTTCCCGTTTTCATTGTCTCACGTTGTAGAAACAGTAGTTTCCGCTTTTTGTCCCTGCTCCACCACCCCTGAATCGAGGAACCAGTGAAATTGAGCATCGTTTGAACTGGGAAGTAGACATTTATCCTTGTAGCAAACATAGAAGTAGAAGATTAACTTTGCAAATGAGCTTCTCAACCTTTGGGGGTCCGGACGTTAAAGATACAGTGTAAAAGAATTGAAGGCTGGAACAGGGAAGGAGTGACCATGGTTTTCTGAGAATGGGTGACTGTCCTGGGAATTCACAGGGCACTTCTCTAGGTTTTTATGGTTTAGTTTTCACTGAGTTAATCCTCCACTGCCTTGGCACTGGAGAGTGCATCTTTTACTCTCCTTGGAACTAGGAGGAAGTTAGTTAGAGGCACCCACCAGTTCAGACTAACTTGCTTGTGTAGGCGTCCTGTCTTCAAAGATGATATTAGGAAGGGGAGGGGCGAGCTAGTAGTGGAACTGTTTAATAGGTGAGGCCAGAGGGTTACCCAGGAATCAAGTTCCAGTCACCTAGTCAGTACTGGCATAAACACTACTTCAAGTTGCTGCTTGTTTTTGTTTGTTTTTCGAGACAGGGTTTCTCTGTGTAGCTTTGCAGCATGTCCTGGAACTCTCTCTGTAGACCAGGCTGGCTTTGAACTCGGAAATCCGCCTGCCTCTGCTTCCCAAGTGCTGGGATTAAAGGCGTGTGCCACCACCACCCAGTTCCAAGTTGCATAAAGGATAGAATGAGATAAAAGAAAGATAGTCTGTTGGCAGAAGCCTGTCATTCAGCAAAACTTTACAGAACAACTTGTTTGTGCCATACACTGGGAAGGTAAGAGTATGTGAAAATACAGATTCTTGCTATCATAAAACATACATTCTGGGTAGAAAATAAGCAAGCATAAGTTAAGTGAGGTGGTATATTCCTGTAATCCCAACACTGGGGAGGCTAGGGCAGGAAAATCAAAATCATAAGGTTAGCTTGTGTTAGTTACATCTTGAGATGTCTCAAAAAAGCACACCAAAAAGGAGAAGAAAAAAAAAAGCCCAGCAGTGGTGGCAAATGCCTTTAATCCCAGAGGCAGAGGCAGGCGAATCTGAGTTTGAGACCAACCTGGTCCAGGGCAGCCAGGGCTACACAGAGAAATCTGTCTTGAAAAACAAAACAAACAAACAAAATACAGAAAGAAAGAGAGATTAGCTGATGATGTACTCTGAAGGAAATAGGGTGCAGTGGTTCGGGACAGCTTCATGTCAGGGTGCTTCGAGAAAGCTACCTAAGGCAGAAGCCTGCAGCAGAGGGATTAGGGGCAAAAGCCTGGAAGCTGAATTTTGTGTGGTGTGTAACAAAACAAGGTGAATGGAATGGAATGAGGAAAAGGTGAGGCCTCAGAGGTGACCAGGGATCAGATACTGTGATTTGAATTGTGTGGGTCATTGTGAGGCTCTGGATTTTATTCTAAATAGATCACAAAGGATTTGTTCTTGGAATATTATGATCCTGTATAGGTTTTAAGGTTATTGTTTATCTGGAGAGAGTAAAGGTCTAGTTGAGATGGCGGTACCGGCTGGCAGGCAGCAAATGGAGAAGAACAGAGAAGTGGGTCTCATAGGAAGAACGAGTGTGTTGGCGAGAGTCCTTAGAGCAGCCAAGTGCCTCCTTAACAGCTGAGTCCCTAGCATTTTTTTTTCTTTCTGAGAATTGTGGGGTTTGTCCTCTTTTCTGTTGATGCACTGTGTTCTGAGTCCCACGTACTAGCCAGTCCTGGGCCACCAGACTGGAGCTGCTGTGATCTGCTCTCAGGAGCCCCATTAGTGCTACACACAGCTACAGTGTCTACTTCTGCCTGCACTCCGTGCCTTAACCAGTTTCATTTCTCTCATGCCTACCAGGCTTTCATTTCCTTCCTTCCAAGGACCTTAGCTTCTTCAAGTTCAAGTCACATCCCTTTAAAGCCTTTCTCAGTTCCTGGTCAGCTCTCCTCCTCTTCTGACAGCTGCTAGATAAATGTATGTTGTGATGTTTGGTGATCGTGTCTGGCACCGTGTTGGGTCAGCAGAACATAAGAGAAAGAGTACAGCCTTCGGAGAGAGTTTGCATTGAGATTTAACTAGCTATTTGATTTCTAGGGAAAGTTTCCTGGCTGTTGTGTGTGTGGATTTCATCGTCTGTAAAAGGAGAAATGAGTGAGAACACATTGTAAAGTTAGCATCATTACACTCAGGACTTCAAGATGCTGTGTCAGCGTTTCCCTCCTTGTGAGCAGAGCTGTTGATCGGAGTGCTCTTCATATGTGATAAATAGACAGACAGATAGATAAATAGAATGAATTTTTTTTCCAAGACACTGTTTCTCTGTGTAGCTTTGGCTGTCCTAGAACTTGCTCTGTAGACCAGGCTGGCCTCAAATTCACAGAGATCCACCTGTTTCTGCTTCCTGAGTGCTGGGATTAAAGACGTGCACCACCACTGCCCAACTAGGATGATTTTTTTAATTTATTCACATATTAAAAACCATTTCTTACTTATGCTGCTTTTAACAGTTACTCCAGAGTTTTACAACTCTCTTCAGCAAGACTAAGACAGTAAGTAGAGCGGTTGGTTTGGATACAGCGAGGTCTCTGTTGAGAAGGAAAGGAAGTTATTGAGATGTTGAATGGCAGTGGTTTTGAGCTGGAGTGACCAGATCCCATAATTCCGATGGAGGGTTCTAGTGATTTTTGTTTTTGGTTTTTCGAGACAGGGTTTCTCTGTAGCTTTGGAGCCTGTCCTGGAACTCACTCTGTAGACCAGGCTGACCTTGAACTCACAGAGATCCACCTGCCTCTGCTTCCCCAATGCTGGGATTAAAGGCGTGCACAACCTCTGCCCGGCCGGGATTTCATGCAATAGCTGAGGTTATAGTGACTAGATCTTCCCCCGCCCCAGCAGTCTCCCCACGTCCACCCACTCACTGTGAGTTCAGTCACATCAGCTCTTGGAAGTCTTTGCCGGTAACATCCCAACACAGGACTGGTAGTTTCCCGTGACTGCCACAGTTCCCTTGACACTCAGTTTTCTAGGAGAATGAATGTCGAGAGATTATATTCCTATGCTATCTTAAGTCACCACATAGAAAGCCTAAAAAGTTACCCCAAAGAAGTGTGCTGCTGTGGGTTCATTCACACGAAGCACAGGGCTGGGCGCTCTCCTGAGACCATGCAGTTCTTGTCTTAAGCTTTATTCAGGTTGGAAATTGAGTGACTGTTTGTCTTTCAGAAATCGGAGCCTCAATCTCTTAGTAACGACGCCTTAATGAGGAGGGCTGTGTCTTTGGTGACAGATAGCACCTCCACCTTTCTGTCCCAAACCACATATGCTCTGATCGAAGCAATCACCGAGTATACAAAGGTACGTCTGTTTTGTGCAGGTTTTTTTTGTTGTTGTTGTTGGTTTTTAGTGTGAAGAGATGGAACCCAGAGGTCTATGGGTCAGGCAGGTGCTCTACTACAGTGCTACAATCCCCACTCCCCTCCTAAACTCTGATTTGCAGTTTCCAAACTGTGACTCACCACCATGTCCTCTCTGATAGCTGTGTTTGTATTTTATTGGGACTTAGCCAGGCTTATGTATGTATTGCGAGAGTGTAGTAACTTTAGCAGAGGTCATTAGGTTCTTTTTTTTTTTTTAAATAGATTTTAAAAAAAAAATTCCAATCCAAATTCCCACTCCCTCCTCTCCTCCCATTCCCTCCACACACCCTCCCACCCCATACCTTGGTCCTTGGTCATTAGGCTCTTGAGCCTCAAATATTTACAGTCTAGCCCTTTTTTAAAAAGTTTCTGAGTTCTGTTTTTTTGTAGCTAGCAGATCATTTATAAAATGTTTGCCTTAGTTTTATTCTGGCAGCATGGCGGTAGACACACAGAATCCCAGCACTTGGGCGGCAGAGGCAGGAGGATGAGAAAGTCATCTGGCTCAGCAGAGTTTGTGATGACATTTAACCACCCCAAGAGCAGCCAGCATGTAGTGGTTTCTGGCTCCAGTCCTAGCCACTCTGGAGGAGGAGTGTTTGTGGCCATCAGCATAGCAAGCAAGACACTATCTTAAAGTCATTTATGCATTTCTTTTTCTCTGCATCTCTGTGTAGATGGCTAACAAAATTTTTATTTAGGGTTTATTTTGTGTGTGTGTGTGTGTGTGTGTGTGTGTGTGTGTGTGTGTGTGTGATAGGGTTCACAGTGTAGCTCTGGAACTCACTATGTAGCTCATGCTGGCCTCAAACTCAGGATCTATTACAAAATTTTTAAAAAGCAGGCTGTGGGTGACCCTGCTCAGGAGGCAGAGGCAGGAAGATCTCTGAATCCTAGACCAGCTGAGTTGACATAGTGAAAACTTATCTCAAATTTAAAAAATTTTAACTTATATACTGGATGATGCCTCTATTTAGACTTGTATAATCCAGTGAGGCACAAGGATGAGGAGCCAGTTTACTGTAGTAGGGTTTACTGGTGTGTATGTGTGGGAGTGCATACAGGTGCCCAGAGAGACTGGGGGTGGAGCCTCTAGAGCTGGAATCATACCCAGCCTGCGCTCTCCACACTGAACTCTGCAAGAGTTTGTGACACTATCATCTGCCCACTCCTCCCTCACATTTGAATGTCTTGGAGCAGAAAACCCTGCTGTCCACTCAAGGCAGTTCTGATAACTATGATCCCTGACACTCGAGGGCTGACCTTGGCCGTTAGCCTGCCCGAGGAGGAAAGAACCCCACAGCACAGTGGACTAACAATCTTTTTCTCTTGTATTATTATTATTATTATTTTATTATTTTTATTATTAAAGTGCATTGGTGTTTGACCTGTTATGTGTGTCTGTATGAAGGTGTCAGATCCCCAGAACTATATTTACAGTTGAAAACTGCCATGTGGGTACTGGGATTGAATCAGGGTTCTCTGGAAGAGCAGCCAGTGCTCTTAGCTGCTGAACCATCTCTCCAGCCCCAATTCTTCTACGTCTATTTAAGACAGTCTCACTAGATAGCTCAGGGTTGTCTTGAACTTGGCATTCTCCTGAGTGTTGAGATGGTATGTATGCACTACCACCCCAGGGGTTTTCTTTTTGTGGAGGAGGGGGTTTCAAGACAGGGTTTCTCTGTGTAGCTTTGGGGCCTCTCCTGAAACTCAATTTGTAGACCAGACTGACCTCGAACTCACAGAGATTCACCTGCCTCTGCCTCCTGCTGGAATTAAAGGCGGGTGTCACCACCATCTGGCAGGACCTTGTTTTCTAAGGTGTGACTGTCACTAATCCTTCCCTTGTACCTCACTTACTTTACACACTCATTATTTTCTGTGTTTGTAGGCTGTTTATACGTTAGTTTCTCTGTATCGACAATATACAAATCTACTTGGGAAAATGAATTCACAGGAGGAAGATGAAGTGTGGCAGGTGATTATAGGAGCCAGAGTTGAGGTGAGCAGACTTGTCAGCATTTTCATATAATGGTCCTCATTATAGTGTCTAAATGGTTATTTTGAGAGTAACTGTGTTAACCCTTCATGGTCTCTGGAGCTCTTTTCTGATCTTACAGATGACTTCAAAACAGCAAGAATATTTGAAGCTGGAAACCACGTGGATGACTGCAGTTGGCCTGTCAGAGATGGCTGCGGAGGCCGCCTATCAAACTGGTAGGTAAAGGGCTGGGTTTTTGTTGTTTCTTACTTTTAATGTAGTTAAAAGTGAGGACTTTAGACTGTCTGATTGACAATAGAAATATCTCTTAGAGCAGTGGTTCTCAACCTAGTCCTGTGACCCTTTAATCCAGGGCCTCATGTTATGATGGCCCAAAACATAAATTTTTGTTGCTACTTCATAAATTTAATGTTACTACTGTTATGAATCATAATGTAAACATTTGATATATAGGATATCTGATATGTGACCCCTCAAGGAGTTGAGAACCATTGGTTTAGAGGTTTCCCCATTTCTGTGTTGTATGTATATATGGTCTCATAGCCTTGGCTAGCCTCAGACTTACTATATGTAGAGCAGGCTGTTCTCGGCCTCTCCAAGGGGCAGGCCAAGCTGCCACATGAAGTTTTGACGTTTTGTCTGTGTTCACAGAAGTCAGGCTGCGAGTCTAGAAAAATAACCAGTGGAGCTGCTATCAGAATGTTGCTAATAGCTTTAAGGGTTTCATCCTTTTCCGTGTGATCATAAGCCTGTGTGCCCCTTTTAAATAAGACCAGAGAGATGAACCAGTAGAGCATTTCTCTGCTCGGGTGGGTCAGTGTGGCACTTCGTAGGCATCATCAGTAGGCACTTTTGGGTTGTGGTGCTCCTTTAGCATGGAGCTTGTTCTGCCACTCAACGGTTGCAGTTAGGAAGTGGCTAACCTGAAATTAAGCTTTGCTTCTTTTCTCTTCAAATACAAATGTTAGAGCTGGATATGGTGGCTCGTGCCTATAATCCTAGTACTTGGAGGCTGATGCAGGAGGATGTCTGTGAATATGAGACTAGCCTGGGCTACAGAGCCTTTTCTCAGAGAGAGAAAGAGAGAGAGAGAGAGAGAGAGAGAGAGAGAGAGAGAGAGAGAGAGAGAGAAATCCAGGTTACCACACTGGAAATGGGGAACCTAGGGTCCAGAGCTCTGCCCTCTTCTTGGTGCACTACACAGAAAATGTGTTTTTCCTTTCTGCATCAAGTGTGATTTGGCTGTTGGTGTCTCTCCAGTGGACCTAAGAGAAATGATTAAATAAATGTTCAGCATCTAATGTGATCTAGTCCCAAACCAGATGTGTGCTTTTTTTTCTCATATCAGGATTTCAGATTGAGGTTCTAAAAATTATTTTTTTTAAAGTAGTGGATGGTTTTATTTTAATGGGAATGTTGAGATGGTCTCACTCTGAGGCCAAGCCAGTCAGTCTTAAGCTTGTAGTGATCCTTCTGCCTCAGCCTCCCAAACGCTAGAACTGTGGGCGTGAGCCATCTTTTCCAGCAGGTTTGTTTTGGAAAGTCGGTGCTATATAATTGTATTTTATACTATACTAAACTTCAAAAATGAACGTAGGAAAGCAGCGTTATAGAAGCCAGTGGCTCGCCAGATGTGATGGGCAGCTTCCAAGAATGCCCCGACCCATGGGTTAGTCATTGGAGACCCTAAGTGGGGGAGTGAGAATTGAAAGGGACAAGAGACACAGAGGATGAAGACAAGACAGGATTCTGATCAAGTCTCATTAGGAGAATAAACAGGGTAGATGTAGGGCAATGGGAAAGAGGGAGTGGGTTCTAATGTCAATGGGTAACTAGGCAGCCATCATGAAATATGTTCCAGAGAAGATTACAGCGAAAGTCACTAATTACAAGGAAACATGTTTTAGCAATTAGTCAGAAAGAGGGACTGCTAGTAATATCAAAAGGTTAATAAATCAGAATAATTGGTTCTTAGGCTGGAAACTTAAAAGATAGCAAAAAGTTTCTCACATGAGGAAGTTCTGAGAAGGGCATCATGAGCCTCCCAGGGACCCTCCTCCTCTGCCTGTGGGAGCACTACTGAACAACACGTGTTCAGAAACGGTAAACTGTGGGCCAGGACTCTTCTCAGAGAAAAGCCTGTAAGGTACTAGGAAGAGGAGCTAGAACCAGACAGTAGTAGTTGATTTACCCTGCAAAAGTAGATGCAAGATAACTGACAGCAGACTAAAGTTTTACATTTGATTAAACAGACCTCCACCTGCCTCTACTTGTGGAAACACTACTCAGGAATCAAGTCTGAAAGAAGAAACTTACTTTTCTAAAACTTGGGAAACTTTGACTATAAAAAGTAGGGGGGGGGCTGGAGAGGTGGCTCAGCCGTTAAGAGCACTGACTGCTCTTCCACAGGTCCTAAGTTCAATTCCCAGCAAACACATGGTGGCTCACAACCATCTGTAATGAGGTCTGGTGCCCTCTTCTGGCCTTCAGCAAACACGCAGAAAGAATATTGTATACATAATAAATAAATATTTTTTAAAAAGTAGTGGGGAAATAAAAGCACACAAAGCTTTTCTGAGAAGTCATGGGTACCAGTTCACACACTACAAAATAATGGGGAGGAGGGGACAAAGAAAACATGGTACATTGAGTTGAGGCAGAAAATGACAAAGTCTATTAGAAAGTACAGACTGGCCTGGTGGTGGCAGCACGCGCCTTTAATTCCAACACTCGGGAGGCAGAGGCAGCTGAACCTTTGAGTTCAAAGCCAGCCTGGTTTACAGAGCGAGTTCCAGGACAGCCAGGGCGATAACAAGGATACCTTAACAGGCTGTGTCAGAAAAATAATTCTAGGCCAGTGATATGGCTCAACAGGTTAAGGCACTTGCCACCAAGCCTAATGACCTGAGTTCAATTTCTGGACCCCACATAGTAGAAAGGATCCCTAGGCGTTGTCCTCTGACCATGACCGTGGTATCACACGTGCTTGCACACAAGGATGGAAAAGTTCTCAACAGAAGTACACCTGAAACAGTGTAGCACAGAAAACCTGAACCAACATGGGTGTCAGAGAGGGAACTGAAGAACTGAGCAACAAGGCAGAGACAAACATAACAAACATGATGACCTTTGCATCTTCAGGGACTCGCAGAACAGAAGTGGGAATCACCCTCTGTCTTCTCAGTCCGTGAGACAGGGTCTCTCAGTCAGCTAGTGTGGTTAGTGTCACTAGCCAGCTTGTTCTTGGAGGTTGGTTTTCCCATCTCAGTCTTCCAGGCTGGAATTACAGCTGGCCTTCGTGCCCACCCCACACACGCATGGGTTCAGGGGACACAAACTCTGGCCCTCGCATTTGGGTGTCACGTGGTTAACCACTGAGTCTCTCACCAAGGTTAGCGCTCGTTTTATTTATACACATACACACAAAAATATAAGTGTTGACCTGCCTCCCAAAAAACCATAATGCACTTAAGAACATACAAAGATTGATTTTTATACCACACTGATGTTACTTTCTTGAAATTTTCACTCGTTGTCCTTCAGCCCATTTCCTCCATTCCTGCTCTGCCCAGTGTAAATATGCTTCCTGGGGTGGCAGTGTAGCTCAGTGGCAGTGCCTTGGCATGCATGAGGTCCTGGACTTTGTTTTTTCTTTTAATATTTATTTATTTATTATGTATACAATATTCTGTGTGAATGTCTGCAGACCAGAAGAGGGAGCCATTACAGATGGTTGTGAGCCACCATGTGGTTGCCGGGAATTAAACTCAGGACCTTTGGAAGAGCAGGCAATGCTCTTAACCACTGAGCCTTCTCTCCAGCCCTAGACTTTGTGTTTTTTTTGTTTTGTTTTGTTTTTTTTTGTCTTTTTGAGACAGGGTTTCTTTGTAGCCCTGGCTGTCCTAGAACTCGCTCTATAGAGCAGTCTGGCCTCAGACTCAGAGATCACCTGCCTCTGCCTCATGGGTGCTGGGATTAAAGCCCAGCTGATGTCCTGGATGTCTTAGCAGATCTACAGGGCCTGATGCCCTCTTCTGACCTCCACAGGTACCGCATACACGTGACATCCACTCCCATAGACAATCAAAATTATTTAAAGAACAATCCCAAGCTAAAGAAGGAATAAATGGAAATATAAAAGTATTTAGAATCTGAGAACAAGACCAAGTCTGTCACAGAACAAGGGCTCCTGGGGCTGGGGACCTGCCTCAGGTACCTCCAGTATAGCATGAAGGCCTGCCTTTGGATCCCCAGCGCCCATGTGGAAATTGCAGCTGTGGTAGAACACACCTGTAACCCCAGAATGAGGAAGGCAGGGACACAGATTCCTTGGAGCTCGCTAGCCAGTCAGCCTAACCAGGTAGTGGG
Source organism: Myodes glareolus (assembly GCF_982192425.1). Classification (NCBI taxonomy): domain Eukaryota; kingdom Metazoa; phylum Chordata; class Mammalia; order Rodentia; family Cricetidae; genus Myodes; species Myodes glareolus. The sequence continues at coordinate 124,117,344 of NC_142027.1, forward strand.
CATCAGGTTCAGTGAGAGGCCCTAGCAGAATAATGTGGAAAAGTGAGTGGGTACACCCATATCGACCTCTTCCCTCCACACATGATACATGCCTGTAGTCACCAGCACTTGGGAGGATTAGTAGTTTGAAGCTAGCCTGGGCTATATGAGATCCTGTCCCTTACAGATACCACAGAGTAGTTCTTGGGTGGTTATGCCTATAAAGTATATCTCATAAATATATGAACGGCAAGTTGTCTTTGTTGAAGTAGGTACCAGTAGTAAGTTATATACAAAGAGTGGGCTTACAGGCTGATGAGATATGGATACTGATGACCCGAGTTTGATCCTCAAGACAATTGGTGGAAGTGTCGGGGACCAGCCTCGACAAAAATACCTCTTGCCAGGAGAGAGGCGTAGGGATTTAGAAAATAATAATAAAATGGAGAAAATAATAATAAAATAGTATTGGGAGGGAATTGCTTAAAATACCCCTGACCCCAAAAGTAGGAGTAAGACAAAAGACTGTATTGACATGATACAAGGAAATGAACAGACCAACTGAAGGTCGAGGGCTGCATTCATAGTTAGACACTCTGTTGCTAGAACAAAACATTCTGTAGGCAAACCGCTCCTGGGTGGAATCAATCCTTAAGGGAACTAGAACTTAGTAGGATCCTTAGACTCTTGTTTGAGGTAGGTCTGTTGATCTACTTCTCTATTTCTGGAATACAAGGGCTGGCTATTAGCCACACCTGTAGACAATAACCTTGAGAGACCAGAACTCTGTTGTACAGCTAGGTGGGACTTTTGAGGTAGTAACACAATAACCCTGAAGAAACTAGAGGTTAAGTTCCAACTCTGACCTTTGGTCAATGTGGAAATAGGCTCACATCAGGCCTTCACATCAGATTCCTGCAAGCTGTCCCGACTTCCACAGGCATACCCAGCTACTGCATAAGTAAATTAATAAAAGCATGGACTAGTGGAAAGCAAGTCCAAGAAAACAGCAGAAGAAAATATTTGAACATAAGATTAACTAGGCACAGTGTAAAAAGACAAAAATAGACGAAAGTGGAGTATGACTTTGGGGGTGGGTGTCTGGACTGGTTTTTGGTGGTAAAGACACTGTGGTCTAGCATCACACTAGTAATACATTCCAGTAAAGGGACGTCACCGTCAAGTTAACACTAGGAGCCAGTGAAGTGCCAGCTGCCTATTTACAGGATGCTCCTTCCAGTCATTGCAGGAATATAGTGTTGTCATTACTAGCAACAGTGTAGTGGAGAAAGGAGCTTGGGATTTAAAATTAAGAGATCATTATTGCCCAAAAGCTCTTGGAAAGTTCCGTAACTCCTGACTTAAAATCCTGGGTTTGCAAAGCATACTCTGTCCCTGATTTGCTTTTCCCTCTAAATCACATAAACACAGGATTAGAACCCCAAAGGAACTAGCTGTTCATCTTGCTGGAAACCGTTGGTGTCTTCTGTTTGCACAGCACCATAGAAAAAGAAAAATTAGGCTATTGAGATGACTCAGCAAATAGTCTCCTGCCACCAAGCCTGGCCACCTGAACTCAGTCCCTAGGACCCAAATGGTGTTAAAAAGAAAACTGGTGCAGGTGGTGCGTGGTGGTGCGCACGCCTTTAATTCCGGGCAGAGGCAGGTGGATCTCTGTGAGTTCGAAGCCAGCCTGGTTTACAGCAAGAGTTTCAGGACAGCCAGGGCTACACAGAGAAATCCTGGTGGGGAGAAGGACTGACTTCCTCTAGTTGTCCTCTTACTTCCCCATGCACACCATTCTCCACCTTGAAATAAAATAGAGAAACTAGCACCATCTAATACAGATTACACAGCTAAAAACTAGACAGCATTTCAACCTAACACATCTAGGTACACAAGGGTTTGGATTCTCTTAAGAGACATATTAAATATAAACATCCAAAGACCATATAAATTTTTACATATATCTAAAATAGGTTGAAGAACTAAGGAATCCATAGAAGACTAATAGTAAAGTTGAAATTACATTCAAAGATGGATATCAAGCCCGTATTATTTGAGGGGAAAGTTAGATCTTCAAAAATAGAATTCCAGGTTGGAGAAATGGCTCTGTGATTAACACGCTTCTGCAAACATGAGGCCCCAGGTTCAGATCTCTAGCACCCATGCAGAAACAAGCTGGGGCAATACACACACCGTTTTGGGAGTAGGCTCCCTCTTCTTTCCTGAGGGCTTGTCTGGCTAGCCAAAGTAGCCTAATCACCAAACTCCCAGTTCAGCAAAGAGACTCTTTAAAAAAAAAATCCAGCCTGGCAGTGGTGGTGCACGCCTTTAATCCCAGCATTCGAGAGGCAGGCGGGTCTCTGTGAGTTCGATACCAGCCTGGTCTACAAGCGCTAGTTCCAGGACAGGCTCCAAAGCTACAGAGAAACCCTGTCTCAAAAACAAACAAACAAACAAACAAACAAATCAATCCACACTACTGTGTGCATGAAGTGCTGACCAACCTGTGGTAGGTGTATAAACCAGCACAGCACCAGACTAACAGCTGAGTGGGACTACTTCTACATCGAGCTGCAAGTCACATATGGGCATTACCTTAAAATCAGGGATAGCCGAACACACACAACAAAATGTTCAAATGTAGCACCCACCTGGGTAGAGTGGTGCACCTTATGGGTGAGACAGAAAAATTCAAGGCCTGGCTGAGCTGGATAGGGAGACCCCAGGTTTTTGTCTTTTTTTTTTTTTTAAAAAAAACAATTTGGTGCTTATGTCCTTGGGTGTATGTGCATGTAGATGCCCACAGAGTCAAGAATAGGGCATCAGATTCCCTGGAGCTCGAGTTACAGGTGGTTGTGAGCCACTCAACATGGGCTACTCCCCATCTTGGGTCCTCTAGAGCAGCAAACGCTCTTGACCACTGAGTCATCTCCCCAACATCCAATACCCCATCTTGAAAAGCATAAGATGCAGATTTGAGCTCAGAGAAGCAGGATGGTAACCCCATGAGGGCTGGGCTGCAGACTCAGGCCTATGTCTGACTTCTCTGCCTAATTGTGCTCAACGCACTGTCCCTTCTCTCACCAGGAGCCGATCAGGCCTCTATAACCGCCAGGAATCACATCCAGTTGGTGAAGTCGCAGGTGCAGGAGGTGCGCCAGCTCTCCCAGAAAGCAGAAACCAAGCTGGCTGAAGCACAGACACAAGAGTTGCACCAGAAAACCCAGGAAGCCGGTGATGAGAGGGCTGACCAGGAAGAGGAGGCCTACCTGCGGGAAGATTGAGGCCTTGAGCCCACTGCCCTATCTGCCCACTCAGTGGGGAAAGCGGGCGATGACATCCACCTGGTGTCACCCCCAACTCTGCAGAGACAACAGGCTCTGCCCTTGCCGGTCAGACCGGAAGCCTTTTGTGAGCTGTGCCTGCCCTGCCTGGTTCTTGGCCCTTGAGCGAGGTTCATCCAACACTGTCTCACTCAGCACCTCTCTCGCCAATTTTTTTTTTTACCTTACACCCAAAGTATTTTACCAACTTGGGCCAGAGGAGGAGGGGCCTTTTCTGCCATACCCTCAAGTTCAATTGCTGTTTAGCTGCAGTTTTTAATATTACTCAGATTTTCAAGTATAATTTAAAGTTTGCCCTAAAAGAGGGAGCTTGTCTGGTTTGTAAGATTTGTGTTTCTAATGTCCCTGTGAGCACAGCTCAGCTAAGGAGTTTCTCAGAGTGTGACTGCCCCTGGTGCTCCCCACAAGCCTCTAACACATGCTTCCTGGTCGCCCCTTCAAGTTTCTCTACTATATCCAAAGGAAGAGAAGTTTGGTGTTTGCATTAAAAAAAAAAAAAAAGTCACGCAGTGTCTTTCCTTCATTGCCTAGGCTGGGGGAGTTGTAGCCCCGGGCCTTCCTGTGGCAGACGCTCCCATTCCGCAGATGCTGGACAAGCTTGCCAGGTTTCAGCACTTTTAATCAAATAAGGTTGGTGGCATTATAGAAATGAAGAGCACACTTCCTATCGACCAGCAGGGACCTGGTTTTCAGTTTCTCCTGGTGATAGGAAATCAGCAGCCACTCAAAAGCTGTTACTCAACCCACCCTTCAGGGCTAGGGTTAGTGGGTAGCTGCACACTTGAGCCTTTCATCTGTCACCAGCGCCCACATGGTCCACATCTCCAGGGGGTTTAGACGGTGCACCAGCAGAAGCCCTCTGTACAGGCAAGGGTCCCAGGGGTTCAGGGGCTTTTGGATCCCAAATGTCTTGAAGCCAGCGTGGTGTATGGGGCTCAGCCCTAGCTTTTTCAGGCACATTCCCACAAAGACATCATCAATGGGGAAGAGTTCTGCCTCTTCCATGGCTGAGTGAAGTCGCCTCACAGTAGCCTGGGACATAACATAGCCTCCTCCTCCTGCATAAGGTGGGTAGTTGCGGGCCCTGTACATGGAGAATGGGATGAAATATTTGACTTTGGTGTTCCTATTGGGCCGGGCCTGGCGGATGACATCTCCCACTAAGAGGTCCTGGGTAGGATCCCAGCCCTCCAGGAACTCCAGCACATTGGGAACATGGATAAAGACATCATCATCTCCCTTTAGTACGAAATGGGCCTGCGTGCAGGCAGCTGCCATCCAGCGCTGCACATGCAGCTCCTTCAGCGTCAGGTTGAAGAAATCCTCAGCAAAGTCCCACTGCAGGATATCATCGAACTGCCAGCTCTCATAGGCCAGCAGCTGGGCTGGGGGCACAGGTCCTGCTACCCCTAGGAGAAACACCAGCTTCAGCTGCCGGCCCCTAGCCCAGCTCCCAGCCCGGCCCCAAGTGCTTCTAATTGCTGCACGCTGCTCAATATGATGAGGCTGTGACTTGATGACCAGGAGCAGGAAGGTGTCCCTAGCACACTGAGAAGGCTCCAGCAATGTGGAGAAGTTTCGGCAGTGTCGATAGGTTAAGAAGAGGCGATGGCGGCTGGGCAGGGACAGGGAGGCATTAGCAATTGCTAAATTGGGTGGGCACTGGCTGTGCTGGGGCCTTGGCAGCGCCCATAAGTGCTTGTGGGCCTTGGAGCTCCCTGTTGGTGTGCGCTCCTTCAGAAAGAGCAGGCCGCTGAGCAGCAGTGCCACAAGGCTGCAGGACAGCACACAGCCCAACCTGCGCAACATAGTTGAGGCCCTGTGGGGAGAGAGCACCTGAGTCCCAGGCCTTTTGAAAGAGGTAACTTCATGACAGGGCAACAGGCAGTGGTGGTTCACAGAACAAAAAAAATCACAGCGTGAGAGGGGGAGGGGCAGGGCTCATCCAAGGAACTACAGCTTGGGCTTCATGCCGCCCTCTCGAGTTCTGGTTCAGGAAGTCTTACGGGTGACCCAAACACAAATGGTATTCACCAGTCGCCTGCCCAAGGCCTGTGGTAACATAGTTCATCCTCACTTTCCTTACTGTCATTTGTTCCTCCAGGTGTGGTCCAGCCTTGTCTTGCATCCTGCTTAAAAACGTTTCTGATTCCCCCTACCCCCAAGCAGGATCTCATGCCCGGAAATAATCTCAAATTTGCTGTATAGCCACAGATGTTAAACACCTGACCGTCCTGCCTCCATCTTGTCAGCACTGGGATCATAGGCAAGTTTCATGTGGCGCTGGGGAGCATGCGTGCACAACTAAGCCACCCCCAGCCCAAGTTTTCTAGTGACTCTCCTTGCCTCCATCCCTTGGGGCGTGGAGCCACAGCCGGAGCCAGCTCAACACCTACACGTAGGGTACAGGGCCACAGGTGTAGCAGGCAAAACTCTGAATACTTGTCACCGTATCTCTTTCCTATTCTTCAGTTCAAAACGGCCTATCTGGGTCAGCCTCGTCCCTGTCGTCCCTAGGGATAGCCAGAGCATCTCTTTTAGCATCTCTAGTGTTAGTTAGCCAAGCAGCTGGCAACACCCTCACAGGCATGAGATAACCCAGATAATGCTAAGAATTAAGTGACAGAAAAGGTTACCAGACCCTGGGACATTTGAGCAAGTGCATGAAGCACGGGGACAAAAAGTGACAGGCCCAGAGAACAGTCAAGCTGCGTGCTGGAGTAGGAGCCACGTAGACAAATGCCCCGCAAGGCTGAGGAGCAACACCTGAGGATGTAGCCTAGGATTAAATATGTGCCTATGGTTTGTTTTAATGTCATTCTTGCTGCGGCTAAGGATGTGAAAGACCGGGGGCGGGGGGGAGAGCGGGAGGTGATTGAGGCTGCTAGAAAGCTCTTAGGTTGCAAAGCGGAGCTGAGCCTCGCGGAGGTGCGGAGAGCCGCGGAGCTGTAACTGCTCCAGGATCTCAGGTGTGCGAAGTCCGCTGCCGTCCGCGCCACTCACGGAGGGGCACTATAGTTTGTCCCGTGACCTGGCAGCCCTCCACGCCGCAGCACCCCATGCCCACCCAAAGTCCCCGAAAAGTCCACTTCCCTGCCCGAAACTCCGTCCTGCGGGACCGGATCCTCCCACTGTACTACGTGCCCTGGGTCCTACGCGCCCTCGCCCTGGGGGTGTCGCCAGCCTCAGGCTCCGGGAAAAGGGCCCCATCAGCTCCAGCAGCGCGGTGAATCAGGACAACCGCCCAGAGTGGACCCAAGACGGAGGGGCAACAGAAAGTCCGCCAGCAGAGGCGCCCGCACTCCGGGCAACGGGATCCAGGCTCCGCAGGCCGCGTGGCCTCCCCCGTTTCCCCCAGACCTACCTAAACTCCCGTGGGAACCGTGCACCTGCTTAGGCTGCGCGGCTTCTACCTGTGCGCTTGGAAACCCCGCTGGGCGGGGCCCAAGAGAAGGCGGGGCTTCATGGAGGGGGGGCAGTGTGCGGGGGCGGGGCTCCCAAAGGAGCAACGACGAAATTCTTCGGGGCGGGACTTACGGGGGCGGGATTCCGGGAGCCCTAGGCCCCGCCCCACCAAGCTCTCCGTCCCGGGTAGCGTCTGCAGCGCTCCTCCCGATGCCCGTTGGGAGGCCCGCGCCACGCCCCTCCCCTGCCGGTGGATACTCAGACACTCAAGCTCCGGCCGCGAAGCATCCTTTACTTTCCCGGCTAGTCAAGTAGGCTGAGGAATGCTTCCTCCACCGAGCGGTACTGATGCAGCTGGATCTGAACCTCCACGGTCAGGGGCTCCGGCTGGTACCCGCTTTCGAAGGCTGGAGTCGCCATTTTTGACTTTTCTGAGAAAATAACAGTGCGAACAGATGAGCCCCAAGGGACATAGGGAATGCAGGTTTCCCCGACCCTGGACGTGCTCCTCCCTCATCCCGTGTTCTCCGACCTAAAGGAACTCAAATTCTGAAAGAGATCAGGCCTAGAATGTAAGCTGTAGTAAAGAGTAAGTTCAATTGCATCTATCAAGATCAGTGAATAAGGCTCAGCTGTTTCAGTTTTTAAATATATATATATATATATACATATAATATATGTATATATTATATATATAGAGTGCTTTTTAAAAGCCGGCCAGCCTGACGACTTGAGTTCCATCCCCAGGACCCACTTGCAGGCCACAGTCAACGCACAAAATAAATACATAATGAAAAAAAAAGAAAAGGAAAGACCCTGAGGATGCAGCTCAGTTCGTGGAGAGCTTCGGTGGCCCTAGGTTTGCTCTCCAGCACTGGGTGAGAGAGAGAAAACGTGTGAGTATTTTGCAGGGTGTTTTTTTTGTTGTTGTTGTTGGTTTGGTTGTTTATTTTATTTTATTAAATATTTATTATGTATACAATATTCTGTCTGTGTGTCTGCCTGCAGGCCAGAAGAGGGCACCAGATCTTCTTACAGATGGTTGTGAGCCACCATGTGGTTGCTGGGAATTGAACTCAGGACCTTTGGAAGAACAGACAATGCTCTTAACCGCTGAGCCATCTCTCCAGCCCGGTTGTTTATTTTTTTACACAGGGTCTCATCTCACTTAGGTCTGGCTGTTCTGGAATTCTCTTTCTAGACCAGGTTGGCCTTGAACTCAGATCTGCCAGCCTCTGCCTCCTGAGTGCTGCCATTAAAGGCGCAGGTCACCACTGCCAGGCCTAGTTTGTTTATTGAGATAGTTTCATATAGCCTAGGCTTGCCTTAAACATGTAGCTGAGGATGATCTTAAACTCTCAGGCTTTTGCCTCTACCTCCCAGGTTGGCTTCACCATGCCTGGCTTGAAGGGTTTTGTTTTTTTTTTTTTAAGATTTATATATATATATATATATATATATATATATATATATATATATATATATATATATATATAGTGTTCTGCCTCCATGTATGCCTGCAGACCAGAAGAGGGCTCCAGGTTTCCTTATAGATGGTTGTGAGCCACCATGTGGTTGCTGGAAATTGAACTCAGGACCTCTGGAAGAACAATCAGTGCTCTTAACCTCTGAGCCATCTCTCCAGCCCTTGAAGGGGTTTTTTTTGTTGTTGTTGTTTTTGTTTTCTGTTTTGTTTTTTTTAATCTTTTGCTATTTTTCAAGACAGCATTTTTCTGTAGCTTTGGAGCCTGTCCCGGAGCTCGCTCTGTAGACCAGGCTGGCCTCGAACTCACAGAGATCCGCCTGCCTCTGCCTCCCGAGTGCTGGGATTAAAGGTGTGCGCCACCACTGCTTGGTGAAGTTTTTCTATTAAAAGCACTGAATGAATGAATCTCTAAGTACTTTAATGGCACCCCACTAATTGTGAGTTCCAGGCTGATCAGGGTGAAAGAACCCTGTCTCAACAACAACAGCAAAAACTCTCAAATCTAACACAGACATCCTGAGTTCCAGGCCAGCCTGGGCTATCCAGGTAGGCAGAAGAAAGCGGGGACGGTTGGAGGGGGCGAAAGAAGGAAGCTAGAAAGCTCAGACGTAAGACAAACCTGGCTGAGAAATGCAGGGTGGGAAGGCAGGGCAGGGCTGGGCCAGGCCTCACCCACCCCGGCCTTTCCAGCACACACAGCCTGCAACTGCAGCCACGCTTCAGGATGATTCTGGGCTTGCTTCTGTGCTGGCTGGAAGCCATTCTCAGTCCCCTCATTCCTATGGTCCCATGGGCTCAATCCCCACCCTGCCCTCAGTGGCGGCTGCTGGCTCTTACCTTTTTTGGGAACTTTCTTTATCTTCTTTGAATCCTGAGAGAAAGAACCACAAAGCCGGGTGCTTGATGGGACCCATGCTGACCCGGAGGCTGACTCTGGGGTCACCCACCCCTCTCTGGGCCTTGGATTCATCCAGGAGCTTGGGGAGAATGGGCTGTCAAAGGTGCCCAGCAGCCCTGACATACAACCAGGGCCTCTCCACAGTGTCCCCACCCTCGACCTTACCCCATCCCTGCCTGAGCCAGCAAGCTGTCCATAAGGGAGAACGAGGGGAGGCAGAGACGGAAGGGCAAGACCAAGGGCCCCTTTGTACCCTGGCATGAGTCAATCTGTCAGATTCCATGGTGCGGATCACCCCAAAATTACACACAGTGGTCACCGCTGAGTCCCCTGCCAGCAAGGGCTCCAGGTACACCAGGCCGCTACCCAGCACGCGCAGCACGGGCGGGTCCTGGCGCAGCTCCTTGGGCGGCTCCTTTTTCTTCTTGAGCCCCTTTTTGTCCTGTGGGCAAGGCCAGGAGCACACAGGTGTGAGCAGGACTGGGCCGCACTCCCCTCCCTGCCCCAAGGTGACCCAAGCAGGCCTTACCTTTTCCTTGGCAGCCTCCTCTGCCTTCTGTTTCTTCCCTTTCTCTTTCTCTTTCTCTTTCTCTTTCTCCTTCTCTTTCTTGTCTCCTTTCCCTTTCTTGGCAGGCAAGGGACTCTCAACAGGAGTGGGCATCACAGGCCAGGATAGAATCTGGAGAACAAGACCCGATCTCGGGTGAACAGGGGAGGCTGACTCCTGAGACCCACCCTGCCTTGACCTTTCTGGAAAGGCTCTGAAAGGCGACCAAGGAGGGAACAGGAATATGACAATGTGATGAGAAAAAGGTCATTGGAAAGGATGCGGCCACAGAACATTCCAGTCAATGAGAGGCCTGCTCTGCCCACCTTCTCTTCTACAATGGTCACGGTGGTCCCTGCCAGCAGGAAGTTCTTGACCCGCACCAGCTCCTTGAGGGTGTGCTTCATCTCATAGTTACAAGGAATGACGTCAGTCCAGGGCTTTCGGACAGTGCTGAAGAGAACTGTCCTTGGGAACGAGAGACACGTGGGACTGTGTTGGCAACCTGGGGCAAGGCTGCCAAGGGACGCCCCAAAAGACAGCAAGCACCCACAAATGGTGAGAGACCAAGACCAGGGGAGTGCAAAGGACCCAGAAAACCAGGAAGAAACATTGGCAAAGGCTGAGCAGAGGTGCTCTTCTGGGCATGCTCAGTTTTGAACAACTTCTGGGCATGCTCAGTTTTGAACAACTTCTGGGCATGCTCAATGTGGAACGGTAGCTGTCCACCAGCTAGACTCTATGGTTTTTTTTTTTTTTTTTTGGTTTTTGAAAGAAAGTTTCACTCTGTAATCCTGGCTGACCTGTAACTCACTAAATAGCTCATGCTGGTCTCAAATTTGAAGTTACCCCTCTGTCTCTACTTCCTAAATGCTGGAATTGTAGGTCTGTACCACTATGCTCGACTCCAAAATTTAAAAAACAAAACAAAAAAAAAACAGCCAAGTGGAAAAAACATCATAAACACAAGCCATTACAAAGCGATGCTTTAAGGCGATGCGAGGACTCTTGGAACTTGTAGTGGCGCGTGACAAACCAAAGGTGGCAAAGCTCGAATTCCGAAGAGCACACAGTGAAAGAGTTGAAAGGGACTCGGACAGGTATTCATAGGCCATTGTTCTTCGCAGCATCATTCCAAACGGCCAAGGGGAGGAAGTCAGCCATTCACCCCCAGCTGAACAGGTGAATGAGTGAAAGCGGGGAGTCTCTCCATCAGTGGAAGGCTACTCGGAAGAGAATTCTGACCCATGCTACAGCATACATTAACTTTGAAACTGCATCATGCTCAAAGAAATGATCCAGACGTGGAAAGGCAAACGCGGTGACTGTATGGAAGCCGGACCTGGACAGATCTGTAGTGAGAACGGAGGAGGCTGGGGTGGGGGTGGGGCGGGCAGCTGGGCAGGTGGTGCTGATGGCGAAGGAGCTTGGTCTCCCAATGATCCCTTGGCTCAGTCCCAGCGAATATAGTGTGGCTGAGCTGTATACTCAGGCAGGGTTAAAGGGAGTTATAATTGAAGAGTCCAGGGGTATAGAAATATAAAATGGTGCCGGGTAGCGGTGGAGCACGCCTTTAATCCCAGCACTCTGGAGGCAGAGGCAGGCGGATCTCTGTGAGTTCGAATACACTTGTCCTGGTCTACCAGAGCTAGTTCTAGGACTGGCTCCAAAGCTACAGAGAAACTCTGTCTCAACAAACAAAACAAAACAAAAAAAGAGCTATAAAATTGTAAGGCCAAACACATTTTGGAAGAAAAAAACTAAATCTGGCAGCCACTGTTAACCTTAGAACAAACATTTTCTTAAGACCATTCATTTCTTAAGCACCATCATCCTGGCAGCCACTGTGTACAGAGATAATATTTATTTATTTATTTTTGAGACAGGGTTTCTCTGTGTAGCCCTGGCTGTCCTGAAACTCGCTCTTATAGACCAGGATGGCCTCCTGTCTCTGCCTTCCGAGTGTTTGGCCAGAAGTAAACTCTGAACAATTGCCTCCTGCCTCCCAGCTTCCCAGCGAGGCAGGTCCTGCAGACAGAGTTAGCTTCTAACTGTTGCCTCTATGGGACCCTCATTTTTAACTGCCCCCCTCCCCGTGACTCTACTCTCTGTCTTGCAGGGACAGGAAAAGGTGGCTGTGTCAGCCATGGGCTTTCGCAAATATTCTAATGTCCTATAATCAAATGTTGTAAAACTTAAAATGTAAAGTGACTTTAAGCCTGACCTCAAGGTTGTAAATGTTCTTTGACCTCCATCTGGTGCTTGATTTTACTATAAGAGGAGGCCAAAACCAGCCCCATGGCCACAGCTATAGAAGCGTGTTTCTAGTTTAATAGACTTTGGTGGTTTGTTCCTTGTCATTGAGTGAACCTGAATCCAATAATGATCTTGCCGGGGTGGAGTTTCAGACCTCGTCAGCCTTGTAATTAGGCTTTTTTTTTTTTGATGGGGGTGTTTTTGTTTTGTTTTGTTTTGTTTTTGAGACAGGGTTTCTCTGTAGCTTTGGAGCCTATCCTGGAACTAGCTCTTGTAGACCAGGTTGGCCTCAAACTCACAAAGATCCGTCTGCCTCTGCCTCCTGAATGCTGGGATTAAAGGTGTGCGCCACCACCGCCCGGCGTAATAGACATTTTGCTAGGGATAAAACTGTCAACTTTTGTCTGTCATGTGACTAAGTAAAAAGCACGGAGTAACACAAAGGTCTGAGCATGTGGCTCAAGTAGCAGAGTGCTCGCTCGCCTGTGTGCACAGAGCCCTGGGTCCACCATCTCCAGCATTGCACAAAACCAGATGTGGTGGCATACGCCTGTAATGCCAGCACTTAGGAGGCAGAGGCAGGCAGATTTCTGAATTTGAGGCCAGCCTGGTCTATAGAGTGAGTTCCAGGACAGGCAGGGCTACAACGAGAAACCCTGCCTTGAAAAACACACCAACCAACCAAGCAAACAAAAAACAAAACAAAAAAAAACCCTTCCTTTCATCAAAGGACATATTAAGTGGCTAGAGAGTTGATCTATCAGAGGACCAGGGTTCAGAAGTCCAGCGCCCACAAAATGGGTGGCTCACAAATACTTGTAACTACAGCGCCAAGGGATGCAACTCCTCACTGGAACTTCTGTGAGCCGCAGAACCCGTGGTCACGTGTTTATGAGACAAGCACTTCACCAAGCTGTCTCCCCGACCGCACGCTTGGGCTTTGGGAGGCTGTCACCGTTCTCTGGTGGCTCTGAGGTCACTGGGTCTAGACTGCCTGCTCAGTGTGGGGTGTCAGGCAATGGGTGCCCATGTGACCAGATTCCAGTGAAAGCGCAGCCGCCGGGCTGAGGGAAGCTTCTCCAGCAGACATCATTTCTTTTTCAAGAATTGTCACAGCATGTTGACCTACTGTGTGACCCTATCATGACTCTACTAAGACTGGACTCTTAGACGCTTAAAGCCTGTGCCTGATTTTCTCTGGACTCTCCCTCCCATGCCTCTTCATTCATTCATTCATTCATTCATTCAGAGATACCCATTACAAAGCCCAAGCAGACCTCAAGCTCACAATCCTCCTGCCTCAGCTTCCTAAACTGGGATAACAAACATGTACCACCATGTTCACTCTCTCTCTCTCTCTCTGTTTGTTTTTCAGACAAGGTTTCACTGTGTAGCCCTGGCTGTCCTGGAACTCACTCTGTAGACCAGGCTGGCCTAGAACCCACATAGATCCGCCTGCCTCTGCCTCCCGAGTACTGGGATTAAAGGCATGCGCCACCACACCTGGCCACTCACCCTCTCTTATTAATTTTCCCCCAAGTAAAAAAGCATTGGTTTAATTCCTCAGTTTGAGCCCTGATGAAGCTCAGTGGTAGGGCAAACTGCAGGGCAGCACAGAATGCAGGAGGTCCCGTTCAGTCCTCAGCAGCAGACTCAGCTGGGACCCACCTCGGCTCCGGACACACAGTCAGATGACTGCATCCCTGCTTGGTTTTGGCCGTGGCAGCAGAACAGCTGTTTCCCCTGCTCTGTCATCACTGGGAGCCAAGGCCCAGGATCCCTGGAACTCAGCAAGTTTAGATCATACACTCAGCATGGTTTAAACTAACACCTAGGGGTGCAGATCGGTCCTGGTGATTTTCTGCAGACACTGAGACTTGGGTTCCCTCTCGCCACCTCGAACAAACCCAACTCTTACAGCCCATGTTAAAAGAAGCTAACCTCTCACACCCCAGGACGACAAAGTGGCAAAGCCAATGAAGGGTTAAATGTGTGAATCAGGGCTCAGCCACACTGTGTTTAAATAGCCATATTATTTTCTGCATTCTTATGAAAGCCAGCAGAAAATTTATCATTCAATACATGCATGCAAAGACGTGTGTGTGTATGTGTGTGTGTGTGTGTGCGTGCTTGTGTGTGTGTGTGTGTACGCCTGCCCTGTATGAAAACTGGGTTTACTAGGCAACAAAAACCTGGCTTGTAGGCCTGGTGAGGTCTGGGATTTGAGCTACTCAGGAGACCGAGTCAGAAGGATCACAAGTTTAAGGTTGGCCTAGAAAATTAGTGAGTCTTTGTATCCAAGCACAAAGTGAAAAAAAGATTGGGGTTCTGCCATAGAGAACTTGTCTAGTAATATGAGGCTATTGTTTCAACCTCCAGTACAGCAAACAAAACAAAGAACCGACGGCCTTGAACCCAGTGCCTTGCTGCATTTTTTTTTTAATTTATTTATTATGTATACAATATTCTGTCTGTGTGTATGTCTGCAGGCCAGAAGAGGGCACCAGACGTCATTACAGATGGTTGTGAGCCACCATGTGGTTGCCGGGAATTGAACTCAGGACCTTTGGGAGAGCAGGCAATGCTCTTAACCACTGAGCCATCTCTCCAGCCCCCTTGCTGCATTTTATATGAACACATCCCATATGGACAGAAAAGCTAAAAGAAAAACTGGAGAGATGGCTCAGAGATTAGGAGCACTGGCTGCTGCTCTTGTAGAAGACCCCGGTTCAGTTCCCAGAACCCACGTGGCAGTTTACAACGAGCTATAACTCCAATTCCAGAGGGCCCTGTACCCTTCCGGACTCACATTTGCAGTACACTTTTGTACACAGAGGCAAAACATTCCTCCATAGAAAATAAACACACCTGGTTTTTTTTTTTTTAAAGGAAAGTTATAAGAACCCAGTTCCAATGGCTGAGATGGAAGCTGTCATGTGTCCTCTCTATGGACAGGAGAGTTAGTCTTTCCGAGAATTTTGCCGCCACCCCCAGGCATTGGGGGGGGCCTCAGAGTGGAAGGTTAGGGCTCCAGAAAAGAAAGGTCCGTGGCTAAGTGCGCAGCCTAGGGCCAGCTGATAAGAAGGCATGGCCTTAGGAGTTCAGATGCCCAAGGCAAGCTGCAAGTACAGCCCTGGCTTGTGGCAACCACGGATGCTCCGCCCACCCACAGCCGCCTTCTACCCTTACCCTGGGGACGGACAGAGCCGTGGGTCTATGCGTGGCCGTAGCTTTGACAGCTCTTCCGATGAGTCAACTGACTGTGGTAGTGGGGCAGAGCGGATGGAAATGGTTGTCTCCGACTCCATATCTGTTATCCCAGACTCTCCGGAGTCCTCGGCCATCTGATTCATCTCCTCAGCTATAAACTCAGACAACTCCTTGGACATGACCTCAGGAGACTCTGAGCGAATCCTCTGACGGCGGACCTGTCGAGCTGGCCGGGTCTGGCGCTGGACCCCATGGTGGTCCTCCAGCAGAACCTCTTGCTGGTCCTCGCCACCCTCCTCATCTAACTGCTCCACGCTGGAGGAGGGCTCGACCATCTGCCATCAAAGACAAACACGCCCCCGGGCTGTTATCCCAGTGAGTGCTGGTTGGCGCAGGCAAACGTCTGTCTCTGTGAATGTGGTGCTGGAGAGGGATCGCAAGGTCACATGCAGGCCAGGCAGGTGGTTTACAACTCAGCCACTCAACCTGCCTGGGGAAGGGGATATCAGGCAGGAACCAGCCCCCCAATAGATGAGGCATAACTATGTGCTGAAGATTTTTTTTGGGGGGGGGGACTAAA
The DNA here is from genome assembly GCF_982192425.1 of Myodes glareolus. NCBI lineage: Eukaryota > Metazoa > Chordata > Mammalia > Rodentia > Cricetidae > Myodes > Myodes glareolus. The sequence goes on from NC_142027.1 coordinate 124,133,055, forward strand.
AAGCGGTTCTGTGTGCACACAAAAGCCCGCAGGCCTGTGTGAAGTCCGCTCTGCTCCCTAGCACGGTCGCACCTCAGCCAGGGCACTGTCGGGATGGGTCTCTGCCATCGTGCTGGCGAGCACATTCCTTTCGCCATCCTCGTCTTCCACAAAGTCGTAGGTCACATAATAGCTGTAGCTGATGAAAGGGCCTTCAGGTCCCGGCTCTGGGTCCAAGACAGAGCTGTCAATAACACCCCTGACATTGCCAATGGTCACCAGAAACTGTGCCTCACGTGCCAACAGGTCTGCAAGGAGTGATGGCAGGACTGAGAGACTGGGCTGGAGGAGGGAAAGCTGACCTGCCCACCCACAGAGTTAGAGTCCCGGCTCTGCCGAGTTCAGCGGGAGGGAGCCGGGGATAAGCCATTAGATAACTATGAAGTCTTGTTTTCCTGTTTGCCAAATGCGGGTGCCGAGAGGCGCGTGGCAGAGACAGTTCTGAGGAAGGGAGAGGTGGAGACCATCAGTTAGCTACCTCAGCTGTGACAGTAGCCGCTAAGGCCAGAATCCCACCACTGGGCCAGCAAAGGTTCTGGTGCATCTTATATCAGGGGCCACAAGGGGGTGGTGTGGAGCTGCCATAGAAACAAGATCCAGAAAGACCAGCCGCCACCCCACGTCCCAACCACAGGGGTCCCACACAGAGAAAGCCCCCAAAGTACTTAGTGGACCTGACCAGGGCCAGAGGCAAATGGAGAGCTGCTGGCCAGCTTCCAGGACCAAGGTGGGCGAAGCAGAAGCCTGGGTGTGTGATACACCTACCACCATGAATGCTGAGCCCCCGGAACTGGTGCTTCTCGCTGGGAGACACGGTGATGTCATCCAGCACACAGAGGCGTGCCAGGCTGTCCACGATAAAGCCGCGGTAGTAAGGAACCAGGGCCAGTGGGTTTCCCTGCAGCACTAGCAGCCTCAGGTGCTTCAAGGTGCTGAGACCCGCTATCATGCTCTGCAAGTCCGTCAGCTCGTTGAAGCTCAGGTCCAGGGAGACGAGCTGGGGCCTGGAAGGTTGGCCAAGATGCCGCTTAGGAAGCTCAGGGAGCAGAGGCTCAGTGCTCTGGGCCACACACCTTGTTCCGTCCTGGACCCATCAGCTCCTGAGCCGTCTCCTTTCTCTCCAGAACACAGCCTGTGTTCACGGACTCTCTCTCACAGCCCTCCCCACCTGGCTTCCACCTGCACCTCCCTCTCGGCCAAAGAACAACCCCCTGCTGTGCCTCTAGAAGGTTCTTCACAAATTCCCACTGATAGGCATGCTGGAAACCACTGCAGGAGGGTGGACCAGGGAGTCTGGTGGGTGTGGGGACCGGGAAGGGTCACCAGGCTGTGGCTGGAAATCTCTCCTCAAAGCCACAATGGCCATGGCCACAGAGAGCTCGCCAGCGCATCCTCTAGAACACAGGAGCGAAGAATGAATGTGCTAGCACGAGCAAATGAGACTGGCGGGCGAAGACGAAGCCCAGGCCTCCAGGAGAGACCAAGACACAGGAGCAGCAGAGCTCCGCCCATGCCACAAACCACAGAACTGGCTGATGCCAAGGCCGAAGAAGCAGCAGGGAATAATGTTGCCACACCAACTGTCGTGGTCACCCAGAGCCTTTCCCACAGCCTGGACCCAGCCTCCTCACTCTCCTCTGTCCTCCTCTTCCCAGGGTCTGTTCTGCTATGCTGGTCACTAGCCAGACCCTGGAAAGGGACAAAAGGACAATGCAGGGGGTCATCACAGGCCTTGCACAATGTCGTCCTTCCTGGGGATAAATGGTTCCCAGGGCAGATCCTCCCACTTGACTTCCTTTCTCTCTTTCCTTCTTTCCTTCATTCTTTCTTTCTTTCTTTCTTTCTCTCTTTTTATTTGTTTTTCAAGACAGGGTTTCTCTGTGTAGCTTTGGAGCCTGTCCTGGAACTCGCTCTGTAGACCAGGGTGTCCTCAAACTCACAGAGATCTCCCAGCCTCTGCCTCCCAAGGCCCTCTGCCTCCCAAGTGCTAGGATTAAAGGTGTGCGCCAGCTTCCCAAGTGCTGGGATTAAAGGCATGCGCCACAACTGCCCGACTGATTCTCTCTTTTAATTAACAGCAAATGATGAGTTTCAATCAAGTTTTTTTTTTTTTAAATCCCGAACTGGCATTAAGCCCAAGATTATGCTATATTCTAACTAATTAAACTATAATTTCATTGACCCAAAAAAAGGATTATGCTATATTTTGAAAAAAAGCCAGATACTTGCTCTCAGTCAGTGACATGAACCTACATTGGCTGTCCCAAGAAGATCAAGTTGTTTCCTGTGTGTGTTGTTTGCCGAAGCCAGGGAACAATGGAAGGAAGGCGTCCCAGTGAACAGAAGACATGCAGATCGGGTGAGACTAGCAGAGAGAGGAGGAGGCCTGAGGTGGGCCAGAGAGGGCCTTCCCTTTCCACGGCACCTTCTGCCTCCAAGAGAAAATGGTTGAACCTCCACTGGGGTGGGAGCTAAGGAGGGGGAGCAGGCATTCTACCACATCTTCAGCTACACATTGAGCTTGAGGCAAGCCTGAGCTACATTAGATCCTGCTGTCTTCAAAAGAAATGGGGTGAGGGCCGGGCAGTGGTGGCTCACACCTTTAATCCCAGCACTCGGGAGGCAGAGGCAGGTGGATCTCTATGAGTTCAAGGCCTGCCTGGTCTACAGAGCGAGTTCCAGAACAGCTAGGACTATTATGCAGAGAAACCCTGTCTCAGAAACCATAAAAAAGGGGAGAGGAGGGAAGGGGGAGGGCGGTCTTCTCCCAGGGGCCATCCTCCTACCCCAGCTCCCTGTGACAGCCTTATAGATGACCTCCTATCTCTTCATGCTTCTCACATCCCAAAGTTTTCCTCTGTGAATCCACCAAGGAGACACAAACTAGGGGTGGGAGGATGCCCTGCATAAGGGCTAATGGATGCTGGGCGATAGTGGGGCTCCCAAGAGCTGTCTCTAGACAGTGGTTCTCAGCCTGGGATGGTTTGCCCTCAGAAGACTGGCTTCTGCCTGGAGATATTTTTGATTATCACAAGGAAGGGCAGAGAGAGGCAGATGTTACAAGTACCCAGCCCCTAGAGTGTTGCTAAATGTCCCCACTACAGAAGGCATGGCCAGCTGAAATGCCACGGAGCTAAGCTGAGGACCCCTGCCGTCCACCCACCCCCACCAGCCGCTGGCATCCTTGGCCTCCCTGGAGCTCCAGTGGGGTATTGTGACCGAGTGAGAATAAAATCCTAGTGTGCGTTTAGTAGCCATGGAGAAGTCACAGGACGAGCAAAGCCGAGTCCTCCAGGGCCGAGTCACCCCCCACCTCTTTCTTAACGCCTCTCCCTCCTTTCATCCAGGCCCCCAAGTTACCAGTTTCTGGAGGTGACATACAGACTCTCCAAAGGGCCCTGCAGTTTGTTGTGGCCTAGCCCCAAGTGCTGCAGGTTCGGGGGTGCAGGTGAGCACAGACACTCCATGCTGGTGATCAAGTTGCCATAGAGCTCCAGCACCTGAGAAAGAAGAGCACCCACTATGATGGGGGGCGGTCTCACCCCACAAGCTCCTACTCCTACCCCAGGAAACTCAGAAGGGAGTTTGGGTTGCCAACTTGCTTTTAAAAATACAGTCATGGTGCACGCCTTTAACCCCAGCACTCGGGTGTTCAAGACCAGCCTGGTCTACAGAGAGTTCTAGGACAGGCTCCAAAGCTACACAGAGAAACCCTGTCTCGAAAACCTCCCTCACACATAAAAAAGAGAGAGAGAGAGAGAGAGAGAGAGAGAGAGAGAGAGAGAGAGAGAGAGAAGAAAAAAAAGAAAAGAAAAAGAAAGAAAAAGTCAAGGCTGGCATAGCTCGGCTGGTAGAGCTCTTACCTAGCTTGCGCAGGACCTAGAGTGCCATCTCTAACTCTGAATGAATACCCCAGAGTGATGGCATGCTCCTGGAATCCCAGTTTTTGAGAAGTGGAGGCAGGAGGATAAAGAGTTCAAGACTGCCAAGCAGTGCTAGTGGTGGTGGTGGCTCACGCCTTTAATCCTGGCACTTGGGAGGCAGAAGCAGGTAGACTCTGTGAGTTCAAGGCCAACCTGGTTTACAGAGTGAGTTTGAGTACACACTGAGCTTGAGGCAAACCTGGGCTACATTAGATCCTACTGTCTTCAAAATAAAAGGGGTGAGGGCCCGGGCAGTTGTGGCTCACACCTTTAATCCCAGCACTTGGGAGGCAGAGGCAGGTGGATCTCTGTGAGTTCGAGGCCAGCCTGATCTACAAGAGCTAGTTCCAGGACAGGCTCCAAAGCTACAGAGAAACCCTGTCTCAAGAAAAAAAAAAAAAAAACCTCTGGTTGCTCTTCCAGAGGACCTGGGACCCACATGGCAGCACGCAACTAACTGTCTGTAACTGCTGTAACTTTTGTGTGGCAACCTCACCCAGACATACCCGCAGGCAAAACACCAATACACATAAAAATATACAAATAAATAAATTATTAAAAAAGATCTTTCTCTCTTTCTCCTTAAGATCCGGTTTCTTCCATTGAGTGTGATGTTTTCTAGGTGACTATCAATGTCCTTCCTTTTTTACAAGTGAGCAAGATTCCATTGCATGGAGAGACCATGTTTTGCCCCTCTGTTCATCTGACCACAGGTTCGTCTGCTGTGAACTGCAGGGCTAGTAACCAGAGCCTCCCTGGGTCCTTCCTCCCATTCTTGTCGTCTGCACCGCGGAAGAGAGGAGTCCAAAGGATTATGTAACTTTATAAGGAACACGGCCTATGTTTTAGAAGCCCGGGGCTGGGTCCCGTGCACAGCCACCCTAGCCAGAGTTGTGGGGGACAGGTGAGGGCAGGACCTCTGAAGCTGCTGACTCTCAGGCCCCATACAGAACCTGTACCTTCAATGTTGGGGGCAGATTGTTAGCATCGATTTCCTCGATTTTGTTGGCGCTCAGAACCAGCTCCTCCAGTTTTAGAAATTTCAAGAGATCTTTGTCCACCAGACTCACCTGGAAGGGATGGAAGGGAAACTGAGGACCCTGGCGAGCCAGGTCACACTGGAGCATGTATGTTCACATGAGGAAGTAACAGCCATGTTAGCCTGTTCTGCTGCTGTGACAAAATGTCACGACAAAGCCACCCTGTTTACTCTGGCTTATGGCTCCAGAGGGTTAGGTGTCTATAGTGGAGGGGAAGGCAAGGCACGGCAGCAGCGGCACAAAGCTGAGCGCTCACACTCTAACCACACACAGGAAGCAGGGAGGACAGGAAGTGGGGTGAAGCTACAGCCCCTCAAAGCCTCAGTGATGGGCTTCCTCCAGCAAGGCTTCACCTCCCAAAGGTTCCACTACATCCCCAAAGAATTGGGGAAGAAGTGTATAGATATCTAAGTCTGTGTATGTGTGTCGGGGGTGGGGGCATCTCTCAGTCAAATCTCCGCAGCTGCTCATTCCTAGGACTATCACCTTCCCACCCGCACGGCATGGTTCTGAGGGTTTAAGGGCCCAGCTCCAACCCTAGAAGCAGGCTTTTGATCTCTATGCCAGTGTCCTAAGTCCTTGCTATGTTGGATCACAGGACTCCTGGGAAAACAAGAATCCTCCTGTCTACGTCTACCACAGCCCAAGGAACTTCCACTGTTAGGGACCAGCCCTCGGGGCAATTCCTTTCCGCCGCAAGCTACCATTTAGCCGTTCTTTAGGCCAAGCAAGCCATCCTTCCCCTGGCGGACAGTGTCTCCTGAGACCAGCAGAGGTCCTGGAACACACATTAAACACTCGTTGGCATGGTCTGTTTTGCCTGCACCCTGTTGCCTGAGCCTTGTAGTCAACTCTACTTCAGCTCTAGGTGGTACTGAGAACTCAGGCTTGCAGAGGTCCCTCTGTGAACTCAGAACCAAACAAAGCAGGATGTTGGTTAATGGAAGACTAGAAGGATGCGGGGAGGTATGGCTAGGGAGGGGAGTGTTTGTATCCATCACTTGCACAAGACACGCAATGAGCACATGATACTCATCAACATGAACTTCAGTGAGCCATTCTTAGGGTTGTTGGCATTTCCTGAGAAATTTTACCTCTTCCCAAGAAAAGCATATAGCAGTTGGCTGGCCTGGTCTTCCAGAATCACTGTGGGTTAGACGGAGCAGGGCCTACCAGTGGCTTCATCACTCTACCCATGAATCCTGGTTTCCTGGGGCCTCCAGGTCATCAGAAGCCCTTCCAGACTGAGTTTCCCTTTCCTACAGTGACCAAGTCTACTAGTGTGCCCAGGATTGGGAGGTTTCCAACCCTCAGAAAGTCCCAGACAAAATGCTATGGGTGGGTCACAGGGGAAGGAAGGAGAGACCCAGGGAGGCTGGGGGTCGTTGTCATGACTATGCCTTATTAATATGACAGCTTTCCAAAAACAGGTCTGCTTGATGTTAGCCAACCCTCTCCAGGTCCTCTCTTCCACCTTAAAGAAAAACATCATGGTCCCTTAAAGGTCTTTACCAGGAGGATTCACTGCAGAGCGTGCAAGAGTCAGCCAAAGACATACAGGACTGAGCTTCTCCAGGGTTAGAGACAGGGAGAGAGCTACACAACCAAGGTCACGGAGGCCCTCCTGTCACCTAAGGAGAGGTCTAAAAGACCGGGTCCCCCAGAACCAACTCCCGAGGCTGCCCCCTCCCTTCCTGTCCGTATGCCCAGCACTCACCCCCTTGTCCACCACCCGCAGGGACCGAAAGTAGGAGTAGAAGAAAGTGTCTTTGATCATCAGCGGATGCTGGATGGCCAGCTCTCTCAGGAAATGGTCCTCAGCGCTGGAGCCCTTCATCAAGGCCCACGGAGAATGCTTGCTGCGGACCAGACCCAGCAGGGCCTCCACAGTCTCCTCGCCAGCACTCACAGTCTCCTCCTCCTTGGGGACCAAGTCCCTCCAGGCTCGCCATGTTTGAGGAAGAAAGCGTGACTTATTCTGCAGAGGTAGAGAGGGAAGCCTTCTCACACTGACGTATGTTTACCGCGTTCACCATAGCAAGTGCGTGTGGGGCTCTGTGTCAGTCAGGGCTCTCCACAGGAACAGAACTTACAGAAGGTGAGACCACACATACATGCAAGATTAAAGGGAATTTATTAAAATGGCCCACAATTAAAAAGGCCCACAGGCTGTGGCCCAGCCAGTTCAACAATGGGGCTTTCTACCAATAGAAGGTCCAAGAATCCAGTAATGGTTCAGTGCCCAAGGCTGGATGTCTCAGCTCATCTTCGGTATACGCCAGAATCCCCAAGAAGCAGGCTCTAATGCCAGTGAAGAAATGGACTTGCCAGAGAGAGCAAGCAGGCAAAGAGAGCAAGCTTCCTTCTTCCATGTCCTTTTCACAGGCTACCAGCAGAAGGTAGCCTGTAAAAAGGCTACCTTCACATTTATCCCATCCACATTTATCCCAGATAATGTGATAAAAAGATCCAGATTAAGAGTGGGTCTTTTTGCCAGGCAGTGATGGCACACACCTTTAAACCAGCACTTGGGAGGCAGAGGCATGCAGATCTCTTGAGTTCAAGGCCAGCCTGGTCTACAAAGAGAGTTCCAGAACAGCCAGGGCTACACAGAGAAACCCTGTCTCCATAAAACAAAAAACAAACACAAAAAGTCGGTCTTCTCACTTCAGATGATTTATTTAAGAAAAAAACAACTAACAGATATACCCAACTATTTGGATTTTAGTCAATTCTGGGTGTAATCCAGAATAGCCATCACCAGGCCTTTGATCCCAGCACTTGGGAGGCAGAGGCAGGCGGATCTCTGTGAGTCTGCAAAGCAAGTTCCAGGACAGCCAGGACTGTTACACAGAGAAACCCTGTCTTGAAAAGACAAAATAAAGAGACTAGCCACCCCGGGCTCAGAGAACAATTTGCAGGAATTGCTTGTCTCATAACACCATGTGGTTCCCAGGGGTCAAACGCAGATCATCAGGGTTGTCAGGAAGAACTTTCTGCCCTGAGCCATCAGAGGGGTGCTGGTGATCTGAGGTAGGGTCTTGTGCAGATCAGGCTGGCTTTGAACTCACTGCATAGCTGACAGTTACTTGAACCCCTTGATCCTCCTGCTCCCATCTCCCAAATTGAGGGACCATAGGCACACACCCCCCACACTAGTGATGGGCGGCCAGGAAACAGAAGAGCTGCCTCTGCTTACACACTAGATGTGATGAAATTAGGAACTCTCGAGAAGAGTCTCTACCAACTGAACTACATGCCTGGCACAAGATAATTATTTATGGGGGCAGAGCTTTACTGTGTAGCCAGACGGGCCTTGAACGCTCAGTCCTCCTGCCTCAGCCTCCCAAGTGCTGAGATTCCCAGTGTGTGCCACCACACATAGAAGACACAGAATATTAAAGACCAAGTTCCTGTTTTCACTTCATTCTGGAGTTGGGAACTTTGAACATGCAAAACAGAATAGCTTTGGGGGCTGCAGAAGTGGCTCAGTCAGTAGTTATGAGCACTTGACACTCTTCTAGAAGACCCAAGTTCAATTCCCAGCACCCAAGTCAGGCAGCTCAAAAGTGCCTGCAACTCCAGCTTCAGGAGATCCAGTGTACTCTTCCAGCCTGAGATCACTTGCCCCAGCATGCGCACACACACACACACACACACACACACACCCAGAGACACACAATTTAAAAGAACGCAATAAATAAATAGAATGAAAGGAGAGTTTAGTTTGACAGGCGCAGGAGGCTGGGTAGGCAACCTGGGAAATCGGGAAACCGCAGCGGGAAGGTTTTCTAGGGGTGGGGGCAAGGGAAAGGTGAAACCTGAGTCTTGGTGAGTAAAACATGAGTGTGCTCCTCAGAATCTGCCCCTCCAGGCAATGGTTGAAATACGCCTCTTCGGATTTTCTGGGCTTGTTTGATTTTGTTTGGTTTGGAACTGGGGGTGGGACTAAAGGCCCCACCCTGGACAAACAGGGAAAGCACTTATCCCCATGCCTACCCCTAGATCCATCTTTGAAGTTCCAAAGCTTAGGACGGTGCCCAGCACAGGTTAGCCGTCAGCCTGATTTCTTGACTAAACAAACGCAGTGTGTCCCTGACTGGTGGCTGCTTCCTTCTACAAGGGGAAGGCCAGTTTGACTGTTTAACTTCCGGTAGAGTGTGTGGGGAGGCCCAGGTGACAGCCCAGACTGTCAGAACACATTTTCAGGGACCGCTAAGTCTAACCAGGCTGCTCATCCCGACCCGTGGACCCAGCTGATGACAAGGGTCCCCCTGCATACTGAGAAGGATGAACGCACAAGGTGGAGTGACCGGAAGAGGATCTTCCTGCACTGTTGGACGGGATTTTTTTTTCCGGCTGAGCTTGACCATGCCCTTGGCTGTATTTCCCTCAGTCTCTCCTCAGCCCGGAAAGAGGGCAGAGGTCACACAGCGCCCAAAGCTTCCCAAGTCCAGCAGTTACAGAAGGGAAGCAGGCAGGGATGGAGGGGCAGAAGACCCTGCCCAAAAGGAGAAAGCTAGGCCCGTAGCCCCAGAGCACAGGGGAATCATTTTCTCCACATTCACGAGCGGCTATAGAGTGTTCAAGACCAAAGCTCTTCCCTCAGGGATCTCTTCCCTCTCGCCTCTGCAGCCTGGGCTACATGAGATCAAAGGTCAGCTTGATGTGCTGGTCAGTCCATTCTGGGCCCGTCCCCACATGGCAAGAGGGGGAACTTGGTCCCTGAACTCCTTCAATGTTCCAGATCGCACTGTTTACACCAACTCTCAAATCAGTCAACACCACATCCAAACCTCCCAGCCGGCCTCAAACTTGTACCTGAGTATCTCCTGACCACTAGGGCAGCCAGTTCCCAGCTAGGTACCACCTACTTCGGTTTACTCCATGCAGCCACTCTGGCCCAGTCCCAGGTCCACCCCTGCTGGATCCTTCCCTCCCTCACCCCCATCCCCGGCGTGGGGAGTACGCACCCAGCTCCCGGTGCCACATGGGAATTCACGCAGACACAGCTTCCGCAAATGCTCACGCACAGCGGTGCTCAAGGTCCCAGGTATGCCCTCGGTCATTCTGTAGCTCGCGCTGGAGTCGCTGGTCGCCATGCTGCGAGAAACAGGCTCGTTGCTACGCAACCGCTAGACGCGTTACCCTGGGTGCGAAGAGCAGGTGGAAGCCAAACTTCCCAGTATTAAAGACCCCAGCTAAATTTCTACCAGGCTTGCTGCAGCACCTTGCAACAGCAGGTAGTGGGTGTCTCTCAGGGGATTCTTTCCCTCCTTCCAAAGGTGGAAAATCTGTGGAGAGTGCTGACTGTTGTCTCCCCACTAGGCAGATCGGAGTTTCAAAGAGAAAAAATTAGTCCGAGGTTAAACATTTTAGGACTCTAATTAGGGTATCCCAGTGTAGTTCTATGTATCCGCGAATCGCTGAGCACCAGACCCGTTTTAGACTCATCCAGTCTTCTCTTGTCATGCCGGTAAGCACCTCCACGTGGTAGGAGCTCTCCGCCTGTGGTCTCTGCAACGGGATGAGATGACTGAGTGGGGGAGGCAGCATCTTTGTGGAAGTGTGATCTAAGTACCATACAACTCAAAGTGCACAATTCTGTGAATTTTGGTGGTATTCAGAGTACACCACTGTGATCTCATCATTTCCCATCAAGTTACAAACCAGTGAAGCAAATGGCCATTCTACCACCTGCTCTGCCAATGGCAAAGAGTACCTCGCATTGGGTATCTGTGCATTTCTTGGCTTCTTCCAAAGGTGGAGTCATAGGCAAGATTTGTTTTTTGTTTTTTTTTTTTTTAATATCTTTTTGCTTTATTTGTGATGTTTTCAAGACTCACTCATGGAGCCCAGGCTGGTTTCAAACTCGCTGGGTAGCGGAGAAGAACCCTAAGCCTGAACCCCACCTCCTGAGTTCTGGGGCTACAAGCATGTGCCTGGCTCACCCCTGCTTTATTGTGTGCTTTATTATCTACCAGGCTTCATTATAGTCTTTTTAAAGTTTAGCTTGCATGTGACATTTTGCCTGCATATAAGTTTGTGTACCACGAGCAAGCCTGGCGTCCGCAGAGCCAGGAGAGGGTATTGGATCCCCCAGGACTGCAGTCACAGACCGTGTGAGCTGCCACGTCAGCCCTGGGAGCTGAACTGGGGTCCTCTGGAAGAGCAGCCTGTGCTCATTACTGTAGAGCACTCTCTCCTCTCCCCCAGCTGGTAGCTTTAAGTTTCAACTAAAAGCAAGTAACAAGGAACTAAAGGAACTATCTGGAGAGCTTACTTAGATTTCCCCTCGGCTTCAGGATGTGGTCAGTCCTGGCTAGTCCAGCGACTCTAAGAGTCGTGACAGAAGTGCCACATTGGAGACTCCCCTGCTGTCCCCAACCCCATTTTTCCCGTCCCTCTGTCTTCCTTCTCTGCGTCTCATGACTGTGCAGTCTGCTCTCACTTTTTCCTCAATGCCACAGTTACACTTCTGCCCCAGTGATTTAATCAACGCTTCCTCGCCAGATTCCTGTGACCTCAAGTGCACAAACCCACAGACTCTCCAGGTTTATCTTCTGACCTTTCCATGGCTTATGAAGTCAGCCATTTCCTCTGACTTCAAAACCACTCCTTAGCCTGTTCCATGACAGCTTCCTTCTTTCCTTTTTGGGTGTGCCTTCTTGAACTGTACACCAAGTCATTTTTTTTTCCTGCTGCTGATGGCTCAGGTCCCAAGACTCTACAAAGGACTGTCCCTTCTTGTGGTGGTCATCCGCTATTAGCTTACAGTTGTGTCAGCTATAATATACCGATGGCCTCCAAATGGGCATTTCCAGTTCCCTCCTTTATGTTGCGAATCCAAGCCCAGTCCTGCTAACCATCTCTAGCTGTGTTTTTTGTTTGTTTGCTGGTTTTGTTTTTTGAGACAGGGTTTCTCTGTAGCTTTGGAGCCTGTCCTGAAACATGTTCTATAGACCAGGCTGGCCTCAAACTCACAGAGATCCTCCTGCCTCCCGAGTGCTGGCATTAAAGGCGTGCACCACCATCGACCAGTGTCTAGCTGTGTTCTACGTGTTCCTTCACCTCACAGTGTCAGGATGGACCTAGTTACTTTTCTCAAGCCCCAGATGCTCTCTTCTCTCCTCGTTCTTCGGCTTCACTGCCATGTATCCGTTTGCCTTGCCAGAAGCCTACAAGTTGCCCTCACTTTCCTCCTATTCCTCCGTCTCCACAGCCGGCCATTTTTCCTGAGCTTCACTCTTCTACAGTTTTCCAGTCCACATCTCTCCACATCCACCTGCGGCATTACCCTGGCTCCTCTGTGAATATGCGCTGTTGGAGATCCAGTCAGGGTATTGGGGTCACTAAGGGGTGTAGAATATAGGTCAAAGATGGAAACCTAGGAGATATGTCCACGAAGAAAAGAGCCAAGCAGGCAGGTGCTTAGCCTAGAGCCCTGCGAAGGCACAGTCAGGACAGAGTCTGTTGTTCAGAAGGAGGAGAGGAAGGTTTGGAAGGCAGCTGTGTTTACCACTACTCTGCCAGGTTGGCTTTTGTTTGTTTTGTTTTTTGGAGACCATCGGTCTCATGTGTAGCTCTGGCTGAACTGGAACTCACTCTGTAGACCAGGCTGGTCTCACACAGACTTCTGTCTGCTTCTGTCTCCCGAGTGCTGGAATTAAAGGTGTGTGTACCCATGCCTGGCTCAGACTGTATTTTATTATTTTATGTATTAATGTTGTATGGGGGGGCCCATGTGGAAGTCAGAGGACAGCTTTGGGTCCTCACTTTCCACCTGTGTTAGGCAGGATCTCTTTATTGTCCACAGAGGCATACACCAGGCTAGCTGGTCTACAGGCTTCAGGGATCCTCTCGTTTCCCCCTTCTGGCTCTCAGTAGGAAAGCTAGAATTATGGACACGTAATATTGTGCCCAGCTTTACGTGGACTCCGAGGATTTATTCTTGTGTCGGGAGAGCAATTGCTTACCCACTGGGACATCTCTTGTTTTCTGTTTTTATGGACAGAGTTTCTCTGGATAACAGCTCTGACTGTCCTAGAACTCACGCTGTAGACCAGGTGGGCCTTGAACTCACAGAGATCCTCCTGCCTCTGCCTCCAGAGTGCTGGGGTTAAAGATTTGCACCACCACTGCCTGGCCCAACATGAAATTTTAAGAAAACTATAGCTCTCTTGAGAAAGCTTATTTCGCCTTCCCAAGGACCTGAATCCAGTCTCCACAAAAAAGGCGAAATGATTGGCATTGTGGCGTAACAATGGTCAGAATTCCGGCAGATCATGGAGGGGCCATGAACAGACAGCGGAAAAGAAGCAGTGAGGCGACAACATGAGGTCACTGGGACTGCACTGGGACTCTCTTGATAACCGTAAATTTGCTGTATGGACAGTGGGAAATTCCTAGAATCCCAGCTCTAGGGAGGTGGAGGCAGGAGGATCACCAGTATGGGTTACATAGTGAGACTCCCTTCTCATAAAACAATTGCTGCACAAGACTGGGCCTGTTGACAGAGTGTCATGGAGGGATGGAGGGCTCATGGCCCCCACCCCTCCCTGAGGATTTATGTAAGTTCAGGGATTGAGGCATTTTCCTCAGTGGTGTAGCCGCCCATAAGGTGCTCGTTCAGTTGCAAACAATTTTCCCTGTTCCTATAAGAAACCCTATGAAAGTTATCAGGTCATTTAAACAGGCAAGATATTTAGAAGGGGACACTAGCTGGTGGGAGAAAGGGGAACAGAGGAAGAGGAAGGGAGATAAAATGGCAGCCAAGCGCATGCGTGTATATGTGTGTGTGTGTGTGTGTGTGTGTGAATATGATCAAAATACATTACATACATACATGAAACTGTCATAGTGAAACCCATTATTATGTAAAATTAACATATACTAATAAAAACAGTCTGAGTTCTTGGAAGATGAGGCAGGAGGATTATTGTAAGTTCAAAGCCTGGGCCACACAGTGAGTTTCAGGTTAGCTGGGGCTACAAAGTGACACCCTTATCTGAAAAACAAAGTCAACGAAAATCCAGCCTGCCACCGGCAAGTCTTCTGGTCGGTTTCTAACAGACCCAGGAGGAAGCTATAGACTGGAGCTCCTGTTCTCATCCGGGGCTCCAGGTCTTGTACCAAGCTCACACCTTTATTTAAGTCAAATTTGTTTGCTTTCGTACATTCCATTGAGGTACCTCTATCCTAAGCCAACAATGGCATCTCTGCCTTTCTCTCTGTCCTAATTTTGTGTGGGTTCTGCTTGCCATACTGTATTTGTTCTTTGAGACAGGGTCTCATAGACCCAGGAGGGCCTCCAGCTGGCTACATAGGAAAGAGGACCTTGACCTTCTGGTCCTCCTGTCTTCTCTCCACCTCTCAAGTTCTGAGAAGGTGAGTGTGCACCATCTTGCCTTCCTTCCTCCAGTTTTGGTGGCCGCTTGGATGGATCCACAGAGCCTCAGAAGGTAGGCAAGCCCTGTACCGTGGTGCTACATCTTGTCCTTAGGGCTCACGTGACTGGGCTAAACCAATCGAAGTAGCCAGATAATTTCTGCATCTTCAAGTAACCTGATTACTAAACCCGATCTCCTCTCCAGGGACCCTTTTGCCACAAAATGTAACATGGCGGGCATAGACAACAGCGGTCCCAGGACTGCATACTGCTGCCTTTACCATAAGAGTAAATTAAGTTGTGATTTGGAAAGTGAGGCAAAGAGCAAGGACTAACCACTCTGTGGAGAGGCATGGTCGAGGAAGAGTCAGGGTGTATGCATGTAGTCCCAGGACCCAAGAGGCAGGAGGATCCCTGTGAGTCTGAGGCTAGCCTTAGTTATGAGGTAAATTCCAAAACAAGCTAGGCTAAGAGTGAAACACTTCCAAGAAGCACGGGGGAGAAAATGGAAAAGAGAAGCTGGCAGCAAAGGTGGGAGTGAGGGTGGCAGGGGGCTCCTGGCGGTGTGCCCTCTATTATGGCGGTGTGCCCTCTATTATGGCGGTGTGCCCTCTATTATGGCGGCGTGCCCTCTATTATGGCGGCGTGCCCTCTATTATGGCGGCGTGCCCTCTATTATGGCGGTGTGCCCTCTATTATGGCGGTGTGCCCTCTATTATGTATCTTGGGCACTATGAACTGCCCACACCTGACCTCAGTCTGAGCTCTGGACTCCAGTGTCCTGGCCCATTTGTCACAGAACAGATAGACGGACAATGGCGTCCAGGTGAACTCTTCCTAGCAGGGCTCTCTACTTCCTGTCTGCAGACTTCTTTCCTCATCTCGAACCATCTGCCTGTTAGGCCCAGATCTGCGAAGTCCCCCCAAAACCAACAAGAAGACTGAGTCCCATATGTAAAAACAAAGAGCCTTTATTTTATGCAAGTTTGCAAACTTGGTCTCTCTGCATGGCCAACGTATTGGAATAAACACAGAGCCCTGAGCTCAGTTAGAGCTGGGTCTTTATAGTAGTAAAGGTGGGGTAAGGGGTTTCTGAGGTTCAGGACCCCTGGTTGGTTGACATTTGTCTAGGGGTGTCCTGATGAGTGTGTGCTGTCAGGTGATCCTATCTACAATGGTTGGAATGGTAGGTTCCTTTAGCTGGTCTGTTCCTGGGTGATGCTCAGGTAATCTCAGTTTGTGGTTTTTCCTGCAACTAGGCATTGCTCCAGGGTAAACTCCTGAGACTCAGGCCTCCATTAAACTTATTAATGTCTGCGTCCTACACTGGCAGGTGATAATAGTTGGAAGTAAAGAACTTCCTTTGGGTGCTCTGTTTCTATTTAGCTTATCATGGCTGGCTCCTACGCTCACAAACCCGGGAGTTATCCTTGGTCTGTCCCTCTGATTCATCTCTGCATTAGCGCACAAATTCTGACATCATCTCTCCGTCTACCCAGCTCCCAGGAGTCCAGGCTGTCCTGCCCTCCCACCTGGACACGTGTGTAACCTCTTAGCTCCCTGCTTCCATCTTCGCTCCTCTCTTCACCCAGCAGCCTATTATTTCTCTCTTTTCAGAAGCACACTGGATCCTCGGTGTCCCTACCTAAAGCTAACTGGTGGTGTCTTTGTCAAGGCCTCGAGGTCCTTCATGTGGGGCCTCTGCCCACATTTCCACCACCTTCTTCTTCTCCCTCCTCACTCCAGATACCATGGCCTTGGAGGAACACCAAGCCGGCTTCTGTAGCTGTCTATTCTCTACCTTGGAACAATGTCCCCAGCTTGACCAACAGCTTTTCTTACTCTCCAGGTTGCAGTTTCTCCCTTCCTTCCTTCCTTCCTTTCTTCCTTCCTTCCTTCCTTCCTTCCTTCCTTCCTTCCTTCCTTCCTTCCTTCCTTTCTTTGAGACAGGGTTTCTCTGTAGCTCAAGAGCCTGTCCTGGAACTACCTCTGTAGACCAGGCTGACCTCGAACTCACAGAGATCCACCTGCCTCTGCCTCCCGAGTGCTGGAAATAAGGGCGTGCGCCACCACTGCCCGGCCAGGTCTCACTCTTAATCAACCAATCAGTTAATTGTTAAGTCAGTTTTTCTTGGATGATCTCACACTGTAGCCCAGGCTAACCTGAAACTTACTACGTAATACAGGTTGGCTTCAAACTGTTTGTGAGCCATCAAGCCTGGCTTTAGTTTCAACGTCTGATCCCTTGACTTAGGGGATCAGACACACCACTCTCTTGCTAGTCGTGTGGCAGTTACTGGTAATTTTGTTGTTGCTGGATGTTTTCTAATTTGCGAACACTTTTTAATCCTGTCCCTTGACCTTTGGGATGTTAGGCTCTTAAGGACAGGGACTTTGTTGAGACTCTTCCTGAGGACCCAGAAGAGAACACAGCTAACACTCAAAATAAGAGTAAAGGTGGAACATTTAATCCCAGCACTCAGGAGTCAGATGCAGGTGGAGCTTGCTGAATTCAAGGCCATCTTGGTCTACAGCCTGAGTTCAAAACAGAGAAACCCTGTTTTGAAAAAAGACAACAACAATAAATAAATAAGTCGGGAGCTCTCTCGGCTCTCTTTCATGGCATCACCTAGGTGGTTGGCTGCGTCAAGATGAAGCTGCATGTCACTTTCCCAGCCACGGCTGCCAGAAACTCATTGAAGTGGACGATGAATGCAAATCATATACTTTTTACGAGAAGCCCAGAAGCCCGTGGCCGCAGCAGCAGCAGCTGATGCTCTGGTGGAGAATGGAAGGACCATGTGGTCCAGATCGGCTGCTTCTGTTGTTACTCGCAGTTTTTGGAAGTAACTTGCTCACACTTCCTGCTTACTCAGTTAATATTATTTCCTTTGTGGGTCTCTGAGGGAGTTGAAGACTAGAGAGTTACAGCTTCCCTTGTTTGCCTGACGCAGCAGAAAGCAAGTTATGACAGAAAGTAAATTAGGTACAAGACTTTGGACTCACAAGATAGGATGGATATGGAGTATTTTCTCTGAATTTGTCAAACGCAAATGGACCAGATATTGTTGATGTATTTATTGCCTGTGTATATTGTGTGCAGTCATTG
Organism: Myodes glareolus; assembly: GCF_982192425.1. NCBI lineage: Eukaryota > Metazoa > Chordata > Mammalia > Rodentia > Cricetidae > Myodes > Myodes glareolus. The sequence goes on from NC_142027.1 coordinate 124,150,554, forward strand.
TACTTATTCTGTATAGTTTTCTTATATTAGTTGTAGCCCTCTTTTTTATTAGACAAAAAGAGGAAATGTAGTGGCATTTCTAATGTATTTTAGTGAATGAAGACTGTCTTTACCAACAAACAGCACCGACTGCAGTGTTCCTGCTGTTGAATGAAGGGGGCCTCCTTCTCCTCCTCTTCTTTTCCTTCTTCTCCTTTCATTATTCTTTCTTTTCTTTCTTTCTTTTTTTTTCTGAGACAGGGTTTCTCTGTGTAGCCCTGGCTGTCCTAGAACTCGCTCTGTAGACAAGGCTGGCCTCAAAGTCAGAGATTCACCTACTTCTCTACTTCTGTCTGGTTCTGCTGGGATCAAAGGCACACACTGTTCCTGCTTGGCGAGTGAGGAGCACTGTTCCTGCCTGGCGAGTGAGGAGCACTGTTCCCGCCCGGCGAGTGAGGAGCACTCTTGTTATGGATCAAGGAGAACTGGAGGGCGGAAGCACAGTCTGTTCAGGATGCCTTGTGGGTGCCAATCTGAGTGTCTCACCTTGGCTGTTGTAAAAGAGGGAGAGAAAGATCACTCCTGGGCTGACAGATTCTACTGTGGGCCTCAGCAGTTGTGGTTCCAAAGAGGCAGCAGAATCCGAAAGCTTTTCTGTCTCTTTAAAGGAGACGATGTTCACCAATATCTTGTCGGAAGCCCTTAAACAAAGGAGGTAAGAGGCCCAGGACCAGTGCACCCAAGCTCTCCTGTGTTATTCCTCCACGCACGTGTCCTGTAACACAGATGCTGATGTATTGCTCTGAAGAAACAACACACATAGAAAAATAAGAGGCTGCAGAAGATGCTAAACTTTTGATCAAGAGAATGAAGGAAGCCAAAGAAAAATACCAAGAACAGATTACCAAGAAATGGAGGCTATCCTTCCTGAAAGGAGCTACTTCTAAGTCTGAGTTCAGTCCACTAGCCTTTAAGAGTGACACACAGCTGGGCATGGGGGCACACACCTTTAATGCCAGCACTAGGGAGGCAGGAACGGGAGGACCTCTGTGAGTTGGAGGTCAGCCTGCTTTATGTACAGAGTTCCAGGACAGCCAGGGCTACATAGAGAGACTCTGTCTGAAAAAACTCAAAACCAAAACAGCCAACAAACAAAAATAAAATAAAAAAACCCGGTCAGAGGCAGAGGCAGGTGGATCTCTGTGAGTTCGAGACCAGCCTGGTCTACAAGAGCTAGTTCCACAGGCGCCAAAGCTACAGAGAAACCCTGTCTCAAAAAACCGGAAAAAAAAAGCCCAAACCTCCAAAAGGAGTAACAAATAAATTATCAGACCCAGAATCTTCAAAAACTAACAAAGAAGAATAAATGGGAAGCTAGAGAGACACCTTGGCGTTTGCTGCTCTCATAGAGGACCTGAGTTCAGTTCCCAGTACACACGCTGGGCAGCTCACAACCACCAGTAACTCCAGCTTCAGGAGAACGGATGCCTTCTTCTGGCCTCCATAGGCATTGGCTACACGCGCGCGCGCACACACACACACACACACACACACACACACACATGCACACGCGCACATACACACACACACACTAAATCTTAACAAAAAGAATAAATGTTTTCAATAATATTTTTTTAAACACTGGGGATTGAATTAGAGCTTTGGGCATGTGAGGGGCATGTTCACTATTGATGGATAAACCCAGCCTAACAAAGAACTTTCTTCTTTGACTTACAGTCTCACTCTGCCCTGCCTGGGCTGCAGCTCACTGTGTAGTCAAGGCTGGTCCCAAATTTGCATCAATCCTCCCTCTTCTGCTTCCTGAAAGTTGGGATTATATGTTTGAGCTACCATGCCTGACTGAATAACTCTTCTTTTATTTAAATTTATTTTATGTGTATGGGTAGGTTTGTTGTTTTTGTTTTTGTTTTTCCAGACAGGGTTTCTCTGTGTAACAGTTCTGGCTGTCCTGGAATTCACTAGTAGACAAGGCTGACCTCAAACTCACCGATATCCGCCTGCCTCTGACTCTCAAATGCTGGGATTAAAGGTGCGCTCCACCACTACCCAGCGTGTATGGGTGTTTTACGTGCATGTATATTTGTGCACCATGTGCATGCCTGGTACCCACGGAGGCCAAAAGAGGGCACTGGATTCCCCTGGAACTGGAGTCAAAGATGGTGATGAGCTGCTAGTGGGAGCTGGGAATCAAACCCAGGTCCTCTGGAAGAGCAGCCAGTGCTCTTAACCACTGAGCCATCTCTCCAAACCATGAAAAACTCTTTCATTTTAAAAAAATAGTTAAAGGATATTTTGATTCTAAAGGTGACAGAAGAATGTCTTACTTACTTTGCATGTGTGATTTGAAATTCAGTAGTAAATGTTTCTTCAAGGCTCAAAAAATAGTTTCTTTTTCAGACAGTGATTTTCTATTAGGTCAAAGCTGGCTTTGAATTTGTGACCCTCTGGTCTCAGCCTCCTGAGCACTAAGTTACAGGTGTGTGCCATCTCGCTGTGTTCTGATAATCAGCCACCCTCCTTACTCCCATTACTTGGGAAATGGAAGACACCATCACAAAATAACTCTTGAGCTGGCTTTGGTTCTAGAGCTAGAAGTTGTGAAGTCGCAGGTGAGAATCCAGGGACACGAGCAAGCATCGTAGCGTGGAATCTTTGCCCGCACACCTACACAGCGCTGATCGGAGCCGTCCCACGTTCACTGGCGTGGATGTGCGTCAGGAATGCCCACAGATGGATCGCTCTGCAGATTTCACAGTGACTCTGTGCCTACACATGGCCTCCCAGAAATTCCCTGCAGGGCATTGACCCTCAGCCCCCGCTAAGCCACTTGGTGGTAGAATTCTTCAACACTGGGCTTCGAAATTTCCTCTCACTAAGCCAACAAGCACTTTCCAAGAAGAAAGAGATGCCCAAGATGCATGTGCCTTCCTGTGTGGTATGTGTGTGTATCTGTGTGTGTGTACGCACGTGTATGGCTGTGACTCAAGCCTTTGCCTGCCTTGAGGGTAACCTCAGTACTTCCTTCCAGCCCCGCTTTCCCCGAGCGTGGCTGGCAGGGCTTTGAAAGTGTTTTCTGGAGAAAAGCTGAGCAATGGTTTCGCCATGGGCGGGCCTGTGATCTCCCTCACGGTGTCGGCCCTTTATATATTGCCTGGTGGCCATGGCGAACACATCAAGCTCCAGAGGCCACACGTGAAGCAGGTTTTCCTCACTCTCTGGCCATCAGCATGATCTTCCGCACAGGTATCACCGGTTCTGTAGTTCACATGGCTTCAGCTCTGTGGCTCTCAGGGGAATGAGACAGGAACAGCTACACCAGGCAGAGCTGACCCATGAGCTCATGGCATCCCTCTCTCTCTCCAGGATTGACGAAGCCTGCCTGGGTGCTGCTCTGCTGCATAGGAACCTTGCTGGCCACCTGCGGTCCATCCTTTGCTGCACCTACAACAAACAGTGCACCTACAGCAAACATGACAAAAATTATACTTGAACACTTGAAACTTGAATCTAAGGAACTGTATGAAGACTACGTAAGTGCCCTTGAGGTCTCTTTTCCAAATCACTTCTTTAAATGCCTTATTTTGCTTTCCAGAATGGCTATTCTTTCCCGATGTGAAACCAGCTACAGCAGTCAGGGTGGAATGGGAAGGAATCAGACAGGCTGCTGTGGGGATGCTTATGAGGGGATCAGTGTACTAACAGAGAAGGCGGAGGCAGACTAGTGAAGGGACCCAGGCACCAGCCACTTTCCCCAGATGACAGGATGTGTGTGCAGCTCACAACCTTCCTTATCGCACATCTACCTGGCGGTCTGTGCTCCCACAGACAGCGTTCCTGCTGGAAGCACGGCTTCAGAGATGGGCCGGCTCCAGTCAGGAATCCCCCTGCGAAGGAGCAGAAGATGTCCTAGGGGAAGCGGGTTGAGAAAATCCTCCCTTGGGTTGCTGGTGCCTCTGGCTAGTTCAAAGCAGTTAACTAACTAGGTAACTATCTGTGTGAGCTGTTGGAACTTGCTGGAAGGCCCTCTTCCTTGGCAGGTGCTGGCAGGAGCATAGCACAAGACCCAGTAAGTGTGAATACCACACTTCCTCCAGACCTCTCAGATAGCTTCAGAAAAACAGCGCCCAGATGGGAAATGGCATTGATATTATCATTGACCTTGTTGTCCACCTGGCGGCATTGAAGCTTTGTCCCTGGCTTAAATAGACACAGACGTAGAGGTGCTGAGCAAGGTGAGGCTGATGTGGTCTTAGCAATTTGGTTTTACCCAAAAGCTGTCAGTTTTGAGGAAGAGGGAGGGTAAGGAAGGACTTCGAGTCCTTCGTTTGTTTGAGAAACTCTCTAGCTTCTCAGAGGCCTGTGCAGGCCACATAAACCATCTTCCGTGGTACCAGTGGCCTTCATACAGAGGCATGAAGAGGAGGGAGCTGTGTGCAAACTCAGATAAGCCCCCTTTGTCCTTTACCTCAGCCTCTAAGCATCTAAGCGCAGTTTACGGAAGGCTGGGTGGCTTCAGCTAGGTAGGTAGGAGCGTTAACATGGCCGACCTGGGTGGGTGTGCCATGTCTTCTAGCTTATAAACCTGCCTTAGATTCCCGCAGACACGGGGTTAGTGGTGGCCCGAGCCTCACAGGGATGCTGTGTCAATTAGCTGATGTCTGAGTCAGGCTTGACACAGAGGAAGCCTGGAACAAGCTGCTCAGATCTCTAGGGCTATCACAAACCTGATCCTCACAGTATTTCAAACCTTTCCCTCTCTCTACAGAAGAAAAACAGCTCGGGCGAGGTGCCGATCGACCAGTCCCTCCAGCTGCCCTGCTTCACCCTGGGCTGCCACGCGTCAGCCAGCATCTCCATCATCCAGGCCTATCTGGAGGAGGTCAGAAGGCTGAGCGAGAACAGAATAGACACCTCCAAAGTCATAAAACGACTCCGTGATATCACGTGCTCCGACATCAGCTGTTCCAATCCAACGAAACCGAGCATCTCTGGGCCTGAAAAATTCTATGAGCGTAAAAGCTTCAAACTGACTGTTTTGAAACAGTTCTCAGACTGCATGGAAAAACTGAAGCCGAAGGACAGGATATGCTGAGTGAGGGGGCGGAGCTCTAGCGGAGAGTCCATGTCGGAGGGCTGAACTTGTACCACAGACTTAACTCGAAAGAGGCTGTGCCGTTGTGACAAGCCTTGTTATTTATGATATTTTTATTCTGTCCACGGAACCCTTATTCTTCCGCCCTTGCCGGGGCTGGAAGTGGCAGCTATATTTATTTATTGGTATTTATGTGCTGAGGTGTTCATGCTCCGAGGAGGAGCCCTCAGGGTCTATTTAATAAATTATTTTGACATGATCTCATAATCTGGTTTGGAGTTTGTGATGGCATTGGAATTAGAGTGTGGGAATCCAGACTGGACGGTGTTGCTGAATGGGAATGTTCTGGAAATGGCTAGTGTTCTGTTGCTGTCATTTCCCTCCACTAGACAGGCAGACAATTAATCCCAGCAGCAGCAGGCATCTGTTAAGCATTTTCTTTAGTCCAGGTCATAAGCATGGCCAATGTCATTTTGGTATGTAAGATGAGAAACTGAGGCAAGGAATCATTTAGTCACTACTCAGGGCTCCACAGCTGCTTATAGTGTAACCCAGATTCCAGGTTGTACTTCACTGTCCTACCTGACCTTAGTTCTTCTGGGTAGTGGCTGGGTCTCAAGGGCGTTCAATGTCATGCTGGTACAGGGCGGTAACTCAGTGTCCCCTGCAGAATTCCCACTGCATTCCCAGGTCTTCACCCGCTCCACCACTTCAGTAGGGGCAGCCAACATGCTGTTGAGTAGAAGCTGATAAGGTCTTAAGTGGGCATCTGGATCGGGGTGGGGGTGTCTCAAAATGTCTGGGAACTTTCAGCAGTAACGGCACCGAGCATCAGGCTGGAAACACAAAGCCTTGAGCCCATCTGCTCGCATGCACCGTCTAAGCGTGGGGCTAGCCGTCTAGTTTTGCTTGTTGCAAAGCCAAGTATGGAGCCCAGGGCCTTGAGCATGTTAGTACTTGAGCACACGATAAACTATCAGCCCAGTATTCATTTTCATAGGTGCTCAAACAAAACCCACTAATCTTGAGTCAGCCAGTACTTTTGTTGTCTGTTTGGGAAATCTGAGGCCCAAAGGAAGAGATGTGATGTGTCAAAGGACACACAGAGGGAACTTGCGGTCAGGAGTCTGTGCTGTGTAGCTAGAAGTTAGACCTCCCCCCATCCTTTTTCTCTTTGTGGGTTTTCAAGATAGGGTTGCTCCGTGTAGCCCTGGCTGTCCTAGAACTTGTTCTGTAGACCAGGCTGGCCTTGAACTCATAGAGATCCGACTGCCTCTGCCTCTTAGGGCTGGGACTAAAAGTGTGCACCCCCACCACCAGGTTAGATTTCCCATTATTGCTCCAATGGGTATCTCTACTCTGATCTCATACTACGCTTACCCATGGTCAGGTACATTCAGGATGGCATGGCTGTAGGCTCCCAGCAGTCTTTGGAGTCCCCAGACACCCGTGTCTTCAGGGGCAGTCTCCATCACTTCTTTTCTGTTTGTTGGTTTTTTTTTTTTTCAAGACAGGGTTGCTCCGTGTAGTCCTGGCTGTCATAGAACTCGCTCTGTAGGCCAGACTGGCCTCGAACTCACAGAGATCCTCCTGCCTCTGCCTCCAAGTGCTGGGATTAAAGGTGGGAGCCACCACCCCCCAGCTCCATGGTTTAGGATGTTTGCTTTTGTGCCAGGGTCTCTCACCTGCTGCAGTCCTGCCGTGTTACTGAACTCTGAAACGCTATATTTTTTGTTTCAATTCTGTTCCTTGGGCATACTGACCACAGTCCAAATGGCTTGGTGACCATACCCTCCTCCACTGGACAACACAGACGCAGAACATTCCTATCAGCATAGCAACTTGGATGGAACAGCCCTGCTCTCGGAGGGCTGCATTTGATTGACACATTTGTTTGACACATTTGATTGACGATGAGTCCCAGAGACAAGAACCAAAGGGATTTCTCTGGGGTAGTGAAGCTGGATCCAAAGGTCGGGGTCAAGTGGCCAGGGAGGTGGTGCACTTGAGCCTCCTTCACTGGTTTGTGTGATCGCTTGGGATCAGCTGTGTGCAGCCGATGCTCTCTTGAGAAAGCCCCCCGCTCTGCTTGAGGACTGCTTTGATAATCTGAGATAAGTTTTGGGGGGCAATTAGAGCATGCTACCTGGAAATGTGAAGCCTTCTCAGTATTCATGACCGAAGGGCCAGACTTTGAATAAGGAGGCCATGACGCATTTGCGGGGCGGCCAAGATGGTGGGAAATCAATCCTCACAGGAAGAGATGGGAACCACAGGGGGGCCAGTGCCTAGGAGCAGGAAGGCTAAGGTCTCAGCGGCAGCAGTGCCCCAGATTTGGGTGATGACAAGCAATGAGCTCATAGAGATTCTGAGGGCCCTGCCTATCCCTGCCTAGTGTCTTTAACTTCTTGCTCCACTGGAATCAGCAGACGAGAGACCGAGCTAGGGTCTCTCAGCCTGTCTTCTGTCGCTGAAAGCCCACAGTTCCAGAGATGACTCAGCCCCAGGCGGGGGGACTCCACAGCAGTTTTCTGATTGAAGCTACAGTGTTCTGCTGGGGAGATGGCTCAGGGGATAAAGAGCTCACTGTGGAAGCAGGAGGGCCTGGGTTCAAATCCCCAGAACTCAGGGAAAGCCAAAGTGGTAGTGCATGCCTGTAATTCCAGCACCCCTATGATGGCTGGACGGTCACGGGCCAGCTAGTCTAGCATACAACAGTACTGAACGAGAGACCTTGTCTCAAATGAAGTAGAAGGCTAGTATTAACATCTGGGGGCGTTACACACATGAATACATGTTCACATACATATGTACACATCACACATAGAAACATTTTTTAAAAACCACTTAGTGGTCCTTGCAGGGAGAAGACACCTTATGACATGTCTGCTTCTCCTCTCTAGTTCCCTGTTTGACTAGACATGAGATGACTCAGTGGGTAAAACACTTGTTACACAGGCCTTAGGACCTGAGTTTGATCCCAGGAGTTTGGGTAAAAGGAAGATGTGGTGGCACACATCTGTAATCCCAGCACTCCTACAGCAAGAAGGGAGATGGAGCCAGGAGAGCAGAAACAAGAGAGGATCGTGGGCCAGACAGCACAGAGCATGCGCAGAGCAGAAACAAGAGAACTTGCCTCAAACCCAGGTGGAAGGCAAGTCTGACTTGTGGACGTTGTCCTCTGACTTCTACACAGTCGCAGCAGCAAGCATCTGCGTTGGCACACACATACCATACACACACACACACACACACCCCTACTCCTCCGCCTAATAATAGACTTTATACGTCCACTTTATGGCCTGCTCTGTGAGGTGGAGCATCCCAAACTTCGGGGATCAAGATCAGTGGCGGCACAGCCTGTGTGCAGTTGTAAGGACCCAGAGGGGTCCTTGTGCACCCTAATGCTCTACCCTGAGGGTCATGCTGAATAGCTCAGTTTGCCCAGAAGCTGCAATCCTCCTGGCAGACTCCTGAGTGCTGGGATTACAGACACGTGGCAGGCATGGCTAAGTTTCTGTTCCTGCCACTCTCTCAAAATCCTTCATGTGTTTTGATCTAAGTACGTAGCTGGTGCTATTGGTGTGTTTAAACAAAACCAAATTCCTGGATTTGATACCTAAAGATCCTGATTTGATGGTTCTAGGTAGGTCTCGGTAATACATACGAACACATTTATTGATCTATAATCAGCACAGTTAAATTGTTAAACGTGCACGAGTCTTCAGAACTGGGCACTCATCGATGGTGTCACTGGGTGGTACAACACATGATTTGTGTGTGCGTGGGCTGACACAGATGTCAGCCAAGAAGTCTACTGTGCTACCACATAAATGTACCCCACAGGGCTTGGGGCCAAGCTCAGCGGCGGAGCACTCACCTGTGTATGTACAAGAGCCTTGGCTCAGTCTTCAACGCTCAAACCAAAAGCCGGTATAGCATCTAAAATTAGGCACAGTAATTGGTACATAAATAATCTTTGTTTGCAGTCTGCATAACTACTATGTGTGTTCACTTTCCATTGCCGTGGCAAAACACTGGAGACAATCAACTTAAAAGGGAGAAAGGACCCTGGGGACCTGCTGGTGGTCAGTGGCTGCAGTGGGAGGGGTCATTGCTCATCAGAGCTGTAGCCGTCTGGTAAGGTTGTCCGTGCTTCAGTCATAGCTTCACACCCATATTGTGCAAACAACACTAGTTAAACTCAGTCTTTCCCTGCCTTTCTGTCACACACACACAGACATGGACACAGACACACAACTGTAAACTAGCAGGGCGGCCAGGACGAAGAGCAGGGCCTCTCTCCTCCCACAGACACAGACGTGCACAGACACACACACACACAGACACGCACAGGCATGCACGACACACACAGACACGCAAGAGACACACACACACACACAGAGTATGAAGTAGGAGGGGATTTGTTGGGAAGACATTCAGAGGACATTAGAGGGGGACACGAGAAGGTAAGGGACAGGAACAAGCTATATTATAAACATGTATGAAATTATCACAATGAATAAAAATATTTAAAAGTATTATCATCAGGACCCGGAAAGATGGAAAGATGGCTCAGTAGTTCAGGGCACTTGCTGCCTTTGCAGAGGTCCTGGGTTCAATTCCCAGAACCCACCACCTGTGACTCCAGTTCTAGGGGATTTCTAGCCTTTGTAGGCAGTAGGATCACACGTGGCATACATACATACATACATACAAACCAGCAAAACACTCATACACATAAAATAAAATCAATAAATCTCAGAACAAAAGGATGTCATCAGATAGCATCCGAAGCCCATACCTGGGTTTTTCCCACTTCTCTGTGGTTTGAACGGGAACGGCCCCCACAGGCTCACATGTGTGAAGGCTTGTTTCCCAGTTGGTGGGACATTTGGCCTTGTCAGTGGAGGTGTGTCCCTGGGGGTGGGCTTTGGGGCTTCAGAAGTCCACAGGTCCCTCTCCCTTCGCCTGCACCTGTCAGGTCAGAAGAGCTCTCGGCCACCGTTCTAGCACACGCCTGCCTGTCACCACGCTGCCCACTAAAATGGCCGTGGACTACACTCTGAAACTCTAAGCAAGCCCCCAACTCCTCAGTTAAGTGCTTGCCTTGGTCATGGCATCTTTTCACATTAACAGAACAGAAACCAAGAAACCCACCTCCCCAAAGTCCCCGCCCATGTATGTGGCAAATGACTCGGTTTATTAGTTTCTTTTAAAATATTTTCATCACATTTATTCACTTACTTATTTGTGTGTGTAGTATTTAAGTACTCATGTAGAGGCGAGAGGAATTTTCCCAAGTCGGTTCTCTCCTTCCAACATAACGGCCCCAGAGATGGAACTCAGGTCAGGAGGCTTGGTAGCAAATGTCATACCCAGAGTCATCTCAGCGGCTCCAGGACTTTCTTCGTTGTGTAACAATAGAAGTTCCAGTAACTGCTTCCGTGTGGAGATGGAACTCAGGATAACCTGAACCTATGCTTCCAGGCAGGGGCCACGTGTGTTGGCTCAGAACAAACTATCTTATTCTCTCAGAAGAAAGGAGAAGGGAAAAGGGAACAGTATCAGAAGTTTGTGTGCAGAATCACTTGGTCCCATTCATTGCCTTTGTCTGCTCATCCTAGCAGAACCCTGGGGTGGAGGAAACCTGTTCACCCATGGTGAGTCTAGGAAGCAAGGAGAGGAGGGGCTGGAGTCCCAGGGACCAAGGGACGACCCCAGTGATCTAGCTTTCTTCTTCTAGGCTCTATCTATTAAACATTCCACCACTTCCCAGTTGTCCAATAGGCTGGTGACCAGATCCCAATGATAGCACTATACTATATTATGCAATGCTACACAATATTATACCACATTATACAGTACAATACTATACCATACAATACCATATTGTACTATACAATAATGTACTCTATCCTATGCTATATAATACTCTACTATATCATATAACACTATACTATGCAATATATTGTACTATACAATACTATACTATATTATACTCTACTATGCTATATTTATTATTCTATACTGTACAGTTCTATACTCTGCTATAAAATACTATACTACATTATACAATACTATACCATACAACACCATATTGTATTATACAATAATATATTCTACTCTACTACACTGTATTATACTATATTGTACAGTACTATACTATGCTATATATATATATAATACTATACTATACACTGTACTATATACAGTAGTTGGATGAGAATGGCTATCATAGGCTCATATATTTAAATGCTTCTTTCCTAGTTTGTGGCACTATTTGGGAAGGATCAGAAGGTGTGGTCTTGTTGAGGAGGTTCACTGAGGGTGGACTTTGAGGTTTGAATAGCCCGTACCATTCTGAGTTAGTTTTCTCTTTCTCTCTGTCTTGTGCTTGTGGACCAGATGTGAGGTCTCAGCTACTACTCCAGCGTTGTGCCTGTCTGCCTACTGCCATCTTCCTGCCATAATGGTCATAGACTCTAATTCTCTAAAACTGCAAGTTCCCAAATTAAATGCTTTCTTTTATAAGTTGCCTTGGTCATGGTGTTCGATTACAGCAATAGAAAAGTAACTAAGACATTATACTATACAAGGCAATACTATACTACACAATACAATACTATCCTGTCCTATATACATTGTTGCTGGGGGTGGGTTAGTAAGGGTCTAAGCAATCCTGGCTCTGGCCTAGAATTGCCTATGTAGACCAGGCTGGCCTGGAACTTGCAAGTGATCCTCTTGCCTCTGCCTTGATAGTGCTGGGAAGAGAGACAGACATCAGTACATCTAGGTGTTTTGTTTTTCAGTGATGGACTTTGCTGGGGAGCCCTCTACCACTGAGCTACACTCCCAACCATACATACCTTTCAGCATTATCTTAGAGTGTACCGCTACTTTCTAGTGCAAAACTCAACAGAATGTTATGCTGTGTCGTGGTGGCAGTACATCCTGTACCTCATGTTTCCTATCTGTTGTGCTAAGCCTAGAGATTGGGCCGTTCCTCCAGGTCTGTCCAAGTGTACCCTATGGTGTCCACACAAGGACAGGGACCCTCGGAAAGTAGCTGTGTTCTGAACCGGTGAAACCCTGCGTGCTTGCTGAGTCAGGCAACCACACCACCATCGAGTCCCAAAGCATTTTTATTTTTCCCAAAGGAAACTCCCTGCCTGCCACATTAGCGGTTCCTCCCAAGCCCCCTCTGCTCTCGGCCCCTCGTAAGCACTAATCGCTCTGACGGTATGGGTTTGCCCTTCTAGCGCCCTCTAGATGACATCATACACTGTGTGCCCTCGAGTCTGGCTCCTGTCACACAGCATCATGTTTTCGGGGTTCGTCCTTCATGGAACAGGCATCAGGACATCTACTGCCGCTTGCTTGGGTCCTAGCTGACCTGTGTCAGGAGCCAGCTTGGTAGCAATGCCTTCACCCACTGTTCCTCTGTGGCCTAGAGGCTTTCATACTGGGATTGGGACTTTTGACACAAGCCCTGAGGCCTGATGCAGCTGGCCCACTATTGTGGTGACATTTGTCTTGAACACCTAATTTCCCCCTACAGATTCTCAGAAAGAAGGAAAGTGCCGAAAAAGATAGGAGAGATTAGGCAGCAATTCACTCTAAATCAAGACCACCTGCTGCAACCCTCGGCAAGAGGGAACGCTCACTCATATTTGCCTTCTCTAGAGGCAGTGACATTGGATAGAACCAACCACAGATGCTGAACACGATAAACCCCAAGCTAACTGGAACCCAACTAGAAAAAAACCTCTCAAGCACCTAGAATGTCTTTGGGTCATGAGCAACCAAAACCTAGAAAGAGGCTGAAGAATTAACAAGCAGACCTTGGCATTTTGTGGGAAACTAAATATCCCAAATATCTTTCATAGTGTGGCTTTGTACTCGAAACAATACCCAATAACGACCCAATAATGACAAAAGAGTCAAGTGCTGCCGGGTGCCAGCAACCCGGAGGCAGGGGCAGGCAGGACTCCAGGCGTTCCAGCCCAGTCTGGTCAACTATGTAGTGAAACCATATCTCAAAAATAAGCAAACATAAAACAAAAAAGAAATTCATGTGCCACCGACTCAGAGGAAGAAGAAGAAGAAAAAAAGCAACTGAACAATCAGAGTTACAGAGAAACAACAAATAATAAAACTTTGATTGTTGATTCCGGTGGGTCTCTGGGGCAAAGCAGGAGCTTGCCCACTTTATAAAGGAAGTCGGGGAGACGCAGAGCTGTGAGGGAAAGATAAAAGCAAAAGAAATAAACGCTAGGCCAGATCTGCCCAGTTTGGCCTTTAATTTATAGGTGAAAGGGATTTCCCTGCCTCAGACTCCCAAGTAGTTGGAGAACAGGTGCCTACCACAGTGGTAGGAAGAAAGATTTTATTTTATCCGTGTATGTGCCATGTGTATGTGTGTGTCCGTGTGAACTTATGCCACATGTAAGCTGGTGCCCACGGAGGCCAGAAGAGAGCGCTGGGTCCCTTGGCACTGGAATTACAGGTGTTTACAGCTGTGAGACATGGGTGCTGGGAGAGTAACAAGGGCTCTCGCCCTGCTGAGCCGTCTCTCCAGCCCCAAGACAAGGAGTTTTGAATGATGTGACTTCCTAGTTCTAGAGTATAAAGAAAAGTGAGGAAAAGCAGAAAGGAATTAGAAGATTCAGTAGGCAAGAGAGAGGAAGCAGAGGGTCAGAGGGGGAGAAAAGGACAGAGGGGAGAAGAAATAAAAACTCAGACGCCTCAGAACCACAAGCGCGCAGAAAGACCAAATGTCAAATAATAAATCAAACAGCCAGTAAATGCGAAACTGCGCCCAAGCTTACCCGAGACTGAAAGGCAATCAGGAGGCGTGACTTTCTGTCACTCAAGGTGCTTCTGTCGTGACCCGAAAAGTCCCAAGAGCCACCTCCAGAAGCGACACCAGGACTCTGACCCTGATGCCCTGTCCTAACCTGGTCACAAAACAGACAAGGTGTGCACACTAACATTTCACACCAGTGTTAGGGATCACACTGACACCAACCCTGTTCACAGGAGGGAAGGGACCGAAAATGGGGAGGGGCTGGGAGCCCTGGAGAGTTATGTGACCCCATTGGCAGCAGTCAGATCTTAGTTAAAGGAGAAGGAAGGAGCAAAGGGGAGCTGGAGGCAGCTCTTGGCCAGTGGAGCTGGTTTAAGATTTTTTTTCTTTTTCTTTTTATTATTCTCTTTGTTTCTGTTTATTGTTTTTTTCTATATATATATTCATTTTTCCATTCAAAAATTTACACTTCTTCCCCTCCTCCCATTCCCCTCCCGCTCCCCGACTCCCCCTCCTCCCTCCCCCTCCCTCCTTAAGAGAGGGCAGGGAACTCTGCCCTGTGGGAAGTCCAAGGCCCTTCCCCCTACATCCAGGACTAGGAAGTTTTGCATCCAAATAAACTAGGGTCCCAAAAAGCCAGTACATGCAGTAGAAACAAGTCCCAGTGCCTTTATCAACGGCTTCTCAGTCAGCCCCCATTTTCAGCCGCATTCAAAGAGTCCGGTTTGATCGCATGCTCATTCAGTCCCTGTTCAGCTGGATTTGGTGAGCTCCCACTAGAACAGACACACTGTCTCAGTGGGTGGGCCAACCCCTTGCGGTCCAGACTTCCTTGCTCATCTTCTCCCTCTTTCTGCTCTTCAACTGGAGCTTGGGAGCTCAGTCCAGTGCTCCAACGTGGGTCTCTGTCTCTATCTCCATTCGTCGCAGGACAAAGATTCTATGGTGATATTCGAGATAATCATCAGTGTGATAGTGGGGCAAGGACAGTTCAGGCACCCTCTCCTCTGCTGCCCAAGGACCTAGCTGGGGACATCCCCGTGGACACCTGGGATTCCCCCTAGAGCCAAGTCTCTTGCCAACCCTAAAATGGCTCCCTTAATGTAGATATCGTCTTCCCTGCTCCTATATCTGCCCTTCCTCCAGCTCCACCCTCCCACTCCCCCGCGCTCTCTCCAGTCTTTGCCTTCTCCCTTCTCTCTCTACCTCTCCCCTTCGCTCAACCCCACCCCTGCCCCCACCCCCATGCTCCAAACTTTTGCCCGGCAATCTTGTTTGCTTCCAATTTCCAGGGGTATCTATATATGTTTTTCTTTGGGTTCACCTTGTTATTTGGCTTCTCTAGGCTTGTGAACTATAGGCTTAATGTCCTTTATTTATGGCTAGAGTCCACAAATGAGTGAGTACATACCATATTCACCTTTTTGGGTCTGAATTATCTCACTCAGGATGGTGCTTTCTATTTCCATCCATTTGGATGCAAAATTCAAAATGTCATTAATTTTTACCGCTGAGTAGTACTTTAATGTGTATATATTCCACACTTTCTTTATCCATTCTTCCATTGAGGGGCATCTAGGTTGTTTTCAGGTTCTGGCTATTACAAATAATGCTGCTATGAACATAGTTGAACAAATGTTTTTGTAGTATGATTGGGCATCTCTTGGGTATATGCTGGAGAGGATGTGGAGTAAGGGGAACCCTCATCCATTGCTGGTGGGAATGCAAACTTTTTTTTTTTAGACAGGTCACACAGGTTGTCTCAGATTTCCAGTGCTAAAGCTGGCCTTAAACTCCTGATCCTCTTGCCTCACTGTGCTGGGACTGTAGATATGGATGGGTACCCTCCCATGCATGGCTTCTACTGATACAGTTTAACTAAGCTGCTGGAGAAAAAAACCAAGTCAAAGTTGATTATCAGAGGGGTCCCTGTCTCCCGAGGTCGAGCCAGTTCAGTCCCTGCTACACTGCCACTGTCTGGGTAGCTGGTAAAGAGCGGGGCCTTGTGGTGGGGCAATGTGTTTCAGAGGTTTTCAGTCATCAGAGGCTCTCAGCTGATCACACTTCCCAGTGAGGGTTGAAAGAGCACATTTTCATGGCCACCATGCAACCCAAACAGGAAAAAAAAATAGGTTCTTCTTTATGTGCTAGAATGACGAGCCTTCATAGCCCTTCTCACGCAAGATCTGCCGCAGGTAAAATACCAGGCGAATGGATAAAAGCAGCCTCTAAAACTCCAAGACAAAGTCTCTAGCTCAGGCTGCCCTGGAAACCACTATGTAGCCCAGGCTGACTCTAAGCAGGAAATAGTCTTCCTGCCTCCATGTCCCAGCGGCTGGAATACAGGCATGACACACCATGCCCTGGTCAAAACATGCTGGCACACACCTGTAATCCTAGCACTGGGGTGGTGGAGGCAGACGGATCGTAAGTTTAATGGCCAGCCTGTGCTACATAGAGTTGGAGAACGGCCTCGGCAACAAGAGACCCTAACTCAGAATAACGGAACACTTAATAAAGCTCTCTCTCTGAGCTGGAGTCACACACGGCTGTGCGTATCTGTCTCACAGGAGGACAGAAAGCAATAAAGAAGGACATCTTTGGGGCAGAGAGTCCTTTCCTTTGCATGCTTATCCAGCTTGCAGATTTTTAAAAAGTATCTAATTATTATATGTGAATGATGTGTACACACCTGCCACAGTGTGCAGTGGAGGCCAGGGGACAACTTTGTGAAGTCATTTCTCTCCCTCCTCTCCATGGTTCTGGGGATTGGATTTGGATTGGATTTGGGCCACCAGAATCGCCTCTGTCTGTTGAGCCTCCTTTCCAGTCCTATCGGCAACAATCTTGAGGCAGTGTCTTCCTCTGTAACCCTGGCTGGCTTGGGACTCACTATGGAGGCTGACCTTGGATTTAGGGCAACCCTCCTGAAAACCAGTATCACAGGGGTGAGCCATCACACCTTTGAAAGATTAATAAATATGATTTCAAGTTTTAAAATGGGATAGTTAAAAGGAGATGAAAGTGGACCCGGGGAACATTACCGGCGAAGGTAAAGAATCACGTTCCTGACCCCAGCAGTGGCTTAGGAGCAGGCGAGTTTCTCCTCACAGATCTCCGAGAGGAGCTGGTCTGAGCCAGTCGGCTGTCTACAGTCCTCGTCGGGGGGCGGCTCCTCGTGCAACCAATATATAGTCTGACCAGTGCCTGTTGCTTCTCCCAGCCCTTTAATAGATTATCCAAACGACAGTCCTTGATAATGAGAGCTCTCCATCTCAGTTCTGAGCAGCCTGAGTCTCGACTTCATCAAGTGGTCTATGCAGGGGCCCCAGAAGTGTTCGCAGCAGCAGCAGCAGTGTTAACACCAGATACTTGGGCTTGTTCTGGCTTAACAATTACTATGCAAAGTAACCTTAGGGAGAGTACTCTTATTTTTCTTTTCTTTTTTTTTTTTTAAGATAATTTTACTTTTATCTTGTGTGCATTGGTGTTTCATCTGCATGTATGTCTGTGTGAGGGTGTCGGATCCCCTGGAACTGGAGTCACAGACAGTTGTGAGCTGCCATGTGGGTGCTGGGAATTGAACCCGGGTCTCCTGGAAGAACAGACAATGTTCTTAACTACCGAGCCATCTCTCCAGCCCCTTTCTCTCTCTCTCTCTCTCTCTCTCTCTCTCTCTCTCTCTCTCTCTCTTTCAGTTCTTTACTCTTATTTTTCTAAAAACAGCATTTAGGGCAGAGTGGTATCACATGTTTATAATTCTAGTACTTAGGCGCTAAGGCAGGAAGGCAGTGAGTTCAAGGCCACCCTGGACTATATAGTAAGCCAGGGATATAGAGTGAGACCTAGTCTATAAATTGGAAACAGAAAAGCAATTTAGCTGTGAGGTCTATTTGAGCACACATTTCCTGGGTACAGTCTAGCATTGTAGAGGCCACAGTGGGGGGGTTGAGGTTCTGGTCGCCCCACACCCATAGTCAAGAGCGTAGAGAGGATGAAGGATTACATGCATACACCACTGCTCAGGCAGCTTTCTGCTCTCTACCGTCCAGGGCTCAGAACCGGGGACATGAGCCGCACACTTCCCACGGGCCATTCAGTACTATAATCCCCTTCCCAGACACACCTACAGGCCAGCCTGACCTAGACAGTCTCTCAGAAGTCTCTTCCCCGAGACTGCAGAACCCGTCAAGTCAGTAGTTAAACACCACCGCAACCCCATCCTCAGCTGTCATGTGCACACCGCCGCAGCCGTGCACACAGCCGTCGTGTTCACACCACCACAGCCATACCCACAGCCGTTGTGTGCACACCACTGCAGCCCCATCCACAGCCGTCGTGCACACACCACCACAGCCATACCCACAGCCGTCGTGTTCACACCACCACAGCCGTACCCACAGCCGTCGTGTACACACCACTGCAGCCGTACCCACAGCTGTCGCGTACACACCACCACAGCCGTACCCACAGCTGTTGTGTACACACCACTGCAGCCCCATCCACAGCCGTCGTGTGCACACTACTGCAGCCCCATCTACAGCCATCGTGTACACACCACCACAGCCGTCGTGTGCACACCACCACAGCCGTACCCACAGCCGTCGTGTGCACACCACTGTAGCCCCATCCACAGCCGTTGTGATCTAATTCCAGACCGCTGTTCGCCAAGGTGGCAGTTCTCTCTGTACCGTGTCTCTCCAGGCTCCGGCAGTCACCAATCTGTGTCCATCTGTGGATCTGTCTACTCTGGCCATTTCGCTTACACGTGGTGTGTGGGGAGTTGTGCCTGGCCTCCTTTGTTTGGCACGATGCTTTCAAGTTCCATGTTGAAGCACCTGTCTGTCTTCATCCTTCTTGATAGAGTGACATTCCCTGATGTGGATAGACCACATTCAGCTTGATATATTCAACAATTCCACATTTGACTGTAATGTAGGTACAAACATCTCATAAAAGTATGACAGGATTCATGTTTGGTGTGTGTGTGTGTGTTCATGTGTGTGTGTGTGTTTGTGTGCGTGCACGCATGTGTGTGCATGTATGTGTGTGTGTGAGCATGCGTGCGTGTGTGTGCACACGAGCAGGAGCCACGGCACACCTGTGGGGGTCAGAGGACAACTTTGGGTGCCAGACAGACCTTAACTTTGACAGGGTCTCTTAGTGTCTCTTGTGTTTGCCAGACTAGCTTGAGAGTCCAGGAATTCCACGGTCTCCCCTCTCGTTCCCTGGAGGAGTGCTAGCACTACAGGGAAATAGATACTACTGCGGGCAATGTTTTCTTTGTTTTTTTTCTATATGTGGGTGTTTTGTCTGCTTATCTGTGCACTCTTGTGTATCTGGTGTCCATAGATACCAGAAGAGGGCACTAGATTCCTCAGAACTGTAGTTTTCAATGGTTGTAAACCACCATGTGGTTGCTGGGAACTGAACCCAGGAGCCTGTGCTCTTAACTGTTGAGCCATCTCTCCCTGCATCTGGTCTTTTCCTTGGATTCTGGGGATTCGAACTCACGCCTTTATTCTTGCACAGCATTTTGCTGTGGAAGCACTGCTTATTTCCCACAATGCACTGTTTTACATTCCTGTGTTCTACTCACTGAGTCGTATTCTCTGTTCTTGTTTTACTTTCCTCCCAGTACTGTGGACCTTACACATGCTAGGCAACTACTGCTCTACCACTGAAATTACACACACACACACATATGCACACAGACACACACATATGCACACAGACACACACAGACACACATACACATACATGCACGTGCGCACACACACACACATACACAATACATCCACATGCATGCACATATGTGCACACACATACACACATACATAGATACACAGACACACACGCACATACACAGACACACACGCACATACACAGACACACAAGCACACATGCGTGCACACAGACACACACATACACATACACACAATACACACACATACACACACACACACACACATCTCCCCAGCTCCTTTATTGCTTCACCATGATTTTAGTTTTATTTGAGACAGGGTCTCAGGTGACCCAGGCAGGCTTGGAACTTGGATTCTCTTACTCAAGTTCTAGGCAAAGTGTAGGTTTACAATTATTGTTTTGTTTTGTTTTTTGAGACAGGGCCTTACATAGCCTTGGCTGGCCTTGAACTTGCTGTAATCCTTCTGCTTCTGCCCTCAAGCACTGGGATAACAGGTAGGAGCCATGACACCTAACTTAAACGGTCTTAAAATTGGGTTTAAACTTTTTTCTTTTTCAAGATGGTTTTGGTTTTTCTTGGTTCCCTGCCTTACAGATGGGTGTTAGGACTGACTGTCTGTTCCTGTAGAAGGACGGAGTCTGGTGGGGACTGCACTGAGTCTACAGCTCATGCTGAGATGTCCAGTCTACAGCAGGGACAAGTCTCCCGAACCATGAGCACAGAATGTCTTGAGGCAGGGTTGTTGGGGAAATATGTAGCTCAGGCTAGTCCCAAACTCATGATTTCCCCTGCTTCACTCAACCATTCATGTTCTGGGATAATTTCTTAAACATTTTTTAATTGAAAATTTCATAGCCAGACATGGTCGCACACCCCTTTAATCCCAGCACTCAGGAGGCAGAGGAAGATGGATCTCTGAGTTCAAGTCCAGCCTGGTCTACAGAGTGAGTTCCAGGACAGAGAAATCTGCACAGATAAGCCCTGCCTCAAAAGGAAAACAAACAAAACAGAAAGAAAATTCATACAAAATAAAGTTAGCCATAGTAAAGCCCATGATCTGGTGGCGTTTGGCATACAAAGTTGTATAATAAACCACTACCAACATGTTCTGAAGCAATGTCACCTTCCGCTGCCCCTAGAGATGCGCACTGTCTCACCCAGGACCCTCATCTGTATGTAACCGTACCATCTGTGACCTTCTGTGTCAGGTCTGTATGTGGGGTATTATGGTACACACCTGTAGCCCCAGCCCTCACCTATATTGTACTGCATATAAACAGCTAATTTCTTTTTATTGTTAGTCATACTTCCCAACAATATTGTAAAAATTGTTTGAGACAGAGTCACACTGTGTAGCCCAGGCTGACTTCAAAATCACAGAAATCCACCCGTGTCTGGCTCCTTAGTGTAGGGACTAAAGGCATGTGTCTAGTCTGTTGTAAAATTTTCAGTGTAGCTGGGCAGACGGTGGTGGTGCACGCCTTTAATACTTGGTGGGCAGAGACGGGCAAACCTCTGTGAGTTCAAGGCCAGCCTGGTCTACAGAGCGAGTTACAGGACAAACTTCAAAGCTACAGAGAAACCCTGTCTTGAAAAAAAATATATACCGAAAAGAAAAAAATTCAGTTTAATAGTCTTGAATTATCTTAATTAAATTTATTTCTTAGGAGTTTTTTTTTCTTTTGGCTTTGTTTTTTTTTTGTTGTTGTTGTTGTTTTGGTTTGGTTTGGGTTTTTTTGTTTTTTTTTGTTTTTTGTTTTTTGTTTTTGTTTTGGTTTTTTTTTTGAGATAGGGTTTCTCTGTGTAGCTTTGGAGCCTGTCCTGGAACTAACTCGCTCTGTAGACCAGGCTGGCCTCAAACTCACAGAGATCCTCCTGCCTCTGCCTCCCGAGTGCTGGGATTAAAGTGTGTGCCCCCACCGCTTGGCAGAAGTTTGTTCTTGATGGTATACTACATAAGATTATTTTATTAATGTGTGTGGGCGTGACATGTGTGTGTACATGCCAGTACCACAGTATGTGTGTAGAGGTCAGAGGACAACTTTACAGACTGTACTCTCCTCGCACCTTTATATGGGTTCTGGGAATTGAATTCTGGTCATTAGGTTTACATGGCAAGTGCCTTTACCCACTAAACCATCTCTCTAGCCCCAGGATATTAATTCCATCTGCAGGCTATTTATTGGTACACATGAATGCAGCTGACTTTTGCGTACTAATCTTGCTTTCTGCACCCATCTTGACACTTTTTTGGATTTTTCTATGTATAACATCATGTCATCTACACATAGTTTTGTTGCTTACAGGCAAACCATGGTCAACACACCCAGTTTCATGTGCTCGCAGCAGCGAAACAGGATTCTCATTAGCACTTAGAACAAGAAATGGTTTTATGTCTTCCTTTCTGAACTTGAATACCTTGTATTCTGCTTTCTTGCCTAACTGCCTCAGATAGAAGCTCCAGGACAGCAGAATAGAGGTGGCACAAAGTGGCATCCCAATCTTGTTCCTGATCCTAGAGGAGACTTTCTCTGCCACTACTCCATATACTAGCTATAAACATTTCACAGATAAACTTTGTCAAACTGAAGTTGTTCCCTGGGTTCTTCGTTTGCCAAACGTTCTTAAGATGCAAGCAAGGGAAACCTCGGCTTTCACGTGCCAAATGGGACAGCATCTCTGTTCTGTAGACCCTGAAGACAAAGTGGACTATTGGAACGTCCAGTAGAGGAACCAGCACACACCTGCTACAGTTCAGGGGAATCCCTGACAGGGCACTACAGCCAGACACACCCCGGACTACAGCTCAGATCAGCATTTGGTGCTGGGTGTTACATAAGCATCTCTAAGCCTCAATTTCCTTATCTCTACAGAGGGAGTAATAATAGTGCCTATTTCACAGGCTGCTGCACTATGCTAACAGGTAGTGGTAGATGTGATTTAAATCACGACCTTACCAAGGACTCTGGGTGTAGAAGCTGTATGCATGACAGATGTCAGATAACACGAGATATGGTCTTTGTCCTCAGGCCACAGCAGTGACGTGAAAGTGGCACCGAGGGCTACATTACTAAGTGGAGGGTGGCATGTGACACGCGCAACGGAGAAATGGAGCACTGGTGGGAGTTCAAAGGCCAACGAGGCCGAGTCAGGCCAGGGCCGGCCATGGAGGAGGAAAGCAGGCGGTGCAGGCAAAGGGTGAGGACTCATCGGGATGCACGGCTGCCAGGTCACGGCTGCTCCTCTGCCTGGGCCGTGAACAGGAAGGCGGTGGGAGACAGAGCTTGTTATGGTGAATGGCAAAGTCGGGCTTTGGGCTTTGTTCTGGAAGAATGGTGGAAGGATCTGTGTGTATTTTGGAGAATTTACTGAAATTGAGAATGTGAGACAAAAAGAAAAGAAAGAATCAAGGTGGAGCCTCGAGCTTTGGCTTAAGGCGGTAAAGAGAAGGTGCGCCATTGCACCCTGTGTGGGGGAATGCACGACTTTCCGGCAAGGGAGGCTGGAAGTTACAGAAAAGTTGATGAGGAGGAGAGAGCTGAGAAAGAAACTCACGAAAGGAATGAGTCAGGGACAAAGGAGATAAATGCAAAAGTCGGAGGAGGTAAGAGACAAGAAAAACCCTGGGGTGGGCAAACCCCCAAAATCTAAGACGTTTACGATTTGGCAACCATTGCTTCCTTTGCCATTCACTCCATCCCCGCAGGCTTTGCCTGGGAGATCCCTCTGCAGCCTGGCTAGCTTTGCTTGGCTCCTGGCCCAGATGCTGAAACACTCCTGGTCTTGCATCCTCTCAGCTCCTGTAGTATCTCTGAGACCGTGTCACTTGGGATTGAAGTCGATTTTGTTTGATCTCCAGTAAAGTTGATCTCCCCACACGCAGCTCAAATCTAGGCTTCATGGTATAGCTATTGACCAAAGGGGACCAGACTAGAGGAGCAGATGCTGGATACTACTCAGGGCGAAAAGGGAAGATGCTGGCGGCGCTTGTGAGTGTCCCAGTGAAAGTCAGTCACACCCTCACTAATGGGTGGCATGGGGCTGCTTGGTTGAGTGCGTGGCAGGGTGCCAGTCTCTGCTGGCTCAGACCCTGCCCCCATTACAACTGTAATGGAACCAAACAGCCCAGGAGCTGTACCAAATCAGACTCGATAAAGAGATTAGGCAGCCTGCAGTACAATACCCATTCAGGCAGGAAAGTGAACTCTTATCTTAGAAAGCTCTTTCCTTTTCTAAATAAGGGTTGTCTAGCTAATGATTCAGTGAAGGAGAAATCTGATTAATTACAATACTCCATTCTCCAGGGTTTTTATTTACTGTAACCTCTTAGGAGCTTCTAAATGACTTAACGAGTATTAATGCACTTATGGAAATGTGGGGGATTTGAGGGAATTTTTGTTAGTTTGCCTGTTTAAGACAAGGTCTTACATATAGCCCTGGCTGGCCTGAACTCAGAGATCTGCTTGTCTTGGCCTCCCAAGTGCTGAGATTATAAGTATGCCACCAAGCTCGACCAATTTAAAAAAATGCTATGAACAGTTGCAATCCATATGTTATCTAGATTTGCTTCAAAATAATGAGAATGAGGGTAAGGAGGGTAGAAAGGAAACTGGCCCTGGGCTGACCACTGCAGTGGGTGATGGCCGTTAGGACACCTAATGACATTAGGTGGCCATCACACTATTACCAACTACTGTGTGTGTTTGGGAAGCCTCATCTAAAAAGACTTGTTCATGGACTGGGTAGTGGTGGTGCATGTCTTTAATCCCAGCAACTGGGAGGCAGAGGCAGGAAGAACTCTGTGAGTTCAAGACTGTCCTAATCTACATAGTAAATTCCAGGATAGCTGGAGCTACATAATGAGATCCTGTCTTGGGAGGAAAAAAAAAAAAAAGACATGTTCATTAAAGGCTAGGTCCTCCACAAAACTATGTTCTGGCTTGACCTAAAATACAACAAAAGCTACCAAAACCCAAGAAGCTCAACTGCAGTCTGCAGAATCAAAAGTCCAAAGAAGCCAAGCATAGTGCCTCAGGTTTGGCTCAGCACTTGGGAGGCCACGGCATGAGGATATGTGCTGAAGTCCAGCTGAGTTGTGTAGTGAAGCCCTTTCTCAAAGAATGTAGCTCAGTGGTAGAGCATTTGTCTACCATGCTCAAGGCTGTTTGATCACCAGTGCTGTGGGGAAGAGTTTGTTTCAAAATGATATTTAAGTTTATTTTTATTTAGGTTATTACCTAAATTGCTCAAGTTAAGGTTTTAAAAATCCTGGGATTGAAGAGAAGGTTCCGAGATTAAGAGCACTGGCTGCCCTTCTGGAGGACCTGGGTTTGATTCCCAGCAACCACATGGTGACTCACAACCCTCTGTAACTCCAGATCCAGGGACCCTTGGGCACCAGGCATGTAGGCAGTACATACAAATACACCTATACACATAAAATAGAAATAACTTTTTAAACATTGATTTATTATTCAGTGCATACGGGTGGTTTTCTTACATTCATGCACATGCCTGGTGCCCTCAGAGGTTGTGAAGTCAGACGAGTGCTGGGTATCAAACCCAGGTCCTCTGCAAGAGCAAATGTTCTTTACCACTGTGCCAACTCTCCAGCTCAAATAATCAATTTCTAAATCGGTTTTAAAATTTCCTATGTATTCATAGTTGATATCCTCTTTAGCCTGGCACTTGTTCTTGCTAACTGCAGACCCCTCCTGGAATTCCTACTCAGAAGTCTTTCTTCTTTCACCGTTTCTGGGAATGGCAGTTGGGGTGGCCAGTGAGTAGCCTGGACTGAGTTCATCCACAGGTTACCTAGCTCCCTGTATGCTCACTGTGCTTGGTGCCACAGGAAACGAGAGGCAATGAGTCTTGGTCCTTAGAAGCCATGAAGCTCATGAGGACGAAAAACTGAATGATCTTGACCCTTCAGTGTTCTGAGGAAAACAGGACCAGGAGGGAGGAGAACTGTCACTGGTCTGATTAAACTACTTTCAAGGAAAGACCTGGAGGAAAAAAAAAATGGTAGTAATTGGAAAAGGGAATTAAAATGGAGAAAGGGTTTGGGTGTGGGCAACTTGCCTGGGCGAACCTTGAAGAATAAACATTACCAACTGACACACAAAGAGCACAGACGGGGCTGCAAAGGCGTGCAGACGTCAGAGGGGTGAGATAGGGAGGGTTTGCAGTGGGTGTGCAACCTCGCTGAAAGTCCCTCTGTGAGGCGAAGACAGACAAGACGAGAATGGAGGATACATTGTGTCAGCTAGGAAATGACATAACCAGGCAGAGTGTTGACAGAGGCCAGAACAAAGCACATGGACTTGGAATTAAGAAGGTGACCTGACAAGTCTGGTGTTGAAGGACAAAGGGGAGAAGACAAGGATATATCAAAGGCGATGTTTCAGATTTGGGCCCCATAACTGGCAGAGAAGAAAGCAGAGAAGTAAGACAAAGATGGCCTTTTAGTCTTCTCAGACCCACAGGGCCGTGGACTCCTAAGAGTCCCATGAATTTGTAAACTGTTCAGAGGTATATACGATATGAAGTCTGACCACAGCAGGGGCTCAATACACACTCGGCACTGGGCTCTGCCCAAACTCAGTCTGCTCCAGTCCCGAGTGCTTTAACTGTTGGTACTGGCTCTCCCGTTCACCCAAACTTGACCTTCTCCAAATTCTGCCTCTTGTAGCATTTTCCAAAACCCCAGAGATGCATAGAGATGAATTCAAAACTTTGAAAAGATCAGAGCTGATAGCTCTCAGTTAGCACAGTGGAAACCAAGGTCCTTCAAGCTAACAAGCTGTGAACCACTCACCTTTCTCTGAAGGGACTCCAGTTCTCTTGCTCCGTGCCATGAATTTTTTTCTTGGAGGTGTGGCATTTTGAGAAGATAAGAGTGCATATTAGCTCAGAGAGTTTCAGGTAAAGAGATTTAGATCTAGGCCGTTACCTCATGAAAAAAGCCAGTAGTTCCCACAGAGGCTGGCTCTTGTTAGCCACTCTGTCCAGGTGCGAAGTCAGGGTGAAGTGAACAACTAGGGAAGATGGTGTGATGATCTTCCAATTTAAAGAGACAATCAGAACCTTCTCAGCCCTGGACAAAAGGGCATCTCTACTGGTGAACATTTCAGTATTTTGCCTAGGGTGCTGGGCCAACAGTTAGCAAAGGAAGCTACTGGGACCCTTCTAAAGTGTAGGCCATGCTAACAGTCATGTACATTATGGGCATAGAGCTTCATGAATTACCAGACCCTCGGGTGTAAGAGCTCGTAGGTAGCACTCAGCATGTCCAGTGTCTGTCACCAGTTCTCTCTGCATGCAGGCTTCTAGGACTACCATCTTCACGGGCACACCTCCAGAAGCCTCCCTCCCACCCACTCCATATCCCTCCACTCCTAGCAGAGAGCCAGTCAGCCAATCAGCCAGGACATCACATGGCTCTGATCTCCTTATTTCATTCCTCCCACTGCTCGATGGGTAGCATTGAAAGTCACACAGAACAAGCTTTCCAAAAAAAATAAGTATTTATTGTCTTAGATGCAAATATAGTTTTAAAAATGCATTGTAGTGTTGGGTACAGCTGGTGGAAACGTGCTTGTCAACAGCAGGGCATCAAGAGGACCAGCTCAGGTGAGCAGTCCCAAGGATCTCTGGTTTAAGTGAAGCCCACCTTAACCCAGGAAAGGAGTCCTACACCATCACCAAAGCACACGACAGACACTCAGCCTGTGCACAGAAGCTGAAAGCTCAAGAATTTGAAGGAGAACATGCTGTTTCAGCTGGAGCATTACAGAGCAGGCAAACAAGCCTGCTTTCCCTTTATAGGGTGAAGATCCAGCTGACAAGATACTGGGGGTGGGATACTGGGTTCCTCTATGAGAGACACAGACTAGTTGAGGCCATGAGACCTTTTAACCTGCAGAATGTAAACTAGGAAATGTCAGTGTCTCCCTCCCTTCCGCAATCTCAGTTCTTGAGAATGCCAGATCAGAAATCCCAAAGGAATTCCAAATTCACTATGCCCAGGGTTATAATTGTGGAACCAAAATTGGCAGAAAGATATAGGTGAATTCTGCTAAATAACTGGAAAGGAATTTCACAAAAATAAAATTCCACGAAGTAAGCACACACGCGCACACACACAAGCTTGAGCAAGCGTGCGTGCACACACACGTTAGCATTCATTATGGAAAGTTCCCTTTTCCTCCCAGAAGGTTGAGTCTGGCAGGCTCTGACAGCAGTCAGTCCTATCTAGTGAACAGGGGGGCCCATTCCTCAGAAAGCTGGTAGCTGACCTGTTCTTGCCCACATTTGAAGAGGCACAGGGTGAGGGCTGTTTCCTAAGGCTTCTCTCACACTGCTGGTGTCTCCCACCAGGTGCCCATGGGTCTTAAGATCACAACACCTAGCCGGGCAGTAGTGGCACATGCCTTTAAACCCAGCACTTTTGAGGCAGAGGCAGGTGGCTCTCTGTGAGTTCAAAGCCAGTCTGGTCTACAGAGTGAGTTCCAGGACAGGCTCCAAAGCTACAGAGAAACCCTCCCGGGAAAATCAAAAAACAAATAAAAATCTCAAAACCTGTTAAGTAGATCCTAGGCAAGGTGTGTGCTGGAGGAACATACTTCACACATGCCCTGAGCTTCCTGCTCTTCCATTGCAACCTAACTTTTCCTTTCCTTCCAGACATGCACAGACCCAGAAACAGGTCCTCTGAAACACTACAAAGCATCAAGGGACTGAGCTCAAAGTTGCACTTCTTGGCAACACTGGCATTCCAGGTGACGATTCCTGTACCACTGTCCACACACCTTGTCAGCAGACTACATGATGGCACTAAAACCAAGTTCCACACACACTGGCGGGTTTCAACTGTGCCCTGGTCTCTAGGTGTCTAAGAGGCCATTTCTACCCTCAGGAGAGAAAAGGGAGAGCCCCCCACACACCCAGGGTCTCTCAGAATGCCTCAGGTAGGACTGAGAGCCTTGAGGAACCAGGTTAGAATGAACAGAAAGGGAGCAGGGCAGTGGTGGTGCTCGCCTTTAATCCCAGCACTCGGGAGGCAGAGGCAGGTGGATCTCTGTGAGTTCAAGGCCAACCTGGTCTACAAGAGCTAGTTCCAGGACAGGCACTAAAGCTACACAGAGAAACCCTGTCTCGAGAAAAAAAAAATGAACAGAAAGAGATCTCTGACAGTGTAGAAGGAAGACAAGAGTCAGTAAGTGAACAGAGGTGAGGCTGAGCCAAGGCCAGGTGATCCAGCAGGCAGTCACAGTGCCATCTGCCACTGGACTATACCAGCAAACAGATGCTATGCCCTCTAGGAATCTACAGGGATGCCACTCTTCACCAGGGCATAGATCTGAGGACTGATCTCTAAAGTATGCATGTTGGGGGGTAACAGGTCCTGAGCACACTGACAACATCCAGGGTTCATGGTTGGGTCACATGAGAATCCGTGCTAGCTGATCACTTCCAGTCTCTTTTACAAGACCCAGTACATCAACACCAAGTTCTGAAGCTGCAGTGTTTCCTTTGTGCTGTGCAAAGCCACTGGAGCAAGGCTAGCCTCTTCCCGAGGGTGACAACTGGTGCATACCCTTCTGCTAACTTTGAGGAAGCCCTTTAGCCAGAGCTACCCTGCCTCTGCAGGACCCACTCATAGTGAAAGAACAGACAGAACATGCGCTGATGGCTTGTGAAGATTTCACGGAAACCCTCGCAGAGATTTCCCAGGTGGCTTTGTGGGTTATCCTTTTAGGCCGATATTCTTAGTCTCCAAAGCGGCAACATTCTGAAGTTTCTACCACATGAGCGGGGACAGGAATGGGAGTGAAAGAACTGTAAACAAGCCCTGGTCCAACAGTGTGGCCAGCACCCAGGGAGATCCCGAGCACAGTGGCCTTGGTGTCCAGGACAGAAGTCAAGGCTAGGACCCTCTGATTGGCCAGGTTCATCAGGCAAGATTTCAAAACAAGAAAATCTCTAAGGTAGAATCATTCCTGGAGACTTTAAAGCATCATGACCTCACAGCCATAGCCTAAGTGAGCACCAAGAAAAGGAAAATGGAGTCACTAAAAAAAAAAAAAAAAATGCACCTAATAAAGTCTACCAGGACACACACACACACACACACACACACACACACACACACACACACACACACACACAAAGTCATGCACGCACATTCTCTCACTCTCCCCTCTCATCCCAGTTTTATACAATCTAACAGCCTTAAATGTCTGATGGAACAGGATGAGATTAACTCAGCAAAATGGTGGAGAGGTAGGCAAGAGAAGCAAAAGGCCAATCTTATACCCACAGAGTTTTAAAAACAAGGTTACTCCCCAGCAAGGGCAGAGAAAACCTGGAGTCCATGGTGTGTCCCATGTCACGTGGCATGGGAAGAGGAAGGGCTGGGCTTCTCAAGGCCCTCACAGCAGCGGTTTAGTTTTTCCTTCTATGATAGTGGCCTGCATCTTCTGAAAAATGATTTCACCATGTTTTTGGGAAAGGAAGGGGTGCCTGGTGGAAACTCCAAGGCTCAGCCCATGTGCCTTGTGCTCATCCTCCAACCTGTAAACATGCTTTTTGGGGTCAGCTGAGGAGGGCCACCAAGCTATTCCCAAACAGGACAGGAATGAGACAATGGAGCAAGCATGTGGTCAGGGGCTCATAGCATCAACGGTGGCACAGCCAGCAGCCCCTACCCTTTCTTTGTTCTCCACCTAGTTAGTCCAGGGCAGGCCTCGGGCATCAGCAGGAGCTTCCGATGAATCAGAACTTCAGGGGACATGCTGGGCTCCCCTCTTCACGTGGTCCCCTCAGGACAGGCAGCATGGTGAGGAGGGGCGAGGACAGAGTTCAAAAGAAAGCCTGCTGCCTGCTCTAGGTGTCACAGCAGGAGAAAAGAGCACATTCTTCCCGAGAGGTGCCCTTGACTGGGCTCCCTGAGAGCTGGAGAGAGTACCTCACCACCTGTGGCATCTTGGAGGCAGCAAGGAGAAGGATGAGGGTCAAGTGCCCTCTCCCCCAACCTTTCCCTGTCTCTACCAACTGTAACACGCACACTAGGGCACTTGAACCTTCAGACACACGTCACCCTCCAAGCTTCACTGGTTCAAATCTGAGCACAGCTCTTTACCATCTAGCCTGGAAACAGCTTCACCGGCTGACTCCTTGGCATCCCGCCTGTCAACTGTTTCTTCCTCCTCACACAAGGTTGGTCAGACTTCTTTAGTAGGATGACATCTTTGGTCTGAGAACTGTCCTGGTTTGGAGCTCCCAGACAAATGTCAGATAAAATGACCAGGATGACAGCAGCATCGTGGAGTGTGACCTTTCAAATGCTAGAAAGAAGGTGACAGTCCTGGAGTGTACTTGCCTCCTCCATAACTGCAGAGTACAAGTGGGCGGACACAGGCATGGAAGGGGAGGCAAGGCTAAGGCTCTAGGCCAGTCCCTGGCAATGTTGGGAACGTCATGGTGACCGTGATGCCAGGTAGGACTGAGACATAATAGATATGACACTGCTTGGAGGGTCTCCGAGTGCACTGCATGTGCTGCTGTCCTGTCCAGTTGGCCTCCACACCCATTACTCTCCGTGTGTGCTCAGGCGTTGGTGGAGATTTTCCCTTCAACAGGATACACCAGGGAGGAGGCACATTCCTTTCTGCAGAGGTCAGAGCAGTAGCCCAGAGGGTCAGGTGCTGCCGGCAGGAGATGGAGAGGAAGAATCACTGCTGCTACAGAGGTCAAAAGTGTGCAGGGGTTGCCAGAGGAGCACAAGTGGATAATGATGTGCCAGGGCCAAGTCTCTAAGTCTCAAGAAAGGGATTCTGAGGGACGCCGGATGATCCCACCTGCAGGAATAGGCTTAGTCTCTTGTCTTGCACTTGCTAGCCCTGAACCCCAGTAGGCCACCAGGAGGGCAGGAGCAGAACAGCTGATGTTTCCCTTTGTCTGGGCCCCCCCGCCAAATGCAGGGAGGACTGTGATTGAGTCACTGAGTGAGAGGACACAGCTAGGTTCCCAAGATGGGATACTGCTGAGGGCAGGCCCCAGCCTGCTTCAGACCTGAGCACAGCATCGTCCTGATAGGTGCAGTGAGCCCCAGGAGTTAAGGGCAGCCCTGAGGCTGTGCATCAGGAAGGGTACAGGGGGGTCTTCAGGCATCTCATGCAGCCACATGCCAACTAATCTTAGGATTCCCCCAATCTCTTGCCAATCCTGGAAACAGCCTTTGACGCCTGCTCTGGCAGCTGGGATGGGTCTGTCAGGATGGAGGTGGTGGTGCTCAGCTGCCGGAGGGTACTCAGCACCACTGCAAAAGAGAGGAGGCAGTAATTAGCCTGGGGCACAAGACTCAGAATGACGGGATGCAAACTTCACACACATGCAACCCTATTTAGTGATTCCCAAGCATTAAGGATGATGGCCAGAGTTCAACTATGGGGAACATGACGGGGCCCCATTCTGAGACCCAATCTCACACCCTACCTATGCAGATCCTAGCAGGGGCTGCAAGTAGTCCAAGGATTCTAGGCTGGTCCTGCTGCCAGAGTGTTGTTCTTGCTCTAATACTGAACTTCTGTAACTTTAATATATGGTTGTAGTTTTAAAACTAAATAAGAAATTAAGTAAGAATGCACAAAATTTACCTAAAACAGAGTCTGACAAATAACAAATATTCAATAAATGTAAGTTGGATGTGACTGACTGCAGGTCTTCTGAGAGGAGCTCAGGGACCCAGGCTGGCTCCTAAAGCTTTTCTGGTTCTAGGATCCCTTCAGTGTTGTCCTCGTGCCTCTGGCCTGGCTTTGTGCAGCAGAGTTTAAACTGTTCTAGCACTGCCCACATAAGGGTTCTTCTCCCTTCTGAACCAGTATGAAATACCAAACTCTGGCATTCCAGACTCACTTGGCCTTAGGACAGGCAAAGAACAGTGCTGGTCCAGCCAGGAAAGCGTCGTCCGGTGAAACTCATCCAAGCTGCTGGTAGACACCACTCCCTTGAAGGACTCGAACAGTGGCTTGATGATCATGCTGAACTGCAGGACTGTGTTAAGGAAAAGGTGAGCACTGAGGAGGGCTAAGGAGCACACAGATGAGGAAGGCAAGCTCAGGCAAATAATTACCTACAGAAAACTGATCAGAGAGAGGAAGGGACAGGTCAGTTACTGTCAGGCAAGGTGTGCCCACCATGCGATTCAGTGGTTTGCTCTTACTATGACTGACCTTTGAGGAGACAGAAGACAGTTTCTTTAGCC
The DNA here is from genome assembly GCF_982192425.1 of Myodes glareolus. Taxonomy (NCBI): domain Eukaryota; kingdom Metazoa; phylum Chordata; class Mammalia; order Rodentia; family Cricetidae; genus Myodes; species Myodes glareolus. The sequence continues at coordinate 124,183,429 of NC_142027.1, forward strand.
TGGTACAGGGGTAAACAATGAGGTGAACATGAGACCATAGGTTAGCCAGTTACAGGAGACAGTTGTGTGGAAAGAGAGGAGACATGACAGGAACATGAGAGGCACACAACACTCAAAAGCAAAGTGTCTGTCTGAAGCTGGAGCCTGACACTCATGCTGTGCACAGCCTTCAAGTTCGCCACTTCCTGTAGAGCTCCCAAAGGATTACAGGATGGGTCCAGTAGAGATAGAAATGTTTTTCTTGAAGTCTGATGCCTATAGTACCCACTTTAGCCTAAAAATGAGGAAAGTAGCATTTTACTGAAGCACTTCTGACACATTCCGTATGTGACCAGGCTCTACTAATGGTAGAATAAGATAGCAAAGCAAGCTGGGGAAGAGGTGTGCTGTCAGCCATCTCAAGTCAGGCTCTTAGGCTCACTGATAGAGTCCTGACCTAGACAGTATATGTGAAGCCTTGAGTCTCATTCTCAACAGTAACAAAAGTAGTACAAACACACAGGCATGGTGGTACACTTAAGAGGAAGAGGATACTGTACTGCAAAGCAAGTCCTAGATCAGCCTACACTACAATTGAAACAGTCTCAAAAACAAACAAGCAAACAAAATATAAACAAACTTGGCTTCTGAAGTGCAGGACACACACACACACACACACACACACACTCACTCACTCTACCTTCACCACACTATCCTTCTTTCCATACAACTGTGTTTCCAGGGACTGGCCTATGTTGTAGGTGACCTGTCACATAAGTTGACTATGTTCAGAGCAGGGCTGCTGGGAAACAGATGGGCAGCAGCCATCCTGTAACAGCAATGCTGCCATCTCAAAGGCTGAGATCAGAGCAGCTTTGTCCAGAAGACAGGTCCTGGCACCTGGGTGGACATGCTTTACTGTGATACTCAAGACCAGGGGACACAAAGGCAGAGAAAAATCTGAGGGGACAGGCTTCAAACCCTACCTATAGCTATTTGGAGAGCTGGGGCAGGAGGATTGTTTGAGCTCAGGAGTTCAAGACCACCCTGGGCACCAAAGACTCTTCTCTCAAAAAACAAAACAAAGAACTATATGGTTTGGCAGTTAAGAGTATGTGTACTGCTCTTGCAAAGGGCTCAAGTTCAGTTCCCAGGGATTGTGTTAAGAGGCTCACAACAGCCTAAGCCTCCAGCTCCAATGGACCCAGTGCCCTCTTTGGACTCTGCAGGTACTTGTACTACACACACACTCGCGTGTACACACACACATAACTAAAAACCCCCACAAATAAGAAGAGAAGAAGAAACAAACCACACCACCGTATGAGGGTCTGGCCTCTCAGGAACTCAGTAAGCCCTGGTTTCTTTCCAAGGTCACAGCAGGTAGGGCTCACTTCTGTCACTGGTTATCAGAAGGTCCCCTCCTTCTCACCTTGCTGTCTTTCCAGTTTTCGAGCTACTTTTGTTTACCAAGGTTTGGAGAGTAAAGCAGACCATCTACCTCCCTGCCCCTTCCTGCAAAGCCTCTTGGATGTGGTCTCTCCAGCCCCTAGGGCCGGTCTAGAGTCTTCTCTCCCTGAGACAGAAAATAGCATTGCTAGTCCTGAACTCTGACAACTGTCTTTCTCCAAGGGTGCCCGAGAGCCTGTCCACTGTTTCAGTGTGCTGCCTGGGGAACGGAAGAGCAAGGAAAACCAAAGGATACGATCCAGAATTTCCAATTCTGCTGGACCCTACTTCTCACATATTCATCAAACATGTCTTTCATGTGGTCAGACTGGCGGCAGTTGACAGGGACTCCTGTGGCAGGTAGCAGCTGCTGGCAGGAGCTGAAACAACAGTAGTCAGGGGATGCTTTGGGGTAGGTGACTGTAGAGGAGGCAGACAGGCAGGACACAGCCTGATACAGGCAGAGGCCTGTGGGAGGACAAGAAGCTAAACTGCTGTAATACAGGTAGCAAAGGCCACAAAGGGTCCCCTCTGCTTTCAGACATGGAAATGCATGGGGTAGAACACTCGAATGGAACCTCACATGATGGTGGTGTTGAGCTCCTCAATTTCTTCCCGAAGCCTCCGGGCCTCTTCTTGCATCTGCATCCGCTCCTGCTGCAGCTTGGTGATGTACTCCATGGTCTTCTGCAGTGTGATGGCATGGCTAGTCTGTAGAGGACAGGAGGCACAGGGGGCAGTACCTAGCTGGCCAGTGGCACACAGGAAAGGTGCCCTATCACGCCTCCAGGACACTCTCAAGCAACTTACCTGCTTGGAATTATTGGAGATCAAACTGTTCAGGGTGTTAAAACCCATCCTGATATTAAAACGCCTTTTCTGTTCGGCTGAGATGTGCTTCTGCCGGTTCTATTGGAGAATCAACTGGTCACTGAGACATAGGCCAGGCCTTGTTCCTCTTTACTGCACAACATAATGCTGAGAGGCTAGAGAGAGACTAGTGTCTCGGGGCACATGACAAGCCAGGCCAGAAAACTATGCAGAAGGAGAGGCAAATGGCCAAAAAGCTCTAAGAGGAGCCATCAGGGAGTGGGCAGGACTCACGGGCTAGAAAGCAGTATGTGCTCTGGCCCCTGGCAGCCAGACTTACTGCTTCTCTACAACCTAGTGCCTACAATCCTGCTTCCTCCCTGCAGCTGGAGTGGCCAAGGTTGCATGCACCCCTACCATGTCATAAGAACTTGCTGTTGGTTCTTGGGCCCAGAATGCCCACCCAGAGCTCTGAATAGGCCCTAATCGTCATGGGCTTGTAGTGGGATGGGAAATGGTCGGAGTTAATTTAATCTTAGTGGTTCTGGGTTTGCAACACCAGCTAGATCTGTGGCTCTCCTTTCCTGATGTTTTCTTCCGCCCCATCCCACCAAGGCAAACAAGGCTCAAGAGAAATAAACTGTACCTTTAATGCAGCCACATTTTTGGGGTCTGTAGATTTCCCTGAGCAGTTGTTCTGGGGAGACTGAGGACTGGGACTTTGCTCTGATGGGCATGGAGAGGCGTGTCCTGAGTTGGGGCAGTCACGGCCTGAGGGGGGGGGGAATTCTCTTAACAGGAAAACACTTGAGAAGGGAACTGGAAAAATAAGGAGTGAGGTTTCCCTGTCCTGTCCCCACGGCAGTCCTCACCAATTAGAGGGACCCCCTGCAAGCCCTTAGGCTTAGAAGTCCATTTTTAACTTTCTATGGCTACCCCAGAGAAAATATTGAAGAAACCCTTGCCCATATCCCAAAGGGGATTTCTTGTTTCCAAAGCAACCCATAAGGCAGGCAAGTTAGATGTGGGATATGACATGAATGCTACTCCATCCTAGGTGTCTGCAATTGCTCAGAGGAGGAATTGAACTGCTAACCCAATCCTTAAAATGCCACCTCAAGGTAGCCCAGGGCCCTTACAGGTTTGTAAGGCAATAGCTCTTAATCCATGTGCTCAGTTCACTGGACTCTGCTTTATTTCTGCTCTTTAAATTCTACATAGATATTTTCTTACTCTTTATCTCACCCACTCTGAAAATGTTAAATAAAAAGTACTACCACTTTTTGACCCACACGGAATACACCAGAGTATTGCTGTGACCCACTCAGGCTCATGTCCCACTTACTGATGTCCCTTGGAAGCCATTTCCTAGGCCCGTTTTACTTTATTCTAACAGATGCTTCCAGTTAATCTATTTTCTCCTAGATCACCAGGTTTCACTTCAGTGCACAGCTCTAAATGTTGCATTCTTCAGTTCTACAGGCCACGACCGGCTTCCCTTTCCTGGATAATTTGAGAAACTTGACTCCTGTCTCGAGTCTGTGTCTTTCCAGACTGAAGAGTCCCAGTCTTCAAAACCTGCCCTTGAACAAGTCCACCCCTCTCAGCCAGAAACCCCTCTGTATCATGTCTTCCCCGGTAAAATGCTCAGACACAACCATGGTTTTAGCAAAGAGAAGGCATTAAGGTGCAGCACAGTGACAGACTGCTTGCCTGGGATGTGCATAGATATTCTAGTTCCTTTCCCAGTATGCACCAGAAGGAATCCAATACTGATGTCGTAGGACCTCTAGTCCCTACTTCTGACTCTCCAAGTCACCAGGCAAAACCAGTCCTGACTTGACTGCCCCGAGCTGTACGATATGAAAATGACCGCAGATCTGCAGTGGTTTAGAAACTAGGAGAGGTGGTGTGGTGACGAGCCTGCTGCTGGTTCACAGCTACAGCAGTCCCAGGCTCAAGTTTTCTAGATTGCTGACAAGAATCTTCAGTCCCTTTCTGGATGTGACTGGCAGCTCTGAGCCAGGCCTTCTGAGCGTGGTTTCCTGAATGTGCTAGCTGCCCCTGCTGGGACACAACTGCCGCCCCTTGTGCCTGTTCTGCTGGTATGGCTACACTACTCTGATGCCCAGTAATATTTCCCCAGACTGAAGTTCTGTAGGCCAGGCTTGATTATGGACGCTGTGAATGGCCTCCCCATCAGGAGCAAGCTGTTTATTTCCTCCATAAAGCCCGAAGCACCCCACTCAGGAAAATACTTACTAGAGCCTGTGGCAGGGACTTGAGGACTACCCCCATGCAGTGGGACCTGCTCGCCCTTCACCAGAGAGTCTTGCACTGTACTTGGAGAGAAGAGCCGAGAGACAGGGGTAGGCTGGCTACTTGTACTGTGGCTGAGGAACTCTGTGACTCCAGAAGCCTGTGGAGACCCATGAGGGAGGTCATGTACCACTGCTGCAGAGCAGAGCAGTTACATTGGCTGAAAGCCACTCTAGAGGTGAGGACACTAGAGGCCTGCCTAGGCTAGATCTCCTTACCCTGGTGATAGCAGCAGAAGCAATGACCACACTGGATGGGGACACAGTAGATGCCAGAATCCCTTCTCTCTTCAGAGGGGCTGATGTCATGATCACCTTTTGTGGTTGGCCTGAGAAGGCAGCTGTAGGAAGGAAGAGAGCTGAAAGTGAGGGTCTGATCCTACAGAGGCCCAGCTACTACTAACAAAACTGCTGAGCTGCAGACGGCCAGGAAAACCAGGGCATCAAGGCATCTGCATTATTTTTGTACCTTTTACTTGAGTCCTACTATAGCCCCTAAAAAGAGATGACCATGACTATGTATTCTCAAACCACATTTTCAAGTCTAATTCTTATTTTTATTTCCTTTAGATTTCAAATTATATTTTATTCATTTTGTGTGATGTGTATATGTGTGGAAGTCAGAGGACACTTATGGAAACTGATTCTCACCTTCCACCATGTGGATCTTGGGGATCAGACTCAGGTTGTCAGGCTTAGCAGCAAATGTCTTTACTTACTGAGCCATCTCACCAGCCCAATTTTAGTTTCTTTAAATAAGGTTTCATTATATAGCCTTGGCTGGCCTGGGACTTACTATGTAACGCAGACTGGCCTCAAGTCCAAAATCTTCTTGCCTCAACCTCTCAAATGTTGGGTTTACATGCACTTGTCACGACACCCAGATAACACTAGACTAATGTTTAAACATATAGAATAGAAAGCAAGAGTGCAATATGAACTACCATACTGTTCTGTTCCGTCTAAATGTGGGGGGGAGGTGTCACAAATGTAAAGCCTTTGAGTAAGGAAAACATTACTCCTTGGCGGGCTGTAACCCTAATCCAACTCACCTGGAGCAATGCAGGCATTCTTCAATACCAAGGACACAGGCTCAGGTTTGGGAGCAGGCACTATTTTGGGGGGTTGCTTGGGTCTTATTCCAGTCAAGGACACAGGCTTGGGGTGTATAAAAGTTAAATGAGGCTGGGGAGCTCCCACAACTGGTGGCTGGGGTACAGGTGACAGTGCCAGACCACAAGGGGATGACGAGGGGGCTGGGTGGTGTGCTGTGATAACAAGACCCTGGCTCTGGCTGAAGGTGGTAGCAGAAGCATCATGGGTAAGAGTAGTAGAGGCTGTGTGGGTAATTACAGGGGTTGATTTGCTGACTCCAGCAAACTTCTGAGGCTGCAGGAAAGCTGGTGGAGTTGAAGGGCTCAGAGTAGAGGCAGGAGCGGAGACTAAGGGCAATGCAGCTGGGACAGGTGCTGGGGCAGGGCCAGGGGAAAGTAAGGTCATAGTTAAGACAGGGAGGAAGGGCTGTGGGACACTCAGTGGTGGCTCAGAGGGACCAAAGTCTGCAGGTTGAATAAATGGGTCCACAGTCTGGGAGGTGTGTTCACAACCCTGCCCATCTGAGGGATTCAGGGAGGGGGCTGCAGAAGATTCAATGAGGCTACTGGGCAGGTTCACAGTGGGAAGAGCTGTATTTGGCAAGATGTTCCCCTGAGGAAGAAAGAAACACGAAGAAACAAAGATACGATTGGATGATTAGCTCTCACCGTTTAGCACTACATAACACAAAGACTAACTGTGGACAAGGAGATGAAGGGACCAAGGGACAAAAGAGCTATGTCTCATGCCCAGCACACTGATCTGCTGGAGAAACGGAGCTGTGTTCCATGGGTGTCAGCAGGGGTCTTGTTTCCATTAGGAACTAAGGATAACACAGAGCTCAGACAAAGCTGGACAGAAGCCTAGGGGTATCTGGTTTCCAGAGTCTGGTCCAGGTCTGCCCTCAGTCTCTGCCATCTTCTGTTACACAGTAGAAGCAGCCTAGACCACAGCTGCTCAGGGGTTCCCCCAGGACAGCTTCAAGTATCAACTTCCAGTCAGGCTAGCTCTTCCTGAGTAGAAAAGCCATGAGGAATCACCTGTGCAGATCTCAAGTCTCTACAGAAGAAACAATTATCTGAGCTAGGTGAGGAAGGTGCCAGGTTACTGGATGACTAACTGAATATATCACCAACTTGAGAGCTCCCCCAGGGCAAAGAACTATGCCTTACTCAGCTCTGTAGCCCTAACACCTGTAATTACCTTTAATTAATTACATAAAAATAAAAACCATATACTTTTTATTGTTGTTGTTTTCAAGACAGGGTTTCTCTGTGTGTTGCTTTGTGTGTCCTGGAACTCTGTAAACCAGGCTGGCCTCGAACTCACAGAGCTCCACCTGCCTCTGCCTCCCGAGATTAAAGGTGTGCACCACCACCCTCCAGTTTACACAATATATTTGTATTAGTGATCCATTTTTTTCTTCTATAACTAATCTTGTCTTAGAAAAGAGCTGGCTGGGAACTGGAGAGATGGTTCAAGGGTTAAAAAGCACTAGTTAGTCTTCAAGAGGACCCAGGTTCAATTCCTAGAACCCACATGGCAGCTCACAACTGTAACTCTAGTTCCAGGGACCTGACATCTTCACACAGGCATACATGCAAGCAAAACACCAATGAACATAAGAGAGAGAGAGAAAGAGAGAGAGAGAGAGAGAGAGAGACAGAGACAGAGACAGAGACAGAGAGACAGAGAGAGAAGGAAATAAAAGAGCTGTCTGGACAAACATCATGTGGGGCCTTAGGAAAATGACTTTGTTGGTACAATCTCCCACCTTGTGGGGAGCTAAGGATGCTTTCAAAGAGGGTTCCACAATTTCTTTGCATATTCACATGCATTCAGTACTGGATCCAGCAATGGTCCCAGCGTGTTGTCAGTTTATGGTCACAGCATTACCCTAGCTCTGGCTGTAAAGTCTAATGATAGCCCTGTATCTGCCATGCCTGCTCCCCCAGCTTCCTCTACCTGAGAAGGTGGGCTGCTGGGGTCTGGGGCAGGTACTGACGGAGGTGTAGGCAGCATGGAGCCAAAAATGGATCGGCTGGAAGAGAAGAGATCTGAAAAAGAACATGGGAGTCTTTAAGTTCATGAGCTTACCATTTTCTGGAATTATGGCACATAAACAGAGGCCTGACTCCCACCCTACCCCTCCTAAAGATAATTTTTAATACCAAGTGTTTCGGGCCTGGAGAACGGCAGAGCTCAAGGAGCTGACCGAGCCGCAGGAACTTTACTGGGAAGTGGCTGTGTCACAGCGCTCCCTGCTGTCTACATAAGGAACTGCCCACAGTCAAGGCCCAGGCGGTGCTCCCAGCAGGAATAAAACACGAACACTCTCTCTGAGAATGTCAACTCCCTTCAAATGTCTCAGAAAGCTTTTCCAGGCTTTGCAGTTACTATCAGAAAAAATTTCAGTTTTGAAAAATTCCAACCCTTTCCTTTACACCCATTTCTAATGTCCTCTCTACAAAAGGGGCACCAGTCTGATACGGGAGGGGCAAGAGCTACTCTCACCCTGGAAAGGCTCAAAGGTGTCCATGAAGTCCAGGTTGGGTTGCAAAGGGATCAGGCCTGGCTGGATCATGTCTGCATTTCCCAAATGTGCTGCAAGAATTACAAGTTAGAGAAGGGAATGATTTTTACCTCAAATAAGGTCAAAGGAAAATAAACAATTAGTTCTGGAACAGATCCTCCTGGCTAGCCATTCTAGAACCTTTGAAGAACTCTAGGAAGTTGACTGAGATTTCTACATTCTTAGGTGTTTGTGATAGCTATGCCCTCTCTACCCTCAGGAGAGAGAAAAGACAGGCAGTACTGGGATCACCATGAAGCTAGGAGTAACCCCAACTTTCCACCCCACTCTACGTCCCCACAGTCCTCTGGCCCTGCTCTCACTTTCCATCTGTGGCTCTGCCCTGAGGACCTACAAGACTGATGGTCTCCAGGTGGGATGTCATGAGTGTAGTACTCACCGGACACATCCTGCACTACAAGAACAGTATCAGAAACACAGACGGGTTCAGATCAGAGCCTGCTGTTTTCTCACAGTGGGACTAAAAGAACAGTGGTCACCCCTGTAAGACTCCATTTCTAGTCTCTTCCCATGCAACTGCACAGGACCCCAGACAAGGCGCTTGGGCAATCCTTCTCTTTTCCCTTGCGTAGCCTAAATAAGTGCCAAGCAACAGCTCAGAGGTGCCCTGATTAAAGCCTGGCTTAGAGGAATCTTCAGAGAAGGAATCCAGTTGTCCAAGGACAGAGACTAGTTACCTATTTCTCGTGGGTTGGGCCAGGCCACCGGTTGGTGTGAAGAAAGTGTGGAGAAGAGGGTGTCACTGAATTCTGACATGAGCATATCTGTGTCCAGCAGTGAGTCCTCCTCCATGGGGACTGGGGTTTTCCAGCCATCTCCATGTTTATGCCAATATAGCATGTCATCATCCTAGCCAACAGGGGAAGAAGACTCAAAGCAGTTGGATTTATTATCCTTAGTCCTGGCATGCATGAAAGGAGCATGCTTCGTAAGAGGCAAAGGCTATTCCCTTAGCCTACCCAGCAGAGAGTGTGCCTGTTTTCTTGGCCACCTGCAGGACCTCCATGTGAGAAGGAGCTGTTCCTGAGTCTGGCCTTCTACTACAGGACTCTCTTGGGGCACAGAAGTCACTGCTGCATCTGACAAGATGCAGGGCTCTCAAGCTCACTCACCTGGGCCAGACTAGAGAGGTCCTCATCCTTGTGTTGTTGGAGCTGTGGGCAAAGGGAACAGGTGAGGCAGCCACCAAGACCCCTGGAATGCCCCAACTTCCCCTCCTTACATGTGAGTGAACTATATGGAAAGCGAGTTGGGGAATGGGATTCTGCTGGCCACCATCCCATGAATGTGGGCCCGAAGAAGAAATTAACCCTATTCATGGCTGAGGAAACCACAGTCACTGTTTGGTGTTGAGTACAATATTCCCACATCATGTTCCGTGACAGTGGGGTAGCTGTGGAGTCTAGGGCCTCAGACTACATTCTGAATACAGTTCCACCTCCTGCCTACCCAGCCCCAACCCTGCCCCAGAGCTTCTAGAACATGTTCTTTTGAGAGCCCCTTGCCAATATCTACCCTTTTCTTGAAGTAGGTTCTCCACTTGTGATATTCCCGGATCACAATCTCAATGCGACTTTTCCAGTATTTGCCCTCTGTGGTGATGGCCTATAACCGAGAGGCCAAAATGAAAATCAGGTCTTGGATGATGATCAAATCCCAGCCCATGACCACCCAGTACCCATTACTGAAACCGCCTCAGAAGGTTCTCTCGCTGGGCATCTCTTCTCTTCTGAGCTACAGCTGAACTCTAGCTAAAAATGTACCTTTGCTTAACACCCATGACACCAAGGGTGACTCTGCACTGGGTACAGGGTACTCACACAGCACTCAGAAGGCAGAGAGCATTCCTCCTTGCCTGAAGATACTAAGGAAACTCACACATGGTCTACCAATACCCCTCTCCAGCAGCATTTACCATGCTCTCAGAGACTGAAAATCAGGGCTGGTGAGATGGTTCAGTGGGTAAAGGCCCCTGCTGTCAAGACTGATGACCTGAATTCAATCCTTGGGATTCACATGATGAAAAGTAAGAACTCTCAGAAGTTGTCCTCTGACCTCTACACAAATGCTGTGACACACACACACACACACACACACACACACACACACACACAAATAAATAAATCTAATTTAAAATTTTTTAATTAGTTTTTTGGTGCAGGAGGTGTATCTCAATTGTTAAACACTTGCCTGGCATGTAAGAGGCCCTGGATTCTATCCTTAGTACCAAAATAATAAAACAAAATATAAAAAGAATAAGCCACTTTTTCTTCAACCTCTTTTCATCCCCAATCTTAAGGGTTTTGTTTGTTTGTCCCGTCCCGTCCCGCCCCAAAATAGGGTCTCATGTAGCTCAGGTTGGCCTCAAACTCCCTGTATATCAAGAATGACCGTAAACTTCTGATTTCCCTCCTTTACCTCCCGCAAGCTGGAATTCCAGGCTTCTGACACCATGCTCAGTTTATGTGGTACTGGAGACAGCAGTCAGGGCTTGGTGCATGCTAGGAGAGTACTGTCCCAGCTGGGCTGCACCTGCAGTGTGAGCTGCAGGACACTGAGTTCTCTCTGACATTTCTGGAGAGGTTGTTTTGCTTGTGGTACTAGGGATGACCCAGAGCATGAGTGTGTGCCTTCTTCATCTGCTACAGAGTCAGCTTTCCCTGAGTAACCCTCAGAAGAAACGCCAATTTTAAGTGAAAGCAGAGACTGAAGCCCTATAAGGTCAGTCTGTCTAAGGACAGAATCTTCTGGAGGCCACTGTTCCTTCTCAAGGTCATGTCAACTACTAGCACAGCACAGGCTCCTCTATTCCCTGCGGTTTCTCCTGGAGAACTTGGTCCTTTGGTGGGTTGTTTTTCGAGAAATGAAGGCAGCCTTCCTTTTCCACACCCTCTGCTCAGCCACTTGCTGGTTAAGTACCTCTGGCCGGCGGTGCTCATCGACATCAACAGAGCCATCTAGCGGAGTGACAAAGTGGCACACAGGATTCTTGCGTTTCTCCAAGTCTGGTTGGGGAGAAGAGAGATGTTGTAACTACACCAAGACCCCTGAAGGAGCTCCACCCAAACTGCTACACACCGGAGAAATGCAGAGCTGAGAACTAAAAGCATGCAGGCCCAAGGCATAGGACGTCAGTATTATCTAAGTAAGAAATGAAGCTGCTCATCAATACAAAGGCAGCTAGTGAGTAGGAAAGTCCAGCCCTCTCCTCAAACCCACATCCTCCCATCCTCAAGTTAGGCCAGGAATAAGGGCTCTACAGTAGCTTTCATGTCTTCTTAACCTGCCAGAAACAGAAGCGCTCTTTGGCTCTTCAGGTGTCACCTTTTGACTACATTCTCCCAACTCTCCTGAAAAGAATCCCTCACTCCTTAGGGTACAAGAACTCCGCATGTACTACACACTATGGTCAGGGTCTCATATGTCTGTTCCTTCAGACTCTGGGCTCTGTTGGCTGACTCTGCCTGATGGCTGGTGAATGTTCCTAGGATGTATTATCACTTGGTTTCCTAACACAGACTGCTAAGGAAATATTTTGCTGCAAACATCTTTTAAGAGCAGGCTATAGATCCGAGGTACTCGGGCCTCCAAGATGCAGAGCTCTGATCCCACAGAATTAAGGGCCCTTGTGGCATAGCACACCTACTGCCAGGCTGGCAACACACTTACACTGCATGTACCATGCCCGCCAGATAGCGTTGTTGAGTCGGATCTTGTCCCGCCACTGGAGCTTCAGGCCCTTGAAGTTTTTCCACTTTGGAGACACTAATTTCCCACTGGAAAGCAAGACAAAGAGGAGAGAGTCAGTAGGTCTTCAGAAAGTAAAAGTGAGACCCAATCATTCCAGACTCAAGAACCCTTGGTTGATCCATTACAGGAGAAGCCTGACCAAACAGTCACTCTAGGATTTCTTTAGAGCATACGGAGAGAGCGGAGCATGACAATATTCAGGCTTCGAGGACACGCTGCAATGGATGATCAGACATGAATACTTTGGGCTCTTGCTTACCCTTAAAGTTTCTCATAATTAAACATTTAAAAGGCACATTAGTAGGTGTGTTGGCATAAATCTTTAATCCCAATACTCGAGAGATAGAGGCAGAGGACTGTGAATTCAAAGACAGCCTAGACTAACATCAATTGACTATGGAAACCAGGCACTTTTTTTTTTTTTTTTAACCAGGTCTTGGCCCACTTCTTTTGTTCTCAGTCACCACTAGCCCATCTCAAGTCATCTGAGGTGATTCTTCTCAGCTGCTTGGAGGGGCTGCTGGTACAGCACCTGGGAAACTGAACTACTATGATGGCTGTGCCACCAGAGAACTCATGTTGCCGGTTATTAGCCTGGTCTGTGAGTGCTTTCAACTTACCGTACAGAACTTTTTAAATTTTATTTTTAAATTTGTGTGTGTGAGAGACAGAGAGATTTATGTGTGGGTACCCACGGAGGCCAGAAGAGGGCTTTAGATCTTCTGGAACTGTAGCTATAGGTTTCTGTGAGCTGCCTGATATGGGTGCTGGGAACTGAACTTGGGTCCACTGAGTCATCTCCCCAGTAACTAATTCTAGAAGAATTTTGAGGCATACTCTTACAGTTAAAGATAGCACTAATAGGGGCTTTGAGACCAGTCTTGAGACGTCCACCCCCCTTTGCCCTGTGTCTGACACACACACACGCCTTCCTCTTTAAAGAACTCTTCCCATGACCCAGCTCTACCTTCAGACCATCTGCTTTGGGCCAGTGCTGGCCTCTCCGAGGCAGGTCCTTCTGAGGGCTTGAGAGAGTAAGGTACTTTAGTTCATATGGGTGTTGAGGAGCATCTCTCTGATGGCAGGTCACAGCCCTGTTCCTTCTCCAAACTTCCTCAGAAAGAACACATGAGTAGCAGAGATGTACCCAGTTATGGAAGCTCAAGTATTTAAAGAGGGGTCGGAGCAAGATATTAAGTAAGCCTAAAAGCTTGATATACAAGGAAAGCTTCCTGCTGAACGCCTGGCAGAACTTTTCATTGCTTTCTACCACACCTTCAGGGCTCAGGCTTTGGATTATGTCAGATGAAAGCTGTGGCTCAGCGACGAAAGAGCAATAGCTGCTGTTCCTGCAGAGGACCAGTTAAGTTTACAAGATCCATGCAGTGGCTTAAACAGCCTGTTACTACAGTTTAGGAGATTGGATGGCCTCTCTCTGGCTTCCACAGACACCAGACATACAATGCACTTACAAATATACACATAATATACGTTAAAAAATAAATATTTTTGATAAAAAGAAAAGAGAACTGTGACCCACCCCTAGAAAATGTCACAGCACATCCTCTTTCTTCTTTTCTTTTCTTTCTTTTTTTTGGTTTTTCGAGACAGGGCTTCTCTGTGTAGCCCTGGCTGTTCTGAAACTCACTCTGTAGACCAGGCTGGCCTCAAACTCAGAGGTCTGCCTGCCTCTGCCTCCTAAGTGCTGGGATTAAGGGTGTGTACCACCACTGTCCAGGGAGCACATTTTCTTAGTATCTGGGAGACACAATGGCAGCAGTCTCTCCCAAAGGGTCAGGAGCTTCTGAAGAGTCTCTCTGCTTCCTCTTCCAGCTGCCACTCCAAAGGCATGTCTAACCCACCCTCTGGAACTGATCAGCTCAGCTCCATCTGTGACGTTAAGGCCATAGCTGAGCCTTACAGGTGTGGAGTCTTCACTGCCTCTGGCCCACTGCTGCACATCTATGTTGGCAAAGAGGTGTTCTAGTGCTTCTGTTTGCTGGGTAAAAATCACAATAACGTACTTTCCACAGTATTTTTAAGAATATTTGGATGAGGGTGTGTCTGTACATGTAAGCATCTGTATGCATGCAGAAAAGGAAGACTCTTTGTGCTTACTTCAGTCTTAGGAACACAGGACACCCGAGGAAAGCGGCCCTACTACATATGGATGCAGTACAGAGCCATGGGCTTTCCATTTACTCAGTCAACAAGTGTTAAACACCTACTCTGTGAGTAAAGACCTATGGACTGAGGAAGGATGCAGGTGAGGAACAGGTCCTGTGTGAAAGAAGACCAACGCAAGGGCTAAAACCTAAGCTAAGGCCAAGAAAACGAAGTGCACCACTGTTTCCACTGGCTCGTGACTTTGCTGATTTAACACAAATGGACCTGGACAGAGATGGAAGATCCTTGTGGGGCCAGTGCAGACAAGACTGCAGACAGAGGACAAGAACTATTAGCTCAACAAAGTACTCCTCCTTCCCAGCCTGTGCAAGGTCCTCCAGCAATTCCAGGCTTGGCTGGCATGCAGTTCTATTATGCAAATAAATTAAGGAATTAAACTAAACTAAATTAAACTAAAAACTCCTTTGCTATATCTGAAACTCCTTCCTGGTGAAGCCTAGGATTCCAGGATCGTACCATGTGCTCAGCAGTACCAGAATCTGACTGAGTACTAACTACTTCAGAGACATTTGTAAAAGAGCTGTGATGGAACCATGGACCCAGGAAGAAACAGTTGCTAAGGCCTTGGCAATATCTGTGCGGAGTTAACCACTGAGCTGACCTATGCCAACCACCAAGCTGACCTATGCCAACCACCGAGCTGACCTATGCCAACCACTGAGCTGACCTACGCCAATCTTACCTCTGCTGTGTACCTAAGAAAAAGAGGGCCAGTGTGCTATGACGGCCTCTTTTCCATCAGACTACATAGCACCTTCAAGGAGGTATCATGATGGGAGTAGAAGATATATAGAGAAAGATACTGAACCATAAACAGCGTGAGGGTTTCTTGGTTCTTCCCTACTGCTTGCTGAGACATTTCTCTTGTTCAGGATACTTATGGCAAATACAGTAAAACTTCAGCAGGAACACACAATTTCTAAACGTCTACCATCACTGAAAATTTCTGTAATATCTCTACAGCCAGCAGATGGCGGTATAGATACATAAAGAAACTAGTGAAAAACCTGTCTGGTTCACAAAGCTACACGATATCGAAGGTTACAAACGGTGAAGAAAGTGGGGGAATATAGCCCAGTGGTAGAAGTACTATAAATTTCTGTCAGTTTCTTTCCTACTGGGCTCTTTGGCACCTTACAGAAGGAAGAGACGCTTTCTATACAAGAGTCCTTCTCATACCACAAGTCTCATTTCCTACAAAACTAGGAAAAGCTGCTTTAAGACTTCACGAGGCAGCTGCAGGTCAGTCACCCCGAGAGAACACCAAAAGCAGGGTACCCAGAAGTCTCTCTGATTAGACTTCTGTTTCCCACGCTCACCTATATCTTTCAGATAGTCCAAGCATAAGCCTTCCCTAAAAACATAATCAGAAATACTAAAGAAAATAAATAAGATCCTCTCCCTAGTATCTGGAAGCCTCTTCCTGCTCATACTTCTGAACTTTGTCCTTATGTCACAGCCCTGATTTCAAGGAACTCGCACCAGTACTTAGCCCCGCCCCCAACCTATGAAAAGGCCAGGTCTAGCTCTGACTCATCTTGGGACTGCTGGCCCAGTGCAGGCATACAGGTGCTTTTAAACTCAGTTATTCAACAAATGCTTAATGTTTCCATGAAGAAGTCTTCATACACTCTGCCGTGCCCCGTTCCTAGAAGGAGGGTTCCTGACACAAAACAAGAAGTTCACAGGACAACAAAGGCCCGTCTTAAACGTCTGTTGTACAGAACTAGCAAACCATGAATTCTTCAAAGGTCTGGCAAAAGACTGCTTTAGAATGAAAATTAAAGTGCACGCCTTAAAAAGAAGGCACTAACAGGGAGAGCGGGAGTGGGTCATGGATTCTGCTCGCCGGGGTAGAATTAGACACTGACTCTTGCTCAAGCCTTCTCTCCAAAAGGAAGCAAGCAGGGGGAGTACAGGCCACCAATTAGAGTTCTGGGTCCATTCATCTGTTCAATTCAACCAAATTTCATTACTTTACTCTTCCTGATGTTTCCAGGAGGACTACCCTCTGGTAAAACACCCCAACCCTGCCTCACTCACTGGAGTGGGCATCACCAGTATAAAAGGAACCAGGCAGAGATGGTCAGGTTTGACCTCTCCTTTCCTGCCCAAACTCACCCTGCTTGGTTACTGGACAAAAAAACAAAACACACAATCAACCAACCAACCAACAAACAAACCAGCTGGTAACTGGCTTACAATCCACTCCCGGTGTGACCAGCAATGAAGGGAATACTTTAACCATCATCTGGTAGCTCATTTTATTTATTCACTGTGTTTTTCTTTGAAGCCTGCAGGATTAAGTACAAGTCTAAATACTCAATATGAAATTTCCAGTTCCCATCTCTTCCTATTTTCCCAAAAATCAATGGGCAGGCTTCACCAATACACATGATGCTCTGGAGAAGCTGGGCACTTCCAGAGGAAAAGTCCTGCAGAAGTTGATACTTGACTCAGCCCCAGGAATGAGTTATTTGCCTATTCTGCCTTTTAACCTAAGAGGGTGCAACACCACCGCCCGGCTTAGTTAGGGTTTCTAATGCTGTGAGACACTATGGCCACAGCAACTCTTATAAAGGAAAACATTTAACTGGACTAAACCTCTGAACTGTAAGCTTAGGTGGGTCTCTGTGTATCCCCAGTTAAATTCATAGGCTTCACAACACGCATGTGAGTGGAATCACACCTGCTGTCATGAGTATCCTATCTAGGGTGATAAATGTTTGTTTACATCTCCCAGGAAAAGCCACACAACATATGCCAGACTGCATTCTGTTTATCCATTCTAATAAATGGATAATTTATTAGAATGCTATAATAAATGGATATCTCAATAGCTTAGAGATGCTGTAACAGTGCTGCCAGAAACAGACGAAGCTATGAGGTGTGTTTCCCCAGAAGACTCAAGTGTTGAATCCCTGCTGCCCAATGTAGCATGGCCAGAGCTGGGGCTTTGGGGAAAGTGACTGGATCTTGAGGACTTTCTCAATAAATGGATTAATCCATTGATAAATAGTTAGAATCTGAAGGTATTGTTGCGAGTTGATGAAAATTAAGAGGGAGAGCCGGGCGGTGGTGGCACACTCAGGAGGCAGAGCCAGCAGATCTCTGTGAGTACAAGGCCTGCCTGGTCTACAGAGCGAGTTCCAGGACAGGCTCCAAAACAACACAGAGAAAACCAAAAAATAAAAATAAGAAAATAAAAACTAAAAAAATTAAGAGGTAGTGTCTAGGTGTCTAGGAGGCTGGAGAGATGACTCAGAGGTTAAGAGCACTTGCTGCTCTTCCAGAGGTACTGAGTCTGGTTCCCAACATGTACATGATGGCTCACAATCATTTGTAACTCCAGTTCCAAGGGGTCTGATGCCTTCTCTGGCCTTCAAGGGCACCAGGCACACATGTCCATAGACATACATGCACACAAAACATCCATACACATAAAATTTTAAAATGAGGAAGTACCTAGACCAGTGTTCTCAGCCTCCTAATGCTGTGATCCTCTAATACAGTTCCTCACGCTGTAGTGACCCCATAAAATTATTTCATTGCTACTTCATAACTGTAATTGTGCTACTGATATGAATCATAATGTAAGTAGCTATGTTTCCTAGTGGTCTTAGGGAACCCCCATGAAAGGATGGTTCGACCTCCAAAGGGGTCAGGACGCACAGATTGAGAGTCACTGGTCTAGATGAAGGAAAGTAGTCTGGGGAAACATCCCAGAAATACCCTGCCCCCAGTCTCTTTCTGTCTCTCTGTACCCTGGCCACCATGAATTTACTTCCACCATGTCCTTCCAAATTCTTGGAAAACCTGTGCCAAGATAAATCCTAGCTAACAGCCTTTCCAAACCAGTCCAGGACAGGGAAGAGGTGTCTAACCATTGAGCTGCCATTGAAGATAATTATGGGCAAAAACAACCGAGTCTTTTTAAAGCTGACAACTGTCTATTTATATTTTATATGTACATTCCTTTAAGCCAAAATCTCCCCTGCAGGAATTAATTCTGCAAATCCATTTAACCACGGGCACAAAGCCATAAATAAAGGGATATTAAATTGTAGGAAGAGTCTGGAAATGAAGGATATGTTCAATAAAAGAGATTAATTAAAATACAAGTATATCTACATAGTTGAACATTCTAAGGTAATCTAAAAAACATAAGTATGTTGACATATAATGCTGATATATAGGCAAAAATCTATAGAGGACATTGTTAAATGAGAACAAAACCAGCAATTCCTTTCTTTTTTTTTTTTTTTAAAAACCATGCTGGGTATTGACTGTAGGACCTTATGCAGGTGCAATTTCAGTGAACTACACTGTGGCTCCATTTGTTTTTGTTTTTAAGATTTATTTATGTGTATGCCTGTGTGTGCAAGCATGCGCGCGCGCGCACACACACACACACACACACACACACACACACGGTATCTGCAAAGGTAGAAGAGTAGATAGAAGAGGGAGTCAGATTCCCTGGAGCTGCCTCTAGTGGGTGTTGAGAATTGAACTCAGGTCTGCTAGAAGAGATCAGGTCCTCTGTAAGAGCAGCAAACACTCTTAACCACTGAGCCACCTCTCTAGGTCTCCATATACATACAAAAGGAGAGGGTAAAAATTAATTAATTAAACATAGGAATGAGAGGCTAGCAAGAAACCTTGCACTAAGAAAATTCTCAGGAATCCACAAGAATGACTCCAGCTAAGATCCTAAGTACTAATGGAGAGGGTGCCTTAACTGGCCTTCCCCTGTAATCATATTAATGACTACCTTAATTGTCATCATAGAACCTTCATCTAGCAACTGATGGAAGCAGATGCAGAGATCCACAGCTAAGCACTGAGCTGAGCTCCCAGAGTCTAGTTCAAGTAAGCGAGCAAAGAGCCATGACCATAATGGGAAACCCACAGAAACAGCTGACCTGAGCTAGTGAGCCTCACTATCTCTGGATTGATAGCAGGGGAACCTGCACAGGACCAAACTAAGCCCTCTGAATGTGGGTGGCTTGGTAGTCTGTGGGGCCATTGGCAGAGGGACCAGGATTTATCCCTAGTGTTTGAACTGGCATTTTGGAGCCCATTCTTTTTGGAGGAGTGTCTTGCCCAGCCTAGATATATGGGGGAGGACCTCAGTCCTGCCTAAAAGTGATATGTCAGACTTTGTTGACTTCCCTTGGGAAGCCTTATCCTCTCTGAGTGGTGGATGGGGGGCTGGGGTAGGGAGAATGTGGGGGGAACAGGAGGAGGGGGAGGGAGTGGGAACTGGGATAGGTATGTAAAATGAGAAACAATTTTTTTTAAAAAAAGTAGAGTTAATTAAAAACATAGGAATATATTATTTTTTTAAAACAAGGATAAAAGTTCAGGCACAACCTACCTTATAGGCCTTCTAGTTAATCACAAAAGGCATTTAGTCACACACAGAGACAGAAACTTGTGAATGAGTCAATTCTGTCACAAACTCAGACGGGCAGATGTGGTTATTAAACTCTGCCTTTAAAAAGTGAGTCGAAGGATAATGTTCCACCTTGTCTCTCCTCCAGTACTCCAACTTTTTGTCTTCAAAGAGTCGTTTCTGTTAGCTTGTCCTGGGATCTGGGTTTGATCCAGAGGCTATTGGAGCCAAAACTAACAGGCTGCAGAGGGACAAAGGCTCATTGAGGAGCCAGGACAGGGGACAAGTTACCATGAGTACAAAGCAAGAATCCTCCTGGCACCTTGTAGATACCTGCCCAGCAGAGGCACCTCCCACAGAAGCCAGGGAGATTTTCAGAACCAATCTGTTTGTCTCAAACTCATCATCCTTGGGGCCACTTGGAATCTTACTTTCAAAAATAAAGAGCAAGTGTTGTGGAGAAGTTGGCTTTGGGGGCCAAGGCAGCAGGGCAGGAACACGGGCCTTAGGTCCCCATTCCAGACCTGTACTATTTCAAGGGTGAGAGTACACAGGTGTGCTGGAACACAAGCTCAAATGTACCAAAATATTTATGAGGGTTTATGTCTGTTCTTAAGTAGAAAGAGCAGGAAATAAGCATTTTCACAAACACAAAAACATGGCAACCTGTGTAAAAATTAGACAAAGTTTGCCCATCTAATGGCATGATCTCACATCCTTCATCCTGTCATCTGGATGGCATGCAGTCTTGACATCCACGTGGAGACAGACTACCCTAGACTCAGACCACTCCTAAGCAAATGCAGAGAGCGGAGCGGCTTGAGGAGCAGTAATGTGGCCAGTGGTAGAGTATGTGTCTAGAAAGCAGAGTGACCCATTTCTGAACAAATCACATGAGCTGCCTGCCCGCCTTCTACAAAATGGCGACTCTATCCACTGAGTGGGAGCACTGGGTGAATCATAAGCAGGTGTGGGGATCTGGGTTTGGCACAGAGTAAGTGCTGTTCCTGGTTCTGGGGGCATTACATTCTGGCCCTCACTAGACGCGCAGCTCAGCACCACTTAATGTCACAGTCAAATGCTCAGTGATGGAGCATGTCTTCAGCACGTACAAGACTCTAGGTTCAGTTCCTAGTAAGATGTTTGGGGGAGGTTTATGTGCCAAGAAAATAAATTTGAACCTTGAACTCTGGGTGCTTCTAATTCCTCTGGAATATGAACAGAAACAGTCTTTGGGGGAGGGCTCAATTTGGACCATTTGTTAAAGAATTTAATAATTAATTCAATCTCTGGAAGACTGGGTGTGGCGAGAGTTCCTGTAAACCAAGCACCAGGAGGTTCAAGCAGGAAGGTTACCGTGAGTTTGAGGCCAGCATAGGCCACATAAAGCAAATAGCAAGCCAGACAGGTACATAGCAAGACCCTGTCTCAAAACAAAAAACAAAACAATAAAAAACAAAAAAACCTCACCTTGAGGTTTGTAAAAGCTGGCTCAGCAGATAAAGATGTTTGCTACCACTAAGGACCTGAGTTTCATCTCTGGGACTCACATAGTAGAAGAAAACTGAATCCTGAGAGTTGTCCTTTGACCTCAACTTTTGTCACAGCACACGCACACACACACACATACCCCACCCCATACACATAATAAATAAATGTTATTTTAAAAGATCTTAAAAACCTACCTGTGTATCTGTATCTGTTTCATTTATAGCCTTTTCAGGCCCTCTGTCTTTTCTGTTCTTTTTGTTGTTGTTTTATTTTTTGAGGCAGGGTTGAAGCATGATTAATAAAAACTCAAGGTCAGAAATTGGGGTTCAACATGAAGATCCAAAAAGCAAAACAACCAGTCACAGGCTTTTATCTTGGTCTCATCTGAAATGGCGATCCTGCCTCCAGGAATCTCAGAATGAGACTATGTTTTTTTTTTTAATTTTATCTTTTTTAATATTTTTTATGGTTTATTTAACTTTATTTTATGTGCATTGGTGTGAAGGTGTCAGATCCCCCGGAACTGGATTTTCAGACAGTTGTGAGCTGCCATGTGGGTGCTGGGAATTGAACCCCGGTCCTCTGGAAGAGCAGTCAGTGCTCTTAACCGCTGAGCCATCTCTCCAGTCCCCAGAATGAGACTATGTTAAGAACTGTTTCCTCCCATTTTATAATTCTCTCTAGGGCTGGGATTAAAGGTGTGCATAATCATTAAAGGCATGCAGCGCCCAGTTTCTATGGCAACTAGTGTGGCTACTGAGATTAAAGGTGTTACCTGGTCTGTAAGGCTGACCAGTGGGACTGTTTTACTCTCAGATCTTCAGGCAGTTTTTATTTATTAAAATACAGTTGAAATGCCACTACACAGGGTTTCTCTGTAGCTTTGGAGCCTGTCCTGGAACTCGCTCTTGTTGACCAGGCTGGCCTCAAACTCACAGAGATCCACCTGCCTCTGCCTCTGCCTCCCAAGTGCTGGAATTAAAGGCATGTGCCACCACTGACCAGCTCCTCTGTCTTTTTTGTAATAGGGAGGATGAAGTAACACATTTGTTTTTTAAACATTTACTGTGTATGTGTGTGTGTGTACATGTGTGTATGTAACTCATCCTGCCAGCCCTACTGTCTTATTCAATTTTTCCACCATCTACTGAGAAGTTAGTCTTTTTTATATTTGTAAAATTATAGTAACAATTACCATTTGTGAAGCTTCTATGAATGTTCCAGCTAGTTTTCCTTCCTCTTTTATTCTGAGCTGGCCATTTAACCAAGCCTTCATGCATAGCAGGAAAATCGGTCCCATTGAGCTACACACCCCTCCCTGATTTCTGATTGTCTTCTACTTTCAAAGCTGTCTTTAAAGGTTATATATTTGTGGAGGGAGATCTACTGTTCCATTTCTTTTATTGCTTCCCTCCCTGCTCACCTGCCCCAGTCAGAGAATTACTTGTTCAATTTTTTACACTTGCTATCTTGATAGTCCTCTTATCATTTATTTTATTTTTTCCCATTTTTTTCTTTTTTGGTTTTTCTAGACAGGTTTCTCTGTGTAGCACTGACTGTCCTGGAACTCACAGAGAGTTTGAGGCTGGCCTCAGACTCACAGAGATCCTCCTGCCTCTGCCTCCCAAGTGCTGGGATTAAAAGTAAGTGCCACCACTGCCCAGCTCTTTTTGATTTTTTTTTTAAATAAAATCTTACTATTGTGTGTATGCAAGGCATTATGCTGGAGATCAAGAACCTTGGACTCTGTTCTCTCCTACAGTTCTGTGAGTTCCAGAGTGAGTGTGAGGTCACTAGGCTTGGGCAGTGACACCTGCATCCACAGAGCCACCCTGCTGGCCCACAGATTAGTTTCACTTTTATCTCTTTTAAAAACTTTTCAATTTTGTTAATTTTTTAGACTATTGCATTATCCACATCGAATGAAGTGTCAAACAACAGTGAATGTTGTAAGGAAGACAAGCAAAACTGAACAACTTTACCACCTAGAAATAACACTGCTCAAATTTTAGAGAGAAGTGAGACATGGTAAAAGAGCTCTAATGTACTTGGGCAGGAGGATCATCCTAAGTTCAAAGATAGCCTGGGCTACCTAGTAAGTTCTAGAAGAGTCTGAGACATAGCAAGATCCAGCTAAAAAATAAAAAATAAAAATCTTGTGTAATAAAGAAGGTTGAGCTTTTGGGTAGTGAATTCCAGGCCCTTGGAATAATCTGGTTGATCTGAGTGTTGTGTTTGCCTGAGGCTTCAGTCACAAGACTATATAGGTGACTTGCTGTAGAGGCTGTGGAGCGAGGACTATCAATCAGTTCCAGACTCCAAAGGAGCAAGTAACTGGAGGTATTGGTCATATCGCTGGAGGGGCTGGAGGTAAAAGGTCAACAGTAGTGGTGATGCTGTCCCAGCAAAAACTGTTCTTAGATGACTCTGGGTTTTGCTCTGCTTTGGACAGGGTCATTACTACTGAATTATGACTAGCCTGGAATTCCTACCACAGCTTCTCAACTGTCTGATAATAATCTGAATCCTTTCCCCAGCAACAAACTATAACAACAGTAATTCACACAGCTTTAGTGGTACAATACCGGCTTAGCATGTGTGTAGGAAAGGGAGGGAGAAGGGAGAAAGGAAGGATCTGAAGCTATTTGATTTTAATTGGGTTATACTTTTTTGTTTGTTTGTTT
Source organism: Myodes glareolus (assembly GCF_982192425.1). Classification (NCBI taxonomy): domain Eukaryota; kingdom Metazoa; phylum Chordata; class Mammalia; order Rodentia; family Cricetidae; genus Myodes; species Myodes glareolus. Next base: position 124,207,183 of record NC_142027.1, read on the forward strand.
TTATTTTTCAGACAGGGTTTCTCTTTGTAGCCCTGGCCATCCTGAAACTCACTCTGTAGCCCAGGCTGGCCTTGAACTCACAGAAATCCTTCTGCCTCTGCCTCCCCAGTGCTGGGATTAAAGGTGAGTACCACCTGTCTGGGTTATATTTATTGTACACAGTACCAAGCTTTGTCAGGAAACTTTCATGTCCACATACAATGTACGTTGACCATGTTCCTCCCACAACCTGACCCTCCGCTGTCTCATACTCTCCATTCTCGTTAGTCCTTTTGTCTCCGAGACAGCTTTGCTTCTATTTTCATGTCATATAGACATGTTTGGTTTTCTAAAAACTTTGTCGCGTATGCACTTGACATTTCTGATCACAATTACTTTCAAATTACTTTAAAATAAAATATAAAAACAAAGTGCTAGTAAGTGAAACCAGCAAAACAAAAATCAAATCACCTGGTCAAAGTGAAGTACTGTCCATTTTATTGTGTTCAGTACAGCCCCATGTAGGTAAGGCAACCTCCACCCTCCTGGGAACAGTAAAGTTGAACAACAGGTACAAATGAGTTGGTTCCATGTATTCAGTACCGTGAGTGATTTCTCCACTGTGGGAAAAGTTAAGATTTTAGGTAAGAATGAAAACTTCTACCCATGGGCTGGAGAGATGGCTCAGAGGTTAAGAGCACTGACTACTTTTTTTTTTTTAAGTAAGTGTTGGGAATATTTTCTTTTTTTTTTTAAAGATTTATTTATTTATTATGTACACAGTATTTAGCCTCCATGTATGCCTGCACACCAGAAGAGGGCACCAGATCTTATTACAGATGGTTGTGAGTCACCATGTGGTTCTGGGAATTGAACTCAGAACCTCTAGAAGAGCAGTCAGTGCTCTTAACCTCTGATCCATCTCTCCAGCCCCTGACTACTCTTCCAGAGGTCCTGAGTTCAAGTCCCAGCAGCCACACGGTGGCTCACAACCATCTATGAGATCTGGTGCCCTCTTCTGGCCTGCAGGTGTACCTGCAGACAGAACACTGTATACATAATAAATAAAATCTTTTTTTTTTTAAAAAGGATTTATTTAAAGAAAGAAAAGAAAGAGAAAGAAAGAAGGAAAGAAAGAAAGGAAGGAAGGAAGGAAGGAAGGAAGGAAGGAAGGAAGGAAGGAAGGAAGGAAGAAAGAAAGAAAGAAAACTTCCACCCAGTGCCAGACACCTGGCTCACAGAGGCAGTGAGTCCAGGACAGAGCACACTGCAGAGAAAAGGTTCTAGAAAGTAGCTATGAAAATAACAGCAGAAGTCATGTATGGAGACTGTGACAGCTGTTCTTGACTCGACTACATTTGCAATTAAGTAAAACCCAAGTGGCTGGATACGCCTGTGAGGGTTTTTTGTTCTTATTTTGTTTTGTTTTCCTTTAATTAAATCATCCCAAGTGGGAAGATCCACATTTATCTGGGCCACACCTTCTGCTGGTAGCCTGTAAAAAGGACATGGAAGAAGGAAGCTTGCTCTCTTTGCCTGCTTGCTCTCTCTGGCAAGTCCATTCCTTCACTGGCATTAGAGCCTACTTCTTGGGGATTCGGGCGTATACCGAAGATGAGCTGAGACATCCAGCCTTGGGCACTGAACCATTACTGGATTCTTGGACCTTCTATTGGTAGAAAGCCCCATTGTTGAACTAGCTGGACTACAGTCTGTAAGCCATTTTAGTATTATTCACCTGCAAGTTCCGTTCCTCTAGACGACCACAACAAATACAAAACATTTTTGAGCCCTATAAAGTTATCACGCCTTTGCCATCATTAGTCATTTCAGAGGGCTGCCAGTTCCACAACCTACTTAGCAGTCAGGGAAATCTGAAGCTGACTGATCCATCTCAAGGATAAAGTAACACTCCCCAGGTAGCCAAGACCCTATAAATAGGCTTCTAGTGGCTTTTCTCATTTTAGACAAGAAAGAATTCAATTTGCTTTCCAGCTTTAAGAGTAGAAGAAGTGTACACTCCAGAGAGAGATGCTAAATGTAAGAAACACAAAAGAAGCCAGGCGGTGGTGGCGCACGCCTTTAATCCCAGCACTGGGGAGGCAGAGACAGGCGGATCTCTGTGAGTTCGAGACCAGCCTGGTCTACAAGAGCTAGTTCTAGGACAGGCTCCAAAGCTACAGAGAAACCCTGTCTCAAGGGGGAAAAGAAAAGAAAGAAAAAAAGAAAAAAAAAAAAGAAACACAAAAGAACCAAATATGGTGGTATACTCTGATCTTAGTACTCAGAAAGCAGAGGCAAAGACACAAATTCAAGGCCAGTATTGCCTACTTAGAAGGTTGCAGGACAGCCCAAGTTACATGGCAAGATGTTTTCAAAAACAAAACAAACAACAACAACAAAAAACACCTCACAAATAAGAGGTGCCCAAAGTAGGGGTGGCTGAGATTACACCAACTAACATTAAACAAAAAAAGTATTAGATGGGTATATAACACCCTAACCACAGTCTTTGACTATCTCTGAGGAGAGCAATTCAGCAAAGCAAACAACCTCCTCATACTGCCTTCTTCATACAATCCAAAATTCCGATAAAATCTGTCCTTACTAGTCAGGCAAAGTGGCACCTGTAATCCCAGCTCTTGGGAGGCAGAAGCAGAAGGATGAGGTGTTCAAGGCCATCCTGGGCTATATGCAACTGTCTTAAAATGTCACCTCCCCCCACCAAATCAGTCCTCTATAGCATGTTACAGATGGCTTCCCTTCCATATGCTTCTATAAATTGGCTGCCATTCTAAACTCCTTCCTTTTCAACAAATCCTAAACAGCAGTTAGGAGGTAAGCTGAGGTCTAGTATAATCATCATATCCTAATTATAACCTGAGCCCTGTGGATAGTATTAACCATGATAGGTATTTCCTACCTTAATATCTAATGCAAACACATAAGAAAAGTTTATTTTTGGAGATGGTATCTCACTGAACCTGGAGTTCATCAATTCAGCTAGACTGGCTGGCCATAGAATTCTGGGGATCCTCCTGTCTCTGCACTGGGAAGGCAGTGATTTTTATGTGAGTCCTGTGGGTCTAAAATCACATTCTCATGATTGTCCATAAAGCATGTCACCAACTAAGCCAACTCCTCATCTGTTTGCTTCGAGACAGGGTCTCGGTATGCAGTATGCAGACATGGCTAAACTAAAATTTATTGTGCAGAGACCAGGTTGGTATCAAACTTGCAGTGATCCTCCTGCCTCTGCCTCTCAGGGTCTGAGAATACTGGCATAAGCCATTATGTCTAACTTTAAGTGAAGCTTATGGCTGAGGTTTCTGTAGCTATTTGCCTTAAGGGCAATAGCACTTCCTCAGCCTGCAGAAAAGCTTACCTGACAACACAAAAGTCACAATCCCAGACCTGACAGGGACCTGATCTAGTCCACTGAGCCTGTAATGAAAACCCACCTCACCTTTCAGCAGAACAGTAGTCAGGACAGCCTTCACTCACGGAAACACAGAGTACCTCCTAACCAGCATCAAGAAGCAGTTTTTCTAGTCTGAAGACACTTCAGCAACAAGCTGCTATCTGTGGTCAGAGGACAGAGGGAGGGGACTTCAGTGCAGCTCCAGGGTCTGGGCACACAGGTAACCTTTTTGAATTTTGCTTTAATTGAGATTGTGAGAACCGGATTTCACAGATGTGGATGGTTAGAGCAAGCTGCTGTTCCATCCGGAACACACCAGTGTCTCAGAGCAAGGATTTTTGCACTCAGGTGACACTATTGTGCCCCGCAGAACTGTTAAGACAATTAAAAGGCATTTGAGCCACTGTAGCCAACGCAGAAAAGGAATGATCATAGGATGGCTTTCTTGTTTATCAGAACATTTCCATACCACCAAAGAAGAAAGGCAGCAGGGTGACAAAGCTTCACAGCTCTTTGACAGGACCTGAAGGTGAGAGTTTCCTAGCAATGTACCCCCAACACCAGCACTATCCTAGCTCCTGTGGCAAGAAAACATCAGTCATGTGGTCCTCTTACGGGGTACCTTTTACTGCCCTTTCCCGTGTGTGTGGTTTTGTTGTTTTGAGCATGACTATCATACAGACACTGTCAGGTGATGTGACCGGATAGTAGTGGCTTTAAATTATTACAGAAAAGATATATTATCCCCAGCCATCTCCACACAAATAAGTCAAAGTAATTCAAGATGATAACAAGGTTTGTACTCTTGACTCAGAGTTTCTAAGTCTTTACTAAGTTAATTATCCCTATTTTACTTTCAGCTTAACAAGTTGTGCAAACCAACAGAATAAGAATAACTCTAGACAGAGAGGAAGCTGAGAACTCACTGCAGTGGACAGACAGGTATCTGAAAGCTAGGCGCTTTCTTAGGGTAGAGTGGCCACTTAAGTTTGATGACATGTGTAAAACCCCAACTCCTGAAGAGTCCAGGAGCACTGCACATAGAAGCACATACATCTTAACAGTGGAAAATTATTAGAAATTATGCTACTAAGGGGCTGGGGAGATGGCTCCATTATAAAGTACTGGCCACACATACATGAAGACTTAAGTTTGGATGCTCAACACCCACATAAAATCACCATTGTGATGGTACATGCCTGAAATCCAACTCAACCAGTGACCTCTGGGTTCAATGAGAGACAGTTTCAAAAAATACAGAGGGTCTGAGAGATGGTTCAACAGTGAGAAGCACTCACCACACAAGCATGACAACCTGAACTTGATCCCTGGAGCCCAGGGTGGAAGAACCAACTCCCACAAGGGTCTTTCTCACCTGCATATGTGCACCTCTGCTCACACACACAAATCACATGAACACATGTTATAATAACTAAATTTAAATTTTAATAAAAAAATAAGGTATAGAGCAATTGAGAGGCACCTGTGTCAACTCCATGTTTCCACACATGGGTGTGGATATATAAACATGGACACACAAATATACTTCCCACTCACAGACAAGAAAAAAAATAATACAGGAAAGAATATTCATAAATATGTTTCTAAATGCTCAATTTTACTAGGAAAACACCTATAATTCTAGCACCTGGAAGGCAGAAGGTAGCAGTCAGGTGGTGGTGGCACATACCTTTAATCCCAGCATTTGAGGCAGGCAGAGCTCTATGAGTTCAAGACCAGCCTGGTCTACAAAGTAAATTCCAGGACAGTCAGGACTACACAGAGAAAACCTCCGGGGGGAGGGGAGAATCAAAAAGATAATTCTCAGCTACATTAGATCCTGTCTCAAAAAAACAAAACACAGAGGCTGAGGGGTGTAGCCCAATGGGAAGAGTGCCTGCCTAGCGTGTGTGAGATCCTGGGCTCTATTTTCAGCACCACAACATTTTAAAATAATAACTTGTAAGACTGTTGAAATGGTGCAGTGGATGAAGGTGCTTGCACCCCTCCCCCCATACAAACACCGTGGCATGCACTGGTACATACACAAAAATAACAAATTGGTTTTCAGAAATAAGTTATACTATACTCACTGTTGAAGAAAGCAGTGAAGATTATTGTGCATGAGAGATTTCCATATCCTATTTCAAATGGTTCAAAATGGTTCACTGTCGGTTGGAGTGTAGCTCAATCAGTAGAATGCTGGTCTAACGTGCATGGAGTTCTAAGTTTGACCCCCTCCCCCACACCAGGCATGGTGGTAAACACCTATAATCCCAGCACCTGGCAGGCAGAGACAGGAAGGTCATAAATTCAAAATCATCTTCAGTCTCACAGTTAAGTTCAAGATCAGCCTGGGATATATGAGACCCTGCCTCAAAAAACAAAGTTAGTCAGGCATGGTGGCAGAGGCAGGAGGATCTCTGTGAGTCTGAGGCCAGACTGATTTAAATAGTGAGTTCCAGGTCAGTCAAGGGGACATCGTGAGACCCTGTCTCAAAAACAGTAAAGTAAAAATAAACTTAAAGGTGCCCCAGGCGGGGCTGGAGAGATGGCTCAGGCATGCCTGGAACCCCAAAATTGGGGAAATGGAGGCAAAGGACCAAAGAATTTGAAGTTGTCCTGGGTTTGTGAGAACCAAATTCAAAAATGAAAAACAAACAAAAAGAAAAAATTTTAATTAAAGAAATAAACAACAGGGCTGGAGAGATGGCTCAGTGGGTAAGAGCACTGATTGCTCTTCCAGGGGACCTGAGTTCAATTCCCAGCAACCACATGGCAGTTCACAACCATCTGTAATAAGGTCTGGTCCCCTCTTCTGGTATGCAAGGATACATGCAGACAGAACACTGTATACATAATAAATAAATAAATCTTTTTAAAAAGGAAAGAAAAGAAATAAACAACACTAATCTAAAACTGGCTGTGGTGGTTTAAAGATGCCTTTCCATAGGCTCTTAAGTTTGAATGCTTGGTCCCTAGTTGGTGAACTATTTAGGAAGGTTAGGAGGTGTGGCCTCTTTTTGGAGGTTTCAAAAGCCCAAGTCAGAACCCCCAGTGACTACCCCCCACCCTGCCTGCAGATCAGGATGTAGCTCTCAGCTACTTTTCCAGCACCTGCCTGCCATCATGCTCTGTGCTGTGATGGTAATGGACTAGGCCTCTGAAACTGTTAGCACGCCCTCAAACGCCTTCCTTTAGAAGAGTTGCCATGGTCAGCATTCCCCCTCACAGCAACAGAACAGTGACTAAGACATGGGACAAGCACTCTTACCCACTGAGCCATCTTTCTGGTCCTTGCAAATATATTTTAATAATAACCCAGTTTTAATTCCACAAAATCAAAGCATTGACCTAGGAAAAACCTTTTTTTCTTAGTGGCGGCTGTTTTGAGACAAGATTTCATGTATCCCAGGCTAGCCTCAAACTTGTTATGTAGTGGAAGATGACTTTGAATTTCTGATTCTCCTTCTATCTCTCAAATCCTGGGATTATAGATGAGTCACCCCACTAAGAATTATCTAACTTCTTTATTCTTATCTTTATTTTTATTTGTTGTTGTTGTTTTTGATACAAAGTTTCTCTGAGTAGCCATGATCCATCAGAGATCCACCTGCCTCTGTCTTCTGAGTACTGGGATTAAAGGTGTGTACCACCACCACCTGGCAACTTCTTTATTTTAAGATGGAGATGAGATCTGGCTATGGCCTCAAACTCCTGAGCTTAGTGGACTCCTGCCGCGACCTCCCTACCAGCTGGGGCCTAAGGGCATGTTCCAACACATCTAGGTTGTAACCTATCTTTAAGATTTTCCCATGTCCCTCAAGTCAAAGTATGAAAATAATTCTGAAAACTGTCTCTGAACAACAGCTAGGTTTGTGGAGAACGTCCTTTTACACCCTTCTACATCCAGCTCTGCTGTCATGTACTCTATGCCCACTTTTGGGGATTTGGAGAGCCTTAAAAAACTTTTAATTTGGCTGAGACAAAAGTAGTTGATACAATTTTTTTTTTTACCACAATGCACATTTTCCTTCTTAGCTGTTCAGAAGTCAGTGTGTAACCATACTGCATTTGAAGAGCAATTAACTCTACTGTACCAAGAACATCTTAACCTGGTCACTACCAATACTGCCCTAGGAGGCCACCTCCACCCAGCAGAGTTCTTGATGTTCTCCTCCTCTGGGGCTGGGAGTTCCCAAATGTCTGGAGTCAGATCTGAGATATGAAACTGCACCGAGGAGTGGAAGTGAGAAAATGCACTCTCAAGTTAGCGCAGGGGCCAAATGAGGCTCTGAGGTTCACTCTTTGCCTTTTGGAAGCTCAGCCAGAGGAATTCCTGGCTTTTGTTGGTTATCTCTGTAGCATGTACACAAGATAGGGACAGGCATCAGGCCAAAAAGTTGGTTGGGAGGTCAGTGGTGGCAGTGGCAACAGCAAGCAGACAGCTGTACCAGAGCAGGCGGTCCTTGCACGAAGCAGGCCAGTGCCAAGTAAGGCCAAGGCCACCATCAGGCAGCATGATTCCTGAAAACTTGATGCTTCGGGAGCATTAATAAGCAGCCTGGGCTACAGCCCAGCCAAGGTGCAGGACAGGACTGGGATGACCATGGGACCAGCCACAGCTGTCTGCTCTAGGAGGACAAAGGAAATGGTGCTCCCCATATGGGACTGGTGGTCTTCCTTCTTCCAGGCCTCCCCCAAGAAGAACAGTGGTGGAGGTAGGAAAAAAGAAGCCAGTTTCAGGGCACCAGAGCGATTCAAACCAAACCAACTGGCACTTGATTCAAAACAATGGTGGCTTTGTCAGGAGATTGCAACAGCCAACAAGAGCTGGTTGAAAAACCTGCCCTCCCCTCCTAATTTCTATCCTCTAGTCCCCGTGACTTTGAGACATCATGCTAAAAAAGAGGAAAACGAATTATGCATATAAACCACCATTAGCCAACTCACAGGAGGAGCATCCAGCTGCCCTTTGCAGATGACACATCACCACAGCCAGCTGTTATGCTCTGTCTCCTACCTCAGAAGCCCTTCTCAGGCTCTCGGGACTGTTTAAATCTGACTTGCCGATAATTTCTCCGTAATCCTAGCCAAGAGGAACAAAAGTCTGAAACATTATCGTCTCCACAGTGCTGCCACCTGTGTTAGGAGCTTTTGGGAGGAAAGCACAGTCAAGATCTTGATGAGGGCTCTCAGTTTGGGGTGGCTGCTCCCATCACTATAAGACCCTAAAACCTCTGCCTTGGGATTTGTTAAGACACGAAACAGAAGAACATTCCCCCTGCAGACAGGGGGAAGCAGATTACAGTATTTCTCACACCACACCCTGGCTGCTCACTGTGTGCCCACTCTACCAATGAGATTGTACTTCACATACACCCAGAGCACCCAAGGAGCCAGCAGCGGGCACAACAAAGATAAGCACAGACTAATCTAGGAAAACGCAGGTGGCCACACATGGGCCACACCTGCTCCGTTGCAATCTTCAGATCTCTGGTTGCTGGAGGAGGCTGTGCAGGCACAGGTAAGCCCCACCTGCCTGTCTGCTCTCACACTGTGCAAGGACAACATCAAGGACAATATGCAGCTGACTTGATAAGTGTGTTCTTTGCTTTTGTGAAGGCAGATTTTCCTGTTGCATGGCTTTCTATCAGGATTGGCCTCCCCATCTCCCCTTTTTCTTTCTTTCTTTTTCACTATGTACTCTTTGGCTAGCCTGGAGCTTGCTGTGTAGACCAGGCTGGCCTTGAACTCACAGAGATCTGCCTGCCTCCAGAGTGCTGGGTTAAAAGTGTGCAGTAGTGATCTCTTTTAGTGCTTCTCATCGGAGAAAAACCAATGGATTTCAACAGTGGGCACTAGGGATAGAGCTCAGGGGTAGACTGTGCCCTTGGCATGTATGAAGCCCTAGATTTGACCACTAGCATCACAAACAACACTCACACTCAAAATTAAAAGGTAACAGGAACATGTCCAGTAGACAAGAGCCACTCTAAGAAAGCAATCACTGAGCCCTCAGTAAGATGTCAGAAGAACAGCAAAACATGGATGGACACCTGGGCTCCAATCCTTTCCCCTGGTCCCCACCTCAATTCAGGGCAAGTCAGACAACCAAAGTCTGCTCAGCAGGCCTTCTGTCCAGCACGTCCCCCAGAGTGCTGTTGGTAGAAAACTCTTTAAGCAGCTCTAAAAATGGCTGACAAAAGTCAGGCAGTGGTGGTGCACACTTTTAATCCCAGTACTCAGGAGGCAGAGGCTGGCAGATCTCTGCAAATTCAAGGCCAGCTTGGTCTACAACAGTTAGTTTCAGGACAGGCTCCAAAGCTACAGTGAAACCCTGTCTCGAAAAACCAAAAAAAGAAAAAAGAAAAAAAAAAAGATGGCTGACAAATCTGGAGACAGTCAGGACTCCTCCTGACAAAGTGTTTAAATAGTGTTTCAGAATTTAGTCAGCTCTTCCTTTCCTGAATCAGCCAGAGTGCAGCCTCTACTAGGCACCCACTGTAAGACTGCACTCTTCAAGCCCTTGCCCTCCTCCCTGCCTCTAGAACAATAAAAGGTCAATGGATAATACTCAGGGACAAAGATAATGCTTCCAGTGTCTTTGGGGTTTGTCAGCCCTCAAGTCACAACAGGGACATAAAAGCTGCTGACAGTCACTGTCCCCAACCCCTCTGCCAACTACAGAGACAAACATGAAAACACGAGCGGTGGTGGCGCACACTTTTAATCCCAGCACTCGGGAGGCAGAGGCAGGCGGATCTCTGTGAGTTCGAGGCCATCCTGGTTTACAAGAGCTAGTTCCAGGACAGGCTCCAAAGCTACAGAGAAACCTTGTCTCGAAAAAAAAAAAAAGAAAAGAAAGAAAAGAAAAGAAAACATGAGAAGCTTTCAAAAAAGCAACCTAGGGCACAGAAGAGGCACTGTTCAACTGTGCAACTGAAACCATGATCCCCCCATGCCTGCCCAAATGAGTAGAGGGTCAGGTGACAAGGTAAGGGTGCCTAGTGTAGTGACACAGGGTACTGCCAAAATGTTCTCAGGGTAAAGGGTTCTATCAGTAAGGAAAGGGAGGCAGAGGGACATTTCAGAGAATGGAGCCAATTCAGAATATGTGACAGGGATGAACAGAATAGGACATAGCTCAGAGTGGTGGCAAATACCCATAATTCCAGCATTAAGCAGAAGGATCAAGTCAAGGCCATACTTGGCTACACAGTAAGTTCAAGGCCAGCCTGGGCTACTTGATATCCTTTCTCAGAAACCAAAATCAAACAAAACAGCAGGGGCCCTGGGGTTCTACAAAAAAATTACCATGAAAATATTCCCGAGGATCAACAGAGAGATTAAATAAATAACAACACATCCCACAATGAGATCCTACTGAGCACTGAAAACACTGCTGATGAGCATTTGGGGACTTGGGGAGGTATTCAGCAGCTGCTAAGAGGAAGAAGAGTGCACACTCAGCACGCCAAAAACAATTTAAAAACAAGGATAACTACCGGGGAGCCGAGAGGGTACCCCTGCGGGTTCCGATTCTTAGCTTTCCTTTTATCTACAGTCATAGTTTCTAAATTTTCTACAGTAAAATAAAAGTAGAATTTAAAAGAAAAGGGTAGGTTTTTTAAATTTTTTTGTCTGTTCATTTTATCTACTCACTCACATGCCACAGCGAGCATACAGAGGTCAGAGGACAACCTGGGAATTCAGTTCTCCCACCATGTGGGTCCCAGGAATAAAACTCAGCTCATCAGCCTTGGCAGCAAGCATATTTATCCACTGAGACATCTCTTAAAGTTAAAATGTTCAAAAATTATAATGGTTGGATTGACAGATCACACCTAAAAATCTCAAAGAGGAGTCTGAGGCAGGAGGATTGGCACAAGTTTAAGACAGGCGTAAACCACACAGTGAGTTTCAGAGCTACAATGTTAAGATCTTGTCTCACTAAAAATAAAAATAAAAAATGGAATACTATGGACACAGAAATAATGATGAGTTAAGTCTAGAAAGAGGACTAAAAATAGAGACAAAACTCCAAAGCAAGCATCTAAGCTGAGAAAAGCTACCCAGCACTCAGCAAACATGTCTCAGCAGAGAAAGCACTACATCTCTGATGAAAAGATTCTACTTTCATCTTCTCAGAAGTAATGGCACTTATAAATCATAAAGCTATCTGACAACATCATTATATAGCAGATCAAAGAGATGAAAAAAAGGAAATAGCTGGAAAGCCTAAGAAGCTCACCCCAGGTGAGCTGCACAAGCGAACAGTGTGCAGTGCTGTCAGTCACACACATGTTGAGGGACCTGTCGGGTGTACCACTGCGGTATAAGCCACCCCAAACGTAAGTGCCTAGACACACAGACAGACAGGCACACACACACACACACGGCCAGCACCATGTACAATAAGAAAAATATGTGGGTTGAGAACTAAGCAGGAGACCATCACAGCCTAACTTAAAAGTTATAGCTTTGTTTCAACTGTGACCAAAGGCCATCCAAATCTGACCACCCCACTCTAGTCACTCATGGCAATGAGACTGAGAGATAATGTAAAACTAAGATCAACCTAGAACCAAGAATTTGATTAAAAAAAAAAGGGAGGGGTGAACCTTCCATCTTTAGGGCAAAACCAGGGCTTCAGCACATCCTAACACAGTGTAATAATGGTCTTCAAAAAACGTGCACATCTTTGGGGTTCACTAGGCAATCTCAGATTTATTATCAGGAGATTATGATCCTGTGACTTCAAACAGAACAAGAAGGTACATAAAACAGAAAGGACCCCTCTAGAATGGTCCTTGGGCCAAAGTCAAATGGTAGCAAACAACACACTACCTTTATCAGTTAGGTCTAACCTAGATTCAATCTAGATTAAATTCAGTCTCCCCCATCCCCAAGTGCCTAATATCTGATAACTAAGCTTAAACTCTAAATTACAAACAAAACCAAAAGTTAAAAGTAGAGTCCTCATAAAAGTCTAGATTTCTGGGTCAGAGAATCCTACAGGGTTCAGATTACCTACAGGTAGTCTAGTGACATAGGACAATATTGAAAGGGGAAAAAAATCCAGATTTATTCTTCCAACTCTTCAGATATGCCAGATGTTACGCTGAGCTCATATTCCCAGACAGCAAGCATCACATGGGGCTAAGGGGCGACTGCTCTCAGGCCAAGACTCTAGTTCACAGCAGTCCTCATCACTTCCTGCTGCCTTCTCGTCACTGAGGCTGAGTCCACTGCTGCTTAAATATTTCCTAATAAATATTTCCCTGTAACTATGACTTCCAAAAGAGGACAAGAAAAAATACCAGAGGGCCTCTTGATCTCAGAAATGGCCTGTTTTATATCCTGGCCCTTGTGGCCATTCAAGTTTGTGACTTCTGACCCAGATTAACAATATTAAGAGAAAAGTCATAAAGAGATAATTTTTGCAGACAGTAATTTGGCAAGCTCCTGTGTAAGATGCAGAAATCAATTCCCATGTCTCTGTTCTAGGGGAAGCCTCAGACAAGGTCACTTCCCAACTATTTCTGTACTTACCGCATATACAAAAAACAGAATAACGGGATTTCTAGTTACTGACATACTGAGGACATCTAGTCCTGCATGTTCCAAATAAGATTTCATATAGATAACATTAGACATACAGAAATATCTGAATTATTTTCTTTTTCTTTCTTAATGGCCAAGCATATCCCAGCACCTGTCAGGCAGGAGAATGCTCATGAGTTCAGGATCAGCCTAAGCTACAGCGTGAAATCCTGTCTCAAAAAGACAAAAGAGGGCTAGGGATATAGCTTAGTGGTGCAGTGCTAATGAGGCCCTGGGTTTTATCCTAGCACCACAAAGACAAAGTAAATCAAAGCACTTGGAGGGCTGAGGTAGAAATTTCACTGAGTTTGAGGACAGCCTGTATTACAGAGTGAGTTCCAGATCAACCTGGGCTTAAAGTTGATACCAGTCTCAAAAACAAAAACAAGATAGCTAGAGGGACTCCAAAGGTAAAGGCACTTGCCATACAGGCCTTTGACTTAAATTCAATTTCTGGAAGGAAAGAACTAACTCCATAAAGTCTTCCTCTGACCTCACATGTGACCTACAATATGCACATGTGTGCACACGGGTGGGAGTGCATGTGCACACCCACAAAATAAAAAATAAAGGTGAACAACAATGAAAATGATAACAACAAACAAGCTAAAAATCAGCATCCTCCAGAACACCTCTTATGTCTTTTCCCAGTCAGCTTCTGCTCTAGTACTTCAGAAGTAAGTACCAGTTTTTTGTTTTTCTTTGAGCGGGCTTCACGCAGCATGGCTGCCCTGAACATTCTATGTGGTTTAGGATCTTCCAGAGCACAGGCATTACAGGCCCATGCCATCACACCTGATTCATAAGTACTCATCTCCTTTAGCCCATTTAGAACTTCATGTAAATGGAACTGGATACTCTTCTGAATTATGGTGTTATTTTGCGTCAAATACTTAAAAGCTTTTTTTTTTTTTAAGGCAGGTTCTCATGATCCCAGGCAAGTTTAGACTTGCTATGTAGCCAAGGATGGCCTTAAACTTCTGATCCTTCTGCCTTCATTCCCTGAGCGCTAAGATTAGACACTTGCCCCATGTCCAGTGTATACAGTGCTGGAGATTGAACCCATGGGCTTAATGAATGGCAGGATAAGCATTCTACCAACTGAGCTAAAGCCCAGTCCCTTAAACTCTCCTTATTTGGCAGGTTTCGTAAATTCAAGCACGTTGGAACCAGGTGGTGGTGGCGCACACTTTTAATCCCAGCACTTGGGAGGCAGAGGCAGTGGATCTCTGTGAGTTTGAGGCTAGCCTGGTCTACAAGAGCTAGTTCTAGGATAGGCACCAAAGTTACAGAGAAACCTTGTCTCAACCCCCCCCCAAATTCAAGCATGTTGTTCCACGTAGTTACTTCTTATTTTTATATTTATAAATTTTTATATTTATTTTATATTTATGTATTTATTTAATTTTTAATTCATTTTATTTTATGTAGTGTTTTGCTTGCATGTATGTACCTGCACTGTGTGTGTATGCCTCATGCCTGTGAAGACCAGAAAGGGTCTCAGGTCTCCTGGAACAGAAGGTTGTGAGCTACCAGGTCATGCTGGGAATTAAACCCAGGTCTTTTGGCAGAGCTGTTAGTGTTCTTAACTACTGAGCCATCTCTCCAGTCCTACTCTTCTTTATGCCTGTACACCACCATATGTGTGCAGGTGCCTCAAGAGGCCAAAAGAGGGTATCAGATCTCCTGGAACTGGAGTTCTGGACAGTTAGTTGTAAGCTGCCATGTGGGTGCTGGGATCAAACCTAGGTCCTCTGGAAACACAGCTAGTGTTTAACCACTGAGCAATTCTCCCCCCTACTTTCTTTTTGGTTGGCTGGTTGTTGGTTGGTTTGGTTTTTTGAAAGAGTTTCTCTGTGTACTCCTGGTTATTCTGAAACTCGCTCTGTCAACCAAGATGGCCTCAAACTCAGAGATCTGTCTGTCTCCTGAGTGTTGAACTTAAAGGCGTGTATCACCACCACCTGGCTTTTTGTTTTGTTTTTCAATAATTTTTATTTTTTTATTATTGGATGTAATCTGTTCCTGGGACAATATCACTCAAAAACTATATCTGTGGAAGAAAACTTAGTGTAGTAACCATGACTCTAGTCTATCTTAGTCATTTTTCTCCCTGAACATCATGACCTAAAGGACCCAAGTAAGAAGTACCTACCCAAGGTCACACTGACCTCAGGCTTCTAGTCCCATGTAATTTCAAATGTTTCAGAGATATTTTACATTTGCCCTATGTCTTAGGGGTTTTTTTATTTATTACTGTGAAGATATACCATGACCATGGCAACTCTTATAAGGAAAACATTTAATTGAGGTGGCTCGCTTACAGTTTCAGAGGTTCAGTCCTCTGAATCATCAATTCAGATGATAATCATCAATTATCATCATGGTGGGGAGCACGGCAGCATGCAGGCAGGCATGGCTAAGAGTCCTACATCTTTCAGACAACAAACAGGAAGACGACTGACTGTTACACTGAGTGAAAGAGACCTCAAAGCCCTCCCTCATGTGACACACTTCCTCCAGCAAGGCCACACCTCCTAACAGTGCTACTCCTTTTGGAGGCCATTTTCTTTAAAACCATCACACCCTGTAAGAAAGTTCCTACCTGACGCCATAAGAGAATCATGTTACAGTATATGGAAAAATCAATGTCCAAATAACAAAATACTTTCAAGTCTCCTCAAAAATATGTTTGTTGAGAGCTAGGGAGATGGTTCATTTGGTAAGGTGCCTGCCACACAAAACATGAGGAGCTGTGTTTGATTCATAGAACCCATATAAAAAGGCTGGGCAAGGGCAGCACGCAGCTATAATCCTAGTACTGGGGAAGTGGTAACAAGAACTCTGGTGCTCACGGGCCAGCTTGTCTATCCAAATCAGCAAATTTTAGGTTCAGAGAAATACCCTTTCTCAAAACGGGAGCAATACAGGTACACTTGAAATCAATCTCTGACTTCCACCCTGCATGTGCACAAACACAAAATAAAATTTAAAAACAAAATGTCTGTAGCCAGGTGTGGTGGCACATGCCTTTAATCTCAGTACAAAAGAGGCAGTGGATCTCTGAGAGTTTGAGGCCAGCCCAGTCTAGAAAATGAATTCTAGGCTAGCCAGAGCTGCATAGTTGAGACTCCACCTGTCTAACAATAATAACAACATAGAAGTCTATCATCAAGCATGGTAGCTTATATCTACAACCCCAGTACTTTGGAGGCTAAGGCAGGAGGAATATTGCAAGTTTGAGCCACTCTGGGTCATACAGTGAAACATTGTTTCAGAGAGGGAGAGAGAAGTATGTCCACGAATAAATAAACAAAAAGTAGTATATATTGGACGGAGAGATGGCTTAGCAGTTAAAAGTACTAGCTGTTCTTCCAGGAGACAAAGGTTCAATTCCTACAACCCACATGGTGGCTAGCAAACCTCTGTAACTCCAGTTCCAAGGGATTCAATGTTCTCTTCTGACCTCCACAGGTACCAGGTATACATGTAATGCATGCAGTAGGGGTGTCACTAGCTTGTCTACCAAGTACAAGGTTCAGTCCCCAATACCACATCGGAGTTGAGTGTAGTGCTACATGCCTGTAAGGCCAGCACTCAGGAGGCTGAGGTAGGATTGACATCATTCAGCTCAGGCTATTAGAAGACTGTCTAAAAAGAAAAATCTGATCTCTTGTTCTCAGAATATTCCTCAACAGAGTGCCATAAAAATCTCCAAGATTTTCTCTCTCTAATTCAGAGTTCCCCAATCCTTTGTTTGTACCAGTCACCTGACTCCCTCTGTCATCTCCGAGTTAGTATCTTCATTGTCATCCAAACAGGATCTTCATGCTCATGTCTAGGGCTCAAAAGCTAAAGACAAGGAATTTTGCTTCTGAAATTATCTTTCAGATCTGAGAGCCTCCCCTGGAACTACCAATGTCACTCCTTCTAGATTGTTCTGATGGTACAGTCTATCCCTAAAGACAACAAGCACACTAGGCTGAGGTTTCTTTAGGGAATCTGAGATCAAACCATATTCCTGTCACTAAACCATACAAATAAAAATAACATTTAGGAGCACGGCATTTTGAAAAGCTTTGTCACTCAGAAAGCAATCTCCAAACTCAAAGTTTCTCCTCCCAAAAGCCTCTTCACAAAGCCCAATAGAAGAAGCCTGGTGTGATGCTCATTAAACACAGCATTAGGGAAACAGGAACTCTGAGTTCAAACCAGCCTATCTACAAAGTGAATTCCAGGACAGTCAGAGCTTCATAAAGAAATCCTGTCTTTAAAAAAAAAAGAAAGAAAAAGAAAAAAAGAGGCACAGCGGAGAGGAGGATTATCATGAGTTTGAGAGAAGCCTGGGCTGCAATGTGAAACCCTGTCTCAAATGAATTGGGGTGAGGAGAATATATGACTATGAATATAAATACACAGAGCTCAGAGAGACAAAACAGAGCAGCATAGCCTATAGAACAAATACAAGTTCTCAGACTGGGCAGGATCAGAATTCAGTGTGATTGTGAGGCCCACTACTCTGATGGCAGCCAACACACACCCTAGGAACCAAGGTCCATAACACATACCAGCCACACAGGGTACTGATAGTCCCAGTGGCTCAGCCATCACCTGGAAAGTCAATTCATTCCTTCCCTCCCTTGTTCTCCCACGTCCAATTCATCAGCAAGTTCAAAACCATCTTGAATTCACACCATCCGACTGTGGACATACTGGTCTGAGAAGAGAGTTCAACAGCTTCAAGAGGGATGTTCGCTAGTTGTGATGAAACACACCTTTAATCCCACCACTGGGGAGGCAGAGACAGGTGAATCTTGTAGATCTCAGCCTGGTAGTGTGTCTCAAGGACAGCCAAGGCTATGTTGAGAGAGACATTGTCAAAAAAAAAAAAAGATGCTCATTTCAACTCTGGCTTCTAGTTCCCTAAGAGTAATCACCAGCAGATGAGCCACAATGAAGGTAAATCAGTATTCCTAATTCAGTAAGAATAATGTCCTCGCTCCCACTATAAATCCTCTTGATTCTTCAAGCTCACCTCTTTTCACTGTCCATGCCCAATATCTAGTTCTGCTGGTCTTTCTAATGCTGAAATGTGCCATGCTCACTCCACCTTGGGCCTCTTCTACCATTCACGCCTGACTTTTATTTTCCGCTCAGGTTGCAGGTTAACTTGAAATGTCACCTCCTCAGAACACTTCCCTGAGCAGTTCAAAGTATCTACCCACCTTTCCAACCTCGTTATACTATCTTTTGTTTTGTTTTATGTTCTTCATTGCAACTCAAAGACAAAATCAAATTTGCTTACTGACTTCTGTAAGAAAAGTTTCGTGTACCTCAAAAGCCTGACTTGTGCCCTGTGACACAAGGTGACCTTGTGAATATATGTTAGGAAATGAGCACTTGATTTGGCAGCAGACAAACCAAAATCACAGCTAGATTTCAACTCTGTGGCTGAAGAGATTCTACTTAGTGAGAGAGCCACTTAGCCTCCCTCCTTGCCTCCTTCTTAAACATCGAGATTGGAGACTATAGGGTTAATGTCATAAGGCTGAAGAGCTCTAATAGTAACAGGAAGTTTAGCAAACTCTAGGATGCAGAGGCTCCTGTAGCAAAGGACAAGAGAGAGGAAAGGGGGGAGTACTGGTAGACAGCAAGAGTGAGACTGTCAAGGAAAGTCACTTTTTTTGTTGGTTTTTTTGTTTTTGTTTTTGTTTTTCCAGACTGGTTTTACCTGTGTGACTCTGGCTGTCCTGGAACTCTCTCTATAGACAGGCTAGCCTTGAACTCAGAAATCTGCCTGCCTCTGCCTCTTAAGTGCTGGTATTAAAGGCTTGCGCTACCACTGACCAGCTGGAAAGTCACTTCTAAACGGAACAGTAAAGAAGGTTCTCTCTCCTGCTGGGAATAAGGGTCACCTGGCTCTAGCTCCAGTCTCCACAGCCCTCTGGTAGTACAGAAGGTGCCAGAATTGGTGAAGAATTAACAAGAACCCTTCCTGAGGTTGGCATCAGGGAGTTTGTGACCTAAATAAGCTCAACCTGAAACACAAGCCTTTGTGGCTTGGAATTCTAACCAACAAAAGACAGATTGCCACAAACACTGGTTGCCTGAACCGCAGATTTTATACCCAATAAGTAATTTGATTCTGGAGAAGAAATAATCTGCATCTTTCATGGGCCATTATAGGAATCCTACAAACAAGTCAAATCCATTGGTGTATGGGTGGTGGTCCATGCTAGTAATACCAGTACTTGGGACATAGAAACAGGAGGATTAGTCCAATGCCTTTAGTCCCAGCACTCATGAGACAGAAGCAAGTGGAAAGCTGTGTGTTTGAGGCCAGCCTAGCCTACAGAGTGAAACTCTATCTGGAAAAAAAAAAAAAAAGAGTTCAAAGTCAGATGATGAGATGCTCAGTTCTTGGTTTTTGTTTGTTTGTTTGGTTTGGTCTTTAGTTTTTGAGACAGGTTTCTCTGTGTTGCTTTGGAGCCTGTCCTGGAACTAGCTCTTGTAGACCAGGCTGACCTCAAACTCACAGAGATCCGCCTGCCTCTGCCTCCTGAGTGCTGGGATTAAAGGAGTGCACCACCACAGCCCGGCTAAGAAGCTCAGTTATTAAGAGTACTTGTTCTTCCAGAGAATCATTCCCATTCCCAGCACCCACATGGCAACTCATTCATAGCTACAGTTTTTAAGAAATCTGACACACTCTTCTGATCTACATGGGCACCAGGCATGACATAGTGCACAGACATACATGCACATAAACAAATCTAAAAGAAGAAAAAAAAATTAAAGTCAAGATATAAATTTTAAAAAGAGCTAAAGGTCAGGCTGGAGAAATGCTTCAATGGGTAAATGAGAATCCCCATAAAGCTGGACACAAGAGTCGGCATCTGTAATCCCAGCACTTCTATAGCAAGTTATGAGGCAGTGATGGGCAAATCCCTAGCAGCTTGAGAGTCAGGTAGCCTAG
Organism: Myodes glareolus; assembly: GCF_982192425.1. NCBI lineage: Eukaryota > Metazoa > Chordata > Mammalia > Rodentia > Cricetidae > Myodes > Myodes glareolus. Next base: position 124,227,165 of record NC_142027.1, read on the forward strand.
CATATGCAGTGGCAAATAAGAGACCCTGTCCCAAACAAGGTGGAAGACAAGAACCAACACCAAGGAAGGGCTACCTCCACATGATCTGAGTGTACACACATGTGTACATACACACACACTCTCTCATACACACACTTAGGACTATATGAGACCCTGTCTCAAAAACATAATGAAACAAAAATGTCAAACTGAAGCTAGACATAGTGGCTTGGATTTATAATCCCACTTATCTGAAAAGCTGAGACAGGAGACCTGTTTGGGCAACTTAGTGAGACTCTCTCTCAAAATAAAAGAGGGACAGTACTTGGGCCAGAGTGCATTAAGCCCTAAGTTCTATGACCCAAACAAAAACGTCAAATTGACTTTCAACAACACCCTCTTACAGAAATTATACCAGGCAGAGAATAAGGCCACAGTACACTTTACAGGCATTTCCTTTGAGCAGGGCTCTCCTGTCACTAGAGACCCCTGAACCAAGGCCAATCCATTCAGCATAACTATCATTCCATGGCGGGCTGCACGTTCTTTTGTGGAGGAAGAAGGCTTGAAGATATTCTTACCAAGCTCAGTGAGTAAAAAAGAGAGGTTAAGTGCTTAGAAACATTTTCTCAAGAAACAGGTCAGGCTGAGCACTGCACAACTATAGTATCTACACTTGAGAGGCTAAGACAAGAGGATAGTGAGTTCAGTGAAAAGCTGTCAATAGGAAAGAAGAAAAACAGGTGTTAGGAAGGTGGCTTAACAGTGAGAGTATATGAGCACTTGCACAGTGAGCATGCAGCATTCAGAGCCAGCACCCACATAGAGAAGCTGGGTGGAGCTGTGCACATACTCAACCCCAGCTCTGTGAAGCGCAGAGAAAGGCGATCAGCAGGGTTCTCTGGCGTCCAGTTCAGCTCCAAGTTACTGAGAGACTCTTTCTAAGGGACTAAGAGTGACAGAGCAGAACACCTCACATCCTTCCCTAGCCTCTCACACCCTGAACATACACATGGATACATACTGAGACACTTCAAAAAACACAGAAAGAAAAAAAAAGCTGGGCATGGTGGTGCGTGCCTGTAATTCCAGCACTCGGGAAGAAGAAGCAGGTAAACCTCTGTGCAGTGAGTTCCAGGACAGCCAGGGTCATATAGAAAAACCCTGCCCACCCTCCCCACCCTCTGCAAAAAAAAAAAAAAAGAAGAAGAAGAAAAGGAAAGAAAGAAAGAAAGAAAGAAAATAAGAACAGAAACTTTTGAAACTAATATGCATTAGTTTCCTATTGTGTTATAACTTAGAGATACAGAAATGAATTTATTATTTCATAATCTTCAAGGTCAAATATCAAATTTAGGTCTCACGGGGCTAAAACCAAGATCCAGCAAGTCTGTATCCTTCTAAAACACTAGCAGAGATGCTGCTTCCTGCGGCCTGCTCTTTTAAGGCTACCCATATTCCTTAGCTCACAGTTTCCTTCTTCCTCTTCTTCAAAGTTAGCTGCATCAACATGAGTCTTTTCCTACTGTGATCTTTCCAGCTCTCTCTTTCACTTGTTAAGGACCCTTGTGATTACACTGGGCCCACTCAGATAATATTGGCTGATCAGCAAACTTAATTCCATCTCCAGCCTAAAATCCACCTTACTGTGTAACAACATATTCATAGGATTCGTAAACTGGGACATAATTATCCTTTTGTTGTTGTTACATTTATTTACTTTGTGTGTGTGTGTGTGTGTGTGTGTGTAGGTCAGAGAAAAACTTACTGGAGTTGTTTTTTTTTCTTCTGGAAGTCTGTCCTCCCTTTCTACCATGTGGGTTGTCAGATTTGGTGGTAAATGCCTTTATCCACCAAGCTGTCTCATCAGTTTCAACACAGACATCTTCAAGGGTACTGTTAACCTGCCTATCACACCATCCAAGTGGGCAACAACACAAATGTCCACTCCACACCAACATTCCCTAAAGCATCAATCCATACAATTATCTTCAAAGAACTGAAAGAAAGATAAGCAAGACTCAACAAAGGCAAGTTTATAAAGTTGGTTCCAGATAACAGAGAATCCCTTCTCAATTCAACATACATTTCTTTTTTTTTTTGAAAGTAATTTTATTAAATTTTAAAAGTTTCCATTTCTGCCCCTCCTCCCACTCCCTCTCCTTCAACATACATTTCTTAATCACACAGTCTGTTTTAGAGGTACTATTAGCCTCCACAGGGAACTCAAAGGTGAAAACAGCAGGTTAGTCAGGACCACATAATCATACACACGGCTAAATCAAATAAGGGTGGTGGTTTTCCAAAGTATATGAGGTTCATTGACTTGAGGAAGGCTCAGATTGAAGGAAATACAGTTTTACCCAGTGAGGATAGGATTCTAAGTAGCCAAAGACATCCACCTTCCTATCTGGGATGCCCCGGGTGCCTTATAGCAATAGAGGAAGTGGCAACTTCATTTCCTCTAGGCTTCTATAAGTGGATGAATGGGGGGTCTTTTCAGTTCAAGAGACTTTTCCTGGTCTGAGGGTGTAGTAAAGTAATCATCTACAATGCATAAGATCCTTCGAATTAGGGCACACAAGATGGTCCAATGGGTAAAGGTGCTTGCTGCCAAGTCTGAGAAGCTGAATTCAGTCTCCAGGCCCCACATGGTAGTAGGAGAGAGCCTACTGCTACGAGTTGTCCTCTGTCATTTGTAACTGTAGTGCAGAAGGAGCAGGGATAGGCACATCCTAGAGATCACTGAGCAGCCAGCCTGGCCAGTCAATAATCTGAGTTTAGCCAGAAACCATATCTCAAAAAATAAGGTGGGGATGGGGAGGAATTTAAAAAATAAAAAGGTAGAGGTCAACAGAGGAAGATAATGGACACTACCTCTGACCTCTGCATGCCTACACACACGTGTACATGTGTACCTACATGCACACACACACACACACACACAAGTACTACATATACATGTGTACATACACAAATTTTTTAAAAATTTTTTTGAGAGTGTTTCTCTGTGTAACAGTCCAAGTTGTCCTGAAACTAGTTTTGTAGACCATGCTGGTCTCAAACGCGCAGAGATCTGCCTGCCTCTACCTCCCAAGTGCTGGAATTAAAGGCGTGCATCACCACTGCCTGGCATCATACACACAAATTTAATCCTTAACTTCTAGGTCCAAATTTATTTATTTATTTATTTACTTACTTACTTACTTACTTGCTTGCTTATTTTTGAGGCAAAGTCTCATGGCAACCAGGTTGCCCTGAAGTCACTATGTAGCTGTAGATGACCTTGAACTTCCCTTTTCCAAGAGTGCTGGGTCTACAGGTATCTACCACCACGTCACTCATTTGTGCCGAATGAGCGACAGTCTCAACTTTCTTTTCCAATTTTATTAACTCTTCCTCACCCTTCTATTGGACTGGCAATTAACCAGTAGACGCTACTTAAAATAGAAATTTGTTCCTAGACTAAGAGGTACATAGGCTTCTCTTAGGGAAGAGAATTCATTATTTCTGATAATTAACACTGGGGAAAAGGGATAAGCACTGAGTCCTAGATCAGCAAAACCATCCACACACTGGCTCTGGACACAGACTCATACACACTTGACCTGGTGTAGACATGCCTCCCAATACTGCCCTTAAATCAGAGTCATTCTTGTCACATCTTTTACATCTATCCTACAGGACAGTTACAACTAACTGTGCCTGTTCCCTCATCCCTGGTTTCTGAGCTATTTCAAATTACTGTCTCTGTAGCCAACGCCAGTGCACACTCTATAATAGTAAGCACACTGTCTAATGATTATAGACTAAGAGAAAGAAAGAGAAGAAAAGCAGCTTATCAGTGACATGGGAGCAAAACTGTAAAACTAAGTAATTTCTATAAATGAGTCCTATTATCATGCCTATCATAAGACTCCTCTAAAGCCAGGCGGTGGTGTCGCACGCCTTTAATCCCAGCACTTGGGAGGCAGAGGCAGGCAGATCTCCATGAGTTCGAGGTCAGCCTGGTCTACAAGAGCTAGTTCCAGAACAGGCTCGATAGCTACAGCAAAACCCTGTCTCAAAAAACCAAAATTAATTAATTAATTAAAAAAAGATTCCTCTAGAACAGTGGTACTCAACCTTCTTAATACTGCGACATCTTAATACAGTACCTCATGTTGTGGTGACCCTCAACCATAAATTATTTCATTGGTACTTCATAACTGTAATTTAGCTACTATTATGAATCATAAATATCTGATATGCAGGACCCACAGGTTGAGAACCACTGCTCTAGTGGAATGTGTAACTCAGATGGTAGAGTACTTGCCTAGTATTTACATCCCAGGCACAAAGCCCTGGGTTTGATCTCTAGTACCACGTGAAAAAAAAAAACAAAAACCAAACAGGTATGGTAGCATAAACCTGTAATCTCAGCATTCTGAGGGAGGCAAAAGGATTAGACATTCAAGACTGGGGTTGGAGAGATGGCTCTGGAGATAAGGTATTTGGTGTACAAGTGTGAGGACCTGAGTTTGCCCTCTAGGACCCAAGTAAAATGAAACATTCTGTAATAATCCCAGTACTCCTACAGTGGAGTCAGGAAAATCTCCAGTAGCTTAAAAGCCAGCTAGACTAGTGTATTCAATGGCAAACAAGAAACTCTGACTTACCCAAGATAGAAAGCGAGGTATAGACATCAGAAGTTGTCCTCTGACTTCCACATATGAACCATGGAGCAAGTGCAACACACATCAACAAGTCCACAAAACACTTGCATGTATACATATACACACACACACAGAAGAAAGAAAAAAGAAATGATAGTTCTTTTTTTTTTTTTTGCCTCAGCTATATGAGTTCAAGACCAGTCTGGTATATATGAGACCTTGCCTCAAAGAGAAAAGAAAAGATTTCTCTACTGGACACCTAAAATTTGCAGGACATTGTGGGCTAAGTCAACAAGTCCACAAAACACTTGCATGTATACATATACACACACACACAGAAGAAAGAAAAAAGAAATGATAGTTCTTTTTTTTTTTTTGCCTCAGCTATATGAGTTCAAGACCAGTCTGGTATATATGAGACCTTGCCTCAAAGAGAAAAGAAAAGATTTCTCTACTGGACACCTAAAATTTGCAGGACATTGTGGGCTAAGTCTTTAGTCCTTGCTATTCCTCAAGTCTGGCATAGCTTTTCACCCTGGGCCATGAACAATTACCACACAGGGCACACACATGGGCGCTACATCCTGAAAACATAGCCTAGACTCTGACAGTTCCTAATTTAAAAATCTTGAGGGCTGGCAAGATGGCTCAGAGGGGTAAAAAAAGCTCTGACAATATGGTAGAGAGAAAGAACTCAGCTCTTGAGCTGTTGTTCTCTCTCTCTCTCTCTCTCTCACACACACGCACAATGTTTAAAAACACACACAAACATAAAATAAATGTTTAAAAAGAAAAATGTCTCTTCAAATATCCACTTAAATAGTCACTTGCCAAAAATACCTATTACTTACGCCTAAATATAAGAAAGGTCATTTCTAGTCCAGCAAAGTGCCTTTGCAGATAAAAGGTGCTTGCTGCCAAGCCTGACAATCTGAGTTTGATATCTGGGATCTTATATAATGGAAGTAGAAAACTTTTTAAGTTGACCTCTGATCCCAACATACACACTAAATAAATAAACATAATAAATTTTTTCAAAAGACCACTGGCTACCCTTTAATCTATACCAAAAGAAGATAATAAAGAGAGAAGTGAAACCAAAACCAACCACAAAAAGATACACACAAGATGTATTCAGAATCTGTAAGAGGGGGAGGGGTGTACATGCATGGCATGCCTTAAAATGTTAAATGGTAGTTAAGAACCATGAACTAGTGTGCAGCTCCACTATAGGGGCCTTGGATAGACCCAGCCAAATCAAGATTGCTTCTGTGTAGTATTTGTTAGGCAGGCCCTTAAGAGTATCACTGAAAGACTCCAATTAGACACATTGTTTACTTTAGTTTATAGATGAGAAACTTAGGTCTTGTTAGATGTCTGGGTGGTGTTGTTTGTTTGGAGCTAGGGTTGCCCCGACAGCCCAGGCTGCCCATGAACTTGCCAAGCTCCTGTCTTAGGGAGCCTTCCATGTGCTGCGACTGACATTATGTACCACCAGTCTAGCTCAACCATCAGTTGACTGAGGATAGAGAGTTAAAATTCTACATTGCCCATCCTTTACATCCAATTTTATAAACTTCTTTTTGCCTGTAATTTGCCAGGAACCAGACCCAGTCACAGACATTATCACAGTTAATCCTCATCTCTGCCCTGCAGGGAAGTTTTATCCACTTCATTCTAGAGCAGTGACAGGATGGCTTAGAAAAGGAAAACCAGGCTGCTCTCCCCTGCCATCCATCACACAAGTCTGCCTTGAAGAAAGGCAATTTCTTTCCCTCCAAGATGTCCCAGAAACTGAGCACATGTTTTAGAACTAAATGAGGATGCTTATCCACAGGGCTACTTACCAGAGTGGGAAAGACATGGGTTTTTAAAAAACTATCCCTGAGGAAACTGAAATCCCATTTTATGACCACTTATCAAACAGACCAATAAACATATTCACAGTTCCCAGTACCCCCAAACCTACTACATCGTCAAGAGTCTGGTCAAACGGTTCAGCTACCTCTGTAATCTCAGCACTAGGGAGGCTGAGGCAGGAGGATTTCAATACATTTCAGGCCAGCTTGACCTACAAAACAAATCCAAGTTCATCTCCAAAGGGAAAAAAAGTCTTTGCTTGATACTGCTTATGATTCCTAGAACACCTCTCAGGATTGGGTAAAAAATAACAACTTCCCCTGTACTTGGTTCCTCCTCCAAAAAGCTGTTGAGCCTCATCTGGAAACAGCTGGGAGGGAGCAGTTAACAGGAAATCAAACCAAACAAAAAGCACAGAGTGTACTAGAGAGTGAGGCAGTAGAACCAAGAGCCCATGGAACAGATTGGAAGCTGGAGTTAGGAAGAACCTAGGCCAGAAACAGTCACATAGAAGACCCAGCTGGTCTTCCTCCCCAGGCCAAGCAGAAGAAACCTGGACAAGAGGTGAAGGCTCTAACCCTATATGAGGTCAAGCCAAAGCACTCTGAGCTCGGTCTGCTTTCCTCCCCCACTGGGAGCTTACTTCTCTGAAAGCAGCTGGTGGCCGTGACAGGTAAACTGAATGCAGAAACCCAGCTTTCTCTCGTTTCTCAGTTAATCTGTACCAAATGTCCACACTGCCAATTAAACCCAGTGAAGGCCACATCAGCCTCAATCATGCTCCTGACACCAATAGCATCTTCACAGGAAGTTACGAGCAGGTGGTCATCCAGGAACCTTTGATGGTAAACCTAGCTAGGTACTAGGTAGGCATGAGGAACAACAACAAAAGCAAGTGAGCCCATGAGGCTGGGAGATACCATAGGGCAAGGTAAGCTTCTTGCACCAAACTAGTAATACATTTTGCAATCAAGAAAATTAACTCAGTAATGGCCAGGTGCCAAAATATTTCTGAAAGAAATGGGAGGGAGGGAGGATTATTCTGTTGGTGTTATTTAATAATCCTTTAGGTTATCCACATAGAGCACAAAAGGAGACGGCTTATTTTTCCTCTGGCAGAGCTTTCTAAGAGAGATCTTTCTAGCCCAAGCCTCCAAAGGCTCAAGCAGCTTTCTCTCCCTATACATGAAGAAGTTTATATTAAAGTAAAAAAAAAAAAAGGAGGATTATGTTCTCTTAATAAAACACATTGCTGTCTTTTGCCTCTAGTTTTGTTTGAGAAGTTTTTCGTAAAGAACAGCTGATGCTGTAATCTAATTGAGTTTGATACCAATATAAGTGCTCAAAATAAGAGACCGAGGGTGCGCAGGACTGCAATTTCACTGTCATCTGTTTATTTGAAAACAGACTGTCTTCACAGGCTCAGTGCCAGCTCAAACTGGCAAGATCTAAGAATCGGAGCAAAGTCTGACCACCGAGCCATGGGAGGGTGACAGAAGGAAGAGCTATGCTATAGGAATAAGCTAGCAGGGAAACCTCCACATGAGGAAATGGGGGTGAGGTGCATCTCAGAAACATAACAAAGGAATGAGTTGGCTAACCATTTATTCCAGAGGGGAAAATGCCATTTAGAGCCAACTATCTAGTATTTTAACTTCAGGCAATTGAGTAATGCTTTTAATTTGGATTTATCAGGGCTCATTATCTACCTCCCGGGGGGAGGAGGGGTTGCTTGAACCCACGAATTTAAGACCAGCCTCCCAAAGCATGACCAGTCTCAAAAACTCAAACAGTAATAATAAAAACCATAAAAAAAGGAGTGGAGAGATGGCTCAGTGGTTAAAAGCACTGGCTGCTCTTCCAGAGGACCTGGGTTCAGTTCCCAGCACCCACACAGCAGCTCACAACTGTCTGTACCTCCTCTTCCAGGGGCTCCAACACCCTCACACAGACAAACATGCACAGGCAAAACACCAATGTACATAGAATAAAAATAAATTATTTTTAAAAATAAAACTGAAACAGGGCTGGCCGTGGCAGCACATGCCTGTAATCCCAGCCCTTGGGAGGCTAAAGCAGGAGGATTACTGCAAGGTCGAGGCCAGTCTAGATTATACAGTGAGTTTCTAGATATTTGAGACAGTGTGTCTCAAGATAACCCAAAAAGGACGAGGAATATTCCTACTCTTCACTCCACAGTCGCTGGAGTCATCTGGGAAACGATTTTGATGCTGCCAGCTGTGCAGGACTCAAAGCCCAAGTTAGTACAGTTTCTAAAGCAAGAGGCCCAAACAACAAGGATCCCCACAGAAGCTTCTACACACTGGGCAGCTCCAGACACTAGCAGGAGCTCCGAGAAGGCCTGCAGCTGAGGCAGAAAAACTACCTGAGGTGAATGCCTAGCAGACACACTGGGCAAGAGGGTGAGTGTGGAAAAAAAGGCTCACCTCCCAGGAAAGGCCTTTCTGTGACTCTGAAGAAAGGGTTCTCTGTCCCCGTCTCAGGACAGAGTCTGGGATGTCAACCTTACAAACGGACATGTCACACATACATCGTTTTAGGACCAACCAAAAAATCATCTAGCTAGACCTGGGTATGGGAGGCATGTTTGTGATCCCAGAACTTGGCAAGTGGAGGCAGGAAGGTCAAGAGGGGTTCAAGGCCAGCCCCTACTACAAGAGCAAGTTTGGGAGGCTCCTGGGCTACAATGACACCCTGACTCCGAAAGAAAAATAGAAAAACCTTCCTACTTGCCAGGGAAATAGACGGTCCGGGGGAGGGGAGGGCAGCTGGAGATCCGCAAGTCCTCCTCAGTGCTTCAAGGAGCCCTGCCTCGGAGCTTCCCAGCAACTGAGAGGTGAAAGAAGCCAGGCTGCAGATGCCGGGACCAGCAGGAAAAGTCACTAACACTTCAAGAGTGCCTACTACACACTGCACGCCCCACCTAGTTCAGTCCACCCCTGGGACAGCCCTCTGGAGGTCGATACCACCGGCACCCCTCTTTAGAAACGAGGAAATAGGCTCCAGGGCGTTACACAATCGTTAGATAGTGCAGCCAGCGCCCTAGCCACCCTGGACAGGTGATCTTAACCGTTGGGTGGTGCTGGTAACACACAAAGCAGTGGAGGGAAGGGGGTCCACGGAGCCAGGAGAAACAACACGCAAACCGGAGCTACACCTAGTTCTTGTCCGAAACCGGACCCACAGGCACCAGGGGAGGGGAGGGCCTGGATGGGGAACGCGAAGCCGGAAGAACCCAGGCACTGCTGACAGAACTACAGGCCACAACCCTGGCGCCTCTCCTAACTATGGAGACCCCAGACCCACAAATCCTCCTGGAAGCAGCCCCCAAAGGGAAAGCGTGAAGCCAAATGCCCCCGATGGTTTTGTCAAAGAGAAGGGAGTAAAGATGGGAAGGGGGGTGCCTCGGCCAGGTCCGGGAGTGGGGTTGGGGGCGTCACCGGGTCCTTACCTGTAGGCCAGGGTCATGCACTCGAAGAGCTTGGTGAGCGAAGCATCAATGGACAGATGGCAGGAGCTGGTCTTGCCGAAACTATAAGTCTGGCACGTCTGCTTGTTGACCGTGTCGAAATCATAGCCCTTCTTGGGCGGGTGCTCGCGGTGCGGAGAGGACACCATAAAGTGGCCGCTGTGGATGATCTGCTGTCGGCGGGGAGGCTCTTCGCGGCCCGGCCCGGCCCGGGGTGGCAGCGGCGCGGTGCTCGTGTGGGCCCGGGCTGAGGTGGCCACGCTGGAGGGGGGCGGCGGAGACGGCTCGTCTGTGTCCGAGTCGTCGTCGTCCTCCGGCACCTGAGGCTTGAGCAGCACCGAGCGGCCCCGACTGCGGGGCCGCCGCGGTGAACACATGAAAACGTCGGCAGCCATGAAGAGAACCTGGTCCGGGGCATCCCCCGGGAGCCGGGACGACGTGGAGCGAAAAGGCTGAGGGGACTGAAAGGCCGCCGGCCCGGCCCGGCCCGGCCCTCGCGCAGACTGCCCGGGAACGCGCGGCCAGAAGCGGGGGGGGGGGGGGGGGGGGCGCCTCCTCGTGATGTCACAGCTCGTCTCAGCCAATCGGATTCCTGCGTCTAACTCTTAAAGGCGCAGGGGAACCTTTCCTTATCTAGGAGGACAAAAAAAAAAAAAAACCGGAGGCCACGCCTCCATGCCCCGCCCCTGGCTGTCCTCTTTTCCCCCTCCGGGCTGGCCGGGGAGCCGGGGGACCAGAAAGCCAGGCCTCGCCCCTCCCAGTGTCCGGGTTCAGGGAGGTGTTGGCTCTCTCTCCAACGAAGTCTGGCCCCAGCCCCTGCCCCGCCTCCGCCACGCCCGGAGCTCGGGAATCGCCCTGAGGCCTCGCTGCGGGCGAGGAGGGCACTCCACGTGGTGGGTAGGGGTGGAGCGCTTGCCCCCACCTCCGGTCTTCTTTCTCCCTCCGTACCCGGAACTGAGTCCTCAAAAGCCTTCCTGATCTTGTGGAGCGTAGAAACTACCGTTCCCATTTTGTTGATGCGAAGATTGAGTCGCCTGAACTCTAAGGGATGCTCCTAAGGGACATCTAAGGGATGTTCCGACGAAACCGACCAGGAGCACGGCACATGGAGTCCTCCCATCCTTCGTGGCGGAAACTGGCTCTCCGGGATTAAGGCATGTCCCCTGGGCATCACCACTCCTGAAGAGTACAATCCTGCTCCAGCAGGGGCCCAGCTGTCTGCATCCAGACCCAGCAACTTCAGTTACAAATCAAAATACTTCGCTATTGTTTGGAAGTTTGGCCCAGCAACCAAATTCCAAAAAGGGAAGTTCTGAGCTTTCTTCACTGCAATTCCAATGCCCCAGAAAGTTGTATCAACCTAAAAATAGCAATGAGCCAGTCATGGTAACGCATGCGCATGCTTGCGATCCCAACAGGAGTGAAGCAGAGGGTGGAGGATAAGAAGTTGCTGAAATCCTTGGTTAGCTTAGACTGCAGGAGACCCTGCCTCAAAAAATAAAATAATTATTTTTTAATAAAGAAGTTCAGTGAGATGACTCAGCAGGTAAAGGCACTTTGTGCCAAATTAGACCCTAGTTCCAGCCCTGGACCCACATGATAGAAAAGAACTCCAGCAAACTCCTCTGACCGCCATACTGCGGCATCCATGCCTACGACCACAATAAAATAAATAAATAAATACATACATACATACATACATACATACATAAATAATTTTATGTATTTGTTTATTTTTTTGGAGATAGGGTCCCTACGTAGTAGTCCTTATGTGGACCAGGCTGGCCTTTAAACTCAAAAATCCTCCAGTCTCTGCCTCCCAAAAGTTTGGTTTGTTTTTTTTTTTTTTAATAAAAAATAAGGCCTGTAATCCTAGCACTTAGGAGGATCAATCCAAATTCAAGGACAAGCTCCAGGACGGCCAGGACTACATAGAGACACCCACCTTTAAAAAAGTGAAAGCAGCGTGATGTGATGATGCACACCTTTAACCCCAGCAGTCAGGAAGCGGAGGCAGGTAGATCTCTGAGTTCGAGGCCAGACTGGTCTTCAGAATGAGTTCTAGGACAGCCAGAAACAAACAGAAATTGTCTCAAAAAAAGAAAAAAAAAAAGTGGAAGGGAAGCTGGGAGATTATAAGAGAGAAGAGAACGGGTGTCTTCTTTATATAACAGGGTAACTACACTGATGTAATTTCCATGGCCTAAACAAGACCTACCAAATGGCAGCACCAGCTAACATCCCAACATAGATGGAGGAAATCTCACAAGACCCCGCTCCTAAATTAAGAGCTACAGGCTGTGAACGACTGCTTAGAGGGAAAATCAGTCTTCTCCAGGAAGAAGATAGAGCAACACTACATGGACTCAGCAGGCTATTTTTATATATGCATATGTGTGTGCCTACATGTTTAAAAATAATAATTAAAGAAGAGGTCATGTTTCAGAGGGAGTGAGAGGACAGGTGCGGTTGGAGGGGGCTGAGTGGAGTGTGAGAGATGCAAAGGCAGTACTCGGGTGTGAAGTTGTATCAAAAAGTGTAAAACAGGGCATCGTAGTGGGGCCTGCCTTTAGTCCCAGCACTGGGGAGGCAGAGAAGCGTAGATCCATGTGAGTTCAAGGCCAGCCTGGTCTATAGTGTGAGTTCCAGGACAGCTAGGGCTACACAGAGAATCCCTGTCTCAAAAAATCAAAAAACAAAAATACCCATAGGCATAAAATTTGAGGGCTGGAGAAGTTGTTCACTGGTTAAGAGCACTGGCTTCTCTTCCAAAGGTTCTGCATTCAATCCCCAGCAGCCACATAGTAATTCACAACCATGTATAATGGGATCTAATGACCTCTTCTGGTCTGCAGGCATTCGTGCAGACAGAGCCCTTAGAAAGAAAGGAAGGAAGGGAGGGAGGGAGGGTGGAAGAAAAAAAGAAAGGAAGAAAGGAAAGGAGAGAGGAAGAAGCAAATGACAAAGACAAATTCCTGGAAACAGTAATGGGGTTATGGCTGGCACAGGTAGTTCCCTAGCTACTAGGAACACTGAGGCAAGAGTGCAAGACTAGCCTAGGTGCCAGGTAGAGTGGCACATGCCTTTAATTCCAGCACTTGAGAAGCAGAGGCAGGCACATCTCTTTGGAGTTTGGGGCCAGCCTGGTGTATATAGTGAATTTTAGGATAGCCAGAGCTATCCTAAAATAGTGAGACTCTGTCTCAATAAATAAATAAATAATTCAATGTTTTTGTTTGTTTTTTTGTTGTTGTGTTTGTTTGCTTTTGAGAAAGGGTTTCTTTGTGTAGCCATGGCTGTCCTGGAACTCACTCTGTAGACCAGGCTGGCTTCAAATTCACAGAGATCCTCCTGCTTCTGCCTCCCAAGTGCTGGGATGAAAAGCGTGTGCCACCACCGCCCGGCCGACTCAGTGTTTCTGTATTGCCCAGGTCTCTCAGAGTATTTATAGCTGGGATGAACACTGTGACCAAAACAGCTTGGGGAGGAGAGAGTTTATTTCAGCTTACAGTTTCACAGCACAGTCCGTCACTGAGGGAAGGGAAGTCAGGGCAGGAACCCAAACAGGGCAGGAACTCGGAGGCAGGGGCTGACGCAGAGGCCATGGAGAAGTACTGTTACTGTCTTGATCTCTCCAGGCTTGTTCTGTGCTGCTTACAGAACTCCGGACCACCCACCCAGGGAAGGCACCACCCACAGTGAGCTGGACCATCCCCCATCATTTGTCAATCAAGAAAATGCACCACAGGCCCCTCTAGTCGGAGCATTTTCATAGTTGAGGCTCTCTCTTCCAAAAAGACTCTAGTCTATGCCAAGTTGACATAAAACTAGCCCACACACCAGGCTAGTCTTGAACTCCTGGCCCACAGATGATCCTCCTGCCTCAGCATCTTAGCAGGTGGGGACTAGCTATGTCAGCCATGTTAGTTTGCTTGCTTTGTTTTACATTTCTAAAAATAATTTCATTCATAAATCCACAGGCATCTGTACTCATGTGCATACCCACACGCAGACACACACATGCACATAATTAAACACAATATGGACAAAGCTTTAAGGAAGGGGGTATCCTAAGGACATGTGTGCAAGGGATGCTGCATCATCACAGGCATCACATGCTGCTTTGAGGGAGAAAAAAAAAACATCGACTCCTCATTTTGGCGCATCAGAGAACTAAGAGCAAAATGAAAGCCTAGCGTCTCTGCCTCCATTAGTTCTGTCTCTGCTTAACTCTGCAGAGGCACGTTAATCTCTCAAGAGGTGTAAGTCTACCTAACCTTCCTCATCCCTCTTCAAGGCTGAAGACACAAAAATAAGTCACTTTCCTTCCTAAATGGCAGTCACCTTGGGTTCCAGAACAAAGCCTCCAGGGACAGCGTCTTCCCTATACCGATGCAACCCACTCCAAACCACCGAAATAGTGTAGGATGGGGAGGGAGGCTCCACCCAGGAGCAGGTCTTCTTACTGGTCCCCGCTGGTGTTGGCGGTTGTAGCATCCTCTTCTGACCTCCTGACAGAACCTGAACTGAGACGATGCTCAAGCCACACTTTGTATGGGACTATTTAATTAGGGCAGAGCTTTTGCCCCTGCTCCGATTATTTTATCTGGAGCTCAGATACGGGTTACAGAAGTGACTCCGCAGTTTAAAGCACTTGTCTTGCAGAGGGTCTGGGTTTGATTTCCAGCACCCACACAGTGGCTCATGACAATCCCTGACATGTCAGTGTTAAACCATAATCTTTCTGCTGGGCAGTGGTGGCTCACACCTTAAATCCCAGCACTCAGCAGGCAGAGGCAGTCAGATCTCTGAATTTGAAGATCAAGTTCCAGGACAGACAGGGCTATGTAGAAAGATCCTGTCTCATAAATATATAAATATGTAAATAAATAAATAAGCAAACAAACAAATAAATACAATAACATGAAAACCACAACTTTTCTTTTGTTGTTCCCAAGATCATATGTTGACATTACAGTATAAAACACAATACAACCTTAAAATCATACTCCTTACAAGTTTAATAATTGATCTGGGCAGTGGTAGTACATTCCTTTAGTCCCAGCACTCAGGAGTCGAGGCAGGTGGACTTCTGTGAGTTTGAGGCCAGCCTGATCTACAGAATGGGTTCCAGAACAGTCAGGACTACACAGAGAAACCCTGTCTCAAAAATAAAATTAAAAACAAACAAAAAAAAGCCAGGGGAAGCAAGCCAGTAAGCGCTGTCCCTCCATTGCCTCTGTTTCAGTTCCTGCCTTCTGGCTTGTGCCTCAGCATTCCCTAATGAACCACTGTCACCACTGTCACCACTGCCCCCTCGGATACCTTTCTAATACAGCCCAGGTCTGTGTGCCTAGGGATGACACCTCCCACCATGGGCTGGACCCTCTAACTTCAGTTAGCAGTCCAGAAAATGCCCTACAGACATTCCCACAGGCAATCAGATAGAGACAATTCCTCAGCAGACCTTCCTTCTTTACAAGTGTGTGGAGATGACAGCCAAGATTAGCTTACACATGCAGCAGCGAGCTTTCTCAACTGCTGAGCCCTTTCTCCAGCTCCTCATTTTGTTTTTTCAAGACAGGGTTTTGGTGCTGGAAAGAGAGACAGTTCAGCAACTAAGAGCACTGGCTGCTCTTCTAAAGGATCTGGGTTCAATTCCGGGCACCTACACAGTGGTTCACAACTGTCTGTAACTCCAGTTCCAGGTGTTCTGGTATCCTCTTCTGATCTCCACAGGTAACAAGCAGACATGTGGTACATATGGGGTATACATGCAGATAAAACATTCAAACACATAAAACAAAAGAAATAAATCTTTAAGAAAGGGGTCTCAAAAAACAAAAAGGATCTCATGTAAAACAGGCTGGTCTTGAACTTCTGATCTCCTGCCTCCAGTTCTGGAGTGCTGGGGTTGCAGGTACCACCTTGTATGTGCTTTGCAGTAGCTTTCTAAACTTAGCACCATCAGGTCCAAAGGAAACACCATTTCCCCAAATTCCAAACAGCAGAAGGTACAAATTAGCTCCCCAAAGCTCATGCTGGCCTCCAGGTTCCCTCAGTACCACAAGCACCAGTTACCGATTTCACAATCATGTAGCACCCTAGCCCTTCTCACCTCCCCTTCTTCCCTAAACTCCCCCAGCTCATGGGTCTCTCTCCCTCAGCTACTTCTTCTCCTTATAACCCTGCTATGCTCTCTCTGTCTCCCTCTACCTCACCGCTCTCATTCTGTCTCCCTTGTCTCTTGCTCTGTCTCCTTCTCTCCCTCTATTCCTCTCTCTCTCTCCATGGTTCCCTGCCTCCCTTGTTCCTCTATCCCCCTCCCCAGTCCATCTACACTGCTCCTGTTTTTCTCATGGCTAGGTCCCCCTCCCTCTCTCCATGTTTTCTCCCCCCACCCCCGTCGTCTCTCCCTTGTTCCTCTATTCCCCTCCCCCTCTATCTACACTGCTCCTGTTTTTCTCACAGTCAGATCCAGTCTTTGGGCCATGTTCAGTCTATTTTTTCTCTGTCTTTCCAGATGCTTCTATCTGTTCTCTCTCTTATATCTACAATAAAAACCTTCCCTTTAACCTTACATACCATGACGTGATCACATCATCTGTCAGTTTTTATAAGAATAATGAGGTACAACTTCATTTTTCCCCCTTTTCTTTTTGTTTGTTTGTTTTTGAGACAGGGTCTCACTATTTCGCCTTGACTGACTGACCCAGAACTCACTATGTAGACTTGGCTGCTCTCAGACTTACAGAGATCTGCCTGCCTCTGCCTCCCATGCTCCCATGTGCTGAGATTCTTTAATCACACTTGGCCTCTTTTCTTGCATTGATCCTTTTTGTGAGATGAGTCTTGCTATGTAGCCCTGAAGGACCCCAACTCGTTTTAACCACAGTTATACCGTTTTGCAAAGGTTCACAGATAACAAGCTCAGGACCTCCGGAATGCTGAGCAAATAACAGGCTTAATTAAGGGCCTCCGGAATTCAGGGCCTCCGGAATGCTGAGCAAAGATACCTGAGGTTAGAGCAAGGACAGCCTTATCTGGCTGCAAGACAGGAGATTTATGGACTGGTCATAGAAACAAAGAAAGAGAGGATTGCGAGGCCTGAGTCACGTATAAAGCGGGGCTCGTCACGAGTCAGGGGCTGTGCAATCAGACATCTGGTCGCCAGCCAGGAAAGGGGGGGGCAGGATAAGAGGAACAGTAAACCGCTGAGTAGTCCCCTCATTGTTATTTAGGTTAAGAATTTACCACCCCGCATCTTGCTTCTGTAAACCTTGCTTTTTGCTCTCCTATAAAAACCCCTCACCCCCAACCTGTGGGCGCACAAGTCCTCTGAGAGACTTTGTCGCCCCAGGTACCTGCGTATCCAATAAACCTCTTGCTGTTTGCATCTGGCTGCGTGTTTTCGACTGATCTTTGGGCACAGGGTCTCTCCCGAAGGAAGACGCCCTCGGGAGTCTTTCAGCCCAAGCTGACTTGGGAACTCACTCTTTTTTTATGTTTATTTATTTTATTTTATGTGCATTGGTGTTTTGACTGCATGTATGTCTGTGTAAGTGTTCCCCTTACTCCAGATTCCCCTGGAACTGAAGTTACAGGCAGGTGTAAGCTGCCTTGTGGGTGCTGGGAATTGAACCCAGGTCCTCTGGAGGAACAGTCAATGTTCTTAACAGCTGAGCCACCTCTCCAGCCCCTGTCTTGGGGCTTTTTACCTTTATTTCAATCTATATGTCCTACTTTTCTGTTTCCTCCGTGTCTGTCTGTCTGACTCCTGGTGTTTCCTTTCTTTTTCCTTTGAGTCTAAATTCCTCCTCCTACTTACTCCCCCTATCTGGGAATTCTGCCTATACCTCTTCCCTCACTATTGGTTATTCAGCTTTTTATTAGACCAATCAGGTGCCTTATGCAGGCAAGGTAAAATCATAACACATCTTTACATAATTAAACAAATGCAACACATCTTTACACAGTTAAACAAATATTCTGCAACATAAACAAATGCAAACCATCTTTGCACAGTTAAACATCCTGCAACATCATTTGATTTGAACATATCATTTGATATGGTTCAGTGGTAGATAACACTCACCTAATATACACAAAGCCCTAGGTTTAATCCCCAATACAAATACATACATACATACATACATACATACATACATACATACATACATACATGTATACGTACATACATACATACAGTACTCAGCCTGGCATTTATCTGCCATCCTAGTACTCAGAAGGTTAAGGATTGCCATGTGTTTGTGGTCAGCCCAGGCGACATAGTTACTTCCAAACCAGCTTGGTCTACAGAGACCCTACACCTGGCATTGTGGTGGCACATGCATGTCATCATGAGACTTGGGAGACAAAGTCAGGAGGATTAGGAATTCAAGGCATTATATGAGATAGTGTCTCAACAACAAACGGAAGGAAAGGTTTGTTTGGGCTCATGGTTTGAAGGGATACAGTCCATCATGGCGGGAAGGTCTGATGGGGGAGCTCGAGGAGGGTCAGGTTGCCTCAGAAGTCAGCAAACAGCTATACTCAGTTCATCTTTTCTTTTTGACTCTTGTTCAGTCTGGGTCCTCGGTCACGAGACGGTGCCACCCACAATCAGAATGCTTCTCTTGCCTTCACTTAAACGTCTCCAAATTTCCCTCTCACAGACACCAGAGGTGTGTGCTTCTAGAAGATTCCAAATATAGTTAGGTGGGCAATGAAGACTGACCGTCACACCCCATTCCTAGTCTCTCGCTTTCTTCTCTCCCTGGTGTCTCCAGTTCCAAAGACCCCTTGGGAACACGAGAGAAGACTGGCCACCTTCTCCTGGGAACTGCACTTTGGGGCACTTGAATGGTGTTCCTCTGTCTTGTGAAATTCGCCTCTTTTTTTCTCTTTAAACATTGTTTATTCTAATACATGTGTGGGCGTGAGAGTGCCCAGGCACCTACAGGGGGATCAGGGGGAAACTTGGAGTCATTTCTCTCCTTCCAACAGGCGGGGTCTGGGGACTGAACTGAGCTTGACAGACTTAGTTGACTACAAGTGCCTTAGCCCACTGAACTATCTCAAGGAACCAAACTGCCTTCTTTCTTTTCTTCTCTGTCTCTGTCTCTGTCTCTCTCTGTGTCTTTCTCTCTCCTTCTTTCTTTTTTTTAAGATTTACTTAGGGGAGGGGGGAGTGTGAGTGGGGGAGCAGGAGGGAAATGGGAGGAGGAGAGGAAGTGGAAATTTTGAATGGTATTATTTATAAAGCAATAAAAAAATTAAAAAGACTGGAACAAGGGGGGAAAAGATTTCCTTAGTTATTTCTGTGTCTGTGTGGGTATGTGCACACAAGTGCATATGTCCACAAAGGCCCTGGCACTAGAGTCACAGAACTTTGTGAGCTGCCATGTAGGTGCTGGAAATTGAATCCAGGTCCTCTGCAAGAGCAGCCAGTGCTCCAATCCTCTTGGAGTCATGACTCCAGCCCCCTCCCCTCTTTTTTTTTTCCTGCTTTTGTTTTGTTCTCACTATTTGGTCCTGCTTCCCTGGAACTTGCTATGAAGACTCACAGAGATTCACCTACTTCTGCCTCCCAAGGGCTGGGATTAAAAGCATGGGCCACTATGCCCAGCCAGTATACGCACTTAACAGCTGAGCCGACTCTCTGGCCCTTTCTGTGGGCTATTTTTGGTGAATTTTGTGGTAAGGTACCAAATCATTATTTTTATAGACAGATGTTAGATTATTTCAGCATCACTTATTGAATGTTCACAATCAGCGTCAACACTATCAGCATTCTCCAGGTTCCTGGTTTTTAGAGGACCTTCTGATCCTTCATCTGCTGGATGAACCCCTACAACCTAACAACCGGGGAGGGGGGCTTCTTGCAGTTCTTTTCTGGCAGAGGATTTGTTTTTGGGTCTTTACTTCTCTCTCTTCCTGAAATCTCCGGAGCAAACCATGAAAGGGCAGAGGTGGCCTTGTGGTCTGGCAGCATCCCTTCAAAAATAAACAAGCCAAGAAACTGAAAGGCAGTCTTTGCCTCTGGGGACCACTCGGAGAAAGAGTTCAGGGCCGGTGCATCCGCTGCGCGTGCCTGGGCAGCCCAGGCCGCCCGGGCCGAGGCAGGTCGGATACACTAAGTCAAACAGGATCCCCTGTGCCTCAGGTGTCACCTCTGGCCAAAGAGACACCGTCAGCTTTGCAAGTCAGCTCCTAATCTTAGGAGGACCCAGGAGAATCTGTGGTGGAGTACCCTCAACAATTTACACAGCTTCTCATTTCCTCATTTTCTGTGTCCTCACACAAGACTCAGGTGGCTGAGAGCAAATGTCACTCCAGTCTTAGAGAAGAAACTAGAAGCACAGGTGGGTGAAGACACAGATGCTTGTGGGTTTGGGTTTGTGTATTTCTTTCTAGTTTTATGAAAAATGAATATTCAGGGCTGGAGAGATGGCTCAACAGCTAAGAACATGTGTCTCAAGAGAGGACCCGGATTCTGGTCCCAACACCCACAAAGCAGCTAACAACAGCCTGTAACTCCAGTCTCAGAGTATCTAAGCCCTCTCCGGCCTCTGTGGGCACCAGGCAGGCACATAGTACACATACGTAGGAGAAGACAAAATACTCACACACATAAAATAAAATAAAAAGTTTTTTTTAAACAGGGTTTTATGTATCTGACACTGACCTCCAACTTGCTATACAGCTGAAGATGACTTTGCCCTCCTAATTATCCCGCCTGATTTCTCACGTGCTAGGATCGCAGGACATTAGAAAGTCTTCAAACCTTTTATCCCAGCACTCGGGAGCCAGAGGCAGGCAGACCTTTGTGAATTTGAGGCCTGCCTGGTCTACAGAGAGAGTTCCAGAATAGCTAGGGTTATTACATAGAGAAATCCTGTCTGGGGGCAAGGAGGTTTTCATTACAAATTTAAAATCTTGGGAAGTCCTGATCCCATCTACGTCATTCATAAATATAGACAACACTTCAAGTTTTTTTTCAAAAGATCCAACTGAAAGTGAGATGATGTCCACGGCCATCAGTCCCCACTCCGGAGAGGCTGCGAGCACTTGACAACCACACAGCAGGGCTAGCAGTCATTGCTCCTCCTAGAAATTAAAGCTTAATTCTCTCTCTCTCTTTTTTTTTTTTATCCCAGACAGGATTTCTCTGTAGCTTTGGAGCCTGTCCTGAAACTCGCTCTTGTAGACCAGGCTGACCTCAAACTCAGAAATCTGACTGCCTTTGCCTCCCGAGTGCTGGGATTAAAGACGTGCTACCACCGCCCAACTTAATTCTTACATTGAACCAGAAGGATAAGGCTTTCCCTAGGGAGCACTCCTAGCGGGCTTTCCACACACTCAAGTTCAGTAATATTATGTCCCATTGGCCTTTTAAAGTCATGCCTACTTCCCTCACTCTCTTTCATGACCAAGCTGATTAAAAATTTTCTTTGAAGATAGCATGATACTGAGACATAGCCGGTCAACTCTAACTGCACCAGGTCATACACGATTGAAGTTTCAATGCAAATAGCTGATAGGGGTTCATGACCCTGAGTACAAAAGATTTCAAGTCCTGGTCAACGAAGAGGACAGGGGACAGGGCAGGCATAGGAAGAATCCACTGGCTGAGGTCGTAGGTTATTCATTGTGGGTACTCATTCCACTGTGACCCAGCAGACTTCAAAACAGGCTATAGACCCATCAGCAAGGCATTGAAATGACATAAAATAGAAGGCCTCTAACACACCAGGGCTCTTCATGTGGCTGCAAACCTCAGCCCGAGGGCTCACAGGAAGCAGGAAGTCCTTGTTTTTATTTTTCTTGAGACAAGATCCTCTATAGGCCAGGCTGGCCTCCAAGTTTTGATGTAGTCAAGTATGACCATGATTTCTTGATCCTCCTGCCTCAGCTTTCCCCCACTGCTGGGATTATAGGCATATCCCACTACTCCCAACTTGTATATTATTATTATTTTCAACTACAATGTTTCTACAGGAGAATGTGGTTTTGCCTAAGGGTTAACAAACAGTATTTACAAAAAACGGGGTGGGCTCGATTTCCTAGCTTATAGCTAGTAGATGACAGGCCAGATTTCAACGTCTCCTTACTGAGCCCCTGTAGGAGCCGGTTCAGTTATGTCCCTGGCCTCAGTTTCCCTTGCTGTATAGTGGAGCAGCGGAGTCTCTATCCTAAACAGTCATTCAAGGTTACAAAGAGGTCAGATGAGCTCATCACCAAGGGCGTCCTAAGGGAGAACTGAGCAGGGTGAGGGCCTCTTGAGGCTCATTGATGCAAAGCAGACTGTTTTCCTCCAAGGTCTGGAGAGAGAAAGGCTTGTCCTCAAGCCAAATCACATCCGTGGGTACGGGTGTTCCAGGGGGTATCTCAGAGGGAGACAGCACCCAAGGCCTGGCACTGCGGCCTCACCTTGCTTCCTGGGGGCCCATTGAGCAAGCAAATGAAGATCAGAGGGCGGTAGCAGAAGAATGGGTCTCCAGTGGGCTATTCTGACGATCTCTTTGAGGGCTTCCTTTCCTGAGCCCAGTGCTTAGGGCTGAGATGTTATCTGACCTGAGTCTTGTGTAGTCTGGTGTTTCTACTCTGCTCAGCCCTGGAACCTCCTTTTCTTGCTTCCTGGAAGCTACATTTATCCCACAAGGGCTGGCTCACGCTACGCACTGGGTGAGGAACACTGGTTGAGCAAGCCCAACATTAGGCGTTCTGTCAGCTGTCCTCTGACCCCCATACCGGCTATGGTATGTGCACCGCCCCCCACACAAAATAAATATAATGTAGTTTTTAAAAATTAGCAGCAGACCTACCTAGCAGAGTGGTGGTGGCACACCCCTTTTCACCCCAGCTCTTGGGAGGCAGATTCAGGCTGGGAGTTGGAGGCCAGCCTGGTCTACAGAGCGAGTTCCAGGACAGCCTCCAAAGCTACACAGAGAAACCCTGTCTCGAACCCCATGCCCCCCAAAAGAAAAACAAAACAAAACCCAATTAGTAGCGGGCTCTCTCGTTTTTCCCGTTTTACTAAAGAGAAAGCTTAAGAGACTCGCCTGAGGGAGTTCACACAGTACCGGAGTGCAGAAGCATCTAGAAGAGTCTGTATATTTGGTTCGAATTAGGATCTGCTATTCTGTTTATATTCTTGTCCATAGCTGTGAAACTTCCAAGTCCTTGTCACATGGGAGCTCTAAAAGGGGTTGACTTAGAGCAGGGGCAGACACTCCCTCCGTTGTCTTGGCTTGTAGATTTAGCAAAGAGGACTCCAAGTTAGAGTGCTCGGTCAAGACTGGAGTCATCAAATAGGCACTCTGAGCCTTGGGACGAATACTCACACAAACTGGCCTTACCCTTCCAGGGTATTTATTGGATTATAGAACTAACATGTTAGAGAGAAGCAACTGGGGTTCTCTCCCAAATGCTTCGCTCAGGAAACACAACCTCACTGTCTCTCAACAACTTTATGTTGGCTTCAGTCAAATTTAACAACCTGTACCCTGGCTCCAGTAGCCGTCTTTGCACCAGTGCTCAGGAAATTCCCAGGACTGGCTCTCATTGGATCGCTTTAGGTTTATGCAGCCATCCCTCAACCAATAGTTGTAGTCTAGAGGAGGGATTATGTCAACTGGACAGCCCAGGCAAACCATTAGAAAGACAGTGATGAAGGGCGACCCTTAGTGGACGCACGGAGGAATGCAACTGGACAAGGCAGTTGCTGTGTTGAGCCTTGAAGTTAAACGGCCTGTAGAATCTACATCTACCGCTGACCTCCATATGACACTGTTGACTAACTGTTGAACTTTTTTTTTTCTTTTTGGTCTGCCTTCCCCAGCCACTAACCCCTCCCTGCTATTATCTAGCTGCAATACTGGCTGTTTTCAGCTCACTCGGGAATACACAAGACATTCTAAACAATGTCCCAGTTCCCGTCTGCCTTGCCTCCACTGCTGGCGTCGCCTTTTTCAGTCCATGCTGTTTAGTGGCAACATTGTCCCTTGTCAAGCAGAGTCTGGACTCAGAAACCACCAGCCACTCCTTCCGGCTATCAGGGGAAAGCTGGGGGGGGGGTGTCTTAGTTCCCACCCTGGGGTTCCTCCATTCTCCTAGGAGCTTTGTGACCCCTGCCTTCAGAACGCACACATCCCCTTGACCCAGACTGGGCAGCTTTCTTAGGGCTTTGGCTCGCTGTTCTGCCGAGTGCAAGTCATAGCTGCCTAGGGCCCGACCCACAGATGGGGCTCAGCAAAAGCTGGCTCTGCGCAGGACTTCCCGATAAGGGGAGACATCAGGAAAAGCAGCTCCAGAGCCACGGAGAAAATGAGGCAGAACAGAGACAGGGACTGGAGAGTAGAGACATGGGGAGGAGAGAGGGCAAGATTCTCAGAGAGAGCATGGGAGCGATGTGGATCCAAGGAGAGCAAGCAGGCCAGGAACAAGGCTTGGTGCACGTTCAAGTGCGCCAGCAGTGCCAGTGGATTCATCTTTCTCCCCCCCCCCGCCCCTCCTCCCGTTAAATAAACAAAGTCCCTGTGATTTGTGTTTTGTACAGTTGAACGTTCCCTAGTGGGAGTTGACTTAGCTGAGCGACCAGTTCTGGTAAGAACCTGGGTACACGGCAAGAGGACTGGAGCGGGAAGGACAGGCAGTTCGTTAGCTACAAGGAGAAAACATTCATCTTCCCAGACCTCTTGGACAAACTTCCTACGCTCACCACCCGGGACAAGAGCCAAGTTTCGGCTGGAAGAAGTGAGATTGCACAGGCCGGAAAAAGTCCACGAGGGACTGCCGAGAATAAGCCAGACGGTTCTGCTTTGGACCTGACCACCAGTGACTAGAAGCCCAGGTATAGTCAAGACGAGGCTACAACTCAATTGTGTCCCAATTAATAATCCAATTGAGTCTCTCCTATAGGCTAGATCCCCCTATAGGGAGGAAGCAGCAGTAATCTCCATGAGGGAACGCAGATCTGGAAGGAGGAGGAAGTTTGTTGTTTTTCCAAACAGGCTTTCTCTGTGTAGCTTTGGAGCCTGTCCTGAAACTCACTCTGTAGACCAGGCTGGTCTCTACCTCACAGAACGCCTCTGCATCTTGAGTGTTGAGATTAAAGGCATGCGCCACCACCGCTGGGCTGGTGGTACATATACCTATGAACAGATCTCTAACCCTAACATTTCAGAGGCTGAGACAGGAGGATTACAACTTCTAAACCAATTTAGGTTACATAGCAAGACTCTGCTTTAAAACAAAAACAAGATTTGAAGTGTGGGGACCCTCTTGCGATCCAAAGGGGAACAGTGCAAGGCTAGTCCTGGCTGGAGAGTGAACCCTTGTCTTAAAAATCCTAAAGCAAAACAAAATGAACCCCAAAACAAAAACGCAAAAACCAGGAGAACCTCCACCCCCCCCCCCGAGAGAAAGCAGCATGTTTGCAATGCTGAAGGTTTGTTTTTTTTGGGGGGGGGTCTTTAACTCAGGCTGACTCAAACCCAATGTGTAACTGAGGATGACCTTGAACTTCTGATCCTCCTGCGTGTTCTAGAGTTACAGGGATGCACCAATCCTGTTTGTGTGGTGCTGAGAATCAAACCCAGGGCTTCAAGCTTGTTAGGCAAGCACTCTACAAACCAAGACCTTTGATTTCTTTTCAAATTACATTTATTGCGTGCATGTGTGCAGATATACATGTGCCACAGTAGGTGTGTGAAGGTCAGAGAACAGCTTGTGGCAGTCAGTCCTTTTCTTCTACCATGTGGGGGCCTGGGAATCAAACTCAGCTCACGAGAGCCTTTACCTGTAAGAGGTTCTCAATGTGTGGGTCGTGACTCCTATGGGATCGGTGGAACAACCCATTTCACAGAGTTCGTTTAGACCATCGGAAAACACTGACATTTACATTAGATTCATAACAGTAACAAAATTAGTTATGAAGTAGCAACAAAATTTTCAAGACAGGGTTTCTCTGTGTAGCCCCAGCTGTCTTGGAACTCAGGGAGGCCTTGAACTCACAGAGGTCCACCTGCCTCTGCCTCCCAAGTGCTGTGACGAATAAGGTGTGTGCCGCCATCACTATCTGGCTAACAACAAACTCATTTTATGGTTGGGTCACCACAACATGAGGACCTGGATTCAAGGGTCGCAGGGCTAAGTCATCTCGTCAGCACTCCCAGCTGCTGCCCACCCTTTGAAGATTTACTCACTTTTTAGATTTATGTGTATCAATGTTTTACCTGCAAATATGTACATGCATGCTTGGGACCTACAGAGCCAGAGGAGTGTGTTGGGTCCCGTGGAACTGGAGTCATAGATGGCTGTGAGCTGCTGTGGATACAAGGAGCAGAACCATGGTCCTGTGCAAGGATAGCAAACGCTGCTAACTCTCCAGCTGCCCACCCCCCTTGGGTTTTTCGAGACAGGGTTTCTCTGTAGCTTTGGTGCCTGTCCTGGAACTCACTCCGTAGACCAGGCTGGCCTCAAACTCAGATGTCTGCTTGCCTCTGCCTTAAAGGTATGGTCGAAGCTGGCTTTGATTCTTCCTCCTCATCCTCTTCAGTATTTGCTCACCAGAATTGCTGCCATGACAGCATCTGTTTTTTCTCTTTTGGTGTCCTGTATCCCAGGCTTACCTGGTACTTGCTATATAGATAGGAAAACCTCCAAGTTTTGTTTTTTTTGAGACAGAATTTCTCTGTGAAACAGTTCTGGCTATTCCGGAACTCACTCTGGAGACCAGGCTGGCCTCAAACTCTCAGAGATCCGCCTGCCTCTGCCTCCTGAGTGCTGGGATTAAAGGCGTGCACCACCACCGCCTGGCTAAACCTTGAGTTTCTAAACCCTCCTGCTCCCTTTCCGGGTGTGACCATGCTGTTTTACCTGGTGCTGAGGACTGAACCCAGGAGGTAGGGTCTGCTATGTAGCCCTGGCTAGCTTGCTATTTGCTAAGTAGTTCAGGCCTTGAACTCTCAGCAATCACCCTGCCTCAGCCTGCCAAACCCTGGCTCCCAGGTAGAGACAGATTGGAGCTCTACCTGGCTGCATAAACTGGACAAGGTACAACCCTGCTGTTTACTCTGGTGCACAAGGTGATTGACAACACATACCCACAAAAAGGAGAGTCTAGTAGCTGCCCTGGCACCCACCTGGTGTTTAACAACGGCAGGTATCACAACTGGCTGGCAGCAGAGTCTCCTACAAGCAACGCTCCAGACTTGTGCAGAAGCAGCCAGAGCAGGCATCCATCCTCTTTATCCACCTGATTTTATTATTTATTACAATAGGTTAAGCCACGAAACTCATGATCTGAATTTTTTTTTATTTTCTGAAATGAAACCATTGTACATTGTACAAACAATATCTACTGATGGAATAAATAAGTGAAAAATTATACTGCTGTACAACACACCAAAAAAATTGTAAGAGAGGAAAAAAAAGGTAACAGTGAAAAAAAAAGGTCTTTATATCTCTAACCAGGTCCTCGGCGATAACTAACATTCCAAACCATGACACCGTCTGATGGGCAGTCACCACCCTCTAGGAACCAGTCAATAGCCTTCCGGGTTGTGGGTGTAAGTGCCAGCACTTTGTGGAATGTGTAGCCGCCATTCCCCCACCTTCAAGTTTTGGGGGAAGTTTGCCCTGGGAGCCCTTTAGGCCATGGGGCCTGATGTCCACGGAAGGCATTTGCTTAGGATCCCCAGCCCCTGGCTCGGCCAGATGAAAGGTCTTAGATTCTGTGGCGGGGATGAGGGCAGGGGTTCAGGAATGGGGACCATCGGCTCCAGAGAGAGGACCGTGGCGGGGAAGGAAGCACATTGATTTTGCAGTCTGACCGCTCCGCGTGGAAGGCTTTCCTGGCCAGCGTGCAGTGCAAGGCTGCTGGCTCTTTGCCTGGCGTGGCCGTCGGGGGCACCCGAATGGTCCCCATCAACGGCCCATTCCTACCTTCAGGCACTTCAGAGAAAAACTAATGACAGCCTCGGTACCGTGGACCTCGTCGTTGTCTTCATCCTCAACTGCGTCAGCTCCTCTTGACTGTCCGGAGAGGCTGCAGTGGACAGAAGAGGTGCAGGTGGCCCTGGCCGCCCTGCTGGCTCCGTGGATGCATGTGCTGGGCTCTCCTTCAGCTGTGTATGTTGTAACCGCTTGTTTCCCAGAAAAAGAAATAAATATCCAAATTCATCTTTCACCAAAATGGAGTTTTGCTGCAAAAGAAAAATGTTGCCCTAACTCTAGAATCTGGAGGTAAAGCCGCCTTGACCTTGAGATATGTTGGAGGTCGTGCATCTGGTTGCTTTCCAGCAAAGACACAGAACACAGTTCTTCATAGAACTGACTGCCTGAGGGGCAAAATTGCTAAGTACAAGAATTTTTTTTAAGACAGAAACATTTTAGCATTGCTAACTTCAACATTAAGATTTTCAAAGTTTTTTTCTTCCCTTATTTCAGGAGATATTTTTGCATGAGGTATTTAAAATTCAGGAACATTTTGATTCTTCGTGAGTATAGGAAATAGACAGCTCCCTTGAAAACAGAAGAAGAAATCGGAGCTCTCCTCCCCTCAGAAACTCTTAGAAAATGGAGCCTGGCAGACACTTCTCATGATGATTGGGAGAAAGATCCACACGTCACAAGGTGGTACCTGAATATGCACCAATTAGCAAACAAAACAAAAAAACAAAACAAAAAACAAAACACCCCACTCCCCCCACCCCAACATACAACTTGTAGGGAGTCAGCGCTCCAGTGCAGTAAGAAAGCGCGGGGGAAGCCGGCAGGTCTGAGGGGTCCGTGGGGGAATTAAGAGCAAACCAGGCCTCAGAACTCAACAGGTGGGCAGCTCGTCCAAGGGGTGTCTCCACTGAGTGAGAGAAAGCTGTCTCGGTGCAATTGAGGGCAGGGGAAGGGGGAGCCTCCGTGGCTCCTTTCTGGGGCTGTGTGCAAATCTTCCCAGTTCCTCGGTGCCTTGGTTCTGGCCTTTGAGGCCCAATTGTTAAGGTCCGCTCCCCAATGAAGGCTGACAGCTCATGCTGGGAACAAGACTCCATCCACCTGTTGCCTCTGAGAGTCAGGACATGATGCCAGGAGCATCTGGCCTGGGATCTGGGGTGGGAGGACAGGGGACAGGGACGGAGGGCGTCAGGTTTCCATGGATTTGAAATCCAAGCAATGTCCTGTGGGAGAGTTCAGCACCAGCTTTTCCTGCTGCCTGCTCCCAACCTCCCCAGCCCTGTATCCTAAGGAGACAAGCTCAGTCAGTCATTCTGTCCTCGGAGGGCCTGGAGAAAGCAGTGCCAGTGGTGGCGAGAGTGGGGGGAAATAGGGTGGAAGTGCCAGAAGAATCTAAAGGCTTTGCATGTCAATCTGGGCTACCGCGGCTTGCAAACCCCCGAGCCTCCACGGCTCCAGGAGGCGAGGGCATGTCCTGAACCAAGGAGGCCAGCCCTTGGGAAACGAGGCTGACACTTGTAGCCCTAGGGGCCCTGGACGTTGGGGCTGGCTCCAGGTAGGGTGCAGGGTGTGCCCAAACACTGCCCACCTGACCAGGAGCCGCTCAAGGTGCCTGATCTCCTGTTGCTCTACCTGCCTGCTCTGAAGCAGTCTCGGGGCAGGGAGGAGAGAGACAGGAAGGGGGCAGCAGCCAATCAAAACGAATGGGCACTTTGCCAGGAGAGATGCAAAAACCAGGAAGCATGCCAGAGGTAACCTCTAGGGTACAAGGCACAAAAAAAGAAAGCGGAAGGAATTGGTTGAAGAGTGAAAAAGCCCCTATGAAAAGCAAATTCCTGACTGGTACCACCCTCAAATAGCTTATATCATTAAATAGAGAAGTGGGGGCAGGGGATACAGCAGCAACACAAATGTAATCTTGGCTTCCGAGACAGTGTGCAGACACTCCTGAGCTGTCGGCCCACTTCCCAAGGACAGTCACTTGAAGGTTCGAGTGTTTCGCTTCACAGCAGAGCTCGCCAGCGTCTGAGAAGTTCCACCGTTCTAGGTTTTTCTTGGATTTGCACTTAGTAAACTTGAAACGTTAGTTCTGTTCGCACCCAAGAGGAATCGCTTGGGCAGCGTTCTAGAATTAAGCCTGCTGATGTACCTGCCATGAAACATGGACCAAAGGGTTCCACTGGGTGTCTACATCTCTTCAGAGTTCTGTTGAGAACATTCCAGCTTCATCTTTTTAGAGGGTGGCACTCCTTCCAAATCCTTCAGGGGAAGAAGAGAAGGAACTGGGGTCAGTGTAAGCAGGGAGGGCAGTTAGGACACGGGTGGGACAGCAGACTGGCTCCAGAGGGAAGCGAGCTCTAACCAGCCCCACGAGCACTGCCTGTGGGGAGGAGAGGGTCCAGTCACACGGCAAACTTGAAATCCAAATGGTTTGGAGAGCGTGTGAAACCCACTTACTCTATGATCACTGTTACTCTGAACCATGACACAGGCTGTTCCCTCTGTATTTTTAGCCCCTGGCCTTTAATTCCACAAAGCCTAGACCATGTTTCCCTTGTGAGGAGTCTTCCTGTCTGTAACTGCGGGGTAAGCACCTGAGTGGAAGGCTCTGTTGTGTGGACTGTTGTCCCTCAGGCTACAGACACAGCTTGCTGCAAATGCTGAGCTCATGCTGAGTGGACATATGGACATTATTCTAGGGAAAGGGGTTCATCCTTGTCACTGAATTCCCCAGAAGTCTTCTGACACCCAAAAGGGTATTCACTCACCAGCTGTCACCTCTGGTCTCTCAGACCCCAGCCATCACCCGAGACCAAACTGCAGACAGTATCCATGCTAACTGCGCTCCCTGGCCTCTGATGTCTTCATGTTACCACAGGTGTGGAATAAAGCCTGTGCCTGGACAGCCCCCTCTTTCCAGTCATCCCATCCCGCGAAGCCTGTACTCTTCCTGGGCTCATGGCTCTCAAACCCGAGGTACAGGAGACTCCTCTCAATCTAAAGAGAGCCCAGGTCACCAGGCTCATCTCATGCTTCTTTGCATCAACCCACGCCATCTCTCAAGACAGAGGCTTAGTGTCCTGTGTCTGTCTATAAAACTTCTCTGCCTGAGCCACCCTAGTCCCGGGATAGGGCTTGGTCTGTAGCATGTGCTGTGTTAACTGTGTCAAGGAGAAACCAGTCTGGGCATCAGAACTAAACAGAAGGCTGAGAGAGCGTTCTCTGAGGACTCGGGACAAGGCCTGGCATCAGGGAAGGGGGCTCTCTTCCTCACTACCTTGGAATTTAATTTAATGTTTTATTACGTTCATTCTTTATATGCACTGGGCGTGCACATGGATATGTGTAGAGAGGTCAGAGGATAGCTTGAGGGAGTCATTTTTCTCTTTCCACTACATGGGTCCTAGATTGTGAACTTAGGTCATCAGGCCTGGCGCGGTGCCTTGACCAGTGGCGTCACCTCACTGCTCACCCTCCGCCTCCTTTGAGACAGGGTGTCACTATGCAGTCCTAGTTGGCTGGGAACCCAGTGTCTAGACCAGTACTGAACTCACAGCCATCCGCCTGCCTCTGCCGCACTCCCAAGTGCTGGGATTAAAGGCCCGCGCCACCACACCTGGCTTCCCGGTTTGCTTTTTGAAGGGAGACACAGATATAAGAGCGGGCAAAGGTGCTGCCAGGACTGTTGGGTCTGGCTGAAGGAGGATCCTTCTGCCGTGCTGAGGATCTAGTAGGGTGAGTCAGCTTGGGCTGTTCCACATCAAGACAGAGAAGAGGAAAGTCTCTGGGCTCTCAGGAAGAACAATAGACTTAGGTCAACAAAAAGGGGTCATCCTGGCCCCAGAGCGAGGAACATTTTTCTTCTTTCCCCTTTTTTATGATGGGACATGCTAGGCAAGGACTCTACCACTGAGTTACATACAGCTGATGCTTCTTCAGAATCTCACATCTTTTAAAAATTCTACTTTTAAAACTTGATTTATTTATTTTGCGTGAATGAATGCATGCATGTAAGGGCACCATGTGCCTTTGTCAGGTCCCCGTAGAACTGGAGACAGACGGTCGTGAGCTCGTATGTGGGTGCTGGCAATGGAACCTGGGTCCTCTGTAAGTAGTAAGTGCTCTTAACCCCTGAGCTGTATCTCCAGCCCCTCTTCTGTCAACACAACACAGTGGCCCCGGCCGATGACATCTGTGTGTCTACACTGGGCTCTGGCTGGCACCTTACCCATATTTTCTCATCTAATCTTCATTGGCGGCTGACAGATGAGGCCTGGCAATGGCAGATGCCCAGGGTCTCAGGGATGCAGCTGTGGATAGCACCTGAGGCGTCACACATGATCAGCAGGTGCTGTGCCACTGAGCTGCAGGCCCAGCTCCCCCCTCCCACATCTAGCAGCACCTTCTCATCATGGTGAGCATAGCACCTCCTAGAGATCTGGGCCTATTCTAGGTAGTGAGGACACAGGGCAGGCCAGACAGAGACGTGTGAGCTCTCATTAAGTCTCCCAGGCTAGCTTTGAACTTGTGATTCTCCTGCCTCAACTTCCCAAGTAGCTGGGATTATTGGCTTGCACCTCCCTACCCATTAGGTTGGAGCGGGATTGGAACCTGAATGAGACTCCATTTTATCTGCCTCCTGCCCCTGGGTCTTATTTTTGCACGGAACAATTCGAGAGATGTTTATGTTCAGTTACAACACAGAAGCGGTCTGAGCAGGGGGCTGGATCAGAAGCAAAATTCCAAAGAAGAACCTATCTGGCTTTCAGGTGTCTGGGATCGAATCTTCTTTAACCTTAAAGAACGTGGGGTCACTGGGATGAGGTGGTACTTTCACGGACCCAAAAAATACCGTCACCAAGCTGAGACTAGAACACGAGTGTGCATGCTCTACCCCAGAGGCTTCCTGAAGCAGGACCACAAGTCCCTCCTAACACGGTGGCCCCAGGTGACAGAGGCTAACACATTCAGCCGCTGTCCAGTGGACAAGCAGTGTTCTAACTGTACGACAGTGAAGCGGCTGGACTTTCAGTGGACCGCGGAGAACCCTAGCTCCGCCCCAGCAGGGCCTGGCTGCGGATACCTGAGAGACTGCCGAAGTTTCCGCTGCCAACCCCGACTCTGCAGACGGCTGCCGTTCTACTTTTTCTGAGCTGATCATTGAGTTTTCCATCGAAGACTGTGAATTCTGCTCATCAGAAGCATCTGAGCAAAAAGCAAGACGACAGAAGCTGTTTTCAGACGCCTGAGAAGTAGCACCAGAGGCACCAAATACTAAAAATACCCGGATCTGGGTACTTTTGTGGCTGAGAACTTCCAGAGTTAGATGAGCTAAAACTTGGGAAGTTTTTCGTTTATCTGGTAACAAGGTAGGCCACAGGGGGGCTCTGTGGGTCTCCAAACCTCCTTCCATGCATGCCTACCCTGCCTGAAGAACTACTTTGTACACAATGCTGCCAGTGTCTGGTGCCCTCTGCTGGGCACCAGGTACCGTAGCAATCATTCCCTGGCTCCCACAGACTTCAGCAGACTTTTGAAGAGAGAGCCGACTTTTCCCAAATAAGTTTTTCAAAGGGTTATTTCTCTTTTATGTGGATGGGTGCTGTGCCCGCATAAGTGCACCACATGTGTGCCCTTGCCTGCAGTGGCCAGGGAGGAACATGCAATCCCCTGGAATTGGAGTTACAGATGGCTCTGAGCCACCAAGGGGGTGCTTGGAACCAAACCAGGGTTCCCTGCACATACGCTTAACCACTGAGTCATCTTTCTAGTCTCTAATCTTAAAACAAACAAACAAACAAACAAACAAACAAACAAAAACAAAAGAAAGAAACAAAACCCCACATTTGTTTATTTACTCTATGTACTTACATGCACAGAGAGCGTGTGGCGGAGAGGACAACCTGATAGAGTGTTCTCTCCTACCATGTGAGTTCTGATGACTGAACTCAAGTTGGCAGGCTTGGGGACAAGCACCTTCACCTGCTGAGCCATCCTGCCACCCCTTAGACCAGCCTCCGAATCTCTAAGTAGTTAAGAATAACCTTGCACGTCTGGTCCTATGGACTCTACCTCCTGAATGCTGGGACCCACAAGTGTGCACTGCCATAGTATATTCAGTTCTGAGGATCAAACCCAGTGCTTCCTGAATGCTTGGCCAAGTGAGCACGCCACCAACTGAACTAAATCCCTAGCCTAAAATTTCTCTTAATAATTAAGGACGTTTCTCTGGTGACCAGAGTAATGACTAGCTGTAAAAATCCGATCTCGCTGGGAGCTTCCACTTGTAAAAGCTGAATGGTCCTGTAGCATCCGTGCCACAAGACGGTATGCGAGCCAGGGACTAAGCTGGAGACTCAAAAACACAGAGACAGACAGACAGACAGACAGACAGACACACACACACACACACACAAAGAGAGAGAGAGAGAGGCGGAGATGTGGGTCACTCTTGATACAAGAGTGCCACACTCTATTGTGCTGGGGGCAGCTTATATAGGGACCCTTTGCCTGCTGGAGTGAACTGAGCAAAACACCTGTGTGGCACTGCTCCGAGCATGAGACCCTGATGGCTGGGGACTGGGTTCTGATGAGGCCTGCAGCTGAAAGATCCTGAGAGCTGGGCGTGGCTAAGGAGCCCTATATAAGCTGCCCCTGAGCACAATAAAGTGTGGCACTCTTGTATCAAGAGTGACCCATGTCTCCTTTCCTCCCTCCCTCCCTCCCTTCCACTCTCTCCCTCTCTCTCTCTGCTCACGTACTGTCTTGTAGTGGCACAGGCACTACAGGACCATTTGGCTTTTTACAACTAACCATTGAGAAAAGAGAGGAAAAAAAAAAGTTAAAATCAACTGTGCCGGGCAGTGGTAGTGCATGCCTCTCGATTCTGGAAAAAAGGAAGGAGGGCCTGCAAAACCCCACCTGAGCCGGAGCTGCTCACACAGGCCACAACGACAGGTCACCCTGACTTTATCAATTTAGATTTTACTTATTTATTTATTTTGGTTTTTCAAGAAAGGGTTTCTGTGTATCAGCCCTAGCTGTCCTAGAATTAGCTCTGTAGACTAGGCTGGAGATTCGCCTGCCTCTGCCTCCTGAGTGCTGGGATGAAAGTTGCCATCACTGCCTGGCCCTTAAATTTAATTGGAGGGGGCACGAGCACCTCAGTGAGGGGTTCGCAAAGGCTATGGGTGTTGGATTCCTGAGAACTAGAGTTACAGGAGTTGTAAACTGCCCAACATGGGTGCTGGGAATCTAACTCAGATCACTGTTAACTGCTGAGCCATCTCTCCAGCCCTCACCCTGGTTTTACCTTATGTCTTCTTGTCTTCTTTGCCTCCTCCTTCAAATTTTTTTTTTTTTGAGACAGCATGTCTTCTTCCTCTTTTCTCCTCCTCCTTCTTCAAATTTTTTTGCGATACTATTTCTCCGTGTATCCCTGGCTGTCCTGGATCTCAGTCTGTAGAACAGGTTGGCCTCACCCTAACAGGGATCCATGCATTTCTGCCTCCTGAGTGCTGGGATTTAAAGGCATGTGCCACCATCATCCAGCCTCACCCTGGTTTTAAAAAGTCTACTAAGCAGCCACGGTTTACTTTCTGAGGCAGAGGAAAAACAAAGAGCAAAATCCAAACACGAACTAAAAGAATATATAAGTAGTGTGGGCACATAGCCAGCAGCTGTCTCGAGTCTGAGGCAGGTAGGGTGCAGACGGCTAGCATGCAGGGCGGGTAGGAGCTCCCAGGCCCTGCTGGCGCTCTGCTCCTATCCAAACCAGCAGCTCGCCTTTCCGTGGCTCGTCAGAGTTCCTGTTCACAGCACTGGGACCGGAGCAGGGGCGGGGGCGGGGAGGGGGCGCGCTCCACTTACAACTCGGGATGCAGAGGGATGAAGTTTAGAGACAGATTTAAGTTCAAACACTGCCATTGCCCCTGCTGAACCACGGGATCCTGCCCAAGATCCCTGCCTTCCCTATAAATACAATGTTGACAATAGCCACCCTGGCCACTGGCATAAGGCTGTGTAAAAAACTAGCATTTGGAAGGCTGAGGCAGGGCAAATAAGAATATAAGGCCAATCTGGGCTATGTAGTGACAACCTATCTCAAAAACATGCCCTCCCCAACTGCAAATTAACTCTAGGTGGAAGTAACTGGCGGACTATCTAGGACACAGACTCAAACTCTCTGTAAACCTGGAGGTTCTTTCAGAGTTTAGTATCGTCTACTTATTTATTATATATGCTGGCCTAGTACTCACTGGACAACTCAGGCTGGCTTCAGCTGTTGCAATCTTCCCTTGGTCTCTTGAATGTTGTGACTATAGGCCCATGCCTGAATGTCTGGCTTAGATTTGCCTTGAAAATCCACATTAACGGCAGTTCCTCAAAAACTTAAAACACATGACCTAGAAATTTTATTTTCAAAAGAACTAAAGTCAGAGACTTACAGAGTCTTGACTATGAATGCCACAGTGGCACTATTCCCAAAGATGACAGCAACAGTGGGAACAGCCAAACGGAGAAACAAAATGTGGTCTTCCTTACAGAGGAAGGCCAGGCAGACGACTGGGGGCAGGCGGTAAAGGTACTCGCCACACAAGCCTAAAAATCCAGATTTGCTCCTCAGAATCCATGTAAAATGAAGGTGTAGCGGCACACGTCTGTAATACCAGCACTCTTGTGACTACAGCGAGACGGGAAGTGGAGGCTGGAGACTAGTCGGCTCCGAAGGGCAAGGCCAGCTGGCCTGGACTGTACAGCACAGCAGTCACAGCCTTGACCGGGTGGAAGGCAAGATACATCACATTCTTTATGCAAAGTGTCCACTCTCACCAGCACACACACGCAGCAAACTGGTCATTATGAGGAAGGCATAGACGGATTATGCAGTATGCACAGTTTCTTTGTGGACTGAGGAAAAAGTTCTGGAACGAGACATAATATTCTAGACACTGGTGAACTGTTTTTCACTTAGAAATGGTTCAGTTTGGGGGCTGGAGAGATGGCTCAGCACTTAAGAGCCCTGGCTGCTCTTTCAGAGGTCCTGAGTTCAATTCCCAGCAACCACATAGTGGCTCACAAGCATCTGTAATGCAATCTGGCACCCTCTTCTGGCATGCAGGCATACATGCAGACAGGACACTATATATACATAATAAATAAATCTTAAAAAAAAAAAGAAATGGTTCAGTTTGCTGGGTGGTGGTAGCATACGCCTTTAATCCCAGCACTTGGGAGGGGGGCAGAGGCAGAGGCAGGCGGATCTCTGTGAGGTCAAGGCCAGCCTGGCCTACAGAGTGAGTTCCAGAACAGTCAAGGCTATACAGAGAAATCCCATCTTGAACACCCCCCCCCAATACACACACAAAAAGAAAATAAAAAACAAAGAAAAGAAACGGTTTAGTTCAATATTTTTTCTTTCTTTTTTGGCGGGGTGGGGAGGTGGGCCCTGGGTGTTGAACCGGGGCTTTCTCATGGGCCAAGCATGACATCTACCTACAGCCCAGCTTCACCAGCTGGAAAAGTGGTTCATTTCACATTACTTCCTTTTCTCTCTTTGGAGATAGGTTTGACAGTGAAGCTGTGGGGCACAGGCTAGTCTCGGGTCTGTGATCTTCCTGCTCCAAGCCTCTTGAGTGCTGGGATTACATGTGGGCACCACCAGGTCTGGGCATGAATTTTAAGTTACTACATAGGAGAAGCTGGGAGCTGGTGAGAGGCTCAGGGATTAAAGGCACCTGCTGCTCTGCTCTGGCAGAGAACCTGAATTTGGTTCCTAGCACCCAATCACTGGTAACGTCAGTCCTAGGAGATCTTACTCCCTCTTCTGATCTTTCGGAGTATCATGCACACACGTGGTACAAATGCATACCTACAGGTCAAGCACTTTCACACATAAAATTTTTTTAAAAAAGGAAAAGTTAGAGGGCCAGGCAGGGTGGCGCAGTCCTGTGTGGGCTTCAGGCTAGCCCAGGCTACTGAGATCCTAACCCAAAAATAAAAGAGAGAAAGAAGAAAACGAAGAAAATTTGGGCATGGCAGTAGTGCATATTTGTTTGGATTTTTGTTTGTTTGTTTAAGACGGGGTTTCTGTGTATTTTTGGCGTGCACCATCGCGCCTGGTTTGGCAGTGCATATTTGCAGCCTCAGCATTTGGGAGGTGGAAGTCTGGAGTTCAAGATCAGCCTTGGCTGCTACATGATATTCCGCTTGGAGAGAAGAAAAAAACCAGATTAATTTTGTATTCTATTTCTTTTGTTTGCTTTAACAAAACACATATGTAACTGACCTAAAAAGTCTGCCTTATCGGTGGCATTTGCCTCTGTGGCCAGTTTGTTTTCTGCATGCACCGGGCTCTGCAGATGGAGGAGAGGAGGGTTTATGCCCCAGACAGTCAGTTACAGGAGATCTGGAGATTCACACTGCCTGTTTGCTGGCAGAGGCATGCCCGGGCTCGAGGCTTCCTTGAGAGCCAGGCCTGAGGTCTCAGATGGAGCCAATGGTGCAGTTTGCAGCATGCCAGGGCTCAAGACAGCAGCCTGTTCTCTGAGCATTCTGGTGCCTCTGGAACTCACCCAGGGGAAATTATTTTCCCGGGACCTAAATTTAGTTCAGGGAACTTGGACATTATGTCATTCCCTGAGCTTAACCAGCAGTAAACAAGTTCAAAGCAAGGTCAACAGCTGGGGGCCAATCCACCCTGTCCCAGTTTACCTACCGGTGGGGAGATCACATGGGCCCTGGGCTTATGCCCTTCGCATGGGGAGCTGGGGCAGGTGGGTACAAGCCCAGTGGCCTGAGGTGATTGGAAGAGGATCATGGTATGATTCCCACCTGGGTCTATAAAGCATTTGATGCAGTTGGGGTGTAGGGGTATAAAGGACAGCAGTCACAGAGAAATGTCACCCCAAATGTAACTCTGACAGCTGAGCTCAACTGGCTTGTTAGAGGAAATGGGAAATAAGGCTATAGCTGGACGGCAGGATAGGAATGAAGCCTGTGTGGCTCCAGAGGTGACACACTTGCCCTTGTAAGCTCAGAACCCCCGCCCCCACACACATACGGGGTGGGGGGGCTCTCCTCAGCTCTGCAGCCCCTCCCACCCATATTTCGCTGAGCACTTTGCTGCTATCACTACCTCCTTCATCCTTGTTACCCCCCTGACAAAGGAAGCCACTTTTATCGGTCCCATTTTAGAAACAAAACAACAGGTAGGTGCATCTGTAGCCCCAGCCCCTCTGCCTTCTGTGTTATCTAACCAACTATCCGCTGGGAAGCCTAGTGGGTTTGCCCTAACTATAAGGGCCCTCAAGGGAGAGGAGAGGTCATGCTCATAGATGTAGACGGCAGGGAGTTTTAGCTATTGTATCATAGCTCACTATTATAGGGAAACGTGTGTGGGGGCACAGCTAGGGACAGGGAGCTACTGGCAGAGAGTAGGGTGTTATGCAGCTTCCTGAACATACAGGACAGCCCCATAGCAAAGCATTCCTTAGTCTCCAAAGCCAACAGTGCTGAGGCCAGGAACCCTTGCTCTGGCAGAAAGTCATATTATCCATTACCTCCCTGGAGGAAACTCCAACAAGACTGCCACATTCGTGTGTGTGTGTGTGTGTGTGTGTGTGTGTGAGAGAGAGAGAGAGAGAGAGAGAGAGAGAGAGAGAGAGACTGGGGATTAAACCTAGGCCTTGTAAGCCTGATAAGAGTTCTGTCATTGACCTATAGTTTCAGCCTTTTATTTATTTGTTTTATTTTGTGTATGAGTATTCTCATTGCATGTAAGTGCACCACATACATGCTGCGCCCTT
Organism: Myodes glareolus; assembly: GCF_982192425.1. NCBI lineage: Eukaryota > Metazoa > Chordata > Mammalia > Rodentia > Cricetidae > Myodes > Myodes glareolus. The sequence continues at coordinate 124,266,911 of NC_142027.1, forward strand.
GCAGGGCAGAAGGCGGCACTGGATTGTGTCCCCTAGAACTGGAGTTACAGACAGGTATGAGTTACCATGTTACTGGGAATTGAACCTGGGCTCTCTCTGTTAGAGTAACCAATACTCTTAACCACTGAGCCATCTCTCCAAACTTACTTGTTTTGTTTTGTGTGAGCCCAAGATTTGCTCTGTAGCCCAGGCTGGCCTCACACTGGTCAACTTGTACCTGCCTCTACTGACCTGGAATTACAGCCAGTCACCAGACCTTGCACCACCTCCTCTGCTCCTAGCTGCCACCCTCCCCGACACCGAGGATCGCTGCTGCAGTCTCGCAAACATGTCACCTCCACCCTAAGCACCACGTCATTTTTTTGTTTGTTTGTTTTTTCCTTTAAAGATTATACAGTGTCCTGCTTGCATGCATGTCTGCAGATCAGAAGAGGGCACCAGATCTCATTACAGATGGTTTTGAGCCACCATGTGGTTGCTGGGATCTGAACTCAGGACCTCTGGAAGAGCAACCAGTACTCTTAACCTCTGAGCCATCTCTCCAGCCCCCACCTTTTCTCAGTTCTTTAGGTCTAGTCAACCCATGCTCTTGTCTCTCTGCTCATAAAAAGCCAGGGGACAATGGCTTTTATGAGCTCACCACCTTTGGAGTTCAGCCCCCTCTCTGACTTCCATCTTACTTTTCCAATCCCTCACTTCTCCCCCCCCCCCCCCCCCCCGAGACAGGGTTTCTCTGTAGCTTTGGAGCCTATGCTGGAACTAGTTCTTGTATCCCAGGCCTTGAACTCACAGAGATCCACCTGCCTCTGCTTCCCGAGTGCTGGATTAAAGGCGTGAGCCACCACCGCTTGGTTCTCATTTCTTTTTATGTTTTTTTTTTTAGACAGGGTTTCTCTGTGGCTTGGAGGCCTGTCCTGAAACTCTGTAGACCAGGCTAGCCTCAAACTCAGAGATCCGCCTGCCTTTGCCTCCTAAGCACTGGGATTAAAGGCGTGATCACCGTGAGATAGATATATATATATATATAATCTGCAACCCAGCTGGCCCTAAACTCCTGATCCTCTCGCCTCTACCTACCAAGCGCTAGGATCACAGGCATGAACTACATGCTCAGTTTATGTGGTGTTGGGGATGGAACCCAGAACAATTGTCTGATTTCTCCTTTTTTGATTTTTGTTGTTTTTTGAAATAGGGTTTCTCTGTGTAGCCCCACAAACTCATTCTTTATGTAGATCAGACTGGCCCCGAACTCACAGAGATCTGCCTGTCTCTACCTCCTAAGAGGATCATAGGGTTTCTCTCTGTAGCTTTGGTGTCTGTCCTGGAACTCACTCTGTGGACCAGGCTGGCCTTGAACTCACTGAGATCTGCCTGCTCTCTGCCTCTGGAGTGCAGGGATTGAAGGCGTGCGCCACCACTGCCTGGCTGAATTCTCCTTTTTTAATGGCTCTAAATCAGGTCTTACTTTTCTTCTATGGTCATGGTCTGGGCTTGGCACACTGCAAAGCACTCCTTAAAATACCCGTGGCTTGTCTGGCTGCAGGCTGCTGAGCAGCAGCCCCTCTGCGCCCCATCCCTGGACGGCAAGTACCTTCAGCTCCAGGGTGCTCTTTTCCATCTGCCTGTGCCTCATCAGCCTTGGCTTCGGGGCCGTCACTGGGCACAGGTGCGCTGGGCTCTGGGGCAGGGCTGGAGTTGCTGCTGGTCTCTTGTTTGATGGGAGAGGCGTCTGCTATGGAGCTCTGGTTGCTGTTATCATCTGCACAGGAACAGAGCACAGGTTGACATCCTATAGCTGCTGAGAGGGTAGCGTGGGTGGGCGTGCCTGGCTAGGGCTCAGCTTTCCTATGCCTCAATGCCTTTGCCCTCACAACCTGTGAGGCCAGGAAGTTTCGGAGCTAGATTACCTCCTCCTACACCTCCCCCACAGTTCCTAGCTAACTAAGGAGGTCCCTGTGTCTGGGGCCAGACAGAGATGGTGGCAGATTGGTAACAGCCAGAGGCTGGGAAGCTCCTGGCCTTGACAGGACCCCAGCTGCTCAGGAAGCCAGTGAACATTTCAACATGCAAGGAGGGGCTACTGACTCTGCGGGGAAGAGGCTATTTTCTTTAAGGGTGTCACCCTTAGTAGGCTGACCAAGCTCCAGTGGACTGGGCCACACCATGAATATATGCGCAACACAAATTAGATTCAGTGGGCTATCAAAAAAATAAATGAATAAATAGAGAGAGCCGAGTGGTGGTGGCGCACACCTTTAACCCCAACACTCAAGAGGCAGAGGCAGACAGGTCTTTGAGGTCAGCCTGGTCTACAAGAACTAGTTCTAGGACAGATTTCAAAGCTACAGAGAAACCCTATCTCGAAAAACAAAACAAAACAAAACAAAAAAGCAACAAGAAAAGAGGACACACAGGCCTGGAGAGATGGCTCAGCAGTGAGAACACCTGCTGCTCTCCCGCAGGACGCAGGTGTGGCTGCCAGCACCCGCAGGTGTGGCTGCCAGCACCCACACGGCGGCTCATAAACACCCATAACTCCAGTTCCAGGGGATCTGACCCTCTACCAGCCTCCATACATGCGACAAACAAACATGAAATAAAAATAAAGAAATCTTTTTTCTTTAAACATGGTTTCACTACGTAGCCTTAGCTGACCTGGAACTTGTTATGTAGACCAGGCTGGCTTTGAACTCACACCTGCCTCTGCCCCCCAAGTACTAGGATTAAAGGTGTGTGCTACAATGCCCAGATAAAATAATTAATCTTTCTGGGTGGTGGTGGCACATGCATTTAATCCCAGCACTTGGGAGACAGAGGCAGGCTAATCTCTGTGAGATCGAGGCCAGCCTGATGCACAAAGTGAGTTCTAGGACAGGCTTCAAAGCTACACAGAAAAACCCTGCCTCAAAAAGAGAAAAAGAGAGAGGGGAAAAAAAGGAAGATAATAAACCTTTTTTAAAATATGGGAACAGGGAAGAAGGTTGGGACGGATGGAGTGGCTCTGGAAAGTCTTATGGGGTGAATATAATAAAAACACATTGTACATATATCAAATTCTCAAAGAATAAAAATGTTGAAAAAAACCATTGGGGTCATGAGAACTAATTCTGGGTGGGGAAACCAGGCATTTTGTGCATGTAGCCTTGAAATAGTGTTACTACAACATTCTACCTCATTTCCTGAAGTTTCAGACTGGATTCTTGTTGAAGCAATATAAAAGGGAAAGCCAGGCATGGTGGCTTTAAGTCTAGCACTGGGTAGGCAGAGTCAGGTGATCCCTGTGAGTTCCAGGCACAACAGGGCTATGTAGCAAGAGAACCAGAAATCATTACTTATTTATTATTTCTTATGTGTGTGTGCCTTCAGGTAATTCTGTGCACCATCACACACACGCTTGTGGGAAGCAGAAAAGTTCCCCTGAAACTCCAGGTGGTTACAAAGTGGTGCTGAGAACAGAATTCAGGTCTTCTACTAGAGAAATAAGTGCTTTTAGCCGCTCATCCATCTCTCCAAAGACTGAAATCACTTTTTTTCTCCAAAGATTTTATTTATTTATTATGTATACAGTGTCCTGCCTGCATGTATGCCTGCAGGCCAGAAGAGGGCACCATATCTATTACAGATGGTTGTGAGCCACCATGTGGTTGCTGGGAATTGAACTCAGGACCTCTGAGAAAACAGCCAGTGCTCTTAACTGCTAAGCCATCTCTCCAGAACTGAAATCATTTTTTATAAAATGTATTTAAAATTTTTTTTGAGACAATGGTTTCTCTGTATAATAGCCCTGGGCTGTCCTGGAACTCACTCTGTAGTCCAGGCTGGCTTCAAATTAAGAGATCTGCCTGTCTCTGACTGACTCTTGACTGCCAGGATTAAAGGCGTGCCCCACCACTGCGCAGCCCTTATTTTAATCATGTGCTCGGCTTGTGTGTGTGCAGGTGGCTATGTGCACGTGAGTGGAGGTGCCCATTGGAAGCTCTGGATCCCCTGGAGTTGGAGTCACAGGCATCAACCACAAGACTAGTGCTGGAAACTGAACTCAGATCCTCTGGAAGAGCATCAAATGCTCTTAACCACTTGAGCCATTTCTCCAGCCTCACCCACAAAATGTTTTAAATTATTTTATGTGTATGAATGTTTGTTTACATATATGCCTGCATCACATGCATGGTTCGGCACCCATAGGGCATTAGAGCTCTTGGGTTTGGAGTTATGGATGCTGGGAATTGTACCAGGGTTAGCTGAGCAACCAATGCTTGTAACCACTGAGCCATCTCCCCAGTTCCCACCCTAACCACACCAATAACTTTTCCTGGTACTCAAAGCAGAGGCAGATGAATCTCTTGAGTTCTTGGCCAGCCAAGGCTGCCCCCCTCATAAGATTCTGTCCCCCAGACAAACCAATGAAAACTGTCTACATACTTCTTTATTTTGTTTGCAGAGGTTCACACCTGTGTGGAGGTCAGAGGACAGTCTGGCATCTGCAAATGTCCAGGAATCTGACCTTGGGTCTTCAGGCTTTTCTGAAAGTGCTTTTACACACTAACCCATTTCCCTGGCCCAGAATCAGCTTTAAAAGAAGGCTGGCATACGTCTCATGGTCAGGTACTTCCTAACCTCCCCAATGCCCCGAGTCTTATCCCCATTATGGGGAAAACAAAAGCAAATACAAAAACAAAGGAAGGAGAAATGGCGAAGAACACTAAATATTAAAGAAACATAAGAGACCTAGCCACTAAGTATGATGTGTGCCAATTATTTGGATCTAATTTGGAACGCACCGGCTTTAACACATTTTGGAACAATTGGGGAATTTGCATACAGTCTGAATTTTTAAAGCTATTAAGGGATTATTTTTAATTCTGTTAGAAGAGATAATGGCACAGTGGGTCTGGGGAAATGTCATCCTATGGCAACGGATGCTGAGATGGGTAGGTATAGATAGATTAAACATGTCTGGGCGGGGAGGAATTCAGCTCAAACTGCAGACAACTGTCAGGGCTCCAGACTTCACACCCGAGACATGTGTTTTTTATGCAAATTACATGTCAATCACAAACAATACATGAAAAATACATGTGGCAAATATGGCCCAGTGTTCATAAAAACTGAGGCAGGGAGTCGATGGAGCTTCTCACACCGTGTTCTCTCCAATGAGACTGATGCAGAGAGGAGAGGCTGGGGAAGTGGTGCTCGCGGCAAAGCTGGGGACAGAGCTCGGGCCCAGGGCACAGTCATTTGATTTTTAATTTCTATAGGGGAAGCATAATCACGGCCCCAAGCACCACAAATCACACAGGTGAATCCCCACACTGGGATGAATCACGGGTGAATCAGCAAATCCCGAGTGTGATGGGGAACCGTGCCCTTGGAAGCCACCTTCTGGACCACGGTCTCCGCTCTGCCAGCTATGTATGACGCAGTCCTTTCAGATCAAAGATACCCAGTGGCAATCTTACAGAAGCACTCTATAACATGGCAGCTCATGCTTCTAATCCTAGCACTCAGGAAGAGCCAGGAGGATTACCGAAAATTTGGGACCATCTTGCTCTACACAGGGAGTTCAGGCCAGCCAGCACTTCAAATTGAGACTCTGTCTGCAACGAAATAAATAACACTATGATCGGAGGCTGTCTTTGTAGGCGATGCCATGTGTGGGACCTTGTAAAATGGAGATGGGGAGAGGCACTGCAAGAATTCTGGGCACCTATTCTGTGTCATGCACTGAGAAAGAACATTTGTAATTACTCCACTATGTTCTGAAATCAAGGTCTTGCCATGTGGTCCAGGCTAGCCCCAAACTCAGATTCCGAGTAATACTCTAGCTTAAGCTTACAAGTAGCTGGGGGACTACAGGGGCAGTGTGATGCCCAGGCACATTTAATCAACATACTGATAGACACCCATCTACCTGGTATTGCTACCAAAATTTTTACAGATGGGAGAATTGATTCCTCAGATCTGTTTTTAGACAGAGTCTCAAGTAACTCAGGCTAGCCTCAAACTCGCCCTGACACCGAGGATGACCTTGAACTCCCGATTATCCTCTGTCTCTCTCTCCAGTGCTGGGATTACAGGTGCGTGCCTCCCACCAGTCGTGGACCAAGGCTCAAACCCTCCTCTCTCTTTTACCTCCACCTGGAGGGAGCACCAGGAACTCACACAGTCCAGCAGATCTCATTTAACTATACTCTGGAATGTTGGTTACATAAAAGCATTCTCTTGTGAAATCTTGACTTGAAAAATATGTGCTCTCCTCATTTACCTTTAAGAAACTCTAAATTTTCCTAGGTCAAGACCCAAATGCATGGGTGATGAAAATTCTGTTAATAAATGATAGTAAGCATTAATGTCTAACCAGGCAGATGCAGGAGCCTGGCCTGGGAACCGGCTCCACAGCTGACATGGCTAACTCTGTGGATGACAGACAGCAGCGAGGGTGACCACAGCTCCTGCTGCCCCCTTCCCCAGTCTTCTGGAACACTCTTGCCAGGCCCGCGTCTGTCCCTAAGCCTTCGTGCTTGCTCACCCCTGCCTTGGCCTTGGCTGCTCTGAGTTACAACGGAAATGATGGGAGAAGGTGGATAGGTTGCTTATGTCCAGGAGCCGGTTCTTTCCGCACCCGTCCAAGCGGCAAGTCTAGATTCTGCCCACAAAGGCTCTCCTAAGTCAACTCTAGCACTGGAAATATTCAGCTTGCTAATGGGGCAAGGTGACATCCCTTCTCTGAGCCTTAGCTCTTCATCTGTGAGATGTGTCTCGTTACCAGACGCGTGGCACATTGTGATGGCTTCATACAGGGTAGCTGTTACCATGCCAAAGCTCTTCAGAGATTGTCTCATCTGATCCCCACGAGGAATTCATGAAGCAGCCATTGCCACCACATTCTACACGTTAAAGTCAATCAGAAGGCTAGGGGTTACGTCACTAACTCAAGATGACAGTTAGGGGAGGCGGGAAAGTCAGAGAAGGGCTGCTAGGGAACTGGGCCATAGTCCATATCTCACCCTGAGAAGGAGATGAATTATGGTGGCCTTGAACTTCTGGGATTACAGACCTATACACAAAACCCAGCTTCCACAGAGCTAGAGACAGGACCCAGAGCTTTGTGCACACTAGGGGAGCGGTTTTTTGCTTTGTTTTGTTTTTGAAACTGAGTCTCATGTGGCTCAGGTTGTCCTCGAACTCCTGATCCCTCTGCCTCCATCTCTGGAGAGCTAGAACTACAGACCTGAGCCACTATACTCAATGGGTCTTTCTCTGCTCATTAACCAGCAGCAAAACTCTTTTGTGCTTTTATGAAACCAAGCCACTAAGACACAAGTCTCCTTGATTAGGCGGCAGGGACTGGGAATCCAGAATGACTAGTTTGTGTAAATGAGGTGTGATGGATAATTTTATGCCAACTTGACATAGGTTAGAGTCTTTTGAGGGAAGGGAACCCCAATTGAGAAAGTGTCCCCACAAGTTTGGAAGCCTGTAAAACATTTTCTTAATTAGTGACTGATGTGGGAGGACCCAGCCCACGGTGGATGGTGCCACCCCTGAGCTGGTGGTTCTGGGTTCTATAAGTAGGCTAAGCAAACCAGGAGGAGCAAGGCAGTAAGCAGTACTCCTCCATGGCTCTGCATCAGCTCCTGCTTCCAGGTTCCTGCCCTGATTTCCTTCAACGATAAACAGCAATATGGAAATGTAAACTGAATAAACCCTGTCCTCCCCAACTTGCTTTTGGTCATGTGTTTAGCATAGCAATAGTAACCCTGGCTCAGACACAAGTGTACTTACTGCCTCTGCCTTCTCAGGCTGAGGCCAGAGGCGTCTGAGGGCACCCGAGACTTAACTGTGCCACCACTCCCTTTTGACTTCAGTTGATCTACTGGATGCCATCTCCGACAAAAGGTTTGGAGTGGCCAACAGTACACATACATGCAGGGGCCATTAAGATGGCTCAGTGGGTAAAGGTGCTGGTCACCAGGCTTGATGACCTGAGTTTGATTCCTGGAACCTACTTGGCAGAAGGAGAGAACCGTCCTCTGACACAATAGTTTGCGTGTCTCCCCAACTCACACACAAAATAAATAAATGCAATAAAAAACTTCAAAAGTAAAAACATTAAAATTAAGATCAAAAGCTGGATGCATATCCAGCACCTGGGAGGCAGAGACAAGAAGATTACTACAAGTCCGAGGACAGCCTGAGCTACATAATAAATTTTAGACCAGCCTGGGCTATATATACAGTGAAACACTGTCTCCAAAACAAATAACAAAACAATTCACAATACAGGGTTGGCAAAATGGCTCAGTAGATAAAGGCGCTTGCCACCATTAGTCCTTGGGACCCACATGGTGGAGGGAGAGATGATATGACCCCCACAGGTTATCCTCTGATTTCCACATGTGTGCTATGGCATGCACACATATAATAAATGTACCCAGGTGTGGTGGCACATGGTTTAAATCCCAATAGTCGGGAGGCAGAGGTGGTAAGATGTGTGAATTTCAAGCCAGCCTACTCTACATAATGAGTTCTGGGCCAGTCTGGGCTAAAACAGTGAGACGCTGTTCTTTAAAAAAACAAGACAAAACAAAACAAGTAAACAAGCTAAGGAGAACAGAAAGAAGAGGGAGGGGAGGGGAGGAGAGGAGAGAAGAAAGGAGGGGGAGGGGGTGGTAAGCACCTGTAAACTGCAGTAGGGCAGGCGGGGCCAGCCTGGGGCTGTCCAGGCAGGCTAGAGCGTCCACATCCCCTAAGGGATGACAGCTGTTTCTGCCATAGCCAGCTGCTTTTAGCACAACAACACCTGACTTCTCAAACAACAGTAAAGCAGGCTATCTGATTTATAAATATCAAAAGCTGCTATAGTTTGAATCTTAAATGTTCCCAAAGGCCCATGTGCTAAAGGCTAAATCCTCAGCTTGGCTTAGTTGGGAGGCAGTAGAAACTTTAAGAGGTGGGGCCTGGGGGAGATCTTTTGGCCACTGAAGGGGTCCCCTTGGCCCCCTTAGTTTTAAGATACAGTTTCACGCCATAGTCCAGGCTAGCCTAGAATTCACTCTTTAGCCCAGGTTGTCCCAGACTTGTAGTGGTCTTCCCGTCTCTACCTCCCGAGGACTGGGATTACAGGCATGCATCTCCAAGGATGCCTGTTCCTCTTCCTCTTGGGCCAGCAGCTTTCTCTAATTCGCTGCTTCCATCAAGATGTGCTAGCCCACCAGCTACCCCCAGACAATGGCATTGACTGTATGGACTGAGCCCTCTGATGCCATAGGCCCGGATAAACCCTTCCCCTTCCAAACTGCATCATCTCAAGCATTGTGCCACAGTGACGGAAAACTCAGGTTTGAATGTCTATGGGCGGCCAAGAGGGGAGAGAGTCCGTCAGGTCAGGCTGTGCACATCCTGTGCTTTGGCTTGGCTGAAAGGTGTGTGCATTTTATGAACATTTCACGAAGCCATAGGACTGTGATTTGAGCCTTTCCTCTCAATACGGCGAGAGAGACAGACAGACAGACAGGGTGAAAACAGGACTCATCATGGCTACATCACGGTCTCAGCCTTACCATGATGGATGGAACAGACATACATTATAACTTCAAAAATCAGACAGCCAAGGAAGTTAGGCTGTTAAGAGAGGGCAGTGCCCAGGTTCCTGGTGACCACGAACTACTCAAAAACCCATTCTGGAGTGTCCCAAGAGCAAAGCAAAAATGGAGAATGGGAAATACAGTTGTGGGTCTGGCATGTCACACCCCCAAGTCTTCCTGGTTGGGCAGGGCTGCTGGGATATCTGTGAGACTGTGCCCCTTGGGTGAGGAGACGGTGTGATTTCCATGCTTCTGTTTTGTTTCTTGGCTAGGTATGCCAGGGAAAGAAATGGCTCCTCCGAAGAGCTCCTCCTTGGCACAGAGGCCTGGCAGTCTTGCTCAGCCCTCCTACCCTTTGCCTGGAATGTGAACAAACCTGCTAGAGAAACAAAAACACAACTAGGGCTTCACGAGGCCCAGACAGGGAGACCGGCTGTGGCAAGACTCACCGTGCATGTCCATCATCCCTGGTGACGAGCTGTTCTCTGGAGTGGTCACCTCTGAGCCACACTTCTCATCCTTGCCTTTCTTTTTATTCTTGTTTTTCTAGAGGAGAAAAATGGAGCAGAGACCCAGTCAGTCAATCATGTCCGTGTGTGTGCACGCAAGCGGCCCCAGGGAGTGGCATGAATATTTAATTCCATCAAGCAGTTAGAGCCCCCAAGCCCTGGCAGGTTGCCTTTGCCTGCATTTGAATGTGGCCCACAAGGTGTTCTGTGCCCACCTTGGAATCAAAGAGTCTCACCCAGGGGATTCTGAATGATAATCTCACCTGTCTGCGGGGGCTGTCACCTGCAGACAGGCAAACACTGTGCCTAGTGGAAATTTCACCTAGAGGGAGAAACTATGGGAATGGTCATGGTCACCGTCATGCTGGCGTCTTGAGCCCCTGGGGTTGCCATTCTCAAAGTGTTGGGAAGGATGGAAAACTCAAAGAGGCAGTGGGAAATGGAGAGGGATGCTTTGGGGATGCTGGGAATCAAACCCGGTCCCCACATGTTCTAGATAAGTACTCAGAAGGTGTGCCACACCTAAGGCTCTCAAGGGAACAGAATCATTTAGGTTTTTACCATAGTGATGGTAAAACACTCCTAAAACAAATCATGGACATTCTGATCAATCAGTGTAACAATACAGAGACAAGGCAGCTTTCTTTGGATTTTAATCAGAAAGATCTGTGAGGCACGAATATGTTAAGATACCTCAATATCCCCTAGACAAAAAGGAGCAGAGCAAGCAGCTGCCAGCACTGTTGGGGTGTGCTGAGGGGACTCTATCTACGTGTGCTTCTGCCAGCATTGTTAGGGTGCATACAGCCGAGCGGACTGTATCTATGTGTGCTTCTGGAAGGATAAATACAAAGTGGGTGCACAGGTGCCAACAGGGATGTAAACTCAAGAGAGGATGTGTGCAGGCAGGGCAAAAGGCAGACTCAGGAAGAGATATGCTGCAAAATTAATATTTAAAAAGGGCTGACGCGATGGCCCAGCTGTTAAGGACACTGGCTGCTTCTATAGAGGACCCAGGTTTAGTTCTCACAACCATCTGTAACTCTTGTTCCAGGGGATCCAATGCCCTCTTCTGGTCTCTGCAGGAACTGCATGCATGGGGTGCACATACACACGCAGACAAAATATTCATGCACATAAAAAATAAGTAACTTTCTTTTAAAGTAACATTTAAAGTACAAATGAACAGAGGCAGAACATATATATGATTACTGGTGGCATGGGGAGTAACTGCTAACAGGTACTGATGAAAATGTTATAGAATTATTAACTTTTACATTATATCTATTTAACATGATGTATGTGTGGAGTGTGTATGTATGTGTGTGGGCGTTGCATAGTGCATATGTGAAGGCCAGAGGAAACTTTCAGGAATTGGATCTCTCATTGTACCATGTGAGTTCCAGGGATCAAACTCAGGTTATCAGGCGTGGTGGCAAGTGTCTTTACTACTGAGTCATTGTAGACACTTCTGATCCCAGCATCCTGTGGTATGAAGAAACACAGAGCCTCATGCACATTAGGCAAACATTCTACCATGGAGCTATACCCCCAAAGCAAAATTCACTCTTCCAAAGAATGCATTTCAGCCTGTAATCCTTGCATGACAGAGGCAGGAGGAGAGAATTCAAGACCAGTGTGGGCTGTAAAGCAAGACCTTGTCTCAAAAAAAAAAAAAAAGAAAAAGAAAAAAGAAAAGAAATATATATTAGGATGAAACAATGAAAGCCAAAATGTATACTTCAGAGTTAGCAGGGCCATAGCCGTTCAAATTCCTCAGCTAGAATTTATAACAGGAGTTGGAGAGATGGCTCAGCAGTACGGGCACTTTCTGCCAAGCCCCAGGACCTAAGCTGCATCCCTGGGACATGGTAGAGAGAACTGATCCCCTCAAGTTGTCCTAACGTCACTCATGTGCCATGGTACACGAATGAATGCACACACACACAAACCAAATAAAAAGAAGAAAATAACATTTGAATTTTGACACCTGTTTTTCTTATTAGAAAATGAAAACTTCCAAAACCCCGTTTATATAGATAAAGATGGTATAACCAAGTCCTAATTGATTATTTTTATTTTTTTATTTTTCTTTTCTATTTTGGTTTTTTGAGACTGGCTGTCCAGAAACTTGCTCTGTAGACCAGGCTGGCTCTGAACTCACAGAGATCTGCCCGCCTCTGCCTCCCAAGTGCTGGGATTAAAGGCGTGCGCCACCACTGCCCAGCTCCTAATTGAGTATTCTAAAACCATAAAGTTGACCCTTCCCCCACCCCCATGCGGTTTCCTGGTCTAACCTTCAGAGAGCTGTACGGGGTGGGGCCCAGGATTCTGTGCCTCACCCAATTGCTCAGCCCTAGAAGAGGGTTAGGCAGCACACTCTTGTACGGCCCAGAGGTGAAAGGGCCTCAGCATTTCAGGAACCCTATGCTAAGTATTCTCCAGGCGATACAGTGCACATTCTGGGTACAGAAACCACAAGCTTGGCACAGCTCCTCTACTACACAAGGAAGAGGGCGGAGGGCCCCGGTGAGGTGATGCACCCAGCCTCACAGGTCAGCCAGGGCTTGTCTGTCTGTCTATCTATATCCAGTGTTCTTTGCCCAGCTGGGAGCTGTCCCATCCTTCCCACGGCCCCCTTGATCATATTCCACTTGGCACTTCCCTGGTGACTGCTTCATGCTATTCTATAATTATCTTCCCTTCGCGAGATTAGAAATTCCTTGAGAGCAGGGACCACATCTCCTCGGATACAGCCATCATTTCTCCACCACCTAATGATGGGCTGGAGGCAGGAACTGCATCCGAGGACTAGGGCTAACCTGCTCTTTGTCCAGTTACACAAGGACAGGTCAAGCCTTGGTCCCTTTATAGTAAGAGGGACCTTGGTGGCTTCAGAAACCCAGGTCAAAATGAGAAGGGTTGCCAGTCACCTAAGTTCCCAGGCCAAGGGGGACCCCTGAGTCCCCGTGAGCATGTGATCTCAGCCGTGACAAGAGTCCCCACACTCAAGAGGCAGGTTACTGAAGATGGGTCAGAGAGGCAAGCCCCTTGTGAGGGAAGCTTAGCCTTCATCTTTACTGAGGTAGCTGCTGGCCCATAACAAAACTCATCAACCACGGCCATATTGCTCCCAGAAGCAGCTGGGGTGGGGCCACACTCTCATCTTCTCAGAGGTGGGCATTAAGTGTGGGTATCCTGGGCAGGAGCGGGCATGGAGAGGGCCGGTAGTACAAAGGCCGTTTGGTGGGAAGTGGGTTGGCTGCCTGCAAGCATCCTTCTCCAGGACCCAGCATGGTCACCACGGTCAGCACCAGCCCATCTGCCTTGCTTAACCTGCCTGTAGCCCTTCTAGGGGGTGGTGCAGGCAAGCATCCCTATACCAGGCTCTCTCACTCTTGGTCCACCAACAGCCCCAACCGTTAGAAGGCACCTGAGGAACAGAGAACACACACGCGTCAAAATCGGAGAGACTTGAGTTTTGCGTCTCCGTTTTGACCTAACTGTGTAACTCTGGGGACGTGGCTGTGCCTCTTAGAGATCATGTGAAGAGATCTGAAAAGACAGCAAGTGAGAGATGACGGCATGAAGCGTGAGCATGGAGCCTGGCAGATGGATGGCGTTCAGGATGGGGTCACAGTGAAGGCAGAGGCTTGGTATAGCTGGGTACCACACTGCCTGCTCCTACACATAGTGCAGAGGGTCCTAGGGGGAGCACCCCCAAATAAAAGTGTGGCTTCACTGACACTCAGCACAGAGGACATTCCCTGTGCCCTACCGTATGTATTCTAATCTGGGGCTGTAGGGGCTGATGACACAGGTCCAGGGGGCTCTCTAGGCCTAGGCTGGGCTCTGTGCCTTCCAAGCAGTTTGGCTTCAGGCCCCCAGGCCAGTGGCTAGAGACAGACAGTCTCTCTCCCTGCAGAGGAGGCCACCCTGGGTAGGGAACGAGACAGGACAGCCTATGTACTCACGTCATCGACTTTTGGCTCCGCCACAGGAACCCACTTGTAGATTCGCAGGGACGTGTCGCCAACCGTCACCCATTTCTTCTCCCTGCAGGGAATGAGGAAGAGCCCGTAACCAGGGGGCTTTGGAGCAGACTCGGCTTGTGGGTGGAAGGTGGCAGAGGTCACAGCTACAAAGAGACGTCTGTGTAGCCCAGGGGCTAAGATAACAAGCTTTGATCGCACAGAGATATGGCTGGAATCCCAGTTCCGCCCTAGGTGGCTGGGGCCCTAGGCTTTAGGAAACCTCACTTAGCCTACACTCTCAGGAGGGAGACAGCAAGCAATGACCCAGTCCTCCTATCGGCTTCCCTTCACAACAGCTTAGGGGTATGGGGGAGGGGCTTTGAGAGGCAGGCTGAGCCTGGCCTTGTGGGGACAAATCCTTGCACCTGTCCTTCAGGTGAGGCTCCACATGGACCAGGGACCCCTGGTCACCTGGGTTCTAACTTTTCACAGGACAGGATCCAAGTGCCCAGCTGAGAGAGACACAGGTGTACAGATAGGAAGGAGACAATTACAGGCCGTGAGAAGGGAAAGGGGCGACAGGTTTCATCGAGGATAATAACTATGCCCTCTCCAAGCCACTGCCATTTGCTGGACTATTACTGTCAGACGGTGTCACTTCTTGCTCTAACTATTCAGAGGCCACGTACCTGGGCAGGGACAGGCACAACTTGGGGAGAGTCACCAACTGTCTGGACTCCGGTTTGGTCATCTCAGGGAGACAGCCTAAAGTTTCATTGTGTTCAGAAAGGAAGCCAGCTGATTTGAGGGACCCACAATGAGATGAGAGATCAGGGTCAGACAAAGGAATGGCTGCAAAAGTCCCACTGTTACTTAGGCAGTGTGAAGACTTTGGCTTTTCCACCCAAACTTTACCTATGTCTTCCCTTGTAGGCTACCATGACACACTACAGTCTCTGCCACGTCACTACTGAGGCTTCAGGCAGCAGTGTGCATGCGTGTGCGCGCGCACATGTATGTGTGTTAACCAAACCACATACCTTCATCCACAAACCCTGCCTATCCAGGTCTCCAAGTCCCTGTCAGCTACGGCCTGGCCTGTACATTAGAGGAGACCATTTCTGGTACCTTCTGTGTGCTAAACACGGCATCCACACACTGATGTTCACAAGGACATGTTTGGCGGCAGGAATCACCTTCCCACTTGACAGATGAAGGAAGTGGGGCCCTTGGCACCACTGCCAGGCCCTGCCCGTGCTCCTTGGAGCAGGGAAAACACGAAGTGAAGACAGATGCCTACCTGCCACCCCTCTCCTGCCTCCTGGGGGCAGAGCGCACAAGCCACAGGCCCCATCTTTCACTCTCCACTCGCAATACCCAGAAGGTACCTGGAGGGACAGGGCCGCTCCCAGGATCAAGGTGGGTGACAAGCAGAGAGGCCAAGCTCTAGGACCCCCCCCCTTCTCAGATCACAGAAAGGTAGGAACAGGTCTCGCGGAGGAGGGAAACAAGCAGCCCAGCAACTTTTACCACGGCCATGGTCACAGAGACCATACTGGGAGAACAAAGAGCGAATAGAGTTGTGACGCCAGAGTCTACCTTCTGCTGTTCTGCTGCCTGGTCTACCCTAGAGACCACTTGGGGACGAAGCTTCTAGAATCAAAAGGCCAAAGTCAGCGCTCACAAACCCTTGACCAGCTTCCTTGGACTGAGCCTTAGTAAATCAAGCAATTCAAAGTTGGAGTGTATTATTATTATTATTATTTTATTACTTACGTAATTAACTCAAAAGCCATGGCTCAGATTGAAAAGCACGCCTGAGCTCTGGGCCTCCCAAGATGACAGGAACCAGGGTGAATCTCTGAAGTTATCCGGCTATGTTACAGGTCACCGGCTGCACACCGGTTCCTTCTTCCCCAGCTGGTGACCTCGTCACCGGTCTACCCAGGTCACCCCAGAGATAGAAAACAGTCTGCAGCACTAGACGAGGTGAGGACACTGAGGGCGCTTTGGGACAGAGGCAGGCAGGCATCAGAGACCTGACCTTGGGAGCTGGGTGTGATGGTGTACAGTTCTAGCCGCCTGAGATCCCAGCTCTTGGGAGGCTGAGGTCTGATGACTCTAGGTCCCAGGGGGCTCTAAGCTACACAGTGAGACCAATCATAACAATAAGTAATGATGAAAATAGTAGGGGCTGGTGATAGTTAGGTCCTCAAAGCTGACACGGTGGAAGGAGAGGACCTACTCCCACAGGCTGTCCTCTGACCTCCACAAGTGCATCGTGGATATGTGAGTGCTCCCCACTCTTGTGTGCAAGCACAGACACAAATAAATAAAATAATAAAATAAAATAAAAGAATTTTTTTAACCAATCCCAGAACTTGGGAGGCAGAGGCAGGCAGATCTCTGTGAGTTTGAGGCCAGTCTGGTCTACAGATAGAGTTCCAGGACAGCCAGGGCTACACAGAGCAAACTTGGTGTACAAAAAAATAAAAAAAAAGTAGAATCTGACCTTGGGATTGACCTTTGACCTGGGACTTGGCCTTTGGTCTTCCAGGAAACCAGACAGAGCTTCACAAAAGCACTGTCTCAGGGGAGCAGCTGAGATCAACAAGCACCCCAGGCCCATCATTGGGGGACCACACAGCTGGCTGCTCCCATGGGGACAGTTCCCATTACTTTACAGCAAGAGCAGCAAGTGAATGGCCAACAGGCATGTCCTGTTTGACCTCCACAGCACTTTTCAAAAGTGGACTCAAAGCCAGTGGTGGCGCACACCTTTAATCCCAGCACTCGGGAGGCAGAGGCAGGCGAATCTCTGTGAGTTCAGGGCCAGCCTGGTCTACAAGAACTAGTTCCAGGACAGGCTCCAAAGGTACAGAGAAACCCGGTCTGGGGATGGGGAGGTTGACTCAATTACCAAAGCAGAAAAAGAATGAAAGAAAGAGGGAGCCATAAAAATTCAGATTTTTGGCTACTCTCGAAACATGATCTGGGGCCCACATGCCCCTGGAAGGCATAGCTTGCTCCAGATGACACACATTGGCTCCCTCCCAGCTCCCACCTCTCACCATCCGGGAGACATTCACACTGACCACCAAGCTGCACCTCAACTTAGCCACAACACTGCTCAGCATGGAGCCGGAATCCCCTTGCCTCCATGGCCCCCGAAAACGAGCTTTCCTCCCGTCTACCAGAATTGAGCTTCTGCGATAAAAGGGTGCAAGGAAGCCCCAGATGTGGGACTATAGCTCCAAAGTTCTTCCCCAGCTCAGGCTCTCTTACGTAAACCACAGGAACCCATCTCCAGAGTCTCAAGGTCAAGGTAAACCCCAGCGTTCTACTGGGCCCTAGGTCCAGTGTGCCCCAGGGGTCCCCAGTGACTCCCAAGAGCTCTAAATCTATCTTTTTACATTCACTATGGGACTAGTCTTTGTCACCTTGGAAGACCTGTCCTCATCCTACTCAGGTAGGTCTGGGTGTCCCTCAGAAGGCCCATTTCAGGGCTGGGTGGAAAGCCCCCATTAAACTGGCCACTCTGTCTTCGTGGCAAGTTGCGAAAGGACCCCTTGGGCCAAGAGCTGAAAGGTGCTGGACCAATGTCCACTATGCAGCTCTGACCTCTTTGTCCTTCCCACTCAGACTGGGCCTCCTAGGCCTGGCCCAATGGCCCCATTTCCCAAAAAGGGACCAACTATTTTGTTCTCCTTCAGCCATATTCTGGCCACTTCACACCACACCAACCTGCTCTGCCGGGACACCAGACAGAAAGGAGAAGGGAACCAGCTGCCAACTTGAGTAGGGAGGCCACAGCTCACACTGGCTTCTTCTGCAGGGCAAAAGAAGGGTAGGGCCGGCCGCATGAGGAGAAACACTACCCTAGGCTTTTGGACTGAATAGAATGGCAGGCACCTCAGCTCTCCTCTGGTTAAACAGAGAATGACTCATTGATTTTGAATTTTTCAGATAAATGGATAACTTTTTCAGTATGTGTCTTTATTATGTGTATTTCACGGAATACACTTACACAAAGGAGTGGTGTGTGTGTGTGTGTCTGTGTGTACACAGGCTGTAGACAAAACCTAGAGCCCTGTGTATATTAAGCTCAAATTCTACCACTAAAGCACTAATCTCAGCAGAAAATTTCATTTATTTTTGCTTTCTTTTGAGAGAAGCTTGAATGTAGCCCAGGCTAGCCTTGAACTTACTATGTAGTTGAGGCTGGCCTTAAACTCCTGGCTCTCCTGCCTCTGTCACAAGTGCTGAGATTATAACCATGCACCACCCAAGGAGAAAGGTTTATTTTTTTTAAAAAAAAATCATTTTGCTATCAAATTTAGTTGGGTGTTCTGTATTTTCATTTGCTAATTCTGGCAACCCCATGTCTCAGCCAGTGGTGAAATGCATGGTTGGTGGCCAGTTAATAAACAGCAGCAAGGCCTTCAGGGTTGATCGCCAGACTGTTGTACAGGCAGAAAAGACCAGATTCTGCCCCCAAGAAAGCCCCCTCCATTTTTGTTAAAACGGGGAGGGAAGCAAAACCAAAATTTCTACAAAGTCCACCTTACATAAGGACATTTATAAGGGCTCCTGTGTACCCTGGAGACTCCACCTGACTAGCCTGTGAGTCCTCAACAGTTCAAGAAGGCGAGGGGGCACAGAATCCCAGGGTTGCCAGGGTTAGAGAAGCCAGCTTCATATTCTGCCGAAGGTCACACCGAGGGAGAGAAGTAGAAACTTAACCAGGAGATCCCAAAGCCTGGGGATCTTAGGGGTCACGATATTCTTATTCCCCCAAAACATGGGGAAGAAGGCAGCCACATCCCCCACTCCAATCCCAGGCCTGGCAGGCAGCGAACAGGCCAGGACTGAAGCCTCCAGGCCTGCTGCTCTGGGGCCCGCAGGGTGGAAAGCCCCATCCCTCCATCTGCCTGCCCTGCAGAGCAGCTGGCAGACCCAGCCGCAGCTGTCACAGCTTACATGGGCCCCTTTCTACCCTCCAGGCCAGTGACAGACAGAAGAAACTCACGCCCAGCTATCAGTTCTTTTTGCACCGGGACTGAGGCAGAGGAGGGGGGCCACCTCAGCCTTCCCTTGAGAGTCCCACAGGAGAGGGGGCTCTGTGTTGTTTTGCTCCGTGTTTTGGCCTGCAGCTGTTTCTGCCATTTTTAAATGGCTCCAGTTGGGCACTGGGAGCCTTGCTCAGCAGGGGAGCTCCCAGCACCCAGGACTTGGATCTCAACTTTGGAAAGCCTCCCCTTCTCACGGTTGTGAAAATTCTTTGTCCCATTGGAGCCAAACCCAGCCCACGGCGGGCATCCGGCCATCGGCAGACAGCCCTTTCCATAGGAGGCCCGGGAGCACGTGGACTTTATTGATTTTTCTCCTTGCCTTTTTTTTTTTGTTGGGTTTCACTCTGAAAGGACAGCTAACTTGTGACACCACCAGACCTGAGACAGGCTGAGTAGTGTTTAAAAAAAAAAAAAAAAAGACAACAACAACAGAGACATTACTCATGAAATGACACCCCCAAAAGAAACCGCCTGCAGTGGGGCCTGGCCAGTTTCTATAAAGGGCAGGACCAGCCCGCGGCTGCTGACACTTGGGGACACCCTCGCGGCTGCTCGTCTTCCTCTCGGACCCCGATGAAGTCGTGAGGAAAAAAAAAACCTAATAAAGTTGAAATCTGGGGGCAGGGAGTTTTCAACAAGTCTGACCCAGCCTGGTGGTGGACTATTGGCGCCTCAGGCCTGGCCTCTGGGGCCGCCTCGGAGTCAGATCCCGACGAGGCCCGTGAAAATGTTCCATCCTACTAATTATAACGAGGCCACGCCGGGCACGATCTAATTTGAGCTTGAAAAACACGCACGGCCCACACCGAATCTCGCGGTCCCCTCCTCCTCCCCCCAGTGCAGAGAACAAAAACAACGGTCGCTCGCTCTCTCCGCAAAACAAACACCAGCTCCAGCTTGGAGAAGGCAGACACGGCCCAGGACTTGGCTTCTGGCAGCAAACATCGCGTCCCCCGAGCTCCCGGTACCGCGCGGAGCGGGTGGGAGCCATGGGTGCCCCGCTCCCAGCCGCGCCACCGCCTTCCCAGCGCTCGCCCCCATCTTCCTTCCTCGCCCGGAGCCCTCGCTCCAGGCTGCCCAAAGCGCTAAATTTAAACGGCTCGCGCTCTGCAAACTCCGCAGACTCGAGGGCGCCAAGGCCTGGGAGGCGGGGAGCTGCGGGCGGGTCGGGGCGTGGGGTGTATGTGTGTGCGTGTTGGGGGGGGGGGGGGACTCCGGCGCCGCGCCGCCCCGGGAGAAGACGGCGGCCCGCTCCGCGCTGCACAATGGAGCTCGCGCTCTGCCCGCCGCCGCCGGCATCACGGCCCCGGCGCGCGGGAAGCCGCTTTCATGTGACTTGCACAAAAAAACGAAATGGCTTCTGGGGCCGGCTGCGAACCCCCCTCTCCCGAGCTCCAAGCTCCGGGTTGCAGTCGCCGCCGCGGCCGCCGCCGCTGTCGCCGCCACCGCGCCAGGTGGGCGACCCGCGCCAAGCACACCTGGGCAGCGGACGCAGCCCCCGCGGGGCGCAGGTGACCCGGGCCGCGCGTCCTCGCCAACTCCGGGCCCGGGGGCCGCTGCGCCCCGCGGCTCTGTGCGCTGGGTCCGGGCTTGCTAGCGGCCGCGGCGCGGTGCAGCGAGCCGGGGCGAGCGAGAGAGCGAGCAGGCGCCTCGGCTTACCATTTGCGCACTTTCTCGATAGCCGCCATGACCCTCTTGATATCATCTTTGGCCCGGCTCCTGGTCTCGGCTCGAACCGACCTGCCCGACATGGTTCTGGCGGGGAGGGAGAGAGAGGAGAGAGAGAGAGAGAGAGAGAGAGAGAGAGAGAGGCTGGGGGAGCGCGCCCGCCGGGTCCTGCTCGCGACACTCGCCCGCTCTCTCACTCGCGCACAGACACACACTCACACACATACGCGCACACACAAAGCCTGGTGCCGCCGCGCGCCCGGGGCCCAGTGCGCAAGCGCCGGGCGGCAGCTGCACAGAGCGAGGGGGAGCGGCGCGGCAGCCAGTAGTGCGGCCTCCGGGTGCCGCCGCCCTCCCCGGGGAACCACGGGGACCTCGCCCCGGGAAACGATCAGGGGTGACCCCGACCTCCTGGCACGCGGGACTGGCCCGCGCGCGGACTCCCCCGGAGGCCGCAGGTGCGGTGGGGACCCCTCCCCCCAAGACACACACCCTGGGGATGGCAGACTGGAGGCCGTGGGTGCCCTGGCGTTGGGTTGGTGGCCGTGGGCGCGATCGTGCAAGTTTCTTGTCGGGCGCTTGACTTCTAAGAGTTAGAGGCGGCGGTTCCGGACTCGTGATCTTGGAAAGAGTTGAGACGCCGGTCTCTGGCCAGCTAGCTGCCTTGTTGAAATGTACGCGCTAGGATGTCTGCCTCACCATGCTTAAACTAGGGTCGTAGTTTAACATTCCCAAGCCTGGTGGCAGTTGGCATTGTCGTAAGACTCCCTTTCCTTTGCAGATAAGTTGCCCCAGTCACGGATAAACCTCTCTGGGTTTTGTTAGAGGACCACAAATTAATCTTAAACAGCTCCTGGTGGAAGCACAGTGTACTGAGCGGGAGCAGCAGGTAAACTGGACTGGTCCAACCCAGAAAGACTTGAGAAGCTGTCCCCCATCCCAGGACAGAGCTGGGTGGCAGTATCTACCGCGGTCAATCAGGATAGGGACAGGTGGGTGTGCAGCTGCGGCTAAACCGACTGGACCGAGCGAATGCTTGCCCAGGTGGATGCTGGGAAGAGATGACCTAATGTGGGCAAGCCAGTGCCAGAGGAACTAGCTAATCACCAGTCATTTCACAGATGGGGAAACTGAGGCAAGGAGTTAAGTTAAGTTAAGGCTGAAGCCATAAACTTCATCTGTGACTACCAAGCACCTCACCTGAAGTTTGGGGGTGTTGCGAGGTGGAGGGACGGTAGAGAGAGGTACAGGGGAAATGAGAGTGAAAAAGCTGTGTGCTTTTCCCCGGGCATATCATCTTTACCATTTTAAACACACGGTCCCAATGTGAAAAATAAAAATAAGAACAATAGTCGGGTGTGGTGGCACACGCCCTTACTCCGAGCCCTTGGAGGCAGCAGCAGGCAGATCTCAGTAAGTTCAAAGCCAGGTTGGTTTACTTAAGAAGTTTGAGTCTAGCCAGAACTATGTAATGAGACCCTGTCTCAAAAACAAAAATCAAACACCCAGGTTGTGGTAGCATACCCCTTTAATCTCAGCACTCAAGGCAGAGGCAGGCGGATCTCTGTGAGTTCAAGGCCAGTCTGGTCTACAGAGTGAGTTCCAGAACAGAGAAATATGTCCCAAAAAACAAAACAAACAAAAGATTAGAACAATTATGTCAGAGAACCGTTCTGAGTGCTGGTTTGCGAAAATATGCCGTAAATCAGAAGTCTCATACGTTTGCCCCTCTGTGCCTGACCATTAGACATGTGCTTGGGCCCCAGGGAATTGATTTTTGTTTAGTGCTAGGCATTGTGCTGGATGAGTTCTGTACCACAGTTCCTACACAGTGTGTGTGTGTGTGTGTATACAATCCACATATCAGGTCAGCAAGGTGGCTTAGGAAATGCATTTGCAACCAAGCCTGAAGACAGGAGTTCAATTGCCAGAACCCTTGTTGTGGGAAAGAGAGACCTGATTCTTCAAAGTTGTTCTGATTGCCACATGTTTACATATATGCATCCATACACACACACAGATACACACACTGAACTGTAAGAAAATTTTAAATCCAAATGCCAGTTGATGAATGGATGTCTTTACACGCAGTGGGATTATTTATCCACGAATAATAAAAGGAATACCCACACCACTAAACATGCTGGGAAGTTTGTTAAGTGGAAAGATGCGGTGTACAAGGAAGAAGACTGTATGACCCCACTTACATGAACTTTCTAGATTAGGGTTGAGGGGAGACGGGGGTGAGGGCTAATGGGTGTGGGTTTTCATTTGTAAAAGTGAAAGATTCCTAGAACTATGTAGAGGTGACTGTCCCACGTCACTGAATTGTTCTTTAAAACGGTTACAACGAGCTGGGCGGATGGCTCAGTGGCTAAGTGCTTGCTATGGAAGCACAAATACTAGAGTTCAGATCCCCAGAACTCGTCCTAGTAGACATGGCAACTGGCCTGTCATTCCAGCCTTGAAAGGCAGAAATAGGAGAGCACCAGAGAAAGCTACTGGCAAGCTCTGAGTTCGATTGAGAGAGCCTGCCTCACTAAAAAAATAAGTAGCTAGAGGATGAATCCCAACTTCAGTTTCTGGCCTCCACGTGCATGCTCACCCAAGGCTGTGCATATGCACCCATATCATGCATGTAAACATGCTATACACAGCACACATACTGACCACACACACACACACACTCATGAAAATGGAAAAGGAGAAAAATGGCTATAAGGGTCAGTGTGATGCTATGTGAATTTGACTGTTATAAAAAGAAATCCAAATTCATTAGACCTAGCCAAAGTTCTAGGAACTGGGCCCCCAGTTCACACAGTAGCCGCTAGCGCTAAGCAGCCCTTGTCCTCCCAACTGCTCACCCAGCCACCTGACTCATTTCTGTTTGCTGTCTAGCCCCTGAAGGTATTTGTGTTTTTAATCCCTGATTAAACCATAAAGCTTTCTACAAATGTTCTTTTTCAATCTAGTATGTCATTTTTTATGGTTTCCTGTCCCTGAAGATATTTCTTTCTTTCAACAAAATTCAGTTGTTTTATAGTATGTGTCTGACGACGCTAATGTTTCTGCTAGGCCTTGCTCATGGTGCTACATTTCCTTGTTAGATGCCTAGCTCTCTTGGACTGGGTCAGACAGTACTTTTATTTCTTTTCCTTCCTCTTTTGCTCTCCTATTAGTCCTCTTCTTCCTCCTCCTTCTCCCTGCAGGGTCTCATAGAGCCCAAGCTAGCCTTGAATTCACTAAGTAACTGAGGATGGCCTTGAACTCCTGACCCTTGTGTCTTCTATGTACTGGAATTGCAAGTGTGAGCCACTGTTGCACGATTAATAAAAACCCAGAGAGGGCTGGAGAGATGGCTCAGAGGTTCAGAGCACTGGCTATTCTTCTAGAGGACCTGAATTCAATGCCCAGCATCCACATGGTGGCTTACAACCATCTGTAATGTGATCTGGCGCCCTCTTCTGGTCGCAGGCATACATGCAGACAGAACACTATACATAATAAATAAAGCTTTAAACATATTAAAAAAAAAAACAAAAACCCAGAGACAGATACAGGGGTTAAAACTGAAGGTCAGAGAAGCAGAGCAGGAAGAGAGAGACGTTTTACCTCTACCAATGCTCAGACCGAAGGGGCAATTCTCAGACTGCCTAGACTTCACTGTGTCTCCACCAAACCTCAGACTCCACACTTCAGTGAGTTCCTGTCTCTTCCCCTTTGTATTTTTCTCTCTGCCCAGTCATATCAACCCTGTCTCCACCTCCCTAGTGCTGGGATTAAAGGTGTGTGCCTCCCAAACACTGGAATTAAAGGCGTGAGCCACCACCACCTGGATCTGTTTCTGGATTGATTTTGTGTAGACCAGCCTGCCTTGAACTCACAGAAACTCCTCTGCCTCTGTCTCAGGCCCAGCTGACCTTACATTTTTAATACCGTGTTACCTGTACAAATGGGAAAAAAATAAGTTTAATGTTTCTACACCAATATGACTGCTCATTTCTGTAATACTAACTCAACAGGTAAATTGGGATACTTTTTCCCAAAGTTGACAGCTAAGTTTCCAAAAATTTTATTTATATATATATATATATTTTATTATATATTTATTTTAATTTATATATTTATATATATTATATATATGTGTATATATATATATATATATATATATATATATATTTGTGTATAAAAAGGTTAATGATGGGCTGGAGAGATGGCTCGGTGGTTAAGAGTGGTTAAGAACATTGCCTACTCTTCCAAAGGTTCTGAGTTCAATTCCCGGTAACCACATTCCCGGCGGCCCACAACCATTTGTAATGACGTCTGGTGCCCTCTTCTGGCATGCAGACATACAGATAGAATATTGTATACACAATAAATAAATAAATATTTTTTAAAAAAGGTTAATGAGGGCTGGAGAGATGGCTTAGCAGTTAAGAACATTGCCTGCTCTTCCAAAGGTCCTGAGTTCAATTCCCGGCAACCACATGGTGGCTCACAACCATCTGTAATGAGGTCTGATGCCCTCTTCTGGCCTACAGACATACATGCAGACAGAATATTATATACATAATAAATAAATAACTTTTTAAAAAAAAGGTTAATGATAGCAGTATGTCAGGCATCAATTAGCAACACTTTTCTGGGATCTGCAGTTACATGAACAAAATTGTAGAAATACCCAGCCCACTCCATTTTAAAAAAAAAAAGCAAAAAGCAGATTCTCAGGAAACAACACAGTCCTGTCACTGCTGTGGAAATTTTGGCACATTTGAACTTGACTGTGAATGAGTTTGTGGGGCAAGAGACCCAGAAAATTGAAAATTAAATCTAAGCCCTCCCGAGTATGGTGGCTTGTGGTGCGCCCCTTGACCAGCAAGGAAGAACAACCATGAAGTCGAGGATTCTTCTCAAATTACACTTTATTGGAGCCTCTTGGTTGAAGGGAGAGCAGGAAGCGAGAGAGAGTGCGAAAGCCAAGCGGCAGTTGCTTTTCTAGGGTGGAGGGGGTTGGATACTGTCCTGATTGGTGAATACCATTCCGCTGAAGCCCGGGGCTTCGGGATTGGCTAGGGAACAAGGCTCATTTGCGCATGTACAAGCAAAGGGCGCTCAGCCCCACGCAGCACTGCCAAAGAAGGATTATTTTACCTCCAAGCTGCAGTACCGCCAACGCCATATTGTAATGGCGATATCCGGACGACTCCTTACAGTTCCCCCTTTTGGTTTTTAAGAGCAATAAGGCAAAACTATTTCCCAATCTGGTCCCCACTTCATGATGTGTGGACCGATTGAGGGAAAGGAATAAGCAAGATACACCCTCCCCATGCAATGGGACAAATACTTCCCTGGGAGTGCAAGGGCTGTATCTACACACTCTCCTCTATGCATACCTTCCTCTGTGCAATGGGACTGTCAGGTCCCTTGAGGGTGCAAAGGCTATGCATAGCATATTGCCTACGAGCTCTTTAAGGCTGAAAGCCAGACTTGGGGTGAGGATCCACATTCCAAGGCAGCCAAGGCTTGTGCCACAATGACCTTGTCCCTCCTCATTTGGGCTTGCAGACGGTACACCAACCACAGACATACCGCACATCCACCTAGGCAGCATGCCAAAAATATCCCTACCTCCACCCATTCCTTAAAGAAGGAAAAGGCAGAAGAAAGCCAATCAGAAAAATTGCTCAAAGGTGAGAGGTTGTACATGGGTGCTGTTCAAGGTGATAATGTAGGCATACATGGCGCACTCATGTCACAGGAGGTGGAAAATAATGTGGGCAAATGGGATGAATTAACATGAACTGGTATCGGTATGGGCCATGCCCTTATCACTGCCCAGAGGGTCATCCTTGCTGCTTCCGCACGGCATCAAGTTCTCCAGTCCAATTACCTAGAAGATAACTAGACAATTGCTTAGACAAATTTATAGCACGGTTCAGGTAATAATCAGTCACTGCATCTGGGATCGTAGGGGTGCAATCCTCCAGCTGCATCAAGAAGTCTACCAGAGGCGTGCTGGAAACTACGGGCTTTACTTTTCCCTTGGCCACACTCGGCAGGGCATAAACCCCGTTGGACATTGCCCCTTCAGGGAAGCCACGCCGTCCGTTGCCACCGAGGCCGGTCCGCACTGCTCCGCCGGTTCCCGGCTTGGACAGCTATGGAGCCCATGCCTGTAGTGTGGGCTCCAGCCCCAGGCCCTCCTGCCATCCCACGGGGCTAGCCTTGCTCTCCGCGGCTGTGTTGGTGGGGAGTGTGGCGGGAGCCGGCACCGGAGGTGCCAGGCTGGTGACCGAGGCGGCACCCTATTAGCAAACTCTCAACACCTATACCACAGTAAAAGAGGCTGTAAATTCTCACAGATTTAGCCAATGACCCAATCACCTTAAAAATCCAAGGGCTTTTCGCATCTATCTCCCTGCGGATCCTGAAACATTAGATAAACCAAGCGTATATATATATAGCAATCTTTCAGGAGGACGTGAGTTCTTAAAATGCTAAGCAGTTCTTAAAAACTTAAGTCACATTATGTAGATGTAATACAGTACTGCCTGTTTACTGCGTCTAAACCTTAATTGCGCTTTTATTATGATAATTACGACCAGTCCTGCCTGAAGTCAGCATAGTTTAGCATAGCCAAGTGGAACCGGAGCCACTCCAGCCTCAGAGCCCCTCACAGTTTCAGGTACATTGCAAGTCTTCTGGTTTGGCAGCTTGTGGCACCGCTCTTATTCTCGGCACTGCTGTGGCACCTGCCAGGCTAGGCACCGACTGGGCTGGCGCAATGTGCCTTTCACCACAGCCACCGAGCAAAGCTCTGCTCCAGCTGCCTTCTAGCCACAGCTGCATTCGTTTTGAGTCCAAACTGGTGCACGGAGTGAAACGGAACTCAGAGAAGCAGGCTTGCTGCTCTGTAACCACTGGAAGGACCTCACTTAATCGTTTAGGGAATTTGGGCGTTGTCAGTCTGTCTGGCTACTTCCTGCTGAATAGGGACGTTGCATTCTTAGGGGTATTTACTACAACATTTCAGGAGGTCTTGGTGATTCAAACCACATAAATCTTGGATACATCCTTAGGCTCTCATTTTCTGTGGAGACGAAAACAGAACCTCTTTTCCAAAACATCATATCCTTAGGCCCATATTTTAAATTCAAAATACCTTTTTTAGCAGTTCCTAAATTCAAATATCTTTCTCCTGTCCAGTACACAAAGGACAGCACAAACAACATAACATACATCTGTACATATTTACATTAACCCTGCTTTTGTAGCAGTCGTATTAACACCACTCTTGTGGCCATTAAACCCCACTTTTGTCGTGGTCATTAACCCCGCTCTTGAGGCGGACTTCCCCTTTACCTGGGAATTTTTTCAGTGCACTATCCTTATCCTCCTCTTTATACCTGGAGGATTTTCCGACGTCGCCGCTCCAGTTTGTCGAGTTCTGAATCCTCTGCCCTCTCGCTCGGTGACTGATACGTTGTCTGGCGTCCCGGGTTTCAGCACCAGGTGTGGCGCGCCCCTTGACCAGCAAGGAAGAACAACCACGAAGTCGAGGATTCTTCTCAAATTACACTTTATTGGAGCCTCTTGGTTGAAGGGAGAGCAGGAAGCAAGAGAGAGTGAAAGCCAAAAGGCAGTTGCTTTTCTAGGGTGGAGGGGGTCGGATACTGTCCTGATTGGTGAATACCATTCCGCTGAAGCCCGGGGCTTCGGGATTGGCTAGGGAACAAGGCTCATTTGCGCATGTACAAGCAAAGGGCGCTCAGCCCCACGCAGCACTGCCAAAGAAGGATTTGTTTACCTCCAAGCTGCAGGACCGCCAGCGCCATATTGTAATGACAATATCCGGACGGCTCCTTACAGTGGCTTATAGGGATATTTTATTTGTGTTTTAATAAATAAAGCTTGCCTGAGGATCAGAGAGCAAAGCTTCTAGAGGTCAGAGAGTGGTGGAGCACACCTTTAATCCCAGGACTCTGAAGGCAGAGACAGGTGAATCTCTGTGAATTCGAGGCCAGCCTGGTCGACAGAGCAAGTTCCAGGACAGGATCCAGGATCCAAAACTACAGAGAAAAGCAAACAAACAAACAAAAAAAAACAAATGTAAGGTCTTATCCACGTGGACTTGATTACAGAAGTTAATTTAAACAATTATTAAAACAAATGATTAAACAAAATTAAAAAATTTTAAAAAAATTAAAAAAAATGATTAAACAAGCCAAAACTAACAGGTGAAGAAGTTTGCTTCCCTCTGGAGTGCCATCGAGCACCTTCTCAGTTTCAGTCTACCTTGTCTTGCACTTACGATGTTTCCAAATACTTTTTAATTTCTAATTAATTTATTTATTTAGAAGGGAATATACATATACCATGTTGGTTCCTTCCTCCTACTACATGGGTTCTGAGAATCAAACTCAGGTCATCAGGTGACCGGTGGCTTTACTGACTGAGCCATCTGGCTGACTCTCAAATACTTGCTTAGCTTTTGTTTTTATTTTTAGAAACAGGGACTCACTATAGAGCTCAGGTTGGGCTCCAAAACTTTTGATCTTCCTGTGTTAGTCTACAGAGTATTGGGATGACAAGTGCCACCTTTCCCGGGTTCTCTTCTTGGTTCTTTGGAAACTTGGAGTAGGAGGATCAGGCTAACTAGACTAGAAACCAAGAGTCAAGGTCTCCATAAACATTAGCCTCCCATACAGGTTTGGTTTTTTGTTTGTTTGTTTTGGGTTTTGGTTTTTTTGAGACAGGGTTTCTCTGTAGCTTTGGAAGCTCTCCTGGAACTAGCTCTGTAAACCAGGCTGGCCTTGAACTCTTAGTGATCCGCCTGTCTCTGCCTCTTGAGTGCTGGGATTAAAGGTGTGCGCCACCACTGCCCGAGGCCTCCCAGACAGGTTAAGAATACACGATGATCTCAGGATAATGGAAGTTTGTCACCACTAGTGTCAAATATCTTCCCAACTCTGCCTTGTCTTTAAAATGAAGATAAAGCAACACTTCTCACCTCACGGGGGTTCTTATGAGGATGAAACAGTTTGGTTTTGTTTAAGTGCTTGTGTGTACCAGAAAGCATTTGCTAAAGATGGGACCCGTAAGATCGCTGGCATCATGAAGCCCCACCCAGGAGACAAGTCAAACTCTTTCCTCTCTCCTGGGTTGCTAAATTCAACTCTCCGTGTCTGCTGTTAGGCATACCTCCAGGGTGGAGGCTGGTTTGCCACTGTGGGGTGGAGGAGGTTTCCATCTCTGGAATGGAGATGTGTAATTGGGAAGGAACTGCAGGCCTTGCCTCGGTGTTCCCTGCAGCTTAGCGACTCACCAGTGTGGTGTCCACAGACAGAGGTGCTCCGTGGTTTGAGGAGCAGGACATTAGCCAGACCCAGAAACCTGTATGTGTGCTGGGGAGACAGTTCCAGCCATGTAATGTATTAGTGTCCCTTCCTGTGAAACAGGAACAGAAAGGACAGACTGCTTATGAAGCTGACCGAGTGGAGACAATCTCTCTTCTTTAACAGAAAGATAACACCGTAGCTGTGTAGCAAGCTTTCTTTTGGGCCACCAGCCAGCCCCCAAATCATGTTATCATTAGCGATGAATGCTTGGCCTTATCTTGCACTTGTCCCACTAGCTCTTATAACTTAATTTAGCCAGTTTCTCTGCATCTACATCTTGCCTAGGGCCTTTTTACCTTTCTTTCATTCTGTATGCCCTACTCAGTGTCTGTCTGTCTGGTGACTGCTTGGCCCTGAGCATCGTCCTCTCTTTCCCCCTTGTCCCCTCCTCTAGCTCTCTTCTTGAGCCTAGATTCCTCTTCCTACTTATTCTCTCTGCTAGCCAGTCCCACCTATCCTTCTACTGCCTAGCTATTGGCCATTCCGCTTTTTATTAGGTCAATGAGGTGCCTTAGGCAGGCAAGGCAACACATCTTTACATCATTACACAAATACAGCATAGACAAATGTAACAGTCTTTAAATTGTTACACAAATAGCATAGACAAATGTGACACTCTTTACATAGTTAAAGTAATATTCCATAACAAAGCTGGGCCTGCCTGTGCAGGCCTGTAATCCTAGCATTTGGAGTAGAGGTAGAAGGGTCAGAAGTTCAAAGTCATCTTTGACTATATAATGTGTTAGAGGCTAGCCTGGGCTACATGACATCCTGTCAAAGGTGGGAGGTGGAAAGAAAGGAAGATTAATGTGTTCAAGGTGAGATAATATCCGCATTCTCCTCTAACACTGAAATATTAAACTCAGGCAGTCTGGCTATGTGACCTAGTGACTTGGAGTAAAGTTGGAACCTTTCCACACACAGACCGTGTTGCCAGGCTTGGCGGTGCGCACCTTGAATCCCTGTACTCAAGACGCAGAAGCAAGTGGATCTCTATGAGTCTGAGACCAGCCTGGTCTACCTGGTGAGCTCTATCTCAAAACAAATCAGTTTTAGTTTTTGTATTGTTTCACAGGACTATGGGCTGAACCCAGGGGTCTCTTCCACACTAGGCAAGTGCTCGCCCACTCAGCTATCCTAGGATCAACACATTCTAAAGTCATGAATCTACAAAACCGCCCACATTCCTTCTAGAGTCTCTCTCGCATGGCTCTCTTGCATCTGAACATCCTCCCTAGTTCTGGGTGGGAGCTCTTACGTTTGGAGACAGGATCCATCTTCCTGCAGCTGGAAATGTCAGTCCTGGTCAGGGCATCTAGCTTTGTTCATGAGTTGATTCCCCCCAAGCCCCAGATGCAGGGTCTCATTCCGTAGCCCAGGCTGGCCTGGTCCGTATGTGACTCTGTGCTGTAATTATACAAGCCACCACACCGAGCTTGTATTAGTAAGTTTTCTGCTACCCTAGCTGGACATGGTGGTGCACACCTTTAATTCCAGTACTCAGGAGGTAGAGGCAGGCAGATCTCTGTGAGTTCAGGGCCAGCTTGGGCTACAGAGTGAGACCCTGTCTCAAAAAATAAATTAATATTTTTTAAAAAAGTTTTCCACTACTCTGACAAAATTCTTGAAAAGATACTTCATTTTATTTATTTAATTATTTATTTATTTTTGAGACAGGGTCTTACTCTGTAGCCCAGGCTGGTCTCGATAAAAGATAATTCTATCTATCTATCTATCTATTTTGAGACAGGGTTTCACTATGTAGCTGGGCTGCTGGCCTCAAACTCACAGAGATCTGCTTGCCTCTGCCTCCTGCTGGGATTAGAAGCATGCACCACTGCACCCAGGTGGTATGTAGCTTCAAAGGCAGGATGTTTATTTGGGCTCACAGGTTCGGAAGCTGCATTGCATGCTTGAGGCAGCGGCTCAGCCATGTGGCAAGGTAGATGCAGGGAAGAGGCGTGGAGCAGAGCTGCACATCTCACGGCAGCCCGGATGCAGAGGAGGTCGGGAGATAGGAAGAGGAGAGGGGAGGGCAGGGGAAGTGGGGAGAAGAGAGGAGAGGAAGAATCCTGGAGACCTTTTAAGGGCAAACCCCAGTACCTTCCGCTCAGCCTGGCTCCTAAAGGCTGGAGAGCAAACCTTTAATCCATGGCCTATGGGGCACAGTCCAGATTCAAACTGTTGCATGTATGTTTCACAAAAGTAGAATAATACAATGTGTGCCACCTGTGTGTGTGATTTCAGTTAGCATGTGCTCAAGGCTCATCCGTGTTGTAGCATGTACTAATATTTCTTTTATGACTGAAATGAGAAATACAAAACTATGGCTAAACAATATTTAATCACGTAACTACACCAGACTTTGTCCTCTCCTTTGCTGCACAGCGGCTTCCTTCTACCTTTTGTTTCTTAGGGATGAGCCGCTGTGAATGTTAGTGTGGGTGTGGCCTTGTGCGGCTGATTCCCTTTTGTTTGGCAGTATGCCTAAGAAAGGAATGGCTCCATCAGACGGAAGGTCTATGCTAAATATTTTCAGGGACTTCCAAACCACTGTCCATAGCCAGACCTGTTTATACCCCGTGTGGAGTCCAACTTCGCCAACTCCTCAACAACACTTGGTATTGGCACTTTTTTATTTAGCCAACTTGGTTAATGACGTGGTATTACACTGTGGTTTTGATTTGTCTTGATTTATTTACTTGTTTTTGAGACAGGGTCTTGCTATGTAGCCCTGGCTGGTCTCAAACTCGAGGCCATTCTGCTGCCTCTCTCTTGTGAGTGTTGGGATTGTAGGCATGTGCAGTCATACCCACCACTGTTCATTGTTGTTGTTTAAAGAAACATTCTCTCCCTCTCTCTCTCTCTGTGTGTGTGTGTGTGTTTGTGTCATGGCGTGTGTGTGGAGGTCAGAAGATAGTGTTCAAGGAGCATTTCTTCTCCATGTGGGTCACAGGGCCCCGACTTGATGGTCACAGGGCCATCAGCCTTGGCAGCAAGCACCTTTACTGGCTGAGCCATTTTGCCAGCCCACACTGGGCTTTTGATTTTCACTTTAGCAGATCCATAGAGGCCGAGGAGAAAGGCACATGGGAGGCATGGCCTTTGGAGAAGCCTGTGGGGACTGGAAGGTGACGTGCACAGTGGCGGTCCTGCCCATTTGCAGAGCTTGCCCCTCCGCAGATTCTCTGTTACCTGATGGCCTTCCAGTACAGCCCCTCTCTGTTCAGGCTAACCAGAGCCCCCTTCTACTACCGTTAATCAGAGGCCGTAATCAATACACACTCAGCTGCCCCTTCATTTTATTAAGCCTATTTATTCTTTCTGAGCACTATTTCCAACAAAGTTCTCTGCTTTTCTGAACTACAGGACAGATTCTTCACTGTTCCCTTTCCCATGTATCCCTTCGCCTCCAAGACACAAATTTGATCCTCCCCTCCCCTCCATTTTAATCCAATCTAGCCTTTTTGTTTGGTTGGTTTTGTGTTTTGTTTTGGTTTTTCAAGACAGGGTTTCTCTGTGTAGCCCTGGCTGTCCTGGAACTCGCTCTGTAGATCACACTAACTTTGAACTCAGATCCAACTGCCTCTGCCTCCCAAGTGCTGGGATAAAAGGTGTGGCCACCACCATCCAGCTTAGCCTTCTTGATGTAGTACTGCAGACTGGATGTAACCCACTGCCTCGTCTGGACTGATCTTCTGCCTCTACCCCATCCCTGGCACCTGAGATCCTTCAGCTATCTCTGTTCTCACTCGCTCACCACTTGGAATATCTTACTTCATTTGTATAATTTCTCCTTCTCCTCTGATCCCTTCCTCCTTTGCTCTGTCTCTGCCCTGACTCCAGGTCTCTCCCAGGCATGTTTCTCTGTAACATAACCTTCTTAAGGCAAGGACCAGGTTTGCTGACACAATGTAGCACAAAGTAGCACACATGGCTGACACTGGGCCTTTGTTAGCTTGGGCATCTGAGAGTAGCAAACTGCCCTGGTTCTATCCCTAGCATGGTGAACATTGCAGAACAAACAAGGATTATAAAAAAGTTTTCTGCTAGGGGTGTGGCTCAGTGGTTTAGCATGTGCTTAGCATGTTCAAGGCCCTAGGTTTAATCCCCAGTATCACCTTCAATGTTGATATTCCAGGAAACCTTGAAAGGATGAATAGGTACCCTTAAGGACTTGTATGTATGTATGTATGTATATATATATATATATATATATATATATATATATATATATATTCATTCCCCTAGATCCTCAGAGTAACATCTTGTCCCATATGAAGGCTCTTTGATTATGAATAAAAAGAATGGGACCCAAAAGACAGCTCAGTGGGTAAAAGGTGTTCACTGCCAAACCTGATGACCTGATATTTTGATCCCAAAAATCCATATGGATCTGCAAGCTGTTCTCTGACATCCACATGTATACCTTAGCATGCATGTGTCTTTCTTCTCACAAAATAAGAAAATAAATGCAATAAAATTGAGAGAGAGGGGAGAGAGAGCGAGCAAGCAAGCGAGCTTCCATTCTGACATTTGGTGGTCTCTATTTTCCCTGCCCCTTTCTGTGTATTAAATCATTCTTGTTCAGGAGGAAGAATCCCATGCAGAAGGACAAGGTGCCAAGGAAGGAACTCAGAGATCACCACGCCCACAGTATCCCAGGGGGTACACACACACACACACACCCTTCCCAAGCTCCCGGCTTTGGGACACACTGTCTGCTCTGACTGGAATGTTCCCCTTTTTCCATGGTTCACCCTGGCTGTTTCTTCAGAACACAGCTGTCTCCGATGTCAGTCTCCTGGGCCCAGGCCTTCTCTCCTGCCTCCCAGCACAGTGGGACTGTTTGTTTAACACATGCTCCTAGGATGTAAGAGCCACCTCTGTCTTATTCACGGAGGACAGGCACATCACAGGGGACAGCTAACTCTGGGCATAGCCTCTAGCGTGTAGTAAATATGTGGAACCCAGGGTTGGGTAAACAAATGAAGTTCTTTGTTCTTGGCTTATGAATAAAGACACGAAGGGCTGGGGGTACAGGTATGTTGTAAGGAGCCTGCCTAGCATGCGCAAAAGCCCGAGGATTGGGCTGGAGAGATGGCTCAGCGGTTGAGAGTACTGGCTGCTCATTCAGGGAAACTGGAGTTCAGCTCCCAGCACCTAATGGTGGCTCACAACTGTCTGTACCTCCATTTCTAGGCAAATCTGATGTCCTCTCCTCACTATGAAGGTTGCTTCATACATGTGGTGCACTTGTGCCATTGTTGCCTCTGCCTCCTGACAGCTGGGGTTACAGGTGTGTACCACCGTGTGTAATTACCACAGGTGCAATGCCAATTCCCTGTCCCCTTTTTTCTTCTTCATGTTCCTGGAAGCAGAGATAGCAGAGGGTAGTTAAATAACATGAACACAGGGTGGCAACTTGATACTGGTTCCCAAGTCCCCCTGTCTGTTGCGTCAGTTGTGAAACGGCTGCCTGTTGGGACATACTGGCCAAACCCTTAGAGAGCATGCTCACGCTGAAAGCACCTGTGGCTCCCGAAGCTGTAGTTCAGGATGCAAATGTCCCACCTTAAAGCCTGCTTAGGGTGGGTCTGGATAGTCAGAGAGCCAGGGTGTCTGGTGTGGTGGGTACCAGTGTCTCAGGAACATTCACTGGAGAAAGACACAGGACAAAGTAGCAAAGGCAGGCAAGGATGTAGCCCCCACCTTCTAAGAGGCAGCTTTTGTTGAGTCCGGGGGTGTGGCTCAGTGGCAAGGCACTTGCTTAGCATGAACAAGACCCTGTGTTTAGTTCGTAACACAGCAAAAATAAAGCACCGCCCCCGCCCGTTTTTAATCATTTTAGATTTAGAGGCATTGGAAGGCAGTGCAGAGGGTCCCCACCGACCCTTCACCAGCTTCCCCAACATGAGTGTCTTACAAAGAGAACAATGGAAGGTTAGTGGCAGCCACGGAATGCCTGCTGCTGAGGCACTATTAACTAAGTGCTGAGTTCCTTTCAATCA
Organism: Myodes glareolus; assembly: GCF_982192425.1. Taxonomy (NCBI): domain Eukaryota; kingdom Metazoa; phylum Chordata; class Mammalia; order Rodentia; family Cricetidae; genus Myodes; species Myodes glareolus. The sequence goes on from NC_142027.1 coordinate 124,303,130, forward strand.
CCAGCGGACAGATCCAGGGACCAGGCCACATCTGGCCTTCGTGTCTCGGTCCTTCCTTGTTTGTCACAACCTTAACATCTTTTGAAGGATGTGGGCAAGTATTGCTGTTACTTTCGTTATCATCATCATCATCATTACTATTTTATTTTATTTTATTTCATTTATTTATTTTTTTTGATGGCCTGTAGAAACTTTATTTTCCTTCCACCTTTTTTTCCTTTGCTTAGGACCACTCAGTGGTGGCTCCAACCCACTCGGTGGCCTGCGCTGTGGGAGCTGCTGACCAATCCTCAGTGGCTGGCTGGGCACTCCAGTCTTCAGTAGGGAACTGCTGGATGGGCACCGAGGGCACCTGCACACCCTCAGACCAGTCAGCCACCTCTGGCTGAGCAGCAGTGAACTCAGGAGCTGGTGCAGTCCATTCGCCCTGAAATTCCTCCTTGGTCACGGCCTTCTCAGCAGCAGCCTGTTCTTCCTTCTCAATCTCCTCTGGGTCTCTGTAGAAGTAAAGATCAGGCATAACCTCCCATGGGTGCTCCCGGGAGATAGTGCCACGCATGCGGAGTACTTCCCGGGCCAGCATCCACCACATCAGGCCCACTGAGTGAGCTCCCTTGTTGTTGCAGGGGATGGCAATGTCCACGTAGTGCAGAGGTGAGTCTGTGTTACACAGGGCAATGGTGGGCAGGTTCACGTAAGACGCCTCTGTGAGGGGCTGGTGGTCAGCCCTGGGATCGGTCACCACCAGAAGCCGTGGCTCCCTGAAGGCTGCCTGGATCCGGTTAGTGAAGGTCCCTGGGGTGAAGTGGCCGGCGATGGGAGTGGCTCCAGTGGCGGCAGCAAACTTCAGCACCGCTCGCTGCCCAGTGCTCCTGGAGGAGATGACGCTGACATCAGCAGGATTCTCAATGGCAACAATAGCCCGGGCTGCAAGCAACAGCTTCTCCCAGGTCCTCTTCAGATTGATGATATAGATGCCATCGCTTTTCCTTTTGTAGATGTACTGCTCCATCTGAAAGTCGAGGCTGGTGCCACCTAAGTGGGTTCCTGCAGCGAGGAATTTGAGGACATCCTCCTCCTTCATCTGCAGGACATCAAGGGCTCCGGACATTGTGTAAGTTTCCCTTTTAAGTTACGTCGGGAACCAAGAACAACGCCGTATGGACCCGTCCCAGGGCAGCGCGGAAAGGCCATCATTACTATTTTAAAGACAGGGTCTTGTGTAGCCTAGGCTAGCCTTAAACTCCCTGTGTAGCCAAGGATGACCTTGGACTCCTCATCCTGCCTCTACCTCCTAATACTACAATTATAGGCTTGCAGCACCATGCCAGGCAGAGTCAGTCCTTTGTATAGATTCAGTACAGTTGTGATAATCTGGTAGGGTGAGGGACTTGGCCTATGAGGCAAAGCAAAGTCAGAAGACTGCAGTCTGTGGGCAAACCAAGGCTACTTCTGCTTTTGTTCAGTCTGCAAGCTAAGAAATATTTCTTTTCATTTTCAAAATGTTGAAAAACATTAAGAAGAGAATGATGTCACACGTAGGCGTTAGAGTCCAGATTTCTGTGACCGTCACCAGCTGTATTGCTTCACTGGCATGGCCACTCTTTCCTACATTGTCTATGTTGACGTTTGCCCTACACTGTAAGTTCTGTGGAACTGAGATCAAGACCACTGGCCTTGAAGTGCTACTTACCTTGGGTCCCATTGAAGAATTTGCCAGCCTTGATATGGAGGGTTGGGAGGATGTGGCATTCACTTCAAATCCAAAGAAGAATGTTGCACGAGGAGGGTGGCCCTTTGTGGAGAGCGGGGGCTCTTTGTTCCATCCTGGCTGCCCGGCTAGTTTACACCCAAAATAACCACACAGAAACTGTATTTATTAAATTACCACTTGGCCCATTAGTTCTAGTTCTTTTTTTTAAAAAAATTATTAATTTATTATGTATACAATATTCTGTCTACATGTATGCCTGCAGGCCAGAAGAGGGCACCAGACCTCATTACAGATGGTTGTGAGCCACCATGTGGTTGCTGGGAATTGAACTCAGGATCTTTGGAAGAGCATGTAATGCTCTTAACCACTGAGCCATCTCTCCAGCCCCTAACTCTAGTTTCTTAATGGCTAATTCTTACATATTATTTTAACCCATTTCTGTTAATCTGTGTATCACCACATGTCTGTGGCTTACCAGCAAGATTCTAACCATTGTTTGTCTCAGGCAGGAGATCCATGGCGTCTCTCACTCTGCTTTCTTCCCAGCATTCAGTTCTGTCCACTCCGCCTACCTAAGTTCTGCCTTATCAGGCCCAAAGCAGTTTCTTTATTCATTAGCCAATGAAAGCAACACATGAACAGAAGGACCTCCTACACTAGAAGAATTAGGTGTGGATGGTGGCACGTGACTGTAATCCCAGCACTTGGAAGTGTTGTATAGTAATTTTCACCAACATAAAACCTTCCATCTTGAAGGAAAGTTCACTAAGACATGGGATTTCCAAAGGGAGGTGAAACTTTCCATCAGTCCTGCAGAGGGGCTCTGCAGGCTCAGGAAGAAAACAACCCAAAGGGTTTAGCAAGTCTCTGAAACTGATCAGATTCACTAGGCCCTTCCCTCCCCAGCACTTGGGACCCTATGCCTTTAATCCCAACAGCACTAGGGAGGAGGAGACAGGAGTGATATGGCTGGGCAGAGAGAGGAATATGAGGCAGGAGGAGACGAGCTCAGATGCAGTCTGAGTATTCAGTCTGAGAGGCAGTGTAGGTTTCACAGAGAGAGCACCAGCCAGAGGATCTGTAGAGACAGGATCACCCCTTCGGTCTGAGCATTGGTAGAGGTAAGAACTCTCCAGAGACTGACTGACTTGCTTCTCTAATCTTTCCACATTAACCCCATATCTGACTCCGGGTTTTTATTATTAAGAGAAATTAGAATTCCCGCTAGAGGAGATGTCTGTTCATATCTCCCCAGAAGTAGTGACATGTGACACACAGGCAGCAGGATCAGTTCAAGGTCACCCTCAGCTATATGAGAAGTTAGAAGCCATCCTCATCTGCATCAGCATCTACCTAAATCCATCAATAAAGAAACAGAAGTTTCTGGGTCTACAAATCCTGGGGACCCAGGCTCAAACCTAAGAGAGACCCCTGCTGAGTGGGTACATTGTGATGTTCAAACCATAGTCCCAGGAGAAGTTAATTCTTGTCAGGCAACTTCTGAGTTCTCCGGTACAGTCTCTGCCTGTGATAATAATAGTTGCTGTCGTACTGGGAACGGTACCCTGTGCCAGGAATGCTCTGTCTTCTTCAGTCCTCACCACCTCCCCAGGAGCTATTCCAGGACAAAACTAAGGGCTTAGTCACACCCAAGGGCTCACAGGTGTCACAAGGGCTACAAGACGTCAGAAGCAGACCAGGGACCCAATCTCAGTTCTCAGAGCTGGCTGGGGATGGGTGGCCGGATGGAGAGGAGGGGTGGGCACTGGGGAGGAGAGGTGCCTCTGGCAGACCGCTCACTACTGGTCCGTGAGTTCACAGTCTCACAGTAACACACAGCCTCCTAGCCAGAAGCCTCATTTTTCAAGAGAATATTTCCAGTAAGGTTTTCAGTGCTCAAGTTTCTGTTCTTTGATCTCAATACTCTGTGATCTGTGAGCCTCTCTGCACTGTCCTGTCTCCAGGACCAGTGAGCTCGGGTGACAATGCTGGCCTGTCCTCTCCTTTGCTCAGTTGTCCTGAAGCTGCTCACTGGCTCTGCCTTGGTCAAATATACTGAGAGACAACGCATTCAAGTCACCTGCTGGAAGGGTCCCAGGTGGAAGGGTCCCCTGACCATGCTGGGATGGGAAGAGTGGGGCACTGTGACTAACGTTGCTGTCCCTGGCTTCTTTGGTCTTCCTGGAGGACTGTCCAGTTAGGCCCTTGGCTTTCCTTCTCTATGGCTGGGTGAGCATGGTGAGATCATCCAAACTTGCCTCTGACGGTGACACCAGCCCTGGTGGGTTCAAGTGGCACTGACAGTTTTGCTCATGACAACGATTGCAATATCTATAGTCAGGAACTGCAAAATTTAAAGGTGTCAGATTGGATAAAGGAAAGTCCTGCCTGGTGTCCAGGCTGCACTCAATTCCAGATTTTTGTTTTTATGAGAACAAGTTATTTGCCAGTTTCCTGTTCCCTAAAATGTCCCCAGGAACTTTTTAACTAGCCTGGTAATATATCTCCTAGGCCCTGAGCAGTTACAAAATCGATTCATAAAGCTTGTGTTTCTTTTCCATTTTTTTAAAAGAACAAAACATAAACCAGGTTGCAAAGCCCTAGTGACACGCTCTGACAATCAGGTGCCTGCAGAACCTTGACTCCTGCTGTCTGCCCCAAGGTCGCCATGGCACAGCCTGGTTTGGGGAGATGGTTCTGTTCCTCATTCCAGACTATTCCCAAGAATCTCAGAGTGGCAGACTTGCAGCTGCACCCTGAGGAGGGCTTGGTGCATGGGCAGAGATGCAGTGTGATGCTGGGTCTCTCCTGCTCCGTAGGAAAAAGGCTCTAAAAGGATCAGAAATGTCCCTCAGGGCTGGAGAGATGGCTCAGTGGTTAAACACACTATCTTTTCTTCCAGAGGACCTGGGTTCGATTTTTAGCTTCCACAGGGCAGCTCACAACTGTCTGTAGCTCCAGTGCCAGGGGATCTGACACCCTCACACAGACATACATGTAGGCAAAACACCAGCATACATAAAATAAGAATAAAGAATTTAAAAATATTTTACCGCCCCTCAAAGAGAAATGTCTCTTAATGCTGACATCTAAGGAGAAGGCCCTGGTGGGGTAGGCAGACACAGTGGTGGAAGGTAACATGGGGACACTTGCTGGAACTTGACCTTTGAACTGAGGGAAAACTCGAAGAGCAGGCCATAACGCTCCCTTATTATGCCAGCATGCGGAAACAAAACATCACTGTAAACACAGAGATATCCTTAGTGCCCCTGTTCCTGCCCATCGAGTGCCCTGCAGCCCAGCAGAGGGTGAGGTGGTGAAGCAATGCTTGTCAGTTATATCATGATGGAGCAGGGCTCTGGGGCTTCTGGCCCAGGTGCAGTCTGTGGGACTCACTCACGTTGCTTCTGCTTTTTTTTTTTTTTTTTTTGGCAGTTGCCACCAGAGTTAAGCATGGCCAGTGATGCTCGTTGGAACGGCCACGCACAACTGCCTGGGTATTCTGCTGAGAAAGAAAATAGTCTGCTACTCCCAGGAGCCCAGAGCTCCTCCTCCCAGCCACAGAGCCAGCAGTACAGACAGCACTCCAAAGGAAGGGTGTGAGTGGCTAAGACTTCCAGGAAGCGTGCATGCCATGAGGAAGGCCTGCACTGGCCGAGACCCCCCCACCAGTCAGGCCTAGGGATCCAGGCTGTTCTCACCTTCATCCGCTCTGCTCTTTCACAGACAGTGCAGTGCCCAGCTTTGTGAATTCCATTGTCTAAGAGAAAGTGGCTTTTAATGTCTAAGTGCTCTGAAGATTAGGGTGGGGCAGGCGTGTACAGAAAAGGAACACCCCTTGGAAAAGGCACACATGCGTGTGCAAGCACACGGAGTGCTTTGTGCTGCCAGCATTCCCAGGGACTTCACTGATCCAACTGTCCGGAACTGTCGGAAATGGCTAAGCCAAGAATTTCAGTTGCGAATATTTCTGCGGTGATTTCGTCTGGAAGTTCTTCTTCTAGGCAGATTTCTGACTCTAGACAGGCAAGAAAAGAAGATCAAATGCCTTTTTCAGGGAAAAAGCCCCTAACAAGAGGGAGTTCTAAAACCCAAGGGGATGACGCTAAGCCAAAGTGGGAGGCGGGCTGGAGAGGCGGCTGGGCCGTTAACAGCACTGACTGCTCGTCCAGAGGACCCCGGGGTGGATTCCCGGTATCCACACAGTGGCTCAAAACCATCTGTAACTCCAGTCCCAGGGGATCCTGCACTCTTTTGGCCTCCCTGGGCGTCAGTCATACAGACAACAAAACACCCACACCCATAAAATAAAACCCTCGAAAACACCCACACCCATAAAATAAAACCCTTGAAAAGAAAGAAAAAGCGGGGTGAAGTAGACAGTATTTTGGGCTAAGGGTCACTTTTGACTCTTGGAACCAGTTCACTGAGGAGGAGAACCCTGTTAACCAAGGTCCTGGCAAACCTAGTTAGACAATAAAAGAAAGTGGTGGCAGGGAGACAGGCCAGGAGTCTGCGTCCGTCCGTAGTCTCAGGAGCTGTGGACTGACCGCCAACTACCCTGGGCTTGTGGGTAGACTTCGCCAGCCCGGGAGGGCCTGGAAGAGCGGTGTGAATTGGCTCTTCCTGAGACTACACTCACACCAGGGACACCTGGGAGTGTCAACTGCTGAGAAGAGGCAGATGCGGGACATTCTTGGGGTACAGCCAGAAGAGGAAGAGGAGTTTTCATTCATTTGATGCTGGGGGCGGAATCCAGGGCTTCGGGCATGTGAGAAAACCTCTACCATCAAGCACACCCCAAGGCTGGCATGACCTTGGGGAACTCGGAGCTGATGGGGAGCCAACATGAAGGATAAAGTGCTCTCCATACAAGTGAGGATCGAGCTCAGTTTCCCAGAACCCATGCAGACGCCCATCAATGGAGAGACCTCTTACAGCTAGCGCCAGGCAGACAGACGGGGATTTGGGGGATGGCTGAGTTGTAAGAACCCCTGTCTTCATGAAAATAGTAGAAAATGATCAAGGAAGATACATGGTGTTCACTTCCGGCCTCCACACTCATAAACAGACACATGCATGCAAAACTATTCACACACATGCAAACAAGAGCACACACCTACACATCAGATACATGTATACATGCAAGAAAAAGAACTAGATGGGTGGGTGAAATTCCTTGTCACCAAGTCTGAAGGCCTGGATTCTATCACGGTGGAAGGAGAGAACATGAACACATGCACGCGCACCCCCCAACCACAGACACAAATGCACACACACACAAAGAGAGAATATAAAAAGACGTAAAAGAAAATGTTTAAGAAAAAGAACTTAGAGCCAGACATGGTGGTGCACACCTGTAATCCTGGCACTTAGAAGGCGAAGACAGGAGGATCAGGAGTCCAAGGCTAGCCCAGGCTACATAAAGAGACCACTCACAAATTAAAAAACAAGAAAGCCAGGCATGCCTACACATCCCTTTACAGCACTCGGGTGGCGGCAGGTGGTTCTTTGAGTTTGAAGCCAGCTTTGGCTACATAGTGAGTTCCAGGCCAACCAAGGCTACATAATAAGACTCTAGCTCAGAAAAAAGAAAAAAGAAAAAGAAAAAGAAAGAAAACCAAACACTAGAGAAAGAGAGGAAAGAAATAGAGGGGCTGGAGAGATGGCTCAGTGGTTAAGAGCACCAAAGGACCTGGGTTCAATTCCCAGCTCCAGGGGATCTGACATCCTCACACAGACACACATGCCGGCAAGACACCAATGCACATAAAATAAAAGTAATAAATTAAAAAAAAAACCAAAGAGAAATGGAGAGAGTTTTAAAGTCCTAGTAGCTTGGAGCTGAGTTTGTACAACCTACCCAGTTGTCACCCTCTCCACATCTACCCTCCAGGGGTGGCTTATGTTCATCCACCCAAGCCAGAAAGATGAACCCAGTGTAATAAAGAAAGGAAAGGGCTGGGCGGTGGTGGCGCACACTTTTAGCCACACCTTTAATCCCAGCACTCGGGAGGGAGGCCGGGCAGGCCAGTCTCTGAGTTCAAGGCCAGTGTAGACAACTTAGTGAGTTCAAGGACAGCAAGGGCTACACAGAGGGAAACCCTGTCGGAGAGAGGGAGAGAGAGGGAGAGAGAGAGGAAGGAACAAGGCCGGAAGACACCACAGGCAAGCAGAGAGGAGTGAATGCTCCCATCCAGCAGACACCGCCAAGGCTCACTTGCTCTGCCATCGCCTAGTCACGGGATTCCCAGCAGACTAACTGTTGTGTGCAGGGTCTTAAGGAGAGTGCTCGTACCAGTCGGGAGGAACAAATGCCCTTAAGTCTATAACAAATTAGTGAGTGGTGGCTACAAGCCCAGACAAAGGCCAAGTACCTCTGGTGGAGGTGGCTGCAGGTTCGGATTTCCACCCCTCAGGATTCAGACCAAACAGCGTCGCGAAGCAGTCATACATCTCCTCCTCTGTCATGTGCTCGCCTGGGCATGGGGGGATCAAAGGAGTCTAGTTAACCCTGGGGCTTCATCTCACATCAGGGTTGAGAACTATGAGATTCTTTTGTTTGTCGTTGTGAGGCTAGGTCTCCTCTATTTGGGCCTCTTGTATCCCGGGTCTCCTTGGCCTGGCCTCAAGCTCTCCATAAATCTAAGGTCATCTTTGAACTCCTGATCTTGCCTCCACCTCCCAAGTGCTGGGATTCCAGATCGGGGCCACCAGACCTGGTTTATATGGTACTGGAGATCCAACCCAGGCTTTGAGCATGCTAGGCAGGCACTCTACAAATGAGCTACGCTTTGGGCCCTTTCCATCTTCCCCGCCTCTGCTTCCCAAGTGCTGGGATTTCAGTTGTGCGCCACCTCTCTGGTTAGAGATCTTTTTTTTTAATTTTACATTTGTTTATTTATTTGTGTGTGTGCACACGCATGCTGTGTATACTGACATGGTGCATGTTTGGAAGTCAGAGGGCAGTTTCGGTTCTCTCCTGCCACTCTGGGTCTTAGAGATTGAATTTGGGTCCCTAGTCTTAGCAGTCAGCACATTACCGCTGAGTCATCTCGCTGGCCCAGACAGCTTAAAGAGATGTACTCTGCCATTTCTTTAGATAGAAAGAGTCCTATTCTGTCACAATACACCCTTATATGGCATTGCAGGGCTCTGCAGGGCTCAGAGATGCTGGGGCTTGTAGGAAGAGGCAAGGCAATGAAGGCTGGGCTCTGCCTTATTTCAAACTTCCTCTGCTCAGAGCCATCCTAGGTTGGCTGCGATAAAAAGTCCCATTTGTCAGATGTGCAACAGTACAAGATGGCCCTCACACAGTAGGTAGAAATAGACGTTCACTGTAGTGTAGTTTGACATCCCAAACCCATTCTAGCCCAAGGAGAGTGATAAACTGGCAAATACATCCCCATTTTACAAGTCAAACTGGGTGTGGTGGTATATGTCTCGAATCCCAGGACTATGGCGGTTGAGGCAGGAGGATGGAGAGGCTACCCTGGGCTACAAAACAACTCAAGGCTAGCCTGGCCTACAGAACAACAAAAGAGCACATGTGAGCATGCTGAGACTGGAAGTCTTGGAAAGTTAAGAGTGAAGCATGCTTTTCTTTAAGTATTTCTTTGCATTTTTATTTATTTATTTTGTGGGTGGAGAGGGGGGCACGTGCCATGGCCTGTGCTTGGAGGTCAGAGTACAACGTTTTCCACCATGTGAGTTCTGGGAGTTGAACTCAGGTCATCGGGCTCTGTGGCAAATACCTTTACCCACTGTGTCATCTTGCTGGCCCATGAGTCACATGGTCCTCATTTCTAGGTCAGGGACCTTCTCATTAACCCACACTTGTCAGATATGCAAGACACTACAAGGTGGCCCTGTCCTATGGCTGTTCGTCATGACAGATGGGGACCCCATGTGTCTGCCTGCCCTAACGAGGCCTCCTCTGCTGGGAATGGCTCAAGGATGTTACCACATGTCCTTGCTTGTGTGTTGTTACCTTTAGTGAGGAGCAAGTTCAGGAAGTCCTCTCTCCGAATAGCCTTTTTCCCTTGGGAATTGGTGAAACCCAACACGTTAAAGCTCTCCTGGATGCCGGCCATGGTGTTACCGAAAGGCGGCCTATGATTAAGATAAACCTTGAAGAAATCCGGCAAGTTGATTTTGTCGATCAGCTTCCCAGTGTCCACATATTCGCTAAACTTGATCTCATTAAACATGTCCTCAATCTAGAGAAGAGAACAGGAAGTGATGCAAAGACTGTGGTCAACACAAAAGATAATTGTTTATGCCACTCGTGAAAGCTGGAGAGGAGCATGAGTTTGTGGGTTGTGTGATGTCCCATCGGGAAGGATGCTGAAGTCCCAACCTTGGGGACCTTATTAGAAATGAGGTCATGCTGGAGTAGGGTGCCTTCCAATCCAATATGTCCATCACGGCACCATGACAGCTTGGAGCTGAACACAGAGTGGTACCATTCACACCTGTTTCCTCATGGTCAGGAAACAAAATGTGTCAGAATGTAGGAGGAGCCCAAAGGAGTCAACCCGACAGCTGTCACTCTGATGATGAGGCTCTGACTACACTGGGAGCCAGCCCGGCAGCTGTCACGGGGAGCATATGGCGCCGACAGCACTGACTGTAGATGCTAGCAGAGGTTAAAACTTTGTTGTGTTAGCACATTCTCGGCCCTGGACTCGGTCTTTAGCATCAAAATAGAATAAACTAATAAATAATTTGTTTAAAGACTTACTTTTTAAAACTATGACCATGCATGTGTACCTCTCTGTGTACACACATGTGAGTTCAGGTACCTGTGTTGACCAGAAGAGGGCGTGGAGTCCTTAGGAGCTGGAGTCCCAGGCGGTTGTGAGCCCACCTGATGTGTGGGTGCAGGAACCAAACTCTGGTCCTCTGCTAGGAGAGGAGAGGGGCGAGCACTCAGCCCCTGAGCCATCTTTCCAGTCCCGAATTTCTATTGTTTTTAAGCCACCTCGTCTGTGGCACTTCGTCCTGCCCTGATGATGTTACACTGTCCATACCATGGGGACTGTATGTCTCTTTCCACCCTGAGGATCACACAGTAGATCAACCACTTCCTCACCCTGGGAAATCTGTGTCAGTCTGTTTTAAGGGTAGGAGCTACTCAGGCTTGGTGGTACACACCTGTTTCTCTGTGGTCAGGAAGCAGTGATACTACCGTAAGTTCCAGACCAATCTGTGCCCACATTGCAAGTTCTGAGCTAGCCAGGGCTAGATAGCGAGATGCTGTTTCAATAAACAAAAGAGTACTTCCCAAACCATGAACATAGAATCTACAAAAATTTAAAACTAAGCTTGGCTGAATGAGTACTTCAATGAGAAACTCAAATATGTGACTTATGCCCTAGTAAATTTCTTTTTTTAATTAATTTTTAAATTTGGTATACATGCCTTTAATTACAGAACCCAGGAGGCAGAAACAGAGGCAGGTGGACCTCTAAGTTCAGGGCCAGCCTGGTCTGCACGACTGGTTTCAGGTCAGCCAGAGCTACATAATGAGACCTTGTTTCAAAAAAAAAAAAGAAAGAATAAAAAGAAAGGAAAGGAAAGAATTCTAAGAAATTCACTAAACCCAATTAGAACTGATAAAAAGTTTCATTGATATTTCAGGGTATGATATCAATATGTATCAATATGGAAAAAATTCGAGCTGGAGAGATGGTTCAGCAGTTAAGAGCAGTGACTGCTCTTGCAGAGGACCCGGGTTTGCTGCCCAGCACCCACATGGCAGATTGTAACCATCTGTAACTCCAGATCTGACGCCCTCTTCTGACCTTAGCAGGCACTGCACACACATGGTGCACACACACACACACACACACACAAAGGCAAAATACTCACATAAAATAAAAGGTTCAATATATGAAAATCAATTGTATTTTTATACAATGAACACAAAGAAGATTAAGAAAATAACTCTCCTGGACCATGGTGGAGTACGCCTTTAATACCAGCACTGGGGAGGAAGAGGCAGGTGGATCTTTGAGTTTGACGCCAGCCTGGTCTACATAGTGAGTTCCAGGACAGCTAGGATTCCGCAGAGAAACCCTGTCTCCAAAAACAAAAACAAAGAAAAAAAAAAGAGAAAATAATTCCATTTCTTTTTTAAATGTATGCATGAGCATGTGTGTGTGTGTGTGTGTGTGTGTGTGTGTGTGTGTAATGTATGGGTACATGTGTGGTACAGGGCACATGTGAAAAAAAGAGGACACCATGTGGGTTTGACATTTATCTGCGGAGCCATCTCACCAGCCCAGTAATTTTATTTCTAGTAGCATCAAATTCAATAAATACTTAGGAATAATTTTAACAAAAAAGGCTTAAGCTCTAAAAACTATAAAATAATGTTGACATTAAATTAAGGGAAAGATTCCCTTACTCGGCACTTGGAAGACTCAATGGTGTTAGGTGACTGCACTCTAGGTGATGATTGGTCACTTGCCTAGCATGTCCCAGACCTTGAGTTCACCCTCAGCTGCACCAGAGACCCCAGCCAGCTTCTTTTGTTATTGTAAAAAGTGACAAGCTGATTCTGAAATTAATACTGCAAGAATCAACAAAATAGTAGAAAAAAGTAGAAGAGACAAAATCGTCGGGATGAAGTAGACTAAAGCTTAAGGGTGCACACTGCCCGCTTCTCAGTTTCAAAACTCACTACCGCCCTACAGCCACCAGTCTGGCGTGGCTCTGGCGTAGTGGCAGACAGTTCACTACCGCCCTACAGCCACCAGCATGGCGTGGTTCTGGAGTAATGGCAGACAGTTCACTACTGCCCTACAACTACCAGCACGGTGTGGCTCTGGCATAGTGGCAGACAGTTCACTGAAGGGAATTTAGAGCATGGAAAGAGGCCAGCAAAATGGCTCAGAGGTTAAGACTGCTTGCTGCTCTTGCAGGGGACCTGAGTTCGGTTGTATCATCTATAATTGGTGGCTCACACCCTGTCATTCCAGACCCAGCACCCTCTCCTAGCCACTGTGCATGCGCACACGTGTGTATGTACACACACACACACACACACACACACACCCCGTGATGCATCTATGGAGGATCCAGAGACAACTTGCTGGTGCTAAATTCCTGCTTCTACTATATGGATCTTGGATACTGAACTTACATCATCAGACTTGTGACTGAACACCTCTACCCACTGAACCATCTTGCCAGCCACAGACGTTTTGCTGTTTTTAGCCTTAAATTTTATTTTTTATTATTCTATTTGAGACAGGGTCTCACTGAGTAGCCCTGACTTGCCCAGGATTCACTAGGTAGACCAGGCTGACCAAAAACTCTCAGAGATCCACCTGCCTCTGACACCAGAGTGCTAAGATTAAAGACACGGATCACCATGGTTTGACTTAATTTTCATTTTTGCTGACCTAGCTTGCGATTCAGTTGCCTCCAGCCAGTTACTCATAACTTTTTAAATTACTTTTAAAGTCACCAACAAACTAAAGGATAAAATCATGGGCACCTGTCCATTCCTCCACGTACTACTTTCCTGAGCCGCCAGGTTTTGTGGAAACACTACCGAAAAATTTCCATCTCCTGCCACCTCGCCGGCTCACTCGGCATTGTTACCAGCGCACGCGTCTCTAAAGGAGGGGTTATTTACTTTCCCTGCAAGGGTACTTAGAAGAAAACGAGATCGTTTACAACCTGTTGCTCTCAAGCTGTTGCCAGCACAATTGCAGCCTGCTGGGGCCTCCGGTTTCATTCTTCCCCTTGCGGAATGTTGCCGCCTAGATCCATGTGTCAATGTTGGAGGGAAAAAGGTGCGACCATTTTCCCGACGTGTGAAGCAGAACTGCTAGATGCTGGCAGCCTGAGCTCTTGGGAAATAGCACTATTGGTTCTGAGGAGCTGTAACTGAAACTGTGTGCACTGTGTGTGAGGACACTGCTTCCTAGTTAGCATTCACCGGGTTTGCAGTTGGCATGACTGCACACTATCATATTCACAGATTATATAGGAATTTTTATGCATATTAAAAAGAGCATATTAACATGTTATGCTGTATTAATAATACAAGGCAAAAATGAGTACTATCTGAAGAAAAACCTTTAATTTCAATCATTTTGAAGATTTATTTATTGTTAATTTATGTGTATGAACGGTTGCTTGCATTATGTTATGTACGTGCACCATGTGTTGACTGGTGACTGTGAGGACCGGAAGAGGGTGTCAGACCCCCTGAAACTGCAGTTTCTGATGACTGTGATCTGTCATGTGGATGTTGGAAACTGAGCCTGGGACCTCTGAAAGAGCAGTAGGTCTTTTATTTTTTTAATAGTTATTTATTTTTATTTTCTGTGCATTGGTGTTTTGCTTGTATGCTTGTGAGGAAGTCAGAGTCCCTGGATCTTGAGCTACAGACAATTATGAGCTGCCATGTGGGTGCTGGGAATTGAACCAGGGTCAGTGCACTTAACCACTAAGCCATCTCTCCAGCCCCAAGGTCAGTAACTCTTAACTGTAGTAAGATCTTAGCCTCTGAGCCACCTTTCCAGTTCCAATTTTAATGATTTTAATACTACTGGGGCTGAGATGGCTCAGTGGCTAAGAGCACTGGCTGCTCTTGCAGAGGACCCGGGTTTGATTCCTACTACCCACGTGGCGGCTCACAAGAGACCACAGCTCCAGTGCCAGGGGATCCAATGCCCTTTTCTGGCCTCTGTGGGCACCAGACACACAGGAGGTATACAAATACACATGCATGTAAAACACCCATATACACAAACATTTTTAAATGATAAGATGCAAAAACTGTTAATGACTCTAATACTGTTAAGATATACACAACACCTTACTTAGTGGAGAGTAAAGTTCAGTGACAATTTTCAGAGAACAGATCTATCTCCAAATACCAACACTGCCACTTTCTGTGTATGGGATCCTGAGTGCGTCACTTAATACTACCTATGTCCAACTTTCTTATCCTGAGAGGGGAGAGTGCTTTATGCTCTGTTTAGTCTGGGTTTATTCTTGTGGGTTTTTTTTTTTTTTGGAGACACGGTCTCATGCAGTCCGAGTTGGCCTCAGTCTTGCTATGCAGCTGAGCATGACCTTGAGCTTTGACCTCAGAGGCGGGTGTCTGCACGCCTGGTTTATGTGGCACAGGGCATCACATCCAGGCCTTCCTGCATGTTAGGGGAGCGCTCTGCCATCTTAGCTACATGCCCAGCCTGTACTGGGTTGTTTTGAAGCATATAAGTAAAGTGTCTGCACAGGGTAGGGACTGAACAGATAGTAATTATACTGTGATTATTATATTTTCCATGTGCTTACTAATTAGAATTCATGTAATTACAATATAAGTTGTAATTCTACGTTAATGACATATGATCAAATTTATAAGTAATAAGTATATAAATTATAATACATATACATTACCGATGGAATATATGATTTAACTTGATTCCAAGGTAGGGGCCTATGATGACAAAGGAATTGAAATGCCTGCATTAGTCATACCCAGAGAGTCCCCAGACCTCAGCGAACGTTGGCGGCACAAAGCACTCAGTAGGTGACTTGCTCTCCCTCTCTCAGAGCCACTGCTTGGCTCAGAGGATAAAGGGCTTGCCGCACAAGGCAGGCTGCCTGAGTTCAATCCCCGATGAGAGAGACTGAATCTAGAAAGTTGTCCCCCGACCTTCACATGCACACATCATGCACACACACAATGATAATGTTGTCACCTTGGCACCCCCACAGTTCCTTCCTGAGCTGATGTGCAGGTGTTAGCGGCAGAGACAGGTTCTGCCGCAGGTCTAAATGAAATGTGTGCTCAGGAGAGCTGTGTGTGTGTGTGGGGGGGGGATGTGGGCCACTTCGTGTCCTCTGTATGTTCTGGTGTGAGGACCACTCTGGAGATTCGGGAGGCCCGGAGGATCACATAGAATGTTCTTCTGTCGTCAGCTGGGCCTTCTATGACGTTATCACCCTGGTCCCTCATCCATCAGCCTGGAGAGGTTTCCTAGTTCTGAGGGCAGCCCCTGTGCCCAGAGATGCCAATTTCATTAGTGTGGGGCACAGAGTCAGTCATACTACTTAAAAGCCATGCTACCAGAGGCTGTGAAGCCTGGCAAGAGTTCTCAGACTGCTCAGACCAAAATGGTCTGGAGGGCTTGTTAACATGGGGGATCCTGACTCAGTGAGCCAGGGGTTGGGGATGAGAATATGGTACTGCACATGTTCAGTAATATGCTTAGAACCATTGTTCTTGACTGTGGAGGAGGAAGTCACAAAGGTGACATTCAGGAAGAAAAGAGTCACGCCGTCACACCAGGCCTGTGGCTTTTGGCCGAGAAAGGACAGGTGGCAGCTGCAGTGCCCGAGATGGCTGTTTGGGTTTGCATCTGTTCCCCTGGGAGGCTGCAGCGAGCGCCTTTCAACTCTGCTTCCTCGGCCTGGCTTTCATATGGGAGTAAACAGTGATAGACTGTGAGGGACACCCTCTAAAATTTGCAAACAGCAGGCCGGAGAGATGGCTCAGTTGAGAGTGATTGCTCCTCTTGTAGAGTCTTGCTCGTTTCTAGAACGTGAATCTGGCAGCTCACAACTGCCTGTGACTCCAACTTCAAAGGCTCTGACCCCTCTTTTGACTTCTGAGGACACTTGCATTCATGTGCACACACAGATGCACACACGTAAATAAAAAGAGAACTGAGCCAGACCTGGCGGCGCATGCTTTTAATCGCAGCACTCGAGAAAGCAGAGGCAGGCAGATGGATCTCTGTGAGTTCAAGGCCAGCCTGGTCTCCACAGTGAGTTTCCGGATAGCTAAGGATATTTAGTAAGAGACCATCTTTAAAAAAGAAAAAAATCACAAAAGCTTCTTTTGGAGTAACCATCTCCTGCCCTGGCTTGTGTGGCTCAGCTTCTAGCACTGACTCGGGTTTATTGGAGGAAGAACATTTCGATTTCTCACCTGACAAATAATTTTATTTATTTACTTATTTACTTAATTTTCTTGATTACTTGTTTGTTTTTCCAGACAGGGTTTCTTTGTGTAACAGCCATAGCTGTCCTGGAACTCGCTAGTCTTGAACTCACAGAGATCCGCCTGCCTCTGCCTCCCGAGTGCTGGGATTAAAGGCGTGCGCCACCACCACCCAGAGAATAATTTTAAACATTTAGACGTTGGCATGTCGGCCCTTGTTGGTGTTGCTACTGCAGTGCCTACGACACAGGGTGGCCCTAGTCCCTCCCACAGGATGCTTTTCCTCAGCCCACTGCTGAGCCCCGAAGGCCTTTGGTTTGCAATCCCTGCTGTCAGTCACAGGAGTCACTGAGGGCTTTTGAATCATGTCTTATAATTACGTTTTATAAGCTCCTTATTAAATGGAGAGGAACATGATGCACTTGAACTGAGGCTATTCCCATTTTCAGAAGAAGGTTCTGGGTGACTGCACGTTCCCTTCCGTGAGAGTGTCATAGGCTCACAGGCCTGGAGGACACCCTCTTCCTGTCGCACTTTAGAACATCCTTGACATGTGGCAGTCAGTCCTCACCGCAGCTCATCCTGGCTGCCCACTCCAGCATTTCCACACTGGTCTGGGGCAGAGGAGTGGGCTCAAGAGGGTGAACCACAGCCAGGCAGATTCTCCGTGCGGCTGTGTCTGGAGACTCCTGGAGCCCTCTGCTACTTACGCTCCCCTCTGCTCTTGAAGCCCAGAGCAGCCTCCTCTCATGCTGGGGACATGAGGGTCTGTCACCCAAGGCCTTGACAGACGACAGACGCTGGAACCGAAACCGCTGAGAGTACTGACCCTTTAACCACTGGTTTTCTTTTACAGAAAAGATCTCCCGCAGAAGGCCAGGCCAGCGTCAAATTGTATGGGTAGCTGGGGATGACTTGAACTTCTGACCCTTCTGCCACCACCTTCAAGCTGGGAGAACAGGTGCCACTGCACCTGGTTCCTATGGCCACACCTTTTTAATATTAGCGAGATACTTTTCATGCAGAATGCCTATAATTTATGCACTTCGACACACAACACAAGCACCAATGTCCTCTTTGAAATCCACAGGTACAAGATTTGTTTTTACCATAGATATTAAAGCATGTCCTTTTGTCTTCGTTGTTACTGTCACTGTTTTGTGGTCTTAGGTATCAAGCCTATGGTACCGCACATGTTCGGTAAGCTATCTGCCTCCCCTTCTATCCGTATTAAGCAGAGAACATTTACCTTTCTCATCAAAAGAAGCATGTTTTGGCTTCTGTGGCATAGCCACTTCTCAGCAGCACTGCGCCTGCACTGTGGGGACGCTCAGTAACATGAGAATGACAATATCTTGTGGTATTGCGACAGTCTATCAGTCTACACGCACAGCTACTAGGTAACCAATGGTGGGCAGAGTCTTCATAGCCTGCGTGCGTGCCTATAAAGACTTTAAAGAGGTGCTCTTGCCTAAATGCCAAGTCCTGTAGCTTACCTCAAAGTCATGAGGGTGAGTTGATTAGGTGACCATGACTCTCAGAAATTCTGGACACTCTGAGGCGCCTAGATGCGTGCTGGTTCCAGTCGCAATATAACAGGGATAGAAATTCCTCTGACAGGCAGATACAGGACTCGCACTTGGCAAGGCAGCTCCACTCCTTGGTACAAGCACGAGAGAACTAGCAAGCTGCACACACAGGAATGTGACTGGAAATGCTCCGGCCTTCATGATAGCGCCACTCATAACAGCGCAATGGCGGGGCAACCCAAACGCTCTGCAAACCATGTACAGACAGATAAATGTGGCAAAGTCACAGGTCTGAAGAGAATATTACTCAGCAATAAAAGGAATAAAGGGGGATCAGAAAGACGGCTCAGCTTTTAGGAACACTGACTGCTCTTACAGAGGGTGTGGGTTCTAGCACTGATATAGTGGCTCATAACTAGCCATAACTCCAGTTTCAGTGGATTTAACTCTTCTTCTGGCCTCTATAACCTCCAGGCATGCACGTGGTGCACATACATACATGCAGACAAAATATTCATTTGGGTAAATAGAACAAGTAAATCCAAAGAATTTAAAAAAAGAACCACCATCACCATCTCCACCATCATCACCATCACCACCACCATCACCACCACCATCAGCACCATCAGCACCATCACCACCACCATCAACACCACCATCAGCACCATCAGCACCATCACCACCACCATCATCATCACCATCACCACCATCATCACCATCACCGCCACCATCATCACCATCAGCACCATCACCACCACCATCAGCACCATCACCACCACCATCGGTACCATTACCACCACCACCATCAGCACCATCACCACCACCATCAGCACCATCATCATCATCATCACCATCATCACCATCATCATCATCATCACCATCAGCACCATCACCACCACCATCAGCACCATCACCACCACCATCAGCACCATCATCATCATCATCACCATCATCATCACCATCAGCACCATCACCACCACCATCAGCACCATCGCCACTATCATCAAAGAAGCTGAAGAGAAGGCTCAGCAATAAAAAGCAGTTGCCCTTTTTAAGAGGACAGAATGCCTTCTTCTGGCCTCTATAACCAACTGTATTCATGTGCACAAACCCACACAGAGACACACAAGTAATTTAAAAAACAATAAGAAGCCAGGCAGTAGTGGCACCTTTAATCCCAGCACTCGGGAGGCAGAGGCAGGTGGATCTCTGAGTTCAAGGTCAGCCTGATCTGCAGAACAAGTTCCAGGACAGCCATGACTGCATAGAGAAAAACATGTCTCAAAAAACAAACTAATAATAATAATAAGTGGTTGGAGGATTGCTCAGCAGCTAAGAACATTTCTTGCTCTTGCAAAAGATCCAGGTTCAGTTCCCAGCACCCACATGGTGGCTCACAACCATCCAAAACTCCAGTTCCAGGGGATGTGACCCCACCTCTTGTCTCTGAGGGCATGCAGGCAAAGCACATACACATATATCAAAAATAAAAAATTAGCCAGGCATGGTGACACATGCCTTTAATACCAGCACTCTGGAGGCAGAAGCAGGTGGATCTCTGTGAATTTGAGGCCACCCTGGTCTACAGAGTGAACTCCAGGACAGCCAGGGCTACATAGTGAGACCTTGTTTAAAATAAAAAAATTAAATCTTAAAAGAACAAGAATGAAGGTCTGATGCATGCTACATTCTGAATGAATCTTGAACGCATCAGGCCGAGTGCACCAAGTGAGGCATATCACATACTGTATGATCTATTTTTACGCAATCAAGAATAGACAAGAGTGCACAGACGGAAGACAGATCGGCAGTTGCCAGGGCTGGGGGAGGAGGGGCAGAAAGTGGCTGATAACGGTGTAGGGTTTCTTTGGGGGATGATAATATCCTGGGGTTGCACAGGATTGATGACTGCACATCTCTGTAAAGAACCCCAAAATCACTGAACTGCACACAGAAAGCAGGTGCATTGTATGGTGTGTGTTATGTTACAGTAAACCCTTTAATAAGGCGGAGCCATAGCAAAAGCAAGCAACACAACTGTTCAATTCTAGAACATTGGCATTTTAGAAAATATATTTTTCCCACCATCACTGTGCTCCATCCAGCCTTTCATAGACACAAAGCTGGTAGAGATGGACACACGCTTGTGTGGAAGCTTCCAGCAGAGGGGATATAAGAAAAGGCACATGCCCCGGGCAGGGTGTGTATGCTTCAGCGGTCAAGTGATTTACCTAGCACAGAAACAAAAAAAATCCCCAGAACTCCGACAACATGCAGGGATTCACGTCTCCACTTCCGGGATTGCTTTCCTTCTTTGTACCAGGGCACATGTGTCAACACAGAACACCGAGTTAGGGTTCAGCCTGTGTGGTTCAAAGTCTGGCTCTGCCCTCAGAAGCAGAGTGGCAAGACAAGTTTTCTTCCTGCTCCAAGCCTCACTTTTACCACCCATAAAATGGGCAGGCCAAATAAAGCAAGGGTCTGCATGCTTCCTGAGGCCACTGAGAGGACCAAACCCCACAGGGCATCCTTCAAGATGCTAGATGCATGCAGAGAGGGCAAGAGGAAAGACCCCCATCTGCCTTGTACTTGGCCTTACAGTGCCATCACTTGCTTTATCCAGAGGCTCTCAGAGATTCTGGGATTTATTTATTTAAATGTTCAGTATAAATACCGTTGCCTTGCAGTCTTTCTGCAGGGAGCTCGCTGGGTGACGTCCTTCTCTAGGACCCGCTCTGCTGGCCAGTTGGCTTCCCCTTGAACACCTCTCTTAACTTTAGGATGGAAACAACCTGATATTTACTTTTCAGAGCAGGGCCCAACATACTAAGTGTGGTGGGGGCTTAATCAGAGGAGGAAAAGTTATGCGCGTGATCGTTTTCTCAAGTTTCTCCCCTTCCATATGGGTGAGCTTGCACCCATTGGCTGCGATTTCTACTCCAGCTGGGACCGGTTCTAACAGATTAGCACACAAGGCATTCAGAGGATCCTGTGTGTTCATCTCCTAGGTTTTTGTTCTGAATACAAAAGCAATATCAACTATATGATGGTCGGTGAAGAAAACCAAACCGCATGAAAACATATGTACTAGCCCCTCCCTCTTCACAACCACACTGCCTGTGTGAGGAGAGGACGGCGGGTAAGCAAGCAGTCTTTTCACAGATAGACCCTGGAGAGAGAGGCTGAGAAGAGCCCAGGAGAAGGAGGCTGTCCCTAGGACGGGAGGTAGAAAGTGAGAGCCTGGTGGGATGGAGACCAGCCAGGGAGTCCCACGGTGGGTGGTCACATGCAGTTTGAGGTAAATAGCTGTTAAGTGTGACCCTTTCTGGCAATTCCAAGAAAGCTCTCTTGAGGGAGTGGGCTTCATGTTTGTGTGCAAAGCAAGGAAGATAGGAGCATGGAACCTGGGGTGACGTGGAGTGCAGAGACTGGGAGGGCCTGGGTCCTCTGGAGGAGACAGACCACGGTCTGCTTTCAGCTGATCCCAGAGGCCCCAGTTGACCTCAGACTGTACGCTATAAAAAGCAGGAAGAGTTATCCCCCTAACTCGCAGCCCCCAGAAATGAGTGTCATTACAGGCTTGGAATCTGTTCCTTCAGGTTAGGCACACAAATATACAAGTAATAAATAATGATAATTACGATTATTCAATGGTACTGGGAATTGAACTCAGGGCCCTCATACATGCTAGATAAATGTTCTACCACTGAAACACCAGTAAGTTCATTTTGAGACAGGACCTCACTAAAGTGTCCAGACAGGCCTTGAACTTATCATTCTCCTGAGTAGTTGGGATGACAGGCCTGCGCTGCCAGCTTTGGCCATACAAGCAGTGATCGAAGAATCTAGAGCCCCCACCCTCGCTCTTGCTCTCCCTCGAGACAGAGTTGAAGATGTATTCCAGACTGGCCTCGGCCTATGTAACTGAGGTCAACACCAGATTTCTTTCTTATCCTCTTGCCTCTGCCTCCTGCGTGCTGGGGTTACAGGAATGCACGTGATTTTATGCGGTGCGGGTACTGGGAACCAGGGCTTTCTGCATGCCGCCCAAAGCGCTCCACTGAGCCCACCCAGCAATTTCACTTTTTAGTGGCTCCTGAGTATAGGCCTGCCTGATTTTGTTGATCCTATTTCCCATCATTGGTCATTATAATTACTCCAATTTTTTAAAAAATTTATTTATCTATTTATTATTGTAGACCAGACTGGCCTCGAACTTGCAGAGATCCTCCTGCCTTTGCCTCTCAAGTGCTGGGATTAAAGACGTGCCCTACTACACCCAGTTGGGATACATTCTTAAAATATAATGTGTTGGGGCTGATGAGATGGCCTAGTAGGTCATGGTGCCTGTCACCAAGACTGACAGCCTGGGTTCAGTTCCTTGGCCCTGCATGGGAAAAGGAGAGAACCAGCTCCAGCAAGTGGTCCTCTGACTTCCACATGTACACCATGGCGTGTGTGTGTGTGCGCGCACATACACACGCACACACACGCACACACAAATACAGACACACACAAATGGACACACAGTTGAAAGGTCAAGCAATCACTTATTTCTTCCCTAAATGCTCCTGTACAATGCTACCACTCCTGAATCTGCCGGGCACGTTAGGGAACTTGGTAATTGTTCCCTCTGTTCTTGCAGCTGAATGAGGCCACTGGGCGCCATTTGCTCATTTACTCATTCATTCAATTAACATTTGCTGAGTGCCTGCTATTGGGGCGCTTGCTGGGGGCACATATGTTTCTACCAGGATTAGCCTTAAATTTATGGAACAAAGAGGTTGCACTGATGTTAATTCGCCACAAAACCCAGCCCAGATTAAACAGTGCTGTGTCAGCAAAATGGAAAGGGGGCTGCAGGGCTGCAGGAGCGAGCACCAGGCACGGAAGATGGCTGGGCAAGGCGACCTGGGGTTCAAAACACAGAATGAAGGCGGGAAGATGCGCTCTTCCTTCAGTCCCTCGAGGCGTGCTCACTGCACGTGCACCTTCTGTAGATGAAAGGGGGGCTAGAAACTCCGTGGGGGAAGGTTGTATTCTTGGGAAATTTGTCTTCAGTTTACCGCATTGACTTCAAGTCCAGAGGTGGCTATGATGACGTATGAAAACAATGAACACTGACTAGCCTTGGGGTGGGGGAGGGGCTATGATGACGTAAGAAAACAATGAACACTGACTAGCCTTGGGGCGGGGTGGGGGAGGGGCTATGATGACGTATGAAAACAATGAACACTGACTAGCCTTGGGGTGGGGGAGGGGCTATGATGAGTAAGAAAACAATGAACACTGACTAGCCTTGGGGCGGGGTGGGGGAGGGGCTGGTTTGGCTTTGCACCTGAGTCTTGTGTGTGCCCAAGCTGGCTAGGCCAACTTTTCCATACAACTTCTCAGGGAATTGGGGTTGGTGGGTGGGGTAGAGGCACAGTTACATAGGAAGTGAAGTTCATGTGCCATGAACTCCAGCAAGAGCCAGGTTTAGAAATGTAAAAGCCCTGAAAAGGTTCTTTTCAAATCCTTTTTAAAAAATCTTTAAAATCACTATAAATCCGACATAAAAACAACATATCAGAAACATCTGGGCAACGAGTGCATCAGCTAATGAAGCCTGCACACTGGCGTGGGGCACATCTGGATCACAGGATCTTCAGCCGTCTCCAAGAGCAAAGGCGTCTGTGTGCACAGTGGGGGTGGTGCTGGGGTGGAACCTGGACCTCAGCCAGGCGAGACCCACACCACTGAGCTGCGCCTCCAGCCCAAGGAGATGTTTTTCTCATTTGGAGTTTTTTGAGGCAGAGTGTTATGAAGCTCAGGATAGCCTAGGACTAACCTCATAGCTGAGGATGACCTTGAACTTCTGAGGGCTGGAGAGAAAGCTCAGTGTTAGCTGCTAGCTTTAGCATAAGTCAATCCCAGGTTCTATCCCCTGCATAGAAAAGGGTGGGAGACCTTGACTCTCAGAGCCTGGAATCGTTTAGCCACAGGAGGATGAAAGATACGGGATGCTTTTCATACACTTACCATCCCCGTGGACTGAGCTAACAGCTAGTTACCTACAAAATCCTTACAATAATCCCAGGATGTGACCACCACCATTGTCCCACACAGAGCTGGGGATGGAACCCACATGCTAGGCAAGAGCTCCATCACTGAGCTCCATCCCAGGGCCTAGGCAGAATCTCAGTTGGGAACCACTCTATCCTGCTCCAGTTCTTACAGTGAACATGAGCGGAAACTAACTGTCTCGGACTCTAGCAAGGGTGGGTGGCCAGGTCTGGCCGCCTGGGCTCCTGGGCAGTGATGAGGTCAGGCACACTCTTACCAAGCAGTGACCAGGGCTCCAGAAAGGAAGCTCTTCTCAGTATCTAGGCTTGTGGTCTCCTAGGCACAGGCAGGGGTGAGGATGGATCACAGCCCAAGGCACAGGCAGGGGTGAGGACGGATCACAGCCCTAGGCACAGGCAGGGGTGAGGACGGATCACAGCCCTAGGCACAGGCAGGGGTGAGGACAGACCACAGCCTGAGGTACAGGCAGGGGTGAGGATGGTCTACAGCCTGAGGTACAGGCAGGGGTGAGGACAGACCACAGCCTGAGGCACAGGCACAGGCAGGGGTGAGGACAGACCACAGCCTGAGGCACAGGCACAGGCAGGGGTGAGGACAGACCACAGCCTGAGGCACAGGCACAGGCAGGGGTGAGGTTGGTCCTCAGCCTGAGGCACAGGCACAGACAGGGGTGAGGACGGACCACAGCCCTAGGCAGCACAAAGGCAAGTGAGGCCAGGAGAGAAGGGTGCTTCCTGCCTCTGCTTCTGAGGCTCTGGCTTCTGTTAAGCTGCATGCTGCCTCTACTTTAGGACTTGGGTTCTTTGAACCAAAACCTGGCATGACTTAGGGACCTGTGACTTACAGCCAAAGAAGATTCCTGACCAATAATCCTGCAGTGTTTGTTGAGTCCTTCATCCTTGACGGTGAGTAGCCCTGGGAAATGCCACTCAGAGCTGGCGTCTGAGGCAAGGGCTTTCCATGCGGGTGTATATCTGAGAGACCTTGGACAGAGGCCACTTCAGCTGGCCTGGCCCCTCTCCTGGCTGGCTATGGTATTCAGACTGTGGTGAGGCCTCATCTCACTTGACGAATGTTCAAAGTAATTCTAATAAAATGTCCAGTTTGGAAACCAAGGTCTAAGAATATTAAACGGTAAGGGTGGGACAAGGTGTCGTTCGCGCCTTTAATTCCAGCGCTCTGTGAGTTTGAAACCAACCTGGTCTACATGACAAGTGTCAGGCCAGAGTTACATGGGGAGACCCTATATCAAAAAAAAAAAATTCAAAACAAAAGTACAGCTTTAAGGAAGAATTAAAACAAAACAAAAAGATAAACGAGCCTGAGTTCCCGGGTGTGGCCTCAGAACAGTGGGCGACTGACACACCAGCGCCAGCTCAAGGAACACTTTTATGTGGGCCCTAGATGCTTCCCTAACCGATGGTCACAGGCGAGTGCTACCACACCTGGCTGGCAACAGGGCCTAAAACTCGTGTTCTACTTGGACTCTGAACCATGGAAACAGATCCATATACAAGACACACACAGAGATGCTCACTGGGTCTCTACAGCCAAATGCTCCAGACAGCCCCAACTTCCGTCAGCTGGGAGAGGAGTCAGCTAGGTCACGCCTCTTAAAGGCATGGAATTTTCACTGAGGAATTTTTACAACCAAGCTCACAAAACAATGGAACCTTAGTATGCTGATGCTATACACATAAACATAGCCTCACTCAACTACATCTGTATATGCAGTCTAATGCTGACGTACAGAGATGTACATATTTATATCACAGGATGCCAAGTCTTTGTTTAAAAATACAGATATGAGTATATCACAAATAAATAATAGAAAAGAAATCACCAAAATAGTAAGTGATTGTCTCTAATAACTTTGAGTTTTTTGTTGTTTTGGTTTTTGAGACAGGCTAGCCTCAAATTTGCTATGTAGCTGAGGATAACTTTGAACCTTTGAAGCTCCTGCTGCCACATCCCAAGTGCTGGGATTACAGGTACAAGCTACCACACCCAGGTTTTATGGTGCTGGGGGTTAAAGCCAGGAATTGGTGCATGGTAGGCAAGGATTCAACCACACAATAACATCATCAGCCCATAGTCCTGTATTGTATATTTTAAAAAATTACACAAATATTTATTTTTATTTTTTAACTTGTTCAAGGTTTTATTTATTTTTAGGAATGTAGTCTGTGCACCATATGTGTGCATTGTCCACAGGGGCTAGAGGAGAGCATCAGATCTCTTGGAACTAGCATTTCAGATGGTTCTGAGCTGCCATGTGGGTGCTGGAAATTGAATCTGGGTCCTTTGAAAAAGCAGTCAGTGTTCTTAACCACTGAACCATCTCTCCAGAACTGAAATTAAATTTTTAAGGTGTGTGTTGTATTAGCTCAAGACCTCACACACACTAGGCAAATGTGTTATTACTAATCTATACCTCAACCCCAAAATATATCCCTTATTGAGATAGTCAGTGGGTAAAGAGCTTTCTATGGAAGTAAGCAAGCATAAGGACCCAAGTTCAGATCCCAGGACCTACGTAGAGCCAGGTGCATCAGCAGCAGCACCTGATACTCCAGCGCTGGGCAGCGCAGAGACAGGTGCATTCTGGGAGCTCACTGGTCAGCCAATTTAGCCAGAAAAGTGAGCTCCAGCCACAGTGAGAGACCCGTTCACAAAATAAATAAAATAGAAATAAATAAATAAATAAATACGGTTGGGGAGATGGCTCGAAGCATAAAAATAATTGCCACTTGCTGGGCGGTGGTGGCCACACCTTTAATCCCAGCACTTGGGAGGCAGAGGCAGGCGGATCTCTGTGAGTTGGAGGCCAGTCTAGTCTCTACAGAGTTAGTTTCAAGACAGCTGGGGTTACACACAGAGAAACCCTGTCTCAGGGAGGGAAAAAAAGTAATTGCCACTCGACAATACAAATCTGGCAACTTGAGTTCAATTCCTAGAACATATGGGAGAACAGACTCCATGAAGGTGTCCTCCAGCCTCCACACATGTATCATGGTATGTGCATACCTCCAACAAAATAAAATTTTAAGCTGGGCAGTGGTGGCACACACCTTTAATCCCAGCTCTTGGGAGGCAGAGGCAGCGGATCTATGTGAGTTTGAATCTCACATGCACATACCACACACAAACTCAAAATAAGTATCTTTCTGTTTGTTTGTTTCAACACAGGGTTTCCCAGTAACCATGGAGCCAGTTCTAGAACTCGCTTTGTAGGTTGGCCTCAAACTCATAGAGATCCTCCTGCCTCTGCCTCCTGAATATTGGGATTAAAGACATGCGCCACCACTGCCCAGTTGCAAAATAAATACCTTAAAAAGAACATAATTCTTTTTCTACAGAATTTCTAACCAATCGGAAAGTGCTTATGACATAATGTACTCTATGAGGACGCAGACAGTCATATATATTCAGTGTAGCAACCATTCACTGTATAAACGCGTAAGTGCCAGGAGAATAGTAGTGACTGTCAGTCTGAGTGGCAGGATTCTAAGTAACTCTTTCTTCATTCCCAGATCTTCTGCAGTGAGGGTGTCTCACATTGCAGCTCAGAAAGGGAATCCTCTAAGTTGTATTTAGAGCAGTTCATGTGAAGAACATACATGGGCTCCTTGACCCTGTCTGGAGTTGCCGGTATTTGGGGATTTCTGCCATGTGGTCAGACTGATGTCTGAGCTAGAGTCAGGACCAGCATCCGCACAGATTCCAGAGTTGCCCCAAGAACATACACTAGGTTAACAGCAACTGTACAGAGGACAACACAGCTCAAGCTCTCTCTGCAGGCCCAGTGATGTGCTCCCTGCCTTGAACACATCATCCCGCTGAAGCCCAGGGTTGTAGTGTAAGACTTTAAGACAATTCTGAAGCCATTTCTGACAATTCCAAACCCTCTCAGCCTCTGTGCCTCAGTGCTTCCCCTCCTCCCCTGGGAACCAAGGACCTAACAGCTACACATGCACGTACTCAGTTCCTGAACAATTACCCATACACGTATGTTTTGACTCAGTCCCCTGGGAAACGGGGTCAAAATGACCTCTTACCTCATCTGATCTGACAATAGTTCTCCAGTCAATTATTGGTATTAGCCCTTTTCGAATAAGCCAATCATAATGGTCAAGGAACAACCCCTCTTGTTTCTATGGGGCCTTCTCCTTTAAAAGTAGACTGTACCAGCTAGTTGGGGTCTCTCAGCTTCCCGAATGCTGGGGGACCCTGTCATGATAGAATTAATAAAATCCTCATGCTTTTGCATCTGCTGTGGTGTATGAGGTGGTCTCTGGGGGCGACTCCTTCTCAGGTTGGACACTAGAGTCCAACAGTAGTCTTTGCCCAGGGAGGGCAGAGGTAGACTAGCCTCACATGCCCAGCTCTGCTCATCAGTTCATCCTCCGAATCTCTGCTTAAGTTGCAGGTTTAGGGCTGGAGAGCTACTCAGTGGTCAGACTACTGGCAGTTCTTCCAGAGGACCCAGGTCTCACATGAAGGCTCACAATTGTCTGTAACTCCAGTTCCAGATGATCTAGCACCCTCTTCTGGCCTGCAAGAGCTCCAGTACCCACATGGTACACGAACATACATGCAGACAAAACACCCATACATATTAAATAAAAATAAATACATCTTTTAAAAATTATGGGTTGCAACCCTCATATGGGATCATGCAATGAACATCAGGGAGGGGCTGCAACAAGCTTGGCAGCAGTGAACGGTTTCTGCAGACCCAACTGAAAATGTGCTCCAAGGCAAGCATGCAGTCAACCCGAGGGGCGCATGGCAGCACTTCCTCTGCAGCCTTGGTTCTGAACACACACGTGCACATTTGCCACCAATGCCACCGTGCCACAAAACACCACAGAGTGCCGTGAAAACCTCAGCTGGGACCCAAGGCTATCTACTACTGCAGGCAGCCGTGTCTTTCCTGCAGAACTACGATCACGTGACTACAGGAAACAAAGACTTTTCTGATTTCCCTATCATTGCTGCTAGGATATGAGTATTACAATATATTTGGAACAGACTCCAATAGAAGTTTGATTTTTTTCTTTGTCCCCTATCCTGAGGATTGAGCCTAGGGCCTCAGGTATGCCAGGCAAGAACTCTGTTGATGAACTAGACCCTCAACCCAAAACACTTGATTTGAGAATTGCTGTTTGAGTTGCTGACTCAAGTTTTATTTTTTTTTAAAAAAAAAACTAAATAAATTTTGATTTGGAATTAGACTTTCCAACAATTCCTAAATGACCCTATGGTTTTTTTTTTTGCATCATGCATTTATGTGAAGCAGTATTCTTGGTATTAATGATCATAAAATCAAATCTCAGCCGCCTCTGAAAAGCACTGAAGCTGCTCTTCATCTTGCAGCATCGGACATTTAGCATTGGACATCTTGCAGCGTTGGACATTTTTTTCGAGACAGGGTTTCTCTGTAGCTTTGGAGCTTGTCCTGGAACTGTAGACCAGGTTGGCCTCGAACTCACAGAGATCCACTTGCTTCTGCCTCCCGAGTGCTGGGATTAAAGGCGTGTGCCATCACCGCCAGGCTGAGATTCGATTCTTTATGTAAGAAGAAATGAGCACAAACATCTCACTAGTATGCAAAATTGTTTTGTCCTCAACAAGTGGTAAAACTGTATGGAAGCCACAAAATTCCTTCCTCATCATTTATTATCAGCAAATGTTTGATTTGTGTAACTATTTTATACACTAATATACCCAGAGTTGTGCAAAGAAGGGTTTGCAGGCTGGGTGTGCTGGTGCACGCCTTTAATCCCAGCACTCGGGAGGCAGAGGCAGGCAGATCTCTGAGTTCGAGGCCAGCCAGGACCACAGAGTGAGTTCCAGAACAACCAGAGCTACATAGAGATCCTGTCTCAAAGGGAAAAAGGGGGTGGGGAGTGCAGGCAGCAAAGGCTTAGGAGGCCCCTCTGCATGTAACAGCACATCCATGGGGAACTCTGCCCGGGCAACGGGCACATCTTCATCCCCAGTCATACTCAGATCACCTGGCACGTTTCCAGGCGGGCCCGTAGTGACTGCTCCCGGAGGCACCTGATATAAATAGCCCATCCTAGCGCTGATCTCGTGTGCGTGTACCTACCTTCTCCTCTGACGGGTAAAAACCGATCGCTCTCATGACAAAAGGGAGCTCCGACAGGCAGATATGTTCTGACACCTGCCTGGTCTCCATCGTATCGATGCCTTGACTGCGAATCTGAGAATAGTAGAAGTAGTCCTCCAGCTCCTGCGTGGAAACAATCAGAAACGGCACACAGTCAGCTCCAGCCAGGAAGGGGGTGTTCTCTAGAAAGCCTATGCCAAGCTTAGTAGGGAGGAGGGGCTTTATGGACAAGCATAGAGGGTTAGTCTCTAATGTCTGCCTTGACAAGATGTCCCCAGGAAGTGTTTGATGACAATTACCCTGTAGAATTTTCCTTCTCTGCCACCAGCCACCAGACCGTAGAATGGGGTCAAGTCTTCACCCCCAAGAGAAACGGCCGCCTCCAGGGCCCTGGAACAATAAGAAACATCATCGTTAGGAAGTACTCACGCATGAAGTCACGGAGCAGTTGCACAGATGGTGGCCTCTGCAGGGTCTCTGT
This sequence comes from Myodes glareolus, assembly GCF_982192425.1. Lineage (NCBI taxonomy): Eukaryota > Metazoa > Chordata > Mammalia > Rodentia > Cricetidae > Myodes > Myodes glareolus. The sequence continues at coordinate 124,334,030 of NC_142027.1, forward strand.
CCCTCAGTGATGAAGCCTGCGACAGAAATTCAATTTCAAGTGTGGAACGCAGCCGTTCAGGGCGCCCACCTTAATTATGGTGATAGGCTCGTTCTGATGACAGGGCAGGTGCCTGGCAATTTGTCTGCTATCTTTGGGGACCACATCTCTCCTGGGGGCTGGGGGAGGCTCCAGTCTGAAACCTCAAACCTCCTGAGCTGATCACACCCGACCAGCACCAAAAGGACGGGGTGCTCTTCAGGTGCACTGCCAGTACTAATTGCTCTCAGAAAAGCCCGGGAGATCACAGGGACCCATGCCAAGTGGATAAAAATAACCCTCTGCTCTCTAGCACAGGGTCAGGTTCTCCGAAAATAGGCCCTTTGAATGGGAAGAAAACCTACTTTTGCATGAGACCAACCGACTTTTCCTTGCTCAAAAGGCAAATAATCTAAACTCACTATTTTTTTTTTTTTAAAAGCCACTCACTGGATTTCCACTAGTCCAGTGAATTAGAGCCTACTTCAGTGAAGACCTACGGTGGAGAACTGAAGAATCCAGAACTGGAGTCACAGGGGCGTGCACGCGAGCCCGATTGTGCCACTGGCAAGCTTGCAGCCACGAGAAATACCCACCTCTGCTCGGTTTCCACATCTGTGAAATGGGAAGGGTCATGCAGGGCTGTCATAGAATTAAGTAAACACACGTGAAGGATTTGCCACAGGCCCTTTATTTTCCTCGAGTTCAATTCCATCACTTGAGCCATCAATAGACCCCGTGGAAGTTAAGTGGGGATAAGAGCGACACTTGTCTCCCAGGATGGCTGTGAGGATGAAGTCAAGACGACTGTGTAAAACAGCCAGAAGAGGGCCAAGCCCAGAGCGCAGTTCTGTCTGTGCCAAGGACAGATGATCACTGGTATGTCCTTGCCCTTTTCATAAGAACTACAAAATATTCTCTGCCCTGCTTCTGGGTCCAGGGGAGGGCCTGACACATTGGTCTCCACATGTGCCTGAGGTCCTTTCCTGCAGGGCCCAGGCTTCACTGACTTCTTGGATCTGACAGGAAGCTATGAAGGCAGGTGATCAGCTCGTCATTCCTTCCCCCTAGGCTGCTCCTGATTCCAAGGGTAACAAGGTCACTTTCAGACATGCTGCCTAGAGCAGAGTATCAGGACCAGAAGGGACCCGGGACCCTGTCACCACCAGGAACCCCAAGGGTAGGGATGCAAATGCACTGGGCTCCCTAGGACAGCCTGATTTTCTGGGCTCTGTTGTCAGCATTGTGCCACATGCACCCTGCTCCTGCCACCGTCTGCTGACCCTAGAGAGACCAAATTTCTCTAACCAGAGCAAAGAAAGGGGCTCATTCTCTCTGTGGCAAGGGCTACAATCTGAGGAGGCTGCAGAGCTGGGCAGGAAGAAGGCTAAGAGCCACCAGTGGGTGGCTGTTCTGCAGGCCCACTCTGCGGCCAGGCAGCCACATGGGATTCCGGTCACCTTCCCAAAAGCCTCCTTGTGCCTAAATTGAGGTCTCAATCACACTAAAGAGAGAGAGAGACAGAGACAGAGACAGAGACAGAGAGATCACTGGGACATGGAAAGAAAGAGGCATTTTATTTATTCTTTTAGATTTATTTTATTTTGTATGCATGAGTGCTTTGCCTGCATGTATGTATATGCACCACATGCATGCCTGGGGCCTAAGGAAGCGGTGAGCCTCCATGTGGGTGGGTGCTGGGAATTGAAACCGGTTCTTTGCAAGAACAATAAATGCTTTTAACTGCTAAGCCAACTCTCAATAGGATCTACTGAATATATCTTGTACTCAGGAATAGCATGGTTGCTTCTAGGCAAGGGGGCAATGCTAGAGACATCATGAGTGACATCAGGCAGGTACCCGAGAGATACTCCCCAACAGAGGCGTGGATGGCTTCCACCGCATAGAAGAGCTGGGGCTTGGAGGAGTCAAAGTCTACATTATTTTGGTTGTTGTTGTTGTTCGTGTTTTATATTTTGTGTACCCCACGTTAGCCTTGACCTCACTAGGGAGCTGAGTATGACCTTGAACTGCTACTTCCTGAGTACTAGGGTTATTGTCCTGCGCTGGCTGCTACGTCTGACCAAGCTGGAATTTGAACCCAGGTCTCTGCTTGTATTTGAGCAGGAGGGGGAAGATCTTTCCACCCCACTTCACTCTGCAGCTCTCTCATCAGTAAATCCAGTACAAAACCAAAAGCTTTTCAGAGAGGGTCTCTCAACTCAGTACAAAGTGGAGGATGATCTTGGTATTCTGGTTCTCCTGCTGCCCCCTCCCGAGTGCTGGCATTATTGGCTTGTGCCACCATGATGGGTTTTCTTAGGGTTACTGTTGCCTAATGGAGCGACCAAAGCTATTTGGGGAAGAAAAGCTTTATTTGACTTAACTTTGTCCGTTTATTTTTTTCGAGACAGGGGTTCTCTGTTTAACAGTCCTGGCTGGCTATCCTGGAACTTGCTTTGTAGACCAGGCTGGCCTTGAACTCAGAGATCCACTTGCCTCTGCTTCCCAAGTGCTGGGATAAAGGTGTGTGCCACCACTGTCTGGTGGTTTAACACTTCTTGTATCACCATTCATCCAAAGAAAGTAGGGCAGGAACTCAAGCAGAGCAGGAACCTGGAGGCAGGAGCTGGTGCAGAAGAATGCTGCTCACTGACTTGCTCTCCGTGGCTTGCTCAGTCTGCTTTCTTATAAGACTCAGAACAGCCAAGCAGTGGCGGTACACGTTTTCAGTCTCAGCATTTGGGAGACAGATCCCTGTGAGTTCGAAGCCAGCCTGGTCTACAGAGTGAGTCCAAGGGCAGCCAGTGCTACACAGAGAAACCCTGTCTAAAAAAAGAAAAACCTAAAAAAATCAGGACCACCAACCACAGTGGGCTGGAGCCTCCCATATCAATCACTGAGAAAATGTTCTTCTGGCTTGCCCACAGCCAAACCTTGTGGAGGCGTTTTCTCAGTTGAGGTCTCCTCCTCTCAGGTGACTTCAGCTTTTGTCGAGCTGATATAAAAGTAGCCAGCACATGCATGCATCTATGTGGGACTGGGACTGGAGCTCAAGACTTCATACATGCTAGGCAAGCACGCTACCAGCTGAGCTGCAGCCTGGGCCCTGGTGGACGCTAGGCAAGCACGCTACCAGCTGAGTTGCAGCTCGGGCCCTGGTGCATGCTAGGCAAGCATGCTACCAACTGAATTGCAGCTCGGGCCCTGGTGCATGCTAGGCAAGCATGCTACCGGCTGAGCTGCAGCCTGGGCTCTGGTAGAGAATTGTATTGTTTACTTGTTTGGGGCTTTTACATTTCTTTCCATTAGTGAAATGCTGAACATATTAAGTCACCAGAAGCAGCAATAAAGTGCTAATTAGTTTATAATGATCCTTTGTCCCTACAACAGATTAAATTGAAATTCTCAGAAGCCTGGATTCTGGCCAAGCATAGGAACACTACTGGAAATCCCTACTGGATCCCACTTTGACTGAGGCCAAAAATCAAAATGGGGAGACTTCATCTCCCTCCAGCATGCCACTGGCTCCAAGGACTGCAGGTGGCCAGTGGGTGACACATTGGGACTGCTGGGGAAGTGTTTCTGGATGGAGAGCTAGCTCACCTCCAGTTCCCAAGTCCTGGATCAGCTCACCCAGGATGGCAGAGGCAGAAGGCAGAGCTGCAACTGCAGTCTGAGGCATCATGGCACCAGAGCAGATTTCGCCAGCTATTCTCACTCGAGTTCAGAGTACGAAGGAAAGCGTTAACGTCTGCCGTAAAGGGAAAGACGTGTGCTTGGCAGATGGCAGGGGCAGACGTTACTGGGAGCCATGAATCAGGCAGCCTTTTGAGGGAGGAGGGAACCTCTGCTGTCTGCCTCTGAAGTTTGCATAGACAGGGTCATCAGAAACATGATCTAGCTGCCCAACCCTTGGCTCTGCCCTGGTTCAGATCACTGCATTTAGATGGATGAGAGGGTCACCTTAAGGGCCTGTCCCATCTGAAACACAAATGCCCTTTTCAGGAAGAGAAGAAAGGAAGGATGCTGCCATTTATAGCTTGGTTACTGCATCACCTATGAAAACCTGTCTGGTCCACACAGGACCCTGCAGAAGTTGTTAGCCCCACTTCACAGACAGAATCAGAGGATTCGCGCTGTGAAGGAAACCACCCGGATTCTAGAGCCGAGACTCCACCTTAAAGTACCTATATTCTCACTCTGATGTACAAATCTAGTATTTTCCAGCCTCACTATAGGCGAACAGGTCTCCTTTCAGGGCAGGGAGGAGTAGTTTCTTAATTCACCCTTACTGTTTCTGCAATGCCCACTTTGGAGTCTTAGCCTTGGTCTCTCTGGCCAGCATGAGAATGTATGGATACTGAGAAACTTCAGTGAGCCAGGCAGAGCCGGGGCATTTTCACCGTTCAAGCTGGAAATTTAATGCACAGCAGCCTTTGATCTGCACATAATGTCACCAGGAAGCATCCTGAGAACCAGGTACCGTTTTGTCCTAGCACAGAATGGGCACGTAGCAGGCACTCTGTAGCTGTCTGCTGAAACTGAATGAAAAGAAGGGTCTAAAGGGCTGGAGCAACGGCTCAGCAGGTAAAAGTGCGTGCACTCATGTAGGTGACTCACAACTGCAGGAACTCCAAGTCCAGGAGATCCAATGCCCTCTTCTGGCCTTCTCAAGCACTCACACGCAAAAGTGCATACTAACATGCATACACACACACACACAGATACATTTTTAAAAAGATGCCTACACTTCCTTATGGGGCCAGGGTATGTCCCCTCACATACCTTAAGTTGATTTCCCACTGAACCACTGAGCAATCTTGGCCTCCGGCTGTGAAGGCATAGCGGCCATCGTAGGAAAGGGCCATTCCAGCCACCCCGCTTGGGTGGCAAATGATAGCGCATGTTTTGTGTGGGTTTCCGTCAACTGGCAAGATCTGGAGTCCGACCTAGGGAGGCAAGTGTAATTAGATGTTCAGACTTGAGTGCCTGAGTCTCAAGCTAGCCTGACATACCCAGGCTTTACCTCCAGATGCTTGGGCTACGTATGCACACATCTGGAGCCACCTGTCAGTGCCAACATACGACTGGGTACAACTGATCGGTGTATCTTCCGTGGAAATTAGATTGTTCCAGGTCAATAAAAAGAAAGAAAAGTGTAATTTGGAAGCCTATGAGTTTTCACTGGGAAACTTTGAGAACTCTATCTGAAAACATCTCCTAGGAGCCTGGGAGATGGCACAGTGGGTAAAAGCACTTGTTGCCAGGCCTAACTGGCTTCTACTGCCAGGACCCACATGGTAGAAGGAGAGAACAGACTCCCGAAAGTTGTCCTTTGACATACTGTGACACATGTTCACGAGCGCACGTGTAGATGTGTGCATGTGCAAACACGTGCATGTACACACACACACACACACATACACACACACACACACACTAAAAAATTAAAACAAAAAGAAAGAAATGCCATTCTCACTAATCTGTGGTAAGTTTCAGTTTGGCCAATGACCCATATGGAGCTAAATCTCTGCAGCAGAACTAAGGACCCACGGGTCTTATCTGTTGTATTATTAAGATTATTTCTTTGGGAGAGGACATTTGTGCCACGGTGCCTGTTTGGAAATAAAGAACAACCTTCCCAAGGTAGTTTCTCCTCTGACCAGGTTCCAGGGCTCAAACATGGGTCCCCAGACAAGGCAGTAGCACCTTTCCTGAGTGGTTGTCTCACGGGCCCTGGATCATTGCACAGTCATCTTGCTGGGGCAGAGAAGGGAAGGGAAGCCTACCTTGTCTTTGTTGATGAACACCAGGTAACGCTTCTGCAGCTCTAATGTGGATCTAACGGGGAGCACCTGTGTGTGCTCAATAGGCGACCCATAAGCCGGTCCAAGAAGTGTCTTTCTATATAGGAAAAAAGTGCAAACTCCATAAACTTCAATGTATATTTTAAGACGATAATCGGTACTACCATACTTGTGTTGTGGTGTGTTGTTTAGGGTTTGGGTTTTTTGTTGTTGCTGCTGCTTTTTTTTTTTTTGAGACACAGAGTCTTGCTATGTAGCCCAGGCTAGCCTAGAATTTTAGAATCCTTGCTTTAGTCTCCTGAGTGCTGGGGTTACAGGCACGCACCTCTAGACTGGAGTCCTTATGTATTTATGACTCTGGATTTCCTGTCTTGTCACTCAGCTGATCTCTACGTAAGAGCCTCTCATTCAAGTGCTGCCAGCGACTGCTGAAAAGAAGGGGCGCTGACTCCCAACGGCAAATGTGGTAGTGGGCTTGAGGGAAACTGCCTGTGCGGGAAGCTCCCCGCGGCTGTGGTGTGGGCTTTCCCTCCTGACATTATGTCCTAAGAAACGGTACTGGAAAACTAACAAGACAAAGGCCTGTGGGGAAATGGCACGTCTTGGCAGGATGCAACAGACATCCGACAGCCCACAGACTGGAACGAGACACCACCCTCTGTTTCAGACAGCTTTAAATGACACTGTCACCAAATCCATCGTTGCACCAAGTTGTAGTGACTCCGGACAGGCCTCTTTAGCTCAACTTTATAATCTATTACGACTATGTGCCATGTGCGGTAGTGTGCACAACTTGTGGGAGGGGCCCTCCTTTACTTCTGCCCCAGGACTGAACTCAGGCCCTCAGGCTTGGCGGTGGCAGTATTTATCCACTCATCTATCTCTCTGTCTTCCACTTTTTTAAGCTCTTGATATTTTGCTCAGGCTGGCTTCAAACCCCTAGGCTCAAGAGCACCTACTGCCTCAGCCTCCTGCAGAGCTGGAATTGCAGGTACAGGCCACCCACAGTACCCAGCTTGGATTCCCCTAACTCCAGCTGCTTCCCTAAACACGAGCCTGCTCTAAGGCGAGGTCCCATTGCAGGCTGCAAGTGCTGGATAAAAGAGAACTGGTCCTGCCGCACCAGCCGTGAGAGTACCTCCTCATGCCAGGCGTGAGGTAAGGCAGTCAGGATGCGGAAACATGCAAGGCCTAGTCCCTGCTACTGAGGCCACGGCCCGGCAGGGACAGGAGACAGAGAGCTGTTTGAAGTGAGCAGCATGGAGATGCCGAGGAGTCCCAGGGTCTGGGGCGAGGTATTCCTAGAGGGCATCTGACTGTGCTCAGAATGGTGGAGCCGAGGCAGAGAGAGCAGCCTGTAGTGGAAGAAAGGGACCCAGGAAGAAGTAAAGGCAGGGGACGCAGATCTAAGAGGCACAGACGATGATGGGAAAGGGACAGGAGCCAGGGCAAGGGGACACAGTGGCAGGGACAGTTCTCCAAGTGAGCTTTCTGCACTAGGCTGTGAGAGACTCAGCACTTTGAAACACTACAATGCCCACCAGGCAGACAACGTAACAGCTCATGCCTTTTCCTAAGGCCCCACCACATGTTGGCAAATGGGCAGAGGCAAGGGAGCAGGGGTAAGAGCCAAGGGACAAGGTATGAGAAGACGGGGACCTTTGTCCCTGGTTGGGGAAGTTGTGGGGAGTAGGAACTGTGGAAACTCCAATCCTAGGGTCATTCAAGAAAGTATACAGGTCTGTGTACCCCGGGCTGTGTACCCTGGGCTGTGCACACTGGGCTATGTATCCCGGGCTGTGTATCCCGGGCTGTGTACCCCGGGCTGTGGACCCCAGGCTGTGCACACTGGGCTGTGTACCCCGGGCTGTGTACCCCGGGCTGTGTACCCCAGGCTGTGCACACTGGGCTGTGTACCCCGGGCTGTGTACCCCAGGCTGTGCACACCGGGCTGTGTACACCGGGCTGTGTACACCAGGCTGTGTACCCCGGGCTGTGTACCCCAGGCTGTGCACACTGGGCTGTGTACCCCGGGCTGTGTACACCAGGCTGTGTACACCGGGCCCTGTACCCTAGTGCTCAGGACCACTACAAAATGGAGACAATGCAAATGTCTAGCGCCATCCGCAGACGCGCGGCTGGGCAGGAAGGGCCAATCCTCAGCCAGAACAACAAAGCACTAGTTCGCGTCCCAAAGTGGGTGAGTCTCAAAACCATGCTCAGTGACAGAAGCCAGACACAGAAGGTCACATGCGGTGTGACTCCATCTATAACATGAGATTATACCCACACGTGCAGAACAGACAAGTTCAGAAGACAGAAGCAGGTCAGTGGTTTCCGGGGACATAGGGATGCAGGGCCGGGGAGTGGCTACTGAGGGGAAGGAAAGTGTGCTCTTTGGTTTTGCTTTGCTTTCTCATGTGGTCTAGGTTGGCCTCAGACTACTATGTAGCTGAGGATATGGCTTTGAATTTCTGGCTCTCCTGCCTTCACTCCCGAGTGAAGAAGTGAAGAAATGCACGCCAGAAATGCATCCCTGGCTTATTAGGTACTAGGTAGAGAACTCAGAACATTGTACATGGTACGCGAGCATTCTACAAATGGGGCCAAACTGCCAGCCCAGGAACCGGCTCCCCTCCGGGTGGGACAGCAGCTTCTTGAATCGCACAGCTCAGTGGATGCAGAAAGAAAAAAGCGCTCAGAACAGCTCCTGACACAGGCGTACCCGTCAGGGACAGTCAGCCCGTCTACCCATATTCTGCAAAACCCATCTCTTCATTCGGATTGAAAGACATTTCATGTTCATTGTAAAAAAGAAAGTTCAAGCCTTCAGACATTCATAGAATAGAACATCTACATCCTACAATGCTGAATTCTGTCGCAAGAAAGACATGGGCCATTGTTTGGTACATGTGACTCACCCAAATTTACGTCTACATGATTTCATAGGAAGAGAGAATTATACTATCCATGCTTATTTGGAAATTTGCTTTATCTCTTACTGTATCTTGGAGACATTGTCATTTTACAGCACAGACAGTGATCTCATTATTTTTCCCCATTTGCTGAAAGCGTCATTGTGTTCTGGTGTACTGACAAGACATCATTTAACTAATGCCCTATTAACGGACATTTGAATGTTTTCATTTCAAAACATATTTCCATACAAGAGATCCTTTTACTTATGTCTTCGCCTAGCACAGGGCACTTCTCCAGGCTCCATTCCTAGACGTCAGAGGGTATAAAATTTAACAGAGGGTGACAAATTGCTTTCCCCAAAGGTTACACCAATTTACATACCCACACCAGTGGTTGGACGAGCAAGCCTGCTTCTCCACACTCTCGCCAAGGCTCCACACCATCAATCACTTTTATCTTTGCTAATCCCATTTGTAAAAAATGATGTCTTGCTTTCGTCTCCTTCATCAAGAGAGGCTGCTGAGCATCTGCCCCTACGGTTATTGGTCTTCTGTGAGTTGCCTTACCATAGCCTTTCATACACCTAAAATGCATTTTAAAATTCTTTTTCTGATTCCTCATGAGAAGACAATGCTTCACCAGTTGAACTGTGGCTACCAAACTTACTCTTTTTCTAACTCAAAAGATGCCTTATACAAGGAAGAAGTGGTGGTTATACAGTGCCCTTCATTTAAATGCTCTATGAACTTGACTTCCAACCTTGCTAAGTTATTTCCTATACTTGCGGTTAGCCAAGAGGCTGAGAAGTGATGGCAATTTTTTAAAAAATTTTGCTATTGTGTGTGTATGACAGGGGTGGTCGGTGCACACAAGCCATGTGGACAACTTTGAGGGGTCAATTTTCCACACTTGGCCTCGTGTGGCAAGTACTTTTTACCTGAGGAGTCATTTCCTCCTGCCATATACACTATTTTCTTCTTTTTAATAGATTTACCCTATCTTATTTAAATTATTTATTGTAGTAGGAGGCTGCTTGTTCGTTTCCCAGCTGCCCAGACTCGAAATAACCACATAGAAACTATATTAATTTAATCACTGCTTGGCCAATCACCTAAGTATATTGCTAATTAGCTCTTACATGTAGAATTAACCCATTTCCACTATTTTACATTTTACCATGAGGCTATGGCCTACTGGGAAGGTTCTAGCTGGCAGCTTGTATCTTTCCCCTCTTGCAGACACATGGCATCTCCTGACTCTGCCTCCTTTCTCCCAGCATTCAGTTTAGTTTTCCCGCCTAGCTCTATTCGGCCCTATCACAGGCCAAAGCAGTTTCATTATTCATTAATGTAAAAAAGCAACACATATACAGAAGGACCTCCCACATCAATTTATTTATTTTTATTTTAAGTGCATTGGTGTTTTGCCTACATGTATGCCTGTGTCAGATCCTCTGGAATTGGAGTTACAGACATGTGAATGTTGGGAATTGAATACAGGGCTCTTAACCACTGAGCCATCTCCCCAGTCCTGTACACTATTTTCTTAGACAATGCTTTGAGCTAACCTCAGATGGATGATCAATAGACAGAAATGTGAACACACACCACACACATATACACACCACACATACATACTACACACACCACATACACACACACACACACACACACACACACACCACAACATACACCACACTCACCACACACATACCCCTCCCCACACCTCTGTCTCCACTGGTGATTAACAGTTAGCAGGAGCTACAAGCCTGAGGCATGCTGTCTCCTACCTTGAATTCGGTTTCTAGGACTGCCTAGGCATTTCCAGGGATGTTCTTTGCTCAGAAGTGTGTGTCCGTTAAAGAGGGACTATGAAGAGCACCCTGAAGCTCTTTACCCATTTTCTCAGGTATTTTAAACACAGTGCCAGATTTCACTTCCTGTCATAAGATGTAAGGGCTCTGTCATTTTTCCTCCCACCATCTGGAAAAGAACTGTTTTTGGTTAGGGTGAAGTGGGCAGGAGGAATGGTTCATGCTTGTAATCCCTGCACTTGAGAGGTTGAGGCAGGAGGCTTAGTGTAAATTTAAAGTCAGCCTGCGCTGCAGAATGAGACAGTGTATCAAAGCAAAAACAAAACAAAAACCCACAAAACCAAACCAAAGAGGAAGAGAGCCTGGGGTGTAGGGAGCTTTGAAAATCTCATCTGAGATGTACTTCAAGGTATGAGCATGGCCAGCCATGATGGATCATGCCTGTAATTCCAGTATCCGGAAGACTGGGTTGCATAGCAAGACCCTGTCTCAGAAACAAAATAAAACCAATCAACCAATTAAAACTCTGCTCTTCCTCCAGCAGCCTGGGCACACTGCTGCTGCTGCTGGCTCCCCCATCAACCATTCCTTCTGCCTCAGCACCTTCCAGCTATATCCATTGTATCTAATCCCCTGCAGAGAGGCTCCCTCCCCATAGGGTCTAACCCTCTGTGCAGTCCCTTGCAGAGGGCCCAGTTAGAGCAAGAGCCAAAGGGCTCTTTGAGTCTTGACAAACCTGCTTGCCTAACTGTCCAGAAATTATGAAGCCTCCCCAAACCTCAGAGGGACAGTATTTTGCAAGGTCCTGGGAAACTGAAGACAGTGACCCTGCTGCAGGGACAGCACACAAGGTCCGTGTCCAAGGTGAGGGAAATCTGGGACCCGCAGGTCTTGTAGAATTTATGACCATACCCAACAGAAGGACACCTATGCAGGGAGGAAAATGCAGCCATGGGTGCCCTGGGTGTGGTCTGCAACCCCCATCTACCTTTCTGCAGCCTCCTACTCCACAGCTTTAACACCCCAGCCGGCCTCCACCCAGAATCAAGAGTATAACTCGGGTCCTCTCACACCGAGTGGGATCTAAAACTTGCCTTGTCCAAACTTGGAATTTACTGATCTCAGATCTATCCTTCCCCGTCTGTGCCCCCACCCATTTGAGGTCAATGCCATTTTTCTGGCTACTTGGGCCTCAGTCTTCACGGTATGTAGGAGAGCCTATACTTTCTCTCACTTCCCTCAGCAAACACTGCCGGCCCTGTCCCCGATGCAGCCAGCGTCCGACCCTTCCCCTTCAGGCCACTGTCATCTCCACACAACAGCCTCCTCCCCTTGCTGCACCCACAGCCCAGCCCTGGGGTGGACACTAGACGCCAGCCGCCCTGCGGGTTGCCCTCCCCACCCTTCTCCATTCACCCTTCCCCAACTCCACTCCCACCAAGCCACTTTCTAAGAACTTCTCAGACCCCAAACCCTTGTTCCTGCGGATCCCAGCTGTAGGCTCTCCCCCAAATGTCCTACATCCCGATTTACTCCTCCCTCCCTAAGACCCCCCTCCCCGTACTCTTTGAAGACAGTAGCCCTTCTGTCCCCAGGAACTGCCTCGGGACGCCTGTCTCTCCAATCTTTATGTACAGAGTTACCACGGCTACCTACTCAGTACTGTGTTGTCCCCTTTACTAAAGTGTCCGCCCCATGATGGGGCTTTGTTCACCGCCAGGAACACTACCTGGCCCATGTAAGGAATGGACAAATGAATGCAATCAGCTGGACTCAAAACGCCTCTGAGAAGAATTAAACACACTGGGCGTGGCAGCGCATACCCGTGATCCCAGGACTCAGGAGGCAGAGGCCAGGACTACAGAGTGAGACCCTCTCTCAAAATAAAATCAAAACAACAACAACAAAAACCAAACAACTGGCATGTTTTGTTAAATGGTTGGCTCTGGTTTAGGTTTGTTTTTTTTCCTGTGTGGAAAAGGATGGCTGGTTTGGAACACCAGTGACTTCTGGATTTCAGGGCTGTGTCCTTCAGAGAGATACATGGGCATCAAGCTCCGGGTCCCCTACCTCCCTGGTTCCTGGCTTAAAGCAAGAATGCGAGGCTGGCATCCTTATTCAGGCATGGCCCCACTGTGTGTTTTTGCTTTGGGACAAACCTGACTTAGGCTGTCCTTTTGAGAAGAGGAAGGGGTGAACTGTTACCAGTGTGTGGGGGCTGAGCAATGGGTAATGGGGGTGGCAGGCACATCAGCAGGCTGAGCCATGGGGGTGGCCAGCCCGTCAGCGGCCGCCCTGGTGCGCACCTGCACATCTTCGTGGTGGAGTTGAAAAGCTTCACTTTGTAGCAGCTGTTGCAGATGAGAAGAAAGAGCTCCTTGGTGAGCGGCGGGTACCAGATCATGCAGGTGGGGTAGCTCCCCTGGTCTGTCCGGTGGATGTCCAGGACTATCAGGTGGTCTTTGTAGCTCTTGATGAGATTGTACTCTATCTGCAGAGGAGCGCAGGAGCTCATGAAGGCCCAGCTCAGTGGTCCTCATCTTCCTCACATGAGACCCCTTAAAACAGTCCACCATGTTGTGCTGACCCCAACTATCAAATTACCCTCGTTGCTACCTCATAGCTACTGTTACGAATCACAATGAAAATATCTGTGTTTTCTGATGGTCTTAGACCCTTGTGAAAGGGCAGTTCAAGTGCCTCCCAAAAGGGTCGCGACCCCCAGGTTGAGAACCCCTTGCCCAGCTGGCTGAGGCACTTCAAGCCTTAGGTGTTGACCTGCATGGTAACTGGCTGGGTCTCTAAGGGAAGTTCCCAGACTCCACACTGCATGCTGCCTTCATCAAGCAACTCCCAGCAAGCAGGATGGCTCAGCACCCTGCACCATCACACCTGTGGCCCCCCAAAGATCTGGGGTGCTGTGTCTCTTCGCACACAGACCCATGAGCAGGCTATGAGTCACAGGTATTCCATGTGGCCTGTCCAGGAACGCACAGCTAAGAAGTGGTGGAGCAAAAACTTCAGTCTCAGCCAAGGGACCCCAACCTGAACTCTGCCGATGGATTAACCGCTGCCATGTCCCTTTTCACCATTTTAGGAACTAACTCAAGCCTAAATCTCAGCACTCGATGGTCCCTGATTATCAGCCTGCTCCTACTGGCCCCAGATGGTCCAGATGAAATACAGAGAAGGGAGGAAGGCCTGGAGAAAGGAGGGGGAAGGAGGGTCAGGCGGGACAATGGAAGCAGGGGCAGGTGGAGGTTTGCCCAGTTGGTAAGGGTTGACCTGATAAGATCACCCACTGTCCCTGCTGCTCTGGTTAGTTTTTGTCAACTTGATACAAAATATTCTCACCTGGGGAGAGGGACCCTCACTTGAGGAACTGCTTCCATCAGATTGGCCTGAGGCCATGACCGTGGGCCAGCAGGCCTGGGCTGTATGAGAAAGTAGCTGAGCAAGCCATGGCGAGCAAACCAGTAAACGGCATTCTTCCATGGTCTCTACTTCAGTTCCTGCCTCAGTTTCCCTGAGTGAGGGACTGTGAGCTATAAACTCTTTTCTTCCCCAAGCTGGTTTTGCTCAGAGTTTTATCACAACAATGGAAAGCAAATAAGGATGCCTAGCTGTGTCTGCCCCATCCCCCTTCCTGCTGTGTTCCCACATTCCCACGACAGTCGCACCCTGACCCCTGGATGCTGAGGAGGTATTAGTGTCAGCTTTCCCAGCGCTCGCTGGGGAGTGAAGGCAGCTGCATCTTCTGTCCTGTGTGGGACACACCCTCCCTCTGCCCACCTCCACTTCAGGACATGAGCCGTGGGAGCCATCGCTTCGGAGATGCCAACATGGAGAAGTCTGTGATGCTTCGCCGTAGCCATTTTCCCAACATGCTGCAGGCGGGGTCTGCATGAGGTGGTGAGGATGGAACAGGCAGGATGGGGCTGGGGCTAGGGGATCAGCAAACTGAACTGAACGTCTCACCAGGAACCTGTCTTTCCCGAGGCTTAGCAGCCTGGGCTCATTGCTGTCCAGATGAACCCCGAACAGGAGGCTTCGGATGCTGTTATGATGGGAACGGAGTCTCGCCAGGTATTCCCAGACCCTTTGTCCGTTTTTGACCACCACCATATACACAGCCACGGTGAAACTGACATCCTAAAGGAGAAAGAGCACACGCTGTCCCTTGACTTTGGACCTGAGAATCACCATCGTGGTTTTCAGACTTGTTGGCCTTCAGACTATCTTATCCAAATATATCTTAGCACAGCAGAACAAGTAGCAAGAGCAGCCCTTATTCTGCAGACCAGGTGACTGAGGTTACCAGTGTGGCACCAGCCCCGCTCTTCTGTCCACGTTCTTACACCGTTCCTCAGGGGAAGCCAAGAGCCTGACTCTTTCCGCCTTTGTCCTCCCTACCCTTTGTCTAGCTACAGAAAATAAAAAAGATCTGATACAGGCCAGAGTGGCAGAGAGCAGCCAGCAGGTGTCTCATGTCCATGCTGGGTGCCAGGACAGCTCTGATCCTTGCCAGTGTGTGTGTTCCAGCCAGAGGCCAGGCTGCTTGTGGGGAGAACGTCAGAGGGAGGTGGCCCTATGAGGACCCTCTTCCTTACCACCACGCTGCCATACCAGGGGACAGCCAGAACCACTTCCCTGAGATCACATGACCTCATCACAGCAGGAAAGACCAGAATCCAAAACCCTAAGGAGGCTGCCTTGTCAAAATGAGTGAGGATGAAGCATTGCATACAGAGAGATGGGGGCCAAGAAACACGACAGCCAGCCCCTGGGTCTCGGGACCCCAGAAACACAACAGCCAGTCCCTGGGTCTTGGGGTCCCAGAAACACGACAGCCAGGCCCTGGGTCTCGGGGTCCCAAAAACATGACAGCCAGCCCCTGGGTCTCGGGGCCCCAGAAACACGACAGCCAGTCCCTGGGTCTCGGGGCCCCAGAAACACAACAGCCAGTCTCTGGGTCTCGGGGTCCCAGAAACATGACAGCCAGCCCCTGGGTCTCGGGGTCCCAGAAACACGACAGCCAGTCCCTGGGTCTGGAAGTTCTGAGGCCTTGCTCCTGTCTGCCTGAGAAGTCCTTCTACCTCACCAACCTTTCCCCTTCTCTTTGTATCACAGCCTGACTGGGATGTAAGCCCCACTGTCCTCAGGCTCCTCGCCCCTTTGTTTGTAAAGAGCCCTGAGTGGAGGGAA
The DNA here is from genome assembly GCF_982192425.1 of Myodes glareolus. Classification (NCBI taxonomy): domain Eukaryota; kingdom Metazoa; phylum Chordata; class Mammalia; order Rodentia; family Cricetidae; genus Myodes; species Myodes glareolus. The sequence goes on from NC_142027.1 coordinate 124,349,795, forward strand.
GAACTCACAGCAGTAGCCATGTAATTGGAATCATGGGAGAAGCTGACGTGCGACACACTAGCTCTGGAGTATCTGAAGGGCTCTGGACTTTCATTCTCTAAAGACATCGCGTCAAGAATATAAACCGTCCCCTCTGTGAATCCAGCTCCAAGCAGGGCTCCTGAAAAGACAAGCCCAAGAACGATGATGGAAAAGGACTTCCTTCATCCCAAGAGTGAGTCCCTGCAAGCTTTGCTCGACAGCAATAAGCAAGAGGAAAAACCACCACAAGAAAAATGGGAAAAGAAACACCTTGGGAAGGGCGCTAGACTGGAGGGAGGGACAACTGGCTGGTGACAGACCAGGGCACAGCCCCTGTGGGTACCTTGGAACCTGTGAGAGAGTGAGTACCTTCGGGGTTGTAGCTCAGACTCTGGACTCCAAGCCCCTTCTCGAAGGTCCTGCTGAACAGATACACCTTCTTCTCGTAGTCCCACACCTTGATCATCCCGCAGACACTTCCAACTGCGATGAGGGGTTGGTACGGGTGGCAGGAGATGGCATAAACGGCATCCCTGGGCTCCACAAAGAGCTTCTCAAGTTTGGTGCCATCTGTCGTCATGTGGTACACGGTAGCATCAAACGTTCCAATAATAAAATTCCTGTTTGCCAAGGAGAGACCCGGCAGGATCAGCGTTTGCAGGGAATGGCCACACCAACCATTCTGCTTCTAACTGCATACGAGCCGCCTTTGTCGTCTATAATTTGGTGACATTATTAACCCAACATCTCCAAAAATATACCACCAACATCCAACAGCCTCCATTTGCAAGTGAAAAAAGCCCACTTTCCCACATATAAATTGAGTCATTAAGTATGCAGATGGACAGTTAGTTGTACAATTAGCTAATCTACACATGCAAATATTCATTTGTGTATGCAAATATGGAGTTGGGTGCACACATACAGATGTGCCTGTAAAGACTGCAAGGGTAATTAAGCAGACTCATGGATAATTCAGTCTTGAAATGTTATGGCTATTAATTATCCAATGCCTTTAACCTCAGTGGCTAGGACAAGCTCAGCTCCAAGAAATGAGGCTACCCCATGGCCAAGGACTCCAAGCACAATAGAGATGAGAAGTCAGGGATGAGGGCCATCCAGCTCTGGCTTCTACATGGTAAAGGCGTTAACTAATTAAAAAAATACATCTCCAGGGCAACACAGAGAAACCCTGTCCGAAAAACAAAACAAAGCCAAGCCTAGTGGTGGTGGTGTTCACCTTTGATTCCAACACTCCTGAGGCAGAGGAGATGGATCTCTGTGTTCCAGGCCAGCCTGGTCTACAGAGTGCATCCCGGGCTAGTCCTGGGTACACAGTGAAACCCTGTCTTGAAAAACCTAAACAAAAGAATCCGACACTGATTGCAATGAACCAAGGAGAGACAGCTGTAAAACTAGGAAGGCAAACTCTCTCAATTCTGTGTCCTAGGAACAAGAGCAACATCCACGGCACCGCACACAAACTGGAAGGGGACATAGTCAACTCACCTGACGACGAAAAGGTCACCTTTTAACGTGCAGTCTGTGGGGAAGTTGGATTTCTCTGTAGGTGGACTGACTGGGCTCTTGGAAAAGGACAGCGTCCTTATGGCACCTAGTTTGAAGTTACTGTACCAGTTGACAACAGACAGGGTGTGATCGTAGAACTTAATACTGCCCTTTACGTCACCTGTGACAATGTAGCTGGAATAGAGAACAACAGCACTGGTGGCAAGAGCCGGTTAATGAGCATGTGACTGTGTAAGGCTCTAGCCCCCGGGTGTTGCCATGCTCCACTCAACAGTGGCCAGTGAGGCTTCTTTTCCTGTCACCCCACTTTATAGCTACATCTCCAAGGCTAAAGAGAAGACATCCGCTCAAAGCCTAGGGTTGCCAGGCACAGTGGATACCCTGCATAGCAGGTTCTATTAATCTGAATCTTGGATAAACGCCCATATTCCCAAATGTTGTCTATGAATGTTTGTTTACATTTAAAGGGGATATGCTATAGAGATTTGCATTAGTATGGATCTTGCTTTATGGATACAAATTTAAGGTCAATTTTGTTATATTGTGTATATATATTTCTACTCTTGATTAAGGAATTGTGTTTGTGCAGCTCATTTAAAAAGTAATGTAGTGCTTTACTTTTACATTGTAGCTGTGGGTACAATGGTCTGTACCCTGTCACTTGTATTCTAAATAAACGCTGATTGTCCAGTAGCCAGGCAGGAAGTATAGGTGGGGCAACAAGAATGCTGGGAAGAGGGAATGCAGTCTGTAGTCATGACCCAGCCTCAGAGGAAGCAAGATATAACTGCCTCACCAAAAACGGTAACAAGCTACGTGGCTAACTCAGACAAGAATTATGGGCTAATGTAAGTTATAAGAATTAGTAAATAAGAAGCCTGAGCTAATGGGCCAATCAATTTATAACTAATGTAGACCTCTGTGTGAGTTCTTTGGGACTTAACAACTGTGGGAACCAGGCAGGACAGAAACCTCAGATAACAATGTATAATTAAGAAATATAGGTTAATAAATAATCATCTAAAATAGTCAAGCTTATAGTCATGTTAGTTAAATTTTCTAGATGTACAGAGATGTATTTCAGATAGATAGGTATTCTTCAAACCTTTCAAAGACTACAGAATATGGCATTTAAAATGTTTTAATAACTTAGGACTTTTCATGACAATGAGACACATCTGCTCCTGGCAGCACCAATTACTTCAAGAGGAAGATGGGCACTGAAGAGGCTCCTTATGGAGTTTGCTGGCCATTTGGGCAAGAAACTGCTCTTGCCTAAACTGCTTGGTGAGCTGGGCATTCAGGACCCACAGAGAAATGACTGCTAAACTTGTCTAAAGGTGAGATGATCCTTTGGGGTCCCTACTTCATGAAAGAGTCTGCTAGATATTCTGCAGGACATAGAAGAAAGTGACCGACAAACTGCCAATATAGGCAGAACTGTCTTTGAAATTTTCTGCTTCATGAAAAAGTCTGCTGGATACTATGGGCCTGTAGACTGAAGATGGATGTAATATAAATATTGTAACTATAATTCTTGCTTGATACCCATTTTGTTATATGTAATTTTACTATATTAAAGTTAAAATCTTCCTTTTCATTTAAACAGATAAGGGGAGGTGATATGGGATTCCTCTCTGTATGCTGTGAATATCATTGGTTAATAAAGGAACTGCTTTGGGCCTATAGCACAGCTAGGCAGGGAAAACTAAATGGAATGCTGGGAGAAAGGAGGCAGAGGCAGAGAGAAGTCATGGAGCCTCTGCCAGAGACAGATGAGCTGAAACTTTGCTGGTGGGCCACTACCTTGTGGCAATGCACAGATAAATGGAGATGAGTTAAATTAATATTTAAGAGTTATCCAATAAGAGACTGGAGCTAATGGGCCAAGCAATGATTCAAATAATACAGTTTCTATGTGATTATTTCAGTTCTGGATGGCTGGGATGAACAAGCAGCTCCCTGCAACACACTTGCACCAAGCTGGGCTCCATGGTTAGAGTACATAGGAGCCTGGTGTGCCTAAAGAAGACAGCCCATTCTCTTAAACACTCTTCTGGCTCCAAGATCAGCCCCTTACCACAGTGGAGACGGTGACTTACAGTCACTGCCAGCTGACCACAGATGACAATGGAGAACAATCATCACACAGGCTAGATAGTGGGTCGTGTTAGAACCATGAAGCTGCACCCGGTCATCGCAAGCAAAGGCAGTGCTGAGGGAAAATATGGCTTTTATTTCTAGTCCTCCAATCCAATCCAAGAGAGATCTTTTATTTTTTAAGACTTTTAAAAAACAATCTAATCACGGGCGGGTAGGGGGAGAGATTCTTCTCAGATGTTATGCAGAATGATTAAATGAGATTTCTGATGAATAAACTAGACCAGGCAGGCAGAGTAATTGGCAAGGATTGCTCCTACTGCCCTCTGCTGGGCAGAAGCGGCAAAACTTACCCAGTGTTTATAGGGCCCTTCTCCTCTTGGCTAGTGTTCCTTAATAAGGGAGAGGGGAACCCAGGCCTGGTCCTCAAAGGCTCTAACCCCAGCTCGCATACCTCTTTGTAAAGGCTCCCCAGGACGCCAGGACTGCCCAGCGCCCCTGCACTGAGTGGTGCAGATGAAAGTTAATGGGCGCAGTGAAGACGGACTGTACAGTGACTCCAGCCACAGGGCAGGTTCTTGTCCTAAAGACATTTTCTCACACTTATGGGAACTTCTCTAACACTAATGATAGCTGCTTTTGACCTAGGGCTCCCGGTATGCTAAGGAGCGGACATGCAATCCTCATGAAATGACTGGGGGCTGAGCGAAGGGAAAGCATGCAGACCAAGGACAACTTCTCACCTCCCCCTCTACAGGTTCCAGGGACTGCACTCTGACCGATAGGGTGTTGGGTCCCCTGGAGATGGACTTATGAGTGGTTGTAAGTCACCATGTGGGTGCGGAGAATCAAACTCAGGTCTTCAGCAAGAGCAGCACGTGCTGTTAATGGCTGAGCACCTCTCGAGCCCCTTGAGGTATTTTCTCACATTTAAAGCATGAAATTTGGGGCTCTGAAACAGGTTTCATTAGCACAGAAGAAAAGGAGTCCCTTTTCGTGTCACTCATACAGAGATTTTTAAACACAATGTGTGCCCGGGAGTTTTTTAAAAGTCTCCTTAGGGGCCGGGCATGGTGGTGCATATCTTTAATTCTGGCTCTTCAGGGGAAGAGGCAAAAGAAAGCAGATCTTGTGAGTTCCAGGACAGTATGGTCTACACAGTGAATTCCAAGCTAGCCAGGACTACTCAATGAGACCCTATAAAAAAAATAGTAAGAAAGAAAACATAATAAAATAAAATCCTGTTAGTGCATGTAGCAAGCACGAACCTATTCCTGCAGATGGTAGTGGTACACGCCTTTAATTCCAGCACTCAGGAGGCAAAGGCAGGTAAAATAAAATAAAATTTTAATAAAATTTTATTAAAAATAATAAAATAAAATCCTGTTAGTGCATGTAGCAAGCACGAACCTATTCCTGCAGATGGTAGTGGTACACGCCTTTAATTCCAGCACTCAGGAGGCAAAGGCAGGTGGATCTCTGTGAGCTTGAGGCCAGCCTCAAGCTGTGAGTCTACAGAGTGAGTTCTCGGACAGCCAGGGCTGTTACACAGAGAAACCCTGTCTCCAAAGCAAAACAAAACAAAAAAGATCCATTCCTATGCTGAACCAAAAGTGCTCAGTTCTCCTGCTGAGAGACAACTGATACTCCAGGTAGCTACAACTCTCTCCAGAAGCAGTGTGTATCTATGACAATGTATACAAAAAGGGTCTAACAGAGACTCAGACACTAAGGAGGGAGCTGGAAGAATAGTCTTCCCTCAGGGAAGAAGCCCTCAGCTGGCTGTCTAATCCCAAATGCTCAGCCCTGAAATCATATGCATACAAGCAACATTGTACAGACTGTGTAGGTTGTAGCTAATTATTTAGGAATATATATATGTGAGTGTGTGTGTGTTGTGTATATTATATAATATGTAACAACAGTTTTAGAAAAGAGTTCATGAATTGGGGAAAGGGTAAGGGGGGTTAGAGAGAAGATGATGCGATTATATTTTAATTACAAATATATGTGTACATAAACCAGAGGTCTACAATACATGCGTGATCACACCAGGATCTCCTCTAATTGGCTCCTTACTTGTCGACTGTGGTGAGGACGGTGATGCCTTCCTTCTGTAAATGGACCAATTTGCGAGGCTTGATGAAGGGAAAGGCCGACGCGGAGGATGAAGAGCGGTTGTGGATATCCCAGACAACAAGCTTCCCTTCCTTCGTGGCCGAAAGTATTTGTGCTAACTTCAAGTGAAAGATAGACTGGCTGAATTTTCCCACGAGTTTGTTGAACGTCTGTGTTTCAAAGACAGGTTGTAAGTTACAGTGTGGGTTATAGATTACAGGTTATGAGTTACATGTATCAGTGCAGTGTTTTATAACATTAGAATGAAGAGACAGTGAGACAAAAAAGAAATGACTGAAACCTGCGGGTAACTAGCTCTGGACCCTCTGCAGTTTTGCTGAAGGTTATGGGCTGTGCTCAGATACACGGTGAAAGGTGACCCAAGAATGGCTAATGACTGCTGACACCTGCCCAGCTTCTCTCGTGGAGGCTGTTGAACACATAGTCTGTCATGAACAGAAGCACGCTCTGGGTGAAAACTACAAAGTAATATACCTGATGTCCTTTGACTGCAAGGTATTGTCTCAGCAGAAGAAACTCTTCTGGCCCTTAGCATAAGAATACTTTGGTAAGACCACCTATTCAATGTATGCTTTTGTGAGATAAACAAGGCATTTAGTCCTGTCTTTCTTATACAATGTTTCAGAGAGAAAATATGGAAGGAGGGCTGGAGAGATGACTCAGAGGGTAAGAGCACATACTGCTCTTCCAGGGGACCTAAGTTCAGTTCCCAACACCCATGTTGGACAGCTCACAGCTTTCTGTGAGTCCAGCTCTGGGGAAACTGATACCTTGGGCTCCAAGGGTGCCAATACTCCCAGGCACATAATCCCTACCCCACACACATGCACATGCTTAATTTTAAAATAAAATCTATAGTGATGTTTTATTTATGTTTTAATAAATAAAGCTTTCCTGAGGATCAGAGGGTAAATAAAACTAAGCCACTGGAGGCCAGGCAGTGGTGTCCCACACCTTTAATCCCAGGATTTGGGAGACAGAGGCAGGTGGATCTCTGTGAGTTCAGGGCCAACCTGGGTTACACAAGATCAATGCAGAAACAGATCCAGGAGGTGATGGCTCACACCTTTAATCCCAGCACTATAGGGGAATATAAAACAGGAGGAGACAGAGGCTCAGAGCTCAGTCTGCAGTCGCCTAGCCTTGGTAGGGGTAAGACTTTCCTAGTGGCTTGACTGTTTTGCTTTTCTGATCTTCAGCTTGAACCCCAATATCTGTCTCTGGGTTTCTATTACTTGTGCTATATTAGGTACCCAACGTTTGGGGTACAAATTCATGAAAAAGTCATCAGCACAAGCCGGGGCTGCATATCTGGGCTCCAGCCTCACTCAGCAAGGCTTACTTTTCTTTTGTTCCCAAGCCTCTAAGTGAGTTTGGGATTTTCTCTTCTGGCTTTCAGGCAGCCCCCCAACACATGTGCTTTTTCAAAAAAAAAAAAAAAAAAAAACCCTATACCTTTTTCTGACAGCCAGCTCTCTTTCTCCACCATGGGTTGTGGGCACTCCCTGAACCCCTTGGGCTGCTGCCAAACTAAGTAGCTGCCATGAAATCCGGTCAGGCTTTGACTGCTGATTGCAGCAGCGATCAGCCTCACATCTTCATCAACATTGTCAGTAAATTTCATAGAACAATTGGGAATTCTTAAAGGGAGGAATTAGTTAAAAGAGAGAGTTTTTTCCCACATTAAAAAATGGGAAAAACCATTACAATGAAGGTATTTGGATCTCTGTATGATAACACACTGGGCAGTTTGAAAACGGAACAATCAAATGAGAGGATATCTAATTTAGGTGGGATTTATGTAATGCCGATTGTAAACATTACCACCTTTATCATTTTTGTCTTATCACTAAAAAAGATGGTTAATCTGAGTGCTAAGATACAGGCCTTAGAAAAACAGATCACAGATCACAGAGATATTCAAATCCAGACAGAGGAATTTAATGGAGAGGCAATTACAGCATTGCATTATAAAAATAGAGAGAAACAGCCTGAGGCTTTCAGAAACCAACCTTATTATATCCAGTAACCTTACAAGAATTGCCAAATGGCAGAGACTCTGTTACAGCTAATTGGACTCCTGTGCCAATGTTAGATTTAAGCAGATTCAAGGAAGCAATAGTCTATATGGCATGCATTCACCTTTTGTGAAGCAAATGTTAAACTCGTGGTCAGTTTGTAATAGAATTATACCTAACAACTGGATAGAATTCATTAAAGGTGTTTTTAAGCCTGGTCCACAGTTACAATGGAGTACCCGGTTCAGAGTAGAGGCTAAGATTATTGAACAATGGAGTAAAACTAAAGGTAGGGAAATCTCCCAAGATCAAATTCTTGGAGAAGGAGACTATACTACTATAGAAAAGCAGGCTGTATATGATGACCACAGCCTGGGTTTATGCCACACAGCAGCTTAGAATGCTTGGGACAGAATTGGAGAAATGGGAAAGAAAATTGAATCATTTACTGAAGATATCCAGGGCCCAGAGGAAGCCTTTATGGATTTCCTATAAAGATCAACATCAGCAGGAAATAGAATGATACCGAATTCAGAAATTAGACAAATAATAACTGAATCTCTGGCTTTTGAAAATGTCAGCTTTCTATACAAAAAGATCATTAGGCCATTAAAGGCAAGACCAGCACCTCTGGAGGAATGGATCTGAGATACAATTAATATTGAATCTCATGAACATGCTGAGGCATGGATAGGAGAGGTGATTTTATAACTGTGGCAAGCAAGGTCATTCTAAAAGGTATTGTAGACAGGGCATTCCTAGAAACAATATTTTTTCAAAGAATAATCCATTTAAATGCCTCTCCCTTCTGGATTATGTGGAAAGTGGACTAATGAATATAGGTCAATGAGGAATGTTCATGGTATTCCTTTGCCTCAGGAAACTCCATGTGGGACCTCCTGCAAGTCCCTATGCCAAATCTGGTTCAGTCATTTCCTGCCATCATAGAGGAAACTCCTTCCAAGAGCAATTAATGAACCTAATGCCTATTGTATGCAATCATACTGCTCTGGATAATAGAACAGCTATAGAAGAGAGAACAAAAAAATTCAGAAGAAACCATAAAACAAGTATTTTGGCAAACTTTTATAAATGAACAAGGACCAAAATTAAAAATACAAATAAATGACATTGTCATTGAAGTTCTGGTAGACACAGGTGTGGATGTAACAATAATTTCATCAAAATTTTGGCACACAAATTGGCCTCTTCAGGATGCAAATGTTCAGATTTTAGGGATCAGAACTTTATTTCAGGTAAAGCAGAGCTTGAGATAGGTTGAATGTATAGGGCCAGAAGGTCAGAGAAGACTATTAAAACCATATGTAACTAACATAGCAATGAATTTATGGGGACATAATTTGTTACAGCAATGGAATACTCAGATTAACATTTCCCCAGTCTTAGAAACAAATCATAAATTAACATATATTTCTGGGAAAAATATTATAAGATATTATAAAGAATAGTCACTGACCATTATGGGTTATACAAAAACACGGCACAACAGTTGATGATATTTCAAAGGCACCAACAGCCCCACCTTTAAATGGTTGGCAGACAAACCTGTATGAGTTAAGCAATGGCCTTTAACAATAGAGAAACAGCAAGCTTTAGAACAGTTGGTACAGGAGCAACTAGATGCTCACCATATAGAAGAATCAACTAGCCCTTGGAATTCCCCTGTATTTGTTGTTAAAATGAAATCTGGAAAATGGAGGATGAAAACAGATCTAAGAGCTGTTAATAAGGTGATTCAGCCAATGGGTTCTCTACAGTCTGGCATTCCTTTGCCTTCTCTATTGCCTACAGGATGGCCTTTATGGGTATTTATTTAAATGATTACTTACTCACTAGACCTTTACAAGAAAAAGACAGAAAAAAATTGTCTTCACAGTGCCTACTTATAACAATTTTCAGACTGCTAAAAGATACCAATGGAAGATTCTCCCACAGGGCATGATAAATAGCCTCACCTTGTGCAATATTTTGTAAGTCAGCCATGGAAATGATATTTAAGAAATTTCCTAAATCTGTAGTTTACAGTTACTTCATTTTTTTATTATTTTTATTATTATTTTGCTATCTGATTCAAATGTAGATAGTTTAGAAAGAATGTTTGAAGAAGAAAATTTTGCCTTTTGGAAGGTTACAAATTGTTCTTGAAAAAGTACAAAGAAGAGATTCTATTAATTATTTAGGCTATAAAATAGGTTTACAAAAAACTAGACCCCAAAAAGTACAAATTAGAAGAGACTGATTGCAGGCTCTTAATGACTTCCAAAGATTGCTAAGAGAGATTTTTCAATCTACAGCCCACTATTTGGATAGGTCCTGATGACCTGATTAATTTAAACAAAACCTTAGATGGTGACAAGGACTTAAATAGTCCCAGGGAATTATCAGCTGAAGTTCAGAGGGAATTGTCTTTGAAGAGAAATTACATAAGGCAAATATGGATCATATGGATTCAAATCTTAACAGCATTCTGGTGATGTTATCCTCCAAACATTCCCCTACAGGAATTTTATGTAGAATGAATATATTATCTTAGGTTGGAACTTTTTACCACATAAACCAAGTAAAAAATTAAAAACTTATGTGAAAAAGGTCTCTGAGTAAATTGTAAAAGGAAATTGAGACTTTATCAATTAGCAGAATTAGACCCAACAGAAATTATACTACCTTTTAATATGATAAAAATGATGAGGGCTGGAGAGGTGGCTCAGAGGTTAAGAGCATTGCCTGCTCTTCCAAAGGTCCTGAGTTCAATTCCCAGCAACCACATGGTGGCTCACAACCATCTGTAATGGGGTCTGGTGCCCTCTTCTAGCCTGCAGGCATACACACAGACAGAATATTGTATACATCATAAATAAATAAATATTTAAAAAACACAGCATGTAAAATAAATAAATCTTTAAAAAAAATGATGAAATTATAGTAAGAAAGTGAACCCTGGCAGGGAACTTGTAGTAATTTTTTGAAAGAGACTAACAACAACTATCCCCAGGCTGGAGAGATGGCTCAGTGGTTAAGAGCTTTGCCTGCTCTTCCAAAGGTCCTGAGTTCAATTCTCAGCAACCACATGGTGGCTCACAACCATCTGCAGTGAGATTTGGTGCACTCTTCTGGCCTGCAGGGATACACGCAGGCAGAATACTGTATACATAATAAATAAATAATTTTAACAAAAAAAACCCAACAACTATCCCCAAAGCAAAAGAATTCAATGTATAAACAGAACTAACTTCCTCACATTGTACAGGACACACTAACAATTGGAATCCCAATATTCTATACTGTTACAAATAAATTAGGAAAGGCAGGTTACAAATCAGAAAATTTAAGTGGATCAAAAATCCTTATGATTCTGTCTAAAAATCAGAATTATATGCTATTCTCATGGTACTAACATGCTGTAGGAAATCCTTCAGCCAGTAAGTCACCTGCCCATTTGGGCGTGGTCTTTTATACTGTAAATGCCGATGTAAAGCATGTGCTCCCTCTCTCTTCTGACTGCAGGGCTCAGTTACTATTCCCCATTTGAGCAGAGGACTGTGATCTGTGAGTCTATCCCTAAACAAATAACCCTTTATTATACTTAATTTTGAGCTACTGTGGGATTTCTTTTTAGTGTCCATCTTCATCTGACACCCAACATGGGGCATCCCAACTCCACAAATACCAGATGGACTGGTCCAAAAGGCCCAAACAGTCCACGGTCCAGAAAGTCTCCCACCCCTGCCTGCCTGGCTTGCTTTCACCTACTAAGTGTTTTTTGTAAAACCCCAGGCACAGCAGAGCTAAGTGAGTAGTAACTTGGAAATTTCCCAAACTCATGCACATTTCTCCCCACCACTGTTGCATTCCCTGCCGAGCGGCAACATGCGCAGCTTCCAGTTTGTGCTCCCTGCTCGTGAGTTCTGGGCTCCTTGCTCTGTGTATGGAGTTGATTTGATTGCTTTTGGTTTGTCAGTATTTGACCAGCACCAAGGCAGAAGGCCAAAGCTGCACAGGGCTATTCATGCTGCCACCAGCTGTACCGCTGGTCGCCACTCTGCAACGGTGATGCTGGCTAGACAACAAAGATTGTTACACCTAAAACAATTTATTGGATCTCATAACACTGGTAATTATTTGATTAATTAATAAATTAATAAACTTGAAAGTTATATAATGGCAGAAAACATTTGCATGCAAAATTTTAATAATCTTTTTGCTGATACTATGGATTGTATTCTGCAAGGCTTATATGGTTATATAATATATAATATATTATATATATATATTTATATATAATATAATATGTAGGATGTTAAAGCCGACCCGAGGGACGCCATCTGTAAGAGTCTGCACTTTCCAGTGGATACCCATGCCCGACCCAGGCTGCGCGCTTTCCCGAACTTGGGCCCATGAGAATGGACGATTGTCCTGAGGGTTAAAAAAGAGACACACACAAAAGAGACCTTTGCTCATTTATCAGAGTAAATGGCAACTTTATTAAACTCAAGTCAGATATTTATACCAGTTGGCTAAAAGGATCAAAAATACAAGGCCTCCTCCCATCCAGAGGCAGGAAAAAAAGATTAAAGTCTTCCCGGCGCCTAAAACAGGATCAGCTGGGGAGCCAGGCTATGGGCCCACTACTAAAACCTTAAATACAAATAAAATCACCATAACAAAAAAAACCAAATTCTTGCTAAATTATCCCCTCAAGCCAGAGCTAATACAGAGTCTCCAGGGAGCCGGAGGTCACACGGCCCTACAAATCGCCAAAAAAAGAAAAAAACCTTGGTAGCTACAAAGTTGTGATACATCCATTTATTGAATATTGGGACTCAGTTTTTTTCTTTATATCATGCTGTAGGACAATGGTCTTTTATCCTGTTACTTGTATTATTTTAATAAAATGCTGATTGGCCAGTAGCCAGGCAGGAAGTTTAGACTGGATGACCAGGCAGGATATAGAGGGAGGGCGATTAGAATAGGAGAATTCTGGGAAGAGGAAAGACACAGTCTGCAGTCGTGATCCAAATACAGAGGAAGCAAGATGAGACTGCCTTGCTGATAAAAGTACCAAGCCTGTGGCTAAAACAGACAAAAATTATGGGTTAAGATGTAAGATACAAGAGTTAATAAGAAGCTTGAGCTAATAGGCCAACCACTTTATAATTAATGTAGATCTCTGGGTATTTCTTTGGAATTGAACAGCTGTGGGACCGGGCAAGACAGAAACTTCTGTTAATGACATTATATCCTTAAGAAAATGGTTTGATAACAGAGCCAAGAATGAGGCACTTTTGGAAATGATACAGTCTTTACAGACTAAAAATGAACAGCTAGCTGACAGGATTAATACCATAGAAAATCAAAAGTTACCTGAAAAAAATTAATACTATTGAAAAGGATAACATTAATTTGACAGAAAAAATTCAATTCATGTCAATGGGTACTGAGAAATAATCTGAAAGAATTCATACTGTTGAATATGAAAATCGAAATCTGTTAAAAAGTTATGATAGGTTATCAGATAGAGTATCTCCCCATGAAGGCAATCTGCACACCATCCAAATAATGTTGAAGGATGAGATGTTATCTTTGAAGGAAAAACTTCAGACTTTGTAATCACATGTACAGAATGAGGACCAGGGGCTAGATCCCTCAATGAAATCACTAGAAATATATACAGGTCAGGAGATTTAGGCTTTACATAAGACAGTAGTAAAAAGATTTGAAATGATTGAGGAAAGTATTGGAGCTGATGAGCAGGGAACAAAGGTACAAGGACAAAATTTAATATCTCCAGTACATGTCAGAGATGACTTACCCAGGGTTAGCTTCCTACCCTGTAATCAACTGTGACAAAGCATCAAGTTCTAAATGCCCAAAAGGATCCAAATAAGGTAGATGGATACCTTTAGGAATAAATGATCTAAAAGAAATTAAGCAAGCAGTACTATCTTATGACTTGAATTCAACATTTGCTAGGGAGATGATAAAGGCATGGGTATCTAGCAATAAGGCTACTTCACATGACTGGCTTCAATTAGTTTCAACAGTCCTGGATGATGGGTCCCAACTGCTGTGGAAAGGTTATTTGCAAGAAGAGGCAAAAATTTTAGAACAACAGAGAAAAGCAAAAGGACTTGAGACTTCCCAGGATCAAATTCATGGCGAAGGCTCTTATGCTGACCCACATGCTCAAGCTCTTTACAATGAACAAATCTTGTCCCTATGCCACAAAGCAGCCTTAAATACTTGGGACAGGATTCAAGAATAGGAAAACAAATTGAATCATATACCAGTGTTAAAGAGGGCCAGAGAGAACCCTTTAGTAATTTTTACAAGATTAACTAAGGCTGTACAAATAGGAGTAACAGACTCAGATGCTAGATGAGTACTTATTGACTCTCTGGCTTTTGAAAATGCCAACTTAGAATGCAAAAAGATACTTGGGCCTTTAAAGGTTAGATCAGCACCAATGAATGAATGGATCCTGCATACAATGAACATTGAGACATTTGACTATAATACTGAATCTTGGGTAGGAGAAGCAATTTTCAAAGGCATGAGGAGACATCAAAATGCCAAATATCTTAATTGTGATAGAATAGGACATCTTAGGAGATTATAGACAAGGAATTTCTAGAAATAATGTCTCCTCTGGGAATGGCAAAAATAAAAGGTATCCACCTTCTGGATTATGTAGAAGGTGTGGCAAAGGCCAACATTGGGCCAATGAATGCAGATCAACAAAAGACAGACAAGGCAACCCAATACCATCAGGAAACTCCTTGTGTGTGGGGGCTCTCACAGGCCCCCAAGTCAAAAGTGGTGCAGTCACTCCCAGTCACTATGGAGGACATGTCTCACCAGGAAAATTAAAAAAATCCAGATCCTTCTGTGAAAAACTATGCTGTTCTGGATGATAGAATAAACATGGAAAATGAATCAAAAATTCCAATATGAAGTAGGAAACGTATATTCTGGCAGACTTCTATAAATGATCAAAGACCAAAGCTAAGAGTGCGTATAAATGGCATTGTAATTGTGGGTTTGATAGACATGGGTGTGAACGTGAGTATCATTACTCCAGAATCTTGGCATCCAAATTGGCCTCTTCAAGAGGCAAATGTTTAATTTCTAGAAATTAGAACCCTATCTTAAGTGAAACAAAACAGGAGATGGGTTGAATGCATAGGCCAAAAGGACAGAGAGAAAGGCTGAGGCTGTATGTGGCTAATATTGCAGTGAATTTATGGGGTCAAGACCTGTTGCAGCAATGGAATACCCAGATTAACATTCCTGCAGTCCCAGAAACTCATATTTCTGGGAAGGATATTATAACGTACTATACACAAAGGTCACCAGCCATTCAGGCTATACAAGAATACAAAGCAACTAGAAAACTTTTAGAGGTACCAACAGCCCTACTTTTAAAATGGTTAACTGAGAAAACAATGTGGGTTAAACAGTGGCCTTTAACAGAAGACAAACTGCAGGCTTTAGAACAGCTGGTACAGGAGCAACTAGATGCTCACCATATTGAAGAATCAATCAGCTCTTGGAATTCTCCTGTTTTTGTTGTTAAAAACAAATCTGGTAAATGGAGAATGGTGACAGATCTAAGAGATACGCCTCTTATAGTTATTGATTTAAATATATAGGATATATATTACATCCTATACATGTCTGCCAGGTCCTCTAGCACAAGTTAATGCAGAAATCAATCAATTATTGATTGGAAGTGCTGAAGGCCTCAGAATTTCATAAGAAAACATCATGTCAATAACAAAGATTTTTTTAAAAAAAAAGATTTTTCCCATCACGTGGCATTAAGCCAAGGAAATTGTAAGGAAATGTCCTACTTGTTCTTTATACAACCAAACACTACTACCTGCAGGAAGTAACCCAAAGGGTACTCAAAGGGGTGAAATCTGGCAGATGGATGTGTTCCATTTTGTAGAATTTGGAAAACTAAAATATGTACACCTATTGATACCTATTCAGGTTTTCAATGGACAACTGCTTTGAATTTAGAAAAGGCTGATTTGGTAATCATATATTTTCTAGAAGTTATGGTCATCATAAGTATACCTGTACAAATAAAGACAGATAATGCTCCAGAAGCATATGTCTCTAAGAAAATAAAACAGTTTTTTTTCTTATTATACTATAAAGCATATTATACATATAAAGCAATATATACAATCCTACAGGGCAGGCAGTTATAGAAAGATCAACTCAAACTCTAAAGGATATGTTAAATAAACAAAAAGCTATGATAAATAACCCCATGTTGACTGAGGTTTCTGTCCCACCCAGTCCCGTAGCCATTCAGTCCCAAAGAAACAGAGGTCTACATTAATTATAAACTGGTTGGTCTAGTAGCTCAGGCTTTCTTATTAACTAATTCTTACATCTTAAATTAGCTCATAATTCTTGTCTGTGTTAGATACATGTCTTGGTACCTTTTATCAGCAAGGCATACTCATCTTGCTTCCTCAGTGTCTGGGTGATGACTGTAGACTGAGTCTTTCCTCTTCCCAGAATTTCCCCTGTTCTCCTCACCCCGCCTTTACTTCCTACCTGGTTACCCCGCCTATACTTCCTGTCTGGCTACAGGTCAATCAGTGTTTTATTAAAACAATACAAGTGACAGGGTACAAGACCATTGTCCCACAGCACCCCCAGAAATAGATTGCACAATGTTTTACTAACTTTGATTTTTCTAAATGCTATTGAGAAAGGAACAACAGCTCAGAAGAGACACTGGATAGAAGAAAAAAAAACTACAGATTAAATTGTAAGATTTTAGACAATTCTGAAGCCATTTCTGACAATTCCAAACCCTCTCAGCCTCTGTGCCTCAGTGCTTCCCCTCCTCCCCTGGGAACCAAGGACCTAACAGCTACACATGCACGTACTCAGTTCCTGAACAATTACCCATACACGTATGTTTTGACTCAGTACCCTGGGAAACGGGGTCAAAATGATCTCTTACCTCATCTGATCTGACAATAGTTCTCCAGTCAATTATTGGTATTAGCCCTTTTCGAATAAGCCAATCATAATGGTCAAGGAACACCCCTCTTGTTTCTATGGGGCCTTCTCCTTTAAAAGTAGACTGTACCAGCTAGTTGGGGTCTCTCAGCTTCCCGAATGCTGGGGGACCCTGTCATGATAGAATTAATAAAATCCTCATGCTTTTGCATCGGCTGTGGTATATGAGGTGGTCTCTGGGGGTGACTCCTTCTTGGGTTGGACACTAGAGTCCAACATTTGGTTCCCTGACCGGGAATCGAGTTGCTCCCGGACACACTCTAGACCCAGTTGGAGGTATAAAGAAACGAGCTCATTTTTATGTCTTTCTGTTTATGTATTGTGTTTCTGTTTCTGTTTCTGTGTAATTATGAATAAGTGATTTGAGAATTGTACTTGCGCAGGGTCTGTATTGAAATGGGGCTAAGGGAGGAGGCAGACGTGTCCTGAGATCCCATGCCCTAGCCCTGAAAGACGTTTCATGGGCATTTACTGGAGGGAAGGGTGACCAGGTTGCCCTAATCTCCAGGGGAGGTGTGATCCTCCATCTATATTTTTGGATCTGCTGCCGTGTGGCTTCTGATTTTGAGTCTATGTCTGTCTTTTTGTTCTTATGTATCTTCAGTTCTGCACCAGAGTGGTGGTGAGAGCACCAGCTTCTGGTTTTGAGTTTGTGTCTGTCTCTTTATATTTTTGCTTTTGTATGTCGGTTTGTCTTTGCTAAATCTATCTGCAGGAATTCAGAACCTGTCATCGGGCCCCCTGGCCATCATCAGTTCCCCTGATTCCGAAAGCAGCCCCACCGCTGGAGGAGGTGATGCGGTGGCTGCCCCTCCCCGAGTCCTTTGCCTTCTCTCTTTTCTGTACAGGAGCAAAAGAAACCCAGAATCCAGGCCCCTCCAGTTCTTCCTGTTATCCAGCCAAGCATGGCAGACTTCTCTCTCCTCCTCTCCCGGAGGAAACACTTCATTCCTGAGGAGCCCCGCTGGTCAGGCCCTAGCCCTGAAAACTTCAGCACTCAGCATCTATGCTGGGACAGGGGAGGGACGTCCACTAGGGAGAGAGTGACCTCCCAAGCATTTCCCTTTCGCCCAGTAGCAGGTCAATTACAATACTGCTTTTTTCTGCCTCTAATCTTTACTTATAACCCTTTCTTTTCTTGGTACCCTCAGACCGTGACCGGTCTTCTAGAATCTGTTCTGGTTACCATCAGCCCACTTGGATGATTGCCAGCAGCTCTTACAGGTGCTCCTAACCACAGAGGAAAAACAGTGAGTTCTCTTTGAAGTTTAAAAAAATGTCCCAGGAGCTGACAGCAGGCCAACCCAAGCACCGAACGATAGAGGACAGGACGGGATACCTTCCCTCTGACTTGACCCAAATGGGACTTCAATACTCCAGCTGGAAGGGAACAGCTCCGTCTTTAATGCCAGATTCTGATTGGCGGGTCTAAAAAGGGGGTTTGCAAAGCACCCCACTAATTTGCTAATTTGGCTAAGGTAAGAGCAATAGCACAAAGGTATGATAGTACTCCTGCAGGCAGATCGCCAAGCCAATGTAATGATGTCTTTTATAGGTCAGTCAGAGTCAGACATTTGTAGCAAGTTGCAGAGAACGAAGGGACGGCAGAGATGCTCCCTCCAGGACTTACTAAAGGAAAAAAAATTAGATAGATAGGGAGGCAACAGAAGACGACAGCTGCAGAGACTGTGCACCTCAGACAGAGCAGCCCCTGAGTGGTCCAATACGGATTTAAGCTGCCACCACCTGGGTCGAATGGAAAAAAAAAACAATGAGGAGGAATGGCCCTACAGGGCTTTGGGCTCGAGACACTTCCCAAAGCAGCTGCTGAGCAGGAGCGGTCGGAGAACGGCACCGGCACAGAATGCAGCCGGCTACTGAAATGGTGCTCTGCCCACCTAAGAGGCCTACGCAGTAGCCACAGTGACAGTACTGAAATTCCCCCGCTTGCTTACGCTGTGCACCCAGGTGTCTGATTCTGGGGTGTATGGGAAAAAGGGGAGGAATTCCCCTTTGCTGTGTCTAAAACATTTGACTATGGACTGAGTACTCTATGTTATCAATGAGCCACCTTATGAACTGTAGATCTGGAATCAAAAGCCTTTTTGTTTTCACTCCCCCTGCTGCTTCCCCTGCAGGGAAAGCAGGTTGCTCTCAGCCTTTGTCACCTCGCTGGGCAAGGCCCCTGCAGACAGCAATGGGCCAGGTGGGAGCAGCCCCAGGGTAGCAGGCCGGGTGGGCGCCGAGGGCACTTCAGGCTGGAGAGGCTCAGGCAGGCTGGCGGATGCCCCCACCTCACCGGAGTTTGAAACAGATCCAAGGCCAGCAGTGCAAATTCAGTGGCTGATGATGCAGAACCGCAAGGAGCCCGCGAGCTAACCAGAGCCGCACAGCAAAGAGGGGCAAGGAATAGCAGCCAGAGTCCCTGGCCGGGAGAAGGCTGGGAGAAGGCTGAGGAGCCCGCGCCCAGCGCCGCCACTGCCACTGCGGGCAACGACCCCTCTGTCGCCCCGGACTGAGCAGGAGGAGTCCTGCACAGCCGGGAGGTAGGCTTCTGAGAGGCAACAACTGGTGCCACCCCGATGAGGAGGGGCGGGGGACATGGAACAAACAGTCTTCTTAAAGGTACATCGGCCTTTTGATACGAACTACCGATGGCAGAGAAACTTTTTCTCACCATGACTAAGAAGATCAAAGAAGAAATCTTCCCGAGGTTTGGCCTGCCCAAGGTAATCAGAATTTATGGTAAAACTACCTTGTTGCCCAGAAAAGCCAGGACATGGGTAAGACTGGGGAAAATTACATTATGCACACAGACCCCAGAGTTCAGGACAGGTAAAAAGGATAAATAATAAAGACCCTAAAACAAATTAAGCCTTAGAACTGGCATTAGAGACTGAGTACAGCTCCTCCCCCTAGCCCTGTTCTATGTAGATCCAGTATGGGGGACCTCCCCCCCCCTCGCCTTGGCTTCCTAAGGCCCCCTCATGACCCATCTGCTCACAAACCCATTCTGCAGGCGCGGTTGAAGGCTCTCCAGATCTCCAAGCCCAGGCATAGAGACTCCTGGCCACCCTGACACTTGGAAATCTCGCATTTGTTCCAGAATTGACGCCTGGGGTATATCCAGAGGGGCATGAGAAAAGCTCAGCACCCCACAGCCAGAACAGCAGCCGCCCGCTCATACCTGCAATCCCTGTCTCCTCAAGCCCTTGCTTTGATACCCCTGCCCTCACCCCTGATTTCTGTCAACTAGTAGCAGGGCTAGCCTCAGATAGCAGGGCTAGCCTCCTGGGCTATCTGAGATGCATATCCCCCACAGCTGCCCCTGGAGGCTGGCAGATTTTCCCCTAGAGAAAATATTCGGGTCCAGAACACAGACGCCCCTTGGGAAAGCTAGATTTTTATACTGTGGTGCCTAAAAATACAATGCTCCATGTGGAGCACAGGGACGTGTGACATCTCCCCCACTTGTCTCCCGGGGGCGAACAATGGGACTGTCTCCATGGGTGTCAGAAAGGACTTGGGACATGAGATGTTATCTAAAACCAAGTACTATCTGACCAGGGCCTGCTGCTGCTGGCAGGATTAGACTCCCCTAAAGGGGTCCTAATTAGTTCTGCTGCTGCCTGCTGGACTAAGCTACTCTCCCTACTTCTCTGTCGAAACCTCCCAACGCCAGCCTGGGCACCCAGAAATCTCACACCCTTTCCAGGTTGGTGATTCTGTGTATGTTTGGAGACACCAGTCCCAAAACCTTGAACCTCGCTGGAAGGGACCCTATACCATGCTTCTTAAGACACCTACTGCCCTCAAAATGGATAGTATTGCAGCCTGGATCCACGTGTCTCACGTCAAGCCTGCACCTCCACAGAACGACCCAGGACCTTCCAAATGAAAGCTTCAGCGAACCCAAAATCCTCTCAAAAAGGCCTGATTCTACCAGGCTTGCTGATCTTTGCCCTGATGTTTATACCTTAGGACTTAACCTGGGCCCTGACTAACTTTGAGACTGGGCAAGCCTTAAGGCTAGCCACTGGAGTTCATCCCCTGAATACCTGGTTCCCCCAGCTAACTTTTGACCTATGTGCTTTAGCAAAAGACTCTTGGGAGGCTACTGAGCAAACCTCCGGAAACTCTTGTCCTACATGCAAATATTCTAAATGATATATTTGTCTAGGGGGAAAAGCAAACTCTGTAGTACAGGGGGGCCTAAAGTATTTTGTTATGCTGTCTGATGATATAAAACCAATGTCAGTGTCTCCTGATTGGGGGTTAGCAAAAAACACTAAATGGTTAACAGGCAATACTTGGGGTTTACAGTTGTGTGATCCAGGAAGGAAACACAGGGATTCTGTTCACCCTGCAAGTTGTTTTAACACCTCCCATGACCATAGTACTAGAGTCCAACTTGGTATTGCCTGACCAGGGCCAGCTAGCCCCTGCTGAGGTAGCCCCCTTTGCCAGGGCCCTGGGCCCCACTCCTAGTGCTAAGAACCCTTCTGCAACCCCTGCTTCATTGCTGGCAACCTCTAATACAGGCCAGCGACTGTTTAGTCTGATAATGGGAGCCTTTTCTTTGCTAAATGGTACTGATCCCAGCTTGACATAATTTTGCTGGTTTTGCCTGTCAGCAGGATATCCCTATTATGAGGAAATAGCCTCATCTGGCAGTTTCAACCATATCAGCTCTTATATGTCCTACAATTGGGAACAAACCTAACTCTCCCAAGTCCCAGGACAACAGGGCCTGGTGCCCTCTATTAATCTATGATGGGCCTACAACACTGGTTTGTTAATTTCTGTGTACAGAACCAATTAGTCCCCCAAATTTACTAATATCTCAAGATTGAGATATTTGACCAAATAAGAGGAGGGAATATAAGATTTTAGACAATTCTGAAGCCATTTCTGACAATTCCAAACCCTCTCAGCCTCTGTGCCTCAGTGCTTCCCCTCCTCCCCTGGGAACCAAGGACCTAACAGCTACACATGCACGTACTCAGTTCCTGAACAATTACCCATACACGTATGTTTTGACTCAGTCCCCTGGGAAACGGGGTCAAAATGACCTCTTACCTCATCTGATCTGACAATAGTTCTCCAGTCAATTATTGGTATTAGCCCTTCTCGAACAAGCCAATCATAATGGTCAAGGAACACCCCTCTTGTTTCTATGGGGCCTTCTCCTTTAAAAGTAGACTGTACCAGCTAGTCGGGGGTCTCTCGGCTTTCCGAATGCCCCTCACCCTGTCATGACAGAATTAATAAAATCCTCATGCTTTTGCATCGGCTGTGGTATATGAGGTGGTCTCTGGAGGTGACTCCTTCTCGGGTTGGACACTAGAGTCCAACAAAATCAGCCGATATACTTTAAAGATGTATTGACCTCAGAATGGAAACCATGGCATGTGTTATGTTGAGAAAGTGGTTTTGCTTTTGTTTTCATAGGAGAAGAAAAGCTATGGATATCATCAAAATTGATAAAGATTAAATTTGAATAAGAGGCTTCTTTTAATTAGAAGAGATGACAGTTCATTAAAAACCATGGCCATTTGATCTGAATTTTTAATTAAAAATTAAAGCTGGCTTTGGAGTTGGAGTGTGGCTCTCTCCTTCTCTAATCCCAAACATGTTTATTAAAGTGAAATCCAAAATCTCTGCCTCAGTCAGAAGAGCCACTTGATATGGGACAGAAGAAAAACAAATATTTAAGGACTCCTTTATTGTCACTAATCTCATAAACCTTTGGTTTTATATTGACTCTTTAACAGCTTTTCTTAAGGTATAAGATTTATCAGATTTATATATATTTATATTTATATATAAACTTTTCATCATGATATTAATGATCACACAGAGCACTAACAAATTCTAGATAAAGGTTTCGTCTACCTTCATGTACATGATTTCAGGTTTGAGTCTCTGTCAGTTTTCTGCAGTGAACCATGAGCACACTTAATGGTGATCCTTGAAGCCTCCATAAGGAGGATGGGACCCTACAACAATGATTCCTCCAGGACTAAGATAACATCACTAAACTGCAAAACACCACCTAAAGATTCACTTTTGGACTACAAACTGCTCAGAACAATTTTGAGGTGGCTAGCTGAGATGATTTAGTCTAGCCAGGACTTGAAACAAGCCCTGCACTTTCTCATTATGCAGAGACTGGACAACAAATGATGCAGCTACCTCTCCCAGGACTTGACAATTAACCCCAAATTTTCTTTTCAGGATCCTCAAAGACACTGTCACCCCCAGACAGCAAGAAGTAAATTTAAGAATATGATGCCCACATTCCCAAGAGGTGGGGTGGGTGATTTTTGGTTGTTCAATGGGTTATGGATATTTGACATTGTTTAGGGGGATTGGTTACAAGTTTTTATTGGTAACGGTCAGGAAAAAATCTAAACAAAGAAAATTAGAGTCAAGGTTCTTGAAAAAAGGGGGATATAGATAGATAAGATAAAAAGGTAGATTATTGAATCTACTCCTAAAAAAGCAACCACTAGTTTTAAAGATTTTACATTGAATTGAACTTTTGTACGTTGTATACAAATTTTGTATATTGATATAAATTTGAGACTAATTTTGTTAAAACAGACTGAACATACATTTCTAATCTTGTTCAAGGTATTGTACCTATACAACTCATTTAACAATGTAATATAAATTTCTAGTCCTTGAAAGTTATTATTACCAACTGTTTAGGATAATAAGAAAATGCAGGTTAGTAATTAGTCACCTATTACAATTGAACTTGTAGTCGCATTTGGTATGTTTTCAAGGTCAAACAGAGATATGTTTTAAATAGTCAGGTCATCAACAAACACTTCAGAGATCTACAGAATATGGCATTTAAGATGTTTTAATAACATAGGTACTTTTTTCTTTCTTTATGACAATACAACATGTCTGCTTCTGGCAGCACTAATTTACTTCAGAGAAGATGATGGGCAACAAAGAAATTTCATATGGAATTTGCTTTCTTTGTGGCAAAAGTAAGCCATGGGGCAGGAAAATGTCCTTGCTTCAACTTCTGGCAGTATGCTGTCCTAATGGGACAAGGAGGACACAGAAGAGAGTGACTGCTAAACCTTGCCCAGACAAGGCAGGACAGTCCTTCAAAAACCCTGTTTCATAAAAAGTCTGTCAGATATTCTAGACCTGTAGGCTTAAGGTGGATGCCTCAACATTGCAGAGAAACTCTGGGTGACTGTCCAGTAGCCTACTGTTTCTGTCATTTCTCACAGTTTTTGGAAGTCACTTGCTTGCACTTCCTGCTTAATATTATTTCCTTAGTGGGTCTCTGAAGGAGTTGAAGACTAGATAGTTACCATTTTCCTTGTTTACCAGATACAGAAATCAAGTTAAGATAGAAAGTAAATTAGGTACAAGATTTTGGACTCACCAAGATAGGATAGATATGGAGTATTTTCTCTATATTTGTCAAATGCAAATGAACTAGAGATCATTGATATATTTATTGCCTTATATAATGTATATAGTTATTTTATTTATTATATATAGTTTTTCTTATATTAGTCTTTTTAATTTTAGACACATAGGGGAAATATGGTGATATTTTATTCATGTTTTAATAAAGCTTGCCTGCAGACCAGAAAGTAAAACTAAGCCACTGGAGGCCAGGCAGTGGTGTCACACACCTTTAATCCCAGGATTTGGGAGACAGAGGCAGGTGGATCTCTGTGAGTTCAGGGCCACCCTGGGCTACACAAGACCAATGCAGAAACAGATCCAGGAGGTGGTGGCTCACACCTTTAAGACAGGGGGAGACAGAGGCTCAGGCTACAGTCGCCCAGCCTTGGTAGAGGTAAGGCTTCTCTAATGGCTTGGATGTTTTGCTTTTCTGGTCTTCAGCTTTAACCCCAATATCTGTCTCTGAGTTTTTATTATTCATGCTACAGAATTCTTTTAAAATATATAGAGAAGAAGAAATGAACTCTGATGAAGCCCGCAGTGGATTTATGGAGGGAAGAAGGAAGGAAGGAAACTCAGAAATCTATCACATACCACAGCAAATCTGCTGTCCATTGCACTCTGCAAGAAAATTCTAGATTTATGTCTTAGTTATGGCTTCTATGGCTGTCATGGAACACTATGACCAGAGCAACTTGGGGAGGGAGGGTTTATTTGGCTTACACTTCCATACTGTAGTATATCACTGAAGGAGGTCAGGACAGGAACTCAAACAGGGCAGGAACCTGGAGGCAGGAGCTGAAGCAGAGGCCATGGAGGGTGCTGCTCACTGGCTTGCTCCTCATGGCTTGCTCAGTCAGCTTTCTTATAGAACCCAGGTCCAGCTCCACTCACAATGGGCTGGACCTTCCCCCATCAATTACTAATTAAGAAAATGCCTCATAGCTGGATTTTATGGAGGCATTTTTCTCAATTGAGGTTCCCTTCTTCTAGACGCATGGTGAACAGGCACTGTACCAACTGAACTATGTTCTCAGCCCTCAGGGATTTGTTTAGTTTTGTCTGAGACACTGTGCAGTCCTGGATGTCTTGAAACTCACTCTGTATAATCAGGCTAGTCTTGAACACAAAGATCTGTCTGCCTCTGTCTTCCAAGTGCAAGCACGAGCCATCACACCCTCAATGTTACATCTAAAAAGGATCTTTAAAGCAGAAGCCTACAGGAAACATGGTTATGCCCTTATCAACTGGAAACATGGCACCAGTTTACAGAAACCAACTTCCATATTCCCTCAGCAGCAATGGTCCACCACTTCCTAATTCATTATTCACAGGGGCTTTATGAGATATGGCCGCCAGGAGTCATGCCCACAAGAACAAAGTCTGCAGACAGACACAGTAGCCTTCCCGAGGAGTGTGCTCCTTTGTTTGCAGCCCTGGGGACCCAGCCCAGGGAAACTCTTTCCTCCAGCTCACTCAGCTCATTTCTTCCCTTTGCAGGCTCTCTGCTGCCCTTAGCTCTCATTCTTTGTCAATAGACACAGGCACATTACAAAATCTAACCATCTCTCAATATTTCCTCGTACTAATAACATCTTTTCCCATAATATTTTATTTTATTTTTACAAGGCTTCTATTATTTTTAACAAGACGATTCATTATGGACAAAGGATCCAGGCAAGCCCACACCCACCAAGTCAGCACATCCGCATTTCCCGTTCATGGTGTCTGACATGAAAATCCAACAGGAATACTCACTTTTTCTGTTAAAATCGGGGCACTGTGAGCAAGTATACCCTTCTCTTCAAGCTGAAAAGCACAGAAAAAGACATTACTATTTAAAGACTAAGCTGCCAAGACAGGCACTACGTGCTAACTAAACCAGAGCGAATGTGCCCAAATGGGATCAGAGGACTGCAGTTCCCATAGGAAGAAAACCTGTCACCTGGGGAATAGCTAAAAACATTTGAAAAGAAACACAAATCTATTTAAAAGCCAGGCATGATTGTGCCTCTGTGTGGTGGTTAATGCAAATCTGAGCTCTACATTAATGGGGCTTTAAATGAAAATAAACACACAAAGCAGTAAATGTTACTGACATGCAACCTTTCAACAGTCTTTGGTTTTGCTTTGTTTACTTCTCCTTTTTTAAGGCAAATGCATTTCCTTAGGTGTCCACGTTAGTGGTGTGAATGATATTCATAATGCTGCTTAACAACCATTTCTGTCAGCCCAGGGAGACCTGCGACCACTTCCTGCCTGCTCTGCTCAGCCTTTGGCAGCCATAACCCTACTCCCTGTCTCTGTGGACTTACCTAGTACGACGTTCCATATAAATGGAATCATACACTTGATAACCAAACTGTGTTGTTTCTTCTTTTTTGTTTATTTGTTTTTTTGAGACAGGGTTTCTCTATGTATCCTTAGCTGTCCTGGAACTCACTCTGTAGACTGTGCGGGCCTTGAACTCTCAGAGATCCTTCCTCTGCCTCCTGAGTGCTGTGATTAAAGGCATGCAGGGCCACAGTCAAGTGCGCAGAGCACTTTGGTCACTGGTAAGAGCGCTGCTGCTATGACTTCTTAGGTAGATTGAGTGCCTGTTTGCAGGTCTGTAAGGTGAGCACCTAGGAGCTGAGTTAAAGTCCATCTGTATTCCGCTGCGGCTGTTTGTGTGTTTCTTTAATCTCATTAAATAAATAAATAAATGACATGAAATGGGGGGGGGCATGTTGTGGTACTTTGGGGGAGTGGATGGAGAAGTTGAGGGTTGCTGAAAGGAAGGGGAGGGAAGAGTTGGGGATTCCTGAAGGCAGGTGGAGAGGGACTTGGGATGCATATGACCAAGATGCATTGTTTTCATGGATGAAATTGTCAAATAATAAATAACTATTTTTTACTTAAAAAAATATATATATATATCCTCTGGGTTTGAGGACAGCTTGGTCTACAGAGTGAGTTCCAGGACGGCCAGGGCTACACAGAAAACCCTATCTCAAAAAAAAAAAAAAAAAGAAAGAAAAAAGAAAAGAAAAGAAGAGAAGAGAAGAGAAGAGAAGAGAAATCCTTTCTGAAATTTGGAATAGAGTTCAAGGTGTCAAACAAACAAACAAAACCAAACAAGCCCCCATCTTTCGGACCTATTAGATATAGTCAAATAAATATTTGCCTCATTGCCTTAAAAAATTAAATGAAGTTTAATTATCTGCTTCTAATTTAATATGCTAATTCCCAATGAGACTAAGATAAATACCATAATTAAATAAAAACGCTTAAATATATGTTCATTGCTTCCTAAAGAGATGCACTGTTATTATACTAGGGACCATCTGTATTCAGAAACTGAACACCCACAGTCTGAGACCCCTGTGCGACTCACCCAGGAGTAATAGACGGCCTGCGTCTTGCTGTTGCTCACCAGCTCCCTATTGCTCGCTGGGTTGAAGGTGAGGTAGTTCTGAAGCATAAGGCATAAAAATGTGTTACATGAAAACAAACCTGTTTCTCACTGCTTCAGCTGAGTGTTACAATTAAATACTAATTTTAATTAAAACAAATAACTGAGTAGGGCTAGACATAAAAATGCAAAAGACTTGGAACCTGGGAAAGAAGAAGAAGAGCGTTTAAGTTCTGGCTTTGAGGAAGGAGTGTAAGATGCACTCCCTTTACAAGGCATCATCCGTAGCAAGCACAGAATAAGCTGTATCCACCATTTAGCTATTGGTCTGCTCTCTCCTCCCGCACAGCCCACTGGGCAGTGAACCCGGGTACCACAGCTACTGCACTTCACCCTTGAACACAGCCTCTTCCCATCTCTAACCATCTCTATTCTGTGCCTTTTCAGACAAAGGCTGACGAGCGCACACTTCAGGGACTGACAGGGCCACAAGAGATCTTGGAATGAATATGAGGCTTTGGGAGGGAATTCTGATTGCTGCCAAGACAGTATGGCGTGAGTAGTTGGCACCCTTCCCAAAAATCGACGCCACAGAAACTGTAGTGAGGGAAACGCTAAAAGCAGAAACCAAACAACGGCCACAGTTATGGGATAGAAACCGGGCTGGAAGATTTGAGCCTGTGCAGGGAGCAGGAGCTGCCACCTGGGATGCTGGTGCGAGAGGCCTTGCAAACCGTGAGGCCGAGCAAGCTGCTTCTGCCCCACCCCCGCCACTCCCCCACCTCCAGGCCTATTCCTTGCCAATCGTTTGCCCTATCTACAGTGTAAGTGTGAACCGTCAATGCCTGTGTTGGACTCACAGGGGTGATGCAGACTGACCCAAGGCTTGGACCAGACCTTCCCACATCTGAAAACCGGTTTTGGCCAGGGTACTTTCTATTTAAAGTGTCTTTTCTGTCAATAAAGTTATCTCCAAAACTGTAAATAATTGCTCTGCTTCTTTTAGTTTCTTTTTTCTTTTTCTTTTCCCCTGAGACAGGGGCTCACTATGTAGACCAGGCTGCTCTGGAACTAACTCTGTAGACCAGGCTGGCCTGGAACTCACAGAGATCCACCTGCCTCTGCCTCCCATGTGCCGGGATTAAAGGTTACAAGACTGGTCGTCATTTAGGGGAAATAGCCTTCAAAACTAAATAATAAAACAAAGGATGAGAAGGGAAGGCTTGTGTCATAGAAGCATCTGCTCTGACTGGTCACGAGGAGGAAAAGCCCTAAATGCCCACTAACAGGATAAACAAGCAGCTGACACACCCAAGGCACTACCAGTCAGAAATGAGAAAGAAAAAAGAAAAAAAGCTGTGACCAGCGTCACAAAGTAAGGTGAGTGAAAGAAACGGGGCTGGCGAGATGGCTCAGCAGGAAAAATGCCTGTGCTTACTGCGCAAGCCTGACAGCCTGAGCCCAATCCCTGGAGCCTTCGTAGAGGTGGACGGAGTGCACTGAATCCACAGAGCTGTCTTCTGATTTCAGCACATGCGGCTTCCCCCAAACACATGTGACACAGTTATAATTATTATGAAATTAAACATTAAGAAGCCAAAACTTTCCGAGGTAGAAGGCAGTCTGGAAGAAAGAAAGAAAGAAAGAAAGAAAGAAAGAAAGAAGGAAGGAAGGAAGGAAGGAAGGAAGGAAGGAAGGAAGGAAGGAAGGAAGGAAGGAAGGATGTGTGAAGGTGAGATTCAAAATAGAGGAAAGAAGTAGAGAGATCTCTTCTAGAAGGTTTTTTTAAATGTATATTATGCATTATGTGTGTGACTGCAGGCCCTTATAATGAGGTCTGAAGACTACATTCAGGAGTTGGATCAATTCCTGTTGTAAGTTCCAGGGGTTCAATTCAGGCCCTCAGGTTTGCTCTTACCTACCCAGCCATTTTACTAGCTCCCTTCTAGATATTTTATGTGAAAAAGAGTGTGGTGGTTTGAAATAAAAGGACCCCTAAAGGGTGTGGCACTATTAGGAGGTGTGGCCTTGTTGGAGGAAGTGTGTCACTGTGAGGGCAGGCTTTGATATCTCTTTTGCTCAAGTTTTCCTCAGCATGACTGACAGTCAACTTCCTGTTGTCTTCTGGTCAAGATGTAACCAGCACCATGTCTCCCTGCACACCACCATGCTCCCCATCGTGATGATAATGGACTGAACCTCTGAAACTGTAAGCCGCAATCTCAATTAAATGTTTTCTTTGCAAGGGTTTCCGTGGTCATGGTGTCTCTTCTGAGCAATAAAACAAGCAAACAAATAAAAAACCCTAAGACAAGGACCAAGGTGAAGAGTTAGGAGATACAGGGCCCACAGGAGCTGGTTGGAGACTAGTGATGTAATCTGCCCTGTGCTGGTTCAGGGTTAAGGAGAGGCAGAGTGGAGGCTCCAGGGGAAGATTGCCAGAGGAGACCAAGAGGTCTAGTGAGCTAGCCTTTCACGGGGCAGTAAAAGGGACAAAAAAACACGTGTGGGAATGGGGACAGGCTAGTGTTTGACCCTCATGGTCCCCATCCTCTCAATGACATCTGAGGAATGCTGTCAGCTGCCAGCTATAGGAATGGCTGTGGGGAAGGTAGAAGTGGCTTCAGCCCCTGGACCAACCTGAGCTCTCTGTGGCGGAATGTATCAAATTCTGTAGCCACCCCCCAGCCCAGCGGCTGGAGAGAGCTTAAAATGTGGTGAGTAAAAGCTGGATAACCACGCTCCTCATTTGAGTTCATTGCAATCAGTTTAAATTTAAGTAGTGCATTTGGCAAAGTTGCAGGACACAAAACTAAGAGGCAGAATCCAGCTGTGTTTCTACACAGCAGCCGTGAACAACCTGAAAAGGGGAATTAGGGAAGCGAATCGACTTTCAAAAGCACCAGAAAGAGAGAGGGGGGGAAGTATACACACACACACACACACACACACACACACACACACACACACACACACACACATATATATATATATATATATATATATGCGCGTAGGAATAAATTTAACCAGGAGGGAAAAGATTTGTACACTCGAAATTGCAAAGCACTGCCCCAAAAGGAAGTGAAGACGGCATAAACAAACAGCGGGACACCTGGTGTGCTGTGGGCTGGAAAACAATATAATTAAGATGACAATACTTCACAAAGTGATCTACAGACTCAGCGGGGAAAGTCCTAAAGGCATTTTGCACAGAAACAAACTGAAAAACCTGAAGCCAACTGTGGCAGCACACACCTGCAAATCCCACACTGGGGAGGCCTAGACCCGAAGCCACTTTGTGTTCAAGGCTACCTGGCGACACAGGCAGGACCTGTCTCAAGGATGCCGAGCCCGAGACTGGTGTCCTAGTCTGCTCTCCGTTGCTATGATACAACAGTGACCAAAAGCAACTGGGAGAGGGGAGGGGTTTGACTGAGGGGAGTAGGGGTGGGGAGGGCTGGGGGTGAAGGGAGTCAGGTGGGAGGAGGACACAGGCAGGACCCAAAGGCTCCAGGGTATCGCTGGTCACTGGCTTGTTCTTCGTGGCTTGCATAGCCTGCTTTCGGTTCAGCCCAGGCACACCTGTCCTCGGATGGCACTGCCCACAGCGGGCTGAGCCCGCCCACATTAATTGGCAATGAAGAAAATGCCTCACTTTCCCACAGGTCAACGTGATGAAGGCAACTGCCCAGGTATGTCTAGGCTGGCGTCAATTAACAAAAACTAAACAGCGCACCTAGGGAGAGGTCTGCAGTTAAAGGTGCTTACCACACAAGCTGAGGACAGAAGCTGGGATCTCCAGAACCTATGTAAATGTTGAGTGACGTGGTGGCCTGCTTATGTGATTGCAGCCTCAGAAGGCAGAGATGGGGGATTCCCAGAATTAGGCTAGCAGGACTAATCCTATCAGTTGGCTCTGGGTTTGATTGAGGGACCTTGGCCCAATGAGTAAGGTAGAGGAGCAATGAAGGATAATCCCAGACATAAATCCTAATGGCCTCCACATATGCATACACACATGCACACTTCACATACACACACACACACACACACACACACGCTCACACGCATACACACCCCAAGCCTAAATAACCACATGTGGCTGGCTGTTGGATCAGTGCAAATTTTAAAATAGAAGCATTTATTTTTCTGAGTGATTGACAGGATAGTGGAAATGGGGCAGCTGGACATGTGATCTGAGCATGAGGATCTGAGCCTCGCTGAGTTAGTTCCTCAATACTCTGGGTTTCAGATGCGTGACCCAAGGAGCACAGACCCAGTCCCCTCTAAACTTAAGGGAGGGAGAATGAGAAGAAGAGAAGCAGAGAGCCCTGACGTGGGGCACAGAGGCCTGAGGTCAGTGCTCAGGGCATCCTAGACAGGCCTTGGCGAGCTGACAATGTATCTATCCGTTTATCTCAACAACTCGCTGCAAGGTCCGAAACAGCAGAGCACCTGCTCCTGAATAAGGAAGGCTGCTGGCAGGGCGGCTTTAGATAGAGTATTTAATAATTAATGGTGGTAGTCCATAGACAGCAGTAACTCTTCACTGGCATGTTTGCACGGATTATGGGAGATAACATAAGTAAAGAACTGAGCAGAATCTAGGACGTAGCAAGTGTGTCAAACATATTAGCTATTATTAGGAAGGATAAAATGAGGTCCAAAGCCCTCCTGCTCCACAAGGAAACCCACTAACGTAAAGAGCCCCCGCGGAGCAGCCTCAGAGTAAGCACAGGCCAGCATTCACAGGGTTAAACTCAACGCACCTGGAAACCATACTCTTTGGGAAGCTCAAGGGTGCATGCAGGCGTCTCCACTGCCAAGGTCCACTTCCAGATGCACACTTTCTGCAAGGAAAGCACAGCAAAGGACTTCTGAGGCCACCGAGGGTGCAAGGAGAAACCCATGGCTATGGAAATCCTACCTGAGGCTTCTAACTGAACAAAGGAACAGTTGACTCCTAGGCATGCTCCCCCGCTCCCCCGCCCGCTGCCACGCTGCACTGTGAAGCCTGAGTATCCTAGACACACACACACACACACACACACACACACACACACCAGGTGGCCTGTACGGAGGTGGCTGCAAAGACATCTGGCAATGTTGGCCAGCTCAGAGAGGTCTACCCAAAGGCCACTTTACCTGGATTTCAGCATCAGAGATGGTAGCCAGAAGCTTGGCGTCATGGGTGATGGCTATCGACCTTATGCCATTACCTTCTGGACAGCTGTCAAATATGGTGTGCACTGGGATTCTGAAAAACAGGACAGAGGGACGGCACTTGCCGAGGGATGCCTGGCTTCCCAGTGAGGCTGCGGCAGGGCTGAACCTTCCACAAACATAACAAAGTATGATCTCTCTAAGCAAAAGAATGTTCATGTCTAATTAACATTCGTGTCCAAATAATTTATTTTTATTTACATATATTTTTAAGATTTATTTTATTTAATATGTATACAGTGTTCTATCTACATGTATGCCCGCAGGCCAGAAGAAGGCATCAGACCCCATTACAGATGATTGTGAGTCACCATGTGGTTGCTGAGAATTGAACTCAGGACCTCTAGAAGAGCAATAAATGCTCTTAACCTCTGAGCCATCTCTCCAGTCCTTGTATTGTTTTGTTTTGTTGAGACAGAGCTTCTCTGTGTATTCCTGGAATTCCTCTGTATTCTTGAGTGCCACCACCACCTGGCAATTTATTCTTTTTTAAATATTTATTTTATTTTTAAAATTATGTGTATGTGCGCACAGATATATGTACGTGAATGGCCTGTGGAGGCCAGAAGAAGGCATCGGATCCCATAAAGCTGGAGTTACAAGCAGGTGACCTGCCAGACGTGGATGCTAAGAACTGAACTCAGCACAAGTAGCCTCTTAAAGGCTAGGTCATCTCGTTTCTTAGACAGGGGCTTGCTCTGTAGCCCAGGCTGGCCTCAAAATTATGATCCTCTTGAGTGCTGGGATTACAGTTATGAGCTAGTAGGCACAGCTGAATTAATTCATTTTTATTCATTTCTGATACATGAGCAAAGCATCATTACTATGCATTCTTCCGCAAAGAGAAAAGACGCACTGACACATGCCACAACACAGGCACCCTGAGAACGTGACACTAGGGCAGGAAGCCAGACACAAAAGTTCACATATATGTGCCACAGAAAGGAAACAGATTGGCAACTGCCCGGGTGTGTGGCGGGCGGGGGAGGGGGGAGTCAACACTGTGACCGAATGCCAATCCTCACTGTGTACTTTCAGGTGCCCAGTTGTACACTGCTTGAACTTCACCTCAACAGTAAGAACAGGCCTAACTTGGGGGAAGTGTGCTCTGTACTCTCTTCAGGAGCATTCTGGTCGTTCAGTCGCTTGTTCCTGGTGCTGATTTGATGCAGGGCCCTTTTGCCAGACAGGAAGGATGCTGTAAGGTTTGAATCTGCAGTGTCCACAAAGCCCTGGCTGTCAGCTGATAGGCTTTGGGGCAGTGACTGAATCCTGAAGGCTTTATGCTCATCAATGGATTAATCCCTGAAGCAATTCATAGTAGGGGGAGTGAGGGTAGAAACTGGAATGTCATGCTGGGGAGATGGCTCAGCGGTTAAACCACCTACTGCTGCAAGCAGGAAGACCAGAGTTCTGGTCTCCGGAACGTGCACACAAATGCTGGGTGGGTGTGGTGGCCCACCTGTTAATCTAGGGCTTGGAAAGAAGAGACAAGGATCCCCAGAACAAGTTGGCTCGCTAAACTAGTCAAACTGGCAAACTCTGGGTTCAACTGAGACCCTGTGCCAGTGAATAAGGTAGAGAGTAATAGAAGATAGCTCCCCAAAGTCAACCTCTGGCCACCAACATATGGAACCGCCCCCCAACACACACACAAGGGTGAGGGAGACTAGGAAGTGGCTTTGTTTCAGGAAGTAGTCACTGGGGTCGTGTCCCAGCCCCTTCCTGTGTACTTCCTGGCTAGCACAGCATGAGATGAACTGCTTTGTTCCAGTGCCCTCTGACTTCCGGGGCACCATGCTCTGCCTCCCAACAGACTGGGGGGGGGGGGAAATGCTGACCACCAAACCAGATGACCTCAGTTTGATACCAGGGACTTACATGGCAGAAGGAGCGAACCGACTCCCACAAGCTGTCCTCTGACCTCCACAGGAGTCATGGCACACCTGTGCCTCCCCAATAAATGGATTGATAAAAATATTTTAACATGCAATTGCTGGTAGAGACAGGACTAAAACATTCTCCTGTAATTATTTTTTTGTTTTTATGTGTACGGCTGTTTCCCTTACAAGCATGTCTGTGTACAACATGTGAGCCTGACACCCACGGAGGCCAGAACAGGCATTGGATTCCCTGGAACTGTAGCTACAGACAGCTGTGAGCCACCAGGAGAGTGCCAGGAATCAACCGGAAGTCTCTGGAACAGCAGGGCTCCTACCCACTGAGCCATCTCTCCAGACCACAATTAAAACATTTTAAAATGAGGTTTGAGCTGAATAAGTAACAAAAGCATGTGGGGGAAAAAAACAATCCAAGTGAGAACAGGCAAACACAGCCTGCTCTGTCGTGTGGGCATGCGTGTTCCTTCAGCCTTGTAAACCCCGGAAGAGATTCCCAACTACACATCAGGGTCCTGGTTTGGAGACCAGTGTGAGTGAGGAGACATTTCCTGTTTTCTCTTCCACACTCCTACGCTGTGTCCCTGTCGAGACATCACAACAGCGCAGTTCCTTCCCAGCCTTGACACACACAGAATTCAGTGAGGTGACATGTAAACTTCGATGGGAATCAACGAATGCCAGACAAGACGGGAACAAGTGTGTGGGATTGGGAGGCCGCTGACTTAACCTTGGGGGAGGGGATAGAGAGGCAGCAAGACTGTGGGCTGTGTGGCCTCCCACATTTTCTTTCTCCAGAGGCCCTGTTACAGCCACTGTGAACAGTCCCCGGTGTCACAGCAGTGTCAGTTGGCTGGGACAAAGTCCAAGCTCCACTGAAGGACACGGACTCTGTCATTCGAGAAGCTTCAGCTAACTAAAATGCAGCCCTAAACGTTCACATGGCAGCTTTCATATCACAGGGAATGGCAGCACGGAGCTCACAGTGGCAGAGTGGGTCTTACCCCTTGCAAGAAACAGAACATCCAACTTGACCCTGAGAGAAAACTGACCCAAGCAAGAGGGTCATGTGTATATATATATATATTCAGCCTGGCTATATTCTGCCCTGCCATAGGTCAAAGCAGTTTTATTCATTAGCCAGAAGGATATCCCACATCATCTCCCCTTTTCTGTCTAAATAAAAAGTAAGGTTTTAACTTTAACATAGTAAAATTACATATACAAAACAGTTATTAAGCAAGAATTATATTTATAATATTTAGTCCATTTACATTAGGCAAATTAAGGAAAATACTCTATCATTTATCCTCTCTTTGTGAATCTAAAGTTTCATATCTAATTTATCTTTTATCATAACTAAGGAAAACTATAACTATCTGTCTTCCACTCTTCAAAGACTCCAGAAGGCTATATTACCTAAGCAAACAAGAAGTGCATTGAAAGCAACTTCCAAAACTCTAGTATTGACAGAGACATCTCATGACCTGGACAGTCACACAAAGTTCTTTTGTAACGTTGGGGCATCTAGTCTTTAGCCTACAGGTCCATAGGCTAAATATCTGGCAGACATTTCAGTGAAGCAGGAAATTTGAAGATCTGTTCCATCTATATTGGCAGTTTGTCAG
Source organism: Myodes glareolus (assembly GCF_982192425.1). Classification (NCBI taxonomy): domain Eukaryota; kingdom Metazoa; phylum Chordata; class Mammalia; order Rodentia; family Cricetidae; genus Myodes; species Myodes glareolus. The sequence goes on from NC_142027.1 coordinate 124,386,255, forward strand.
TCACTTTCTTCTGTGTCCTGCAGAATGTCTGGCAGCGCCTTCTGTGAAACAGGAACCCTGAAGGACTATTCCATCTTTTGAAAAATTCAGCAGTCACTTTTCCGTGGGTCTTGCATGTCAAGTTCATACAGCACACCATCAAGCTGTTCAGACAAGAACAGTTTCTTGCCCAAATGGCTAGCAAACCCCATAGGGAGCGTCTTTGATGCCCATCATTCTTTTGAAGTAGATTGGTGCTGCCAGAAGCAGACATGTCTCACTGTCAAGAAAAGTCTAAGTTCTTAAAATATTTTAAATGCCATATTTGGTAGGCCTTTGAAATGTTGAAGATTATCTATTTAATTGAAATATATCTCTGTATATCTAGAAAACATAACTAATATAATTAAAAGTTTGATTATGATATTATCTGATTAATCTGTATTTCTTAACTATGTATTACATTTTTAAATGAGCTGCACAAACACAATACCTTAAACAAGAACAGAAATATATAAAGTGTAACAAAATCAACCTTAAATTTGTATCAATAGACCAAGATCCGTACCAATGCAAAGTATCCATCTCTATATCACATCCCTCTTTAAATGAAAATAAACATTTATAAACAATCATTTTGGGAATTTGGGCATTGGTTTCTCCAAGCTGCTTCCTGCTGTTTGTTGGACAAAGTATTGGGGGGGAGGTGTTCACAGTGACCTTTCAGGGGTCTTGGTCCATCAAACCACATTAGCTTGGAAGGATTCCACAAGTTCCCATCCTCTGTGGAAACAAAAGTAGAACTTCTTTTCCAAAGTAACATATACTTAGACTCAAATTTTGAAGTCAAGATACCTTTAAGATATATATGTTGGTTTAGCTTAGCAGCCCCCAGAATCAAATGTTTCTCTGCAGTCAAAAGAATGAAAGAAAACACAATAATATACATAATCCAGACTCTGTATATTCCATCTTTATGTGGTTTATTTTTCTTTACTCCTTTAATCTATGACTGTTTATACTCTTTTATGTTACTTTTACTGTCTCATTAAAGACTTTATTTCATTTTTAAAACTATTTCTTTTTATAACTGTCTATACTCTTTTCTTCTCTCTCCCAAGTCTATGTATATATTTTTACACACTGTGTCTTGTTTAGAGGTTTATTTTCATCTGAATCTGTCTTTATTGCGTATCTATAATCATTTTCTGACCAGAAGTGCCTTTTTTTCCTGCTAAGCGGATGTGACTAGGACCAAGGCTGCTCTGATTGTTGGTTCTGCTCAGTCCAACACGACGGAGGCATGGTCACCACCTCTGCAAGCCATGCTCTCCACTCCAGCTCTAGGGATGCAGCGGGTCTATGTCACCATTAAGCAACTAGTGGCATGCTGCTCACAAACCACAGTTAAGAACCTCCCGAAAGAGCAGAGTTTGTGCTGCCAGCATGAACCAGGAAGCCATCTCTTAAAGAAGTCACGCAGTTTTGTCACTAATGCTGAGTCAGGAAGCCTGCTCTTAAAGGAATCACGCCTCTGCCTGATGCCAGCAAACAGAGCCCACCTGAGAAAATGCTGCTACCAAGAAGCCACGCTTAACTCTGTTCTTTTGTGTCTAGAATTCCTTCCCAAGCTCTCTCAGTAGTTGGTCCATGTTGGCTCCATCCGTAAATGGAGGCTGCTCATTTGTTTCCCAGCCGTCAAGACCCCAATAATCACACAGAAACTATATTAATTCCAACATTGTTTGACCAATGGTTCATTCATATTCCTAGCTCTTATATCTTAAATTAACCCATTTATATTATTCTGTGTATTGTGATGAAACTGTGGCTTACTGGGTAAGGTTCTAGCATTTTTTATGACTCTGCCTACTCTCTCTCTCTCTCTCTCTCTCTATATATATATATATATATATATATACATATATATATATATATATATATATATATATATATATATACCAGCCTAGCTATATTCTGCCCTGCTATAGGCCAAAACAGCTTTATTCATTAGCCAATAAAAGAAACACATATACAGAAGGACATCCCACATCAGATGTCTGCAAAAATCTATGAACAGAAGGGGCATCGTTAGCAGTGCCTCTTCTTGGAAGCCTCTGTGGACAGTAGCCTTCATGGCAAGACCCACCACTGCTTTCTCGTTTATGACATGGGCTCCCAGCTAGATCAGAGCACTGTTGTAGCCCAGCTTGGTGCTGTGGTATAATCCCTTTGTACACTGTGAAGATTTGTCACTCAGATTGACTTAATAACAACCTGAATAGTCAATAGCTAGGCAGGATTTTGAGGGCAGGGAAGACTCAGGGAAGAAGGGTGGAGTCAGCAGCCAGGTGCAGAGGAAGAAGGAGATGAACATGCCATACTGAGAAAAGGTACCACCACATGGTAGAATGTAGATAAGAAATGTGGGTTAATTTCAGATGTAAGAGTTAGCAACAAGCCTAAGCTATCCACTGAGCATTTATAATTAATAATTAGTCTCTGCGTAGGTTATTTGGGAAGCAGCTGGTGGGACAGAGAAAGTCCGCCTACAGCTTGGTGCCTGGTTTGAGTTTTATGATATTCGACCTGATAACTTATGGCCCATAAAAGATTATCCAGAGTCTTTTTCTGGTCTTAGAATTAATATTCTCTTTATTAAAGTGACAAATTAAAGAAAAACATTATTTTTTCTTAAGGATTTTGTTCAACTTAAAAGTCTTACTCAGGGAAAGGGAGTTCAGTGATGGAGGACCCACAGAGCATGTGTGTGACCCCAGGCTCAGTCCCTCCTACTGCAGCTATGACCATAGCAAAAGGTTAGCTGGGTGTGGCGGTAAACATCGGTAAGCCCAGCAGTTGGAGGCTGGGACAAGACGATCCTGAACATCTGGCTAGTCTGGGCTGCACAGTGAATTCCAGGTCGCCCTAGACTACCTAAGAGGCCACTGTCTCAAACCCTACTTGCTTTATAAATGGGGCATATTGTTTGCAGTCACCTTTATGTAGCTTTGATTAATGTACAGCTACACAAATTTAGCTATTAACCTTAAAAAAAAATTAAGATGGGTGTGGAAATATAATATATCCAGTTTTACAGTCAAGATTTTTTTGTGGTTTAAGTAAGAAACAAATTTCTTACCAATACTGAGTAATTCCTATAAATCTAATAAATGTATCTATAAATATGGTAAACCTTAAGTTTTCGTAAGTATTTCTAACACTGTTTATAAAACTAAAATGATTTCTATTTAAGGTTGGAGCCTAAATTAGCGACACAATTCAATTAAAATCAAATCTAATCTGCTAGAGACCCTGATCCATCAAGTTCTCTTAAACTTTATACAGCCCGGAAACTCTGAGCAAACTTTTTGGGTCATTATGCATGTTAATAGTACAGAGCTAAGTGCTCTGTCTTCTCTGTGTTTAACCTGACACCTCTCCAGTGCTGAGAGCCGCTCTCCCACTGTGAGCTCCGAGCTGCCATTCCCTGCCGTGTGAACGCTTAGGGCTGCATTTTAGTTAGCTGAAGCTTCTCGAATGACAGAGAGCCCGTGTCCTTCGGTGGAGCATGGACTTTGTCCCAGTCATCTGACACTGCTGTGACACCGGGGACTGTTCACAGTGGCTGTAACAGGGCCTCTGGAGAAAGAAAATGTGGGAGGCTACACAGCCCACAGGGACCTCAGGCATGCAAGTGGGGACAGCTCCCTGTTTGAGGAAAGAGTCTTCGTGGCTCTGATGTAGGGTGCGTACGTGTTCTCTGTAAGCCAGGGTCACGGCAGCTTCCAGAGGAGAGCTACACAATCAGGTTTATTCTTGGGAAATGACAGTACAAAATCTTGTGCAGAAAATGCTGAAGGCCTGACTGTGTTTAAATCTAGCAGATGTTCTAGAAGGAAGTGCAGCAGACTGATTAGCCCTGGAAAAAGCACCGTGGCTGGTGGTGACGGCCAGTGCAGACTTCAATTTTCAGCTCAAATAATTCATTTAGTTTTTCATTAAAATTGTGACAAATGTCTTCAGTGATGAGTCACGCCTCACTCCTGTTGCACTGTGGCCAATGGAATTTGAAAGGAAGCACAAGGCTGGCGAGACAGCTCAGCCGCTAAAACACTAGCTGCTCTTGCGGAAGAGCTGGGCTTGACCCCAGCACCCGCACAGCAGCTCCCAAACATCTGTAACTCCATTTCCAGGGGATCAGACATCCTCTTATGACTTCTCATGTACATACATAAAATTAATATTTAACTACTTACTTGTGTGTTTGTGTATGGGTGTTTGACCGGTGTATATGTCTGTGCACTATGTGTGTACAGTGTCCCCAGAGGCCAGAAAAGGGCGTAGGACTCCCTAGCAATGGAGTTATAGGTGGTTGTGAGCTGTCATGTGGATGAGGATTGAGCCTGGGTCCTCCAGAAGAACGCTTCATGCTCTTAACCACTGAGCCATTGCTAAAGGCTCTACATAATTTTTTAACCAAAAAAACTGGAATGCTATAACAGGGATGAGTTTTAACAGTGCTGTGCCCGTGAGAGAAGCACAAAGCCCACATGCTGCGTGACTCCATTCCCGGAAGTCTGAAATGCACACATCTGTGAAGGCAGGTGTATCAGAGGAGCTGTGAGAGGCAGGGTGGGAGCTGCTCAGGACACAGTGCTACCTGCAGTGATGCCAGTATCCACCGGGAAGCAGCTCGCTGTGGTGTAACTAATATCATTGGCTTATATGTTTGAGAATGGCTGCTGGGTATGGCAGTGCGCACTTAGGACCCCAGTATGCAGAAGGAGCGTGAGTTCAAGGACAGACTGGATTATATACTAAAACCCTGTCTCAGAACAACCTTAAAAATAAATAATAAAAATAAAATAGGGCTGGTGAGATGGCTCGGTGGGAATAGGCACCTGCTAGCAAGCTTGATAGTCTGAGTTCAACACCCTCAGAACCCACATAGAAGGGGAGACCCATCTCCCACTCGTATCTATGAACCCCACATGTGTTGTGGCATGGATGGACGAACAGACACAGACACACACACACACACATAAATAAATAAATAAATAAATATAAAAAATAAAACAAAATGGTTAACATGGTGACTTCTAAGTTGTCTATATTTTACAATAGAAAAATAAAATCATGTAGGGTCTGTAATCCTGCACTTGGGAGGCAGAGCAGGCAGACATCTGTGAGTTCCAGGCCAGCCCGGTCTACAGAGTAAGACCTTCAAAATAAAATTTAAAAATAAACCATTTCAACAGATGATTAGTCCTGGAATGAACCTGAGGAGTCAGCTAGGAACAGTCTAGCATGTGGGGACAGACAAAGAAGCTATCCGCGAGGTAGACACCACAAGACTTCCAGTCACTTTAGCAGGAGATGCCTGGGAATAGTGTAGCCTCCCCACTAGGAGGAAGAGGTGTGGACAGGGTTGTGGTGACAACTGTCTCTTGTCCCGAGAACAACATGGCAGCCTGTCGCCACTGCCCACGTTTATGGGACGCCCAGAATGAGAACCTGAGAAGAAGCTGGAGGAAGCAACCTCGGGAAGGGCAGTGCTGCTGTCACTACAGGAAGGGCAGTGCTGCTGTCACTACAGGAAGGGCAGTGCTGCTGTCACTACAGGAAGGGCAGTGCTGCTGTCACTACAGGAAGGGCAGTGCTGCTGTCACTACAGGAAGGGCAGTGCTGCTGTCACTACAGGAAGGGCAGTGCTGTTGTCACTACAGGAAGTCACTTCAGGGGACGATTGGTGATTGCGTAGCAGGACCTAACCGCAGCCCTGTGGACCCCACCCTAGGACATTGTACAGAAGTCCTGCTTAACTGTCATTCATGTTGACTCAACTGTTACCGACGCCCCCAAACAAGCCAGGGCCTTACGTCCTGCAGGAGCCTAGAGCCCTTCTCTGCTGGGACTGAAGAAAGCTTCACATGCACAGCAGCCCTGAGGGGTGGGCAGAGCAAGGTAAACAGGGTTGACAAACTGCATCTAGGAAATCCTAGAAGAGCAATGTCATTTGGAAACAGAGTCTTTGGGGCGTGTGAGATGACTCAGTAAGGGTACTTGCCAGCAACTCTCGCTGCTTGAGTTTGATCCCCTGGACCCACAGAAGAGAACACACTCTGCAAGTTTTCCAGCCTTCACATGTAGGCCATGGCGTGTACACACATGCACACAGAGAGAGAGAGAGAGACAGAGAGACAGAGACAGAGAAACAGAGACAAAGAGACAGAGAAAAGAGAGACAGACAGAAAGAAAGACAGAGAGACAGAGAGAGACACAGAGAAACAGAGACAGAAAGACAGACAAAGAGAGACACAGAGAGAGAGAGAGAGAGAGAGAGAGAGAGAGAGAGAGAGAGAGTAATTTTTAAAAGAAAGAAGTTGAGCCTTTGCAGATACAGTTGGCTAGGAAGGCTCTGAGATCCATGTCCTACAGAAGAGGAGGCACAGAGGCAGAGAAAAGCCATGAGAAGATGGAGGGCAGAGACCAGATGCCAAAGAACACCGTGGACTGCCAGCATCCGGCAGGAGCAAGGGGAGCAGCCTGGGATAGTGTCTCCTGCAGAGTCCCAGAGACACTGCTGGCACCTAGTGTCTCACTACATCTAGATCCGTGAGAAAGTAAACTCCTACTATTTAAACATACATACAACATAAAACTATATACACATATACACAGAGAGACAGAAAAGAGGGGACCCATTGTAGGTAAAGGCTACAGAGGACCCTGTATCAAAAGAAAAAAGAACCTCAGTGAAAATCTGATGTATCTGACGTAGAGGTAAGGTTCCTGATTGTGACAGATTTGACATCCGGTGCATGCTCCACCCTGACGTGAGCTGGGTTACTGTGACCCTCCCTCGGTCCAGTCTATTCTGGGCCACCAACAAACCAAGTTTCTTGGCAATACCATTATTTAGCCCCTTCTCAGCCACAGTGACCAATCCTCTACAGAAATTTAGGTGAGAAAGATTCGCCCACACAGAGCCTACCCTGTGAAGGAGTCCCATATAATTATGAGGCAGTCTGGCCCTTTGTCTGCTGTGGCAATCCAGCGCCTGTCTTCACTGACACAGAGGCAGGAGATGATATTAGGGTGGCCCTAGGGATAAGAAGAAGACATTTTTAGAAACAATCAGGACAGGGCCCTACTGTGGCCCTCAAGGAGGGCTGGGTCCACATAGCCCTGAGCTCTTTCCAAAAGCTTGCCTGCCTGGAAAACCACTTTCACCGGCCCTCCCTGAGGTCAGTCTATCACTGGTCGGGTTAGGGGTGGGTTCCCAAGCTTTCTCTTCCTCTGCAAAGCTGAAGGAGCTGCATTCACCAAAGGATTAGGTCCTCCCTAGGGATGGAGTTAAGTGGTCACCTCAACCAGGACCTCTGAACTCCCTGCTGGCCTCGTCCCCCAAACACTACTAACCTCAGATCACTGAACATTGACTCCGCAAGTCACTGGTCTCTGATCCAGTCTCAACATCCCAGTCATCTCCCCACAAAACAAAGGAATCTTCCAGAAACATACTCAAAGAGGACAGCATTCTTGCCCCACCCCTCAAAAAACCGGGTTTCTTTGTGTAGCCCTGGCTGTCCTAGAACTTACTCTGTAGTCCAGGCTAGCCTTGAACTCACCCCTGCTTCTGCCTCCCAAGTGCTGGAATTAAAGGCGTGCGTCACCACTGCCCAGCTTGATGACAGCATTCTTGTAGGACCTGGTCCCCGTTTTTCCTCCCCTGCCATCTAATCTGTACCAGTCACCCTGACAGTCTTCTCTGGCCCTTACACACAAGGCCTTAGCCCTGGAAGCTGCTTCCATCTGGAAGGTTCTTCCCCAGACTGTCCTGTTGGTTCATTTTCAGGTCTCAGCAGAAACAGGACTTTCTAGGGCCCCACTAATCAACCTAAGGTTTCTCACATCCCAGCTTCCTTAGTGCACCTTGCCATCTCCTCTGAATGCTGACTCTGTGCCCATCTGCGTATGTGCCCAGCTTCAATGCCTGTCTATATCACAGACTGGGAAGTTCATGAAGATGGGGCGAGGTCAGTTTTGTTCACTGCCACAGGCAATCTGAAGCTCAGCAGTGATTAGGGTTAACTACCTTGTGAACAAATGGTCGAGATCAGCCCTCGTTGTGCACTGGCATGGCTAGTCTCTTGCGGGTTGCGCTACACCCATCTGAGCTGCTAGCCCATCCCAACCACCTTCCCTCTGTGATTCCTGTGCATGGTGACACATGCTTAATCCAGCTTCAATGGGACTTGTTCACTCACTGTTTTTATCAGAAAGGAAATTCCTCAGGTTGCATCCCCGGGGTCACATTGAGCACTGCCTAGGTGCTTGGGAAATCCTTCGTGAACCTTTTGATCTTAGCACTGACTCCAGAAGGTCCTATAGCATCACACATTCGTGACAGTACAACACATGACTAGTAACCAGGTTAACATCAGGATAGCACATGCTCAGAAACAGGACTTTTGGGTAGGAATAATGACAATGAAAGGGTTCAAACCAACAGGGATGCAGGAAGCAAGCAGGGTGAGGAAGGCAGGCATAGAGGACACCCAGGGAAGGGGTGAACTAAGAACCACTGTGGAAGCAAGGGAAGAACAGGAGGCCTCCTGAGTACTTCCAAATCCTGAGACCAGATTAATGAGACTGCATATTAATGCAGTCTGCAGTCTGGGCAGGTCACCGGAACACTCTGAGCCTGTTTCCTCTTCTGTCACGAGGGCATACTAACACCTGATTTCCAGCACAGTACCAGAGTCTCAGTGGCTGTGGGCCTGCATCCCATGAGCAACCTGCATCCCATGAGCAACCTGCATCCCATGAGCAGCCTCCCGTGAGCAGCCTGAGTCCCATGAGCAGCCTGAGTCCCATGAGCAGCCTGTGTCCCGTGAGCAGCCTGTGTCCCGTGAGCAGCCGTACTCCATGGCTCATCACACCTCTGGGGATACGGTCTATGCTGCCATGTTTTTCGTTTGTTCAGTTGTCTTGTTTTGCTTTATTCTTGCAGAAATGTACAAAATCCAGATGTTTCCAATTCTTGAAATGTTAGAAACAACTATTGTTTGCCACTGGGCACTGGGCACTGATTAGATTCACAGACAGTAGGCAGACAGTAGACAAACAGTAGGCAGACAGTAGGCAGACAGTAGGCAGACAGTAGACAGACAGTAGGCAGACAGTAGGCAGACAGTAGGCAGACAGTAGGCAGCAGCCTTTGCTTCTTTCATTACATTTATTTGTGTATCCCTGCATGCGTGCCTGTATGTGTGTGTGTGTGTGTGTGTGTGTGTGTCTATGTATGTGTGAAGGGGTGTGGGTGTGCACGCACACGCCTGCCACAATGCACGTGTGGAGGTCAGAGGACAACCTATGAGAGCTGTTTCTCTCCTTCCACCATGTGGGTCTTGGGGACCAAACGCAGGTCATCAGGTGTGGAGCTTGCAAGCCACCTCCTCTGTCATAACATGTGTCTCTAAAGCAGGGACACATGTGGGTGGTGACCCTTTGGCAAACCTTTATCACCAAAAATATTACACTACAATTCATAACAGGAGCAAAATTACAGTTATAAAGTAGCAACAAAAGTAATTTTATGGCCTGGTGGTGGTGGCAGCGCACGCCTTTAATTCTAGCACTTCGGAGGCAAGAGGCAGGTGGATCTCAGTGAGTTCAAAGCCAGCCATGTCTAGAAAGCGAGTTTCAGGACAGCCAGGACTGTTACACAGAGAAACCCTGTCTTGAAAAACAAAACAAAAATTTTATAGTTGGGGGGCTGGAGAGATGGCTCAGAGGTTAAGAGCATTGTCTGCTCTTCCCAAGGTCCTGAGTTCAATTCCCAGCACCCCCATGGTGGCTCACAACCATCTGTAATGGGGTCTGGTGCCCTCTTCTGGCCTGCAGGCATACACACAGACAGAATATTGTATACATAATAAATAAATAAATTTAAAAAAAATATATAGTTGGGAGGTCACAGAAACACGAGGAACTGTATTAAAGGGTAGTAGCATTAGGAAGGTTGAGAGCCACTGCTCTAAAGGGAGAATTTTCTGGGAAAAGGAGAGGCCAGCAAGAATGACACTGAGGCACTGCAGTCAGCCTGGGGCCCAGGGGAGAATTCTATACGCAGCCTGGACTGGGGGCACACGCCTGAAGTCCCACAACGTCAGAGGCTAAACCAGAAAGTTTGAGAGCCGAGGAACAGTCTGGGCTCCGTATCTGAGTCCCTATCTCAAAAAGCAAAAACAAACAAACAACCGAAGCCGTGTTTTTGTTCACGGGGAGCCGAAGCCTGCATACCTGAAGGTGGTACTGGGTGTTCCTGAAGACATTGTAGATGACAGCAGTGTGCGCACAGACGTAGAGAATGACTCTCTGGTTCTCCCGGAGGTAGTAGACAGGGAGGAAACTGTTCCATCCAAAGGACCAGGTCATGGTCTGGAGGACAAAGACAAACACAGGGAGCCAGAGCTGTGACTCCTGCGTCTCCCCCTCCCCCGCCTGCCTTTGGAGGAGAAAGACTTTGACAATCGAAGAAAAAAAAACTTTTTATTTGTTTGAAACACACGTGACCCAGGTTGACCTTAAACTCACTACATAGCTAAAGAGTGGCCTTTCACTCCCCATCATCCTGACTATCCTACCTTTTCTAAAAATTAAAAAAATCAATAATAAATAGATGAAAGAATGGAGGAGGGAGCGGAAGGCAGGGAGGGAGGGTCTTTAACATCACATAGAACACTCCTTCCCGGGGAGATGGCTCGGTGGTTAGGAGCACTGGCTGTTTTTCCAGAGGACCCGGGTTTAATTCTCAGCACCCACATGGCAGCTCACAACTGTCTGCAGCTCCAGCTGCAGGGGATCCGACACAGACACACAGACACACAGACACACGTGCAGACAAGACACCAATGCGCATAAAATAAAAGTAATTCTTAAAAAATAAATTAAAACAAACAAACAAAACACGCATTTTCTGTTCTCCACTCCTCAGGTCTGAAGTCCCACTTGGTACCAGCACAGACTGACTTACTTAATGTGGTGAATTCCATTACTTCCTGGAAACACAGGACAGAGAATGTGTAATAAACCCACCCAGCAGGTTTATAAGAAAGGGAAGCATTCAGCCTGAATTCTTCTGCCTTGTTTTGTGTTTCTGTTGTTGTTTTGTTGTTGCTTTCCGTACTTCAGTGGTAGAGTACTTGCCAAGCATGGGCAAGGCCCTGAGTCCAATACCAGCACCACGTACAGATACTAGATAAATAAATCTAGTCTTCTGGGAGCAAAGGCAAAATAAGAATTTTATGAAATGAGAAACCAAGACATTCAGGAAAGGGCAAAACAACCACAACATGGAAAATGACCAGTGCTGCCAGGGTTCTGGAGGAGGAGGCAGAGTGCACAGGAGGTGTGCAGGGGTGGACAGGAATGGCAGACATGCAGTTTGATACCCCTGTCAAAGCCCACAGAAGGCACAGCATACCCGGCTGCTGACGCCATCTGCCAATGGTAATGCTAACAGTGGCATATCGGTGCTGGCAAATGTGCCACGCTGACACAAGCTGGCAATGGAAGGGGAATCTGGAGGTGGTGGCACAGAGGGATGTGCAGAAACTCTACATACTGTCTATCCAGATTTTCCCTGAGCCTGAAGCTGTTCTCTCTCACACACAAAATCCAACCCATAAAAGCAGCATTGCCAGTGCTGGTGGTCGCATGGCAGACGGCTGAGGATGGTGAGTTATACTGGGAGACAGCAACCACTGTCTTTCTTCTTGGAACAAAACTTGGCAAGCTGAATGGAGGAAGCGCGTATTTCTGCCCAAGACAGACACTGCAGGTGACGTGTGCGGTGACGTCTCTCTCCTGCGGTGTTCACTCCCCAAACTTCTTGTTTCCAATCTGCCTGCTCCGTGGAACTTGCGTTTCTGTTTAGATCTCAGATTGTGTGGGTGGGAGTGGTAGGACTGTGTAATTATAATTGTCTCTAGCTGCACCTTCTAGGAACACAGTTACTTAATATTTGCCTTGGTTCTAAAATGCCAATCTATGCAAATGAAACTGCTCTTTTGGAGACTTGGTAATCCTAAAAGGAGCATCATGTTCATCCTGAAATTTCATTTTGTCAATTCCAAATTAGTCATGAGAAAGGAAAGATTCCAGCCGGGTGTGGTAGTGCATGTCTGTAAAGTCTGCACTTCAGAGGTGAAGGGAAGCAGATTAGCCCTGGCTACATAGTGAATTTGAAACCAGCCTGGGATAGACAAGTGAACAAAACAAGGGGCCATAAAAAGATCTCACTGGGGCTGGGCGGAGGTGGCATACACCTTTAATCCCAGCACTAAGTGTGGAGAGTGGGGGCAGAGACAGGTGGATCTCTGAGTTCAAGGCAAGCCTGGTCTACAGAGTAAGTTCCAGGACAGGACCCAAAGCTACACAAAGAAACCCTGTCTTGAAAAATAAAACAACAACAGAAAAAGAATGGTCCCTATAGGCTCATACATTTCTGAGTTTAGTCCCCAGTTGGCAGACTGTTTAGGAAGGACTAGGAGGCTAGGGCTAGGGCTACCAGGCCTCCCCACTGGAGGAGGTGTGTCACTGAGGGTGGGCTTTGAGGTCCAGGTCCATCCTCTCTTTTTCTCTCCCTGCTACCTGCAGATAGACCAGGATGTAAGCTCTTAGCTCCAGCACCATGCCAGTCCCCGTGCCTACCTGCCTGCCCACCACTCCCTACCATGATGGCCATGGACTAACCCTCTGAAACTGTAAGCAAGCCCCCAAGAAAATGCTTTATTTTCTAAGAGATGTCGTGGTCGTTGTATCTCTTCACGGCATTCCAACAGTGACTCAGCAAAGGGGTGTGGAGGCAGGAGGAACCTAGAGGTTTGCTGGCCAGCCAATCTAAATGGAATGATGAGCTTCAGGCTAAGTGAGAGGCACCGTCTCAAAACAAATTTAGTGGGACAAGGGCAAGACGGCTCAGTGAGTGGAGGCACTCCCTGCCAAGCCTGAGGACAGCAGTTCGGTCCCTGGACTCACGTGAAGGGAAGGGGACACGGCTTTTGCAAGGCGCCCTCCGGCTTTCCCGTGTACCCTGGAGCTGTGACATCCTCTCACAAGTAAATGCACTATAAATTCTGTCTTAAAGAAAAAGAAGTAAGGCGGAGAATAGTGGAATCACTGAAGACCGGCAGGTGTGCATGCCTATAATCGTAGAACTCAGGGGGCTGAGGCTAAGAAAGTTATAAATTCAAGGCTAGCCTGGGCTACATAGCAAAACCTTGTCTCAAAGCAAAACAGAAAAACCAAAATCTACTGTGAGCTATGTACAAAGGCTGTGTCAGGACTAAATTATTTACATAGAATCAATTTTCCAGAGACTTGAATCCTCAGGAAAGGGGACAGAAAAAAAAAAGGAAAAAAAAAAAAAACCAAAAGCAAAAAGCAAGAATGAATCCTATCTAGCAATTTCCAGAAAGCAGCAGATGGGGAAAGAGTTGTGGGAGGGGCTTCTTCTTCCTTCTCCTTCGCTGGGCAAATGACAATATTTTTGGGCCTCACAGATGGTGCCTCCCTGGGATACACGTCAGCAGCAGCAAGGACAGAGATTTGCCACTTTCTGATGAAGGTCTGGGGAGCTCTCAAAGTTCTCCACCTAGCGGAGGCAGAAGAGGGCAGAAGGCAACACGAAGGAAGAAGGTTGGCAGTGTCTGAGAAGGAAGAGGGTCAAGAGAGGAAGATGAGAGAGCAGAGGGAGGAAGGAGAGGAACAGAGGGTAGGAAAGAGAAAGAGAGAGGGAAAGATGGTAGAATTTCCCTCATGAAATAGCCAACGCAGCAGCCCAACTATGTCGGGAATTTCTGGCCTGCTGAGCAGTGCTATTGAACCCAGATGTTGCCATCAAGTTCCAGATCTAAGACATGGGTGCCCCCCACCTCCCAGCTCTTGACACACTTCAAAAGACTTAGTTTGTCTGAAAAGCATTAATTTAAAAAGTTGGTTGTTTGTTTCTCTGGGTTGGAGAGATGCCAACTGAGAGTCGTGCGTTTAGTCCTCAGGATCTAGTCGTTTAGATCAAAATCGGCTAGGCACGACAGAAGGGCGTGCTGGGGAGGGAGGGACAGGTGGGCCTTGGGAGGTTGGAGGTGGATGTCACTGGCCAGGTGGTTACTTTACAATTCAGATTTCAAGCCAATGGGAAATCTTAAAAAACAAACAAAACAAAACAAAAACAAACAACAACAACAACAACAAAAAAAACAGTAGTGGTGGGTCCATCTCTAAATTTGAAGCCAGCTTGGTCTACCTAGTAAGTTCCAGAACGGGCAAGGATACACAGAGAAACCCTGTCACGAAAAAGCAAACAAAACAAACAAAAGTAACAGAGGCTGAAGAAGACACCCCAGGTTCTCATATGCACGTAGAAGCACAAACACACTGAACTTCCCCCGACACGCACAGCGCCGTCCAAGCCCGGGAATGGCAGACTGTGACGCTCACCAAAGGATACACCTTGGAGGCCTCCTCCTTCTGGAACAAGGTGTCCTCTGTGGAGGTGGCCACCATTGACTCCTCGGGACCCCCTGATTTGAGCTGGGATAATTTTTGTCGTTCTTCCTCTGTGAGGAGGAAGGCCAGTTCTCCGGATTCCGCTTTCTCCCGTGCTGCTTCAGCACCTTCCTGGTCTCTCCATCCTTGGGCTGAAACATCTGCCTCCTGGCCAGTTTCCTTCTTAACTCCCTTCGATGACCTCCTCCTGCGAGAATCGATCTGTACCTCCTCAGACTCTACAGCAGCTGCCTCAGTGATTTCATCTTTTGTACTTCTATCTCTGAAGATCTGGCTCACTTCAGGACTCTGGGAGTGTGAAGACGACTTGCTACTTCCCGAGGTTATAATCTTTAAATAGAAACAAAAGATTCTGAGCCCGCACCTAGTACCCAATGCTACTTCATTCTCCCATTTCCGGTCTTTTTCCATTCCCAATCAGCCAGCTTCATGATAACAGGTGGTTCAAAAGAAATCTGGGATATGTTTTTTAATTTATTTATTAATTATGTACACCGTGTTCTGCCTTCATGGATGCCGGCACTGCCAGAAGAAGGCACCAGATCTCATCAGGGATCATTGTGAGCCACCGTGTGGTTGCTGGGAACTGAACTCAGGACCTCTGCTTAACCTCTGAGCCATCTCTCCAGCCTCATACCTGGGGCATTTTGTGCTAAAGAAATTCATGACTTTGTTCAGGTTAATTCTTGGTCTCCCAGCAGGCCCACACAGCAAAGACCATAGAGTGGGCCCTGGTAATTAGTGCTGAGAATCCCACCCTTGGACCAGCACTGAGTTCTTCATTGGGGGCAGGCTGTGGGAAACACATACCACTATTATATCACAGGAACTGGGTCCCAGAACAAGTGTGTCTCACCTTCAGCTAATCCATTGGCCCTTTCCAAGTCAGGTACACATGCCATGGAAGCTTGCATTGACCACCCTCCTTGGCATCTCACAATTACTGTACATAGCATGTAGTTTTCTTTTCTTTTTAGAGTGCATATGTGTTTATGTGATGTGGGGTGTGTATGTGTGTACGTGTTTTATACAGGTGCTCAAGGAGTCCAGAAGAGGACATCAGATTCCCTGGAGCTGGATTACAGGACATGTCATCAAGGGTGCTGGGAACCCAACTCAAGCCTTCAGTAAAAACAGCAAGGGCTCTTAAGCTCCAAGTCACCTCTCCAGCCCCAGGATTGTCTCTTCCTTTGGTTTTGTACCCCATAGCCCGACATACACTAAGCACACAACAGATGCTTCCGGATGGATGGGGATGACTTTGTCTGGACTCACCAGGGACGATGCTGACGTGGATGACTCAGAGCTGATGACGATATCATCTAAGATGAGTCGCTTTGGGGGTTTCTTTGCTCCTTCGTCCTCAGCGCTTCCAATTTGTTTCTCGGTTTCTTTTATGACAGTACCTCCCTCTTCTTCTCCCTTTCCACTCCTCTCTTTCCCCTCCTCTTTTCCTTCCTGCCCTTCCCCCTTATGCTCCTCCTCTCCCCTCTCCTTGTCTTCCTCCTCACCTCCATTTTCCTTACTTTCCACTTTTTCAACTCCTATTCCCTTACCTTTTTCCTCTTCACCTTTCTCCTTTTCCTCCCATCTCTTTTCCTCTTCCTCACCCACTTCCTCTTCCTCCTCTCTCATTTCCTCTTCCCTACCTCTCACTTCCTCTTCCTCCTCTCTCATTTCCTCTTCCTTACCTCTCACTTCCTCTTCCTCACCTCTCATTTCCTCTTCCTCACCTCTCATTTCCATTTCTTCCTCTCTCATTTCCTCTTCCTCACCTCTCACTTCTTCTTCCTCTCTCAAATCTTCTTCCTCTCTCAAATCCTCTTTTTCCTCTCCTATTTCTTCTTCCTCACCTCTCACTTCCTCTTCTTCCTCTCTCATTTCCTCTTCCTCACCTCTCACTTCTTCCTCCCTCAAATCCTCTTCTTCCTCTCTCATTTCCTCTTCCTCACCTCTCATTTCCTGTTCCTCACCACTCACTTCCTCTTCTTCCTCTCTCATTTCATCTTCCTTACCTCTCAAATCCTCTTCTTCCTCTCCCAATTCCTCTTCCTCCTCTCTCATTTCCTCTTCCTCACCTCTCATTTCCTCTTCTTTTCCTCTCTCTTCCTCCCCTCTCACTCCTTCTTCCTCCCCTTTCTCTTCCTGTCCTCTTGCTTCCTCTCCTTCTATCTGTTCCTCTTCCTCCACCCATTTCTCCTCCACCTCCTGAGACTCCCCCCATGATAACGTGTCTCCAGTCAGGCTTGGCTGCAGGCTTTCTTCTTCATGACTTGGATTATCTTCCTTCTCTTCTTTTTCTGTTTCTACACTTTCTTCCGCGTCTGACATCTTTCTGTAGTTTCCTCTAGAACAATTGTAACAGACTCAGCAGCAGGCCCTCTGCCTCCCGCCCCGGCTTCCTGATAAGTTAACACATTGAAATGCACACAGCAGCAGCTCTGGTCCTTCCTGTGGGAGCTTTTTACTCCCGTCATGCCGTCTTCTCAAGAAAGCCAGCTCGAATCTTAAAAATCTTTAAAATATTAACTCCCAGGCCTCCCGTCTTTCTAGGAATGATTTTAGCATCTTCTAACTCACTTCAGATAATTCATATTCCCTAAGGCAGACATTAACAAAAACTCCAGTGATAGGAATAAGAGAGTGGCATGGGCTGGTGACTGAAGTGTGGGCTTTACAGTCAAAGGTTCTCTCCACACCCACGTCCACCACCCTTGTTCTGTGACAGGAAGCAAGTCATTTTTCCTTCCAAGATCAAATTTGCTCACAGGCAAAAACAAAAATGATAATACTAAATTCTAGTATGATTTGAAGACTGGGACAACACATGTCATCAGATGATCAGAACAGATACAGCCAAGACCTTGGGAAGAAAAGTGGGGGCAGGTATTAGGGGGATAAAAGCAACTCTGCTTTTACAAAGTACGGTAAAAGCCTGAAAGTCTTCTGGGGGTAGATGAGACACCAAGTCTTACAACCTGAGGCAGACAGACCCCCAGGACTCACATGGTGGAAGGAGAAAACCAACTCCCAAAGGTTGTCATGTGATCTCACCACATTCTGGCCTGGCGGCAGTGGCGCACGCCTTTAATCCCAGCACTTGGGAGGCAGAGGCAGGCGGATCTCTGTGAGTTTGAGGCCAGCCTGGTCTACAAGAGCTAGTTTCAGGACAGGCTCCAAAGCTATAGAGAAACCCTGTTTCCAAAAAAAAAAAATTAATTCTCGCTGGAGAGATGGCTCAGTGGTTAAAAGCTCTGGCTGCTTTTCCAGAGGACCCAGGTTTGATTCCCTGCCCCTACACAGGCTCACAACTATCTGTAACTCGAGTGCCAGGGGATCTGACGCCCTCTCCTGGACTCTTCAGGCACTGCACACATGGTGTGTAGACATGCATGCAGACCATATGCACAGGCACATAAAAATAATTTCTAAAAAATTTAATTCCTCTAACACAGTCTCTTATTTTTCCCCTACAACAAGCAAGAGTTTGGGAGTAGCAGGATTGGGGCCATACCTGTAATTCCTCTAGGGTGTAGAAGCAGGAGCACCACTGTGAGTTCTAGACCTGCCCAATCTTTCTTTAAAAACAAAAAAACAAGTTTGAGCCAGGTGGTGGTAGCACACACCTTTAATTTTAGCACTCCGGAGGCAGAGATAGGCGGATCTCTGTTAGTTCGAGGCCAGCCTGGTCTATAGAGCAAGTTCCAGGACAGGCACCAAAGCTACAGCAAAACCCTGTCTTGAAACCCCCCAAACAAGTTTGTGGCTCTGAGAGGCGTAGCTTAGACAGAGTTAGACTCTATTTCTGTTTGAAAAGGTGCTGCTGCCAGGCGGTGGTGGTGCACGCCTTTAATCCCAGCACTCGGGAGGCCGAGGCAGGCCTCTGTGAGTTCGAGGCCAGCCCGGTCTACAATAGCTAGTTCCAGGACAGGCACCAAAAACTACAGAGAAACCCTGTCTCGAAAATTCAAAAAGAAAAAGAAAAGAAAAAAGAAAAAGCGCTGTTATGAGATCCAGTGTCAACTATGCCAGTGTGCTAGTCCGGACAACTTCTATGCCCAGGCAGTGCAGGGGAAGGGCAGGGACAGTGTGTGTGTCTATCCTTGAACTAGGTCCAGGCACCACCACTTCCTCTTTTTGGGGTGCCCCAAGTCCCACAACCCTGCCCTGCCTGAGTGAGACCCTCACCCGGGCCATGCCCTCCACTTTGCACTTACAGGGGCGCGCCCACTTCGTTCCTCAAAATCCCAAGCGGCTCAGCGTCTTCACTCCACAAACCCTAGTGACGGTTGCCAACCAAGCTCCGTCTCTATGGCAACAGCTACGCGCCCCAGGCCGGAAAGGGAGGGAACAGGATAGTGGTCACAGGCCCTGCTGGACTAGCCTGCCCCCTGCCGGCTTCCGGACTAGCGGCTCACCCTCTTGCCTTCCCGAGAGCCTTTAGAAGAGCTTCACTAACACTGGAAGTTCTGACTTTCCCCGAAGTTGGACAAAATGAAACGAAGTCATGTTTGAAGTTATTTTCTCCATATTGGGACATTTTGGCAGGCAGAGGAAACGGGGACATGCTCCAGAAATTCAGATAAACAAATAACAACCCTGAAGTGTCCGGAAGTCCTTCCCTAGGTCGTCAAAGAAGTTTAAAAAAAAAAAAAAAAAAGGCAGAGACTGGCGCACCGCTATGAGTTCAAGGCCAGCCTGGTCTATAAGAGCTAGTTCCAGGACAGGTTCCAAAGCTGCAGAGAAACCTGTCTCGAAAAACTGAAGGGAAAAAAAAAAAGGCAGAGACTGGCGGAACGCTATGAGTTCGAGGCCAGCCTGGTCTATAAAAGCTAGTTCCAGGACAGGTTCCAAAGCTGCAGAGAAACCTGTCTCGAAAAGCTGAAGGAAAAAAAGAAAAAAAAAAAAAAAAAAAAAAAGAACAAACCCTGGAGCATCCTCCTGGCCAGGTGTGGCATAACACACCTGTGAACCCAAAACTAGGAAGACGAAGACAAGTTCAGTCAGCCTGGGCTATGTAAGACTTTACTGGGGGAAAGGAGACTCTCGAGTGGAGCTGCGTGCCAGCTGTACATCCATCCGCAGTTTGGTGGGGCGATTACTGTTGTAGGGGGACGCCCCTGTAAGTAAACCCAGCGGCCTTGCAGACGGGGTGTGTGTGTCCACTTCTCACCAGGGCAGGGCATGCAGAGGGATTTAGCTAACTGGGATTGGAGTTATGATCTTTCTGTTATCCCAAAGTTTCTGCAAACTCACCTTGGTTAAATCCATTAGGTTATTCATGTCACAGCCACTCTGAGAAGAGCCCAAAGGTGGCTGTCCTGGCCTGTCCAAGGAGAGGCCCACAGGAAACACTTGGCTACTGTCACTTTAGGAAACATGGATGACTCTCCCACAAGTGCGCCGCCATCCCCAGCACTGGCTGGTGATCACATGCAGATCTCAAGAGGGATGAACTGAATGGTGCAAGCTGTGTTTATTATAGTGCAGGGCTTAGAAAGGCTGGGAAATACTTGGAATCATAGCCTACAATTTAAACAGCAAACACTGGTAAACACAGCACGTCTGGCTACAAGCGAGGAATACATAAGGCTGGCTGGCTCAAGAAGTTTGGGGGAGGCTTTCAGGTTGAGTATGAGGACTCAAGGCGGGAAGCACACGCCAATACTGACTGCCTCCGTCCTGAGCGATCCCACTCAAGGACACGAGCTTCACCTCAGAACGTGCCAGACCTCAAAGCAGCAACTGGGGAAAATAAGTGGGGCACATGGGAAAACAAAGAAAAGGTCACTAGGACTCACCCACACCAACTTTACCCCTTAAAAGACAGAAAATAAACATGTTCACCTTGGCAACCTCAAGCACACCCTAACTTCTCAAGCTGCCGATCCCATAGCAAGGCCAGGGCTCAATTATAAAAATCAAGTCAGGCTGGGCGGCTGTGGTGCAGGCCTTTAATCCCAGCACTAGGGAGGCAGAGGCAGGCTCTACACAGCAAGTTCCAGGACAGCTACAGAGAGAAACCCTATCTTGGAAAAAAAAAAAAAAAAGCCAAATCGGGAGCCATCTGCAGGGTCTTTTATTACAGAAGTAGAGGGAGTCTGTTGCTCTCCAGCACGTCACTGAAGAGGAAGCCATCATCATCCCGGGTAACCTGTGAGGCCTCCTGACCTTTGCTAACCCCTTCATGGAACTCTGAATATACAGAGCCAACTTCAGAGGATGCATGCATAGAACTCTAGCGCCTTCGCTACCCAGGGTAGGACCGCTCCAAGCAGAGATGCTGGCCAGCTGCCGACGCCAGGGGCTGGAAGATGTGTAGCCCCACAGGAGAACGCTCGCCCAGAGTATGAGCTCTAGGATTCGGCTTCCAGCACAAGAATCAACTTGACTGCCAGGAACCAGTTTGCTTTGCCCAACTTTCTTTCCAACTCCATCTGAGCTTGGTTTGAAGCGCATAAGAAATCCAGGTGGGATGGTACAATGGTCAAAATTACCACTATAAAACTAGGTTTATTTGAAAAGAGAAAACCTATACAAGAAGCCAGGGTCACCCTAGGGTTACCCCATCCCCAAAGAGGAAATGCCTAGGCAGGGCACACTGCACTTAGAGGTTGGAGGCTGAAGGACTAGAAGTTCAAGACCATCCTGGGCGAATCTGAGGATGGACTGGCTACATAAGACACTGCTTCAAAAAGGGGGGAGGGGCACTCAAGTTCCTGGGGCTGTTAGAGGTGAGATCCCCGGTAGGTGGAAGACCCCACATCCATAAGTATATGGGCAACACGAATTGCACTCAGTAGATTATTTATTAAAAAAAAAAAAGGCCATGAAGCTAGGAGTGGACATGAGTGAGGTCTGGGAGGGCCTGAAGGTGTAATTAAATAGGAGAGGAAGACACTATATGCAGGTATTCTCAAAAACGTAAATAAAAATTATGTACGTATAAGAAATATCCCTCAGAGTCGAATCAGGCATGGTGGTGCATACCTCTAACCCCAATACTCAGGATGCAGAGGCAGGAGGATCTCTGTCAGCTCGAGGCCAGAATGGTCTACACAGTGAGTTCAGGGAGCCAGAGCTACACAGTGAGACTGTCTCAAATAAAATAAAGTCGGATCATTACCTGCCAGTCATTCCAACTCACTGGGTTAATGTACAGAATCCCTAGATAGGGCTATTGCCTATTTCGCACAAGACTTAGCTAGGCACAAATCATGTTTTTAATGCCTCACTCCAGAGAGGTTACACCGAAGGCCAGAGCAGGTCCTCCACTTGATGCTCAGGCTTTTCCCGCTCTCTTCAGAGATGGAGGAGAATGAGGAAGTCCCTACCAGACCCAGAGCAGGGCCCGGCTGCAGCAGCTCTCTTGTAGGTCCCTGGGGACAGTCATCTCTGGAGAGGGATAATGTTGCAGCTGGGAAAGAAAACACAGACACGGGTCACGCTTGACGGCTCCATCCAGCAGGACCAGTAGTTGAAGCAAGCCTCCCGGGTTTTTCATCAACACCTTTTCTCTTTTTAAAAAAACTTTGTCATTATTTTTTAATGACTTATTTAGTTTATGTGCACTGGCCTTTTTGCCTGCATTTATGTCTGTATGAGAGTTAGATTCCCTGGAACTGGAGTTACAGGTAGCTCTGAGCTGCCACGTGGGTACTGGGAATTGAACCCAGGTTCTTTGAAAGAGCAGCCAGTGCTCTTAACTGTTGAGCCATTTTTCCAGCCCAAAACTGTATTTTTCCATTTATTCATTGTGTACGTAAGAGAGTCTGAGAGTGTGTGCTATGAACAACTCGCAGCAGTCAGGTCTCTCCTTCCACCATGTGGCTACTGAGGGTCAAACTCAGGCCACTGGGTTTGGCAGAAAGTACTTTTACCTGCGGGGCCTTCCCACCGGCCCTTTTTCTTCCTCTTAAAGATGATGCTCAGGTAATAAGAGAACCAGACTCTTAGGCAACCTGAGGACTCGCTGCCCCTTGCCTGCAGCCTCATCTAAGAGGCTCCACCGCTACTGTGCCGTGAAGGAATGAAGCAGATCATTACCCCAGCAGTCCTTTTCCTGCCCAGCGTGTGGGCGTCAGTCTGAGCTGGTGTCTCTCCCCTCTGCGGATCACCATCACATTCAGGGGCTTCTGAAAGGCAAATAAGGTCACTCTGGCCTCAGCTTCCGTAACACTCAAAATGGAATCAAGCTGAAAAGCCACTTCCTGACCTATAAGAAATTATAGAGCATGGGCTCCTAGCTGGATTCCTAGCTGGATGGGTTCCTGAAGCTTGCATTAAGGGGCTGTGTGCAACTTCAAAGCGGTGGGAGGCAAAACACAGTGGTAGGGAGTAGAGTGATAATTTGAGTAAGAATGTCCCCCAGGTTCGTGTGTTTAACCCCTGGGCCCTATTTGAGACCATATTAGGACACAGCCCCAGGTGCTACAAACTGCCCCCAAACCTGCTCTCTAATTAGTACCAGTGAAATTTCTAAGACAAACTCTCCCCAACTTGGGAGGTACAGCAGCTCCTGTTGTACCCAGGAAAAGAAGGCGATTAATTTTCACTGTGAGGTGCTCCAAAGCTGGCCTTGAGTGGCCGGACACCTGGTCATCTCCCTGCTCCACCCGCTGCCCTTCTCTCCGTTCTCCTGGTTTGAGCTCCAACAACATCCTCTGGTTGCTCTCCTCTTCCTGCCCTCTCAGCCTCTGAACCAGCCTGAAGGCTCCTCTGGTGGCCACCCTACCTGATCAACTTCTGTACACACCAAGGCTCCATCCTTCTGAACACTCTCCTTCAACCCCAAACTAAATCAGGGAGCACACTGCTTTCCTCCAGCCTTCCTGTGCTGCCTTTTCTAACACTTGTCAGGGTGTAAAACTGCATGCCTAGGATTATTGATTGATGTCTGCCCCCATAATGTGCTCTCCATCAATGCCTTTTGTTCCCTGCTGGACCCCAGCCCCCAGTCCAGAAGGGGGCACACACAGGGGAGATATTGAGGGAGGAAGAGACACAGGGCTTTGATTTTTACTTTAAACATTTTTGCACAATGTGATTTTGTTTGTAAGATAAATAGGCATTATATTTATTACTGAGACACAATTTGCATATAATAAAGTATATGGCTCAGTGAGTTTCCTATACTCAGAGAGTTATAAACCAGCACCATTATCTAGCTGCAAAATGTTTGCATCATCCAAAAGACCATCAGCAGTCAGTCCCCATCCTCGTTTCTCCAGCCCCAGTACCCACCAATCTCTCCTATCTCTCTGCTTCGTGCATCTACTTTTTAGACAGTCTGACTGCATGGAATTAGATGGCCTTGTGCTACGCCTTTCACTTTGAATTATGTTTTCAGTATCCATGTTGTAACAGAGAACTCGCTACATTCCTGTAGCTGAACTAGTTTATTATAAACAGTTATACTTAAAAAACAAACAAACAAAATACAAACCAGTATGCCAGTTTTGTTGGTGGCACACGCCTTTAATACCACCAGCACTCGGTAGGCAGAGGCAGGAGGATTTCTGTGAGTTGAAGAGCAGTCTGCCTGATCTACATGGCAAGTTTGAGGACAAGAAATATGTAGTGAGATCCTGTCTAGGACAAGTTTTTTTTTTTTTTTTTTAAAAAAGCTGCACTATGGTTAATTTCTGTAACATTCTGGAAAATAAAAACTTTCAACAGAGCACTGCTCAGTGATTGAGTGAAGGGAAGAACTAGTTACCAAGGAAACTGAGTTACTTTGGGGTCCACAGCGCTGCATGTTTACTGTGTTGGTAGTGATGTAATTACATGGAGCTATCGAAACTCCTAGGCCTGAGTGCTGGAAAAGCTGGTCTTGCTATAGGAAGCTACGCTCTAGAGACAGCCAACAGCACTCTGCTAGGAGATGCATGAGCCTCCTGGAAGGTCCCAAGCTAGAAAACGGCCAGGAACTTGTTTGTATAAACATCCTCTTCCAGAATCTAACAGGGCATGTTTACAAATACATCTGTAACCAGGCATGGCAGCACACACCTTTGATCCCAGTACTTCCAGGGCAGAGGCTAGAGGATCTCTGAGTTCAAGGCCAGTACGATTACAGAGTGAGTTCTAGGACAGCCAGAGCTACATGGAGAAAGCCTGTCTCGAAAAACAAAACAAAACAAAACAAAAAAAGAACTGGAAGAAAAATCTGAGAGCTAGAGGTGAGGGTGAGCGAGCCATCTACTCTGCCACAGACCTCACAGACGGCGACAGATGAATTACAGAAACTGGACAAGTGGGCAAGGGCCGAGCAGGGAAGACCTTCTGGGCAGGTTAATAACACGCCCCAACATCTTCTCACATGTCTCCCTTCAGCAAGTCCAATTCCCTTCTCCCCAACTGTGGGTCGGAACTAGCAACGCACTCCCGACAGGTAAGGAGACATGACTCTGTGTGTTTTGCATGATTGGGTTAAAAAAAAATAAAAAAGTCCTGTGGCCTCCTCTCAGCTCTCTTCACCTAAGGTAAGAAGCCACACAGTCAGTACCTGAAGCCTCAGGCCAACCATGGGATGAAGGTGGATTCACAGCCTCATTGAAGCCTTTGGGTGGCTATGGTCTCTGCTAACATCCTGGCTAACCCTCACAGAAGCCTCTGGGCCAGAACCAGCAGGGCTAGGTAGGGATGGCTAATCTTCTATCCATCTAGAGCAGTGGCTCTCATCATGTGGGTCGAGACCTTCAGAAAACACATGTTTACATTACAACTCATAACAGTAGCAAAATTACAGTTACGAAGTACAACGAAAATATTTTATGGTTGGGGTCACCACAGCCTGAGGAACTATATTAAAGGGTGGCAGCGTTAGGAAGGCTGAGAACCACTGCTCTAGACAGACAGTGTCTGTGGTATTAGCCTACAAAATGGTTTTGCACTCACTCTATAGCACGGTGTTAAAGGAAAGCTGACAAGGAACAAATGGATTCTTTTAAGTAATTTCAAAAAGGTTCAGAACAAATAGAACACCACCCACATACAAAGATATCTGGTATTAACAAAGGTGCCAGTGTAAAGCATTAATCATAGTATATGCTACTGGGACAACTACTATCCACTTGGGAAAAAAGTGGGTTGGCAATGTGTGTCATACTAATTACAAAGTAAATTCCAGAAGTATATGTGCCAGAGAAATAAGAACGTACATCCACAGGCTGGAGAGATGGCTCAGGACGACATTAGACCAGTCAGGAGGGTTAAGATCATCCCAGCTACACAGTGAGCTCCAGGCCTGCCTGGGATAGGCTGAGACTGTCTCAGTGACACTCTCAGAGCCAGTAACCCTTCTTTAGGGGTGCCACCTCAGAAAGCACGTACATGGAGCTGGGCGGTGGTGGTGCACACCTTTAATCCCAGCACTCGGGAGGCAGAGGCAGGTGGATCTCTGTGAGTTCGAGGCCAGCCTAAACTGAAAGAGCTAGTTCCAGGACAGGCTCCAAAACTACAGAGAAACCCTGTCTCGAGAAAAAAAAGAAGAAGAAAGCATGCACATGTACACATGGTCATGCTAGTGGGAAGCTGGAAACATTCTAGGGTCTTGAGAAGTCAATGACAGACAAGGAGGCTCCATTAGCAGCTGCAGGGGAACGGAGCCTGTGCCAAAGCGGAGACCTTCCAGAAGAGTTACTGCAAACAGGCACTGGACACAGATGAGGGAGTTAGACAAGGAGACTGGGAAAGGCCACACCGAGGCCTTAGCTGATTAAAGACAAGTGTGGAAAAGGGGAGGAAAAGCCTCCCAGGCAGAGGGGTACAGCACAGACTACTCGTGAAGGACAACACTGTCAGCGGCGAGGAACCCATTAACATTTTCTGGACCAATGTTATGCCCAGTGCTATGAGTTGAACGTTTGTCTCCCTCCAGAAGATGCATATGCTGGGAGCCTACCTACCCCTCGGTGTGATGGAGCAGGAAACTGGGCTTTAGCGGGAGGTCATCTAGGGGGTGGAGCCCTGGTGATGGAATTCGTGGTCCATCACTTGAGCAAGCAAACATCAGCAGCAGACCCTCAATCTGCAGTACGCTCCTCTTGGACTTCCCTCCCATCCCCCTAACTGAGCAACATGCCTCTGCAGTTTGTGAAGCACCCAGATGCCAGGCCACCCCTAACTCACCCCCTCGCTGTGCTGTACCACGTTGCCAACATTCTGCAGCGACTGGAAGTTTTGGGTGTTCACAGAGCCAAACTCCACAATTTCATCATCCACTTGCAGGCCCTGGAGACAGAAGATTAAAAAATAAACCAAGAGGCTGAATGTCTTGACAAGGTCAAGAGCTCACTTCCTACAGGGGAAGAAAAGCAAGCTCAAAGCAAAGAGGTCAAAGGTTTAGACTTCTCATACAGGAAGGTGAGTGGGTGAGTGAACCACCTCACCCTGGAGGTTTCCTTTAAGGTAGATCTAGCAAATGGTGGCCAGGGCGCCCAATGGAGGCCTTGAGGACAACAGGAAAAGCTCAAGCTGCCTTCTGGAGTTTCTGAGCCAGGTTCAAGGGCAAGAAGAGACAGGCTAACGTAGGCATAATTTTTTAGACAAGACAAACATTTGCGCTAGGCAGTCCCTAAACAGCAGGCACAGGGACAAGGTCAGCCAGACCCAGCGCAGCCCTTTGATTCCAGATCCCAAGATTATCGACATCCACTTACCCATCCCTCTCAGACACCTGCCACAGACTGGCTGCAGCTACATGCGCGATGCTGCAGAAGCAGCTGGGACTGAAACAGAGCTGGCTGCAGCCTGCAGTCTGGGGACTTGATTTTGCTTTTAAATTGTCTACAGCACTAGGGACACAACCTAGGCAAGAGCTCCATCCACAGTCTTCGTTCACTTTTAATTTCAAAACAGGATTTTCCTAAGTTGCCCAAACTTGTGACGATCCTACCTCGGCTGCCTGAGTGGTTAGGATCATAAACGCATGTCACCATACCCAGCAGTCTTGTGACTTTTTTTTTTTAAGTTTTTGTTGTTGTTGTTGTTGTTGTTGTTTAATGTGTATGGGTGTTTTGCCTTCTTGTATGTCTGCACACCATTTATGTGCCAGGTGCCCATGGGGGCCAGAAGAGGGCACTGATCTCCTAGAACTCTGTAGACTTACAGATGGTTGTGAAGCAGCCAGTGATTTTAACCACTGAGCCACCCCTCCAGCCCTGAGTCTTGAGGGTTTAACGGTCATAAGACGACTTGTAGGATCTGGATTCAGAATCCAGTTCTGCTTCCCAGGAGCTGTGTGTCCTGGCTCAGGTAGCTTCAAGTCTATGTGGCTTTTCTTCACAGGTCAAATATGGAGAACAGTAGTACTTCCCCAGAGGATGGCTACAGTATTCAATTTAAACACATGCCCACATACAAACTTCTACATGGATATTCACAGCGGCATTATTCGTGACAGCCCCAAAGTAGAAGCGATCCAAACACACATTAGCTGACAAACGGACAAACAAGTCACGTCTATCACACAATGGGATATTATTTGGCCATAAAATGTTCTGAAACCTAGATATATGACTGAGCCCTTAATAAACCCTGAACACAGGACTGAGTAAAGGAAAGCAAACACAAAAGTCCACCTGCCATAGGACTGCCTTCCCATGAAGTGTACTGAACAGGTACATCTATCCAGACAAGAAGACTGGCAGCTGCCAAGTTCCGAGTGACTTGCCTGGGACCACAGGGCTTCATTTTAGGGCCTATGAAAATAGTAGGAGCCGGGCGGTGGTGGCGCACGCCTTTAATCCCAGCACTTGGGAAGCAGAGGCAGGTGGATCTCTGTGAGTTTGAGGCCAGCCTGGTCTACAAGAGCTAGTTCCAGCAAAAAACAAAAACAAACAAAAAAACAAAAGTAAATAGTCAGAAACTGGCTGCAGTGTTGGACACACAGCTCTAAGCTACTTTGTTCCTTTAGTGAGCACAACCACTCAGTAATGCTGCAGAGATGTCTCCTCAGAACCTATCAAGGAAGAATTCATTTCAAGCTCTTCTCGTTCTTTTTTTGTCTTCAGGGTCCAGGGAAAATGGTTCCAAGAAGAGTGTCTCCTCTCTTCTTTGAGACATGGACTGCCTTCTACACTGTGTCCCAGCTACCCCACAACAGGTCTTCCTGAGTACAGTGCGCTGACCCTATGCACACCAAGCTCTGGCCAGCACGTGTTAAAGGAATAGAGGAATTCAGAGCCACAGAATGAGAGAATGGGCTGGACTTCTGGCAAGTGTAACTCATAGCACTCCTAGAGGTGGGGTTAGGGGAGCAGGCAGGATTACCGCAATACTAGCTGGGGAGCCGGGACTGATACTGTTCACTTTGGCGAAGGCCTGGGGTAGGATGGGGCGGTTGGAGCCCAGCCTGCGGCTCATGGCCTCTTCTTGGGCTTCAGCCATGTCCCGGGCCTGCTTCTCCTTGTCCCGAGCATGTAGCTGGTGCAGGGCCTCCTCCACCTGCTTCATCACAGCCTTGTGATCATTCTGTAGACCTGGGAAGAGAACAGCATGTCAGAGGAAAGGGACGATAGCTCAGGACACAGGACAGATGAGACGAGACACCTGAATGTGCTCACTGTGATGCTGTATCTTGCCAACATCTTGAGACTGAGAAACACCCAAGATAAGTCTCTGGAAGTGTCTTTAAGGGCATTTCCAGAGAAGTTTAACTGAGGAAGGAAGACAGTCCTGAATGCAGGCAGCACCATCCCATGAGACTGAGGACCAGTATTCAACCAGTACCCCTGATGCAGGCACACTGTACCTGGGTACCTGAGACTCTCCACTAGGATGGACTGTACCCTCAACTGTCACCCAGAACAAGCTCTTCCTTCTCAAGTTTCTTTTACCAGGTATTTTGTCACAGCAACCAAAAAAGTAACCACATAGCAGAATGTTTAATGAGTGTTTATTAGATGCCAGAGTCCAAGGGGCAGACAAACCTGAGAACCAGACACAGGGCAGACCTAGCCTCATCTAGCGAGCTGTCTAGTGAAGAACAGAACAGGTGATGATCGAATAAGTTAGGGCATCAAGAGGGCCCCTCAAAAGCAGCATAGCCTGCTAAGACCTGAAATGTGAGTACAAATTGGGTACATCCAGTTGCAACCATGCCATAAACAGGGACAATGGCAGAAGTCAGACAGAAGTGAGGTAGCGGAGAGGCAAGATGCAACGTCTGCAATCCCAACGCCTGGAAACAGAGGCAGGAGGATCAGGAGGCCAGAGTAGGGTGCATGACACCCTGTCTGACACCCTGTCTCAAGAAACAAAACAAAACAGCGAGGCTGAACAGTTGCTGAAAGGGGTGGGAGTGAAGTTCCATTGGCAGAGTGTGAGCACCCATAAGACCCTGGGGCAGGGGTGGAGCTCCACTGGCAGAGTGTCTGTGAGCACCCATGAACCCCTGGGGCTGGAGGGGAGCTCTATTGGCAGAGTGTGAGCACCCATGAGACTCTGGGACGGGGGGGTGGAGCTCCACTGGCAGAGTGCCTGTAAGCACCCATGAGACCCTGGGGTTCGAGTCCCAGCACAGCATTATCCAGGCATGGTAGGACATGCCTGCAATCCCAGCACTCAGGAACTCAGGAGGTGGAAACAGAAGGATCAAAACTTCAAGGCCATGCTCAGCTAAATATTGAGGTTACGGCTAGCCTGGGTACATAAAAGCTTGTCTCAAACAAGTAAAACAACTTTCTTTTTATTTATGTACTTTATGTATATGGGTGCTTTGTCTGTATGTACATTTGCACACCAGAAGAAAGCATTGGAGCCCCTGTAACTACAGTTATAGATGATTGCAAATTACCATATGGGTGTTGGGAATTGAACTCAGGCCCTCTAGAAGAGCAGCCAGTACTCTTAACCACTGAGCTATCCCTTCAGCCTCTAAATCCTGTACAGAAAAAAAAAAAAAAAAAAAGAAGACATAAGACCCTAATAATTCAGTATGGGGCAGGCAACTACTACCAGGCTCGAGAGACAAATCCAGAGCCACCAAAGCTTTGATTTTCTAGAAAGGTCAAAAACTGAGGGCTTTGATGGGAGAACAGCCTCTAATTTTTCAGTGTTAAACACTAGTTCATAATGTTTAACTAGGGGCTGGAGAGATGGGCCAGCAGTTAGGAGTACGGGCTGCTCTTTCAAGGGACCCAGGTCCAATGCCAGCACCCACATAGATGCTCACAGCCTTCTGTAACTCTGGTCCCAGGGGGTCTCTGCGCTCTTCCGGCTTTTGCAGGCCCCTGGAACACATGCTGTAGGAAAGCAGGCAAAACAGGCATACATATAAATAAACACTGAAATTAAATGGAGAACCACCATGCAGTCCATCAGGTCCTGCCTGGAAGCCAGTCCTGCATGCAGCTGGCATCTCACATCATTTGTAGTCTCAAAGACAGCCTGGTACTGTCACTCCGTTTGCCAACCCACACCTGGTATCCACGGGTCACAGACTCTCCATCCCTGCAGGAGCTTTGACCGTAGGTTGTTTGGTTACCAAACCTGGTTTGTCACTGTAGAGCAAAGATGAGACCCTCAGGCATTACAGGACTTGGGGACTCAGCCCACAGAAGCAAATGTGAGAAAAAACAAAAACTAGACTCCAGATCAGGAAGGTTTAAAGCAGAATCAATGTCATAGATGGTCACCATGACTAGAAAAGCCACATTGAGCAGTAGAGGCCACAGGGAGCCCCAGAATCTCCAGAATTGCCTGCATAATCTATACCCACCACGCAGCTGTGGGGGAGGAGGGATGACTTGGTCGCTAACACATTACAGCTCCACTTCAGAATTCAAAAGGCTTTCATCTCCTGGGTAAATGCTTCTGCAGCAATTATTTCAAAACCAAGTCTAAGCTGCCATAAATGTACCGTGCTAACTAACACTCACTGGTGACCAGGGGAAACTGGGGACAGAGCATATGAGACCTCTCTGCATTACTTTCCCAATTTCAATGTAAGTTCAGGAAAAGTCCCTGTTTAAGAGTACAATAACACGTGAGAATAGTTTCTCAAGAGAATGCTAATAAGAGGGAATTGTTCAACCATGTTCTTAACACATAATAAAGTCATTAAGATGATATAAAATTAACACAGAGAGTAGAACAGTGTACAAAGTCCAGAAATAGGCTAAGCATAGCTGAAAACCTACGCTGGGGTTGGGGTGTAGTTCAATGGTACAGTAAGTACTCAGCATGAGGTCCTATGTTCCACCCCCAGCAACGCAGAGGCACAAGCATGCACACACGCACACTGATGCATTTCAAGTCAATGGGAAAAGAATGGTGTTAAAACATGAAGTTAATTATTTGAATAAAAATTTACATTCCTCAAACTTTCCCAAGGTCCTGCCAATAATGTGGGAGTGGGCCACATCACTTGGGGCTTAGAGGTCTAGAGTAAAGCCCAGAATTTGCCTCACACCTGGCTGTCTTAGGGTGGTTTTCCTGTTTTTGGCATTTCCTGTTGTTTTAATGTAAACTTAGCCTTCTTGAAACCAGAATATTCAGGGTAAAGAGGATGCTCTGAGGTGCTCAATCATCACACTGTGGCTTGAAGGAACCTTGCATCTTTCTCTGTATCCTATTTTTATGAAGAAGGCCTCATTACCAAAACACTCTGCAGATGAAGCCAGAGCTGGGGTGCATTCAATGGAAATCATTAAGTGCAAATGGTGGGTGATTAATCTCCTGGTGTAACTGAAATGGAGAACTGGTTATCTACCAGTGCCAAGTAAGTAAAAGATGCTCACATCCTCATCCCCAAAGCAGGGGCACATGTGACCTCATGAAACAAAACAAAGCGTGCAGGTCAGGTATAATTAAGGATCTTGAGAGGAGGGTTGAGCCAGGAGGACCTGATATCATCACAGAGTCTTAACAAGTTAGAGGGAGGCAGGAGGACCACAGAAAAAGATGAGATAACAGACCAAAGGCTAGAAAGATGTGGTCACTACTTCTAAAGAAAGAGGATGGCCGAGCGCCAGGAGACACAGGTGGCCTCAGAAAAGACAAAAAAATACACCCTGCCCCCAGTCTAGGGGGAGCCAGCCCTGCTGACACCTTGATTTTGTCAGTGAGACCATCTGGACGTCTCACCTCCAGAACAGTCAGAGATAGCATGTGTCTGCAGCTTGTCATGGCAGAGACACAAACCTAGTATCCTCTCCAGGCGCCATGCACAGAAGACTCACTGAGGACAGGATGGCCTGCAGTGGAACAGGTCTGCCCAGCTTTCCTGGCAGGCAGAGGGACTGTGAAAGGAAAATGTTAACTGACACAAAGAGGTGAAGGTAGAGTGCCAGTACCCTTCCTTCTGTCACCTGCCTCCTGGCTGGAACACAGCCTGTGGGCCCTGAAGAAGAGGCAGAGACTGATTTCTGCTGACCCTTGGATTGCATGCATACTTCAAGGGTCCCTGCTGAGTGCCAGTCCAGGTCTTTTCTGTTTGAATGGTGGGAGTCAGGTCACTACCCTAAGAAGCTAAATCTAATCTTCGTGGAGTTGATGGAGCTGGTAAGCAATACTGGTATGGGCTTCCACTGTTACTTCAATAAACCTCCCATAATGAAGTAAAGTTCTGTTCCTTGCTTTTTGCTTTCTTGTGCAGCCCAGACTGGCCTCAACTCCTGATCATTACAGCTGGGTACCACCTCACACAGCTTGAAACCAAGGTTTTGATTTTTGTATTTTGGGTTTGTTTGTTTGTTTTAGACAGGGTCTCTCTACAGACTGCTGTCACGGAACTAGCCCTGTAGGCCAGACTGGCCTTGACGTCACAAAGATCTGCCTGTTTCTGCCTCTTGAGTGCTGGGATTAAAGGTGTGCACCACCATAGCAGGCTTTGAAGCAAAGTACTTAAAATAGAAAAATAAAACCATTTACATAGAACTCTTCAGTCTACCCTGTTCCCTTGGTTCTCAGTCACGCAAGGGTAACAAGCTATTTTGTCACAGCAGAAAAACTCTGTAACGCTCAGCACTAGTTCTTCCCGAGTCTTCAGCCCCCAGCACAGGCTGAGCCAGAGCCCAGCAAGGGCCACTCACAGATGATGTTGTGCCTTGCTGTTCGAACCTGGTACAAGTCCACATCTGCCCGGGGATAGCCTTCACAGTCCACCAGCGGCTCGTTCATCCCAATTCCTTTTTGCTGAAGGAAAGACATGTGGTTAAAAGGTATCACAGGTAAGAACATCATGAGGCAATTACCTAGTCCCTTGTCCTTCTAACTCATGACAAAAGTGATAGTAAGGGCCACATAGTCATCTCTTTACTGTGTCCTTGAAGCTACGCTCTGCAGTGGGTACTAATGAAAACAGAGAGGCAATAAAGATGAACAATGAGTTCAGTTCCTGGACCCACATAAAGGCAGAAGAGGAACACAAATCCCACAAAGTTGTCCTCTGACCTCCATGCACACTCTGTCACCAACGCCCCTCACACTGTACACACATTAATAAAATGAAGTCTTTAAAATCATAATGCAAGCGATGCATGAGAACAGTGCGCACAATGCAAAGGTCCCTGGGCTGGACTGAAGCTCAGAGCAGAGCACCTGACTGGTACAAGCAAGACCTTAGACTTGATTCTCTGCAGTATAAAAAAATTAATAAACATGGCTAGGGATATAAGATGTAGCTCAGTTGCTATAGTGCTTGCCTAGCATGTATAAAGCCCTGGACTCCATCCCCAGCATTGCATAAGCCATTGTGGTGGTGAATGATGGCGAGGCAGGAGGATCAGAAGTCTGAGGTCATCCTCAGTTACACAGTACGTTCAGTATCAGCCTGGGATACATTAGATCTTCTCTCCAAAACCAATTAATTAAAGTAACAATAAAACACTCAAAGAGCCTTCAGAGGTTCCCTCTCAGTCCCATCCCTGGCCTGACCCCTCCCACTCCTCCCTCCCAACAGCTGACACCTGGCTGAAGCCTTGAAGTTGGAGAGAGTAAACTCTAAAGAGATCCAGTTGGGGCCAGGTTTGGACTCTTCAATAAATAAATAAATAAATAAGTAAACAAACAAACAGACAGACAGAAGAGGCCTACCAAGATTCTTTTCATCACTGGATGGTACTGGTCGCCACCAGAGAAAGAAACTAAGTGGCTGGGAATTAGGGAAAGAGGAGAGCTTTTACATTTGATATCCATTAACAGGTTCTGAGTCTGGACATTGGGAATATTCCCTATTCAGAACAATCCATCCATTTTACCAATTTCTAGTCAGCTGCACTGTATTGACTCAGGCTGTTCTCAGTTCTCTAGCCTCAGTCTCCTGAGCCGCTGGAACCAGAGGCTCTGCCTAGGGCCTATTTTGTCTAGTGTTTATCTGAAGTACACTCTCACACTATAGCTCAGGTTGACCTCGTACTCATGACAATCCTCCTGTTTCAGCCTCTCAAGTACTGGGATTACAGGCCTGAGCCACCACACCTGAAGTTTGTTCTGAAGTTCCCCACATAAATCAGGGCACAGAGCATGCTTTGCACTGTGGTGGGCAGGAGCCGCCCAGCTGCCTAGACTTCGAGCTCAACCCCAGTTCCGCCATCCACAAGCTGAACAACTTTGTCTAAGACACATTCCAAACCTCAGTTCCTCAACCGCACAATTGGAATACAACACTCCCCTGCTGAAAGACTAATTCACAGACTTGAATGAATGCCTAGCAGAGAGCCAGGCCATTCAATATGGTGGACTGAAAAGTGGCTCCCAAGTATGTCCACATCCTACTCCCCAGAACCACTGTGACTTTGTGAGGAAGGATGGGATCAAGCCAAGGATCTCAAAGTAAGCGGAGACAGGAGGATTGTGCCAGTTCTCTTCAGTTCTCAAGCACTCAAGGAGAATACTCCCATTTGGGGCTAGTTGTTACAAGTCTAGGTTCTAGGCTAATCTGGAACTAAAACAGTTGTAATACAACAGAATTCATATACACATAACTGAACCACTGAAAATATACAAGCCCATAGTTTGCAATATGTTCAAGAGTTAATCACCCACCACCACAATCAGTTTCAGTACATTTGCATCAACACCCTCCAAAAATAAATAAATAAATAAATAAAACAACCTTGGACAGTTCACTCCTACAATCCCAGCATTCAGGAGGCCGAGGCAGGAGGATAGGGAATTCAAAACCAACTTGACGCTGGGCAGTGGTGGCGCACTAGAGATGTTTTGAAACTCTAGAAAAATGTCTGAGACTTATAATCAACATAGAGAGAAGGTTTATTTGGGCTCACAGTTTCCAAGTTTCAGTACAGAACTGGACAGCCACACTGTTTGTATGTATGTATGTATGTATGTTATTTGGGGACACTCATTGTTTTTAGCTTTATGCACAGGCAGAACATCCACATGGAGGAAACCACTTCCATCATCCTGGGAGAAAAAAAAAAAAAAAGAAAGGACTGTGGCTCCACTACCTCTGCATGCTTCCAATGACCAATAGTAACTACCCCAGCAAGGACACATGTCCAGTGACCTACAGTAACTACCCCAGCAAGGACACATGTCCAGTGACCTACAGTAACTACCCCAGCAAGGACACATGTCCAGTGACCTACAGTAACTACCCCAGCAAGGGCACACCTCCAATGACCTACAGTAACCACCCCAGCAAGGACACATGTCCAGTGACCTACGGTAACTACCCCAGCAAGGACACATGTCCAGTGACCTACAGTAACTACCCCAGCAAGGGCACACCTCCAATGACCTACAGTAACCACCCCAGCAAGGACACATGTCCAGTGACCTACAGTAACTACCCCAGCAAGGACACATGTCCAGTGACCTACGGTAACTACCCCAGCAAGGACACATGTCCAATGACCTACAGTAACTACCCCAGCAAGGACACATGTCCAGTGACCTACAGTAACTACCCCAGCAAGGACACATGTCCAGTGACCTACAGTAACTACCCCAGCAAGGACACATGTCCAGTGACCTACGGCAACTACCCCAGCAAGGACACATGTCCAGTGACCTACGATAACCACCCCAGCAAGGACATACCTCCAATGACCTACAGTAACTACCCCAGCAAGAGGACAGCTCCAATGATCAATAGTAACTACCCCAGAAAGGGTGCACCTCCAAAGACCCACAGTAACTACCCCACCAAAGGCATGCCTCCAATGACCTACAGAGCTCCATCTCTTAAAGGTTCCACTATGCCTCAAGAGCATCACCCTGGACACCAAATTTTTAATATTCAGGTCTTCAGGGGAGACTTCAGAGATTCAGAATAGGACATTTCATATACATAGAACCACACTGGCACACACTTATAAACCCAACATGTGGCAAGCCAAAACAGGAAAATTACAAATTTGAGGCCAATTTGAACTACAGAGTGAGTTCAAGCCTAGTCTGGATTTTTACCCAGATGTGTATCAAATAAACGAGCTAGGTGTAGTGGTGTCGACCTATAAATTCAGAACTCAGGAGGCTTAAACAGGAAGATTGCCAAGAGTTCAAGGTTAGCCTGGGCTATATAGTAAGCACAGGGAACTAGTCAAAAGCACACAGTAAGACATGAGAGAGAGAAGACATACAATCCACAGTGTTTTGTAAGTTCTTTATCACAATGTTTTTGAGGCTTATTTACATTATAGCATGACTATTACTAATTATAGTATGATTAATTCACTATCCCTATTATTATTCCAAATAATAGCCCACCATATGGGTAGACTATATTTATCTGTTACCTGAAGAATAACTGTGTCATTTTTCCACTTCTTGGATATTTTAAACAATGTGTATGAATTTTGGGAGGAATATATATTTGCAACTATCATAATTATCACATTGGAGAAATGGATTTTTTGGGTTATATAACTGTTTAATTTTTTTTGAGAAACTGCTAAACAATTCTGGACAGCAGTTACACGGTCATACAGTTGTATGAAGTTTCCGATTTCTCCGTGTTCCCCCTAAGATATTACCTACATTTTCATTATACCCATCCCTAGCGAGTATAAAGTAGTATCTTGCTATGATTACATTTCCTTAATAGCTATACTTAGCATGTCTTGCTTTTAAGATCTATTTTGTGTATGAGTGTTTTGCCTCCATGTATGCATGCAGACCATGTGCATACAGTGACCACAATGGTCAGAAGAGGCATCTGGTCCCCAGAAGAGAGTCAGAGCTGGTTTTAAGTTACCATAAGGGTGCTGGAAACTGACTCCAGGCCCTCTAAAAGAGCAGCCAGAGCTCTTGACCACTGAGTCATCTCCAGGGCCTGTTCCAAATGTGTTACGTGCTTATTTATCAACCATACATATTTTATTTGAGGAAATTATATATTTATAATTCTATTTATATCCTATGTCTTTTGCTAACTTTGTTATTTACTTGTGTGTTTATTGCTGCTTTCCCTATATCCCAGGCACTAGCTTCTTATCGAGCACTGTCTCCTCTTTTCACATTTCTGACTAAGTGACTAAGTACTATGAAATCAAAGGTTTCATGTATTCTTTTTTTTTTTTAATGAGTGACCTGTCTGCATGCATGCCTGCATGCCAGATGAGGGCATCAGATCCCATTACAGATGGTTGTGAACCACCATGTGGTTGCTGGGAATTGAACTCAGGACCTCTGGAAGAGCAGCCAATGTGTTCTGAACTGCTGAGTCATTTCTCCAGCCCCAAAATGAAAGGTTGGCAGGGTCTTACTACATAGCCCAGGCTTCCTACCAAGAGCCTGTCCCAAAAAAACAAAGAAAAAGTCTGAGCAGATATTTATGCTAAAAGCCCTCAGCAATCAAACAATAAATTAAAGGCAATTAACATACATTATCACCTTATATTTAAGAGAAAATAGCAAATAGCCTCAGATTCCATGTGCAATGTAATTATAAATTTCCCTCTTCTTATTTGGTTTTTATCGCATGTGCATGTGTGCATGCGTATGGATGCAGGTGCACCTGTGTGTGCACATACACATGTACAGGTCAGAGGACAAGCTCCGGGGACATCCTTAGGAACATCATCTACCTCCTTTGAGACAGGGTGTCTCACTGGCCTAGAACTCATCAATCAGGCTAGACTGGCTGGCCAGAAACCCCGGCCATCTTCCTGTCTCTGCCTCTCCAGTTGGGATTACAAACATAAAAAACTATACCCGTGGATTCTAGGGACTGAACTCAGGTCTTCAGGCTTTCAAGGGATGCCCTTTACAAACAAAGCTATATCCCCAGTATACCCCCCTCCCCCCCACCGTTGTTAAGACAGGGTCTTGCTATTTCACTACATAGCCCTGGAACTCTGTGTAGATCAGACTGGCCTTGAACATGGGACAATCTCCCAGCCTTTGCCTCCTAAGTGCTGAGATTGCAAGTATACATTACCACACCCGGCTAAATGATAAATAGGAGGCCAATACCAAAGAATAATGATACAATAATACATGAGATGTTTGATTCTACTTGATCAACCCTGAGGGCTGAAACCGACTTGTGACTTTAAGCAAATGACTTCTCCTTTCATACGTATGAATATTAGTATATATGAATACACACACGTTTTTAAAAAGTGATTTGTGTTTGTTAACATGTCTGTTTAAATGTATCCACAAGGGTATGGAGTTAGAGGTGTCTGTGGGACATGTGGACTGTTAAATAGTAGGGGCTAGACCCGAACTCCAGTCCTCATGATTGTGCAGCCAGTGCTCGTAACCACTGCACTCTCTCCAGCCCCTGAGTTCGCCTCCCTGAGCTTCAGGGGCACACACCAATTGAGTGGAGTAGCTGTGACAGTTTCCTGATACAGCACACATAAAGTCAGTATCGTTCAGGCGTGGGGTCAGCTCCTAGTAAGACGGTACCTAGTACGTGATACTGCTGTGGACTATCAGTTTAAGATGTGTTACGTTGGTTCATGCTGTGGAACATCTGTTTAATGATGCAGAGATGTGTTGCTTTCTTTTATGTTCCATTTGTTTACCCCTGTGAAGCCTGCCTAAAACACCTGATTGGTCTAATAAAGAGCTGAACAACAAATAGCCAGGCAGGAGAGGGATAGGCAGGGCTGCAAGGCAGAGAGAATAAATAAAGGGGGGAGAAAATGAGAAGGAGAGGAGGATGCTAGGGGCCAGCCACCCAGCAAGTCTCAGAGGAAGAAGGAAAGAAAAATACATAAAGAAAGGTAAAAAGCCCAGAAGCAAAATGTAGTTAAAGAGAAATGAGATAATTTAAGTTAGAAAAGCTGGCTAGCAACAAGCCAGGCTAAGGCTGGGCATTCATAAGTAAGAATAAGACCCCATGTATTTATTTGGAAGCTAGGTGGCAGACCTCCAAAGAGACAAAGGAAAAAAAAACAAACCTACATTTAACTAATATCCACAACATGGCACCTCCACGTGATACATCATCCTCTTAGTCCCATCTACCCTGCCTATCCAGGTCTGATTTTGTCTCCCCTTCCTCTACAAAGTGACCTGTGAAATTTTTTTTAAGATTTATTTACTTATTATATATACAGTGTTCTGTCTGCATGTATACCTGCCTGCATGTATACCTGCATGCCAGAAGAGGGCACCAGATCTCATTAAAGATGGTTGTAAGCCATCACATGGTTGCTGGGAATTGAACTCAGGTCCTCTGGAAGAGCAGTCAGTGCTGTTAACCTCTGAGCCATTCTCTCCAGCCTGTGACTTGTGATTTTTAAGAAAAAAAAAAATGTCTGCTTTGAAGGAAGACAAATCATAGAACCTGACCCACCACTGCCACTGTCTAACCTGGCAAGCATTTGCTCCACTCTGGGCCTCAGTTTCCCCCTTTTACAGTAAGGACAATGCGCTTTACCTGTCACTCAAAGCAGTCCTTTGTAGCCTGCCAGGAGTTTTCCTGAAATGCAGAGTCTGTTCCCCACCCCAATTAGAAACTGTATTTTATTTTATTTAATTTTTGAGACAGGGTCCAACACAGCCCAGGCTGGCCTCGAGCTAACTATGTAGCCAAGGATAACCCTGAACTCCAGATCCTCCTGCCTCCAACTTCCAAGTGCAGGGGTTACAAATAAGGCTGCCTTTCCTGGCTATAGCCTATCTTTAAAAAGGGGCCCAGTTAATTTTCACAGATGACGCTTATTACAGTTCAATACAAAGCGGGTGGCAAGGCACACCAAACCCGGGAACGTTACCCATGGACGGTGACAGTGGTGACTATCATACGCCTCAGCAAATATTCTATCTTTGTGATCATGAAGTTTAACTAATGCTTCAGGGCTGTCATGATGGCACCGGCCTGTACGTAACTCTTACACTTGGAAAGCTGAAGCAAGCTCACGAGTTCGAGGCTAGCTTGGGCTGCATTTAAAAACAAAGTTAAATGCTTCCGAAAATGAAAATAAGTCCCACGTCAAGGGTTTTTAAGGGGTAACGGATGGAAAGCGCTTAGTTAGTGCTGGGCAGGCACCCCTGGGCCTCGCGTCCGCAAGCCTCGCCGTCCTCTCCGCCCGGAGCCCTAGCCACACTCACGCTCTCCAGGACGTCGTAATTAGCTTTAATCTGCGCCTCGATCTCCTCCTTGCGGCGCATCAGCTCCTGGATGTCGCTGACAGCGGCCGCACGGGCCTCGGAGGACTCTGCCCTACGCGGGGCTTCCTCACCAGACATCGCGGACCACAACCTGCAACGCCGGACGCTCGGTTTCCCGGCTACGGACGCCGGGAGAGACGGCGAATACGGATCCCTCTGAGGGCCAAAATACTCAGGCAGCGCTGCCGGGAAACGAAACTTCCCGGTGAAGTTTGATCACCGGAAGTCCCAGCTAGATAGACCACGTGGTTTTCCGATGACTCGGCAGGCACATATGGAGGCACGGGCAACCTAGCCTTTTCATACTCTGACTTCCCTGCTGACTTTCTTTCTTTTTTTCCTTCCTTTTCCTTCTTCTCTTTTTCTTCTTTTTCTTTTTGGTCTTTTGAGACAGGGTTTCTCTGAGTAACAACTCTGGACTGCCCTGGAAGTCACCTTGTAGACCAGGCTGGCCTCAAATTCACTGAGATCCGCCTGCCTCAGCCTCCCAAGTGCTGGGATTAAAGGCGTGCGCCATTACCACCCGACTTTTTTCTTTTCTTTCTTTCATTTTTTTTTTTTTCAAGACAGAGCTTCTCTGTGTAGCCCTGGATGTCCTGGGACTCACTCTGTAGACCAGGCTAGCCTCAAACTCGGCGATTCCCCAGCCTCTGCCTCCTGAGTGCTGGGAGCCACCATGTCCAGGACACCCAGCATCATTGTGACACTGTGCTTCAGCTGTATGAATGAGAGGGTCCTGTCCTGCTGTCCAACTCAGTTCTTCACATGTGCAAAGCCCTTGAGCATTTAAAAAGCTGCTTTTAGGTATTTTGGGTTTTTCAGACAGGGTTACCTATGTCAAACTCATGTAGATGAAGATGATCTTGGAACTTTTTTCAAGTTTTTTAGAATATTTGACAATTCTATACATGCAAACCGTCGTATGCCTTGATCCACCATCAGCACTCCTCCCATTCTGCCTGGGCCCATTCTCTTTACACCTTCAAATCCTCATTTTTTTCCCCCCTTTTTAAAGCAGTCTACTGAGTATAATGGCCTGTAGTTGTGATTTTTCTTTGGGTCCCCAATCAGCTCCCAAATAAAGACATGGAGATTTATTACCAATTATGAATGTTTGACCTGTGCTTACTTAGGCTTGTCCCACTAGCTCTTTTAACATAATTCGTTTCTATTCGTTCACCTTTTGCCTTGGGCTTTTTACCTTCCCTTCCAGTAAGGCCAACTTTCCTGCTTCTTCCAAGTCTGGCTGGCCCCTGGCATCTTCCTGCCATCTCTTTTTCTTTATTCTCCTGAGTCTAAATTTCTCCTCCTACTCACTCTCCCTGCCTGCGTGTCCCACCTATACCTCCTCCCTGGCTATTAGCCAGATTTTTTTTATTGACCACTCAGGTGCCTTAGGCAGACAAGGTAAAACAGCAACACTTACTTAGTTAAATAGCAAATGCAACACGGGAGCTGGAGAGATGGCTCAGTGATTAAGAGCACTGACTGCTCTTCCAGAAGACCCAGGTTCAAGTCCCAGCACCCAAATGGCAGCTCACAACTGTCTGTAACTCCAAGATCTGACACTCTCACAGAGACATATATGCAGGCCAAACACCAATGCACATAAGATAAGAATAATTTTTTTAAAAAAATGTAACACATCTTTGTGTAGTTAAATATTCCACATCAAGGGCTGGAAAGATACCTCAGCAGTTAAGAGCACTGAACTGTTCTTCCGGAAGACCCAGGTTCAATTCCCAGCACCCACATGACAGCTAACAACTGTCTGTAACTTTGGTTCCAGAATCTGATACCTTCACACCAATGCACATAAAATAAATAAATTATTTAAAAAAATATTCCACGTCAATGGCCTTGCAGATCTGATTTTCTGAACTCTTCTCCCTCCACAGGCAGGGATTACAGACATATACCACCTGGCGTGATTTATGCACTATTGATGATCAAATCCAGGGTTTTGCGGATGCTAGAGGCATTGTACCAACTGAGTTGTATCCCCAGCCACTTTGGGGTTTCTTGTCCCTCCATGGTGGTGAATATGAAACCATGTCATCATCTCTGTAAGTGTAGGTGAAAACAGAAATGGGCTGGAGAGATGGCTCAGAGGTTAAGAGCACTGGCTGCTCTTGCAGAGAAGCTAGGATTAGTTCTCAGCACCTGGTTGGAAACTCACTACTGTCCGTTACTCTAGTTCCAAGGGATCCAATGCCCTTATCTGGCTTCCATGACCATCAGGCACACAAAGGCACATACGTGTATGCAGGCAAAACCCTTGCACACTGTCTCAGGGCTTCTATTGCTGTGACCACGAGCAAAGCAGCTTAGCAAGCAAAGGGTTTTCTTGGCTTCCACATCCATGCCACTCTTCATCAGGGAAGGAGGTCAGGACAGGAACTCAAGCAGGGCAGGAACCTGGAGGCAGGAGCGGATGCAGAGGCCGTGGAGAAATGCGGCTATTGGCTTGCTCCGCCTGCTTTCTTATAGAACTCAGGATCACCAGAATTCAGTGGTAGAGCACATGCAGGTATGAAGTAGACCTTGGTGAGAAAGAGAGAAAAACGGGACGATCTCAGTACTGTTCTACACACCTTACCTGTGATTGTTCAACAACCCATTGACACCAAGTGTGTTGTTACGCTTATTCGACAGCTCAGAAAACTATTTCAGAGCTGTGCGGTGGTGGCGCACTCCTTTAATCCCACCTCTTGGGAGGCAGAGATAGGCAGATCTCTGTGAGTTCGAGGCCAGCCTGGTCTAGGACAGCCAAGACTACACAGAGAAACCCTATCTTGAATAAACCAAACCCCCCTCAAAAAAAAAAAAAGGAAGAAAGACAGAAAGAAAGACAATTCAATAACTGACTTGTCTAGCTGGCAAAATGTGGGAAACCAAAACTTCCACCCAGCTTAATCTACGCTCAAACTCAACATCTGACATAGCTAATGTTTTTTTACTAAAGAGACGTTAACCTACTAGCATCCGAACATGTTTGCCCTGAGTCT
Organism: Myodes glareolus; assembly: GCF_982192425.1. Lineage (NCBI taxonomy): Eukaryota > Metazoa > Chordata > Mammalia > Rodentia > Cricetidae > Myodes > Myodes glareolus. Next base: position 124,430,363 of record NC_142027.1, read on the forward strand.
AACCATGGGGAAACAGACAATTCCAAACAGAGACACATCCTTCAAAACAACTGGCCTGAAGTCTTCCCAAAGGTCAGCGTTGTGAAACATGCACAAACACCCAAGTGGAGTCAGTCGGGCAAGTGCCTTAGATTAAGGGAGAAAACAAAGATACACCAACTGAGTCTAGTATGTATCCTTTCATGGGATCTTGCTCCATTTTCCACCAAAATGCTATCAAAGCTATTCCTGGGAACACCTGAAGATGTAGGTATAGATTGCACAGTATCAATGTTAAATTTCTTATTCAGGTCTTGCATTGTTGCTGTACAAGGCAATGTCCTCAAGATATATCCCGTATTGTACACAACAAAGTAGATGGATGTCATTCTGGGCATATAATCTCAGCACTCAGGACGCTGAGGCATGACAATCGCAAGTTTGAGGGCAGCCCTGGCTATATAGTATGACCCTGTGTCAATAAACAAACTGACACAGATATTGAACAAAGAGTAAGAGAGGGAGAGAGACAATAACTAAATATAATACGTGATTCTTTGTTGGCCACAGGACACTTTCGGTGTAATGTAACAGGTCTATGAGCTGATGAGATGACTCTGTGGGTAAAATTATTTTCTGCCAAACCTGAGGGCCAGAGTTCAATCCCCAGAACCCACATTAGATGGAAAGAGAGAACAGATTTCTGCAAGTTGTCCTCTGACTACATGCACATACATACATACATACATACATACATACATACATACATACATACATAAAAGCAAAAAGTAGTTCTTTAATTTGGGGATTGGAGAGCTAGTTCAGCAGTTAAGAGCACTGGCTGCTTTTCCAGAGGACCCAGGTTTGTTCCCCAGCACCCATGTGGTGGCTCACAACCTTCTATAACTCCAGTTCCAGGGGATCTGACTCCCTCTTCTGTCCCCTCCAAGGCTATTGGAACCGTTTGGAGTCCTGGCCTCCAGCTGCTCTCCCCTGCTAGTGACCTTTACTTGGCCTTCTGATTTGAGCTACTGAAAGCTGTGTCCAGCTCGGCTTCCTGAGCACGTGTTGCCTTGTCCTTGATTGAGGATCAGGATGAGGTTTTCACCTGCTGGCCCACCCGACTGTGTTGGGTATATAAGCCTCCGTGGTGCTATTCAATAAAGGGCTTCTTTATCAGTGATTAGAGGGGTGTGTATGTGTCTGTGTGTCTGTGTGTCTGTGTGTCTGTGTCTGTGTCTGTGCTGTCTCTGTGTGCCTTTGTGTGTTTCAATCTCCAGTCCCTTACCCGAGGTTCACGCGTGGTCCTGTAATGCAGGCGCCGCAATACAGGAGTAGTACCATACTGTCACATAGTACAGGCGGGTGCTACACAAAGCCACCAAGCACACATCTGATATTTATATTACATATACACCGGCAAATATTGATACATATAAAAGTCAATAAAATGTCAAGTAGTGGCTTTAAAACATGCTATTTGGTTGCAGGGCAGTGGTGGCACACACCTCTAATCCCATAACTGTGGGGGGAGGCAGAGGCAGGCAGATCTCAATGAGTTCAAGGCCAGCCTGGCCTACAAAGCGAATTCCAGGACAGCTAGGACTGCTACAGAGAGAAATCCTATCTTGAAAAACTAACAAACGAACAAAAAAGGAGGATATTTTGTGGAGGCTCAAAAATGTGAGCCTATTTCCACCTTGTCTGAAGGTCAGAGAGTTGCAGCTTGCTCAAAACTGTTAACAATGTGACTACACATGCTGATCTAGGGTGTGGCTACTTGGTGTTTTGGACATTAAGATGGCCCATAGAGGTCTATCCTTTCTACCCTGACCAAAAGTTGGAGAATTCAAGCATACTTCTGCTCCTTCTTTTGAATTAAGAGGTTTGACCTAGGGAGTGGCTGTCTTCAGGATACTGGGACTAGGGTGGGTTCACTGCCTAAACAATATTAATGACTTGATGTCTCAAGTATTGGGGAAAGTAACTGTTCTGGTTGTCCTTTGCATCACGTTAAAGCAGTCTTTTGCCACCCCTTCCCACCCCCATTGTATTGGGGTATAAAAGTGTATGGAAAATTAAACACGGGCAATTTCAGTATTCACTGGAACTCCCTCCCAATACCATCCTATGTTTCTGTTTTATTATCTTCGCTTGGGTCTTCGTTCTCTTTACTTATTTTTCTAATCCCCATGCCCCTACCCTGGTAAGTGGTATCCTTGTTGAAGCTGGTATCCGACACTATTTGGAGCCAGGCATGGTGGTGCATATATGTTTTTATACATATATTTGGTGTAACTCCCGCACTAAGATGATGTTGTAATTCCATAAGAGAATTTCCTTACTGAAAAGCAACAAATGCCCTAGTTTTGAAGGGATCATGATTTCTGCAACCACCTTGCAAGTGATGTTGAGTTTTAAAAGGTACAGGGCGGTGTGAAGAAGCAAGTGTAACAATACATCAGGAAGGAGAAAGGTATGTGGATGTCTATGCAAACTGTCTGGCAAATCTTCTGAGTTTTGTAATGTACCCAAATAACAAGGAAAGGAGTCCAACCAGAGCCACCTAAAACCAAGGCTGCTGTCTAACAGACTGTGTTATGCTGTTACATCAGTGTGGCTGTGATCAAGTAACCTTTGAATGTCCTGTCCCTTTCTACTGCTTGGGTAGCTCTCAAATACATCATCGCCTTCATCGCTACTCCCGTTCGCAGCATCGCATCTTCCCGGATTGCAACCTCCATTCCCCACAGCAGCCTGAATAACCTTTCTAAAGGGCACCATTACCACGCGTGACTTAAAAGCTTTCAATGATTCTCTGCCTCTTCTCTTGCCTTTCCGGCCTTTCTGGTCTCTGTTTACTTTCAGAGGCTCAGTCTCCCTCCTTCCTCCCGATGCTCACACTACTAGGATTCTAGCGGTACTGAGCATCTAGCAGTCTCTAGCACTCAGGGACTTAGTGCCTGATCATCCCTTTCTCAGAAGAGCATCTCAGGCCCGAATGACCAGCGCCTCCCTGAAGTTCTGTGCCTGGTCCTCTCCGCTCGGTGAGGTATGTAAATGTTGGCCCCAGGTGTACGTGTTTGGCCTGGATTCTCAGAAACTTGTGGACAGAGCCTTGTTTACCCTTAGGGGTTTGAGCACGTGTTGTGAGAGCTGCAGTGGAGAGGGGGAAGAACCAACCGTTGCTCCTTCACCTGGCTGTCGGGTTCACAGCCTGCACGGCCACCCGACCCAATAAAACTTGAGTCTTAGGAAGCTGCCAAGATCCAGAGCAGCCTGAATTGCTATCTCCTCTATGTAACTTGTTTTTCTCACGTTCACTTCAGAACAAGAGAGGCCAAGAGATAAGGGAACTGGAGACAGACAAAGACCCACCCTATCCAGATCTGCAGGTCAAAATCGGCAGTCCGTGTTATTTCTTTCACCTCAGTACTTGTCCAAGACTCCATCTTCTCTTTTCCTGACTTCCTTTCTTTTGTTTTTGTTTTGTTTTTTGAGACAGGGTTTCTCTGTAGTTTTGGAGCCTGTCCTGGAACTAGCTCTTGTAGACCAGGCTGGCCTCGAACTCACAGAGATCTGCCTGCCTCTGCCTCCCAAGTGCTGGGATTAAAGGCCCGCACTACCACTGACTGGCTTTCCTGAGATTCTTAACAGTAAAAAAGTGAGATTTCAAGAGCCTAAAGGGTGGCAGATTTGTGCAAGTTGGTGTCCAAACAGTTTTTTAAAAAATTAAAAGGAAAAAAAAAAAGGACTAGGAAAATGGCTTCATGAGTAAAGTGTTTGGCACAGAAGTGTCACATGAAAGGTCGGTGTGAACACGTGTTCATAACCTCAGCACTGGGAGGACACAGGCCTTTGGAACCCCTGAGCTTCATGTCCAGCCAGGATAACAAAGTCAATGTCCTCTAGGCTCAATGAAGAGACCCTGAGTCAAAAAAATATGGTGGAGAGTGACAGACAAAGACACTGGACTCCGACCTACACACACACACACACACACACACACACACACACACGGAGAGAAAAGATATGAAAAGAGCCAGGAATGTAGTGCAGTCCTATAATCTTGGGACTTTGGAGGGCCAGGTGCTTAAAGTAACCCTTGACTATACAACAGAAAAAGTATATATAAAAATTATATAAAGAAAAGTATAAAGTCTCTCTCTCCATACACACACACACACACACACACACACACATGTATATACTGTGTATATATGTGATGTATGTGGGTCTTCTGTCTATGTGTTACTTTCATTGGTCAAATAAAGAGACTGCATTGGCCTTTGATAGGACAGCAGCTTAGATAGGCGGAGTAGACCAAACAGAATGCTGGGAGAAAGAAGCAGAGTCAGGCAAATGCCATGAAGCTCCGGCCCAAGATAGATGTAGATTAGAATCTTCCTGGTAGGCCACGACCCCGTGGTGATACACAGATTACTAGATATGGGTTAATCAAGATGTGAGAGTTAGCCAGTAAGAGGCTAGAGCTAATGGGCCAGGCAGTGTTTAAAAGAATACAGTTTCCATGTAATTATTTTGGGCAAAGCTAGCTGGGCAGTGGGAAGCTACCCGCAGCTCCTTTTACAACAATTGGCATCCAACGTGGGGCGCCACTTGTAAAAGGAGCTGTGGGTGCCAATCTGTAGTAATGGGGAAAGTCAGGCCGCTTCCCACCGCCCGGCTCCCGTCCCGGCTAGCTTTACCCGAAATAACAACACACAAATGTATTCATTTAAACACTGCCTAGCCCATTAGTTCTAACCACTTATTGATTAACTCTTACATATTATTTTAACCCATTTCTAATAATCTGTATCCCCACTTGACTGTGGCTTACCGGCATGAGTTTAACCAGTGTCCATCTCAGAGAGGAGAGCCATGGCATCTGCCTCACTGCCTTCTTCCTCCCAGCATTCTGTTCTGTCTATTCCACACACCTAATTTTCTGCCCTATTAAAAGGCCAAGGCAGTCTCTTTATTTAACCAATGAAAGCAACAGAAATACAGAAGGACCTCCTATATCATATATATATATAATATGTGTGTATATATACATACATAATATACATATATGTGTATATAGATACTTTTTAGAAGACTGTAGATAAGATAATGTCTTTGGTTGCTTATGGTTAAAGAATGATAAAAGATTACTAAATTTTTAAAAATGTTCTTTTTACTTTTTTTAATCTTAATTAGATATTGTAATGATTCAGTCACACAACATGGCTGATACTTCCAGGTTCCAGTGCCACACATGTGGACAAGCCCTCAAGCAGAAGTGCCTAATGGCCCTGGGAATCTTAAAGGACCCTGCATGACCCACGTGCAGGATGGTTGCATCATCTATGTATGATGCAGCTGCATGAGTGAGCCCTTGCACGCATGCGTGAGCTTCATCATCTGCATATGATATAACCATGCTATCCCCCTGTGCGTATGAGCTAGGCAGCCCTTGAAAGCTGGAAGCACCAGCAAAAGCAATCTACAGATTCAATGCAATGCCCAGCAAAATCCCAGCAAAATTCTTCAAAGATCTCTAAAGAATGATACTCAACTTCATTTGGAAAAACAAAAAAACCTAGGATAGCCAAAACAATCCTGGGCAATAAAAGAACTTCTGGAGGCATCACAATTCCTGACTTCAAACTCTACCACAGATCTACAGTACTGAAAACAGCCTGGTATTGGCATAAGAGCAGACAGGAGGACCAATGGAACCGAATAGAAAACTCTGATATCAATCCACACATCTTTGAACACCTGATCTTTGATAAAGAAGCAAAAAATATCAAATGGAAAAAAGAAAGCATATTCAACAAGTGGTGCTGGCATAACTGTTATCAACATGTAGAAGAATGAAAATAGACCCATATCTATCACCATGCACAAAACTCAAGTCCAAATGGATCAAAGACCTCAACATAAAGCCAGCCACACTGAACCTTATAGAAGAAAAAGTGGGAAGTACACTTGAACGCATTGGCACAGGGAATCACTTCCTAAATAGAACCCCAGCAGCACAGACACTGAGAGAAATAATTAATAAATGGGACCTCCTGAAACTGAAAAGCTTCTGTAAAGCAAAGGACATGGTCAACAAGACAAAATGACAGCCTACAGAATGGGAAAAGATTTTCACTAACCCCACATCAGACAGAGGTCTGATCTCCAAAATATACAAAGAACTCAAGAAATTGGACACCAAAAGATCACATAATCCAATTAAAAAAAAATGGAGTACAGACCTAAACAGAGAACTCTCAACAGAGGAATTTAAAATAGCTGAAAGACATGTAGGGAAATGTTCAACATCCTTAGTCATCAGAGAAATGCAAATCAAAACAACTCTGAGATTCCATCTTACACCTGTTAAGAATGGCCAAGATCAAAAATACTTATGACAACTTATGCTGGAGAGGTTGTGGGGAAAAGGGAACACTTCTGCATTGCTGGTGGGAATGCAAGCTGGTACAGACCCTTTGGATGTCAGTGTGGCAATTTCTCAGAAAATTAGGAAACAACCTTCCTCAAGACCCAGTAATACCACTTTCGGGTATATATCCAAAGGATGCTCAATCGTGCCAGAAGGACATGTGCTCAACCATGTTCATAGCAGCTTTGTTTGTCATAGCCAGAACCTGGAAACAACCTAAATGCCCCTCGATCAAAGAATGGGTAAGAAAAATGTGGTACATTTACACAATGGAGTACTGCACAGCAGAGAAAAATAACGACAGCTTTTTTGCAGGAAAATGGATGGAGCTAGAAAACATTATTTTGAGTGAGGTAACCCAGACACAGAAAGATGATTATCACATGTACTCACTCATAGGTGGTTTTTAAACATAAAACAAAGAAAGCCAGCCTACAAACCACAATCCCAGAGAACTTAGACAGCAATGCGGACACTAAGAGAGACTTACATAGATCTAATCTACATGGGAAGTAGAAAGTAGAAAAAGACAAGATCTCCCAAATAAATTGATCTCCCAAATAAATTGGGAGCATGGGGACCTTCAGGGAGGGTTGAAAGGGGGAGGGGAGAGGCAGGGAGGGGAGTAAAGAAAAATGTAGAGCTCAATAAATATCAATAAAAAAAGGAAAAAAAGCTGGAGGCGCCATCCTTAGCCCCTCACCTCTGCACACCCACCTCACCAGGCCTGTACACCCCCTCTAATAAACTCCTAAGAGAGTTTGTTCTGTCTTTCGCGTTTTCTTTTTACTCGCGCCAGGTATTTCACGTTTTCTTTCATCTTCTAAATTAACTTTTATTTTTTCTGTTCTAAAAAAACTTCACTTCTCAAAAGAAGAAAATCAATTTCTCTATGTCGTGACAGCCTGTCTAAAACACACACATGTACACACACACACACACACACACACACACACACACACACACACCAGGGAGTCTGAAGAAGAAAGGGAGAAGAGAGAAAGAGAGAAGAGAGGCACACATTTCTGGGCTGATTAAGCAGGTATGTTCAGTTTGGGATAATTCGGGCCACATGTTGATATGTGCTTTTCCATGTCAACTTCAGAAAAAAAAAAAAGAACACTAATCTATTTCCCAATGTTTAAAATGTAAAGGCCAGGACAATCAGTGCTATTGATCCCAGCACTCAGGAGGCAAAAGCAGACAGATCTCTGTGAGTTTGAGGCCAACCTGGTCTACACAGTGAGTTTCAGGACAGCCTGGATTACACAGTGAAATCTGTCTCTAAATAAATAAAGTAAGTTAGTAAGAGTCTCAGTGGCACCGAGTATACCGACAATGTAGTGCAACCACCACCTCTCTCTAATCCAGAATATTTCTTCCCATTTTCCCCTGAAGGAAACACTACACTCACAGCATAAATTCCTCTCCTTGTCATTTGTCCTAGGCTTTGGCAAACGGAGTCGGTGACTTGTCTCTCTGAGATAGTTGTTTTTTGATTGTTTGTTTGTTGTCTTTTAATGGAGTGGATTAGCTACTTGTCATGTTGATGCAACAAAACTCCCAACCGAAGCAGCGAAACTGAAGTTCACTCTGGGTCTGCAGTCAAGAAGCCGAGGGCAGTGAATGTTGCTGCTCAGCTTGTTTTCTCAGCCCATGGAATGGCACTGCCCACACCAGGTTGGGTCTTCCCATCTCAGCTAACCGACTCTAGGTAATCCCTCACAGACGTACCAGCGGCTGGCATCGTCTAAACAATTCCTCACAGGCATGCCTGAGGCTTGCCTCCTCAGTGACTGTAGACCTGTCTCATTGACATCAACTTTAACTATATCAAGGCTTTGGCCAGCAATGCAACTGTTTTACTTTAGACAAGAATTTATGCAGCCCAGAGTGGTGTTGAACTCAAGATACTTCTGCCCCAACCTCCCAAATTCTGGGATTATAGGCAACTGCGACTATTCCTGGATACAATATCAATATAACTTTCATCAACAGATCCCGCAGGAACGTTCAGGTTCCTAACTGCTCTCCAGTCTCTGGAGCCAAGCTTGGTCCATGTCCCCACACTCTAGATCAGTTTTTGCCTTTGTTGACAGCTAACTCCTCGCAGCCCCAAATGGCTCTGCCCTCTGTGTCACCCTCTTGGTTCCTAAGGCATTTGAGCTCAAATGCAGGTTTACTGGCCTTCACAGCCGTCTCTGTGTAAAGATCCCAAGGCGACAAGATCACCAGAAAGGGGAGAAAACAGTATACAGAGGTTGACACAAGCTGGAGTCTTCAGAGAGGAAGGAGCCTCAATAGAGAAAATGTCTTCATAAGATCCAACAGTAGAGCATTTTCTTAATTAGTGATTGGTGTGGGTGGGTCCAGACATTGTGGGTGGTGCCATCCCTGGGCTGGTGGTCCTGGGTTCTATAAGAAGCAGGCTGAGCAAGCCATGGGGAGTAAGCCAGTAAGCAGCGCCCTCCGTGGCCTCTGCATCAGCTCCTGCCTCCAGGATCCTGCTCTGTCTGAGCTCCTGTCCTCGCTGTCTTCGATGATGCGCAGTGCTGTGCAGTGTGAGCCAAATAAACCCTTCCCTCCCCAAGTTGCTTTGCTCATGGTGTCTGGTCACAGCAACAGAAACCCTAACGAGGACAGAGGTAAGGACAGATGAGCCCCATCTCTCCCCTTTAGTATAAACCTCTCAACTGCTGTGAGCCTCAGTTTCCCCATCTTTCAAACAGCTATAAGATCTACCTGGGGACAGGTATATGGCTTAGTTGGTAGAGGTGCTCCCTTCATTCATGAAGCCCCAAGTTCAATCTCCAGCACAGAATAAACTGGGTATGGTTGTCACAACCTGTAACCCCGACACTTGACAGAAGTTCCAAGCTATTCTCAGCTTTGTGGTGAGTCTAAGGCCAGCCTGGGCTACACACGGTCTTGTCTCAAAATAACAACATGAGGTTATGAGGCTGAATGTACAGCACCATGTCTAGTGCCACTCCTGTCCCTGTGGGTAACAGGGACTCATAACGGCTCTCTTTAAATATTCAAAAATAAGAAGAAGGTTAAGGGAGGTTACGTGATGTATTAAAGTCAACTCAGCAAAGCAGAGGCCAACCGTGAGTTCCCCCATTGCCCTTGACAAATTGAAAGTCAGCATTCCAAATGCAACCATAGGAGATTTTTTTTTTTCAAGCCCAGGGACACTGGATGGCAAGGGCACAGGTTTAGCCTGGAGGGGATCAATGGTTGGTCTTGAGTAACTTCGCCCTCAGCTTATGCAAGCAATGGAGCTACTGATGTCAAAGCAGTTTGGTCAGAGTGGAGAGGAAATCCTTTGATGTGCTCCAGGCTGGATCAGTTTCCCAACCAGATCTGCCTACTCCTGCTCCCAGCCATGCAGCTTCCCACCCCTGAAACCAAAGCGGAGGGACAGCTGCTGTTGGCTGCTCAGCTTCTCTGCTGATTTCTAAGGAAGTTTGTGAATGCTTTCTTTCAGGTATTACCACTTAAACTGCACCTTAAAACCAAGTTTAAAAGCCATGGATCCCCACAACTATTCAAACAGAGGGAGGTTAAATGATGCATTAAAGATGACCCAGCAAATCAGAAGCCAACAGTGAATTCCACCATGGCCCTTGACAAAATTGAAAGTCAGCATTTTCAAACGGAACCATAGGAGATTTTTGCAAGCCTGGGGACATTGAATGGGAAGGACAATAGGGGCCAGCAAGGTGGCTCAGTGGGTTGAGGCACTGTTGACAAGCCTGATGACCTAAGTTCAATCCCCAGAGCCCACAGAGTGGAAGGAAAGAAACTAGTCTGCAATCTGTCTTCTGACCTCCATGTGTGTACTGTGACAGACAGACAGACAGACAGACAGACACACACACACAACACACACACACACACACAATGTAAAGAATGGAGGTATTAAATGCTCAAATCTCGTTCCCTCTTTAGTCATTTTATTCTTGGTATGACTCTCATTGTGCCCTGTGTGTCCTTCCCCATCCCAAGTCCAGTGACCTCCCACTGGCCACTTGGAATGGGCCACAGGGAGTGCTCACAACACAGAAACCAGTGACGCAAACCAAGGTCGGATCACTATCTTCTTCCTTGTTTAAGCAAGAGTTAACAAGTGATGTCCGTGGTTCAAACGCAGACCGTTGGTTTTTGTTCTGTTTTGTTTTTAATTTTGGATTCATGTGCTTTTTTGTTTTCTCTTTGAATCAGGATCTTGCTTTCAAGCTCAGGCTGGTCTTGAACTTGTGACACTTCTGGTTCAGGAGTTTGAGTGCTGAGTGCCTCCAGGGCCTTGACATTTTGAAGATGGAAACTGCTTTTGTTTAGATGGCTAGAATGACTGCTGAGTGTGGTGTGAATCTGAGTCCTGGCTCAGAGGTGTTATTTTTGTTTTGTTTTTAACTTTATAAAAATTACGAGGTGTAAAAAAAAAAAATTACGAGGTGTGCATGCATGTGTGCGTGTGTGTGTTGGTAGGCATTTTTTAGTACCTCAATTGTGGGTTTCTCCGCAGGTGCAACAAGCTAAATCAAGCTGAATTAAAAGGTAAAGGAGCAGGTTTAACTTGAGCAAAGCCCTCCCAGGTGATTTTGGGGGAACGGAGGAAGAGAAATCGCATGGCAGGTCTAGAAACCAGAGCTTAAATACCTTGTAGGCACAGCCTTGTTCCATGGGAGGAGCTGCCAGTTGGTGGGTTTTCTGAGAGGCACAGGGTTTAGAGAGGGAGGAGGGGGGCTGAAATGGAGCTTCCAACTGAACATGTGTGTGCGTGCGCATCCAAACAGCATGCCATACGGAAACTGGAAGACAACCTCTACCTGCTGAGCCATGTTGCTCTTTGTCTGTTTGGAATGGGATCTCACTAGGCATCCAGACTCCCCTGCATCCATATCTTCCTTAAGCCAGTTTCCTGAGTAGCTGGGGACTACAGGTACATACTGCCACATATGACCTGACTCAGCATTTTCTAATGGCCGTGGACAGGTCATCTGATGCGTTCTGCTTTCCCAGAGGGCACACCGGGCAGGCACAGTGTCCAGCAGTGCTGGGCACACCAAGCAAGGAGAGCTAGGAGGTTGTGCGGGCCTGGTGTGGGTGGGACGGAGGCACTAGTAAGCTGGGCCTCCCATGACAGAGACAAAGACACAAAGCTTGAGGTGCAAGTTTGTTTTAGGGATCCATGCTGGTGAAACGCAAAGGGGCGGGGCTGGATAGAGAAGTCAGTGGTAGAGATCCAAAAGGGCCTTGGGCATTTCTGCCCAGCTCTGGGAACAGATTTACCTACATACTCGGGGACATGCCCAACTTTATTGTCTCAAAACCCGCCTGTGAGCTGCTCTGGGAAGAAAGAGGCCCGGAGCAGTCTAGATGGGTGAGGTAGACCTGACAGGGAATGACAGCTGCCTCTTCTCTCCACACAGGGGCAGGAAAGCCTCCTTTGAAGAGGAGTGCGAGCCTGTCTATCCCAGTGTGTGCGATCTGCAGCACTTTTACAATTCTAACAAGCTGGAAACCTGACCTGGCAGTAAACACCTGCAATCCCAGCACTGGGGGAGGGGGAGCTACGAGTGGAGTGGGTGAGAGTTCAAGGTCGTCTGTCACTACCCAAGTTCAAGGGTAGCTTGGGATCCACTCAAAAACAAAACAAAGCACTCTCACATTGGGCCAGGAGGTTTACAGCTGCAATCCCAGGCCCTGCTGAAATAGGAAGTTGGTGAGCTCTTGAGGCTAGCCTGTGGTACACAGTGACACCTTGGGTAGAGAAAAAAAGAAAAGAAAAGAAAAGAGAAGAGAAGAAAAGAAAAGAAAAGAAAAGAAAAGAAAAGAAAAGAAAAGAAAAGAAACAAGAAGCCTGGAAACTTAAGTCTGATCCCCAGAACCTACGGAAGGACAACCCCCAAAAGTTGTCCTTTGACCTCCATATGCACACTGTGGCCCATACAAGCACACGTGCACACGCCCCTTCCTGCCACACATACAAGTCAGAGGCAAGCTGAGCAAAATGCTTGCCAAACAAGCATGAGGATCAGAGTTCAGATCTCTAAAATACACAAAAAGTCGGACTCAGGGGCTGGACGTGGTAGCACATGTCTTTAATCTCGGCACTTGCGAGGCAGAGGCTGGTGGATCTCTGTGAGTTCGAGGCCAGCCTGGTCTACATGCTGAGTTCCAGGACAGGCAGAGCTAGGTAGAGAGACCATACTTCAAATTAATAAAGCCAGTTCCAGTAGCACACATCTACAATCCCAACTCTCCTACCAGGAATTACAAGGTGGGAACAGGAGAAGGCCTGAAGTTCACGGTCAGCTGGCCTGGTATACACAGTGGCTAACAAGAGATCCTGTCTCAAACAAGGTAGAGGGGAGAATGGATACCAGAGCTATCCCCAACCCCCATACACAGACCATGGCATGAGCGCACCCCTGCAAATGGACACACTCATAGTTTATTTTTTAATACAAAACTAAAAATATGTAAAAATACTAATGACACTAAAGCTAATACCTGTATCAATAAAAACTGGCAAATTCTGTTAGTTTTATCATTATGTGCCAGCAAACATAAGAAATTTTGTTAATAAGATTTTATAGCTCAGTGCTTAAGAACACTTGTTGATCTTTCAGAGGACCAGAGTTCCCAGCACCTATGCCACGTGACACAAAACTACCCTTAACTTCAGTTCCAGGAGATCTGAAAACCCTCATGCATGCACACACACCAATAAATACATAAAGATAGGAAGAAAGAGAGAGGAAGGAAGGAAGGAAGGAAGGAAGGAAGGAAGGAAGGAAGGAAGGAAGGAAGGTAGGTAGGTAAGTTCTGGGCGGTGCTGGTGCACGCCTTTAATCAGCACTAGGGAAGCAGAGACATTGTGGATCTCTGTGAGTTCAAGGCCAGCCTGGTTTACAAACCTAATTCCAGGACAGCCAGGGCTGTTGCACAGAGAAACACTGTCTTCAAAACAAAACAAAATTTAAACAACTAAATAATAAAATAAACCTCAAGGCAAAAAGGTATTTGTCCTTGCTAAATCAGACTCCCTTCCTGACCCTAGGAGGGCGAAGAAACACTTGGTGTTGCTGTTGTTCTCCTTGGGTTTGCCAGGGCTGTGTCGTGAATGCCAGAGACCCAGCTGGAACTTAAGCCAGTGGGAGGACACTAGGCTCAGGGAGTCGCACGCATGGAGCAAGATCCTAAGATGCTGGAACTCTACGAGCCCCACTCCCAACTGTTTTCTAAGTGTGGATGGATCTTCCCTCTTGGACCTGGCCGCCAGAGCACCATTTGACATGCACAGCAGACACAGGCTTCCTGAAGCCCAGGGCAAATCCTCGTCCATCCTCGGTGCGGTCACAGGATTCCCAGAGGCCAGTTCTATTCCTGTGACCCATCAGACAGAGCGGTAAAGGGGCAATTCACAAAGGAAAGATGAGAAAGCATTACAGAAACCATTCCACGCTGCCGGGATGTGAATGACGCAGCCAGGAGATTCCTTAGAGTCCCCAGTGCCACACAGATTCAAACCTGCTAGATTTCAGGGCTCCCTGCCTTAAAAATTAGGTGCACCGAGACTTAGAAAGAAGCCAATGACGACTCAGGATGACAGTTCACAGTGCCTAGAGCCCCTCTGACACCATCATCATCATCAAAGACTCCGGAGAGCCTCTGGACTCTCCAGGCATTCGGTGATGCCTGTCACGGCAAAGCTCAAGCTACAGCACTGTGCCTCCAAAGATAAAAACAGTTCCACCCAAGTGGCCCTGCCCAGCTGTGCCAGCACTGATAACCGCATGAGATGAGGGTTGTAGAATATCATTTTAAGAAGTGTTACATTCGTTCATGCTGTGGGACATTTGTGTGCTGATGCAAAGATGTGTTGTATTCTTCTATGCTGCATTTGTTTAACTGTGTGAAGCTGTGCTACTCTACCTCTCTGAAAACGTGAGCTTGGTTCAATAAAGAGCTGAACAGCCAATAGTGAGGCAGAAGAAGGGTTAGGCAGGGCTGGCAGGCATAGAGAAGAAAGAGGAGGAGAAAAAGAGAAAAAAAAAAAAGATGGAGGAGCAAGAGGAGGGGCCAGTCACACAGCCGGACATGGAATAAGAAGGAAAGACAAGATAGATACACAGAAATAGAGAAAGGTAGAAGCCCAGAGGCAAAAGGTAGATGGATAATTTAAGAAAAACTGGCAAGAAACAAGCCAAGCCAAGGCCCAGAATTCATAAGTAATAATAAGCCTCCATGCTTAAGAGCTGGGTAGCGGGTCCCCAAAGGAGCAAAAAGTAAAAGAAACCAACAGCAGACGAGTAGGCGGGCGCTCCTGGCCTTCTCCGGCTCCTCCAGCTCCCACTGTGACCTTTGCCCTTGCTTGGGGAGGCTGTCTGGGCAACTGGAGAGAAAAACTTCCTACATACAGGACTGCACCTCTGAAACCTCGCTGCTTCTATCTGCCACCACCTCCCTTCTGTTCCGTAAATTTGAAAGTCAGGGGCTGGAGAAAGGGCTTAGTGATTAAGAGTGTTTCATACTGAGTTTGATTCCCAGCATCCATGCTGAAGAACCCACAAAGGCCTGTAACTCCAGCTCCAAGGGATCTGACAACCTGGTCAAATCTCCAAGGGTACCTGCACTCATGTGCGCACGCGCACACACACACACACACACACACACACACTTAAAAAATTAGATTTTAAATTCATAGCTGGGAATACAGTTCAGTTCAGTGGTAAAGTGTTTGCAGAACATGTATGACGTCCTAAGTTCAATACCCACTATGACAAAATTAAGAGGACTTGGGACTGGAGAGCTGGCTCAGTGATTAAGAGCACTGGCTGCTCTTCCAGAAGACCCGAGCTCAGTTCTCAGCACCATCATGGCAGCTCACAACCTCCTGTAACTGCAGCCGCAGGTGCTCCAACACTGTCTTCTGAGGACACTGCACACATAAAGACATACACGGGCAAAATACCCATCCACACAAAGTAAACACATACCGTTTATTTTATGGATTTAAAAGGACTTAAAAGAAAGATGTGTTCTATCAATGGATTAACCCACTGGCAAAGCGGAACCTTCATGATCCAAGTATTTCCCCTAAGATCTCAGCTCTGAACAATGCTTGCTTCAAAGATCAAAGCCTTCGTTTGGCCTGTGAGCTCACTGGGGAGACATTTCCTATCCAAATGGCAATGACATCGCAGAAACCCTATGGAAATGGCACTAGGGCCATTCCTGCTTTTCAGGCATGAAATGGAGCTCAGAGAAGTTGAGTGACTGGCTTCAGGATGCTCAGCTTCTAGGATAGGGATGAAGATGAGGACTCAGAAAGCCGAGAGGAGAACATGAGCCTGAGTCAGCCTGGGTTACACACCAGACCTTGTCTCAGTACACAAACAAACAAATTTAAATAAATTAGACAACAAGAAAGTTCTTTTGGTTAAAATATAACATCTACTCTGGAGGCACAAACTTTCAGTGAGTGTCCCCATAGTGACCATATTTGTTGAATGGTTCCTTCCCAAGGACATTCTGAAACCCAGTCTCTTCACTATGACCCTGGCAGTTCATAGCCTAAGGTCTCAGCCGCTTGGGAAGCACACTCACTCTCTAGATGTATTCACTGGCATTTTATGAAAGAGGGACAAAGACCTTCAGACAGATTGCTGTCATTGTTCTTATTCCTATGACCATACAATCTGCTAGGTGGGTTTTGTTTTGCTTTGCTTTTAAATTTATTTTTATAATTTTAATTACAGCGTGTGGGGGGTGCAGGTGTTCACAGAGGCTAGAGGTGCTTCTACTCTTGGATCTGGAGGTGCAGGTGTTCACAGAGGCTAGAGGTGCTCCTACCCTTGGATCTGGAGGTACAGGTGTTCACAGAGGCTAGAGGTGCTCCTACTCTTGGATCTGGAGGTACAGTGGTGTGGGAGAATTATCTGTATTCTGTCAATCATGTATTTTAATAAAACACTGATTGGCCAGGCAGGAAGTATAGGCGAGAAAACCAGACAAGAAGTAGAGGTGATGCAATGAGAACAGAAGTATTCTGGGACATAGGAAGCTCCCTCCGCAGTTCTGCCCAGACCACCAGAGAGGAAAGATGTAAGCTGCCACGCTAGAAAAGGTACTGAGCCATGTGCTAACGTAGATAAGGATAATGGGGTAACATAAGTTATAAAAGCTAATAAGTAGCCTGACCTAATGGACCAATCAGTTTATAACCTTATGGAGTCCTGTGTGTGATTTTTCTTTGGGATTTGCCGGTTGTGGGGTACCGGGCGGGACGGAAACCCCAACAAGCCGGCCCCTTCTTGCTACAGTACAGGTGGTTGTAAACCAGGTGATGGGGGTCCTGGGAATCAAACCCAGGTCCTCCGGAAGAGCAATACATGCTTTTAACCTCTGAGTCATCTCTCCAGCCCCTTAGATGGTTCTCTCCACCCCCTGCCCCCACCCTCTACAAAAGGGTTTCTCTGTGTAGCCCTGACTGTCCTGAAACTCACTCTGTAAACCAGACTGGCCTAAAATTCAGAACTTCCCCTGCCTCTGCCTTCTGAACACTGGGATTAAAAGCATGTACCACCATACCCAGCTCCTTAAGTGGGTTGTGACTGATTCTCTTCGTTACTTTAAATAAAATTCTTTTACTTATTTATTTATTAACTTACTTACTTATTGGTTTTTTTGAGACAGGGTTTCTCTGTGTAGCCCTGGCTGCCCTGGAACTCACTCTGTAGACCAGGCTGGCCTTGAGCTCACAGAGATCTGCCTGCCTCTGCCTCCCAAGAGCTAGAATTAAAGGCGTGCACCACCACTGCCCAGCTCTTTTCTTTTTTAAGGTATGTGTTTCAGTTATGGTTTCTATTGCTGGGAAGAGACACCATGACCGTGGCAACTATTATAAAGGAAAACATTTTACTGGGTGACTTACAGTTCAGAGGTTCAGCCCACTATCATCATGTTTGGACATGACGGTGTGCAGGTAGACATAGTGCTGGAGAAGGAGCTGAGAGTTCTACATCTTGCAGACAACAGGAAGTGAACTGACTCACTGGGTATGGCTTAAACATATACGAGACCTCAAATCCCACCTCCACAGTGACACATTTCCTCCAACAAGACCATGCCTGCTCCAACAAGGCCACACCTCCTAATGGTGCCAATCCCTTTGGTGGCCATTTTCTTTCAAACCACCACAGTAAGATCTTGCTGTAGGCCCAGATTGGCCTCAGCTTCACACAGATCTTCCTGCCTCAGCCTCCCAAGGGCTAGGATGGCAGATGTACACCACACGCAGACGAAATGCTTCTGATTCATGCCTTTAGAGAACATGCTGTAATTACTGCTTCATGGGAGGTGAGGGGATGGAGTTCACGTGGCTGAGGATGGCCTTTACCTCCTGACCCTCCTACCTCTGCCTCTGGATTTTCGGGATTACAGGCATGTGCTATCACTGTGCAATGCTGGGACTCAGACCAAGGGCTTCAGGCGAGCCCACTCTGCCCACTGAGACACACGCCCAGTTCTACTTCTCCTCTTCATAAAATGAAGGGGGGAAATGTGACTGACCGTTCTGCTCTGGCAATTTGTCTCATACCCAAGACTTGGTTTTTCTGGACACCAAAAAGCCGATTTCTGAAAAGGGAGCATTCAGTGAACAGACCCTGATGCACTCACGCGATGGGGCTCGGCTCGGAAAGTAACGAAGGCTGAGGAGTGCTGTGGGATAATGCTCTTGTACACTGTAAAGATTCGTCACTTAGTTTAATAAAAACACTGATTGGCCAGTAGCCAGGCAGGAACTATAGGTGGGATGACCAGACTAGGAGAATTCTGGGAAGAGAAAAGGCAGAGGGATGCAGTCACCAGCCAGACACAGAGGAAGCAAGATGAGAATGCCTTACTGAGAAAAGGAACCAAACCACATGACTAAACATAGACAAGGATTATGGGTTAATTTAGGTTGTAAGAGCTAGTTAATGATAGACCTGAGTTAATAAGCCAAAAAGTTTATAATTAATATAATCCTCTGTGTGTTTCTTTGGGACTGAAAGGCTGTGGAACTAGGCAGGACAAAAACTTCTTTCTACAGGGGAGATGTGTGAAGCACTTGCCGCGCAAGTGTGGGATGTGAGCTTGGATCCCTAGAAGCCACAACACATCTCTAACCCCAGCACTGGGGTAGCAAGACAGGAAACTCCACAGAAACTTGTGGACAAGCTACAGCCTAGGACAGGAGATTGTTTCTCAAACAAGATGAACAGCAAGAACAGACACATGCCTCAGGGAGAGTGTCCCCCCCCACACACACACACAGGGAGAGTGTCCCCCACACACACACAGGGAGAGCGCCCCCCACACACACAGGGAGTGTCCCCCCCCACACACACACACAGGGAGAGTGCCCCTCCCACACACACAAGGAGAGCGCTCACACACACACACACACACACACAGGGAGAACGTCCCCCCCACACACACAGGGAGAGTGTCCCCACACACACAGGGAGAGCGCCCACACACACACACAGGGAGAGTGCCCCACACACACACAGGGAGAGTCCCCACACACACACACACAGGGAGAGTGTCCCCCCACACACACAGGGAGAATGTCCCCCCACACACACAGGGAGAGTGTCCCCACACACACAGGGAGAGCACCCACACACACACACACAGGGAGAGCGCCCACACACACACACAGGGAGAGCGCCCCACACACACACACAGGGAGAGCGCCCCACACACACACACAGGGAGAGTGCCCCCCACACACACAGGGAGAGCGCCCCCCACACACACACAGGGAGAGCGCCCCACACACACACAGGGAGAGCGCCCACACACACACAAAGGAGAGTGCCCCCCCACACACAGGGAGAATGCCCACACACACACACAGAGTGGGCCCACACACACACACAGAGGGAGAGGGGCGCCCCTACATACACATAGGGAGAGTGGACCCCTGCACACACACACACACACACACACACACACACACACACACACACTAAAGGAGGGAGGGAGGAGGAAGGGAGGAAAAAGAAACATGATTTGGATTGAGGATGTAACTCTTTGGTATAAATTTCTTTTTCTTTTAGTCCCCCTTGCTTTTTCAAGACAGGCTTTCTCTGTGTAACTCTGGCTATTCTGGAACTCACTCTGAAGACTCAGAGATCCTCCTGAATTTTGGGATTAAAGGCATATGCCACCACCGTCTGGTGCCATGTTACATACATTATTCTGTGTCTTAAAAAAAACAATTCAAGGGGGCTGGAGAGATAGTTAAGAGCACTGACTGCTCTTCCAGAGGAACCGGGTTCGATTCCCAGCACCCATATGGCAACTCACAACTGTCTGTAACTCCAGGATCCAGCACCCTCACACAGATATACATATAAGCTAAAACACCAATAAAATAAAATAAAATAAATAAATAAAAAACAATTCCAGGCAGGTGGTGGTGGCACACACTTTTAATCCCAGCACTAGAGAGGCAAAGGCAGATGGAACTCTGTGAATTCAAGGACAGCCTGGTCTACAGAGTGAGTTTCAGAACAGCCAGGACTATACAGAGAAAACCAGTCTTGAAAAATCAAAGCCAAAACAAAACAAAAACCCCAAACAAACCAAAACCAACATATATCCTGAATCTCTTTCTCCATGACTACATAGAAGCTCATTAATTCATGCTCTCTCTCTTTCCTCCTCCCTCCCTATCTTCCTCTCCCTTCCACTCCCTTTCTTATTGGTACTGGGGGTAGAACCCATTCTCTACCACTGAGCTGGATCACCAGCTTCATACTGTACAAACCAAACTGTTTGAGCACAGCCAACCACTTTCATTATTTTTGAGAAGATGGGAACTTGCTGAAGCCCAGAATCCTGGATACCAGCCAAGACCCCCTCGTATCATAGGTCTGCTATGGGAGTTCTTTCTGTACTCTGGGGTGTGGTACAGGATGAATCAAGAAGCCCGTTGGTTGGTTGGTTGGTTGGTTGGTTGGTTGGTTGGTTGGTGAGACAGAGTTCTGTAACTGAGGCTAGCCTTGAATCCCTGCTTCTACCCCCATGCCCTGAGAAGCTGGCACAAGCCATAGCACCACCTTTTGTTTTGGTTTGGTTTGGTTTGGTTTTTTGAGACAGGGTTTCTCTGTGACAGAACTCGCTCTTGTAGACCAGGCTGGCTTCAAGCTCACAGAGATCCGCCTGTCCCTGCTCCCAAGTGCTGGGGTTAAAGGTGTGCACCACCACTGCTCTGTTTAAATAGATTCTTAAAGGTGGTGCTGTGGCCTCATGCCTTTAATCCCAGCACATGGGAGGCAGGGACAGGTGGATCTCTGTGAGTTCAAGGACAGCCTGGTCTACAGAGCTATTTCCAGTACATCCAAAGCTACACAAAGAAACCCTGACTCAAAAAAAAAAAAATTGCTTCTGGAACCTACTCCTTAGCACAGGGACAGAGCAGCGATGGACATCTAATCTGATGTCCAGCGGAGCCCAGCTAGAGCATGAGGAGGGGACAAGGGGGCTCCCGAGGCTAAGTCCTGAGAGCGCCCTCCCTAGGCTCTGCCCAAATATGGATGAGCACCTTGTAGCATATCTAGACCATGACTGAGAACCAACACATTTCTGGAAGTAAAGGCAGAGGGAGGAGAGATACAGGCACACCTGCCGCTCCAGCCTTCTGAACCCAAGGCTGCTCGTGATGTGCTTGCTGAATTCAGGAAAGGCTGGCCTTATGCCTAGGATAGAAGCCAGGCCAGGGTCCAGCAGCAGGGGGTTGAGTTGGTCACAGTAAACAAAGGACAAGATGTTCCTGTGGTCCAGTCCAGCATAATAGTGGGTGGCCTTCTCCCTCGGTGGAACCTTCCCTGGTAGAGAGTCACCGAGGAGGGGCAGGAGTAAAGGAGTGAGACCACCTCTTCTGCCTCCACAACTGCCCCAAATACAGAGATTTAACAATGGAAACATGATCTCTGGGGGGGCAGATAAGATTCAACTTCAGAACCAAATAGGCTAGAGTTTGGTTCACCAGCTCAGCCACCTCCAAGATGTGTTAACTCCATTTCTGTGTGTATGTGTGTGATGGACTTGTGTGATATGCCGGTGTGTACAGGTACGTGTGTGTGGTCAGAGACAATCGTAGGTGTTGTTCCTCAGGTACTGTTCACCCTGCTCCTGACCTTTGAGCTGGAGCCTCTGATTGGCCTGGAACTCATCATGTTGACTAGGCTGGTTGCCCAAGGGGAGCCCCAGGGATCCTTCTGTCTCCATCTTCCAATGTTGAGATTAAAAAAGACACATAAACACATACTGTGAGTTCATGGACTCAGTACTTTGCCAACAGAGTGCCTTCCCTGGCCCAGGCTCCCCCTTTTTGGGTGAGCAGGGCTTGAGACAGGGTCTCACTGTGTAGCCTTGGTTATCCTGGAACTCACTCTGCAGACCAGGCTGAACACAGAGATCCTCCTGCCTCTGCCTCCCAGATGCTGCTGGGATAAAAGGTGTGCACCACCACGTCTATCATTACAACACATTTTTGAAGTGTGGGCCCTGGACTTAGAGTAAACGGTCTCATTTTTCCACTTGTCGATTGCATAGTCAAAACCTTAGCCCTTGGCCAGGCTCTCCAGTATCAACCAGAAAAAAGAGGTTTTAGGTCCTGGTGTGGAGATAGAATGAAGATGGGGCACGTTGTCCTAGGGACCTCGGGTAAATATCAGCTACTGTCACTGCATCTTCCTAGAAAGACCCAGAGATGTGGATGCGAGGTCATGGGCCTTCCTCCCCCAAGAACTATCAGTTCTGCCTTCCCAGCATCCTAAGTGGTGATAAGAGCCGGGGGCAGGAATAAAGCCTTAACCTCCCTTCTAATAAATACTCAGATTATAGCAAGGCCAAAGCTCCGCCTCAGCTCTCAAAGAAGTGTAACTGATTACAAATGGCACAAATAGAGTCATACCGTGCTCCAGGTCCCAGGCCAAAGACTACATGTCATCTCATTGACCCCCTCTGTATTATCCATCACCATGTCCCCTGACCCCTTTTCTAAGACATGGTCTCATTGTATATCCCTTGATTGGCTGGTCAAGCACTCACTATGTAGACCAGGCTGGACCTGAACTGTGGGAATCCCCATGCTTGGCCTGTAGGACTCGAATTCTAGACATGTGTCACCATACCTGGCTATTGTTTCCATTTTATAGATAAAGAAACTGTGACTCCCAGGCTTGGTGACTTTCACAGCAGAGCCAGGATACAACCCCCTTACACCCATGCCTCTAGTAACATGTTTGCTTTGCAAACTGGGTTTCAACATCACCCCCAACAGCCCTGCTCACTCCCTCGAATCAGATAGCCCTGCACTAAAACTGGCCTTCCTTTCAGAGCTTTCAACCTGGATGCCAAGATCACAGTCCCACCCCACAGAGAGAGAATGTGCCCTTGGCTTCTTGTCCTGGCTCTGCTCTACTGGCCAGTGATCCATAGCAACGTCACTCTCCCTCTGAGGCTGGCACCACTGCCCTGTCCCTGTGAAGTCAGGACTGACTCAGGTTCCCAAGTCTAGGAGCTCTGAGCTAGCTCAGCTCTCCACTTCCAGGAAGGCCAGGCCAGGGGCGGTCCCTGCCTTTGCCCTGCAATAAATACACCGTCCAACCTCCCCAGGCTTCTCGCCCCAGCCTTCCTGACCACTATCAACCATGGTAAGTGTGTCTGAGTCATGTGGGTAGCCATGAGTGCCGACCCACGGTGACTCAAGACGTCCCTGCCGTCACCTCTCATTGTGCCTTTCCTCTCCCCTCTAGACGACCTACACCGACAAAGGACCAAAGGTAAGCCAGGAGAGAGATGCGGGGCCCTTGGCCGAGGAAGGGAAAGAAAAAGGTGTCAAAGTAAAGGAGGAGGACGCCCATGGGTGTGTGACATCACCTGAATCCCCATCCCCTCCAGCTGACCAAGCTGGACTCAATGTCGACTTCCTGAAGAACTCCCTCCATAAATGCCTCGAACTCACAGAGATCCGCCTGCCTCTGCCTCCCAAGTGCTGGGATTAAAGGCGTGCGCCACCACCACCCGGCTTACCTGTTCAGATTTTTTTCTGTGGTTTCCCTGACACCCGTGCCATTCCCACATGAGCTCATTTCCTTCTGAGAACCCTGGGCAGGCCTCCTGTGGGGGAGCGGGGCTTCCCAATTCTGAACTCTCAAAGAGCTCAATTCCTCTAGCAAGAAATGTCTTTGGAGGCTAGACAAAGATGCGGGAGGTGGGTGACATTCTCCTAGGTTTGGGGACTGAGAGTGGAGAAAAGAGGCAAGGGCAAACTCCATCCTGGGATCCAACCTCCTGCTTCTTCCTTCCTGCAGCCCGAGCGAGGCCGATTCCTCCATTTCCACTCTGTGACCTTCTGGGTTGGCAATGCCAAGCAGGTAGAAAGGCTGGAGGGGGCAGGGGACAGGTCAGAGGCCTCCTTTAGGGGGCTGGCCCCAGCTGCAGCTGGGATTGGCTACTGTGAGGGGAGGATCCAGGCCAGGCTAGAACTGGCCCTTTGGATCCTAATTACACAATCAGTTCCATAGACCCCAGCAGGGACTTTTCAGAGGGAGGGGAGGGTTGCCTCTCTTGCTAGGAGGGTCTCCGAATGAGGAACAAGAGGGCAGGCAGAAGACTGGGGCTCCCTTCTAGGGATCTCTGGGTTGGTCCCCACGCCCCTCTGAGCCCCTTGCCACTATGCCATCCAGGCTGCCTCCTTCTACTGCAACAAGATGGGCTTTGAGCCGTTGGCCTACAGGGGCCTGGAGACGGGTTCCCGGGAGGTGGTCAGTCACGTCATCAAGCAAGGAAAAGTGAGTACGCACCCAGGTGTACTGGTGTGGAGGTCTCCAGTGTGTCCTGCATGGGGTACCCAGCTGGTTCCAAGATGCATGGCAAAGCTGCTACTGACCCATGCCCTAGGCAATGGGATCTCCCTGGCTT
The DNA here is from genome assembly GCF_982192425.1 of Myodes glareolus. Classification (NCBI taxonomy): domain Eukaryota; kingdom Metazoa; phylum Chordata; class Mammalia; order Rodentia; family Cricetidae; genus Myodes; species Myodes glareolus. The sequence continues at coordinate 124,454,784 of NC_142027.1, forward strand.
CATGGCGTTCTCAAATAGCCTGGCATTGGACCCATAGAAGCCCTAGAAACCAAGGATACCAGAGAAGAGACTTTGAATGGTCTCTGATCCATGGGGTCCCTGGAGTTCTCTAGGTTCTGACTGAGGGCCCAGCACAAGGCTGCCATGGCGGGGATAACACCAGCTCTGAGGAACAGGAGGGACCAGAGGCAATAAGGGGCAGGAACACATGCTCCAGGGATCCCGGATGGTGGAGCCTTGTGTCCCTCCAGGGGTGCCATAGAGTAGGCAGGGAAGATGGAAGGCAGGCGCCTCACCCTCTCCCGGCCACCAATCCCACCCCCTTGTCCACTTTTTAGATCGTGTTTGTTCTCTGTTCTGCTCTCAACCCCTGGAACAAAGGTGAGGGGCATCACAGCGGGTGGCAGTGTGACTCAGTTGATGGGGCATGGGTGGGGGCAGGGCGAGACAGGAGCCCAGAAGGCCGGGGGGCGGGATAGGGGCTCGGACCGCCACTGCCTGTACTCTCCTGCTGGCCGCAGAGATGGGCGACCACCTGGTGAAGCATGGCGATGGGGTGAAGGACATCGCATTCGAGGTGGAGGACTGTGAGCACATCGTGCAGGTGAGAAGCCGCTGGACGGACGGAGCAAGCCTCTGCCGCCAGGACCCCACCAGTCAGGCCGGACGCCAGTTCCAGTGACTCCCGCCCCATCCTCCACTGTGTCTGCTCTCTGTGCGAATCTCGTGTCCAAATCTCCAAAGCGGGGCTAATCGTAGCCTTGCTGAAAGGCTGGGAAGAAAATGAATTAAAACGATTGTGTCTGGACCATAACATTCTCAAGAGGCAGTCTGGAGTCAGCCATGGTGATGCACACCCTGAGCCTCAGAGGGAAGATCCGGGGTTCAGAGTTATCCTCAGCGACATAGAGAGTTCGAGGATAGCCTAGGCTACATGAGGCCCTCCTTCAAAAGGTCTCCTTGTTCATGGGTTGGGCTCCGGAGTAGAGCACTCGCCCAATAAGCATCCCTAGCAAGGCACTGAACAAGAGAAAATGGGAACTGAGAGGTTTAGTGAGCGGCTGTGCGATTTTGAGTGCGTGACATGACTTCTCTGTGCTTCTTTCTTTGCCTACGGAATGGAGATGGCAATCCCGTCTCTGTGTCATGTGACTACAAGAGTAGTGCCTGGCCTGTGATAGGAACACTTCGTGCAGTGAGTGAGCTCCTGCTGAGAAAATGTGTGAGCCTGGTCAGGGCACTCGGCACCGGGTCTGACACGCTAAGTCCTCAATGAAGAGCAGTTTGTCTGCTCTATGGTCTTGCTATATGACCACTCCTCTTCTAGGAGGGAAACTGAGGACTGGAGAGACAGCAGGTTCAAAGGGTAGTTGGTAAAGGCAGGACCGACAGGCACGCTCGCTTGCTTTGTCTCCTATAAGCAAAGCTTCGAACCTGGACCTGTTTCTCTACCTGGCAGATAGGCATGAGGCATGGTCCCAGAGAATCCAGCTGAAGGTAGCTAGCTAGGTGCCCTGCTATGTCAGAACCACACAGAAGCCCACAGCAGGAGTCCTGCAAAATGTCTCTGCGAGGCTCCAGCCCTCACTAGTCTCCCAATTTGGTCTCCCATATAGAAAGCCCGGGAACGGGGAGCCAAAATTGTGAGGGAGCCCTGGGTGGAGGAAGACAAGTTCGGGAAGGTGAAGTTCGCTGTGCTACAGACGGTGAGTGGACTCTGCTGTCCCACTCCCACGGAGACACCACGACATCCCTCCCCCCCGCCAACTCACCCATTACCCCACCCTGTCCATGTGCCTTTCTCAAGACTGACCTCTGAAAATGCATGACCAGTGCTCAGAGGCTGCTGGGAGCTACCAGGCATCCTCCCCAGTGGGAAGCAACAGCTTGGGGGGTATAAGCTTCAGCAGAGGTGGGGGCATTACAAAGGGGGCGAGCAGTGGCATTGGAGCAAACCTCCCCCTCTGTGGCACTGAAATGACCAAATACTGAAGCGGGAACTCACTCGCGACCTGGTCACATAGTGAGCCTCCTGTGCCTCAGTCTCTCCAGCTACAACCCCTCCCCTGTCGGGAAGCACCTAGGAGGACAATGCCCAGAGCAGGGGTCACTCTCTACAGGGATGGTGAGCCTGTGCAGCACTCCTGTTATCTGGAGACCGAGGCAGTCACCAGTCCGTCTTCCTCAAAATTATATTAAATTTAAAGATTGCTAAAAGTGAGGAAGGCCTGTAATCTCAGCCTCTGGGGGTCTGAGGCCGGAGGATCACAAATTCCAGGTGTTTATGCTTAAATCCAGCCTGCACAACTCAGTGAGACACTGTCTCAAGATCTAAAAAGTGGAAAGAGAGCTGCGGAAATGAGACGGCGCAGTGGGTGCTGGGCAGAAACATGAGCACGGGGCTTCAGATCTCCAGCACCTACATAAAAAGCCAGGTGCAGTAGGGGTTGGGCATATAGCTTTGTGGTAGAGCACTTGCCCGGCACATGTAAGGACCTAGGTTCAATCCCCACCCCTGAGGGTAGGGGCAGAGCCAGCACACCTGTTAGGCCAGCATTAGGGGGTTAGGGGTAGACACGGGAAAATCCCTGGAACTAAGTGGAACTAACTAGACTCAATCTCAAACATAAATAAAGCCACGAAGGAGAAAATTGAATCCCCAGGCCACAGTTTCTGGACCTGCAGGCAGACTGGTGAGGACACTACCGAACAAATGACAAGTAGCCATGCATTCCAGAAAGGACTGCCCACTGTCCTTTCTGCGTGGGGGTCAGATTCCTGGTGGAACCCAGGGGTCGGCTGGTGCCCTGAAAACACCCGGACTTGATAGAGCCAGCGGGTAGGGGCTTCTCCCTGACTCAGCTGTTTCCCACCCCCAGTACGGAGATACCACACACACCCTGGTGGAGAAGATCAACTACACGGGCCGTTTCTTACCTGGATTTGAGGCCCCAGTGTACAAGGACACTCTCCTTCCAAAACTGTGAGTGCCCCTTGGTGTGGAGTGGCAGAAAGAGCCCCCCCCCCCCGGTGGAATCTGAAGGTGGCACAGGGCGGTGGTATAACAGGTGAAGGCCCAGGCCCCGGCCAGACTTTTCTGGCTCACATCCCAGCTCCACTTCCAGCCGATGAACCTCATGCAGGAGGCTCCACTTTACACCTCTGCTTCTTCATCATAAGATAGGATGGGCGGTGGTGGCGCACACCTTTAATCCAGCACTTGGGAGGCAGAGGCAGGTGGACCTCCGTGAGCTTGAGGCCAGTCTGGTCTACAGAGTGAGTTCCAGGACAGTCAGGGCTACATAGTGAGACACTGTCTTAACAAATAAAGAATGGGACTGTTAAGAGCTGTCGGGTTAACTGTGCCTGAGGCACAGCAGAGTCTGCTACTAAATCTGAGCTACTAGGGTTATGGAAAGGTTCGCGGCAACGAAGAGGATTTGGGGGGCTAGTCTTCCCACCTTCTAACCCCTTCTCTCTTCTAGGCCCAGCTGCAACCTCAAGGTCATCGACCATGTCGTAGGCAACCAACCTGACCAGGAAATGGTATCTGCCTCAGAATGGTGAGTCCCCGGCCTCAAACCCACAGAGATCCGCCTGCCTCTGCCTCCCAGTGCTGGGATTAAAGGCGTGTGCCACCACTTCCTGGCTACTTATTTAATTTTAACATTTTTATTTTTTACGTGTGCTTATGTGTGGGGACACACACATCCCACAGCACATGTGTAGAGGCAAGAGTTGACCGTCTGTTTCCCCCACCCGGGTCCCACGGATGGAACCCGTCAGGCTTGGCGGCAAGTGCTTTTCTCCGCTGAGCACCTGCACTAGCCCCCTATCACCCCAGTTCTCTAAGTGAAGTAGAAAATAGGGTACAGGCAGTGAAGGCAACTGAGGTTGCAGATTCGTGCATTCGGTGTGAAACTCTCACCTTCATCAAGGAGTGTCGCTACCTACCTGAGTCTGTTTATATATTATTATGTATTATTACTGCACAAGGTCACAGCGGGGCGTGCAGACCTGCATGTGAGGAAGATAAAGCCAAGCCTACTTACTTGTATGTATTTTTTGGTTCTTTGAGACAGGGTCTCTCTATATCCCTGGCCATCCTAGAACTCACTATGTAGACCAGGCTGGCCTCAAACTCAGGGATCCACCTGCCTCTGCCTCCTGAGTGCTGGGATTAAAGGTGTGCACCACCTGGCAACATTAACATGGCCCAGCTGAGGTAACTCAAAAGCCCTCTACCACAGTAGCAGGCTGTTTGGACTGCCAGCCCCCAAATCATGACTCAGAGACTTGGTATTAAGTATGAAAGCTTGGCTGTAGCTTAGGCTTGTTTCTAACCAGCTCTTATAACTTAAATTACCCCAGTTCTCTTCATCTGTGTCATCCTGCGGCTCGCGGCTTTTACTCTCCTCCTGCATGTCCTGCTTCCTCTTCCCTGAGATTTCTCTGTCCTCAGAAGTCCCTAACCTCTTCCTGCCTAGCTACTGGCCATTCAGCTCTTTATTAAACCAATCACAGTGACACATCTACACACAGTGTAAAGGAATATTCCACAACACACCGCTAAGCTACAGCCCAGCCCTTTAAGGGTCCCGGCTCTGCAAAACCTCACAGTGGCAATTAAGTGAGTTTGGTCAGCACAGCCAAGCCATAGGTTTGCATCGGCATCACCCTCCTCTAGATGAGAAGTAAGCTCCTGACCCTCGGTTGGGAGCATCGGCTTCCTTCTACATTTTGTTATGAGACCCTTTCCTTTCTCCTGGAAGAAAATTATCAAAAGAACAAATCTATGATGCCCAAGGTGTCACTTTTTGTAGCGCCTGCTTGACGGGCACATGCTCAGTGGTGGGAACAAGACGGCTCTAAGTGGATCTGGTCAGGCACTCACGGGTGTGTCCCCTGGCCACTCCGCAGGTATGTGAAAAACCTTCAGTTCCACCGTTTCTGGTCTGTGGATGACACGCAGGTGCACACGGAATACAGCTCTCTGCGCTCCATCGTGGTGACCAACTATGAGGAATCCATCAAGATGCCCATTAATGAACCAGCGCCAGGCAAGAAGAAGTCACAGATTCAGGTGGGAGAGAACAGGGAAGGAGGCTTGAGGGCTCTTATGGGGCAGAGATCTGAGTGACCGACAAATGGTAGCGGTCTCCTCCCTTGTTCCTCTTCTTCAGGAATATGTGGACTATAATGGAGGTCCCGGGGTCCAGCACATTGCTCTCAAGACGGACGACATCATCACAACGGTTAGAACCCTGTTTCTGGCCCATGTTCCCTCTCTATCCGCTGCTGGGACAATCTCTGCCAAATAGAGTAGGAGGGGGTGGTGGCAGTCCCTCTGGGAGGATGACAGGGCTTTCCTTCCAGATCGTGTAACTCACAGTTACCCCTGCCCACTGTGATGGAAGAGTTCATTCTGCAGAAAAATCCAGTCCCAAGTATAAGAAGCCTGGGCTCCAAGCCCAACTCTCCTGGTACTTTGCTGTGTGCCCAAGGGGATCCAGTGTCCTCTCTGTGCTTCAGTGTGCCTCAGTCTAAAAACAAGGATATTAGACTATAAGAGCACTTATGTTCTTTTATCCAAATTAATCATGCTTTGCCTATGGATGCAACACTCAAGGAGGCCAGAGCCTACCTAGTCTTAAAGGAAGGACTAGTTTAGTCCTGACCCAAAGGACAGACAACAGGTCAGTGTAAGAGTTATGGGGAAAAGCGCAGAAGTGTGAGAGAGTGGAAGATAAGGCAAGGAGCATCTAAATAGGGCAACCAAGGAAGGTGCTCTGGTTAAGGTCTCCACTGCTGCAATAGAGCACCATGACCAAAGCAACTTGGGGAGGAGAGGGTTTATTCGGCTTACACACACTTTGACATCACTGTCCATGACTGAAGAAAGTCAGGACAGGAACTCAAGCAGGGCAGGAACCTGGAGGCAGGAGCTGATGCAGAGGCCGTGGAGGGTGCTCCTTACTGGCTTGCTCCTCCTTTCTTATAGAACCCAGGGCCACCAGGCCAGGGACAGCATCACCCACCATGGATTGGGCCCTCCCACACCATTTGCTAATTAAGAAAATGTCCTACAGGGCTGGAGAGATGGCTCAGAGGTTAAGAGCATTGCCTGCTCTTCTAAAGGTCCTGAGTTCAATTCCCAGAAACCACATGGTGGCTCACAACCATCTGTAATGAGGTCTGGTGCCCTCTTCTGGTCAGCAGGCATACACACAGACAGAATATTGTACACGTAATAAATAAATAAATTTTAAAAAAAAAAGAAAGAAAAAGAAAATGTCCTACAGGCTTGCTTACAGCCCAGTCTTATGAAGGCATTTTCTCAACTGAGGCTCCCTCCTCTCTGATGAGGAGAGAGTGTGTCAAGTTGACATAAAACCAGCCAGGACAGAGGCCCATGTGGAGGAGGCAGTTGAGAAGGGACACCCCACACAGAAAGGACCACCAAGACAAAGATGAGGAAGCCAGGAAAGCTGCAGAAGCAGCGAGAAGCGTGTGGCTAGGACCGAATGAGGGAGGGAGACAGCAAGAGGTCAGAATAGGAGCAGAAGGTAAAGGCCATGGATGGGACCCTGAATTTTGGCTCTGACATGTGACTTCATTGTGGGTTAAGCAGAGAAGTGACACACTTGGTTTATATCAGCTGCTATGCTGAGACAGACATATCTTACTGCCTCAGTTTCCCTAGCAGCACATAGAAAGGCAGGCATGGAGCACACTTCTGTGAGACTAATCACTTCCGTTCTGTGGAACTCAGACATAGGGAGGAGGTCACATGGCATCCTGACAGAGGAACTTGGACAGGACCCTGCCATCTTCTGCCCTGCTAGCCCCTCCTGGGTACAGTAGTTGAGATTAGGCAAACAGGCTGACCTAGACCCTGCTCCGTGACAGATCCGCCACTTGAGGGAGCGAGGCATGGAGTTCTTGGCTGTCCCGCCTTCTTACTACAGGCTGCTGCGGGAGAATCTCAAGACAGCCAAGATCCAGGTGAAGGAGAGCATGGACGTGCTAGAGGTAAGGCCTGGCCCGTGCCTAGCTAGAAGAACATGGGTCCTGAGTCCACTGGGCTACACAGGCAGTGGAAACGCAGACCAGATCCCACCTGGGGTGTGGGAAAGGGGGTGTCAGAGACAGGAACAGGCACAACAGCAGTGAAAACAGACCCCCCCTGAGGCTGCTGTGTGGAGTAGCTGGGGACAGCCTCTCCGAATTGACGGCTTCGCTTGAAATCTGTATGAGAAGGTTCCGGTTACAGGAAGGGCGGGGCAAAGACAGAGCAACACGTGCGAGGGTCCCTAAGCAGGCACAGCCTCCAAGTGTTTGAGGGACAGAAAGGAAAGAAAACTTCATCTGAAGTGACTGGAGGCCGGGCAGGTTGGCAGGGACCAGTTCTTTTTTTTTTTTTTTTTTTTCTCAAAACAGGATTTCTCAAGCCCTGGCTGTCCTGGAACTCACTCTGTAGACCAGGCTGACCTTGACCTTGGACTCATAGAGATCTGCCTGCCTCTGCCTCCTGAGTACTGGGATTAAAGGTGTGCACCACCACCGTCCAGCTTGTTTTTATTTTTATAACTTTAAAATTTTTCATTTCTCTCTCTCTCTCTCTCTTTCTGTGTGTGTGTGTGAGTGTGTGTGTGTGTGGTATGTACATGTATGTACACACTTGCCTGTGTGAGGGTGCGTGTGAGCTTGTGGAGGCCCGAGGTTGATGTTGAAAATCATCCTCATCACTTTTCCACCTTATTCACTGAGGCAGGGCCTCTCAATCAAACCCAGAACTCACTGACATGACCAGTCTGCTTCTTTCTTTCTTTATTTCTTCCTTTCTTTCTTTTTTTCTTCTTTTCTTTTTTTAAGATTTGTGGGGTTTGTTTGTTTGTTTGTTTGTTTTTGCTTTGTTTTGTTTTCCAAGACATGGTTTTTCTCTGTGTAACAGCTCTGACTGTCCTGGAACTTTGTTTTTGTTTTTTTGTTTTGTTTTGTTTTGTTTTGTTTTGGTTTGGTTTGGTTTGGTTTGGTTTGGTTTGGTTTTTCGGGACAGGGTTTCTCTGTAGCTTTGGAGCTTATCCTGGAACTAGCTCTTGTAGACCAGGCTGGCCTCGAACTCACAGAGATCTGCCTGCCTCTGCCTCCCGAGTGCTGGGATTCAAGGTGTGTATCACCACTGCCCGACTTTGTCCTAGAACTTTGTACATGGTTCTTGTACCCCAGGCATGTGCCACTCTTTTGGAGGCTGGAGAGATGGCTCAGCTAGCGATTAGGAGCATTAACAGCTCTTCCTGAGGTCCTGAGTTCAATTCCCAGAACCCACATGGTAGTTCACAACCATATATAATTGGATCTGATGTTCTCTTCTGGCATGCGGGTGTATATATACACACAGATAGAGCACCATATAGACACATAAAATAAATAAATCTTTTAAAATTATTAAAAGGGCTGGAGAGATGGCTCAGCAGTTAAGAGCACTGGCTGCTTTTCCAGAGAACCCAGGTTCAATTCCCAGCACCTTCAGGGCAGCTCACAACTGTCTGTAACTCCAGTTCCAGGGATCCAAAACCCTCATACAGGTATACAGGCAGGCAAAACACCAATGTGCATAAAAACTCTTTTTTAAGTTATTTTTTTAAAAAAGAATCACACAGCTGGTCCACAACTCTAATCCCAGCACTCAGGAGGCAGAGACTAGCAGATCTCTGAGTTCGAGGCCAGTTTGGTCTACAGAGTGAGTTCCAGGACAGCCAGGGATACACAGAGAAACCCTGTGTCAAAAACAAAAAACAAAACAAAAAACCCAAAAACCAAACAAAGAAAAGGCAAAAAACAAGAACAAAAAAGATCTATTTGTTTTTCTGTGTGGGTATGTGTCTGCATGCTTGCGCACGACGATGGCTACAGAGGTCAGAGGCACCAGACCCCTGGAGTTGGAATCACAGTGGTTGTAAAATACCTGATGTGGGTGTTGGGAACTGAACTTGGGTTCTCTGGAAGACTGGCAAATGTTCTTAACTTCTGAGCTGTCTCTCCAACCCCATAGTCCATGCCAATGGAGTACCTGATCCTTTTCATGGCTGAATAACATCCCACTGTGTGGATAAATCACATTTTAATTATTCTTTCATCAGTGGGTGGCTGTGAGTTGGTTCTATTTTTTTGGCTATCGTGGCTAAGGCTTCTGTGGACTTTGGTGTACAGAGTTCTACACGGACATTCCCTCTCTTATGTATATGGGAGACTAACCATCCAGCACAGGCAAATATGTTTAAGAAATTCTCTCTGCGTTATTTATTGTGTGGGGGGTTATTCATGGCACAAGCGTGGGTTCCAGAGACTGAACTCAGCTGGTCAGGCTTGGCAGCAAGTGTTTTTTACACACTGAGCCATTTCTGAGGCGAAAGACATGTTTAACGTTCTGAGAAACTCCCAGGCTCTTTTCCCAAAGTGGATGCAACATTTTATATTCTCATCAGCAACATAAAAGAGAGTCCCGGTTTCCACCGAGTGACATCTGATAGGGGCTATGGGAGAATGCGGGGGCGGCGGGCTGCCAGACCTCAAGCAGTTCTAAGGATCCCACAAGGATCCTACAAGGGTGGGTGGGCCTTCCTCTCACGGAACCCACTCTCTCCCTCCCAGGAGCTGAAAATCCTGGTAGACTACGATGAGCAAGGCTATCTCCTTCAGATCTTCACCAAGCCCATGCAGGACCGGCCCACACTCTTCCTGGAAGTCATCCAGCGCCACAACCACCAGGTAAGGCCGCACCCAAGAAAAGCACCCGCTCCTTGCTAGGTCCCCACCTCATTCTTGCCTTTCATCGCCACAGGGCTTCGGAGCAGGCAATTTCAATTCCCTGTTCAAAGCTTTCGAAGAGGAGCAAGCCCTACGGGGCAACCTCACCGACCTGGAGACCAACGGGGTGAGGTCGGGGATGTAGGTTCAGTTCACACCCAGACCATGGCAGATGCCGGGTGCATCAATCTTCTACTGGCTGAGAGACATCCTCAGAGTTCCACCCACATCATGACCACGCCTCTCAATTGCAAGGGTCCCTCCTTGCCAGCTCCCTTCCTGCTGAGTAAAACAACCGTCCCAGGTCCAAAACTGTGTCTTGTGTTTGCACTCGGCGAGAAGTAGTGGCGTCACTTAGCCGCCAGGGGGAGACCAAGACTGCTGAGCTGCCTGAGCCCTCTGTGCGGAGCTGCAGGTGCAGGGTGCAAGAACTTTAATAAGTGGGACCCTACTGGTGGGACGAATTTGTGGAACCAGGAACAAGGGGTATATACTATAGAGGCAAAGAGATAATACAGTTTCAAGGAGCGATAAGTGCCACTAAGACAGTAAGGCGGGTAGTGAAGTTGAGTCCAGTGATCTTCTGATCCTGGGAAGGTCCTAGAAAGAGGAAACAGTAGACAAGGTCCCCATATGGCTTTAAAAACCTTTAAGGATGAGCCCTCCTTAATGTCGCCACTTGGAACACATGAAGGGGGTCAAGGGACTTTGGGGGTGGCATCCTTCCTGAGCCATCACAGGACACCTGGTCTGTGATAGAGTCCAGTCTGAACCCCTCAGCCCCTTCCCTGCACCCTGAGCTTGGCGGTCACAGGTGCCCCAACCCCCAGTGCAGCTGCATTCCGCATGTCCTTGTTCGTGAGACAGCTGGAAAAGGGGCTAACAGTCAAAAGCTACTGAGTGGTTTCCTTCAAAACCCTTGGGGTGCAGCTCAGTGACACAGAAACAAACAAACAAACAAACAAAAAACAGAGTGGGGGTGGACTTTGGTTTCCTTCTTTTTGAACACAAACCAACTTAAAATTGGACTTACTTTATTTTGAGATGGGGGGGTGTCTCACTATGTAGCCCAGGCTGACCTGTAACTTGCTATGTAGACCAGGCTAGCCTGTAACTCAAGTTCAGCTTGCCTCTGCCTCCACCTCCCCAAGGGTTGGGAATCAAACATGTTTGGCACCACACCATGACAAAACTAGGCACACTTTGATCTCTGTAAGAAAAATATCTGAGATGGCATCGGTATCACAAGGGAATCGCCATAACTTCTGTTGTGGTTTTTGTTTTTTCCCATCAGAGGAAAAATCAGGGCTTCTAAGTTCATGAACTGAGAAGTGGAAAGATGTTGGTGTTGGATATGGTGGTGCACACTTGCAATCCCAGCACTCTAGAGACTGAGGCAGGAGGATCAGAAGTTTGGGGACAATATCCATGCTGTACTGAGACTCACAAAGCAAATCAAAAACAAAAGATGTAGGAGAAAATTGGATCGGGCTGTAGCCAATGCAAAAATTCTCCCTCCCTATTTTCATGGCTCATGCAAAAAGAAAGAAATCCTCTGACACAGAAGGCTGAAAACCCATAGCTTGTGGGCCACATCTGGACAGATTTTGTCTGTATGATTTCAAACAAATGAGTCGATATTTTTGTTGTTGAGACGGCTGTGTAGCCTGGTTGCCCAGGAACTCTCTACGTAGACCGGGCTGCTCTGTAACTCAGAAATCCAGCTGCTTCAGCCTCTTGGATGCTAGAATTGAATGCACGCACCATCACACCCTGCTCGAGATAAGATTTTAGAAAGCTGGACCATTTCACACACTCCCGGGGCTTCTGGTTCTCACAGTTGATGCCCTTGTCTTTGGTCTTGCCTTGATACTAAGTCGTGTACCTGACCGTATACCTAACACCCTCAGTAGGCTCAGACTGCCACAGCCACATCCCATACCAGCTACTTGTTACTTAGACGACCTTGGGCTTGCTACTTCTCAGCGCCTGTTGCCCCGCCTAGTGAGTGGAGAAAATACTTATCTGTGACTTTTACATCAAACACGGCCACAGGGTCATGTACATGGTTTTGTTTGTTTTGGTTTTTCCAAGACAGTGTTTCTCTGTGTAGCTTTGGAGTCTGTCCTGAAACTCACTCTGTAGACCAGGCTGGCCTCAAACTCACAGAGATCCACCTGCCTCTGCCTCCCAAGTGTAGGGATTAAATAAAGGTCCGAGCCACCACCCCCTGCTTTCATGTACGTGGTTTTTTTTTGTTTTTGTTTTTCACACAGGGTCTTAGTATGTAGCCTTGAACTCAAAGTCTTCCTGACTTTCCAGTACTGGGATTACAGGCACGAATTACCTTCCTTGGTTTTACTCCCAGGTTTGTTTTGGGTTTTAATTTTTACTTTATTGTGTGTGACATGCATGTGTGAATGCACACACATGCTACAGCACACTTGGTATCAGAGGACAACTCTCAGGAGCCAGCTCTCTCCTTCCACGGTGAGGTCTGAGGCCCTCATGTGCAGCAGGGTTTTGCACCGGCTGGTCTAGAACTCTTGGCCATCCTTCTGCCTGCATCCCAATTGCTGAATTACTGAGTGTTTGTGCCACTACACCCAGCCTTGCTCAGTGTATGAGTCGTTCCTTCTCAGATCACCCTGGAGATTCACCCCATTACCCAGCCCCCAGATCAGGCCGCAGCACACATGTGGTTGGAGGACAATTGGCACCAATCAGTTCCCTCCTCCCACCATGTGGGCAACATGTCTCTTTAACTGCTGAGCCATTTTGCTAACCTCCCAGGCCTTCTTTATACTGTTTATTTTGAGGCAAGCTCTCACTAAATTGCCTAGGCTGGGCTTGAACTCACTCTATACCCAGGCCTTTAACTTGTGACCCTCCTGCCTCAGCCTATGGAGTAAACGGGATAAGAGGCCTATGGCACTGATTTCTGCTTAATTACAGATCATTAGCAGCTCTTAAGAAAAATAGCTAGGAAAAAGAATTCTCTTAAAAAAAAAAAGAAAAACCACAAAACCAAAAAACAAACAAAAAACCCAAAAAAGTAAAAAAAAAAAAAAAAAAAGAAAAGAAAAGAAAAGAAAAAGAAAAAAAACCCCAACAAAGTAGAAGCCTAGCTTTCCTACAGGCTGATCCACCCTCAAGTTCCTAGGCCTGGCCAACCCACCCTCCTTGTAAACAGGGTGTACTTTCAACAGGGAGAAAAGGGGGGGAGGGGGAGAGCAAGAGAGACGGCGAATCTGTAAGAAAAGTCAGTATATTTATGGTTCGCTTTATAAAAGTTACTATAATACAATGGTACATAGTATTGAATTCACAAAAATATGAACAGGTATTTACAGCAAGACACGCCCACAACGGAAACACTTCTCTCCAAAAACAGTTACATACAGATGACAGAGTCTATACGCAGACAACCTGAAAACTTATTGGTTCTCTTCTTTGTGGGGGGGGGGGGGGGAGGAGAAAAGACAAAAAAAAAAATCGGAATCCCCTGGCCCTTTAAAAGCAGAGATCTATTCAGTGATAACAAAAGCATTCAAAGAAAAATGGGCCCACACATCAGGATTATTGCAAACCATTCCTGGGGGTGAGCCAGGGGTTTGGGGCACGAGGGCAGCCTCAACTCCTCACCCATCATCTGTCAGCCAAGGTTAGTGCTCGCGGACCCCATGACGGGCTCACTGAGGCAGGGCCAGGGACCCGCAGCTCTTCCCTGGCTTCCGGGTATCATCAGCCTTACCCTTCTGTGGAGGATACAAGGAGGTGAGGTGAAAACTGCCCATAGTGGGGGGAGGTGGCCACACGAGGAACTCAAATTAGCCATCTCTACACGCTACACATTTCTTCTTGTGAAAAATAAATATTTTTCTCATTTGCACAGTTATGCAGAAAACTGTAAATGGAAGAGAAGGTCAGCGCTGTGCCCAGGTACCCCTGTGTCTTAATGCCACTGATATTCTAGACCTTCAGACCTGTGGGCACAGTCTCAAACACAGAAGGCCCGCGGAGGATTCAAAAAAAAACAAAAACAAAAACAAACAAACAAAAAAAAAACAAAACACAACAAAACCACCAACGACAGAGAGAGAGAGAAAATAACAATTCTTTGTACAGAATTTACATGTAAGAAGCTTGACACAAGCTGAGATACCAGAGGCTCCGCCCTGGTCCACGGGTGGGGTGGGCCCACCCGGAGCACTTTCATCTTGGTGAGGACTCCGGGTCACAACAGTCACGGTCCAGAAGTATTTACATGCCTGCTCTACTTTGGAGGGAAGGGGACTTGCTGTTTGTGTCATTTCGTTGTTGTTATTGGTTGGTTTGCTTTTTTTTTTTTTTGGAAGTACAAAGAAATAAGAAAAAAAAAAGTCTTCCCACGTTTCTACAAGAAACAAAGTTCCCGAGAAAAGTCCGTTATGGCAGTCTATCTATCTACAGGAATAGGTTCTGAACTTCAAAAAGAATCATTTTTTTCCCTTCGTTTTGATTTTATACACGAGAAAAAAAAAATCCATGAAATTAGTCCTGAAGAGGATGGGGCTGGGGCTAGGGCAGGGACAGGAGCTGCCTAAGACTTAGATTTGAGATTTAAAATCATTTCCAAGACTGTTTTCCTTTCTCTGGGGAAAAAAACAAAACTGCTCACTATAGAAATAAATACGCTTCGGCCTCCCAGGTGGGGGCCTCCAGCAGGGTGATGTGGGTGTGTGGCGTGGGGTAAAGGGCGAAGCTTATCAACAACAGAAAATGTCACATGCGTACGGTCAGACAACCCGTAATGGCAGGGCTGGGGGGCCCTGAGGGCCCTGGCACCCCCTACACCCAGGCAAAGCCGAGGCAGCAGAGAGTGGAGACACCCTTCCCAGTGCCCCCACCGCACTGGGAGGCTCCATCGTTGCTGGCATCCGAATGAGAAAGTAAACATTGAACCCAAGGATTTGGGGGTGGTAGGGCAGCTGGGAGCACCCAGAAAAGAAGTTCCTGTCTGGGACCAGCTTGGCTCCCCCAGGGTCTACCTCAGGGAAAGGACACCCTCAACCACAGAGGAAGGGACAGATTGGGGAACAGGCCGGAGAAGCTGTGGGGTCTGCTCACTGCACCCACAGGCAGAGAGGGGCCTGTCGGGTATGTAGTGTTCTGAGAGGTTCCCGCCGCTGGAGCCCCCTCCTCCTGCAGCACCTGGCCCCGAGTCAGCCTGGACCCTGGGCCCACACAGTTTCACCGAGGCCTCCAGGCCCCCACAGGGTTCCTCCTCTGTTTCTGCCTTCACATTTTCAACGGTTAAAAATGTCTTTTCTTAGGACAAGGAAGAAGAAAATAAAGAGACGACAACGCAACAGAGCAGCATTCACGGAAAACGGCCGAGGCCGAAGACAGCGAGAGACGAGGGGGATGGAAAGCTAGATACAGAGATGAGGAGAGAAAGCCTGCAGAGAGCATCTTTAAAACGGAAAGACACAGGTGAGACAGAGAAGCCCTTTCCCGCTGCGGGGCTGGGGCTGCGGGTGGGTCCTGGGGTAGTGTTGGGGGGGCGCCAGGCCCTAGCGTGGCTGCTGGGGGAAGGGACAGCACCTGAAATGGGTGGGAGGTGGAGCCTGGCCCAGGGCGAGGGTCCTCCCGGGCTACGGCTGACATCCTTGGCCTTTGGCACCGGGGGACTAGTTGAGGGTCCCCCGGCAGTTCTCGGAGCCACAGAGGCAGGGGATCTTGACGTCCTCGATAGGGAACTTATAGTCGTATGTGATCTCCTCGTTGACATTGATGTGCTGCTTCGAGTAGATGACAATCTTCTTCTGTGACTCCACTGTGATCACCTTGGCATAGCAGTTGGGCTGTAGGGGAAGTGGTGATAGGGTAAGCCAGTTCTCACCCATGTAGCTATCCCAACCCCACCTGAGCATGACCGGGGTCACCGGAGCAGGCTGGGCTCAGCCCTCCAGCCAGTGCCTCCCATGCCTGGTATTTAAAAAAAATGATGAGGGGCTGGAGAAATGGCAGTGGGGAAGAACATTTTCTACTCTTGCAGAGGTCCTACAATAGGCTCTTATCTCCCCCCACATGGTGCCTCAAAACCATCCAGTTTCAAGGGACCTGGCGCCCTCTTCTGGCTTCTCAGGGTACCAGGAATAAAGCAGCTCACATACATACATGCTAGCGAAACACCCATATACACTATACAAACAAAAACAAACAAATGAACCTTTAAAGATGAACATAATTATTTCCCATCAGCTGTGATGCATGAGACGCCTACATCTGGCTTCTAGGCAGGTGTTGTTTCTGTATACTACAGGCACCAGTCGCCTACTTTAGCATATAAAGTTGGATTGGCAGTCTTGCCACCTTCATTTGCATATTACTTGTGGCTGCTTTTGTTTGGAGAGTGAGATAAACAGTTACTATAGAGGTCATCATGTTCACGGGGCGCCTGAAACTATCTGTACCCTTCTCCCCAAGTCCTCCCCTTCATCAATCAATGCTGGCTCTGGCCCCTAACCATTATGCCCCTTCTTCTGAAGCCATCAGGCATGGTGAGCCCATTATTGCCCACCTGGGCAGCTGCAGCAGCCTCCCACCAGTCTGGAGCTCACCAAATCAGCTGTGCACTGGCATTACACCACCTTTTATGTGGGTTCTGGGGACTGAACTTGGGTCTCTGTGTTTGCCAGGTAGCCAATTTACCAACTAATGGGACTGGGTCTCTCTTGTGTAGAGTTCTGGCTGGCCCAGAACTCACTACCTAGACCAGGCTGGCCCCTAACTAATCAGAATCTACCTGCTTCCTTCCCAAGTGCTGGGTTTAGAGGTGTGCACCACTGCACCAGGCTCCAGCCCGCCTCTAGAGTACTTCATCATAGGATTCCAGAATTCCCGCTGCACCCATTGCACGGAAAAACAAGTGTGGTCAGGAGAAAAGCTCCTTGTACAGGCTCTGATCCCCTCCCTCCTCCCTGTCACATGACTGTCATGCCTAAGAGGAGCCTGGGTCCCTAGTACAAAGGTGGGGTCCTCTCAGCCCCTCACTGGGCACTTACATTGCAGCTGTGGTTAATGAAGCGTGCAAAGTTGCCGCACTTGGTGGCGTCGATGATGGTGTCGTGGTCTACCCTGAACATGTAGCTGCTACCGATGCCTTCATCCTCATACCGTTTCTCCCTCATGTCCGCGATCACCTGGTCGCACAAAACCGTTAAGTCTGGGCCTGCTCCATGCCCCCGCCACCCTGCCCCTGTTCTCTGGGGCCACCCTGCCCCTGTTCCCTGGGCAGCACCTACCTGGCGGATGTTCTGGCCTACATACTCAATGACCATTTCATCAGCCGCAATGGGCTCCATAGCAAACAGGCCCCAGTCGTGAATGTGGCTCTTACAGAATTTGAGCTTTTTCTTCCGAAACTAAGGGAGGGAAGGACAGAGGGGTGAGTGCTCTCCCAGGTCCCACGCTGCCTTGGCTGTCCCAGGGAAGGTAAGCCTCACCTTGAGCTGATTGAACTTGAGCAGATCACTGTCACAGCTGCCAGTGAAGGAGGACAGAAGGCGGCGTTGCTCGGAACGCCTCTCTGAGCCTGCCCGGGTGGAGGCGTGGGGCTGTGCTGGGATGCTCATACCCTGCTGGCACGATGGGATGACAAATCAGAAAGGGGCAGATTTGGCACTGCCATGTCCTCCTCCCCAGCCCAGCCCCCACCTCCTGGTTTTGAGCTTCTGACTTCCCATCTCTTCAATGTACTTCCAGACAGCAGTTCTCTGTGTAGCCACAGCTGACCTGGAACTCACTCTGTAGACCAGGCTGGCCTCGAACTCAAGAGATCCACCTGCCTCTGCCTCCCACCAAGTGCTGGGATCAGGGGCATGCACCACTACCACCACCGCCCGGCTCTTATGAGCATCTTGAAAAGCTTTTTCGTTCTCGTACAACTGAGCCCTTCCCTGCCTTATGGAAATCTTCAGTGTTCTCTTCTGACATTCTACACAACTTCCTCCCTCTTCCCTCAGATCCGACATGACCTTCTCCAACCCTTGGACTTCCCAACCTCCCTCTTATCCCTGGCATTTGCCTTTGATTATGTATGTTCGCTTGAAAGTTCATCCCACACCATAAGGGGAAAAAAAACTTCATTTTGAGCTGGGCAGTGGTGGCACATGCCTTTAAACCCAGAACTCAGGAGGCGAAGGCAGAGGCAGGTGGATCTCTGTGAGTCTAAAGCCAGCCTGATCTACAGAGCGAGTTCCAGGACAGGCTCCAAAGCTACAGAGAAATCCTGCCTCGAAAAACTAAAAAACAAACAAACAAAAGCCCTTCTTTTTTGCTCACTGACTCAGTCCCTAAACAATCTAGTACAGAGAGGCGCTCAGTAAGTATATACTGAACAGAAGGGGGAAAGCCAACTTTTTGGAAATGCATTTTATGTCCAAGGTTAAAATCATGTGGGGCTCTATTCACGGGTTTTTGAATTGTAAGACAGAGTATATCTGTGTAGTCAGTCTACCCTAGATGTGGTTAGCCTCGACCTCCCCAGCCCTGCCTTGCTCCACCCGAAGCCCAACAGTGGGATGGAAGGATGCTGTCTGAGCCCCGCCCTGAACCTCCTGTGGGACTGCTCCTGACCTGACTCCAAGTCCAGGCTCATAGGGGCCGTCCTAGTCACAGTACCTGGGTGTCCATGGGGGGCTCGTCAGTGCTCGCACGGCTGCTGTTGAGGTATCTCAGCTTGTCTTTCTTGTCGATGGTGTAGAAGCCCTCACTTCGGGCACAGCCTGTCACGTGTTCACGGATGCCATCGTCTCGTTTCTTTTTCTTTGCTGACGAGAGGCTGGTGGGTGGGTGTGGGTCAAGGGCCACATGGACATTCTCAGAGATCACCCTCCAGGTACCTCCTCCTGGCTTCCCCAGCCTCAGACCCACCTCTAAGGGTAATGACGCCCAAGGCCACCACCCACTTCAATGCTATCGCTGCTAGTTCCATGGATGCTGTCCCTAGGTGAACGACCTGGGCAAGGCTATTACTACTTTCTATACATTTCTCACCTGACACAGCAGTAATGATGAGTCTAAAAATGGTTAAATATATCAGAATATTCTGTCAGAGCTCCCGAGACGGCATTTGATAGAATCGGTGTGGTCAGTGGGGATCAAGAAAGGCATGGTAGCAAATTGGCTTCAGGATTGTACAGCAAAGAGCTGGACTCTAGAGCCAGCTTTGTCTTCAAATCTCAGCTCTGCCTGTTATTTGGTAGCTGTGTGACTTTGGGCAAGTCACTTAGCCTCTCTGAACCTTGGTTTCTTCCTGTGAAAAATGAAACAACTACCCAGCCCGTATTTCACTGGGCCATTTGGGATTCAATTCCAGCCAGGCAGAGAAAGGCTGAGGGAGTCTTGGTCAGTCTCCTCTACTGGTAAGTTCTATGATCCTCAACCTGTGTGTGGACCTGAGACCAGCTACCTCTGCAGTGACACAGGCCAGGCATGATCACCGCCTGAAGAGGTGACAATGACGACTACCGCCTCCCCGGTACTGTGACTGCTACAGACAAGACAATACACCTAGAAGTACTTCTGCTTCTGGCAGGATATAGGGATGGTAGACCCAGAGCGTGTCATTCAGCCAGTCCATGCCATTGTCCTGCTGCAGCAGGCGCTCGTAGGTGACACACAGGAAGCGAATGTCCTCCTCGTCTATGCCACCATTCCAGATGTCATACAAGATGGTCATCTCTTCAAACTCTGAGCGGGGCCGGAAGAGAGGCTGGGGTGGTGAGGGCTCGGGGGAAGCTGACAGGGCCACCAGGTCTTCGTGGCGCTTCTTAGGTGGACGTCGCCATGGTCCTCGCACCTTGGCCAGGTCCGTATACTCTTCAGTGACCTCATCGCGGCGAGGTCCTGGGGGAATGGCCTCAGAGGGCCACTGGTTGTCCAGCTCCTTGAAGGGCAGCTTGGTGGGTTCAACAGGTGGTGGAGGTGGGGGTGGAGGGGGCTGGGGTGGGAGGGGTGGTGGGGGCGCTGGGACCCCTGTGTTCCGGAAGTCCAAAGTCACGGCCCGAGGGTCATGTGCACTGGGGAAGACGGGGACCTGTGGCTGACTTGATAGGAGCAGAAGGTCCCTCCCAAGGGCAGGCCCTGGTGGCGGCCGGACCAAAGGTCCATCCAAGGACAACATAGATGGTGGGGATCGCCGGGGCCGGCCTGGCTTCCTCTTGATGGGGGGTGGGCACGGAGCTAGGGAAGCAGGCAGCAGGGGAGGCAGCTGGGTAGGCGGCCGAGGCGGGGCCCTTAGGACAGGGACAGACAATGCCAGAGGCAAGGGCAGAGGGAGGGGAAGTGGGAGAGGGAGGCCAGTCTCCAGGAGCACGGGGGAGGTCAGAGGGCCAGAGCGCTCATCTCGTCGCCCGGCTGGGAGGGGACAGACAGGTAGAAGCAAGGGTCCGCTGGGCTCAGGGAAAGTGGGTGTGAAGGTGAAGTCCCGGCCAGGTGTCCGTGGGAGGCCCCCACTGCTCAAGCCAGGGGATGGGGATGGATAGGAGAAGGGGCTGCCAGGCACCTGTGGGGAGCTCAGTGACAGACCACTGCTGCCCCCCGACAGTGGGGGCTCCCCGCCTGGCGTGGCTGGCACTGTCTCTGTGCTCTGTGACTTGGCCAGGGTGCCACAGAGACCTGGAGTACGTGGAGGCTGGTCCTCGGGGGGAGGTTCCAGGGGAACAGGAGGTTTGGGGGGCTCTGGGCTGTCGGGCTCAGGTGGAGGGCTGGGTGGCCGGAGCAACCGAGGAGGCGGCAATGGTGGCTGCAAGGGCAAGGAGAGCATCGGAGGCGGCGGGTGGCGGCTTGGGCTCCACTCCCAGGTCTTCCTCTGCAGAGAGGAAGGCAGAAACCAGGGCACTGTTATTTGACGCTCCTATTGTCCTGCTATGCACGCCACAGACACTACAGTTAACCGAGACACCTCGGGAACCAGCCCAGTGCCATGCACCTAGAAGGGGCTTCCTAGTGCCAGCGTGAACGATGTCAGCTTTCCCCAGGGCTTTGGAACTATGTTCTTGTGACTAGAGTGCAGTTTAGTGGTAGAGTACTTGCCTGGCACCAGACACTGCCTTATTCCTATGGCCCAAGAAAACTCATTCCATGGAGGAACAAAATTCAAGTCTCGTCTCTGCCATACCCATCAGTCTTCATAGAGTCCCCTGGCACTTATCTCTACTCTCTAGGATCTAAAGTTTTCTAGTGAATTTGTTGTTACCTGTCACCCTGACCTAGAATACGTGCTTCATGAGGACGGACAGCTTCATCCATCTGATCTACTGCTGTATTGACAATGACCTAAAACAGTACCGGGGACCAAAAGAACCATCATATTGACTTACTCTTCAGACTTATGGTCTCGACTCAGTAAAAGAACATACATTAAACAAACACTACAGTCTGATCTCCTGGATTTCATACTAACCACGTGCGGCTAAGTTAAATATTCTGAAATGTTCAGAGTAGTTATAATTAGCAGTAGCGCTGGTTCCCCAGGAGCGCATGGCAACACTGTGTCCAGCAGCTCAAGTGAGGACCACTTCTGCCTCTGCAGGCACGGCTCACACCAAGGCCACAGCAACGAGCCTTTCACACGCTTTGCCCCACTCTGTCAAGGTGGTGGAGGCTACAGAACCCACTGTCCCCTCACCTGACCTGGTACTCAAAAAGGCTGCCCTGCTCATCTGCGACTAAACTGACCATGGATTCCCACTGAGTGCGTATGGGGGGAGGACACCTCAGAGACACACAGGAATAACCGAGGAATAACCTTTGGGGAGGGTTTCAAGACAGGGTTTCACTATATAGTTCTGGCTGTCCTGGAACTCGCTCTGTAGGCCAGGCTGGTCTCTGGTTCACAGAGATCCGCCTGCCTTCACCTCCTGAGTGCTGGAGATTAAAGGCTTGGCGGGAATCTTGTAATTGAACAGTGAGCCCAGCAGTGACCCAGGAGAGTCTGCTGAGGCCCTTCCAGAGGATCTGGTTTGGTTCCAGTGGCAAAGACACTACCCAGCTTCCTGCCCCATGCCCCACCCAACTCCCACCCAGGAGGCTGCAGGAGTACCTGGACCATGTTCAGGGGGTGATGGCGGCTGAGCCTCTGTCTCCCCGACAGGGAGCTCTGGAGATAACAACATGTCCTCCTGTGTGTCTGGGGTCGGCTCTTCTGGGGGCTCTTTGCCCCCTTCCAGCTCCTGAGCACCCACGGGCAGGGGAGGCTCTTCCAGCTCAGGAGCCTGCAGCTCAGGGACTTCGTCCTCAGCCTCAATGTCCAGTTCCTCTTCCGTGCCCAAGGACTCCCCCATGGGGGCTCCTGGGCCCAGAGGTACTTCTGCCCTCTCGGGCTCAAAGTCCTGGCCAACTGCTGGAGGCATGCTCTCATCGGCCAATGCCACTACCACGGCTGTAGCCATTGCAGTCTCTTTCTTTTCCTCCTCTTCCTCTTCCTCACCAGGTACAGTCATTTCCTCTTCATCCTCAGAGGATGAAGATGAAGACGATGACTCAGAACTGGATTCAAACTCAGAAGACTCAGAACTTTCGCTGGACGATGACGACTCAGCCGCGGCCTTGGAAGCGGCGATGCTCTCTGTCTCCTCTGGATGAGGGACACGGGTTGGGAGGGTTAGTACATGGCCCATGGTGCCCTGCCTATGCCAGTTATTCCCCCACAGGCCTCTGAACAGGACGCTCTCTGAACACAGCCCTCACTCAATATAAAAAGAGCAAGGTGAAATTAACATAAGACTGTTCATTTTCAAGTGAAGAATCCCAGCACTGCTCAGTGTGTCCACTCGCGGTGTGGCGACCACTACCTCCAAAGTGCTTCCACTGTCACAGTCAGATGCCACCGGCTTCCTTCCTACTCCTGCCCAAGCCAGCCTTAAAAACCCACTCATCTGGGCTGGAGAGATGGCTCAGTGGTTAAGAGCATTGCCTGCTCTTCCAAAGGTCCTGAGTTCAATTCCCAGCAACCACATGGTGGCTCACAACCATCTGTAATGAGGTCTGGTGCCCTCTTCTGGCCTTCAGGCATATACACAGACAGAATTATGTATACATAATAAATAAATAAATGAAGGAAGGAATGAATGAATGAATGAATATTAAAAATAAAACATTCATCTATGTTCTGGTCTGTGGGCTCGTCCTTTCTGCCATTTGATGTAGCTAGGATCCTAACACAAGAGGTATGTGCTCTTTTACTAACATTGGGAACTCAGAGCACCAGTGGGCTTGGGTCAGCTGCCTACTTCCTGCTCACCTTCCTCAGAGTCTCCACTGTCCTTCTCACTTGCCTCTGACAGGACTGTGTCTTGACCGTCGTCATCAGAATCAATCTGGTCGTCACTGTCATCATCATCATCCTGGGTGCAGGGCCAGAGACACAGGTGAGCTGAAGGTCCACGGGCCCCCACCCAGCACCCAGGAGCCTCCCTGATCCAGACCTTATCAGAGGTGGATGAGGATGAGGGTGAGGACATGTGGCTCCTAGGGCCTTCTTCTTCCTCCTCCTCTGCTTCCTCCTCTTCCTCCTCTGTGCTTTCTCGTTCCTCCTCCTCCTTGTCTGAGGCTGAAGATGAGGGTGAGGTGGAAGAAGACCCCGAGGATGAAGATGCCGATGAGGAGGAGGACACGGACAAGGACTCCTTCTCATCCTCTTCCCCACCACTGTCCAGCTCCAGTGGCCGTGCTGGTCGGCGTCGCACACCCACGCTTTTGGGGTCCCGCTTGGTGAGTTCACAGGGGGCATCGGTCATGTCTCGATCACGCTCCCGTTCTGACTCTGTGGGAATAGCAGGAGTCAGAGCTGAGGTGTGGAGATGGGAAGAAGGGGAACAAACAGCCAGCCAGCAGCGGAAAAGCACAAACCTTCATCTTCCTCATCCACGGATGTTGAGGGCCGCAGCCGCTTCTGGTCACCAGAGGAGGCTGTATCTGGTGGCTCCTTCCTCTTGACCTTGAAGGAGGGCAGGCGAATGGCACCACGGAGGCCAATGCCAAGGCCCAGGCCCTCGTAACCCAGACCCTCACCCTTGCCCCATGACTCCAGCAGACATGAGGCAATTCGGTCTTTGGGTTTTGGCCTGTCCTCATCCTTGTGTTCACCCGACTTCACGGGGGTCAGTGAGGCCTAGGATGGGAAAGAAGGGACCAGTAATCACAATCAGAGGCATTGCTACCACCTTCTCCAGGCAGTACATACACGCTCTTCCCACACACCTGGCCACCCCACACTCCCTTCCTGGGGGTCCAGAGCCCTGAACTGCCCCTCCATTATGGCCTCACTAGCAACACACTACTTACAGATGAAGTTATAGAATAGCAGTTTCCGCATGTGGGAACAAGAGCTGCGAACTGTGTGTCTGCACCACTATCTCATGGACCAAGGTCCACACTCAATGAATCTTACAATGTCTTATTTCCTGTGCCCTGTGGATCCGGCATGTTACAAACAGCCCACAGTGTTGAAACAGCGGACTTAATAGTCCCATAAGAAAAAGGATGGAGTGTTAGGGGAAACCAATTTTATTTCTTGAGCAAGTGCTTTAAAAGGGGGGGTGGGGCAGGAAAGATGGCCCAGCGGTTTGTTAAGAGCACTGGCTGTCTTAGCTGAGGACCTGAGTTCCATTTCCGGCACCCATATGGCGACTCACAACCATCTGTAACCCTAGGTCCAGGGCATCAGGTAGGCACTGACTTCACTTCCATGCATGTAGGCAAACACCAGTACAGGTAAAACAGCACCAATAAACAAACAACACGGTGACAATGGGAGAGCTGGGTGTGGTGGCACATGCTCCCGAGCCTCACCACTTGGGAAACGGGTGCATTTAAAGCCCACACTGTTTGGCTTCACAGCAAGTTTTAGGGACAACCTGGCTTACATGAGACCCTATCTCAAAATAAAGTATGATAAAATATAATAAACATCAAACACAAAAGCAGACCCAAGGTGATTGATCTTTTGAATTTGTTACATAATTTTTTTTTCTTTTTGTTTTCTATTTTTTCTTCTTTAATCTTGTTACATAATTTCTATTAACAGTTTATTTTTTTATTTTATGTGCAAGGGTGTTTTGTCTTCATGTCTGTCTCATGCCAGTGGAGGCCAGAAGAGTGAGCTGGATCCCCTGGGACTGAATTTACCGATTAGTTCTGATCCACCATGTAGGTGCTAGGAACTAAACTCTCTATAAGAGCAGCCAGGGCTTTTAACTGCTGAGACATCGCTCTAGCGGATGCTTCTGTTGTTTTACAGGATAGCATGGAGCCGTGCAGCTAAGGTTGGCCTTAAACTCCTGATATTCTTGACCCCACCTCCCACATGCTAGGGTTACAGGTGCGCTTCACATCTGGCTCAGGTCCTGTCAACAGCGTGAAGAATTTATTCAGAGTTGGGGATGTAGCTCAGCTGGGAAGACCGCTTGCCTAGCAAGCATGAAGCCTTGGGCTCCCCTCTCAGCATCTGCTAAACTGAGCGTGGTGGGGCATACTTGTCATCCCAGCAACCAGAGGTAGAAGCAGGAAGATTTGAAATTCACAATCATTCTCTGTTACATAGGGAATCTGAGGCTATCCTGGGTTAGAGACTCTGGTGGGTTTTTCGTTTTGGTTTGGTTATTGTTGGATTTTTTTGTTTGTTTTTTGAGACAGGGTTTTTCTATAGCTTGGGAGCCTCTCCCGGAATTCTGGAACCAGGCTGGCCTTGAACTCACAGAGATTAGCCTGCCTCTGCCTCCCAAGTGCTGGGATTAAAGGCGTGTGCCACCACCCAGCACCCGGTTGTTTTTTGAAATCGGGTGTCTCTACGTAGCTCAAGTTGTCTGTCTTGGAATTTACTCTGTAGCCCAAGCTGGCCTTTAACTCTAAAGCTCCACCTTCTTCTGCCTCCTGAGTGCTGGCAGTAAAGGTGTGCACCACCTGGCTTCAATAAGTATTTGATTTAAAACTAAACCAGATTCAGCTTTAATAAATATAAGCCTCATCCAGGAGGTGGTGGCCCACACCTTTAATCTCAGCACTCGGGAGGCAGAGGCAGGCAGATCTCTGTGAGTTTGAGGCCAGCCCGGTCTACAAGAGATAGTTCTAGGACAGGCTCCAAAGCTACAGAGAAACCATCTCGAAAAACCAAAATAAATGAATAAATAAAGCCTCTCAACAATATTTGTGAAGGCCAGGTGAGTTATTGCAGGCCTTTAAAGTCAGGATTCAAGAGGTGGGTGGATATGAGTTGGAGGCTAGCTTGGGTTACAGAGTAACTCCCAGACAGCCAAGGCAACATAGTGAAACTGTCTCAAAAAAACAAGAGAAAGCAAAAATACAGAACATGTCTGCACAGATGTTCCTTTACTGCTCACTCAAGGCTGAGCCACTGGCTTTGAAGGGATGGTAAGGAACTCAGGGCACGGACACTTTATGCTACTGGTGACAGAGCTTTACTTAGCTGTGACTGTCACTCATCCCGGGGGCCAACACAATGCAAGTGAACTATAAAGAGCTCTGTGGCAGGTGGTTCTTTCCAGCTTACTACCCCCTCATACGGACGAGGAGCAGTTGTCAGAGGGCTCACTTACGACAGCAAGGAGCAAGTTCCCAGACACACAAGCGGTCCCTAAGGTGCAGTGTGGGGAGGGACAGCAAAATGAGAGAAAGTCTGCTTCCCTCTGGGGCTGGGGTGAGGAGCAGAGAGAACCAGAGCTACGGTTTTCCTTGTCATCATCAGCATCCTTATTATTTGATTTTATGCTTTATTCAGACAGGGTTTCTCTGTGTAACAGCTCTGGCTGTCCTGGAACTCACTCTGTAGACCAGGCTGGCCTCGAACTCACAGAGATCCACCTGCCTCTGCCTCCTGAGCGCTGGGATTAAAGGCGTGCACCACCATCATCCAGCTATTATTTGCTTTTTTGAGACTGGCCTCAAACTTATAGGGATCCTCCCACCTCTGTCTCCCCAGTGCTGGGATTAAAGGCGTGTGCCACCACTCCCAGCTACGCGCTACACGCCTGTCACTGCTGTTAAAGGGCCTAAGAAGCAGCAACATCCTTGAGCCTGGACCACAGGCTGAGACTCCGCCTCTTAAAGAAAAAGAACTCAAGAAAAGAAAACTTTCTGCAGTAGAGGTAAGGCAGCTAGAGTCTTGATAGATACGCTACGCCCTCCAAGGAAAAAGGAAAAGCAGAAGTAAAATAAACTAATTTAAAAAAAAAAAAAAGGAAAAGTCCCCACAAGGTCAGACTTTGTGCCAAAGACCTGAGAAGACAGAGGGAAAGTGAGAAGGCCTAGGCTGTGGGCCCGCCTGAGCGGGCAGTCACTGGGCAGGAAGCCACTGAGCCCTAAAACTCCGCTTGGGCAAATGAGAAACTGCCCAATTGATTGGTGCTTTCAGTTCGTCACCTCTATTTAAAGGGAAAGAGCTGCACGCAGCCAGAGGCCATGGGTCCAGGCTATTCAGTAAGGTGCACTGTTTAAAGGGGTCTCACGCTGGGACAGAGGCAGCCACACGGCCAGTAACACATGTTGGGAGAAAGGGATGTCTCCACGTGTCTCTTGTCACTCTAGGATGCTCCCTGCCCAGCAGCCCACATACCTTGGCCATCCGCTCCTTCTTGTCCCACCATTCGTCGAAGGCCCGGAAGGCCACCACTTCCACCATCTTGCGGTTGAGATCGCGCTTCATGATAGCCTTGAGCTCCTTGAGAACTACCAGCAGGACCCCGTCCACCGTGGCCTTGTGCGGGTCCTCCTGACGTGGTACGTAGCCTGGTGGTGGCACGGAGGGGTCGAATTTGGGCAGGGGCGGCCAGTGTTGCCCACGGCCTGGGCCACTATTGCTCAGGGAGAACGGACTCCGGTAGGGGGGTAAGTTGACAAACTGCAGTCCAGCTGAAGCAGCGGCAGCTGCAGCAGCCATGAAGGGGGGGTAGGGACAAGCACCCTGGCCTGTCATGAGTCGGCTGAGCATCTGTGTCTGCATCTGGAAGGACATGGGCATGCCACCCCACTGGCCACCCAGCACATGGCTCATGTCCACCTGCATCACAGGGAATAGTCCTGGTGGGAAGGGTGGCAGTGGTGGCAGGATGGGTGGGGGTGGAACACCTGGTGGTGCTGGCAAGGGTGGTGGGGGCACCGCCACTGCAGGGTGGGATGGCGGGGGTGGGGGTGGTGGAGGAGGCAAAGGTGGGGGCATGGGAAAGCCAGGCTGTGGGGGTGGGGGTGGAGGTGGTGGGGGTAATGGAGGAAAACCAGGGGGTGGGGGCAGGGGCAGGTTTGGAGCCAGCACATTGGGAGCTGCCACAGCCCCTGCCCCTGGGGTCACCACCATGGGCTTGGGGCAGTCAGCGCTGGTGATGGGGGCCGAGGGCATCTCGTCATCTGAGATTTCCATGTCCTCTCCTGAGGACTGCTGGCCCTGGAAGAGATCAGTGAGGGTACCACAGGTTCATAAGCACTTTCTGAGCACCAGGAAGTTGGAGACTTGGGATAAGTACTGGAGATTCCCAGCTGCAGAATGGGTCATGTGCAAACCCATCAACCACCCCAAATCATACGTTCCCCTTTGGTACGAGAGGCATCAAACAGCCGTGCATTCAACCACCATTTGTTCAGCACCTGTGTGCCAGGCACTGTTCTAGACACTGAGAATATGAAAGTGACAAAGACAGACCCCAGTCTTGTTCTGTACGGAGCAGAACTTGTAAACGGTGGAGCTGAAGTGTAACTGGAACAATAGTGCGCCATGGAGAAGAGGGAAGCCGGGGGCGGGGGCACGACACACAACACACGGATGGCAGGGGGCCTAGACTCAGCTTCAGTCAGCTTCAGTGTTGACAGGAAAGAGTCGACACTGGTAGAACATTTCCCACGGGCCCGGGAAATTTACATACATGAGGTAGTTCTTAGAACAACTCTGCAAAGTGAGTTTGTTATCACCACTTTTACTAGTGAGGAAATTGGGACACAGGTTCAAGTAACTTCCCTGAGACCACACAACCAATAAGAGACACAGCTGGGATTTCAAACAGGAAGTGGCTCCCCGACCTGACTGGGCTGGGCCAGCCAGTGGTCCTCACTGAGGCCAGCAGGGCCTTGTGCAAATGTAACATCTGTGCGAGTGCTGCCTGGGTGGCGAGGGTAGCAGCCTTTAGGACTCATAGGGGATTTCTGTTTGTTTTCAAGTGCTAGGGACTGAGCCCAGACCCTCGAGCATGCTGGGTAAGGGCCCCACAGTCCTAGAGCCGGGCAAGAATGCTCCCACTGAGCCTTTCCAGTGTTTTCTCATCATTCCTTTCACTCAGGTCTCCGGAGCTTTTAGAAAGGGCTGGCAAGGGTCTGAGCTACAGATACGAACGGTCTCATTCTTTAACTGCAGGAAAACCTCACCCAGTGAGGCTCCATGTGGGTCCCTTTTGACAGATGAGGAAGCCGACCAGAGAGCCACAACCAACAGTGAGAACCAAGGCTGGGACATGCTCCAGACACCTGTCCCGCAAAAATTAGAAAGTGAGGAGGTGGAAGGGGGAGAAGTCAAGGACAACCTGGACCAAAAACAAACAAACAAACAAAAAACAACAACAACAACAACCCAAACCCACAATGGGAGGGCTCTTTACTTTGAGGCCTGGGTCTTAGGGAACGTTAGAGTCAGAGTCTGGGAACCGGAGGGGGCACTGGGCTCCCCTGGTATAGGTGGAACTAGGAGCTGGAGGGAAGGCAAGACAAGAGCGCTCCAGTCCCACACCAAGACTCTTTTTGTGGCTCAGGCCCTACCTGGGGCGAAACCGTTAAGAAAACAAGGCTGGACAGACAGCAAGTACTCTGGAAGGCTGCTGTGAGGTCAGAGGTCACACCACCTGGTGAAGAGGGGGTCTCAGGGGACGTTGATGGGGGGAAGAGTATCAGTCTCTCATCTGTCCTGTACACACCACATCTACACACTTGCTCACTCTCAGATACCCACGTGAGGGAGGACCAGGCAAGCTCAGCAAGAAGAGAAAGGATGCCGACACCAGCTCTGGACAGCTCCTAGGACTGTGGAGCAGCACACAGGGGGTTAACCCAGACTGCTCCAGTCAGCCAATCACAGGAGCACCAAGCAAGCTCTGGCTCTGCCCTCCCCTCCTCCCTGGGCACAGCGGGGAGGAACCAGCTGGCGGCGGTTCCGTAGGTCTAGGTGAAGGACGCTTGGGCTTCCCAGGCAACGCGGTGTTTCCATGGAGATGGTGAGTCGGGGCTCTTACTGACCCACTCAACAGATGATGAAACTGAGACTAGAGGAAAATGCCTTCCTCGAGGTCACATAGCCCATGTGACAAGGCAGCTAAGGCTCTGGGGCTGGAACTTTGTGCCTTTAATCACCAGCCGCTGCCTATCCCGTCCCTCCACACCGGTCCCCTCCACGCTGCAGCTCCCTGGCCTCTTATCTCAGTCTTGTGTGGGCAGAGCTCTTTATCTTACACAGGCACTACACACTACCAGATACAGCACCTAAGTACTGCTCTCCAGGTTGCCAGCAGGGGGCGCCCGAGGGCCGACGTGGTGCTCAACCCTACTTGGAAGCATTCCTGGGCTTCTGTCCTGGGGCACCCCAGACTCCAGACCTCCAGCCTTAAGTTTCCTCTTCTCCTCTTATGTCCAGGTAGTGAGTGGGTGGGGGGGGAGGCCCGTGCCCTCCAGCTACTCTGAGTGTCTCAGCCCTGGACCAGGTGGCTGGCATAATAAACATCCGCCAAACCTAGGCTGCCTAGAAGGGATGGGGGAGGGCTCACAGCCTAGCTAGTTCTAGTACACCTGTAACTCCCTCTGCCTTGACCCTTGAAGCCAGAAACCACTTCCCCAGAACTGCTTGCAGGCTCCCAGGAGTCTCAGCCACCTGCAGCCCCACCTCCTCTCAGGACAGCCAAAGTTCTCTGTTCCTTCCCAGGCAGCCAGAGGGGCTTAATGCAAGGGCTAAGGAAGGGAGAACCTCATCTGTGTCCACAGGAGCATTGGGGCTGTAGCTGAGCTTCTACTTGTTCATGTCTGCTGGGTCCAGTGATGCCAGAGGCCTGATCCAGGATGAGGACTGAGAGGAACCCAGGAGGATGACATAACTCTCCTCTCCCCTAGAAAATCTGGACAGTAGCACCGTCATCTTCCTCCCAGCTTCGAAACTTCTGAGACTGGAGGTTTGAACGATGAGATGGAGTGAAGCAAGGCGGGGGCAGGTAAAAATCTGCCTGATTTACGCTTTCTTCCCCTCCAAAGCTAACCTGAAATCCTTCCCTCTGGAGGGAAAGGGAAGCCAACTGCACCACCAGCACGCTTTCTCACCTATCTGTCTCTTCAGGCTCTGAGAGACAACACTCGGGAGCACTGGCTGGGCCAGCCTCCAATAGGCCTGAGCAACAGGACTGATCATTCCTAAGCCACTAACAGAGAAAATGATCTGGAACTATGACCACGGTCCATACTAGCTCAGGTCTTGACTCCACTCAAACTCAGAATCACAACTTAGCCCAAGCTGAGAAGCCTAGACTACCTCAGTGAAGACAGCGCAATGGTCACCTCGTCCCATTGCTCCTGTGTCTTAGCTAGTGAAATGTCAAGTGAGGAGGGGTGGGACAGACAGACAAAATCAATCCCAGACATACCTCATCCATCCTCTCTGAGGTCGGGGTCCTGTCTCCTGCCAGGTCCAAAGTCACCTCAGCTGTCTGGCCTGAAAGACCCATAGGATCTGGGGGGCCCGGCTCAGGTGGGGGCCGAGGCCCCAGGCCCAGGCCCAGGTCATCATCCTCATCAGAGTCAGGCAGTGGTGTTGGGCTGATATCCTCCAGACCTGTGCTGGAGGGGGGCGAGGAGGGCGGGGAGGGACCACGGAAGCCAGGCTGCGAGTTAGTGCCGAAGTGGGTGAGTGGGGAGAGCTGGGAAGAGGAGGAGGAGATGGGGCTGCCCTCCATCTGGAGCTCAGTGTCTGAGTCTTGCTCACGTAGGAAGGGCAGCTTGGTGCGTTGCTCTTTCAGCAGCATCTCAATGCGGGAGTCCAGGCTGTCGTGGGGCTTCTCTGGTCCCGCTGGAGATGACTCCAGAGTGGGTGTGCCTGGGCTATCACAGGGCTCAGGACTCCAGCCGAAAGTAGGTCTACCACCCAGCTCCATGCTGTTGTTGTCAGGGGGTGGGGGACCAGGAGGTGTGCCTGGCTTCTCCTTGGCTGGAGGTTCAGAAGGTGGTAGAGGTGGGGGTGCGGGTGCCCTCCGGAATTCCCCGCTGTCACGGGTCCCAAAGGCTGCTGTGGCAGTGGGCTCCTCAGGGGGTGGGGGAAATGGGGGTGCTGGAGTCTGATATGGAGAGAAAGCTGACTTGAATCCAGAAGCAGGGGCTGCTTGGGCAGGAGGTGGAGTGTGGGCAAACGTGGCCGAATCCTGTGATTGGGTCTTGAAGGGGGGACCACTGCTGCCTCCACTGCCGCCAAACGAAAGGTCTGAGGCGCCTCGGAAAGTAGATGTGGCTCCAGCCACTGCAGCCACGGCAGAATTATGGACATAATGATGCTCATGGCGGCGGTTGTAGGCATCAGTGAACTTGCTCTCATGCCGCCGAGCCTTGAAGGTGGCCGTGGGGTCCTGGCTGAAGAGGTAGGAGGGTGTGGGCTGACGACTGGAATAGCTGGAATCTTGGGAGAAAGGGGTACCCAGGCGAGGCGTGAGTGGGGTGCCTTGTCCGTAGGAGTTGGGTGTGTCCAGACGGCAGCTGGAGTAAGCTGTGTCCTGGGAGAAGGGAGTCCCACCGCTATTGGGGGTGACAGAGGAGGAGCCAGAGCCACAGCCTGCAGACAGGCTGCCATCCTTGAGGCGCTTCAGAGCATCTGATAACTAGAAAGAGAAAGAGAAATCACAGCAGTGGAGGGAGGGTAGATCTGTGCAAGGAGTGCAGCGGTCTCCCACTAAAACTCTGGCTGCTGGGGAGCTTGGGAACTTTCCAGCATGAGGGAAGAGTGTGGGGAAGCTCTTAGCTTTTCTCTACCCCTAGCTACAAACATTTACCCTCTGGAGACTTTGAGAACTTTCCCTAATGCCCGAGGCAGAAAGAGAAGACCCTGACATCTCCGTAAAGGCTGACATTTCCTTCCCACCTCAGGCTATCTGACGGTACAGGGCACTGAGACAGAGATGTGTCCAAGATCTGTGGTCTTGGGCTTGATGAGCCGTACTTACAAACTCTAGAGATTTAAGCAGTGTGACAGGACAAGTGCCTCCTGATCAGCAGGTGGACACTTTAATAAGCCTCTGAGGGGTGGGGAGATGAGGCAAGTTGAAACTGTGGTTGACTGGAATTGGTCAAGCAAGTGTCCTGGTATGCAGGGGGCTGAAAGGGAGGCAGTCTGTTCTGCAAGAGGTTTTGAACGCTGCTTCCTACAGACAGGAGTACAGGGATGGCCAGACACCAGACATTAAGACCCAAACACAGTAGTGTTTTGACATTCATATGGAAAAGTGGGAATCTGGCATACGTGGAAAGTAGAGGAGGAGGAGGGACTCCGTGTGGACTGACAGCTACAGGGATCAATCCCAGGGGAGACATGCTGTAGCAGATCTTGGGAAAACAGGGTTTTTAGACCAGCTCTGCACCTACAGCAGGTGTGGTCAGGCCTCTGAGCCAGAGAGCAACAGGGGATCAACCTACCTGCAGGGTCTCATTCACAATTGGAGAGATAGCATCCAGCTCACCCACTGGGAGGGTCTGGGGGGTGTACCGGCCGGTGACCAACAGTTCATAGAAGCGCATGCGAGTTTCCCCTGTAACAGGCAGGGGAGAGGGTATCCATGGAGGCTCCGGCAGGAGACACACCCATGGGGATTCCAACTTGCTTATTAGCATCTTCATGGATCCCTTGTGCCTGAGACCACAAGCCTGGGGACACTGTGTGTCCCCTGATTAGGTTCCCACCCACTGCACCTCATTCAAGATTCTCATCTGTCCAGCAAAGTCACAAAACTGATTTTTCTGATCCGGAGACTTTTAAGGTTAACAAACATCATCCTGAGTGCAAAGTCCTTCTCATTACCTGGACCAGGGTTCCAAGGAGCCATTATTACCCCCATCTCCCCACAATTCTTCTTTCATATTTGGTTGTCACGGCTTGTAGCAAGGACAGAGGAAGTCAGGTGACACAGGTGACTGTTAACTCTCTGGGGCCAGAAGACCAGCACAGTCAGCCAAACACAGATTACTGTGAACCTACGGTGTGCTAAGCTAGCTCAAGCCCCAAGAGGGCCCCACATGGTCCCAGTGAGCCCCAAGTCTAATTCTCTACCCATCAGAGAGAGAGATTTCTACCAACCAGGCCCCAGATCACTGGTATTTATAGAGCCTTAGGTGGCTGCTTACATATGCAAAGGAGGTGCATTCCTTGAGCGACCTCCTCTTTACTGGGCTCTTTCCTGAAAGACAATCTCAAACTTAGGTGGTAGTATCTGAGGGTTGATTTTGTTTTTGTTTTTTTCAGAAATGAAATTGGGGTACGACTTAGCTGCTCTTATAAGATGTGGGCAGGTGATGGGGGAGGGGGCTGCATGCTTTGGTCTTGGGGGAAATTAGACTTCAGCTTATTGTAAGAACATGCAGTAGATTTAAAAATCTGTTCAGAGACACACATGCACGCACGCATGCACGTGCGTGCGCACCAGTTTTACTAGAGAGTGAGGAACTAGGGAAAAGAAGAGCAGGAAAGCTTATGACATAAAGAACAGCTTATGACACATGACCAGGCCTGGGCTCCCCAAATTCACTCAGAACTCCCACCACTCTTTGCACTACCCAGCATAGGAGTCAGTCACAGAGATGCACTGTAGCCATCATTAGAAACAAAACAAAACAGTAAGTTTTCCTCTGCTGCCTTTGGTGTGCTCAGCTACTTGCAAACCTAGCGCTCACAATACCCCTGGAGTTGGACCAAAATCCTCTCAGGCAAGGTTCAGCAGTGTGCTACCCCCACTCCCAAACTCTGGACTTTAACAGTCTGACAGCTGGCTGCCGGACTAGGGACTCCCTGGTTCCAGAGTACCCTGCTCTTTCCTTCAGATCGGTAGGAATCCCTCAAAAAGGACACAGGCAGACTTAGGGGGAATGCCCTGCGTCTTGCCAGGTCTTTCTACCGGAGTCTTGAGCCAGGACTGAGGGAAGGAGAGAGTCAGCAACCCTGGAGGTAGGAGGTGTGGCTCCCAGGCCAGATGGAGCAGACCAAGGTGCTGCTGTCTCTTTAAGAGAGAGGAGGGAAGACAAGTGTCAACCCTAGAGCGCCCAGAGCAGCCCGCCCCCAAGATTCACTATCAGTGCAGTCAGAACATTATCAATGAAACACTTCAGGGCTCAGATTGGTTCAGGGAAGGGGCACCGGTAGGGGTTGGGGGGGCATGGCACCCTAGATCCTTAAGGAATGACTTATGAATTTAAAGGCACTTGGTTCTTCCTCTGCCCCCTACAAGTAAACAAATGCTTCCTTCTCCTCTAACACAGGCAGAAACACTAGGGACTGTCTAAACCCAGGCCACTGGGGCTCAGAGAGGGGCCCACAGGGGTGTCATAGGTGGGGAAATCTCGGGTGGTCCCTAAGGGTGCAGTGGCCAAGGACTGGCACATTTGGTAAATTATAGCCTGTCTCCTAGCAACAGACAACACATTTGGTTCCATGTGACTCTGCCATCCGGAGGGGACAAAAAATAAATAAGGTGATGGGGGGGGGGGGGGGAATCCCAAGGAAGAGGTGACAGTAGAGGGTTCTCCTAACTCTGAAGGGAGGAGGAGATTTCAAAGGAAGGGAGTCAGGCTGACAGGTGGCCTTCCAGCTCCTCCCCCATGGGCGGCCAACAGGCCTCTACTAACCTTTGGTGTCCAGCTCCACGTGGATGATGTTGCCCATGACAGACGTGCTATGTAAGTGTTGGACGGCCTCCTTGGCGCCCCTGACCGTGGCAAAGACCACCTTGGCAATACCCAGGTGTTTCTTGGTCTTCGGATTATACAAAATCTCCACTTCCTCCACCTCCCCATACTTTTTGCACATGTCCCTTAGGAAGTTTTCACGGATGTTGTCATTCAGCTTGGCAAATGTCACCTGCTTTGGAGGCACAGGGCCCACGTAGAACTCATCGATCTGGCAGGGGCCGCGGGGGAAGGGAGTTTGGACAACATTAAAACCAAAGAAAAACACAACACTCCTCACTTGCCCAGCAGTTAAAAGCAATAAAGGGTGAAAAAAATTAATTTTTTTTTTTTTGGAAAAGAAAAAAAAAGGCAAGCGGGCGGGCCTGAGAAGCGGAGGATTAAATCGTTTGGAACCTGGAAGTCCTCTGGGTTCGAAAGGAAAGGGGAAAAAGAAACAGTTTCTCTTTCCCCACCCCCTATTCAGGCCTCCTGTCTTTACTGCTGGTTCCGGAACGACCCCCTAGTCTAGGAAGTTGCCCCCTTTAAAGCCAAAGGGATGGAAAAGGGGGCGGGTCCCTGAACCAGGCCCCTGGGTGCACAAGGACCCAGGTAGGGACCCAGAGCCCCCAACTTCGCCGGCAGGACGCTGTATCAGCGCCCTCGTTACAGTTTCTCCGAGTGTTATTTTGTTTACAGTGGCCGGGAGGGGACACTACTTTCCCCCCTCCCCGCCAAAACTTGCCAACCCTGGACGGCGGGAACTCAGAATCCGGCTGGGCTTGGTCAGGACTGGCGTTATTTTCGAACTCGGAGAAGGGGGGAGGGACCATAAGACAGAGAGGAGGGGTCCTACCTTGAATTTGGGCACCGACAGCTCCAGCTCCTTGGTTTTGGTCCAGATTCCGACCACCCGGGGATCTTCCACGATTTCCACCGGGCGGTTGCTGGACATCTGTGGACAGAGATAGGGGGCTCAGTATGGAAGGCTGGCACCCTCCCCAGGGGCAGGGGCAGACCCCCCCGCCCCCGTCTCCAGACACCAGTCCCACTCCAGGCTGAGGGGGGAGCCCTGGCTGACAGTTGGCCAGGTGGCTGGGATAGGGGGTCCCCCTCCGTTCGCCTCTGTCTGGGGGCTCCACCGGGGATGGGGTGGGGGTGGCGGGAAGGCGCGTCGGCTACTCACCGCCAGGCTGAAATGCTGCCCATCGTAGCGGTACAGTTTATGGTGCCCCTTTTT
This sequence comes from Myodes glareolus, assembly GCF_982192425.1. Lineage (NCBI taxonomy): Eukaryota > Metazoa > Chordata > Mammalia > Rodentia > Cricetidae > Myodes > Myodes glareolus. Next base: position 124,491,769 of record NC_142027.1, read on the forward strand.
CAGAGCCGGGTCAATCATCAACTTGTAACTTCTCCAATGGTGGTTCCTCCTCTCGCCCGAAGGGCCGGGCTGCGGCGGGGGCTGCTGGTGGTGGTGGTGGGGGTGACTGTTCTCCATGCCGTTAACCCAACCTGAAAACCAGCAAGTTGTTGTCCTCTCCGCCGCTTCTACACATTCGCCAAAGAATCCATTCGGCTGGCCCCCACCCCCTCCCACCTTACCAGCGCGCCCCGAAAGCTTGTCTCGCTGTCTCTCCCCCCCCCCCGAAAAAAATAAGAATGGAGCGAGAGAATAAACCCTTTCCGGAGGATTTACGCGCCCGCCCGCTCGGCCACCGTCTCCGGCTGCCAGCGAGGGGCTGCCCGGGGCCCCCGCTGCGGGCTGGCGCGGTCCGGGGCGCACGGAGGACGCGGGCTCCGGCCCATGGTGCTGCCGGCCGCCCGGCGTGGCGCTCGGCCCGGCTCGGGCTCGGGGCGCGCGGCAGGCCTGGCGTCGCCCGTCGGGGCGGGGGCCGGGGGCTCGGGCCGCCCGGCTGTTCTAGCCTCGGCCTCTCTCCCTCCCCAGCCGTGCTTACATCCCCGCCGGGCGCCGGCCTCCCTGCGCCGCCAGCCAGTACATGGTGTCCCCCGCGGGAGCCGAGGCCGGGGCGGCCGGACCAGGGGCCGGGATGGGGGGACGCCGCCTTAGCGGCTGCCGGGCCCCGGGCTGTCGCTGCCCTTGCTGCCGCTGCCGCCGCTGCTGCTGCCGCTGCTGCTCCTGCTGCTGCCCGGGAGGCGGCTGGCGGCGGAGGCTCGGCTCCCAGTAGCCGCACATCCCACAATACACCGCTAAGGAGCCCGACCCGAGCGCTCACCCTCCTCCTCTTCCTCCTCCTCCTCCTCTTCCTCCTCCCCTCGCCTTCCTCGCCGCTTCCCCAGGCACTCTCCCGGCGGCGGCAGCTGCGCCGCCAAAGCCCCGGGCCCCAGCGGCCCCCCACCCCTCACTCGCGCGCTCCCACACTGCCTCCCCCCCTCCCCGGGGGGAAGGCCTTTTAATTTATTTATTCTGCTGGGACTGAGGTGGGGGGCTTGGCTGGCGGGGGAGAGGGGGGTCTCTTCGGCCTTCTACCTCCCGCGGCTGGGACTACCCTTCCAGCTACCGGGCACTTCACGGCGTGCGCCCCCGGGGCCTCCCAAACTGTTTCCAAACTGCCCAGACCGGAGGTGGGCGCGTGGAGACTCGGCGAAAGGGCTGGGTTTGGAGGGGGGCGATTGTGTGTTTGAATACTAGGAGCTTGGGGAGGCAGACGTCGACCCCAAACGAGTTGCAATCGAGGTATCTCCGATCCCGCTTCCTCTTCGGCCCGCACACCCCCTCCCTCCCTGGAGCAGTACTGGGGAGGGGAAACCAAGATTTGGAACCACATTAGACTTCACATTCCTGGGAGGATACGGCCCTCGCCTGGACGTGGAAGATAGCTTTTTTTTTTCTTTTTTCCTTTCTGTTTTTATTTTTGGAGGGGAGCGCCCAGTAATTGTCCTGAACACATGCTTCTTCCTCCAGGCACCAGCGACAGAGAGTCCCCTTTTTTGCATTTATCATTTTCCTTCCCCTTTCTTTATTAAAGGTCCGGGAGTGGCGGCGGCCAATCAGCGCTCGGCTTCCATTTTGTGAGTTCAACTCGGAGGCTTCCCCGGCTTCGCGTGGATATGTTTGCAGACCCCTCGGTCTCTCTTCTCGGGCTGCCGACACGAAGCAGCCGCCTCGCTGGGGCTTCGTGGTGGTGTATTTCATATTGGGGCTCTTTTCGGGGTTTGTAATTTGGCCGTGGGTAGGTAATTGGCTGGAGCAGGGCGGCAGGGCGCGGCAGCCAATCAGCACACGGCTTCTATAGGGCTTGAGTTATTAGACGCTGATCTCAAAACATCCTTCATCAGACTCCAAGGAGAGGCCAACAGATGAGGGGAGCCATTTTTCTGCAATGGAATTAAATGGCCAAGTGGGTTTTTCCTTTGTTGCAAATGGGGAATGCTTTTCCTTTGACTCCACCATCCAGTTCAGGACGCCTGAATGTGTTTAACATTTGCCAAAGGACTCACACTTGGAAGAATGAAGAAGACCTTTTAAAAAGATCTGGATTTTTCCTTATGACTTGGAATCCATCTTTGTCTTGTATAACTAGGTCATAGCACACTATTAATGTCAGCAGTTAACAGTTTTGAATTCAAAAAACCTAAGTAAATGACATATTTAATTTTTTTTCCTCTTTTTTTCTTGGGTGGGTGGGGGGAGAGCTTGGAGCTGTCTTAATCTGTATTCTCTTGACTGAACAATAAATTTTTAAATATAATTTCCTCTATTAAACACTTAACCTGGTCATCTTATTAACTACTCTTTTTAACAAGGTAATGTTTTAAATGTATAGCTGTAGGAATAGCGAAATGGCAGCAACAAAAAGATTGTGAGCTGTTACTGTTAAATTTTCTAAAAACCTTTTACATTGTAAGTACCCAGTCCATTCTGTCCTTCCTGCCCTGCAGTTTCATGTTACTGTCGCCTGAGATGTCCTGAATTTTCGGAATCTTCATCTGCATGTATGTCTTTGTCTCTGTCTGATGTAAGTCAGTTAAAATGCTTTTAGACGTTTGCTTTTATAAAGCTACGGTTTTTAGTTCAAGCTTTTTGAAAAATGTTTACAGCAATAGATGCTCCGATTTTTTCCCCAGTAACTCGTACACTTTCTTTGAAAATCGATCTATTTTGAAGAAAAACAACTGTTTTTCTCGACTGGGGGGGGTTACTGAGAGAAAGGAAGTCTTTCTTTACAAAGACTCAAAGCCGTCACTGAAAACTAGATAAAACTGAGAAAACAAGTCCTAGCTGGTGCAAGCCAAACACCTACGTTAACCCGGTGCTGTTTTCTCTGGTGGTTGGGATGGCTGGTGAGCTATTTTGCCTTTTGTTTGATTTGACTGTGTTTTCGCCTTTTGTTTCTTAATGATGACACCATTGCTAAATCCAGAGCAGTAAACAGTCCACAGCGAAGCCGCCTTTTTGCCAGCCCAACCCTGGAAAGTTTGCAGTCGTGGAAGGCGCAGAAAATACCCTGAGTGTAACTTACAAAAAGGTAACAACAAAAGAACACCATTACCCCAGATTTTTTTTTCCCAACTAAATAACCAAAACAACAAAAAACCTTTCTTTTCATAATAACATCTCCAAAAACACCGCCCAGTTTTTTTTCTTCTAGACTCCATGGCACCGGGCTGAGCGGGTAAGTAAAGAACTAAAATAATTTTAAAAAAATTTTAAGTGCCTTTGCCCCCTTCGAGGAACTCTTGATTGAGCAGGCCATGGGCTGTAGATGATGGGAGCTGAGGTTTCTGGAGCTTGAGTTTGGCAACCGGTGACAGTGGGCGGGTGAGGGGACAAAGACTCTCCAGACCCCTTTGCCTCTTCTGCCCCCAAAGCGAAGAGAGCATCTCCCCAGTACTCTGGGACATCCATGGAGCTGTCTGCGATAGTCTCTTTGGCTCGCCTCAGGTCTGAACCTTGGTGGCAGAGAAGAAATTGAAGTGCTTTGGAGATAGAGGGGGTGAAAGAGCGAGGAAACCTTCCCACCCATCCTAAGGTTTCGTTCCCATTTGATTGTGAGGTTTCTGCACCCTTAAAGCAGCTTTTTGGGGCTCCGGGGCTCGCCTGCTCTTCCAAAGAGAGAAAGGACAAAAGGCCGGCGTCCATGTTGGCACCATGACGCAGCATCTCTCCCTCCTGCAGCCGGGTGCTGCCTGTCCTCCCGGCCGCGCTCGCTCCTCCCTCCCAAACATGAGTTTTATTTTCAGGTTTTGAGCCGAGCCGCGGGCTGGGCCGGGTTGGGGCCAAGGCTGGGGCCGCCCGGCTGCTCAATGCTGCGGTGGCTAATGGCGGCCGGCTCTCCTCCTCCTTCCTTCCGCCATTGTCTTTTCCCCGGTTGTCGCTGGGAGGCAGTCCCGGGTCCTAAGAGCCTGCAAGGCAAGGCACCCGGGATGCCGGTGACGGGTCTCTGGGGCCTTGGGCCTCCGGGGCGTCGCGTACCACAGTTCCCGCACTCGCCCACCCACCCCACCCCCGCCCGCCTTCGGGTGAAGCTTGCGACTCCCTCAGTGGCGGCCGCGGGAGGAGCCGGAGCTGGGCAGGGCGAGCCGCTGGAGGCGGGTTGAAGACCCTGATCTCCGCTGAAGCCCCGGACTCCATGGCCAAGGAGGGCACGAGGCCTCGCTCAGGCTGCTGTGCCTGCTGTTCTGCCTCGGAACAGGAGCCAAGTAGCCAAGGGCTAAGAGGCTACCCAAGCCTCCCTTCACTGCCCACTCGGCTTCAGGAGACCCACCCCTGCCTCCCCCAGTCGTTCTGTGATAGCCGAGTCGGAGGGGCGGGTCTCCCCTTTTGTCCCCCACTTTGGGATAGAGGCCCTCGCGGTGCCTGAGTCCCTTCACTTGGTCGCCAGGGGCTTAGCCTCCAACCTAGCTCTGCGGGTTGGAGGTGTGTGTTGGAGGAGGAGGGGGGGCGGTTGAGGCCTGGGAAAGCCGATTGGGGCCTCCCCCTCGGGAACCCCCACCTCCCGTGATAGTGCCCGAGGGTAAAGCCTTAGATCTCAGCCTTCCTGGGGGAGGGGATGCGGACAGGGCGGGCCTTTGGAAATGCAGATGAGCCGTCTCCTGCTGCTTGTCGCCCGGGCTGAACCTTAGTGACTCAGCCACCCCCACCCCACCCCCACCCATTCCAGAGTGAGGGCTGCCTTGTCAGCTGGAAAAGGGGGGGCAGCACTTCTGAGGCTCCCTTTCTATCTAGTAGACCCTGTTGGTTTGCATTTGACCGATCCATTCTCTGACCTACAAACTGTGGGACTGCCCTAACAGATCGTCCGAATTCACAGGTCTTGCCCGGAGCCCGGAGCAATGTCTCGGTTATCCCCACAGTAGACAATCCTCCTCTGGACAACTGGAACAGGCCTAATTTGACTGACAGCTTTTCCACTAAGGTAGGTAAGAGCCCTTTTCCCAAGTTGAGAGAACTGTATCAGGGGGCTTTGGCCTGCGGCCTTCGAAGGGCGGGTTGGGATCCCCAAACTCGCTGGGCTGGTTCAGCAGCCCCTCCCCCACGCTGATGTGGCGGTTGTGTCTGTGTGTGAAATGGGCGGCCTGCTGGGTCCATCCAGCCCCGCCTGTCAACCTCTGTTGTCAGGCGTTTAGGGCGGGCGATTCTCTGCCGAATTTAGCAACTTACTAGAGCAGGACTACGAAGTATTTCCCAGTGGTGTGTTTTATGGTGGGTGGGAGGGTCCTGGAAGCTTCTGAAGGCATTGACTGCTGCCAGGCTTGCCGGTGGTGCCTCAGCCATTTCTCCTGAGTCCCATTAGGGTGGCCAAATGAGCCACCCTCTGATGCTGGCTAGACAAAGAACCAAAAATCCTGAAATCTCAGGCAACCTTCCCAGAGAAAAGGTTTTCTTGACTTCTTTTCCTGGATTCTCACAGTGGCCTTCTAGCTCCCAACAAGGCCAGGTTGTCGATAGCCTGGCTTCTAGACCCGTTCAAAGCTGGCTGTGAAGTAGACGGGATCTTTACGTGTGTTTACCGTGCACAGTCAACACGGTCTCTGAGCCGCCTCCTTAGCTGCAAGAATTAGGCAGGTATCATAAGTCAGAAGGGGAACTCACTGAACCTCACTGTGCCCGGCTCTTAGTGTCTCATTCAGAAGGTGCATCTAAGGATTAGCACTTCTTCCAAGGTCCCAGGCACTGCCAGTTTCCCAGACTTTCCCTGCTAGGTGACACCTGGGATAGTCTCCATCTGTGGAGCTCCAGTTGGCTAGCCCTCCTCCGGCCCAGGAAACTTCACAGCTGAAAGTGGTGTGCTCCTTGATCTCTGACCCCTACCTCCCCAAGAGTGCTCCTAGTTATCTGTTTCTTTGATGAGCCATTTGGCTGCAGGTGCTTCCCTTGTTTTGGCCTAAGCGTCCAGCTTCTTCCCCTTGTTCGTCACCCCTACAGTGAGTGCTGAAGTGTGGCTTTGGGGAGCCTGGCAGGCTTCACGGAGGGGTTGTTGGAGGTAGGCTAGTGCCCAGTCGGGGGATCATTCAAGACTGGCAGCTGTGAGCTAGTGACCTTGGGCCAGTGCTGTCATCCTGTTCCGTCCACCCCCTTCCCCCGTAAAAGGATCATAACTGCTGGAAAGGGTTGATGGGAGGATTAATGGCGATTAAGGGGGCCGCACTCCTGCTCTGGCTTCCATTACGACAGGGATTGTTGCTGGGAGTGGCTGCGTGGGTGGGGGCTGGGCTGTGTCTTGGGCTCCTCCCCGCCAGCCCACTTCCTGAAGCACGTGCCGGAGCCTCCAGGCAAAGGAGAAAGAAAACTGGCTCTGCTTGGGAAGGCGGCCAGCTGTTTTTCTTCCTGTGCAGTTTTCAGTCCGGGCTGTTCCGGGTCCAGTGGGCTGTTCTGTAGTGGGTCACGGCTTTTAAGGGTTACCCACTAATGGCCCCAAGAAAAGAAACAGCTCACCCAAGGTTCTGAGGCCAGGACAGACAGGGTTCCAGGTTATCTTGGTTTTCAGCCCAGAGCCTGGGCCCCTGACAACCCCCTTGCTCAGCTTTCTGGGTTATTTTAGGCACCCTCCCGTTCCAGCTGTCTGCTGCCATCACTGCCAGAGAGCTGTCTGATAGCAAGGAACCAGAATGGTCCTGTGGCTCCCGCTGATACAGAGGGCCAGGCTTCCAGTTCTGGGTGAGCTTGCTTTGTGCTGGGAGGGCTGAACTCTTCGCCCCGAGTGGGAAAAGCCAGGAAAAGCACTTTTCTAAGTTGATTGGGTTCATACAATACGGACCTTGTAAGCCACTTGGTTCTTCTAAGAGACCTGCTTTTCTGGTCGAGTCCTTGGGTCTGGGGTCTTTATCTCCTCCAGCCTCAGACTAAGTAATTGACTAAGTCGCGCTGTGTCAGCTGTACCCTGGAGGGCTATAGACTTGGGGAACAATTACGTGCTAAACTGTGGTGTGACGCTTGAAAGGGAAAGGCAGAAGTGACAGGGCCCACTTGTGACCCATTTCCACTTCAGGCTCTCACCTCCGGTTTCGCGTGCGCGCGCTCTGTTTTTCCTTTTTTCTTTTTCTTTTTTCTTTCTTTCTTTTTTTTTTTTTTTTTTTGGCCCCCTTATCACCTCCTGGGCAGTAGGGTGGAGCAGTTTGTAAGGCTGTTGTTCCTGGCCTTGAGGGGTGCCCCGCCCACTGGTCACCCACTTAGCTTGGGGCGGGGCTGCTTTGGCCTGCTGAGAGAGGGCCACGCCAGCGGAAGGACGGCCTGAGCTGGGAGGTGGCAGGACTAGCTTCACTACAGAGATTCCAGCGTCCCCGCCCCTTCCGTCTACTCTACCTGGCCTGGAGCCCTAGTTTGGGATATGACCTTTTAGACACTCTAAGTGGAGACAGTAGTCAAGATGGGTAGAAACACCCCACTCTATCACCTGCCCCCGGTGTTTTCGCAGACTGTTCTGTGCTCAAGTCAAACAACCTTTTGGCTATGTCTAACAGAAATATTTCTGACAGAAGAGGGTCTTGCCATGTCAGTCCTCTTGACAGGCTGGGACCATAAGTACAATCCTTTATGCCCAGTTTAAGCCGTTTTTCCAGCCTGGCCTCTAGAAATGCCTTGCCCATCCTCCACTGGTTCCCTAGAGCTGTTAGGCTGCTGGGGCCTGGAGGAAGACTGTCCAGCCGGGTGGCTAAGATGGCACCCTAGGCACCCTGGCTCCCCGCCCCCCTTTATCTGTTAAGTGGAACCTGGAGTCTTTATCTCTCACTACTATTGGTACCATCTACATTTGGATAGCTAAATAATTGATTTATGGGGCCTCTGAGTAGGGGAGTGGTGCCCTCAGCCTCTCCCATCTAAATCTGTACTTTGTCCAGAAAGACTGAAGGCATTCTGCCTCTGCTCTCCTGGGCTCGCTTCCCTTCTGGCCTCTGTAGCATAGTCTTCCAGTAGTAGTCTTCCCTGAGACCGTCCTGTGGCTCCCTGAGGGCTTTTGTGGCAAGAAGCAACTGAAGGAATCTCTCCATTTTCTACGCTTTCCAGGAATTCCTGGAGAATCAGAGAGTGACCCAGGGCCCCCAGAACATTGCTGGTGAGGGAATAAGCCACCCTGTGTGGGTGAGTGAGTCTTATCTCCTCAGCTAGACCAGCCTGGCCTGGCCTGACCTCTGAGGAGGCTCTAAACAGCAGCTGGCTGGATTCCTGGGTATTTTTAGCTACACAGATCCAGCCCCACCATCACCATGAGAGCTGGGTACAAATCCAGCACTCCAGGCCTGCTAGTGCTGGGGTGCTGCCAGCCTCCTGATGAAGCTGGGGTGGGTGGGTAGGGCAGACTGGAACCCTGCACCCCCCTGAGCCAGAATCGTTCGCTTTCAGTCATTTCCTCTCTGCAGCCTCCTGCAGACTTGCTCTGAGGATGGAGAGTGCGGACGCAGGTCTCAGGGATCTGTGGGAAGTCAGCAGCCCTCCTTGGCTGTATGTAGCAGAACAAGCACTTTTTCCTTCTAAGTGAATTTTCTCCCCTGGCACATGCAGCCAGCCAGCCTCCTTGGCTCAGGACCAAGCCCCAAGAAGCCTGAAAGAAGAAACCTGGCATCCTTGCAAAGGTACGTGGGTCCCAACTCACTCCCAGCCATCCATACCTTGTGCTCCACCCTGGAGTGGCCTGCTCTGTGTTCTCTGGGGAAACCTTGCCTCTGGCATACTGTCCCTCCTTTTTTGTTTTGGTTGTTTGTTTTTCAAGACACTATTCTTCTGTAGCTTTGTGGCCTGTCCTGGAACTAGCTCTTGTAGACCAGGCTGGCCTTGAACTCAGAGGTCTGCCTGCCTCTGCCTCCCGGGTGCTGGGATTAGAGGTGTGCGCCACCACCCCCAGCCTTTTTTTTTTTTTTTAACCATCCTCAAAGGTCCACTAAGGTATAGCCGCAGCCCCTCCCTTGCCTGGTTCTGACAGGAATCACCTGTTGACTCTTTGTAGCCAGCCCTCCTCCCCCTTCAATCAACAGTCAGGCCCTCCCTGATGTAGCTGTTACCTTGACAACCCTTTGGGCCTATTTCCCCCTCACCACTGAAACCTGAAGAGGGTTTTCAAGCTGCAGAACATTTGCCCAAGTTGGGCACCGCTTCTGCTTCCATTGGCCCATCTGCCCAACTGTACCCAATATAACAAACACAGGCTTCCCTGGTCCCTTAGCTGATCTCACTGGTGCTGGGAATTCCTGTCAAACTGCTTCCTCCAGACATGGTTTCTTCTCAATAAACAAGTTGCAAAAAAGGAATGAATGACTTGCTGAATTTTTGTCTAAGGGGCCCTCCTTGATCCAGTGACACGAGGCCTCTGCCCTAAAGCAGAAGGTTGATCCAGGTTTCCACTCTCCCTGTCCATGTTGGCTTTTGAGTTTCCACGATCGGTCGCTGCTGCCCTCTGGTGGTAGGGCTTTACCTTGCGTCTCCTGGAGGAAAGGGGAGGGAGCGGGGAAACAAAAAACCCTGACATTTATGGAACCTCCCGGATCGGTAGTTTACTCCACAAAGCGAAATTTCCTGAATGCTTGTGGAGAACTTGCAAATTAGGTATCTTCAGAGTTGGGAGGGTCAAGAAGATCCCTGAGCCCTGCCAAACTTGGCTTGGAGGGTCGCGCTCATGCTGTACCACCAAGTTCGCCTACTGCTGGCAGGCTGCAAGGATCCCACTCCCTGACACTGGCCTGCTTTTGGAAGTAGATCCTCAGCTCATAGTAACGGGAAAATGTCACAGTGACATCAGCCAACTGTATCGCTAGTACTTGTTTGTATTAAGCTCTCGGCCAAGAGCTACTTGAATGGTGATGGGAGTGGAATTGCTGGGGTGAAAGACAGGGAGCCAGAGGACACCAGAACGCTTCTTGGTGGAGATGGGGACTATCGGTTTCCAAAGTTTACCGAAGGGCCAGATGCTCTAGACCAGTCAGAGTCACGACAGTGTCGCTTGGGTTCACCCCTCTGAGCCTTGCTCAATACTACCTATGTATTTTGAGTCAGTCCTGGAAATAGGCTGTTCTGAAGTCACTGCAGAAGGCGTTTCCCGGCAGGGGGCGCCACGGTTCCACGGTGCGGGTCAACAGAACACCCGAGTACGGACTGTAAGAGAGCAGAATTCCTATATTCCCACACTGACGAGGGCCAGGCGCAAACTATTTGGACGCACACAACCCACGTTCTGGTGTCTTCTCGGGAACGACCCGAGGGACTACAACCCATAGGAAAACAGGCCACACTGGCAGACTGGCTGCAAGGACTGGATGCGAACCCGGCTGCCGGGTACAGCCCCCAATCAAGGAGTCTATGGGGGTGAAGCTGGCCAATCAAAGAGTCCTCGCTAGGAGGCGGAGCCAATCAAGGGATGTCGGTGTGAAGAGGCAGAAACCACGAATCTAAAAGAGCTGGGGTGTGCAGGGACACGTGGTGGTGGGGATGCGCTGCGCTTGTGGTTTAGCATCCGGTTCCTCCGTTTTTTTCGTTTCCCCGGGGACTAAGAGACAAACACCCAGGGCTGGGAACATAGCAGAGAGTAATTGAGGCAAGGAGGGGAACCCGGGAGGCTGCCTGGCAGAGGTGGCGACGGCTGTCCGAGGGCGGAGCCTCGTGGTCCCGCCCTGCAGCCCCGCCCCCGCCCTGTCGCTCAACTGGGCTCTGGCCAGAGCGCAGCATCCAGCGCGCTGCGGGCTCTGGGCTATGGACGCCCCAGGTGCCCCGGTCCCAGCCGCTGCCCCCAGCTCCGCAAGGAAGGAGCTGAAGATAGTGATCGTGGGTGACGGTGGCTGCGGCAAGACATCGCTGCTCATGGTGTATTGCCAAGGCTCCTTTCCCGAGGTGAGGCCCGGTAGGTGGCCGGAGGCGTGAGGATGGGCTTAGGACCGCGGGGAACAAGGGGATATCCTCCAGCCAGGACCCAGGCCCAGAGTCTGGACCGTGGAGTCCTGGGTGTCTCCTTCAGGCAGCCCTTTGAGAATTCCTGGGCTGAGTCCAGTGGTTTGCCAGGTCTGAGCTGGATGGAGTGATGGTGTTAGTTGTGGGGGAGGGATCTGCCTGGGACTCTGGGTCCTCCTTTACATCCCTTAAAGGATCAACCCCGACCCCTCTCTCACAGCATTATGCCCCGTCGGTGTTTGAGAAGTACACGGCTAGTGTGACAGTGGGCAACAAGGAGGTGACCCTGAACCTCTACGACACAGCTGGTAAGTGCACCAGAGCCCAAAGTGCTCCCTTGGCCATCCCCAAGGGTTTCCCCTGCCTTCTTGGGGCATTCCCTTCCTGACACCCTACCATGCCAGAAGGTCTCTGTAGGGTGTTGGCTGGCTGGGAGGCCCTGCAAACCAAAAGGACCTCTGCCATCTCAGCTTTAAGAGGTAGTTAATAGGTTGAGGTGAACTCTGAGCCACCCCCTTCCCCCCAAAGCTATGCTCTGTTCTGCAGCCTGTTCCTCTCCTGTGGTTCTAGAAAATGTAGGCTGTACTTCTACCTCCTAGGGTTGCAGAATTCTTTACTTGCGTGGTCTTTGATTGAGTCCCCTGGATTCAATGGGCTGTGTTTCTGGATTCCAATGGGCTGTGTTCTGGGCCCAGAGTTTTAGGTTAGCAAGCTCTAGACCACAGTTGTGACTCCAGGATTCTATGGCTGGCTCATCTGTGTCGAGACCCCAAGGTCCTGCGAGTGGACCTCCTCCTGTGTCCCTGACTTCTGGGATCCTAGGGCTACAATCCATTTGTGTTTTCTTGGTTTTTCTGTGAAAAAATAGACAACTTTAGGAAAGAACCTAAGGTCTAAGAAATGGGTCAAAATAAGTTACTACTGCCAGCCCCTCATAGTCAACGAACACTAGGATTCCCTTTGGGGTACAATGAGCGTTTACAGGGTAAAGGTTGAACCAGGTGGAGCCTCACCCATCTTGGTGACTCAGGGTCTAGTGACTGAGTGGAACCACGTCACTGTCACTGAGTGCCCCTTCCCTGCTAGTCTGTCTCTGTGTGTGTCTCAGGTCTTAAATGGAGTCCAAATCCAGGCATTCTCCCCACCCCACCACCACCTGGAGAAGATCAAGGAGGCTATTCTCACCCCAGACCACCTCATTCCTGTAGTAGGTTCTATTGGAGACTTCCAGCTCCTCTGAGTGGCTCTCTGCCCTCCCTCTCCTCCAACCCCAGGTGTGTGAGGAAGGAATTCTGAGGTGTGGCTCCATTACTTTCACAGGCCTCTGATCCGGGAGCCAGGGAGGGGCAGGCCCATTGACCACACTTTGGGGGAAGTACTGCTTGAGCAGAAGTATTGCGCGCCTCCCCACAGCTCCAGGAGAGGCTGGGAAGTCTGGTTTTTTCCTCCCTCTGCCATCATCTTTCCTGTCACATCCCAAAGTTCCTTGTTCGGGACTGTTTCCCCCATCAGACCAGAGCGGAGACCATTCTGGGCATTTTCTGGACCAGGCTGGCCTTGAACTCACAGAGATCTGCCTGCTTTTGTGCTGGGATTAAAGGCGTGCACCACCACTGCCCAGCTTTTGCTTACACTGTTATTTAGACTTCTTTTGTGCTAGGGTTGAAAATCAGACCCTCGTGCATACTGAACTCTACTGATGAACTACATTCCCAGTCCTCAATCTGAGTTTGTTTGTTCAAGACAGGGTCTCTGTTCCTGGAGCTGGCCTCAGACATGCTTAGTAGCCCATGCTGCCCTCTAGCTCTCCAGCCTCCCTTCTAGCCGCCTGAGGTAGCCACACTACCACACACACACACACACACACACTCACGGCTCCAGCTCCTACTGTAGGGTGTGGAGAGTCTAGATATCCTCTCAAGGACTGTCCACTGTACCTTTTCTGGGACAGGATTCCTAAGTCCTAGAGCTGTGTTGAAAAGTGGTGTGTCATCTGTCACTCAAGAGTAACTGGGGAAGTCCTAATGGTTGGAGGAAATTCCCTGGCCAGTGAGCAACGAGCATGAGGCTGGCTCATGTGTGTTCGCAGTGTTTGTCAGGAGGAGGCTCTCGCAGTGGGATAAGTGAATTCATTATCGGGGAGATGAGTCAGCTCTACCTGTGGCTGGGTCTTGGGATACTGTGGGAAAAAGTGATGGCTAGTAACTGTCTAGACTGGAGAAAAGTGGAGGCTAAGGGGTGAGGGCAATGACTGAGTTAGAAAGGAGTCTAGAAAATGCCATAAAAAGCTCTAGAACTGGGGAGAGGGGCCTGTCGCCCCAGTCGGCAAGCATCAGCGTTATGGAACAGGAATCACCCCAGAAAGCTAATTTTTTAACAAACCCCAAGTGGAATGATAGCCATGGGCAGTGCTACGTCAATGCCCACAGGGCCCACATGTAAGGCCTATCTGGCTCCTTGCTTCCATCCTGCGGAAGCAGAGACACCACAACCTTTACCAAGCTCAGAAGGTGGAGGGGGTGGGGCCCTAGCACCCACAGCTCTAGTAGCCTCCCCCGAGCCCTGACATCTTCAGACAGGAAGCTGTGGTGAGGCCAGAGGTTGCTAGGCAGAGGGGTGGTGTCATGGTGCAGTGGGGGTGTTTAGAAACCACCCAGAGAGGCTAATCTAGCCTTAGAGGGGCATAGAAGCTTGGGGAGCTGTGTGAGAGAGAATAGGAAAACTGGGGGGAAACAGCTGCTAAGACAAGGGGTCAAGACAAGAAGGGCATTATGGTCCTAGAGTCGGGACCACTCCAGCCTAGAGTCAGCCAAGTCAGGTACCGTGGTCGCATGTCGGGACGGGACTTCCCTGTCTCTTCCTGTCCCTAGGGAGGGAAGGGGGGCTGAGAGGCCCTAGCAAAGCTAGTAAGAGTGGGTTCCTCCTTCAGCAGCTTCCCCTTCTCCTGCTGCCCACACCTCTTCTCTAACCTATGCTTTGGTCAAAATGGGTCACCTCCAGCAGATTTGGGGGGTACTGTGTCTTGATGACATGCTAGTCTCCAACTCCAACACAGCTGTAGGACTCAGGAACCCTCTGCCGGAAAAGGGCCACGGTCAAGTGGGGAAAGCCCCATCCACAGAGGAAACGTCAGGTGGAGGGACCGCCTTGCTTCCACCTGCCTCAGAAACTGCTAGCTGAAGGGAAATGGGACTTCAGAGGAGCTCTGGCCACAGCCCCGTTCCTCACTAGAGCCAAGGGCATGCTTAAGGAGATTATGGGCAGGTGACTTGGGCATCTACATGGGTAAAATAGGAAAACAGACCAACCTAGTGGGTGGGAGGCCTCCTTAAGGGGTTCAGAGATTCAGGGGTTAGAATTGCATCCATTAACCTACCTTGGAACTTTCTGCTTCAGTAGTAACCACAATAGCAGTGGTTACACCTCTGCCCCCACACCCCCCAGACCCCCCACCCTCCGCCAAAGTCCTTTTGTTTCCCAAGTCAGGGCAGAGCCTCTCACCCCTTTCCCAGGTAAGGGAATTAAGACTTAGGAAGGAAAGCGCTAGGCTCCAGAATGTGTGTCCAAGTCATGGACTTCAGCAAGAGAGGGTGTTCAGTACCTACCCTGCAGGGAAGATGTGGCAGAAGAACCTAAATTCCTTGTCTTTTTTTGTTTCTTGTTTTGTTTTTCAAGACAGGGTTCTCTGTGTAGCCTTGGCTGTCCTGGAATTCACTCTGTAGGCCAGTCTGGCCTCGAACTCACAGAGATCTACCTGTCTCTGGGTTTAAAGGCGTGTGCCACCACCGCCTGCCTCGAATTCTTTGTGTTTGTGAAAGGCCTATGCTGAATCCTGAGAGAAGTCAGGTCAGACAGAATCGAGCCTGAGGAGGAAAGGGGGTCTAAGCTGGCTCCCCATTTCCTCACAAAGGCCTCTTTTTTCTTGAGACAGCTGCCACCATTTTCCCTGTCAAACTTGCCAGGGCTGGGATGCTGTCCTAATTTAGTGTTCTAGAAGCAACTTTGGAGGAAGAAGGGGCTTATTTTATTTATAGGTTACGGTCTATCATTGCAGGAAGCCAATGCAGAAACTCAATAAACTAGTGGGGTTTGGTGGTGGTGGTGGGTTTTTGTTTTGTTTTTTCAAGACCGGGTTTCTCTGTGTTACAGTCCTAGCTGTCCTGGAACTAGCTCTTGTAGACCAGGCTGGCCTCGAACTCACAGAGATCCTCCTGCTTCTGCCTCTCCAGTGCTGGGATTAAAGGCATGTGCCACCACTGCCCAGCTGAACTTAGTGTTTTTTAATAATTTATTTTATTTTCTATGCATTCATGTTTACTCTGCATGTATATCTGGGAAAGTGTTGGGATTCCCTGAAACTGGAGTTACAGACAGTTGTGAGCTGTTATGAGGGTGCTGGGGATTGAACCTGGATCTTTTTTTTTTTTTTTTGGTTTTTCGAGACAGGTTTCTCTGTAGCTTTGGAGCTTGTCCTGGAACTAGCTCTTGTAGACCAGGCTGGCCTCGAACTTACAGAGTTCCGTTTGCCTCTGCCTCCCCGAGTGCTGGGACTAAAGGCGTGCATCACCACTGCCCAGCTTGAACCTGGGTCCTTTGGAAGAGCAACCAGTACACTTAACTACTGAGTCATCTCTCCAGCCCCTAAAATGAAATTTTAAAAAAGTGTTTTGACAGGATAATCATTCAGAGAGAAGGGTTACTCTTATTAAACATGGTGATCACAGCCGTGAAGACTCGCCTGTCTTTACGGCTCCAGTCACAGATAAGGAGGCTGAAGGTGGCTTCATTCCTAGTGGGAAAGCCTTCCTGGGGGACTCTGGGTGCTTTTAGAGTGTCTGGGCAAGCAGATGACCTTGATAGTGGGGACTAAGCTGTCTGGCACTGCCCACCTGTGACCTTGACAGGGAGCTCCCCTCAGCCACGCGGGCTCTTAACAAGCACTCTCCTGGCAGTCTACCACCTGGGTGCTGGGTCAGGAAGTGAAATGCAAAACCCACCAAAGGACTATGTGGGAACAGCTCTGGGCTTAGCTGGCTCCCTTCCCTCCCTCACCTGGCTTCCCAGACTTGCAGTGGCCCCCTACTTGGGGGTGGGAGACAAACGTCATAAAAGTAATGTGACATCAGATAATAAGATGTATCTTAAAGCAAAGAGAAAAAGAGAAAGAAAACCCTTGTTATGGGATAGAGGGACACCAGGAGGCCACTGCTTCAGGGTGGTTGTGAAGGGTTTCCTGGAGGTGACATTTCTGCACAGAGAAATGAGAGAATCAGCCAGCTGCAAACTGTTAACAGAACCTTCTGGAAGAGGGAACAGTAATGGCAGTGTGTGTGAACACTCTGAACATACCGTGGTTCCTCTTCCTCCAACCCACAGCAACCGACTCCACCCCAACTCTACCGGGTCCCTCTCTTTAATGTAGTGGAGCTGTAGCTGCCCAGCCCAGCACGTCTCTCATCTTTGCGGCCACCACACGCCAACAACTAGCTAGCATTTCCTGAGTGTCTTCTGAGGGCCGGGAGAAGGAGAGACGGGGTCAGTCTCTGCCCTCACAGTGTGCCCTGCCTTCAGGTGAGAAAGCAAGCAACAGGTACCCATCTAAGGAGCCTGTCTGGAACAAGCAGAATAGGACACACTTGGAAGACATGCTGAGAGCGGGGAGGAGATGTCAGAGGAGGTGTCCTTGGAACCCACAGCAATGGGCGTGCAGGGAAAACTGCAGTACCTGGCCCTCGTTTTGTAAACTGTCCGTGGAACCCTATAGACAAAATTTTGGAAGCGAATGAGTGTGTTTCCTATATCAGAGTTGTGCTCACCACCCCTAACCTCGCCTACAACTTAGAGGCCAGAGCCTGTCCTTACACAATACAAAATAAAAGCTGTTAATTCGTATTAATTCCGTAGAAGGTTTGGGGTTGCCTCCTAACTCAGTGGCTTTAGGCAAGTTGCTTCTCATCTGTATATGAATCTGAGTAGAGTCATCCCTCAGTACTCCCAAAGGATGGCTTCCAAGACCCTCATGCTACCCCCATTGGTAATAAAATCCATTGAGACTCAACTTGAAGATCCTTAGAGAAAATGGTACAGCATCCACAATGGCATATCTACACATATCTGTTTAGTTACCCTGGGTTACTGAGGCTACAGTATCAGTAAAGAGCTGCTGCCCGGATTATTTAGGGAAACCTGACAAGAAGTCTGTGTTTGTTCAGTACAGATAGTGTCTCTTTCTGAATGTTTCTTTTTTCTTTTGTGTCTTTTGGTTTCTCTGTATAACAGTCCTGGATGTCCCGGAACTAGCTCTGTAGATCTCTGCAGAGATCCGCCCGCCTCTGCCTCCCCGGTGCTGGGATTAAAGGCGTGCGGCCCAGCTCCTTCTGAATGTTTCTAGCAGAAGTTGCTTCTATGGTCAGAGGATCCAAAGATACTAGGTTGACTGTAGCTATACTTTCTATACCTTGGTTGTAATTAAGGGCATATATTTTTTTAAGAATTATTATGTCTGAGTGTTTACCTGCATGTATGTATGTGCAGGACATGTGTATGTGCCTGGTGCCTAAGGTGGTCAGAAAGGGGGATCAGATTCTCTGGAACCAGAGTTAGAGATGACTGAGTCATGTGAGCGCTGCACACAGAACTTGGGTTCTCTCCAAAAATAGCAAGGATTTTCTTCTTTATTTTAAATTAATGTTTAGTATGTATATGTGTATTATGTATGCATGTGTGTATGTATGTATGTATATATGTAGTATTTGTTCGTGGGTATGTATATGTGAGTGCTAGTACCTCTAGAATCCAGAAGAAGGCATTGGATCTCCAGGAGCTGGAGTTACATGCAGTGATGTGCTGGGAACTGAACCCAGGTCCTCTATAAGAGCAGTAAGAGCTCTTAACCACTGAGCCATCTTTTCTGCCCCTGTAAAGAATCCTTACTGATGAATGACAAACACTTAAACTAGGGGCTGGTGAGATGGCTCAGCAGTTAAGAGCACTTGTTGTTTTATAAAGGGCCCAAGCTCACAATTGTCTGTAACTCTAATTCTGGGGCATCTGATGCCCTCTCCTAGCCTTTGTGACACAGATATACATGCAAGAAAAACATGGTATAACACATACACACATAAAAAAAAATAAGTCTTAAATAAAAAAAGAATAATTATACCCTGGGGTTGGAGAGATGGCTCAGCAGTTTAGAGCACTTGCTTTGTACAGGAGTCAATTGAGGTCTTCAGTACCCACGTAATGGCTCACAGCCACCTGTAATTCCAGCTCCAGGTGATCGATATACACCCCAGGAACACACATGATGCACACGCATATATCCGGGCAAAACATTCATATCCATTGTGATGCTCTGAATGAAATTGGCCCCCACAGCTTATATGTTTAAATACTTAGTCCCCAGTTAATAGAACTGTTTGGAAATGACTAGGGGGTGTGGCCTTGTTGGACGGGATGTGTCACTGGGGGTGGGCTTTGAGGTTTCCAAAGCCCTCACCAGTCCCTGCCTGCAACTTGCAGATCAGATGTGACCTCTTAGCGATCTCTCTAGCATCACACCTGCCATACGCTTCTCACCGTGATAAGGAACTAAGTCTCTGAAAGTGTAAGCAAGCCCTCAATTAAATGCTTTTTTTAAAAAAGTTGTCTTGGCTGCTGGGCACTGGTGGTGCACACCTTTAATCCCAGCAGTCTGGAGGCAGAGACAGGCGAATCTCTGTGAGTTCAAGGCCAGGCTAGCCTACATAGTTAGATCCAGGACTGCCGTGACGATATAATGGGACGTTGTTGTCTGGGGGTGGGGGGGAAGAAGCCATTGGTATTTTTAAAGGGATGGCATGGGGGTGGGGTCACTAGCAAGCAACAGAGAGATCCAAGCTGTGCACAGGGCTCTCTGTAGGACAGCCGCCAGCCTGGTGTGGCAATTAATCACTTGAAATGAACCACGGGGCTCAATTTTTGGTTAATTAGTTGACATTCAAATAGTCACATAGGGCTGGAAGCTGGATACACAGGCCTAGAAAGACACTGGCAGAGATTTAGATAGAAGACTGCGTAGGGTTATATGCGGGGTAACATCCTGAGCCAGTGCCCTGATGCCCCACAAAGGGTGTCTCCTAGTTGGAGTGGGGAGAGAGGCCAAAGTCAAGCACCCCTTTCTCCCGTGTTGAGGGGACCTGAAGGACATCTTGGGTATTTTTCCTGGTCCAGCCATCATGACATACTCTGTTGACCCCCTCCATTAGAGGAATATTGGCTGGTGGCAGCCCATGAGGCAGGTTTGTTTTTCATGTTCCTAATTGTATGGGCTCATATGTGCCTGTAATATCAACAAGACTTGGAAGTTGGAGGCAGGTGAGTCAGGAGTTCAGGACCAGCCTGTCTCAAAAACAACCCACATACATGCATGCCACACACACAAATACATGTTTAAAATAGTAAGGAAGGCAAGTCTGGTGGCACATGCCTTTAATTCCAGCACTTGGTAGGCGGGGGTTGGGGGGAGAACCTCTGAGTTTGAAGTCAGCCAAGGCTTACATAGTAAGACTGTCTTTTAAAATAACAGAACAGAAAGATGGAGAGATGGCTTAATGAATGAGAACACTGGCTGCACTTCCAGAGGACCCAAGTTCTATTCCCAGCACCCACATGACAGCTCACAGCAATCTGTAACTCCAGTCCCAGGGGATCTGATGCCCTCTCTTCTAGACTCCAGTGGCACCACATACATGGAGCATAAACATATATTCAGGCAAGACACTCATACCCATGAAATAAGTCAATTCGAAAAGTTGGATGCTGTGAATTTAACTTGGGTCATTTCTGCAAGAAAGGTCCTCCCAGCCAGTGCTGCACCAAGCCATCTCTTCAGCCCCTAAAATAAGTTCATTTAAAAAACTTGTTTAGGTTTATGTGTATCGGTGTTTTGCCTCCACTATGTGCACGTGTCTCTGGTGCCCCCGGACGTCAGAATAAAATGTCAGGTCCCCTGTAACTGGAGTAGTGGATGGCTGTGAGCCACCAGGCAGGTGCTGGGAACAGAGCCTCGGTCCTCTGAAGAGCAGCCAGTGCTCTTCACTGTTGAGCCATCTCTCCAGCCCCAGTAAATCAATTAAGACAATTTTTAAAAAAGAGAAGAAATGAAAACCTAGCCACTAGGGTAAAGGTTAACTGATCTATCTATCACTTAGAACTGCTGGGAGAGGGGAATCCATTTCTCCGACAGAGTGGCACTGGGGGTATCAACCCCTCCATGACAGGCCTTGTGTGCAGGAGTAGTTGAATAATGGACTCCAATGGGTATTTTGTGTGCTTTTAATTGGTTACATTAAATTTAATTGGTTACAGTTCATTTTTGGTCTTTTTTTTTTTTTTAATTGTAGGGGCATGGTTGTTTTCTTGGTTTTGGGGGTGTTGTTGTACTGGGTTTTTGCTCGTATTTTGAGAAAGGACTTAAAGTCATATGAAATGGAAGGGAAGATTATGACCAAAATACATTTAAATTTAAAACTTGTTTTAATGATAAACATAAAAAGCAGTTCTCAAATAATAAAATTTTTTAAAATTGAAAAATAGAACAATTAAAAGATGTCGATGTTCCAGGTGGAGACTCAGGTTCCACAGGTGACTTATCTAAGTCACACAGCAAGTGAGGGACGCAGCTGAAGTTTGAACTTGTATCCTACCTGCCTATGGTGCCCAGACTTTAGAAGCTGTGCTTTGGTGGAGCTGACTGACGCCGTAAGACCAGGCAGGAGAGAGGGGGAACGTGTGCCCTGTTACCAATGGGAGACAGAGAGTGTATATCCTGAGTGCAGGCTGGCACTGCCCAGAAATATGGGCTGGATGGGTGCCTCCTGGACTTCCACGTTCCTGTAGGAGATGGACATCACGTTTACATAGAGGCGGCTGAGGGTCACCAGTGAGTTCTAGGTGTTCCTTCCTCACTGTGGGAGATGATTCAAGGGGGTGTGTAATTCTGATGGTTTCCTGGACTAGGAAAAAAACCCACCTTTTTGATGAAGTGGATGAATCTGAATTCACAACGGAACAATGACGGGGTTGGTGTGGCTTGCTGGGATTGGTGCCAGTACCATGACAAGCAAGGGAAGGCTGTTCTGAGGCACTCTGCTAGGAGAGCAATGGGGGTAGCATGCATGCTGTTACCACAGGGTAACTGCAGAGACAGATCAAGCAAGTGAGCCAAACACGAACACTGAAGCTCAGAAGGTTCTCTGGGTTCTCCCATGCAGACTCTCTGGAAGTTTAAAACTGTTGACAGAGGAAATTTCCTGTGGCTAGGCATGATGTGTGCCGATGCAGGTGCATCCAGGTAGAGGCTGTGCGTTTGAGGCTAGCTTGGTCTACATAGCAAGTTACAGGTTAGCAAGGGCTGCACAGTAAGATCCTATGTCAAGCTGGGTTGTGGTGGTGCATGCCTTTAATCCCAGGACTCAGGAGGCAGAGGGATCTGAGTCCGAGGCCAGCCTGGCCTACAGAGTGAGAGTTCCAGGACAGCCAGGGCTGCACAGAAACCCTTGTCTCAAAAACCCAAGAATAAAAAAATGTCAAAAACAAAATTGAGTTACCTCCAGTTTTTACAAAAGCAGAATGAGCCACACCTAGGGCCCAGCTTCTAGATTCTGATTGGACTGGGCCTATGGAGGGCTGTGTCTGGGACTGTCACACGTCCCCAGGTGGGCGCCAGCTGGGGTGGGAGCCAACTGCCCCATGGGATGTGGTGATAGATGTGTCTATTCCTACCTCATTAGCATTTGCAAGAATGAGCAGGAGGAATCCAGGCAGCTGCCCAGAACCAAGGAGGCTGGAACCAGCACATGCTTCTGGGCCTGGGAGACATCTGAATGGCAAAGACCCCAGATCCGAGTCTCAGGCTGGCAGGCGGAGTACACCCACCCTTGGCAGAATGCTACAGTTTACAGTTCTGTTGTCACTCCAGCTGAGCGCATGGCTTTGATGGCATAGAATCTAGTCCCTCTCTCCCTGTCCTGTCCACTTTATAAACGAGGAAACTGGGCCCTGCGTTCATCCCCATCAAAGCCCAGGGATTCGTGTCTCTGATGCCCCTCTGGTTTCAGGGCAGGAAGACTACGATCGGCTGCGGCCCCTGTCCTACCAGAACACACACCTCGTTCTCATCTGCTATGACGTCATGAACCCCACCAGCTATGACAATGTCCTCATCAAGGTAAAGTCCTGCCTGCCACTGAGAGTAGGGGCAGCTCCAGAGTGGCCTCTGCCCTGATACCCTGCTTTCTCCCTCCTCAGTGGTTCCCTGAAGTGACACATTTCTGCCGAGGGACCCCCGTGGTTCTCATCGGCTGCAAGACAGACCTGAGGAAGGACAAGGAGCAGCTGCGGAAGCTCCGGGCAGCCCAGCTGGAGCCCATCACCTACACACAGGTGGGCCAGGGTCCCAGCTACCACTCAGGTCCTCGATCCCTGAACAACCATAGCCAGAAACCACCCAGGCCTTGGTCTTCTCAACTGGAGAGCCTTAGCAGACTTTGGGGGAGCCGAAGTAAACAAAGGTCTAAGAGTCATCCAAAGTAATAATAATAATAGTAGTAGTAGTAGTAGTAGTAGCAGCAATAATAATATAGCACACACCTTTGATCCCAGCACTCAGAAGGCAGAGGCAGATGGATCTCTGTGAGTTCAAGGCCAGCCTGGTCTACACAGCAAGTTCCAGGTCAGCCAGAGCTACATAGTGAGACCCCGTCTCGAATAAATAGAAAGGAATAGGCACTAATAATAGTAAAAACAAGGTTTTTATTATGTCACTTAACCAGCAAACTCAGTTGTTGAGTTTGGAACAGAGCCTGAGATGTAATTAGCCCCAGTTCTCAGAATATCAGAATTCAGTTCCCCTCTGCTGAAAGCTTGGGAGAGGACAGGTCGGGGCCAACAAGGGCTTTCTTCCATCCAGCCATGCAAACTGGCCAGCACTCGGACTTTGGCCACCAAAGTCAGTTCTCCAACTCTGGAGAACCTCCAAAGCTAGCCCAAACTCCTAAGACTCGGAGTGGGTATCAGGAGGCATCAGGTCCTCATCTAACGAACACTGCCTCCCCCATCCTCCCCATCTAACGAACACTGCCCCCCCCCCGTCCTCCCCAGGGCCTGAGTGCCTGCGAACAGATGCGAGCTGCACTCTACCTGGAATGTTCCGCCAAGTTTCGGGAGAATGTGGAAGATGTCTTCAGGGAAGCTGCCAAGGTGGCCCTGAGTGCCCTGAAAAAGGCACAAAGGCAGAAGAAGCGCAGGATCTGCCTGCTGCTGTGACCCTGGGCAGACAGCCCTGAGCAGAGCTGTCCGGGTTAGGGACCCAGGCCTCAGCTCCTGCTGGGATTTTATCCCGCCAGAGCACTGTCATGCCTGGCATCTGGGGCTAGACTCTTGGAACATTCTGGAACTGTCCCCTCTGGGTTCATGCTATGGTTCGATGGAGAATGAAGATGCCAGACCCACCAGTGTCCCTCTCCCCTGGGGCCGGCACTTGTTCCCAGGCCGCAGGAGGGCCCTCACAGCAGCTCTTCTTGCCCCAGCCACGCGTGTTTCCCTTTCCAAACTCAATTCATGCTTAAAACTCGGAAAGGCATGGAGAGTGTGGGCAAGTGTGGTTGTGCACTGCTGCTCACAAGTGTCCCAAGACCACCGTCCTCTGTCACCATCTCCCTGAGCTCCTGAGATAGCTCGGTTACATCCTCCAGCCTCTTCCTCCTTCCCGTCAGGAACCAAGGGCCACAGCCTATCAAGAGAACAGAGGCATCAAGCCGGACATGGGCCGGCACCGGCTGTTCCCGCTGTACCACACTGAAGACTTTTGTCTTAGCCTGAGACACATGTTCGGGCGAAGAAGAAACAATCTCTTAAAAGGTCAAAATATACTCGGGCCTCCCATCCGATCCCTGCCCCAGACTTCGCCTCCAAACCCGCAACTGACTTCCACTGGGGACATCCGATGGACAGTGCCTACGCCCCCATCAGGGACCTCAGGCGAACGGACTCTCTCCTGAGACCACTCCATCTGTAAAGGGCCAGGACCGGGTCACTTAAGCTCATCATCCCACCCTCTTCAGTATCCGCTTCTACCAGGGTGCGGGCTAGGAATGGCCTCCCCCGCCTCCTTCCAGAACTGACCTGCAGACCACCAATGTCTACGACAGCAAGACTCTTGAGCTCTGAAATTCCTTCCGGAAGGTCTAGAGTCTGCATTTTCAGAACTTTCGAAGCCAAGTTTCCTAGGTGGTTTGAGTGCCCCCAAGAGGAAGTCAGCATCTCCCAAGAAGAAACTATGGCCTAGGCTGGCTCATCTGTCCTAGTACCTCTTGATTCAGCCCCCAAAGCCAGGTTGCCAAGGAAAGGGACTTCTGGCCCTCTTCCCCACAAGTGCCCGAAGGCCCTGCTGTCCCCTGCAGAGCTAACCAAGGACCTCTTGGTCTCTCAGAATCCAAGGTCTTGTAGATAAATTATGATATATGGCAGAGGTCAACAAACCACAGCCTGTGGGCCACACGTGGCCACTGCCTGTTTTGTAAATAAAGTTTTATTGAACGACCACAGTTGTGCAATGGCAGGTTACCACAGGGCTAGCCCACAAAGCCTGAACTACTCATTGTCCGGCTTTAATAGGAAAAGTCTGCTGATTCCTAACCTGGGGCATTCCTGGGTACCTGCAGAGGGCAGGCCAGGTGATTCAAGGACGGACAGGAGACCAAGGACAGAAGTAGGGCAGGGATGAAGGGAGGGGCGGGTTGTGGCAAACAGGAGCAGGTGCCTGATCTTGCCCCTTGGGAATGTTGCCAGGCCTTTCCATTTTGTAAGGTAAACAGAAATCTGGATTCTTGGGGAGGCGAGATCTCATTTTTATCACATAACTAAAGAAATTTAAACTCCTGTGAAGACCAAATGAAGCATGTCTGAGGATACCAGCTGTGGAGTCGGATCTGAGTGGGCAGCTGAGGTCCATGGGTCAGAAGGGACAGAACATTTAAGTGAACCTGTTTGCACCTCCACCCTTGCTGCTGCCTGGATCTCACGGGGCCACATAGGCCTTCCCACACACACAAGACTCTCAGAGATGGAGAGAGGCAGGGAATGAATGATCTCCAAATGGCTTAAGTTCTAGTCACGCTGGGTCTAGGGCCCATGTCAGGAACGCGCAGCAAGTGTGTGAAGGAAGGCTGAAGGGCAGCACTGAGAAACCCCCAGGGCAACCCAGAAGCTTGGCGCCCTCTGGTGGAGACCATCCTTAAAACCCTGCCACCTCAGGTTCCAAGGGGAAGAGATCTCTAGATCCTAAGTAGGCTGTGCTACTTTCTCCCAGTGGCCAGCAGGCAGGTGGTTCAGGAAACACAAAGCAAGAGACAAAACAGTCAGGCTCTCTGAGAACTTAAATACTCCCTCACCAAAGAGGGGGAGAGATGTGGGTGGTTTACAACAGAGGTGGTGGCCCAGGGGAGGGGGTGGCCCAGAGAAGGGCGCTCCACAGGTGCTGAAGGAATCATTCCACCCGGTGCCTGGGACACAGTAAATAGCAGGTCAGCTAAAGCCAACCCCAATGAGGCACATCTAAACCCCAGCGAGGGGTTCAAATGACAGGAGTAGGAAGAGAGGGGTTCCCTGAGGCTTTCTGCCCCTCCCTGGAAGACGGACGCAGATATGGCCACTGCCATCACCCAGAGCTGCAGAGAAGGTCTTGGATCCCAGGGATGCAGGAAGACCCAGCATTAAATACATTATAAATAGGGAGCCGGGGCAAGTTAATACTGTGCGCAAAGGTGCCCTTCACATTCCTCGTGTCTGGCCAGGGACCAGGGCCTTGGCCCTGCTCCCAGTGATGCTGCTGGCCCCTGAGATGCTGCTGCCCTTGGCTACCAGTGACCGGCAGCCAGGGTGCTGACTGGAATCTCCAGCAGTCTTAAGTCCCAAGACTCCCAGGCACAAGGGTCCAGGGGATCATGGCTGCTTTGTCTTGTTCCTGTTCTTCTGGAGTTTGGCGTGCACGACTTTGAGTGTAGTCAGGAAATTGCCAAGGAAGAGGATGAGGAAGGTGAGTGCCAGCACAAATACCTGGTCGATCCAGACGTGCAGCACCCAGCAATGCCCGGGGCAGGGGAGGAAGGAGAAGCTTGAGTCAATTCCCCTGCAGAAGAACCTGCTTCTAACCTCAGCCCCCAACCCTGAGCAAAGCCATAGGAGCCACCAGCAAAGCGTGGAAGTGGGTGAAAAAGTTCAGGTGGGGTTCTGGAAGAGTGGGGTAACCCTGCTTCATTCAACAACACTGAGGCCCCCCCCCCGCGACCTCTCCAGCTCCTTCCTACTATTTCCTCTCATGCCCCAGCAGCAGAAAACCCTGGGCTGCACGAACCCAGAGCCAAGAAACAAGGGATGGAAAGAGTCAAGGCAGCCCAGCCCTCTTGAAGCTCCCAACTCCCTACCGACCGACCGACAGACAGACAGACACATGTAGGCATGGTACCTGCCATTCTTTGCATTCCTCGTGGCTGGAGAGTTCAAACAGCGTGACGGCATTGTAGAGCTGCCAGAACTGGAGACAGGAAGACAGGCAGCATCACCTGTCAGCTTCCCTGCAGACCCATGTGGAAAGCCAGGGAGATGGACCAGGCCCCCCAACATCCAAGACCAACTACCCGAAACATTGACACCCCCATTCTATGGAACCACAAGTGTCTCAGACACAGCAAGTCTGAAGGGCCAGCTCTTTAGTGTCCCTAGATTCTGTGGAAATGGGGATGGGTGTGGGGGACTACTTGAGATTTTCCACTTCTCCTTCAGAGAGACTTGGCCCTATCCTGCGCCATAGTGCAGGCCATAGCCCCGGGAAGCTTTGAGGCTCAAGCATTAAAACTATCACAACAAGGAGCTAGGTGAGGGTGATATTTGTATGAGGGGTATCTCCTCCCAGATACCCGGGGACAGATACCTTGTGAGGGAGGGGAGCCCCAAGGATCTTCTGTTCCCAGGGGTCATCCCTGACAGGGGTACCCACATATAGAGGGACTCACATGGCCACAGAAAAGGAAAGGCAGGAGGAAGGTGAGGCCCCGCCACATCCAAGACTGGAACCCTTCTGTGGGGGAGAGTTAAAAGGTTTAGTAGTGTGACTACTTAAAAAACAGCAAGTCTCTTTGTTGTCCAGGCTGACCTCAAACCTGTGGGCTCAAGTGGTCCTCCCATGTCAGCCTCCCAAGTAGCTGGGACTTCACATATGTCCCACCACACCTGGCCTAACATTTTATATATTATAAAGTTCAATCAAAAATATAGGCATTTCCTTGGAGAGGCCTAGCACTCTGTTGCTACCACATTTGGGGCCTGAAACAGAGGTCCCCAATGAATTATGAACAGCAAGGAGGGTAAAGAAAGAAGGCGGCCCAGTGTTGAGGCCTAGAAGTCTTAGCCCTCCTGATGCTGTGCCTCTATTGCAGGGAGCTGGACCAGTCTCCCCAGCTCTACCTGTTGCCCAGTTACTCACCCACCGTGAGGTCCAGGTGGTTCCTCTCCCCCAGGGCTCGCAGTCTGTAGAGACAGCCTCTCTGGTAATAGTACTGTAGGAACTGAACACAGCCTGTAGGGGGAGCACAGTGCCCAGGCTCAAGGAGAATATACCCAAGGCCTCTCCCCCAAATCCAATGCCCTCGACAAATGCAGGCTAGTGGGTAGGCTGAATGGAGGGCAGAAAGAGCACCCTGGTGACGGTAAGTCACCGCAGGTATACTCCTATCTCTACCTCATTTTAGCAGTGTGCTTCCCTCCAAGAGGAGCCACCTCCCCTTCGCCTTGGTCTTAATGTTGCACGTTGCTCCCAGCATAATATCACATAGCTTGCATTCCAAAAAGCATTTACTGAGAGCCTACTGCTAGCCTAGGAAAATTCCAGTCGTTCTTAACCTGGTTGGTGCTTTGATGGGTCATTACATGTCTGAGCTGTCCGTACTGTAAGCGATAAAACATGTTCAGACAAGTATGAAAGACTGTGTTGGGGCAGGAGATAGATGGCCTAGACTTCTGGCCAGAACCCTCTCTGCTCCTCCACACAAGTGAGGATGGATATCTTCTGGAGACCTCCTCATCAGTAAAATCCCTTGGGGACCAGGTCCCTCCTCCTCCACTGGGCTTGAGTACTCACTCTGAAAAATGGAGAACGCTAAAAACTGATTTCGAAACTTCTGATAAATTAGTCCATTAGGCCTTGAAAAAACACAAAGGTAGGACACACTGTGAAACCAGACATTCTCTTAGGACCCCCCCCCCCCACTTTTTTCATTCCAACAGAAAGGGACGAAAACTTTTCAAAGGTAAAACAAACTCCCAGATTCCTGTCCTTTGTCCTTGGGGCTGATCAGGTCACACCCATCACCCTTTCCAGAATTAAGGGACATCATGGTCACTCTGATTCCTCGTGCTGCTCCCTGTCACCTCTGCCCCAGCCAACAGAAACTGTGAAATAGTCACTGGCAGCTGGGCCTCTAACCCAGTTTTCAGTAATACTTGCTTTCTACCCGACCCACAAGTCAATTCTGAGAACCCTTCCTGGTGTACCAGCTGCAGCTCTGGCTCCATGGGAAGGGAGGTCAAAGGGCCCAGTGAGGGATGACTCACCAAGTCAGCATCACTCCAGACAGGAAAGTGGAGACGTAATGGTGAGACACCCACCAGCCTTTGATTCTTGGTGAGAACAAGAGAAAGAAAGGGATTCAGATGGGGAGAGAAATGCAGACACCTGCTTCCTAAACTCTGAGCCTGCAGCTGGAATAAGAAATGGGCCCAAACCACACCTTATCTCTTCCTGCAAAGGTATGGGCTCAAACTACTTGCAGATTAGCCCAGGGACCTGTGCTGTGACCTACAGAACATCTTTACCCAGTTCCCCAGCACGGAGATACTCCAAGCCTAATGCTATCCAGGGTCCATGCTGGACTGAACTATGTGCTCAGGTTCCTATGCTGGAGCTTAATCCCCCTGTGCCTTCCAGCAAGACTGCATCTGGAGAGGTAACTGAGCCTAAGAGGGCACAAGGGGGAACTGTCTTTGACCTAGTGTCTCTCTGTAAGAGAAGGATCAGGAAGACCAGGGCACAGAGGGAAGGCCATACAGAACACAAGATGGGAAGGTAGCCATCTGCAAGCCAAGAGAGGCCTGAAACCCACACTGATGACACCTGGGTCACAGACCTGCAGCCCCCTGTCTCCAAAAAAAAAAAAAAAAAAAAAAACTAGTAGAGGGTAAGGGTCTGCCATTGGGAAAGGGGATTCTAAGGCTTTCTTTGCAGTGGGAAAGTCCATTGAGTGCAGCTGACATGGCTCTGTGCTCTCACCTCGACCAAAAGCAGGTGAAATGTTCCGGGAGCTGTGGCTATTGAGAGAAGTAGCCTGAAGCCAGGCCTGGTGACACAGCCTGTAATCCCAGCACACAGAAGGCTGTGACAGAGGATCTTGAGTACAAGGCCAGCCTGGGCCACATACTGAAACCTTGTCTCACACATAAAGAAAGAGGAGCTGGAGAGACGGCTCAGTGGTTTAGAAGAGCACCTGCTGCTCTTCTAAAAGACCCGAGTTCGGTTCCCAGTACCCACATCAGGTGTCTCACAGCTACCAGGGGATCCGACTTTAGTCTCTGTCTTAGTTAAGGTTTCTAATTGCTGGAACAAAACATTATGACCATACACTTCCACATTGCTGTTTATCACTGAAGGAAGCCAGGATAGGAACTCAAACAGGACAGGAGCCTGGAGGCAGGAGCTGATGCAGAGGCCATGGAGGGGTGCTGCTTACTGGCTTGCTCAGCCTGATTTGTTATAGAACCATGGACCACCAGCCCAGGGGTGGTACCACCTACCTGGTCACCCACTGATCACTAATTGAGAAAATGCATTACAACTGGAGACAAGGAGACCTCTCCTCAACGGAGGCTCCTTCCTCTCTGACGGCTCCAGCTTGTGTCAAGCTGACAGCCAAACCAGGCAATCCAGCCTCCACAGGCAGCTGCCCTCATGTGCTCATACTGACATGCACACACACACTCCTACACATGACTTAAAATTACAAAAGGAAGAAAGAGGGAAAAAGAAGCAGTGAGTCTAAATGCCATCCACATAGAGGTGACAGAGGGGATCAGGACAAGACAGTTAGTTACTCTTTGTCCCCAGCACCCGGTATTCAGCCCTAACATAACCCTTTGGCCATTCGGCATCTAAAAGACTCTGGCTACAATTTCCTAACAGTAAAGGCAGTTAGCCAGGTCCTCAGACTTTCTGCTCAACAAGCCACCAAGAGGTCTGGCTGCTCCTCCCCAGAGCTCTGCAAGGCCATGCCACAGCCCTCAGAGCCTGGCCACCCCCAGGCTCCTTTGTCCTAGTCTGCACAAAGCTCCCCTGAGAAATGCCCTCTCCTGGTGTGGGAGCAGTTTGGGCCTGATCGAGACCCTGGGCAACAAGCCTGACTGAGCAGCAGCTTTTAATTTCACAGCTCGCTGTGCCCAGAGCCCAGCTCTGACAGATGCCACCAATAAACACAGCTCGGCGACACTAGAAACTAGAAATCCATTTTCTTCCCCAGCTCCGTGCTCATGAGCAACCACTGCAGTCGTCTGCATTCCCTAAGGCTCTGGGCCGGTTCTGTGCGCATGTGTTTATGTAACAGTTTTCATCGTAATAGAATTCAGATACTAAACAATTCAGTGGGTTGGAGTCTTTTCAGAGCTGTGCCACCATCACTACGATCAACCTTAGACCTTTCTTTCACCCTTATTAGACCTGGACCTGTCTGCTATAGATATGCAGCTTGCAGGGAGCTTGTAGGCTCCAGGAGGAGCAGGTGCACTTGCATCTAGAATGTGGAGACAGAATGTACTAGTCTCTGGGCACTGTGTGGGAGAGAGCTCACTGCTTCTCCCTGCAGGACACATCAGCCTGCACATATGCAGAGCAGAGGTGCGCCAGGCACTCACTGTTCAGTACCAAGTAGCTTCTGGTTTTATGCTTTGGATTTTCTGAATAGCTGGAGGCTGCATTGAAGACTCTTTCTGCCCGCTACCTTCTGGATACATTTGTTCTAAGTATAGCCCCTACAAAAAGCCAGGGGGAGCCTGGGACCATGGCTGGATACATCTGGATACATTTGTTCTAAGTGCAACCCCTAA
The DNA here is from genome assembly GCF_982192425.1 of Myodes glareolus. Taxonomy (NCBI): domain Eukaryota; kingdom Metazoa; phylum Chordata; class Mammalia; order Rodentia; family Cricetidae; genus Myodes; species Myodes glareolus. Next base: position 124,522,909 of record NC_142027.1, read on the forward strand.
AAAAGCCAGCAGCAGCTGGGGACCACGGCTGGCTCCTTGGAATAAGTCAACATGATTGTGGATTCTTCAGTCATTCTGGCCCAGAACAAGAGGCTCTTTTGCCATCTGCCAATCATCAGTCGTTCTGGTTCCCAGGCCTCTGCTTCCTTAAGGGGCAGCACCTCACCCAGGCAGGGATTTGAATGGAGATGTCTGGGCACACCTAGCGGAGCCAGCCCTCTGGGTTCTACAGTCCTCCAAGCCACAGTGATTGGCTCAGAAGTCAGCAAGTGACTCAAGCCTCACCAATCAGAAGTCTGTCTCAAGACTCCCACTGGCTCTGTGGGAATGACAGGAAGGCTTCTTCCTGCTCAGAGGTTGTTGAAGAGATGGGGAGCCAGCCTGGGCTGTGGGGAGTGAAGCAGGTGGGGGGGGGGCTATTAACCTTGCTATTAACCCTTCATGCCTCCTTAAACTTCCCAGGTAAAGAACAGTCAGTGCCCTTCAGATTTGGTCCATTCGGTGGGTTCCCAACACTTGCAAAATGTAAGGGAAAGCTGACTATTACAGAGCTAACGAGTGATGTCTGTGGTAGTATCAGACTCACCCAGGACTGTCCGTCTCAAAGGAAGACAGTCGCACCCTACCACCCCAGGCCCACTCTCCCTGACTTCCTTCTGTTTCAATTCTGCTCTGTTTCTACAAAACAGGGTTGAGGGGAATGTGCTTCAAGGAGCCTATCCTGGGCAGCAGATCTCCGGGAGGCCTGTGGCTAAGGTCTGCTGTCCCAGGACACCTAGGTATCCCCAAAGATCTCACTGAAGAGCTCAGATTTCATTCATCTCAGCCAAACTTATGGGTGTTTACTAGACCAACCCTGCACAGGTCCTGAGATGGTTATGGGATAAGAGAGGGTCTGGCATGGGATTGCTCAGTGGGAGGGGCACTTGTTGTCAAGTCAGACAACCTGAATTCAATCCCCAGAACCTTCATGGTGGAGATAACGATCTTCCATGGGTTGTGCTCAACCTTTTATATGCACGTGGTGGCGTGTGTATGCCCACACACTCACAGACAATAAAATAAATGTTAAAAAAAATAAAGACACACACAATTGTGTATGCACACCCACATACACAGAGACAATAAACAACTGTAAAAACTTAAGACACACATAGTTGCAGATGCAGGCCCACATAGACACATAATAACAAAATAAACAAATGCAAAAAATTTAAGACATGCCAGGTGGTAGTGGCACTTGCCTTTAATCCCAGCACTTGGGAGGCAGAGGCAGTAGATCTCTGTGAGTTCAAGGCCAGCCTGGTCTACAGAGTGAGTTACAGAACAGCCAAGGTTACACAGAGAAACCATCTAGAAAAACAAACAAACAAAAACAAAAGAATTAAGACGCACACAATTGCAGGTGCATACCCACACACACACAAACAATACACAGATATTAAATGAACATTTAAAAAAATAAGATGCACAGAGTTGCCCACCTGCCTTGCCCTATCGCCCCACAGACTGGCCATAGCTCCTGTGGTTATTCTAGAAGCTAGGGTCCACTGGATCTATTCCAGGCTCCCCTTCCCCAGGCCTGGAGAAACAGTTTGACCATGACATTGTATGAGACAGCCTCTTTTAAAACATTTGTGGGTGATCCCTAGAGGAAAAGACTGAGTTACCTCAAAATCCCTGACCCAGTGTTGCTGCTGGGGAACAAAGTCAATGCGTGATGAATGGCACATGGGGGTGAGGACACGGCAGACCTGCCCCAAAGCGCAGAGTTACAGATGCAGACGATCATCCCTTCTCCAAGGATCCCATAAAAGTTCCTGCTAAACTAAGGCACGTAAAGTGTGGCTCTGAACTCCACACCCCCGACACCCTTAGCATTCCTGCGCCTTATCCTTCCAGGGGACCCTCTTGTAATTCTGCCCTTCTCTCTCTGGTATAATCCTTCCATAGCTAAACATACTAAAGCAAACACAGAGGTAACATGAATTCCAACATGAAAACAGCTACCAAACACCGTCTATGCCCTCAGTGGTCCTTTATTAAGTGTCTGACCGTCCGTCCGTCTGTCCATCTATCTATATATATGTGCATGTGTGTAACTGTGTATGGGCATTTGCCCAATCATTACATCCCCTGGAGCTGGAGTTATAGGCGGTTGTGAGCTGATGGGTACGGGCGCTGAGAATTGAACTCAGTCCTCTGTAAGGATAATACAAGCTCTTAACCACTGAGCCACCTCTCTCCAGCCCCCGCAATACTCTTAAGGCGTACAACAGAAACAATGGGACTGACAGCAAGCTCACGGGGACAGGGGGGCGGCAGCTAACCAGAAAAAAGGAGGAGGTGTGAATCCAGGTGTGGTGGCACAGGCATTTAATCCCAGCACTTGGGAGCCAGAAGGAGATCTGTGAGTCCAAGGCCAACCTCATCTACATAGTGCAGGCCAAGCCAGCCAGAGCTACGCAATGAGACCTTGTTTCAACAATAACCACCAGAAAAAAGTAGGAGAACTGTTGCCAGACATGGTGGTACACGCCTGTAATCCCAGCAAATGAAGGACTAAAGCAGGAGTCCAGGCTGGGCTACTACTGAAGACTCTGTCTCAAAAGACAAAGAGAAAAATAATAAATAAAATGGGGAGTGGGTTGATTTAAAATGCGAGGAACTCACGGCCCAGGTGGTGCCCAGATGACAACAGTGGCACAGACAGGACAAGAATGAGGGACGCTGACCTCATCTGCATGCTCAGGTTATGTCCCTAAGCACTGCTGTGCCCCCTGGCACGCTGGCAGAATTCCTTACCTCTGGGCTCAGTGTTCCGGGAGAGAACACGCAGGGGAAGAGCCTGCTGCAAGAGAGCACCAGGCAGAGAAGTGGGACGGTGTCATGTGACTGGCGGTTGATAGATGACCCCGTTTTGGGAAGGGGGGGAGAAGAGGGGGTCTTTGTATAGTCCTGGCTATCCTGGAACTCATTTTGTAGATCAGGCTGACCTCGAACCCACAGAGATTCTCCTGCCTCTGCCTCCCAAGTGCTGGGAGGAAAGGTGTATGCCACCACTCCTAGAATATTTCAAATTTTAAAAAAATATTTTAATTACACTTATTTATTTATAGGGTGGGATAATGTGTGGAGGTCAGAAAACAACTTTATAGCTGGTTCTAGCCTTCCATTATGTGGGTCTCAGCAAGTGAAGTCAAGTTGTGGCTTTGTGGCAAGAGCCTTTACCCACTGAGTAATCGTGCTAGCCCCAGTGTCCTCAGCGGCCAGAAGAGGGTGTTGAATCCCCTAGGACTAGAGTTATAGATGGTTGTGAGCCATCATGTGGGTCCTCTGCGAGAGTAGCAAGTACTCTTAACTGCTGGGCCACCTTCCAGGCCCCCAAATCTTGGATCTTAACTGGGATCCAAGACTCTGCTCAGAGGCAGGAAGAGCAAATAGAAGATAAAGAAATAACAGTGGCTCCTCCTGAACGCAGAGCCACCGGGAACCTCCTTCTGCCTAGATTCATACACTGACACTGAGACATTGTGACTCTCCCAAGGGCCACCGAAGCCATCGAAAGAGAGGCCCTGGCCTGCCCAGCGCTCCAGAGCTGCTCAGCAGAGAGACACCCTGAAAAGCCTCATCACCGGCCCACACTCCTCCTTCTTTTGTGGAAGACATTCTACTCCTTTCTGCAAAACCTATTTATCCTCCCAGCAACAGTGTTCCTCCGGGACCCACCCCCACTCCTGACACCTTTCTTTCTGCTGATGGACCTAGGGGAAGGTGATGCTCAAGTGTGGGGAGCAGAGGAAGCCCTGAGTGGCTCTGTGCTATTATCATGACCACAGCCATGTCGAAGACCTCCAAGCCTCAGGCCCACGAGGAAATGGCAAAGCCTTCCTTCCTGGTCCAAGTACAAATACCAACAGTCGTGTGCTGAAAATATCCACTGTAGCTTCTTCCCCCAGGTATTTCCGGACTGAAGACCACTCCCCTAACAGAGACTGCTCCTACTGAGATCAGCTAAAACTTTCTCCTTGGACCAGCTGTATACCATAACCCTGCCTCTTTCTTTATCTGTATGTAGTAACCCCCACTCCTCGTTCAGCTGTATGCAATAGTCACAGTTCCGTTCAACTCCATATTATAAACACACTGAGCTTATGGTTCTGCCATTCCCCTGAGAGTCCATCAGAGGGCCTAGTCCATCTGAACCCGCTTATTTCTGTGTCCATGTGTCTCCGTGTGTTTGCCTTTTCTGCATTCCCTCAATGTCCCAGTCAGCTCTGTCCCTGGAGCTGTGATGGACGCAGCATCCAAGTCTGGCCAAACGCAGCCTTGCATTCTCTGCTGACAATGACTGGTTCAGAAACAGGCATGGAGTCCAGCCAGTGCCGGCACACAGCCAATGGGACAAGGCTGGGGAGACTCTCAGAAGAAAGGAAATGTGTAAGCCCAGGGTTGTTGCACCCTATATAGAGCCCGAGATCCGAGAATGGGGTATGGGTGAGAGATGGCGAGAAACAGTATCACTCAGTGTCTGAGCCCCAATGAGCCTTACCTGGAGTCAGTCCGGAAACCTGTTTCTATGAGAGACGACAGATTTCTAATGACAGGAAATCAGACGGACTTAGGTTACTGTCGCTTGTCAGCGAGAGGCTGACTGTGAAGCAGGTGACATTACACCAACAGCATCAGGTATGGTCTTCCCCACCCTGGGGTTGACATTTCTCTTTGGCTCCCTCTTCCCCCAACTGACCATCCCCACGAGCTGGGCTTCTAGGTACCTGGAGCCGTTGCTGATGAGAACGCTCTCCCGAATGGTCAGAGTGCAGTAATACCACACCAGCAGGAAGTTGAAGATTTCATCCGTCACCCTGGTTGGAAGAAACAGCCCCCAGGGAGGTGAGCTCGCCCTTGCTGACAAGACAGCCAGGCCCAGAACTGCCAAGAGTTCGCACCAGACCCTGTGCCATCTCTACCCGGCCCCACCTACACCTGAAGAAGGTCTAGCAGAGGCTCCCTCCCTAGCCATCACACAGGTTTAAGCTGGAAAATGTCAATGACTGATGATGACCACGTAACAGAGATATGGAAGAGCTTGCTGGGAATTCAGACCAGCACGGTCCAGGGACACCCTGACATCTCACTTCCAGCCTCCAGAATGGTAATAGAAATGTGTTTTTGTTGTGCTCTTCAGTTGGTGGAATTTTGAGAGATAGATTACAGATGTGTGTATAAGAGGAGGGAGAAATGGGAATGTCCAGGTTCCAGGTGAGGTTTAGACAATGACGTACTGGGAAGAACCCTGCGGCCCCAGCTAAGGGCCTGTGACTGCACACCAAGAACTCCTCTCTCTTCCAAAGGGGCAGATGAGCAGGCATTACTTGTGTGCGCAGCCTTTGCCCTCGGGGGCACGAGTCAGGCACTGGCAGCAGGCAGGCATGAACTAAGAGCCTGCAAGGGCCTTTGTTGAGAAATTCAAGTAGCCAGGCCAGCAGCTGGACGCTCAGCAAAACGCTCAGCAAACCTGGACACTTAGGCCAATGTCATACTTGGCTACCCCTCCCTCCATGGCAGAAAACCCAGGCAGAGAGGAGTGGACCAGACCCTTTTGGCAGGAGGGCTCCATTCTCAGCTCAGCTCCGTCTACCCTCCCTCTCTTTTCAGTCAGTGATGGGCAGACACTGAGTACCAGCACACATAGTGAGAGCTAGCTGAATGGCTACCATACGAGGTATGGACTGCTGCCACTGTCTAACACACGGAGGAATGAGACTCCACAGGGAATCTGCCCGTAGACGTAGCCAGTCGGTCTCAAAGCCAGGACTGGAATCCAGGTAGCCTGGAATAGTTCTTTTTGTCCTTGCATGCATCTGTTTCTGAGACAGGGTCTCATGCATCCTACTCTGGCCTCCAACTCTCCTGTAGCCAGTGATGACCTTCAACTTCTGAATCCTCCTGCCTCCACTCTCTGAGAGCTGGGATCACAGGGGTGAACCACCAAACCTGGCTCATTCAGTGCTGGAGACCGAACCAAGGTCTCATTGCATACCAAGCAAGCACTCTCCCAACTGAGTTACATCTTCAGCCCTATCGATTTATTTATTATGTAACTGAGATGTAATTCACATACCATAAAATTTTCCCTGTTAAGGTATGTAATCTGAAGGCTGGGGAGTGAATGCCTTTCATTCCAGCACTCGGGAGGCAGAGGCAGTGGATCTTTGTAAGTTCTAGGCCAGCCTGGTCTACAGAGTGAAGTCCAGGCCAACCAGGGCTACAAAGAGACCCTGTATCAGAAAAAAAAAAAAGAAAAATTAAAAAAAAATTTTAAAGAAGATGTAATTTTGCATCTTTTGTTCATTTTCTTATACTACTGACTAATCTCTACTGGAAATGCTGGTACCCAGGATTCCCCACTCCTGTTTCCCCTGTCAAGTTCTGCCCCTATTATGTGTCTCTGAACCTGCCCCTCTGGACATTTCATGTCAATGGACATACATAATATGTGGCCTTTTGTACCTGGTGTCTTTCACTTAGCATGATGTTGTCAAAGCTCACCCATGCTGCAGCATGTCACCCTTGTACTCCATGTTAAGGCTGTCGCATTCCAGCGTACATATAAACCACACTGGACTGTCAGTTACTACATCATGAGGCCCTGCCAGCAGCTGGTCCGTGAAGCTTACTAGATGGATATGGGATAGACGGGAATGTCACTTCCTGCCAGTCAGAACTGGTCCTTACCAACCCTATACTATACAGAAAGACTATCTCCTCAGGACTTCCTGCTCATACTGACGGACTCCACCACACTCCACCACTCCCAATTACCTGTAGTGAAGGACAAAGCGGCAGGCCACAGCACCCAGAAGCAGGATTATGGTCAGGTAGAGCTTGAACTTCTCATACTCGTCCTTGTATGCAAACCTGCCATGACAGACATCCCAGGAAAAGTCTCATATTGGTACCCTCCTGCTCTGACTCACCAGCCACTAGCCCTGCCTCTGCCCCATAGCCTGTCCATCCATCTACAGTGGAACCTGACCTTCAACTAGTGATGTCTAGTGAAGGAGAGAGGACCAGCTACAAAAGGGCCCTGTCCCTAGGCTTTGGGGCCGTTCTGGGGACAGGCAAGGATCAAAGACTGAAGGCCAACACAAATATAATTCAAAAGACGAGTTCTCTACCCTCACCTAAAGACTGCAGCAGAAACAAAGGCCAGTGCCACCTGGAAACAGCACCTCGCCTGGTGGGCAAGACTCTATTCTCCAGGACAGGAAAGAGGAGACCTCTGTCATGGGAATTGGGGGTGGGGGGGGCCTAGCAAACCAACATACTGACTCTTGGAAAGGAAGGAGGGGCCCCCCAAGTGCTCCCCCATGTTGAGGAATATTATTTTCAGGTGTGTGACTTTTGCTTATGCTGCATGTGTTTAACTCTGCCAAGCTGTGTCACTGCGCCTGTCTAACACGCAGGATGGTCCTAATAAAGATATGAACGGCCAATAGCGAGGCAGGAGCGAGGATAGGTGGGGCTGGCAGGCAGAGAGGATAGAAGGAGAAATCTGAGGAGGAGAACAAGGAGCAAAAGAACAAGGAGAGGAGGACGTCAGGGGTCAGTCACCAAGCCAGCCATGGATAAAAAAGTAACAAAGATATACAGAAATAGAGAAAGATAAAAGCCCAGGGGCAAAAGGTAGTTGGGTTAATTTAAGTTAAGAAAAGCTGGCAAGAAACAAGCCAAACTAAGGCCGGGCATTCATAAGTAAGAATAAGCCTCTGTGTGATTAATTTGGGAGCTGGGCGACGGGTCCCTCAAAAAGCCAAAAGAATAAAACATCACACACCAATGAGGTGGGCAGGGTCAGAAAGCCAGATAGTCAGAGCCTCAACTGCTAACAAGTTTGATCCATGCAATCCACTGTCCCCGAGTTAAAGGAAGAAGAGGCGGCTTCCCTGGTGTCGGTCGGGACCCAGGCATACTCACTTGGCCTGGTTGCTGAGGAGAGTCACGTTGACATTGCCAAGGACCAGATTCAAGTAGAGCCTGGAAGGAAAGACCTGTGAGGGTGCAACCAGTCCTTTTCAAGCTTGGTGAATTCACACTGAGTGTCTCACACTAGAAAACAGGGTGCTAACAGTCCAGTGAGCCCCACCATGGCTGGGAACAAAGGTTAACCGGAGAGCGTGGCAGCTGCATACGGGACAGTGTGACCATCTGCTTCCCCACTGAAGCTAATTCACAGGCCTTATCTCCCATGCTCCTTTGCAGCCAGGTAAGAGCAGATGACTAACTTAGAAAGAGTCAAAGACATTTATCCAATATCTAGGTCAATTTTAAAAACATTCTAGGCCAGCTGGGAGGGAGTGGTGCATGCCTTTAACTCCAGCACTTGGGCAGCAGAGACAGGCGGATCTCTGGGTTTGATTTGAGGCCAGCCTCGTCTACAGAGCTAGTTCCAGGACAGCTAGGGCTGCAAAGAGAAACCCTGTCTTGGGGGGAAAAAAAAGTACATGCTGCTAAGCCTGATGACCTGAGTTCAATCCCTGGAACCCACATAATAGAAGGAGGGACCATGTTGTGGGAGTAACTTCTGCTGCCTCAACCAATAGTCGCTGAAATATGAGCCCACAGTGCAGCGGGGAGTGACTTCCGCTCCGTCAGCCAATAGCTGCTGAAATACCAGCCCACTGGGGCGTGGTATATTTCTCTTTTAAAAAGAGAAGCAGATCCGGATCAGGCTCTCTTGGTTCCGGCTCTTGGTTCCGGTGCTTGCTCCCGGCTCCTGCTCCAGCGACTAGGCTCCCTTCCTGACGGTTTATGGTGTATGTAAGTTTTACCCCCCAAAATAAATAACCCCTTAAAACATAACTGGTGTGGGATTGATTCGCCGATAGGACCAGACTCCTGCAAGGTGTCCTCTGATCTCCATAAATATGCCAAGGACATGTGTGTGCCCACAAACATGCACACACATAAATAAATGTAGGAACATAAGCATTCATTTTCCACTTGGTATACATGTTAGAAGGGTATGTTGGGGCTATGGTGTACGTTATTTGTTTAACTGTTAGAAGGCATGGCAGCAACTCTTTTGTAAAAACAGATCCTTTACTTCCTTTCCTCTCTTTTCCCTTCCTGAGGCTGCGGTGGTGGGAATGGTCTTTGTCCTCGTGGAAGAAGGCAGCTACTGAGGGGTAGAAGTGTCAGCCAGAGAACTACAGCTACTGAGGGGTAGAAGTGTCAGCCAGAGAACTACAGGCCCCTTGATGGTCTCGTGAGCCCATGGCTCTTGGCCTCTTACCTCTGATTCTTCATGACAGAGAAGGAAACTCTCACACTCACATGCTCTTCCTCTCTCTGTGTATGGGTGTTTTGCTCCTATGTACATCTGTACACGTGTGTGTAGTGCCTTCAGAGCTGATAAGAGGACATCAGGTCCCCTGGGACTATAGTTATAGAGAGCTGCCAACCACCACGTGAGTGCTGGGAATTGAACCCAGGTCCTCTGCAAGAGCAACAGGTGTTCCTAACCACCTGAGCCATGGCTCCAACCCCAGGAGAAGCTCTCTTTTGTGAGCCAAGCATGGCTAGGCCTCTCTGTGCAGCATGCAGCAGCCTGTGCTCTAGCACACTGACAAACGTGCAAACAGAGGACCCTCGAGACCCTGAGGGAAGAGATGGGGCTTTGGAAAGTCTCCACTGAGGTGATGGCATGTGAATGGAGCTTTGAAGAATGAGTAGAAGTTGGAGAGGAGAATGAGGGGGGGGGGCTTCTTTCCAGAGAGCAGCTAGGCGTGGCTTTGTGGAACACTGCCAGTCTGCAGAAGACATAAAGTATTAAGAGGACACCTGTATTTCTTATCTAGCACTCAGTCCCTACATCCTGCAAAGGCAATGCAATCCCTTTAGAGAATAGGCCTCCCCACACCCCCAAAGGCACATGAACATAGCTTTATCAAAGCAGGACATTCTCCTGATTGGGTTAAGATTGGTCACGGGACACAATCTAACCCAATGAAAACCCATCATAGAATGTTAAGTCCCTGAGACCACTGGGGAACCAGCAAAGGCTAGGCACATAGGAGCAAGCCTAGCATGGCCAAGGAGTATTTATAGAGAAAGACTGCCCATAAATAGATAAATATACACACTGGAAAAGATAGTTTAAAAAGTTAAACAAGAAGCGGGTTCTAACAGCATCTGAACGGCAGGATCCATTCATACCTGATCTATATTTGTACTATATCTGAGCTATAAACCCCTCATTTCTTCTGAAGCAACTTTGAGCTATCTAGCCTGGGTGACAAAGACTCCCAACTGATGCAAAACACCCAAACCGCTAGGGAAGTGAGTTCGAGCAACACAGTCCTAGAGGTCATAGATGATGGAGGGAGGTGTGCTGTTGATAGGACTGCCAACTAACCTGGGGAGACTTTAATCCAGATACAACAAAAAAGGAAAAATGAGGGGTGGGTTACAGTGTCCCAGGGCCACCATATTAATACCCATCTGGCTAAGGCTCAGCAGGAATCTTCCCCAGGAAAGCTGTCTCCATGCAAGGCTAAACCCTGCTTCAAAACCAGAAAGTAAATAAGGGCAGAGTGTGGCACACACCTGTAATTACAGCACTCAGGAGGTGGAGACAGGAGGAACACCCCCAGGTTGAGGGTAGCTTGGTCTACAGAGAGTTCCAGGTCAACCAGAGCAATATAATAAGGCCCTTCTTAAAAGATTGAAAGAAAAAAAAAAATGGCTGGGGATGTAGCTGAGTCTAGAACATTGCCTAGCATATAAGGATGCCCTGGTTTCCATCCCAGAAGGAAACAAAAGCAGGGAGCACTTCGATCTAATAGAGCAGGTTGTTGGGGATAACATAACTGCTGCCAGGGGCATGACCAGCACAATGCCGGGCACGCAAAACTCACTCAACGCATGTCAGTTCTCTGGAGAGAGAACGCGTTCCTTCTAGCCCAGGTGGCACACATAGGCACCAGGTGCCAGCTCACAAGAGTCATGCTGGGAACGTCACTGCCAGCCACAGGGGAAGGACTACAGCTCCTCCAAGATTAGGAGGAGCAGGCACAGAAGTGCCCTCTCCTCCTTGTCCTCATTCCCCCCTTTTCTTCTGAAACGGGAATCAGAGGGTTCCCACTCCTACCCGTTCTTCTTTGGTAGGTAGGCCTCCATGTCGAAGAAGACATTCTGGCGCTCCTTGATGCTGGCGCCTATCTGCTGAATGAGCTCTGCCTCCTCTCGACTGGAGTGGCGCTTGCACCTGCAAAGGGAGTGATGCTGAGCTCCTCCAGCCTTGAGACCTTGGCGATGCCACGGCCCACACCTTTCACAAACAATAGCCACGTAATAATGTGAGCAGGTGCAGCGAGGCATCGGGAATGATGCTCAGCATCAGTCAGTGGACGGCGGACTTGGGTGGGTGGCTAAGCTGTTTTCTTCTCTTGTAACAGATCCTAAGTGGACTGACTGCAAGGCATGAGGAAGTATTGGCAGTCAACCAATCAAAGTCTTCCTGTTGCTCTTTGGAGAGATGCCATTATCAAAACTAGAAAACCAGCGGGTGGTGGTGGTGCACACCTTTAATCCCAGCACTTGGGAAGCAGAGGCAGGTGGATCTTTATGAGTTTGAGACCAGCCTGGTCTACAAGAGCTAGTTCCAGCATAGTCAGGGGTACACAAAGCAATCCTGTTTTGAAAACCCAAACCTCCAACCCCAAAACCCATAAAAGGGAAGAAGCAGAGGCACTTGGGAGAGAGAAGCAGAAGATTGAGATTTCAGGTCATCCTTGGATATAGCCAGTGTGAGGTCAGCTTGGGCTACAAGTGACCCTGTCTTTAAACAAAGAAAGATAGAACCATATTGACGCTACATCCTGGAATGGAAGGGTTCCTCAGTCTAGGACCCTAGCTGACGGGTCAACCTTCTCAGATGGTGCTTCTCTTGTGGTGACGCTGAACAGCGTCTGTCACAGCTGGGCTGGGCGGCTCAGCTGTATTTCCAGGGGTTCTGATGAGCAGCCACAGTGTCCAAACAGTCTGAGCAGCAGTTATTAACAAGAGGCTGAAAGGCCGTCTTCCTCAGTCAGGAAGGGCCAGAGGATCTAAGCTCAGCATGCAGGTAGCCACCTCAGTGACCATGACAGCAAAGCCAATCTAGAGAAAAGCAGAATTCAGAGGAAAAAAAAAAAAAACAGAGTCCTAGAAACACACTTTGACCCCTGCGTCCAGGGATGCCTGAAGCTATCCTTGTTTTTTTCCACTAAAATTTCCATTTTCTTCTTAAGCCAGTTTTGAGTTGGGTTTCTGTCCTTTAGGACTAAGGGAGGGCTAGGGGTGTAGCTCACTGGTGGAGTGCTCACCGAGTTCCAACCCAATGAACCCAGAACTGTGCAAACCACATGTGGTGGCTGGACACCTGAGATCCCAACTCAACCAGGAAGGTGGGCCAGAAATTCAAGTTCCTCCTCAGTCACCAAGAGTGGGACCTGTGGGGGTGGGAGTGTAGGAGGCCCTGGGGGAGCTTTCAAGCCACGCCCTCTCACCTCTGGAGCATGCGCTTCAGGTCCCTGAGGTGCCGCTTCTGCTTGCTGATGGAAGTGCTGCACAGAGTCTGTAGCGCTGTCAGCTCCTCCAGCTTCTGCCTGTAGATCCTGTGCGTCTCCTGAAGGGCAGAGCAGCATGTAGGGAGGGTGGGACACACACACATCATTCTTACAGGTCTGGAGACCCAACTGGCGAGATCTCAGTGACAGTGATAAATGGTACAACTATCAAGGACGGAGCTTTGACCAAGGAAGGCGGCATGGCACAGCAGCTGCAGAATAAGAGCCAGCTTTGCCCAGGAGTCATTCCCGATTTTTTTTTTTTTTTAAGACAGTGTCTCTCTGTGTAGCCCTAGTTGTCCTGGAAGTCAATGTGGAAACCTTGAACAGAGATTCCCCCTACCTCTGCTAAATGCTGGTATTAAAGGAGGTGTACCTATTTCATTCTATCAGATATGAACAACCAAACATGATGTACACAGTTTACCTTGCATTGTGTGTGTGCATGTGTGTGTGTGTCTGTCTGTCTGTCTAGGAGTTGAGGCTAATAACTTGTGCATTCCAGGCAGAATCTCTATCGCTGGAGTACATCCTCAGTCTCCCTGCCACATGTTTCTTCTTGATTTTGTGGGACCAGGTTTCGTGTATCCCAGGATGGTGCTAAACTCGCTATGTAGCTGAGGATGAACTTGAATGTCTGATTCTTCCACTCCCACCCCTCAGTACGAGGATGATACCCACATGCCAACACCCCCAGGTCTTTACGCATGCCAGGCATGCACTCTGCCAAGTTAACTACATCCCCAGCCAAGCCCTTGTCAACCCTTCATCTACGTGGTTCAGCAGAGCAGAACACGCCCGGCATGGTTGGTCACATATCCAGTCCCAGCCCATCATCATCCTCTAGTCTGATTGGTTTAGAGGTGAACACATGGTTCCTACTGACCCAATGAGAGCCAGTCCTGGGACTTTGGATGGAAGGATTAGACAAGAGATATCTTTTCCCCTGGGTATGCCCACTCTAGCCTGAAGTCAGACATGGGAAGAGAATCCAGAGATGATAATATGGAATCCTGACAGCATCTGCTGTCACTTGGGTTTACGAGATGCTCTGGGATCTTTAGGAGCTGTTAAAGGACTGCGCTGCAGGAGTCAGTCTCATGAGACTAGATGTGGACTCACAGGAGCAGACTGTGGTACATAAGCCTGGTGCTTCCCCCTCAATCTCCCAGTGCATGCTCTTCCATATACTATCTACCCTGCCCAGATGCCGCTCTCAAGCTTGGATTCAGCCTCTCAAACTATGAGCCAAAGCAGACCTCTTCTCCTTATACAGTCACAAGTTTTTTAGTTTTTCAAAACAGAGTTACTCTGTGTCGCCCTGGCTGGCCTTGAACTCACAGAGATCCACCTGCCTCTTCTGGGATTAAAGGCTTGCACCACCACCGCCACCACTGCCCAGCCATTCTCAAGTATTTTATTTTTGATTGTGAGCCTTTTAACGGCTGAGCCAGCCCTTCAGCGCACAAGTATTTTATAGTAACAACACAACACAGACTTCAGCTCTTGGGGTAGAGTTGTAAGTGGTGCGGACCCATAAGCCCCTGTCTACTTCCTGTGCACTTTGAGTTTCTGATCCTCAGTGTGAAGAGAACTCTTGCTAAGTCAACTAAGAAAAGCTCCTATCCCCTCCCTTAATGCCATGTCCGTGCCCCAGACATCACCACTCTTTATATTCCTTCTTGGGAATAACCCTCTGAGTCTTATAACAAGAGACTTATCCCAGTGTCGGGAGAACAAAGCCCTCAAATAACTGCCTCACTCGACTCCCAGTAACTCTGTGCAGGTGATGGGAGCAGGCAGGAGGGTGCAGAACATGAAGCCAAAAATCAATGAGCAGTAGACATAATTCAAAGAGCCATGTTCATTTCTTTCTTCCCTCCCCTTCCTTCCTTTCCTCCTTTCTGGTTGACCTGCAACTCAATGCAGATAGGAATGGCCTTAACTCAGAGATCCGAATGCTTCTTCAGCCCGTGTTCTTAGCTACCACAGAATTATGTTTACCAGGGGGAGAAAGAGGGGAAGTAAAGTATGTTGTCTAAACTAGCATGTCTGCCAAGAAAACAGTACGTTAAAGCAGAAAATTAGGAAGCAAGAAAAATATCAAACAGACCATGAACAGGTAGCAAATGTCTTTAATACAGCAAATTCAAATCCAGCCAAAGCTGCGTAGTGAGACTATGTCTCAAGAAGGAAAAAAGGAGAACAGTTAGCAATGACGTCCAAGAATACGTGAGCCAGTCACCTTGGACCACCCCTTTGCAAGAGGGGCAAAACCAGGAGCCTCCCTCCTCTCTTCCCTGGGCCTCCCAGGGAGGAAAACTGTGCTTTCCTAATATGCTTGTTTATCCTAAGATGATTTCAAGCTTGCTGACTTCCAAGAGCCAGATGAAGAACGTCCCTCTCTAGCCTCTCACCCAGTCACAGGGACCCTCAGGATGTGCGTCTGCTGTGTGTGCACACCTCTTTCTCATCAGGTATCAGTAAGCACCAGGCAGCCCTGCCATCTAATTCTCTGGAAGCTATAAGACAGAAGTGGGGTCTGAAGAATTGAAAATAACAAAAACGTTACAATACCGCACACTCTGTGAACATTACAGGCCACTGGAATTGTGGCAGCCACACATACAGCTTTACTGTGCTCTGTCACGCTCATCACGCGTGACCTGTGGCTGCCCTGGTACTGTAACAGCTTTGGAGCCATACGGCCTCCAAAGCTTAAAAAAAGAAAAAAGAGGGGCTGTAGAGATGGCTCAGCGGTTAAGAGCACTGGCTGTCCCACATGACAGCTCACAACTTCTGTAACTCCAGTTCCAGGGACCCGACACCCTCACACAGATATGCCTGCAGGCCAAATGCCGATGCTCATAAAATAAAAATAAATTAAAAAAAAAGAAAACCTCAGCGGGGTGGTGGTGGCGCACACCTTTAATCCCAGCACTCGGGAGGCAGAGGCAGGCAGATCTCTGTGAGTTCGAAGCCAACCTGGTCTACAAGAGCGAGTTCCAGGACAGGCTCCAAAGCCACAGAGAAACCCAGTCTTGGGGGAAAAAAAAAGAAAGAAAGAAAGGAAGGAAGGAAGGAAGGAAGGAAGGAAGGAAGGAAGGAAGGAAGGAAGAAAAACCTCACACACTTCTCAATTTGACCCTTTGCCAAGGAAGCTTGCCCCGCCCTACCCGCCCCCCACCACCCCACCCCAACCCATTAGGGAGTTAGCTGTAATCTTGTCAGTTGAGCTTCAATGTGCATCAGCTGTGATCACGATATCCGATCCATTCAGATGTAGTTACTAAACCTTGAGATATATAGATGCATACACACATACATACATATACATACATACACACATATATACATATATACATGCATCTTTGAGGCTTTCATCTCAGACACCACAAATAGACATCACAGTTTGCCAACTGTCCTTTTAAAATGTTTTAAGTTTCATTTGTTTACGCATTCTGTGTGTGGTTGTTTGCTGCCTCCCACAGTGTATACACTGGCTGATTCTGCATCAACTTGACACAAGCTGGAGTCATCAGAGAGGAAGGAGCCTCAGTTGAGGAGAGGTCTCCATGAGATCCAGCTGTAGGGCATTTTCTCAATTAGTGATCAATGGGGGCAGGAAAGTCCACTGGGGGCAGTGCCACCCCCGCGCTGGTGTCCTGGGGTCTATAAGAAAACAGGCTAAACCAGGCGATGGTGGTGCGCACCTTTAATCCCAGCACTCAGGAGGCAGAGGCAGGTGGATCTGTGAGTTCAAGGCCAGCATGGCCTTGAACAGAGATGTCTCTTAAACAGAGATGGTTCCAGGACAATTAGGGCTGCTACACAGAAAAACCTTGTCTCGGAAAGGAAAGGAAAGGAGAGGAAAGGGGAAAGAGGAAAGAGGAAAGAAAGAGGAAAGAGGAAAGAGGAAAGAGGAAAGGAAAGGAAAAAGGAAAGAAAAGGAAAGGAAAAAAGAAAGGAAAGGAAAGGAAAGGAAAAAGGAAAGGAAAGGAAAGGGGGGAAGTGATGGGAGGGGAGGGAAGGAAGGAAGGGGAGAGAGAGAGAGAGAGAGAGAGAGAGAGAGAGAGAGAGAGAGAAAGGCTGAGCAAGTCATGGGGAGCAAGCCAGTAAGCAGCTCCCCTCCATGGCCTCTGCATCAGCTCCTCCCTCCAGGCTCCTGCCCTGACTTCCTTCAGTGATGAACAGTGATGTGGAAGTATAAGCAAAATAAACTCTTTCCACCCAGCTTGCTTTACGGCCATGGCGTTCTGTTGCAGCCATGGAAACCCTAACTAAGACAGCACCCAGAGGACAGTCTGCAGCAGTGGTTCTCTCCCTCCACCATGTGCTCAGGTCACTGGGCTCGGCTGGCAGGCAAGCATCTTTACCTGCTGAGCCGTCTTGCAGCCCAAACTGTCTCTTTCATGGCATTTGTCCTTCAGATCTTGCGTCCCATCCAATTTTACACTGAGTATTCTTGCAGGTACTTTTGTCTCTTTAACCTGGAACAGAACTTCAACCTCCATCTCTCATGACCTGACACCTTCAGGTCCAGTTTCATCATGTAGAGGACACCTCTCGGCCTGGGTTCACCCTGATGCTCCCTTAAGATTCGCTTCTGTTTTTGTCGTTGGCCTTCATGTGATGACCTGTGCTTCCTGTCAGGAGGAACATGGTGTCTGTGACATCAGTTTAGAGCGCTTGGTAACGGTGTCCCTCTGAGTCGCTACCCACAGAGTAATCAAGTCTTGCTATTTGTAACTAATGAGTTCCCTCAGGGTCAGGCATGTAGCACAGCCAAGTTCTAGCCTTGCACACGCGAGGCCCCAGCAACAGAAAGGAAGGACAAACCAATGAAGAGAGAACGTGTGTAAAGGAGTTTTGATGTTTCAGTGTGACACACATCTGTGATAAAGGAAGCCTAAAGACGTGGCAGGGAAGGCAGGGCCCACAGCCGACTAGAAGGTGGGGCCTTGGCACGAGGGGCTCCAGATAAAGGGCTACACAGCCTCCTGGTTCTACCTTCGAGATAAGACAAAGGCTGCGAAATCAGCAGCCAGATGGTGACCAGGCCCTCTTCAGTGTGAATTAATATTTAATTTCACAAGTCAAACATGAAGACATTATCCTTGTTAAAAATTAAAACGCCAGCCACGACTTAATCCAGTGGTTCTCAACCTTTGGGTCCCGACTCTTTTGAGGGGGGTCACGTACCAGACATCCTGCATGTCAGATATTTACATTATGATTCATAACAGGAGCAAAATTAGTTATGAGGTAGCAACAAAAATAATTTTAAGGTTGGGTCACCACAACGCGAAGAACATGTTAAAGGATCACCAGTTTCTTTATGTTTCTGAGGCAGGGTCACGCTATGTAGTCCTGGCTGACTTTACCTTCAGTATGTAGCCCAAGCTGGCCTTGAACTCAAGCTGGGCTCCTCCATAGTCTCCCAAGTACTGGAATTACAGGGTACACTACAGCTCCCAGAGGCAGATTTCACCTAGACAATCTGCCCCATGTTCTTCCAGGTAAGCCTCTATCAGGTTACACTCACTCCCCATCTCCCTGATTACACAGAGAATCCAAAAGTCAGAATGTACGCTGACATAAAAACAAGTTACTCCAGCCAGACACCTGCAAAAAGGAAAACTCCGTACAGTTCTGTTCCTGGACACATTAAAGACTTCCATCTGTGACCTTCAACATAGGCACAGCCAGTCCGCTGGACTCTGAATTCCTGTGCCTTGTCTAAATTCCCACCCCACCTCCAAGTTCATGAGCTTGAGACGGTTACTATTATTCTATTCAGTGACACATAATTAAAAGTCAAGGAATGGTGGCACACAACTCTAATAACAGTGTTTGCAAAATGGCGCCTGAAAGATCAGGATTCAAGGCCAAGATAGGATAGGTACAAAAGATCCTGTCTTTAAAAAAAGGAACTGGGTGGAGGGGCGCATGCCTTTAATCCCAGCCCTCAGAAGGCAAAGGCAGGTAGGCCAGCCTTGTCTACACAGAGTTTTCTCGGTTAGCTGGGGATATATATACACACAGTAATGATGGGGAAACTATCAACCAATCACACCTAGTTAGGGTGTGGCTACCTGGAGCCCAGGTAGGAAAACCAGGAGATCCAGGTATGCGCTCTCCGCATGGTGCCCGCTGGACCTACTGAATTTCGGACCTCCCACTCTTTTTTTCCTTAATATTTATTTATTTATTATGTATACTATATTCTATCTGTGTGTATACCTACAGGCCAGAAGAGGGCACCAGACCTCATTACAGATGGTTGTGAGTCACCATGTGGTTGCTGGGAATTGAACTCACGACCTTTGGAAGAGCAGGTATTGCTCTTAACCGCTGAGCCATCTCTCCAACCCCCGGACCTCCCACTCTTGTAGCGTGAGTTTTCCCTTTTCAACTATTAAAATATAACTGCTGTTCTTGAGCTGGTCTGGTTATTTATCGTACCAACCTAATTCGTCAACAAAGTAAGACCCTGCCTCAAAACACATATGAACCCTCATTCACACCCCCACGTAGAACCTACCTCAGTCGCATGGGTAAGGGAGGGAGGAAGGAGCCTCCTTGGATCTTGTTTCACTTTTGGAACCTTTTTTAGAAAAGCACAGCCTTCATTCAAGGGACTCCCCCGCCACAGTCTGCCTAGTCAGGGGCTCCCTGAAACCACCGATAATCCACACCTACGTCATGTGGGTAACACTACCAACTACCACTGTCAGCTTGGGGATGCATCCTGGTCCCCCTGGAACCACATCTGCAGCTTTTATTCAGCAGCTTTCTAGGAGCAGAAATTCTCCACGCTCTTTCACAGGCAGAAAGCTTAGCTTAGCGGGGCAGGGTCTGGCCCTAGGGCCTTCCTTTTCCTCCAGTGCTGCAGCGAGAGAGGTGTCTCCTCAAACACAAGCTTTGGCTGCAACACTGAGTTGCCTGGCGCTCTTTCCCACTGCAAATTGTCCATTGTGCATTTCTTTCTGCCCCGCTGCTCCTTTTCATTGTAGACCTGCATGTGAGTTAGTTATTAATAACAACCACGCCACAGAGTCAATATTATGGTGCCCTGAAATTGCCTCAGCCAAGTTCTTAAGACACAGGCAGAAGGCAAGTAGCTTATTCACTAAGATATCCCACGAATAGCCTCCAGCCCAGTCGCTCACATTGTTCCCCTCTGAATCCTCTTGGGCTGGATCTCCACAGTCCCCACTGCCCCAACTGAGCCGAATCCTCAGGCCCACAGCTCTCAGCTGACACACTGTTCGTGGGATTTCTCGGATCTCCACAGTCCCCACTGCCCCAGCTGAGCCGAATCCTCAGGCCCACAGCTCTCAGCTGACACACTGTTCGTGGGATTTCTCGGATCTCCACAGTCCCCACTGCCCCAGCTGAGCCGAATCCTCAGGCCCACAGCTCTCAGCTGACACACTGTTCGTGGGATTTCTAGCAGGAGGCAAGGGTGCAGTTCCTGTCTTCCTTCTGCACACAGAGACTGTCTCTATCACACTCAGTGCTACCATGCTTCTCCCAGGAGGCAAAACAAACCAGAGACTGAGAAATTTTTGTGTCCCAATAAACCTCTCCTATGCAATAATTCATATCAGATCAAATCAAATCAAATTAGAAAAAGCCCAGGTTTAATGGATGCCAGCACTCCTGGGTGGCCTTCCAGGCACTCAGAGAGGAGACGGAGTAGGAAGACTGGGGGGGGGGCAGTTTAAATAGCCTGTGGGAGTAGTCTTGGGCCTCTCCGGGGAGGGGTCACCCCTCATGGGACCGGCTTTCCCCCCTTATATCTTTAAAAAGAATAGCACCAGGGGCTGGGATGACACTTCCAACCAACCAGATACCACCTGTTCTTCCGTGTTGTTAACCAAAACGCAGACAGAAATGACGTAGGAGGAAGAGTTTTCGACTCACGGTTTCAGAGGATCCCACTTGTCATGGCAGAGAAGGCACGGAGGAGGTCATTGATAGTGGGAATGTGTAGCAGAGACCTCTGTCACTGAGGTTCGGGAGGCAGAGGGGGCTTGACAGGAAGCAGGGGCAGGTATAAACTTGAAAGTCCCACCTCTACTAACCCAGTTTCTACCAATCAGGCCCCAGCTCCTAAAGGCTCTGCCGCCTTCAAAACAGCATGGAAAGTCCAGTTCAAGTGTTCAGAACATGAACCTGTGGGGGACACTCTGGATTCAAATGACAACATTGTCCCTAACTTCCTTTCCTCCAAGTAACCTTGGCCTCCTCCCGTGGAACCAGCTGGCCAGACAGAGACCTTCTGTTGTTTTTCTTTCAACCAGTAAAGCAGCTTCTATGCCTGTAGATTTCTTTGGAGACCAATCTTTTCTCCACATCCAATCTATGAGATGGAGCCAGGAGTAAGATTGGCCCTGTCTTAAAAGGCAGGGCGAATGGCCTGGGCCTGCTCCACTAGAACTTCAGCGCCCCCACCGCCAACCCAGCTGGCTGACAGGAGGACTCAACTAAGGACAGTTAATGTGGGGCTCGGAAGGGACTGTCAGAGCAGGGTGGCCTCGTTCCGGTAAGGTGAAGGTCCAGAGCTATCAGGGTTGTCCTACCCATGTCTGGATAGCCGGGAACGAACCCAACTGAGGGGAGGGAGACGAAGGCTGAGCCCTCTTCTGCATCTATTTGCTCCCTTCTGAAATCATCCCTTGGATTCCCAACTGCCTAAGAAGCAAACACTCCACTGCCGTACCAGGTCTTACTATCTTCACCACACAGGCAGGTGCCAGAATCCACACTGAAGGGACAAGGACCAGAGCCTCCCTCCTGGGCAAAGTTAACCACATTAGATGAGAGAAACCACAAATAAGGACTTTGAAAGCTGGCTGAGCGGTCCCCTCACCAGGCCAGCAGCTAAGGAGGCAGCCAAGCATGAAGATCCCTGAACACCCAGGTGGGGTAGCTTCCACCAACCCCAGAAACCAAAGAATCCTTTGGAAAAAAAAACAAAACAAAAAAACTTTGCTAATTTGAAGTTATGTGTTGACAAACATGCATACACAATAGTCCCACACACACACAAGCTCACAAAAATGGATACATGAACAGTTAGTGACATCTGTTAACTATTATCATCTGTGTTGGGACACATGATGCGGCATGCACATGGAGGTCAAAGGACAGCTTTAAGGAGTCAGTTCTCTCCTTCCACCTCTGTGTGGATTCAGAAGATCAAACTGTGGTTGTCAGGATTGCCTGGCGAGCACTGTACCTGCCGAGACAGCTCACTGGCCCAGTTCAGCGACTTTTAGGCATTTACCGAGGTGTACCATCACCACATCTCGTTTCAGAAACCCCATCACCCACTAAGATCCCTACGTTCTCTTAGCAGTCATTGCCCAGTTCTTCTCCCCAGTCCCTGGTTACCACTCTCTTTAGTTCCTACAGAATGCATCTCTTTGTGGGGATAGTGCTTGCCCAGAGTGCAAGAGGCCTTGGGTTTATTAAAACAATGTGGCGGCTGAGAAAAATGAGGATATAACTGTTCCGATGTGTGAGAAGGTTTTTATTGTAGCTATGAGGGAGAGTATAGTCAGAGGAGGTGTCCGGAGCAGGCACTGAACATGGCTAGCGGACAGAATGGGCTATGACAGGAAAGATGGGGGACAGTGAGGGAGGGAGTGCCGGATGGGGGGTATGTGCAAAGAGGAGAGCAGGCCGTGAGAGGGGGCTGAAGAACCAAGAGAATGTGGCAGAAATGGTAGGTGGGCAGCAGGGTGAGAAGGGGTGAGAAGGGCTGAGAACCCGAGGCCAGCACGCGCTTTGGTATGCTAATAGGCACCACAGTGAGCCATTGTCTCCAGTTTCCTTAGGACCTGACGTGGCACACACCTCCAATACACTCTCAGGATTCCAAGGGTGGAGGCAAGAGGATTAGAAATTCAAGACCATCTGGGTGTGGTGTGCTTGAGTAGACACTTAATGATGGAATTGCTGGAATGTGAAGTAAATTCCATCCCGACCCCACCACCTCTTTTGAGACAGGGCCTTACCCTAGCTTGGAAACTGCTATGTTGAGGCCAGCCTGATTTACAAAGTGGGTTCCAGGACAGCTAGGATTGTTACACAGAGAAACCCTGTCTCAAGAAAAGCAAAATGGCCAGGCGGTGGTGGCGCACGCCTTTAATCCCAGCACTCTGGAGGCAGAGGCAGGCAGATCTCTGTGAGTTCGAGGCCAGCCTGGTCTGCAGAGTGAGTTCCAGGACAGACTCCAAAGCTACAGAGAAACCCTGTCTCGAAAAAAAAACAAAACAAAACAACAAAAAAAGAAAACCAAAATAAAACAAACAAACAAAACCTCACGCCCTGAGTGCTGGAATTACAAGGCATGTACTACCATGTCCATCCTTTTCTTCCGTTCTTACGAAGTTTCTACCTCGGAAAGAAAATACCAAACTACTGAACTTCATTTTTTGTTTGCTTTGGTTTGTTTTGAGACAGGGTTTCACTGTCACCCTTGCTGTCTTGGATCTCCTGAAACTGGAGGCACAGAAGAATGTAAGCCACCATGTGGGTACTGGGAACCAAACTCTGTGAGAGCAGCCAGTGCTCTTAACCACCAAGCCATCTCTCCAGTCCCAGTAGCTTTTGCTTGTGGCAAATAAGTGTCCCAGTCTTTGATTCTTCTCTGGCAAGGTTTCCTTTCTGACAGTCTGCCCCCTCCCATCTCCATCTTTAGGTATTCTATGATAGATTGCATGCTTTTGTTTGTATGTTTGGGTTGCTCTTACACTAGACAGTTGGGGACCTGGGCTTGCTTTGGTCTGTGGAACAGAGTCCTCTACACAGCTGCCTGTCTGCCACGCTACTCCCAACACTCTGGATTATTTTTAGAAGTAGCAACTTGATGTGGGAGTCAATCATGTTTAATAAGTTGATTTAAAAAGCAAACAGTTATGTCTGCTGAGAGCTAGCCCCTGGTTTGGGGTGAGTTATTTCCCATGTTCAAGCTACTATAAAGTTAGAAATAAAAATGAAGTTTAGATCAAGCAGTAGCGCAGCCTTTAATCCCAGCACTGGAGAGGCAGAGGCACGCGGATCTCTGAGTTCGAGGCCAGCCTGGTCTACATAGTGAGTTCCAGGACAGTCAGGGCTTCACAGAGGAACCCTGTCTTGAAAAAACAAAACCAACCAAACAAATAAACAAAAACAATTACAGACAACCCCATAATTAGCAACCACTTGCTACCCTCAGTGTAAAAACTATAGTGCCACTGTTGGTGCAAGCCTAGAATCCAGACACTTGGTAGGTGAAAACAGGGGGCTTGGAAACTTAAGGTCATTCTTGGCTATATATCAAGTTTAAAGATGTACCAGGCTATGTGAGACACTGGCCCCAAACCAAACCTACAGTGCACAGGGAATGGACAGGTCCCACATCCTCCCCACACAAGGTGACTCACTTTTGCTGGTTATTTTTATACATCATTGCCACCCCAGATCGGTTCTGCTTTTCTTTGACCCCCATGTATTGCCCGTCTCAGGCTCCCTTGCTCTGCACCCTTGGTCGATGAGCCTGAGCGAGGACTGGAAGGCAGATGGAAAGAGAAGCTGTGCTGTGGCTTCTTCCTGCTTCCAGCATCCTTCAACAAGGGCAGCTCCTGCTGGCAGCCCCAGCCAAGGTCAGATAACAACTTCCCAGCCTTCACCCTTACAACTCAGTCCAGACCTGAACTGGGGGGACAGGGCTCAGTTTAAACTATGTACATCTGAAAACCAACGCTCCCTCCTTATTTTTTAAATCATATCCATTGTCTTTATCCCAGAGCCTTCTACACTAAATTTGGTGTCTGCTTTTGAGGCAGGGTCTCATGTAGCCCAGGCTGGCTAATACTCACTCCTGCTTCTGTATCCCAAGTGCTAGGATTTCAGGTGTATGCTTCCAAACCCAGCAGAACTTGGTCTTCACTATCTCTTGCAAGTCTTTTATTTGAGCTGCATATACAGTATCATTAAGCAATACAGCATATTGGTTTGAATAGTTTGGGCTCTATTATAAATGCCATTTTCTAGGCCCAGGAAATAGCAATATGATATGGCTCAGTGAAAAGGTGACTGTCACTGGGCGGTGGCAGCACACACCTTTAATCCCAGCACTCAGGAGGTAGAGGCAGGCGGATCTAGTAAGTAAGTTAGAGGCCAGCCTGGGCTACAAAGTGAGTTCCAGAAAGAAAAGAAGAGGTACTTGTTGCTAAGTACCTTTTCAATTCCCAGACATAAATGGTAGAAGGGGGAACCTATTCCCCCAAGTTGTCCTCTGATCTCCACAGTACACTGAAGCACACAGGTGTGCACACAAAACACACACAGACACACACACAAACACAAGTTGTCCTCTGACCTCCACAGAAGCACTAGAGCACACGGACATGCACACACACACACACACACACACACACACACACAACGTTGTCCTCTGACCTCCACAGAAGCACTAGAGCACACAGGCATGCACACAAAACACACACACACACACACACACACACACACAAAGTTGTCCTCTGACCTCCACAGTGCATAAGTGTATAAGCATATACACTTATACACTTATACACACAGTGCATAAGTGTATAAGCCCCATCCATAAGAAATAAGTTTAGCAAAACAAACAAAACCTAACTACAACGAAATGTGGAAGAGATTGCATTTGGATTAAAGAAACAAACAAAAAGGCTAACAGCTCTGTAAGCCAGGACGCCCCTAGTGACTTTTCTTCGTGCCTAATTGCCACCTGCCACACTTAGAAGACACAAACAAGCGAGTTTCCAACGAGGCACAAATCCAGGCTACCTCTCTCTTCCTCTGAGGCCCCATGCTCCACCCCAGTGGGAAGGTGAGGTTGACATCTCCAGGTCCCAGCAGGACTGTAAACCATCTGGAATCACCTTCTTAACAATGCAATTCAAGATCCAGAACAGGGAATCCAATCGTCCTCGCCAACATCCCAGACAGGCATCTCCAGACAGGTGACTCTCACGGCACCTACAGAGGAGCTCGGGCCCAGAGGCATTAGCAGCTGGTGTCGATCCAGCAGGTTGTAACAGAGCCAGGGCCACCACCAGGGTGCACACTGCCTTACAGCGGTGCCACTGGCTGGTCGTAAACGTCTAAGAGATTACTTCCATGGAGCTTGCTGTCCAAAGCATCTTCAAGGAGACTCTTCGATGCTGACTCTCCCTAAGGAGGACCTATCACCATGGAAACACAACCAAACATGGCAAGTTCACTCCACCTCAAGCTTGTCATTCCCGTACTGGGAAAGATTCTGAGTCATGGGCCAGGACTGACAGGTGATGTCTGCCATAGGACAGGGATAGGATTGCACACATAGGTGTGCAGCAAGGGAGTCCGGGTAAGACAATGGATAAATGATGACATTCCGCAATCAGACGGGCTGACTTCAGATATGTGCCTGTCATTAGCTGAGCTATGGCTTTGCCCTTGCTTCAGCATCCTCAGCTGGATAAAGGCTAAGAGGAGAGACCTGTGTGAAATGGTCTCGCACTGCTACAAAGACATGACATCAAAAAGAATGGCAGGTCACCCAGGATCTGACATTTCACTGTTTGCCTTGACATTTTAAATTATCCTTACTTGTGGGAAGGACAGACAAGACACACAGTTTGAGAATCACAGATAAAGACAATTTCTTTTTTTCCTTTCTCTTTCAAGATAGGGTTTCTCTGTAGCTTTGGAGCCTGTCCTGGAACTAGCTCTTGTAGACCAGGCTGGCCTCGAACTCACAGAGATCCGCCAGCCTCCGCCTCCCGAGTGCTGGGATTAAAGACAAGTGCCACCACCACCCAGCAGATAAAGACAATTTCTATTACATGGCTTTAGCCAAAATTTAAAAAAAAAAAAAAAAAAAAAGTTTCTCCATCATCCCTTTCTGGTTTTTGTTTTGTTTTGTTTTGTTTTTAAACTTTTGTTATTTTGGTTTCCCTGCATGGAATCACTTTTCCTCCTCCCTGCCTATTCCAGGGACCCCCACAGACCCCACTCCCAGACTCCAGAGGCAGACGCATGACCAGTGTCTAGTTAGTACAGTGATGGCATGACAGCTGGATACAGAACAAGGTCTCAGAAAGATGGCCTTGAACTCAGGATCCGCCTGCCTCAGCTCCTGAAAGCTGAGATTCTGCATTTGTCCATTTCACACAGGCCTCTCCTCCTACCATACCTGGCCTTAGCTACCGTCATCACACCAAGGAGGAAGGGTGACTGGCAATGAAACCCAGGTGAAGGGACAAAGAGAGACACAGACCAACAGAGTGAGCTCCTGGATCCAGTCCTAACGGTCATTTCATCTGGTCTTCCCAATTCAGGAGTTCCTTTTTTGGCTAAAAACCAGAGAACTGGGTTCTGTCGTTAAGGGTGATAACTAAGAGTCTTGACTGGGCATAAGGAAGTTCCACACAAACAAAGAGACCCAGCAAATTCAAAACTTTCCTTCTAGGGGCCAGTGAGCCGGCTCGGAGGGTAAAAGTGCTTGCCACCAAGGCTGGAACCCATACAGTGGAAAGAGAGAACCAAGTCCTCTGACGCCACACGTTTATCTGCCAGGGCACACAGCTCTCTCTCACAAGAGTAAATAAATGTTTAAAAAAAAAAAAAAAAAGCTTTTGTCGTAGAGCTTTAAGGAATTCTCAAGATACCCTGACGCCTACTGTGTAGGGGCACGGGAGCATCTGAATCAAACAGTAGACCTGTGTTCAAATTCTGACCTGAAAAGTTTCCTTTTTTCTTTTTTATTTACGTATCCATCCTGGAACTCTCAACCTCACAGCAGGTCCCCCTGCCTCTGCCTCCCAAGAGCTGGGAGTAACAGCGCCACCGTGCCCCGCCAACTAACTGGATGATTTCCAAATTCCTCACTCAACTTTACTCCCCTGATGTACCGAAAGGAGAGGCCGTGGCTTGGACTCAACGGGACAGCTATGTGTCACATAGTTCACTATGGCACTGGACAGCATTACTGCCAGTCTTTGCCAAGCTCGGAGTGGTGGCTTGCTGCAGGTCAGATGCCAGACTGTGGCGACAGAAGGCGGACCTGGGCCGGGGGAATCCTGACTCCCGAGCAGTCTTCTTTCTACTACACCTGCTTCTAAAATGAGAGGCTCCCAGGGCAGCAAACACAAAAGAAGAGCAAAGGCCATTCAGAGAGACTTACCTCTACATGATCTGCCTTGTGAAGAGATTAAGAGTACAGACTTGACCAAGGTAGTGGTGGCACTTGCCTTTATCCCAGCACTAAGGGAGGCAAAGTCAGAAAGAAAATCTCTCTGAGTACAAGGCCAGCCTGGACTCCCAGAGAGAGTTCCAAGACAGCGGGGCTACATGGAGAGACCTTGCCTCTTGCCTCTAAATAGAGAGAGACATAGACTCCAGGATCAGACAGCTCAGCAGGGAAGGGAGCTTGTTACTAAGCCTGATGACCTGAATTCAACCCCAACCTTAAACAGGGAGAATCACGTCCCACAAGCTGGCCTCCTATACATGTGCCGTGGCACCAACACACACGCACACATAAATAAATGTACATGGTGTGAGGGGGCGTCAAGATAGGGTTTCTCTGTGTAGTTCATGTAGTCCTGGAGCTCGCTCTGTAGACCAGGCTGGCCTGGAGTCAGAGATCCGCCTGCCTCTGCCTCCCGAGTACCGGGATTAAAGGCGTGCGCCACCACTGCCCAGCTATAAACGTACAGTTTTATAATTAGAAAGTGTGTGTGTGGAAAGCCA
Organism: Myodes glareolus; assembly: GCF_982192425.1. NCBI lineage: Eukaryota > Metazoa > Chordata > Mammalia > Rodentia > Cricetidae > Myodes > Myodes glareolus. The sequence continues at coordinate 124,551,300 of NC_142027.1, forward strand.
CCTCAGCCATTAATAGTGCTTGCTACTCTTCCAGAGGACCTGAGTTCAGATCCCAGTATCCACGCTGGGCAGTTCACAATTCCAGCTCCGGGAGATCTGACATCGTCTTCTGGACACCTTGAACTCCTGCACTCATATGTGCATAAACACACACACATGTGTGTGCACGTACATACATATACACATAATTAAACGTAAATCTTTGGGGGGGGCGAGGAGAATATGCAGGTGCTGGAGTTCAACAGTCTATGTTCAAATCTTGATCCTAGCACTTACAAGACCTTAGGCAAACAACTTACCCCTAGGTTCTATTTCATGGGGTCTTAATGAGATAATGTCGATCTTCCCGTTATTTTTTGTGGTCTGGAGCCTGTGGAATGCCCATTTCAAATCTTTACAATGGTGTACAAAGCCCCAGTGATCCCTGAAGCCAGACACTGAGAAAGGCTGCTTCCTGTGCCTGGAAGGAGGGGTCAGGTTTCCAGTGACATAAGGCAGGAACTGATCATTAAAATCGACAGGCCTGGTGTCTGTACGTGACCTTCTGATCACAAACAAGCCAGGGGGTCAGGTACATGCTGATCTCTGACTGATGCTCGATTCACGACCACCTAAACACTAAGTCCCGGTGAGGACTCAGCTATCCCCAGAGTCCAGCAAAGCCCCAGGAAATGTGAAGCAAAGTCCACAGAAAACAGACCTTTCCCTAAGTCCCATGTACTGCCCTAGGGCTCTTGTGGATGAAGGGGGACTCCAAAGACCTTTTAAATGTTCCGGGGTCTGAGACACAGGATTCCTCTTTTTTCCATTCCAAAAAGAGAAGGAGAGGTAAAACACAGACAAAACACATCTCCCGCAGAAACGAAGAGGTGCAAAACTGGAAACCGCGATCCCAGATTCTTAGGCAGATGCAGGAAAACTTTGGCTAATCAGGATTTCCTGATGACAAAAAAAAAAAGTTCCCGCTATTGTTAACTTTTCCAGTTGCAGCCAGACCCATTCTCACACATACACACACAGAGACACACACACAGACACACAAACACACAGACACACACAGAAACACACACACAGAGACACACACACAAACACAAAGACACACACAGACACACAAACACACAGACACACACACACACAGCTCTATCACCTTTGTCTCCCCATAAATGTCTCTCAACAGAATCTCTGTTCAACATATACACAACATATACCCTGGACTTAGGACACTTTCTTCCCAGGAGTTCAAAATTTCCATGTGTGCAAAACAAAAAGCAAGCAAGCAAACACAACAACAACAACAGGCAGATTCAGACTTTTCCCGAATAAAATCTAGCACTAACTTTCGGAGTGGAACAACTGTGCGATCCCAGCTAGGACAATCAGCACGTCCACCACTCAGTTTCCTCTGTTTCTTGCTCTTCAAATAAAGACTGTATAGATGGGACAAGGCAGCTGGATGTGGTGGCCACACCTTTAATCCCAACACTTGGGAGGCAGAGGCAGAAGGATCTCTGTGAGTTCCAGGCCAGCCTGGTCTACAAGAGCTAGTTCCAGTTTAGGCACCAAAGCTATACAGAGAAACCCTGTCTCGAAAAAATAAAATAAAAAATAAAAATATTAAAAGGTAACTCCAGTTCTAGGGGATCTAACACCATCTTCCTCCTCTGGCCTTCACAGGCACCCACACATTCATGGCATACACACACAGAGGGACACAAAACTAGTAAGTAAATAAATAAGAGGACTGGAGAGATGACTTAGTGGCTTAAGGGCACTGGCTAATCTTGAAGAGGACCCAGGTTTAAATCCCGGAGCCCACATGGTGGCTCACAACCGTCTGTAACTCTAGTTCCAGAGGATCCGACGACACCCTCTTCTGCACCAGGCAGAAGAAATGCCTGCAAAATGAGCCCCAAGCAGCCATCCATTGTTGAATTCAGCAGCTGACCACCAAGCCTACACCAGCTGGGTGCCTCTTCCTCAAAGGAGGCTCCGAGGAGCTGTCTGACACTCCACCACCTCCACTCCGCAGGTCCTTCTGCAATGCTTACTGCTCAACACCTCACAATGATATCCAGATCAACTCATAATCCCCGGTCCTTGACCACCCAGCACCAGACACATCATGATACCTTCCTGTCCAAGCCAGAACATAACAACTCAAAGGATTCCTTTGCAACTTCTGCCTGCCAAGACTTGCTACCTAATTGTTGTTAATTGCATTAATTGCAGAGTTCTGCAGTACACGGTTTCTCCTCCTTGTAGTTTTAAAAGCAAGTCACAAGGAAAAACTCTGAACAAAAGCCCCACTTGGGAAACCTCTTCTCCCACTCCCAACTCTAAAATCCACTACAGCCCAGTGGGACAGATTGTTAAGTGGCTGCATCTTCTCCCTGAATGTGGAACCAAAGGGGCCCCAAAGAACCATGAGGGATCCAAGGCCTAGATCTGAAAGAAGAGGCACCAACACACCCATATGTGCTAGGGAGACCACGAAATAATAACAGCCGTCCCTGGGTACCTTGGTCCCTGGGTACCTTGGCCTTTCTGCTCAGACTCACCAGTATCCCTCTGCACCTACATCAGGATCTTACAGCCTCACTTTAGAAAGACCAATCACAGCACCCTGGACAACATCCTCCTCTGGACAAGGCAGAACTATAGGGACAGGGGAAATGACAACGTGTCTACGAAGGGGAGGAGGGTGGGAGGGTGTGAATGATTTCAGGCAACCCAGTGGCTGGAGAGGGAACCGTGTGTTCTTCCTGTTAAGACATCCCCAAGCTTTCCTGAGTCTCTAGTCCCCGGAGCACACAGCGGAGGCCTCTATGGACCTATGAGAAGGACCCTCCTGATAAGACCACGATGCCATCCTTCCCAGAGCCAGCTCTTAGATCCACCTTCGACCTATCAGGTGGAAAGCCCTGAGTCAAAGGGTGAGGGTTGGGTGCAGTCCTCTATCGCTGGGTGAGGCAGCCAGCTGTCAACTGACAGATGCCTGCCATCCACAGTGACAAACTCAGCTTGCAGCAGCCTACAAGCAGAACCACATCAGACCCCCCAAAGACAAGGCTACGACTGTGATCTCTGATCAAGGTGAAAACTGCTGAGTGCATCTCTCAAAGCGCAGCTGCAGGGAAAGGCTGCCCCGCTAGCAGAGAGGGAGTAGTTGAGCAGCCAGCGGCAGAGTTGAGGGAGACCCCTGCGTGGGGGCTGGTCTGGTGTCCTTCCGAGCGTCACTATTTCCTCGTGAACACACCTAGAACTTATCCTCAGAAGCCAGAGACCAACTTTCTGAACCGAAGGGGAAGCGTGAAGCAAGTGAGAGGGCGGGAGAATGGGGGCTTCGACCGGGTGCCCCACGAGGTTGAGAAGCCGAAGCCCTGGGAAATAGGAAGGGGCTGTGCCAAGTCACCCACCAGCCCGTCGGACGCACAGCCTGGGCCACCCTCTGGGTCCTATCGCCCCACCTCCACCTCGGGGCTGGGGTGGCTAGGTGGGGAAGGCACCACAGGGCAGGTAGTAGCAGAGTTGCGGGACCAGGTGGCCCGGCCCTACCTGCAGCTCCTGAAATTCTCCTTCCAGCTCATGCCACTCGCGCTCACAACGCTCCAGCTGCCCGGACATGGTGCAATGATGCAAGGCGGCGGTAGCTCCCGCAGCGTGGCCCGGCCGGTGACCAGCACCCCACGCCCGCCCGCTCAATCGCCGCCTCCCGAGGCACCAGCTGTTCCTGCGCAGCCGGAGCCACGCGCGCATCTGACGTCACGAACCCCGCCTCGGCGCCAGCTCCACCCCTCGCTCGAGGGTGGGGCCCGCGCGTGCGCACACTCTTCCCTGCTTCCGCCGCGTGGACGGTTCAACTTTACGTTCTTGGTTAGATCTGTCTCCTCTCCTGCTCCTGTGTAGTACGTTTCTCCTCAGAGTGGGTGGAGGGCTTATCTATAAGCTGCATTTGTGGCTTATGTTACTTAGATTGTGTTTGTGGGGAGAGTGGGGTGGAAAAAGATTTGGGGGAGGTAAAAGAAAAGTCATGTACCCCTTAACATTGTCTGACCCAGGAGGCAAAAGCCAAAGTCTTGGAATGCCATAGTTGACGACAGTGACCGTGTAATAAGGTCAAGGACAGGGTGGAAAAACGCAGACTTGGCTCTGACATCTCACGTTGGCATTGGTATTTATTACAACCAATACAGCCTAGATTCCGGTCCTATGACACTAGGTGAATCCTGACAGCTGCTGCTGTCATTCAGAAGACACAACCACTTCCAAATTTATTGAATGCAGTTACTTCCCTTTCCCTGCAAAGTCCCGCAGGAGCTGCACCAGCCTGACTTTCCAGCCACACTTCCTATCTCACTGCCCTGATTCCAGCTCTCTAGACAAATCTCGTCCCAACTTGGCATCTTCCCTCTGAGTCTTCATGTAGTGGCTTCTAGCCCATTCCTTGAGCCTCATTCACAGAGTACCTGCAGTCGGGTGTGGTACTGCACACCAGCCTTGACAGCATAGCAAGATTGTCTCAAAAAATAAACAAAATAAAGTGAAATATCAAATCGTGCCTGTGGGGGCTGGAGAGGTGGTTCAATGGTTAAAAGTGCATTCTGCAGACCAAGCTTGGGTGGTGTGCACACCTTTAATCCCAGCACTTGAGATGTAGAGGCAGGCAGATCTCAGTGAGTTTGAGACCAGCCTGGTCTACATAGTGAGTTCCAGGCTCACTGGGACTACATACTAAGATCCTGTTAAATTGATTAATTAATTGCTTAAGAAGCACCTGTATTAGTTTCATAGGGCTGCAGTCACTACAAGTGGGTGGCCTAAACCCTAGAATGCACTTCTCTGAAGTTAAGAACCTACAAATCTGAAACAGAAGTGTCAGGAAAGCCTTGCCCCACCTGAGAGTCTGGGTAGAGAGGCTTTCCCTGCTGCCTAGCAGCTCATGGCAGGGGCTGTCAATCCTAGGTGTGCCTTAGCTTTCAGCTGCATTCCTCCACTCTCTGACCTGTGGCCGAGGGGCCTCTCTGTGTGCCCTCTCTTATGAATGAAAGCTCCAGAAAGAAGCTGCACCTTCTACTGAACCCGCTGCAAAGCTGGGTAACTGATTAGAACTTCAGTGATTGTGGAGAGGCTGGAATATTGCAGGTCCGGAGTCTAATTGCAGTTTATCGTGGGCTGTCATTTAGGGGCTAAATAGCCATGGCTGCCCACCTCTGCATCAGACCTAACATATAAAACTTCCTGAAATCTATTAACTGAATAAAATCTTAATTCCTGCTAGCCAAAGACCGAAAGTGTCATCAGGCAGCATCTCAGGCCTAGAACTAGGATGTCTCCACTTATCTATAAGTCAATGTTTTTGCGGTGTATTTTTGAGTGTCTTGATTTATGATTTTCTTTGTTCAGTTACCATAAAAAATGCATCAAACTGCTACCCATTGGGACACATTTATTCAGGGTACTAAATCTCTGTTCCTGTGTCACGGGCTATCATATTTGGCTTCAGAATAAATTATCTCTCTTTTAAAAGAAATATTTATCTTATATCATATATATCAGTGCTTTGCCTGCACGTCTATACATCATATGTGTGTTTAGCACTCAAGGACGTTCTGGAACTAGAGCTGATTGTGAGCCACCATATGGGTCCGGAGAACTAAACCTGGGCCCCCTGCAAGAGTAGCCGGTGCCCTTAGCCGCTGAGCCATCTCTCAAGTCCAGAATAGGCTATCTTTTCTCCCCTTTGAGGTGTGTGTTGTGTTGCAATGAGGACAATACCTTTTGCTACTGTAACCTCATCTCAACTAATAACATCCATAAACACTGTATTTCCAGGTAAGGTCATACTGTGAGGTGCTAAATATTAGCACATCAGCACATTTTCCTCTGTGTCATAATAATGCTCCAAAAATAGTCAGAAACCGGGCAAGAGAGAACAGGGACCCAGGTTCAAGTCCAGCACTTACAGGGTAGTTTATAACCATCTTTTAACTCCAGTTCCAGGGGATAAGATCCCCTACTCTGAATCCTTGGGCATCAAACACACATGTGGTACACAGACATACAGTCAGGCAAACATTCATAAACATAGAATAAATTTTAAATAGAGGCAGGCTGATCTCTGTGAGTTTGAGGCCAGCCTGGTCTGCAGAGAGAGTTCCAGGACAGCCAGGGCTACACAGAGAAACCCTGTCTGGGGAAAAAATTATTTAAATAAATAAACAATCATAAATCCACACCTTATCTCAATCACTTCCTACCATCTGCTTAGTTTCTGTAACGGAGGTTGTCACTTTCTGAAGGGTTTGGTTCTGGCTGAGGGTGTATGTGTCTCTCCAGGGCTGAGGAGTCTCTAAGAGACCTCAAAGAACTTGCCTGTCTTCTTTGTCATCAAATCCCAAGAGCTTAGCACAAAACCGACTCTCAATAAATAATTGCCAAATGCCAAGAAGGAATAAATAACAGAGTCATCTACTGCAGGGGCTCAGTGTTTGGGGTTCACAGATTCACCACTCTTAGAACCCAGGAAAACTCATGTAAGTGCATAGGAACATACTTGCAATTATTTTTAGGAAGTGAAAGGGAACTGAGACAGGCGCTCATGTAGGCCAGGCTGGCCTCCAACTTGCGTGACGTTAACTCCTGATCGTCCTGCCTCTGCCTCTCAAACACTGTGATTATGAGCATGCTCCAGTCTTTGTCCAACTATCTTGCCTGGCTTGCAGTGAGACTTCAAATGCATTTACAGACCTCAGGAAACTCCTGAAACTTAGAAGATTCATGAGGACTCTCGACCCCGGCAGTGTTGCTGGGAAGAGGGGGCTTTTCCTCCTCCAGAGGCCTGCCGCAAGTACTCCAGGGATGCATGGGCTCCCTGTGCCGGGATGGGCGTTTCAGAGACACAGATGCCTCTGAATCATCTCTGCTCTTAAGTAACCTCTCTCCAAAACTCCTGCGAATAGCCTCAATAAACTCACCACTTCACCAGACAGACTTAGATGGAATCCTTTCTTTGGTCTGTCTGTCCTGGTCTGTCCGTCCTTGGTACCCCATCTGGGATGAAGAGTCATGTCTCTTAGGGAAAAAAAAAAAAATCACACAGTAGGATACCACAACTGGATCCTAGCTTGCAACTTAGTTTTGTTCTTGTTTTTTGTTTTCTTTTTTAATTTCTCAAGGGAGGCTTTCTCTGTGTAGCAACCCTGGCTGTCCTGGAGTTCACTCTGTAGACCAGGCTGGCTTCCAACTCAGAGATCTGCCTGTCTCTGCCTCTCGAGTGCTGGGATAAAGTCAGGTACCACTTTGTCAGGCATGTTTCAATTCTTACTTGAGACCAGAAGAGGAACGTGCTCTATGCGAGATGGAAACTCATGACCCACTTTGAATTCAGGTTCTCATCCCTGATTCCTAAACTGGTATGCTACTAGTGAGAGGTGCCTAAAACAGTGGTGGGCTGTGAGCAAATTCAGAAACCATTTGTTGCCCTCCCCTCGGGGTAGGAGTGCACTCAAGGACATAAAGATTGTTTCTTTTTCTTTTTTCCTTTTTTTTGAGACAGGGTTTCACTGTTTAACTCTAGCTGTCCTGGAACTCACTTTGTAGACCATGCTGGCCTCAAACTCAGAGATTCGCCTGCCTCTGCCTCCCAGTGCTGGGATTAAAGGCATGTACCACCACCACCCAGTTTTTTTTCTTCAGATAAATACTTTCCACAGTCTAATGCTAGAAGTGAAATTTTGAAAAGGAGATGGTTATGGTGGGACACACTTGTAATTCCAGCATTGAGGAGGTTGAGACTGAGGGTGATCTCAAATTCAAGATCAACCTGGGTACATTATGAGACTGGCTCAGTGAGTAGAAGTGTTTGCCACGCAAGTTTAACCCCCAGAACCCACAAACTCACATAAAAGTCAGGTGGAGTGGTGAGCATCCCTCTGAGACCCCAGCATTCCTGGGGTGGTAAAGTAGGAAGCAGAGAACTAATAGGCTGGAAGCCCTCAGGCTAGAAAGCCTAGAACACTCACAGTACAGGAGCAGAATAGAGACCCTGCTTCAAAACAAGGTGAAAGAGAACAGACTCCCCAAAGTCCTCTGACCACTCCATGTATGTTGTAGTGTTCATGTGCACGAGTGCACACACACACGCACACACATACACACACACACTATCTATCTATCTATCTCTATATCTATATATATATATATAATTAAAAACAAATAACTGGAAATTATGAAAACAGAATTTGTTAAGGGGCTGGAAAGATGACTCAGCAGCTGAGAGCACTTGCAGCTCTCATAGAGGATCAACATGGCCCTCATGAGTTCACACCCATCCCTAACTCCAGTTTCAGGAATCCAGTGCCCTCTTCTGGCCCCCAAAGGTACCAGGTACATACACGGCACACATACATCCATGAAGGCAAAACACTCGTACACATAAAATGGATTTTCCTTTTGTTGGTTTTTTTTTCATGTGCATTGATGTTTCGCCTGAATGTATGTCTGTGTGAGGGGTGTTGATCCCAGAGCTACAGGCAGTTGTGAGCTGCCATGTGGGTGATGGGAACCAAACCCAGGTCCTTTGGAAGAGCAGTCAGTGCTCTCAACCGATGAGACATCTCTCCAGCCCTGAAAAGTTTTTTTTTTATTTAAAAAATTTAAATAACGGCTGGAGAGATGGCTCAGAGGTTAAGAGCATTGCCTGTTCTTCCAAAGGTCCTGAGTTCAATTCCCAGCAACCACATGATGGCTCACAACCATCTGTAATGGGGTCTGGTGCCCTCTTCTGGCCTGCAGGCATACACAAAGACAGAATATTGTATACATAATAAATAAATAAATAAATAAATAAATATATTTTTAAAAGAACAGACAGAAGAACCAATGGAACCAAATAGAAGACCCAGAACCAAATAGAAGACCCAGATATCAATCCACACTTCTTCAAACACCTGATCTTTGATAAAGAAGCAAAAAATATCAAATGGAAAAAAGAAAGCATATTTAACAAGTTGTGCTGGCATAATTGGATATCAACATGTAGAAAAATGAAAATAGACCCATATCTATCACCATGCACAAAACTCAAGTCCAAATGGATCAAAGACCTCAACATAAAGCCAGCCACACTGAACCTTATAGAAGAGAAAGTGGGAAGTACCTTGAACGCATTGGCACAGGGAACCACTTTCTGAGTAGAACCCCAGCAGCACAGACACTGAGAGAAACAATTAATAAATGGGACCTCCTGAAACTGAAAAGCTTCTGTATAGCAAAGAACACAGTCAACAAGATAAAATGACAGCCTACAGAATGGAAAAAGATTTTCACTAACCCCACATCAGACAGAGGTCTGATCTCCAAAATATACAAAGAACTCAAGAAATTGGACACCAAAAGATCACATAATCCAATAAAAAAAGTGGAGTACAGACCTAAACAGAGAACTCTCAACAGAAGAATCTAAAATGGCTGAAAGACACTTAAGGAAATGTTCAACATCCTTAGTCATCAGAGAAATGCAAATCAAAATAACTCTGAGATTCCATCTTACACCTGTAAGAATGGCCAAGATCAAAAACACTGATGACAACTTATGCTGGAGAGGTTGTGGGGAAAAGGGAACACTTCTGCATTGCTGGTGGGAATGCAAGCTGGTACAACCCCTTTGGATGTCAGTGTGGCGATTTCTCAGAAAATTAGGGAACAACCTTCCTCAAGACCCAGTAATACCACTTTTGGGTATATATCCAAAGGATGCTCAATCGTGCCACAAGGACATGTGCTCAACTATGTTCATAGCAGCTTTGTTTGTCATAGCCAGAACCTGGAAACAACCTAAATGCCTCTCGATCGAAGAATGGATAAGAAAAATGTGGTACATTTACATGATGGAGTACTATACAGCAGAAAAAAATAATGACAGCTTGAATTTTGCAGGAAAATGGATGGAACTAGAAAACATTATTTTGAGTGAGGTAACCCGGACACAGAAAGACGATTATCACATGTACTCACTCATAGGTGGTTTTTAAACATAAAGCAAAGAAAGCCAGCCTACAAACCACAATCCCAGAGAACTTAGACAACAATGTGGACACTAAGAGAGACTTACATAGATCTAATCTACATGGGAAGTAGAAAGTAGAAAAAGACAAGATCTCCTGAGTAAATTGGGAGCATGGGGACCTTGGGGAAGGATTGCAGAGGGGAGGGGAGGGGCAGAGAGGGGAGCAGAGAAAAATGTAGAGCTCAATAAATATCAATAAAATAAAAAATTAAAAAAAAGACACAGCATCATATTGTCCAGGCTGGCCTCGAACTCACTAAGTAGCAGAGGATGACTTGGTAAATTGTAGGTAGAGGCAGGAAGATTCAGAACTTGCAGCCTGCCTGGGCTACATTGGGAAATTTGGTCTTATGAAAAAGAAGAAAACAAAAACTAAATCCTACCTCAGTAAGTCAGGGACCATCTTGTTCTAAAGCAGGGTCCCTCAAGGTTTGTTTGTTTATCTGTTTGTTTTTTAAGACAGGGTCTCTTTGTGTAGTCTTGGCTGTCTTGGAACCAGCTCTGTAGACCAGGCTGGCCTCGAACTCACAGAGATCCACTTACCTCTGCCTCCTGAGTGCTGGGATTAAAGGCATGCACCACCACCCCCTGGCAATATTTTTTCTTGAATCAAGGTCTCGCATATGCCTTTAATCTCAGCACTCCAGAGGCAGAGGTAGGCAGATCTCTGAGTTCAAATCCAATCTGGACTACAAGGACAGCCAGGACTTCACAGGTAAACTCTATCTTGAAAAAAACAAAGACAAGAGGTGGAAGATGGCAGCTACCACAGGCTCGGGAGCAAAAGTCCCTCAAAATTTCCAACTGTTGGAAGAGCTGGAAGGCCAGGAGTAGGTGATGGCAGTTAGCTGGGGTTAGAAGATGACAGAAACATGACCAAGATGAACAGGGATAACTGGGCCTCCACAAAAACTGAATATACAGCCTTAAAACAGAACCAGAAGCAACCCAATCCGGTGAACACAAGAGCCACAGCAGTGCTGGCAAAGCGGCAAAGTACCACAGCATCAGGAGCTTCAGCACTCGATGTCAAAAGAGAACATGAAGCTACTACAGCCGCCAGAAGGACAGTGTTACAACAATTAGTCACCAAGGCCCTGGCCTCTCCTCTCCAATCTGACCTAAGTCTCATTTCCACAGTAGTGAACTTTCTAGATACCTCTTGTAGACCTCAAAGTCCTGGCAAGGAAGCACCTCTGAGACATCGTCCATCCTGAGACACTGTTCTCATACTAATTTCTGGTCCATTTCAAATACCTAGGTTGTGCTGTGTTAACGTCTGCCAAGTGTGCCCACTGGCTGCCTAGCTGAATTTCTGGATCAGGAAGATGTTGAAATCGGTTTCTTTGGGAACGGTGAGCACAAGTAACACAACTGTGAACAGATGTGTTACACAATCACGTGCTGCTGACCCATGTTCTAGATCTGCCTTTGCCCACCCACCACAGGTGCATGGTGGCCTTAGAATAGATGGGAAGGCTTTAGGTGGCATCCCTGGGACTACTGGGGGACTTGGGGATACTTTGGCTGCACCCATTTTCCTAAGTCCTTTTTTTTTTTTTTTTTTTGAGACAGGGTTTCTCTGTAGCTTTGGATCCTGTCCTGGAACTCACTCTGTAGATCAGGCTGGCCTCGAACTCACAGAGATCCACCTGACTCTGCCTCCCCGAGTGCTGGGACTAAAGGCAGGTGCCACCACCGCCCGGTCTCCATTTTCCTAAGTCTTAAGCCATACTCCATCCAACCCACTGTCCCATCCCTAGTCGCCCTCCTTCCCCCCACCCCCACATTCTTCCACTCCCACCCTTGGCCAAAGCTTAGACTGTAATCCTTCCCTCCCTCTGAAATTGGTCTTGAGTGAGGAATTCAGGGCTCCCATCTCCCCACCTTTATCAAGGGTGCTGCTTTCCTGACCTCCTCAACTCTTCTGTTACCCATCACCACCCAACACTGGCTGCAGCCAGAAGCCACCAGCTGAGGTGGCAAGAACCTGGCTTCCCTCAGTAAGCTCCGCAACACCAGTTCACTTGCTACCTGCCTGGGAAGGGAATGCTGGGTCCTCCACCATCAGCTCAACTCAGGTCTCCAAGGGAACAGAACAGTCATGGGGAGATTTAGACCTGCCAGTGCGGAGTTCTTGGTGGATCGGCCTAGAGGAAGGCCATGCAGAGAGAGTCCTAAGCGCATATGGTTCTGAATCAGTTCCTTTTATACACTGAAAAGGTTTGAACAGGGCTCTCCTGTCACCCTGGCCACCCACAGGGTCTGATGTGGAGTCTGACAGCTGGAACACAAGGCCCTGATCCTTCAGACTCAGGTGACAGAGACCCAGAGAGACCCCACATGGCATTTTCAGATCCTGGCTCGTTGCCAGCTTCCCCATTCTGTTCAGGGCCACCACATGTTGAAATGTGAATGCATGCTGACATAAAAGCAATTTGTTGTGCTGGAGGTGTGTTGTGGGACAATGGTTTTTTATCCTGTCACTGTATTATTTTTAATAAAATGCTGATTGGCCAGTAGCCAGGCAGGAAGTATAGGCCAGCGACCAGGTAGAATGTAGAGGCGGGGCAATGAGAATGCTGGGAAGAGGGAAGCGCAGTCTGCCGTTGTGACCCAGCCTCAGATGAAGCAAGATGTGACTGCCTCACCAAAAAAAGGTACCAAGCCACGTGACTAACTTAGACAAGAATTATGGGCTAAGTTATAAGTAAGTTATAAGAATTAGTAAATAAGAAGCCTGAGCTAATGGGTCAATTAGTTTATAACTAATGTAGATCTCTTTGTGATTCTTTGGGATTTAAGGGATTGGGTGGGACAGAAATCCTGACAGTGGTATGTGGTATGTAATCCAGGATGACCTTGATTTTGGGGTCTCCTCTGCTACAGTATCTTACATGCTGGGATCACATGTGAGAGCCACAAATCCTGGCTTCCCCAACTTGTTCTTGTTTTTTGAGACAGGGTTTCTCTGTGTAACAGCCCTGGTAGTCCTGGAACTCACTTTGTAGACCAGGCTGGCCTCAAACTCAGAAATCTATGAGTTAGACTCATAGAGATCCACCTCCTCTGCCTCCTGAGTGCTTGGACTTAAAGGTGCGCACCACCAACCCCATTCCAACCTTGAATGTTTGACTCTCCTGCCCCCTCCCAGCTGCTGGACTACAGGCATGAATGTCCAGCTACTGCAGGACTTTTTTAGTTTATGGCATACCAACCCAGTTTCCATAGTCCTTCTGTTTTGGAGCTGGCCATAAAGAAATTCTCTGATTCATCTGGTGGCTAGATCATAAGACCTTCCTCAGTCCAGAGGAGTCCAGCCACATGTCCCTGAGGGGATAATGCTGCATAGCAAGGCCAAGAAGCAACCCTTGCTACACTTCCCCATCTACAGAGTTCATTAGCAACTGTGCCTACACAATATACATCTGAACATTACATGTCTTTTATAGCAAGGTATGGAGGCATACTTCCATAATCCTAGTTCTTGGGAGGTGGAGGCAGGGGATTGGGGGTAGTTTAAGGCCATCCTCCTCACCTCCCGGCTTTAGAACATTTTTATCACTCCTCCAAACAAACCCATACCCATTAATACTCCATTAAAAAATTATTTAAGCCCAGCGGTGGTGGCACACACCTTTGATCCCAGCACTTGGGAGGCAGAGGCAGGCGGATCTCTGTGAGTTCGAGACCATCCTGGTCTACAAGAACTAGTTCTAGGACAGGCTCCAAAACCACAGAGAAACCCTGTCTCAAAAAACAAAACAAAACAAAAAAATTATTTAAGCCCGGCGGTGGTGGCACACATCTTTAATCCCAGCACTTGGGAGGCAGAGGCAGCAGATCTCTGTGAGTTGAAAGCCAATGTGAATGATGTGTGTGAAAACCGAGGACCCTTTGGTTCCTCAGCACCCACACAAAACAGCTCACAACCCCGTGTAACTCCAATGTCCTCTTCTGGCCTCGAGTGGGCACACATGGTGCAGAGACATACATGCAGACAAAATACCCATATACACAAAATAAAAATTAAGGACCTGGGTTAAATTCCCAGCATCCACATGGCAGTTCGCACTGCCTAATTCTGTTCCAGGGGATCTGACACCCTCACACAGACATACATGTGGACAAAACACCAATGCGCATAAAATACAAATAAATAAACTATTTTAAAAAGAAAAGAAAATTAAAGCACAACCTGGGGAAGGAAGGGTCGAGCTCCTCTCAGGTTACAAATCATCCTTGGGAAGCCACGGCAGAAACTCAGGACTGAATCAGATTTGGGGGAAGACACTGCTCACTGACCGGCTCCTCCTGTCTATGCCAGCTTGCTTACACAATCCAGGACCACCTGGCCAGGTGCGGCGCTGACCACAGTGGGCCAGGCCCTTCCGTATCAATCATCATTCCAGAAAATGCCCTACAGCCACGCCCACGGGCCAGTCTAATGGAGGCAGTCCTTCAGCTGAGAAGGGCGCGCCCTGCTCCCAGGTGACTCCAGTTTGTGTCAAACTGACAAAACCTAAACAGCACTGGTGTGGAGCGATGGCTCAGTGTTTGAAGGCACTTACTGCTAAGCCTGGAAGCGGGGTTTGAGCCCTAGGACACACATGGGGAAAGAAACAAGCCAACTTCTGCAAGAGGCCTTATCTCCACATGTATGATGTGGCACATGTTACACAGATACATGTGCACATGCGCATACTCAAAAATGTAAAATAATAATGCTAGGTGGAGGTGGCACATGCTTTTAATCCCAGCACTGTGAGGGGGGGGGAGCTCTGTAAATTCAAGGCCAGCCTGGTCTACAGAGTGAGTTTCAGGACAGCCAGGGCTACACAGAGAAACCACATCTCATCAATAAATAAACAGAGCCCAGCGGTGCCTTTAATCCCAGCACTCGGGAGGCAGAGGCAGGCGGATTTCTGTGAGTTCGAGGCCAGCCTGGTCTACAAGAGCTAGTTCCAGGACAGGCCCCAAAGTTATAGAGAAATCCTGTCTCAAAAAATAAAACAAACAAACAAATAATAATATTAAATTACTGTAAATTCAGAAGTAGAGAGCTTGCCTAGACGTTGGAGGCACTGGGTCACATAAAAGGGAAAGAGAGGGAAAACATAAGGATGGATTTACAGATCGCAAAGCCTTTGCTCTCCTCATTGTCTACAGACACAAGATGCCCTGGATCCTGAACCCCAGCCGAACTCATTATTTTGAAGCAAAATTCAAGCAGCAGAAAAAGTACCAAGTGTCTATGGTTTTGTAGTTGCTACAGAAATAAGAGGAACAGTTCTATGATTAAACCATATTTGGTGAGTTTTTTGTTTTGTTTGTTTATTTGTTTAATGTGGTTTTTGAGACAGCACTCGGGAAGCAGAGGCAGGTGAGTTTGAGGTCAGCTTGTTCTACAGAGTGAGTTCCAGGACAACCAGGGCTACACAGAGAAACCCTGTCTTGAAGAAAACCAAACCAAACCAACCCCCCACACCAAAAAACAAACAAACAAACAAACAAAAAACAAAAAACCCAAAAAACAAAAAACGAGACAAACAAAAAAGGTACAATGTTGGCAGAGCTCTTTCTCTTTTTGGAATACAAGCTTAAATCTTGGATCATTGCGCCCCCTGCTGGGTATTTCATGGAATTTATTTCCTACTCAAAAAAAAAGCACAGAGGTTATTGAACAAAAAATGTATTCATGAATAATACTCTGTAAGGCTGAGTTTGAGCCTCAGCACCAGGAAAAAGAAATTAATTCATTTTTATCTCAATTAAGTACCTATCACTCACAGAAAAATGGACTGCTAGTTTGGGTACTGGAAAATTTTGAAGTTCACCTCAAAAACATTGACTTTCCCATTTTTATTCATTTTTTAAAATTATTTCAGTTGGTGTACAACATAATGTGTTTTACTATTATATTTTCTTACACATACACAGTACTTTGCTCAAGAGCGTCCTGTTGTGAAATATTAGTTGAAGATGTGTTATAGTTTATGCTGTGGAACTTTTGTTTAATGATGCAAAGATTCTTTTATGCTGCACTTGCTTAACTCTGTGAAGCTGTGCTACTCTGACTGGTCTAATGAAGAGCTGAACACTAGGCAGGAGGAAGGATAAGGAGCCGGCAGGCAGAGAGAACAGGTAAGAGGGGGTCCGGGAAGAGAAGATCACGGAGGACAGAAGGACAGAGGACACCAAAGGCCAGCCACACAGGCACACAGCAAGCCACGGAGTAAGAAGTAAAGAAAGGCGTATAGAACAGAGAAAGATGGGTAAACGAGATAATTTAAGAAAACCTGGCTAGAAACAAGTTAAGCTAAGGCTGGGATAAGTAGGAATAAACTTGGTGTATTTATTTGGGGACTGGGTGGTGGACCCCCCCCCAAAAAAAAGCCAAAAGAGTAAAGAAACAACAGCATCCCTCAACTGTTTTATTTATTTATTTATTTATTATGTATACAATATTCTCAGTGCTCTGCCTGCAGGCCAGAAGAGGGCACCAGATCTCATTACAGATGGTTGTGAGTCACCATGTGGTTGCTGGGAATTGAACTCAGGACCTTTGGAAGAGTAGGTGGTACTCTTAACCACTGAGCCATCTCTCCAGCCCCCTCAACTGTTTTTTTTTTTTAAAAAAGATTTTATTTTTATTATGTGTGTGACCAGTTGTGGTGGCACATGCTTTTAATCCCAGCACTCAGGAGGCAGGGGCAGGTGAACCTCTGTGAGTTCAAAGGCAGCCTGGTCTACAGAGCAAGTAGGACAGCCAAGACTATTCAGAGAAACCCTGCCATGAAAAAATTTTTTTAAAAAATTAAGTGTGTGCTTGGGCATTTCTGTGCAGGTGACCACAGAGGGCCAGAAACACCCGACTCCTCGGAACTGGAGTTACACATAGTTGTGAGATGACAATGTAGGTGCTGGGAAGAGACCTTGGGCTCTCTTGGTGTCTGAGCCATCTCTCCAGCCTCAATTACACTTTACATTAGTGTATGTGTGTGGGGTGCACATGTGTGCAAGGGAGTGTGGAGGCAAGAGGGCAACACTGGTGTCATTCTTAATGCCGCTATCTAATTTCCGGAGACAGGTTTCTGACTGAGCTGGAGCCTGAAGACTCAACTAGCCCAGCTGGCCAGCAAGCCCCAGCGGTCCTCCTGTGCCTGCCTTCTTACAACATTACAGGGATGTGCTGGGAACCTTGGAGTCAAGGGCAGTTGTGAGCTAACTCAGGTCCTCTGGAAGAGCTGGGAGAGCTCTTAACTGCTGAGCCATCTCTCCAGCGCCATACTTGACTTTTTAAATGGGTTCTGAAGATCCAAACGCCAACATGCATGGAAAGCATTACCAAGTAGAGCATATCCCGAGTGCTGGCTGACTGCTGACCTGGAACTTGCTATGTAGACCAGGCTGGCCTTCAACTCACAGAAATCCACCTGCCTCTGTCTTTCTAGTGCTGGGATTCAAGGTGTGTGCCACTATGCCCAGCTAAAAGTACTAATTTTAAATGAGCACTTTAAATCAGTAATATGAAATTTTAGGGTGGAAAGATGGCTCACTGGGTAAAGGTACTTTTGCCCAACCAAACAAGCCTAAGGACCTGAGTTCAATTCCCAGAATCCACATGGAGGTGGAAGGAGAAAAGGTTGGCACAAAGTCATCCCGACCTTCATATGTCATGGCACACACATTCACAGCCACACAATAAGAAATAAATAAACTTTTTTTTTCTTTGCAAGACAGGGTTTGTGTGTAGCCCTGGCTGTCCTGAAACTTACTCTGTAGACCAGGCTGGCCTTGAACTCAAAGATCCACCTGCTTCCACCACCTGAGTTCTGGGATTAAGGCATGCACCACCACAACCATCTATAAATATAAATTTTAAAATTTTAGTGTAGGGCTGGAGAGATGGCTCAGCGGTTAAGAGCATTGTCTGCTCTTCCAAAGGTCTTGAGTTCAATTCCCAGCAACCACAAGGTGGCTCACAACCATCTGTAATGAGATCTGGTGCTCTCTTCTGGCCTGCAGGCATATATGCAGACAGAATATTGTATATATAATGAATAAATAAATATTTAAGAAAAATTTTAGTGTAGCTATTTTATTTGTAAATTCCCACAGTTATTCCTGCATTTAACAAATATATTCATGCTGGGTCTTTAATCCCATTTGGGAGGCAGAGGCAGGAGGATATCTGGGAGTTTAAGGCCAGTCTGGTCTACATAGAGAGACCCCATCTAGAACAAAATAAAACAAGCAAGCATAAATGCATTCTGCATCAATAACCATCTGGGAAATGCAAACCAAACTGTAGGGAGAGACTACTTCACACCCACAGCAAGGTGACAGGGACACCAGCATGTGAAAGACACAGAGAGGGGCTAGGGAGACTGGCTGCTCTTCCACAGGGGACTAGGGAGACTGGCTGCTCTTCCACAGGGGGCTAGGGAGACTGGCTGCTCTTCCACAGGGCCCGAGTTCAATTCTCAGCACCCACATAGGAGCTCAAAAAAGTGTGTGACTCCAGTGCCAAGAGACCCAACACCCTTTCTGGTCTCAGATATCAGGCATGCATGCAGAGCCCAGGCAAAGTAACCATACTTATTTTTAAAAAATACATTTTTTAAAACAGAGAAAAATGAAAACCTAGGGCGGGAGACATGGCTCAGAGGTTAAGAGCACTGACTGCTCTTCCAGAGGTCCTGAGTTCAATTCCCAGCAACCATATGGCAGCTCACAACTGTCTGTAACTCCAGTTATGGAGGATAAAACACCCTCACGCAGACATATATGCAAGCAAAACAACACACATGAAATAGAAATAAATATAAAAAAAAGAAAAATGAAAACCCTTACAGCATATTACCAACACAAATGGAACATGGCTCAGCCACTTTGGAAAACAATTTGATTTTTTTTTTTCGAGACAAGGTTTCTCTGTATCTTTAGAGCCTGTCCTGGAACTCGTTCTGTAGACCAGGCTGGCCTCAAATTCACAGAGATCCGCCTGCCTCTGCCTCCTGAGTGCTGGGATTAAATGCGTGTGCCGCCACCACCTGGCCCAATTTGGCAAATTCAACTATATGACACATAAATTCCACTTCTAGCTGGAGGTATGTTAGTAAAGAGAAGTAACACTGTGTCCCCATGAAGACTTGTGTACATTATAAAAGCATCTTTCATGATAGCCAGACAGAAGAAACAACCATAGGAATCAGGGACGGCTCAGCAGCTAAAAGCACTTGCCACTGTGAAAGGACGGTCCCAGCACCCAAGTCAGAAGGTTCACAGCTGCCTGTAACTGCAGCTCCAGGGGATCCAACATCCTCTTCTGCCCTCTGGGAGCACCTACTTTTATGTGCACATACCTATACACAGACACAAACACGTAAATAAATAATAAATCTTTTTTAAAAGAAATAATCTAAATGTCCATCACGTTATGGAATGAATAAAATGTGACATAAAATACAATGGAATGGTATTCAGCTCTAAAATGGAATGGCGTGATATAATACCACCCCGCGGGAAACCTTGACAATGTCAGGAATAGAGTCAGGCTGTGTGCCAGCACCGCTACCCCACTGATCTCCCTACGCAGCCCAAGCATTTTCCTCATGCTTGAGTCTTTCTCAAGTTTATTTTTATTTATGTGAGGAAAGATTGTACATCACATGTATGTAGGTGTCCTCAAAAGGTGTTGGATCCTCTGGAGCTGAAGTTCCAGGCAGTTGTGAGCTGTCCCATAGGGGTTCTGCAAATGCATGCGCTTTTAACCACTGAGCCGCCAGTCCGGCTGCTTGAGGCTTGCAAGCGCTGGGATTATAGGCATGCACCATGACACCTGGCTTCCATTTTCCTTTCCCAACCAGTATTCAGCATCCTCACCGCTATACGACAGCTCGTTCACAGCCCTGGTGCTCTGCCCTGGCGGCTCCCAACAAACAGTAGGTGGTTCCCAGTTAAGGATTTAAAGAAGAGCGCTGCAGTGGGCACGTTCCTCCCTTCCTCCTGCTCCCTAATTGGATACAGGCTTTTCCCCATTTCCAACCTTTTGACACTACACTGTCTTTCATGGTGATCCTCCCCAGAGGATGCAAGCCTTCTGCTTTCTCTAATTACCTTTCGAAAGCACAATACATTTGGTTAATGTTTAAAAAAAAAAAATCCAAGTGTGTTTTCCTGAAAGTCAGACAGCTGGCTAATCTGCACGGAGCAGAGAAGCACCACTTGCCAGAAGAAAGCACTTGAAAGACTTGAGCGAACTCAGGCCTCTTAGCTCCCCCTGTGTTTGACAACAGGGCAAACTCCACCACGGGTACATTTTCCACACACCTTCATCTGAACAGCCGCTAGCTGTTTACAGACGCTCCACAAACACTACTTCACTTAATCCTTGTGGCAGCCCCAAGAGGTCAGCCTGACGGCTGTGTCGTTTCAGAATGATGAAACTGAGTATCAGAGCATGGCAGCTGTCCATGGTCTGCTGCCCTGCAACCGCACGGTTTGTGTTTGTTTGTCTTTTTTTTGTTCTGTCCAGGTTGTAGGTTATTTCTCTTTATCACACCATAGCTAGGAACCTGAGATACAATCTTCCCACACAGGGAATTCTTTGTCTCTCCTTTTTTCATTTTTGAGACAGGCTCATGTGGATGCCTGTGAAAGCCAGAAGAGGGCACTGGATCCCCTGAAACAGGAGTTTTGTTTTTTCGAGACAGGGTTTCTCTGTAGCTTTGGAGCCTGTCCTGGAACTGGCTCTTGTAGACCAGATTGGCCTCGAACTCACAGAGATCCGCCTGCCTCTGCCTCCCGAGTGCTGGGATTAAAGGACCCTAAAACAGGAGGTACAGGCAGTTGTGAAGAGCCTGATGTGGGTACTGGGAACGAATCCCAGAACCTCTGAAGAGCAGTAAGTGCTGTTAACGACGGCTGTCCCTCCAGCCAGCCCCTGGCTTAGGTATGTTTTGTTGATCTGAACGTGTCCCTGAACACTGGGAAACTCTTCAGCCCTCAGGGTGGTGGTAGAATACGGACAGCCTTTTGGGAGATGAGAAACTACATCAGCTACATAATTTGTGAGGCCCAGGGCGAAATGGCAGTGACCAACTGCACGGAGAAGTCCATGAAACTAGCCTGCCCAGCGCATTCTACTAAATAGTGGATTGATATGTTTTAAGAGTTTCCTATTTAATTACTTTCCTGTGCTCCATTTGAAGTACTTAAAAAGTCTGTTCTCTTGGCCTAGTACTCTTCTGAACCCCTTTCTCAAAGGGGAAATCACCAGGGAGATGAGGGCTACACAAACAAGATCTTTGCTCCCACAGAATGCCTTCCTCAGAGCACTCAGGAACCCAACCTTCCAGATTTTTAGAACGTTGACTAGGACCGACTCATAAGGCTCATGGGCCCAAGAATGTATCGGTCCAAGACTTTCTTAGTGGGTGTGGAGAAGTGGTTCAGTGGGTAAGAGGATTTGCCATGCTGGGTGGTGGTGGCACACGCCTTTAATCCCAGCACTAGGGATTCAGGCAGGTGGATCTCTGTGAGTCTGAGGCCAGCCTGGTCACAAGAGCTAGTTCCAGGACAGGCTCCAAAGCTACAGAGAAACCCTCTCTTAAAAAAAAAAAAACAAAACAAAACAAAAAAAAAAAAGGATTTGTCACCAAGCTCTGAGTTCAAATCCTGTGACTCACGTGGTAGGAGAGAGGCAGTTCTGGCAAGCTGTCTTTTGACCTCCATGTTCAAACCATAGCATGGGGGCCACATATGTATACATACACAGATAAGTAAATGTAAAAATAAAAACGTAAACAAACTTTCTCGGTTTTACCAACTTCTCACTTTTTAAATAGGTCATCTTGGTCTAAAAGTCAACTCTCTGCTTCATCCCCTACCACCACTGAATGTTCGAGCACACACAATGGTCTCTGACCCTTCCCTTTGGTCTCCTGACACCTAGGCCTCCTTTCCCCAAGCCCAGAATCATTTATTTACTGGACACAGTCTACGGTATTTGCTATTGAGAGGCGCCATTCTGCCATACGTCAACACAATGTCCCCGGTCCTTTACGCTCTCTTACCTACCTCCAAGACCAAGCCTACATCTGAACCACATGGCCTTTTCCATGACCCCTTTAAGAAGAGGGGCTGAAGTTACAGACAGCCATAGTGTTCCCGGCGTTCAGTGCAGTATTCACACTTGTTTACAGAAACAAGTCAAAGGTAACTAACCTTCAAGACACAAACTCACACGTGATTCTCTGCAGACTTTACTAGCCTTTGTCCAACGAATCCATATACTTCTATGCCTGTGCGTGGGAGGCACACGCGAAGGCAACCAGTGAGTTTCTGCTTTGAGACACGACCTCAATGTAACAAAGACTGGCCTCTTAGCTCCCTGTGTAGCCAAGGAGGGTTTTGAACTCTTATCGCTCCACCGGTCACGTGCTGCAATTACTTACTGGCCAGAGCTATCGTGCTTGGTTCCTAAAATGTTTCTTGAGGCTTCAAGTTCTCTAAAAATGTTAAGAAATCTTTAGGGGTAAATAAAAAACTAAACGTTTCCAGTGTGGAAGCAGGAAAGATGGCTCAGTGGTTAAGAGCACTGCCTACTCTTCCGGAGGACGGAGGTTCAATCCCCAGCACCCATATGGCAGCTCTGTAACTCCACAGCTGTCTGGAACTTCAGTTCCAAGGGAGCGGACACCCATGGCAAAACACCAATGCACGTAAAATAAAAATAAGTTAATTTAAAAAAAGGTTTTAAAAAGTTTCCTGGGTGAAGTTGAAGCAAAGCAGGATATGAGTTCAAGATCTGCCTGGACTAATTAAACTATTCCAACAAAAACAAGGTGAAAGAAAAAACTTCCTTCACGTAGACAACGGTAACTTTGCGAAACCTTTTAAAATCGGAAAATATTTTGTGTCTGTATTTCGGTCTTCACGTGATTTGGGAGTGCTCCGGACAGCGTAGGCGGAGCCGCCAACCGTTGCCTCGCTTCCTGCTCCGCCCTCCGCGGGTTCCGAGTCAAAACGCGATTTCACCCCTCCTCCCCCCACTTCCGCTAAGGGCATCCAGAGCGCAGGCGCAAGACCCGGCCGCGTATCTGCGGCTTCCCAGGCCCATGAGAGTGACTGCGCATGTGCACAGAGGTTAGGCCCGGTAATTGCGCGGGACCAGGTGGGTCTCGGGAACTCACGCGACCGACTCCGCCCACCTAAGCAGGAGGAGCTGAGAGCCGGGCGGGTTTCGCCGTGCGCAGGCTCTCTGAGAGGAGGCGCGTGGTGATCCGGGGGGGGGGGGGGGGGGGGGGGCGGAGGGGAAGGAAGGGAGGAGGAGCGAGCTCTACGAGCTCTACGCATGCTCACTTAAAACGAGTACGAAGTTTATGGCGTCAGCCACACAATCGGTCTGATTTGTGTGTATCACTTTCACCACAACCCCGCTTTTAAAGAGCTAGACTCCAGTTCTACGTAATTGTGGTTTTTGATTTATAATTTTATTTTATTGGGATAAAAGCTAAGTTCATACGTTTTTATGTATAAAAATTTTATGTTCACATTATAGTATGGCTGGCTAAGTACAACCAAATGTTTTGTTTGATATTTATTTTTATTTTATGTGTATGGGTGTTTTGTCTGCATTTATTATAGACCACGTGTGTTCCTTGTGCCAGAGGAGGCTGCAAGAGAGCATTGGATCCCTTGGAACTGGAGTAACAAGGTGGTAAACTGCCATGTGGATCCCAGCAACAGAACCCAGGACCTCTCGAAGAGCAGCCATCCTTTTGTCTTCTGAGACAGAATTTCCCTTTACAGTGGGCTGGCCTTGAGTTTATGATACTCTTGCTTCAGTTTCCCAAGTGCTGGAATTATTACCAAAACTGGCTTCAAAAATGCTTTTTAAAATTAAGTATTTAGGCTGGGTAATGGTGGCTTATGTCTTTAATTTCAATATTCAGGAGGCAGAGGCAGAAGGATCTTCATGAGTTCGAGGCCAGCCTGGTCTCCACAGTGAGTTTCAGGACAGCCAGGGCTGCATAGAGAAACACTGTCTCAAAAAAAATAAAAACGTCAAAAACTCCAAAGCAACAGAGAAACCCTGTCTCGAAAAACCAAAAAAAGAAAAAAAAAAAAAAAGAAAGAAAGTAAAAAAAAATTTAAAGTGGCCAGTGGTGGTACATGCCTTTATTCCCAGTATTTGGGAGGCAGAGGCAGGAGGATCTCAGTGAGTTCAAGGCCAGCCTGGTCTACCAAGCAAGTTCCAGGCCAATAAAGACTGTTACACAGAGAAACACTGTCTTGAAAAACCAAAAAAAAAAAAAAAAAAAGCCCAAAAAACAAAACAAACAAACAGAAAACTCAGTTTAAAGCCCTGTTGTCGGGGCAAATGACTGTAATCCCAGCATTCTGGAAGCAGAGGCAGACAGAACTCTGAGTTCAAGGCCAGCCTGGTCTATAGACCAAGTTCCAGGACAACCAAGGCTACACAGAGAAACCCTGTCTCAAAAAACAAACAACCCCCCCCAACTTAAAATATATGTGTTTTTAAAAATGTCTTCCCACACCCAACTACACTCCTTTTTTGAATGTAGTTCTATAAAATGCCAATTAAGATGACGTCTCGGTGGTCTTTCCAAGGACAAGGGGTTTGACACTAAATCTTGGCAGCTTTACTTTCTTGCCTCCCACCCCAGACAGGGTTTCTCTGTGTAGCCTTGACTCCTCTCGAACTTGCTCTGTAGACCAGGCTGGCCTCGAACTTACAGAGATCTGCCTGCCTCTGCCTCCAGAGTGCTGGGATCAAAGGTATGCGCCACCACTTCCCGGTTCTTGCTCTCCTTTCTAGAAATGTTACTTTCATCAGTGAGCCTAAGAGATTGCTGGATTTTAACCTGAAGACAACACCCACCAGTCTCATAGGATAGTCAGAAGTAATCTTTTTTAACTGTGTATGTGTTCACATGATTACAGGCACCCTCAGAGGGCAGAGACATCAGAAACCCTGGAGCTGGAGTTACAAGGCAGTTGGAAGCCATTTGAACCTGGGTCCTCTGCAAGAACAGTATGTTCTCTTAACCATTGAGCCATCTCTCCAGCCCAAGAAGTAAGTTTTTAAAATATGTAAGTACAAAGTATTATGCCTTCTTCTCATCATATATTGAATAAATACTAGTCGATAAATGGCATTCTTCATTCATGAGACAGCAGTACAGTTCCAGCTGCAGAGTTCCAGAAAGTTCCTCAGAAGGATTTACCTTAATTGCAAGGATGGCCAGATGTGTGTAATGGTCTCTTAGACCATAGGGCAGCCAATATTATGGCCCATTCTTTTTACATACTTTCCCTTGTCTAGACAGTATGTAATAGTATGGTAGAGTTATTTTAATCTTCATTTCTTTAATTGCTGGTGAGACCATGCATTTTTCCCCTTGGGATAATTTATTAGTTTTATTGCGTTGCCTGACAACTATTTTTGAACACTGTAATTTCCACTGGCTTATCCCTGTAGACATTATGTTTGGCTTTGACAGAGCATTTTGTTGCCTTTTTTAAAAAAAGAATGTTGGAGAGGTCAGGCACAGTGGCGCCTGCCTCTAATCCCAGTCAAGAGGAGCCAGGAGTTCAAATTCAGCCCTGTCATGGATTGGGAGTTTAAGGCCAGCCTGGGCTACACTAAGACCCCGTCTATAGAAACAGACACAGGCAGACAAATGGACAAAAAAGGGATGGAGGCCAGTAGACAACGCCCATCCCAAAAGCCATTCTGCACAGCAGAACTTTCTAGGGTCAGGAAGTATGTGAGCCTGTCTGTAGAGCCAGCATCATGGAGACTGAGAACAAAGAAGGAGTCAAGGAGGGGGAACCTGCAAACTTATCAGAAGGTGGTCCACATAGCTAAAAAGGAACTGAAAAATTGACTCCTGACATTGTTCCTGAAGGAGAAAGTCCCAAAGGGAGTTGGTTTTCACCAGAGGCAGCACACTACAGGGCCTGTTGGCATACAGCCGTAATCCAAACACTTGGGAGGAAAAGACAGGAAGATCAGACCTTAAAATCATACTCAACTATAAAACAAGTTTGAGTCTAGTGTGGGCTACAGGAGACCTTGTCAAAAAACAAACAAACAAACAAAAAAAACCAACCAAACAAACAAAACACTCCTATTTTTTACATTTCAGTAGAATGTTAAAGAAGGACTTCGGACTGAAATCCAGTGGTAGAACACGTACTTAGTATGCCCAAGGTCCTGAATTCCATCCTTAACACTAAAAGAGAAAAAGTTACAGGGGGTAGTAGCATACACCTCTAACCCTAGCATTCAAGAAGCTGAGGCAGGAGGATCACAAGTTCCAGGTCAGGCTGGGCTACAAAGTGAGTATCTCAAAACAAAACCAAGACTACATTGATTTTTGTGTTTGTTTTCTGTTTTTTTTTTTTGTTTGTTTTTTGTTTTTTTTGAGACAAAAAAAAAAAAAACGGCCTGTGACTTATTCTAAACTCCTGAGAGCCCCTAGAGGGCGCTCCTTCCGCATGGAAGACTTGATAAACAGCTTTAGTGAGATATATTCATACAAATCATATCTCATAAAATTCACTCATTTAAAGTTCACAGTTGTCTTAAGTCCTCTCACAGAGTTGTGAAGCCATCACCACAGTCAGTTTTAGGACAACTGTATCACCCCCAAAAGAGAAACCCCAATAAGCTTAGCCTGTCGTCAGCCCCTGGGAACTGGCAATAGAAGGCTCAGGAATCCAAGTTCATGCTCAGCTGCACAGAGAATGTAAGGCCGGTGCAGGGCGCATGCTTTTAATTCCAGCACTCAGAAGGCCAGATGTAGGCTGATCGTGTGAGACTGAGGCTAGCCTGGTCTACATGACAAGTTCCAGGCCCTCTAGGGCTGCGCTGTGAGACTCTGTCTAAACAAAACAACTTGTATTCATTAGGTATTACTCCCTGGCACCCACTAATCTGCTGTCCGAACGGAGGGACTGCCTACTGTGGATACTTCAGATGAACGGGATGATGTAATTAGTGTCCAGCAGCTTTTGCTCAGCGCCCTGTTTGCAGGTTTCATCCATGTGGCAGCATGTGTCAATGACTTCATTCTTTTTATAGTCAATAACATCCTATTGTACAGACAGACTGTATTTTGTTTATCCAGCCAGCCATTGATGACTACCTGAGCTGTTTCCATCTTCTGTCTATTGTATTCATGAGACTCACTGGTCCAGACAGGTCGGTCCTTCCTAGTAGTTCTGGGAAGGGTGAGACCTAGGTTGTTCTGATCCAGGAAGCCCCTCTCTCAATTTCATTTTAGGTTGCACTCTCAGTATGAATGGCACCCACTGAATCTGGACAGTTCTCAGTGAGGTCTTGGGTTTCTTTGCCAGGGCATAGCATCCAGCCTTAAGTCAAAGCTTTGGAGCCGGTTAATGTCTGCAGGACCACGCCTCTCCAAGGAAGCATTTGTATGCGGTGTGTGTGGGAACCTCTCTCACTTCACATTACAACACCCTTCCCTCGAACTGTAAATGAAATCCTTGAGAAGAGTCTGGTCAAATGCCAACCTTGCAGATCGGGAAAGTGATTATTATGAAAGTATTTGAGGTCTGGAGAGATGGCTTCTTACAGAGGGCTGGGGTTGGTTCCTAGCACCAATATGGAGGTTTACAACCAGGTAAAACTGTTCCAGGGTATCTGGCTCCCTCTTCTGGCCTCTGCAGGCAGCGGCATTTTACAAATGTAGGCAAAGCACTCAAACACATAAAATAAAATATTTTTTTTTAAAAAAAAACTTTTAACAACAGCAACAAAAGGGCATTTGAGATGGACACTCCCAAGAGTGATATACTCACTGGCCAGTCCTACTTATGAACTTGTAAAAAATGCTGCCCGGGCTGGGGAGATGGCTCACTAGTTAAGAACTCTGGGTGCTCTTCCAGAGGAGCAGGGTTCCATTCCCAGTACCCACATGGTAGCTCACAACTGTCTGTGACTCCAGTTCCAGGGGATCTGACACCGTCTTCTGGCTTCTACAGACACTATACTCACATGGTACAGACATACATGCAGGGAAAACAAATCTTTTAGAAATGCCATCAGATTCTGACCCCATAGGGAAAACAATATCATATGCTTATAACCTGCCCTTTTAGGTCAGATTGTAATACAGATAAACCATAGCCCAAATCTTTCTTTGCAAGGCAGACCTGGTTTCCTCTGCATTATATTAAAAACTGTAAAAAAGACAAAAAAAAAAAAAAGAAAAAAAGAAAAAGTCAGGTGGTATTGGCTATTGCCTTTAATTTCAGCACTTAGGAGGCAGAAGCAAGAGGATCTCTGTGAATTCAAGGCCAGCCTGGTGTACAGAGTGAGTTCCAGGACGGTTAGGGCTACACAGAGAAACCCTGTCTGGAAAACAACTGAAACAAAAAGCTGTAAAAAGGGACGGCCCGCTCACAGTGGGGACCTGAGAGGCAGCGTGCTGGGCTGCAGTCTGACCTAGACAGGGTGAGCGCCTGCACCTGAAGGTGCTACTCAGCAGGTGGCAAGGAGGCTCGGGACAGCGCCAGCCGCCAAAGGACAGTTTGTACCAGGGTAAAGGCTGGCTGCGGCTGCTGGCTGGATGCCTGAGGAGACGCAGTGTCAGCCAAGGCAGATTCTAGAACCTAGCTGGGCCAACTGAGTACGTGAGATAGGAATTTGGAAACAGATAATTCCTGTAAGGAATTAAAATCTCAGAGACATAGGGAGTGGCTCATTTTCACCAAGAGCGTAAGGAGGCTGATGGTGGAATGAGAAAGATGAAGATCAGACTTGGTGGTGCATGCCTGTGATGCCGGCACTTGGAGGCAGAGGCAGGGGGATCTCGTGAGTTCACACAATAAAAACCTACAAAACCTTCTCTGTTTTCAGATCGGGCAGAATGGCCCCAGGGTTGAGTGCAGGAAGGGGAAGTGGCCGTATATGTTACAGCTATGTTTTCCTGTGTCTTTGAAATTTTGTGTGTCCCACCGTGTGTCCCTCCCACCGTGTGTGACCAGGTCTAATTCAGGTCACCAGGCTTGGTGCCTTTCTCCACTGAGCCATTTCAGTGGACTCCCTTTCTTTCTTTTTATATTTGAGGATTTTGTTGCTGTTTGTTTATTTTTTCACAAGAGAAAAGTAAGGATGAGAGCCAAGTGTAGTTGTGCATGACTTTAATACCAACATTGAAAGGCAGAGGCAGGCAGATCTTTCTGAAGCCAGTCTAGTCATGTAGACTAGTGAGTTTTGGGACAGCCAGAGCTATACATTGAGACCCTGTCTCGGAAAAAGAAAACCAACCAAACGAAACAAAACTGAGAACGCAAAAGTCTTTGTCCTTGGAGATGGAGAACAACTACAGGTGGTTGGGGATGGGTGGGTGTGTTAGCGGTGCTGAGTGCTTAAACAGCGTAAACAGGAGTGAAACTCGTGGTGATTCCGATTTTAAATAGGGTGGTTCTGGGAACTCCTTGGTAAGGGGCTGATGTTTGGACAGAGCTCTCTAGAAAAGTGTGGAGGAAGGGCCGTCCTAGCAGCTGTTCCACAGGAGCCCAAAGCCTGAAGCAGGAGCAGCAGGAAAGCAAGTGTGTAGCCCGACAGAAGCTGGGCAGAAGTGGGGGGACTGGGAGACAGGACAAAGAGAAAAATGGAGGGACGAAGCCGGTCTTCCAGCGTCTTCAAGGCTTTATTATACGACATAAGTGTGGTGGGCAGAGCAGGAACCCGCGTCTGTCATATGCATGCCATGCATCTTCCTGGGAGACACGGTCTCCAGAGCTTCCCAAAGACATTCAAAGCGCTCCTAGACAACTAAGAACAAACAGAACTTTCCTTGTCCTTAAAATTTCCCGCTACCCTGCCTCTGCAGGAAGAGGCGGGCACTGACAGCTTGCTTTGTTGTTGCTATAACAACCTCTAGGGGCCCACACTCGCGGGCAACTCTAGCTGCTGGCTGAGGGTGAAGCCCAAGGTTGCTATCACAGGTGAGCCATGAGGATAAGTGTGTGTGGTGAGGGGAGCTCAGAAAGGACACCTAGCTGTCTGTGTCCTGTCCTTCCAGTGTCCACACTGCGCTCTCTCCTTTTTCTTTAGAAACAAAACAACCTGGGCAATCTTGTAAGCCTTTCCTTTCTGGTCTACTTCCATCTCTCCTAAAGTTCTGAAAAATGCAGGGACAAGAGTGGAATCTATGCCAGGCAGTGGTGGTTTAACCCTTTAATCCCAGGATTCGGAAGGCAGAGGCAGGCGGATCTCTGAGTTTGAGGCCAGCCTGATCTATGGAACAAATTCCAGAATAACCAGGGCTACACAGAGAAAACCTGTCTTGGGGGGGAAAAGGTGTCACAGATGAAGCGGTGACACTTGTTGACACTAGCGCTATGGGAGTCCCGTGCAGCCTTCCTCTACGATTGTGAGCAAGCCCAGGACACACTGTCACTTTGGGGCTAATATGGCACCGATATCTCCCTTGACTTTCGCTCATCTCTCATGTATTTTATTTTATTTTTAATTTTACATGTATGGATGTTTGGCCTACATGTATTTCTGCGCACAGCTCATGTGCCACCATTGGATTCCCTAGAACTGGAGTTAGCCACTGTGAGCTGGGTGCTGGGAACCAAACCAGGTCTTCTGCAAGAGCAGCCAGGACTCTTAACCAACCGAGCCATCCTCTCCTGCCCAGATTTCTGCTGTTTTGAAACAGTGGCTCACTCTGTAGCCCACGCCGACCTCGAACTCATGGGGATTCCTCTGCCTAAACGTTCCAACAGTTAGGATTCCAGGTTGCATTACTACTCCCGCGGTCCCTTTGTCCTTAGTTGAGGACCTAATGTGTGCAGGTACCGGCTGTGGTGAGAAACAGAAAAGACATTTTTCTGTCCTCTCTGCTGAGACGGTGGTAGAACTGTGCAGGGTACTCTCGGGGGGAAAAGGTGCTGCCAAGATTGATCTTGAAGAACATATAATGATATTGTAAATGCACATTGGTAACTCCAGTATTCTGCCAGCAGCAAAATTCTTTCATACTACTGACCCCTCTTTTCTCCCTCCTTCTCTCCCTCCCTCCACTCCCCTACTTTCTTGTCAAGACAGGGTTTCTCTGTGTAGTCCTGGCTCTCCTAAAGCTAGATCTGCAGACCAGGCTGGCCTTGAACCCGCAGAGATCCACCTGCTTCTGCCTCCCAAGGGCTGGGATTCAAGATGCACACACTGCTACACCCAGCCGCTGCTCCTCTCTCGAGGTTCCCACTCCCCATCTGAGGCCCTGCCAGGAATCCAGCCTGTGACTGTAGGGGCTCAGCAGCTAAGAACACTGGCTGCTGTCGCAGAAGATCCAGGCTCGATTTCTAAAATCCAAATGGGGGCTCATAACTGTCGGAACTTCAGTCGCAGGGGATCTGATGTTCTCTTCTGGAAAAGACAGAGGACCAGTTGGTAGGCGGCTTGCTTAGCATGCATGAAGCCTTGGTTTGACCCTTGAACTGCAGAAACCAAGCATGCTGGCACCTGCCTGCAATTCCAGCACTTTGGAGGTAGCGGTAGAAGGGTCACCAATTCAAGGTCATCTTGCATATTGAGCTTGAGGTCAGCCTAGCTACGTGAGACCCTGGCTCAAAAAAGAAAAGAAAAATAAGTCATTCTCAGCTACATTGTGAGTTTGAGTCTAACCTGTGGTACATGAAAGCCTATCAGAAACAGAGAGGCAGAGAGAATGAGTGAGTGAACTTGAGTGTGGCTGTGCATGTCTGTTTGCCCAGGCATGAACAACGTCAACCTGCTCTACATATGGAGTTCCAGGTCAGCCAGGGCTACACAGCAAGACTCCATTAAAAAAAAAAAATTGCCGGGCATGGTGGCGCACACCTTTAATTTTAGCACTGAGGAGGCAGAGGCAGGAAGTTCTCTGTGAGTTCAAGGACAGCCTGGTCTACAAGGACAGCTAGGGCTGTTGCACAGAGAAACCCTGTCTCGAAAAACCAAGAAAAAATAAAAAAATAAAAAAAAATAAGTGAAAGATTTTCAAAACTGGGTAGCAACAAAGTGTGAGCAAAGATTGGTTCCTTCTGTGGGGACAGAGGCTGTACAACTGCGCAGGTGGCAGACACGGTGGTGTTCAACCTGAAGCACACATTTTTGAGGCTGGCCCTGTGGGTAGATGCTGAGATCACCATGATGGGGGAGGGACTGGCCTGAGGTTGCTTTGATTGGCAGTACATGTGTGTGCTGCTGGTGCAAGATTTAATGGGAGTGAATTTGTGCAGCCTCAGAACCTAGGGAGTATACAGTATTATTTGTTGAGGAGGAACAGGGTTCCCCAGGATTTGGACAAGATCGTTTTTTATCACTCCTGAGCTGTCCGTGGGGACAGATGGAAAGACATGGATGTCCTCTCTGGAGATTCTGGGAGATATGAGGAGCACAAACAGGGCCTCCCAGACACCTGGAGGAGGCCCTGGCCGGGCCACCCACTGTTTCTTTATAGGTTCTAGCAGATAGAGCCATAGAAGAAGCTGACCAGGGGTTTGAGCTGAGTGGTAAAGCAAAGGTCAGGGGTCAGAGGTGGGAAGATGCTGCAGACTTTCCTACTGTGTTTATCTTGAGTTAAGGTCTCTCTGTATAGTCAGCCAGGGGTAGTTGGTCACCTTGGAATCAGCCTTTGTTATGTTTTGGTTTGGTTTGGTCTTTTCGAGATAGGGTTTCTCTGTAGCTTTGGAACCTGTCCTGGAACTCACTGTGTAGACCAGGCTGACTTTGAACTCACAGAGATCCGCCTGCCTCTGCCTCCCAAGTGCTGGGATTAAAGGTGCGTGCCACCACCGCCTGGCTGGAATCTGTCTCTAGAATTTGTAGGATTGCCCCAGTTGAAAGGCAGCCCTGAGCTTCACCATCTGTCCCATCTACCAGGTATGTAGGGCCAACAGAGCAGGCACTGGACCAGGGATGTCCTGCAGTTTGTGTGGAAGGCAACTGTCTGCCTGATAACCTTGGCCTCTCCTGGAGTGGTCCCAGCACTTGCCACCATCTGATCCTTCCTTCCTACTGGGCTTCTCTTCCATCAAAACCCATTCTAATTGGTCCTTCTAGTCACTAAGTATGTGACCATCATTCTTCCCTGATGTCATCACAAACCCTGGGCTCCTATTGGTCTCCTTGGATTCCAAAGTGATTGTGCCATCAATCCCCATAGAAGGGCCCCAGGAGAATGCAAAAGAGGGGACTGTCCTGGGTCAGTCCAGCACAGAAGGATCCCCACTGAGGGCTGCTCACCTGCCCTGGGGACTCAGAACACACATGACCTGCCCTACTAGAACTCTGGCAGGCACCTCCCCAGGAAGCCCCAGGATCCCAGAGATACACGGGATACACTGAGACCCTGATGCTCCTACCTCTCGCCAGCACCCTTCAACACCACAGAAGCAGCCAACATGCCAGTCACCAAGTGCCCAAGAAAATCAGAGCCCCTGTGGAAGGGGTGGGACTGGAAAGCCCAGAAGAATGGACTGAGGCACCAAGTATTTGCAGTGAATGGCGATCACTATGTGGGTGAATGGAAAGACAACTTAAAACATGGTGAGCAGGGGGTCCTCAAGGGGTCAGTGTGGGGTCAGAGTGGGTGGGCAAAGCAAAACAAAACAACCAGGAACTGGTAGCACACACCTCTAATCCCAGCACCAGCAACGGGAGGCAGAGGCAGGTGGATCTCTGTGAGTTCAAGGCCAGCCTGGTCTACAAGGTGAGTTCCAGGACAGTCAGGCCTATACAAAGAAACCCTGTCTCGATAAAATAAATAAACAACAACAACAACAAAACCCGCAACCAAAAACAGTGTACAGAACTCACTAGGAGCATAAGTGGTGGTGTTCCCAATTCTCCTATCGGGTAAATGTTGATCAGGACAAGGAAGGGGCATTCCCATGCTTTGGTTCTGAGGCCCATCTCAGCCATGACTTCAGCCAAGCAAGGGTTTAGGGACATTGATAGGATAGAAGCCTTCAGAAACCAGCCCAAAGCTGGGGTTCTGGGGGTGGAGCTGGGCCCCTCACTGCCTTCTGATAGGCTGGCTGAGCCTGGGGCTGGTTGACAGAAAAGGTCAAAGTGATAAGAAAATGGCTTGCTGTAGGGGCTCTGGGCTTCAGACCCAGCCCTGATGCTCTGCAGATGGTGGAGCATAGGGCCTGGGCCTCAGAACACAGGTAGGACCAGTCCAACCCTCAAAAGTAACTCAGCTTCCGTGATTACTCCTGTGTGCCTGGGCTCAGGTCTGACCAGCAGGGGGCGAAGGTGTTCTGGTAATACACTGGGGCGGGCGGGGGTGAGGGGCGGGAGGCTTTATTAAAAGTCTTCAGAGTCTCACACTGCAGTCTTGCAATTCCAGACTTAACCACTGTCTTCTCCTGCCTTCCAGAGTTATTTACACTAGAAACCATGAGCCTGCAGTGTTATAATCCCAGTTCTATCAGCTACAGTCTGGAGGTAGTCTTTCCCATACTCTGAGCCTCAGTTTCCTCACCTGTTAAGTGGAAGGACTACCAGAGAGGAGAGGGAAGGGAGTAGAGATAGAAAACTGTAGGGAGCAGGGTGATGTTGGGACTGGGCAGAGAGGACGAGAATGAAGCAGCCAGGCCAGGGGTCTAAAGTTTAGACCTTAAACAGTAGAATTAGAGTTAGGTAGATTGGTATACCTTGCGGAGGAACAGACTAGAAGTCAGTGTAGCTGGAGCGGAGAGGGCAATGGGAGAAAGTGGGCCAGGATTGGTGTGGTTTTATTATTACAATTATTGCCTCAGGAGGCTGAGCCACCCTCTCTCAAACAAAAGAAAGTATGTGGGGGGAGCCAGGGGTGATGGTGCATTCCTGTAGTCTCAAGCACTTGGAAGATGATGCAGGAAGATCACGAGTTCAAGTCCAGCTTCTGCTACACAGTAAGTTCAAGGTCAGCCTGAGCTACGAGAGACCCTATATCAAAACAAAGTTTATAAAGGAAGGAAGGAAGAAAAAGAGCAGTGGCCAGCTGTGGTGGCTCATACTTTTACTCCCAACACCCCAGAGGCAGAGGCAGGAGATCTCTGTGCATGTGAGTTCAAGACCAGGCTGGTCTACATAGAAAGTTCCAGGCCAGCTGAGCTGCATAATGAGATCCTGTCTCAAAAACGAAACAAATAAAACAAAGAGGGGTGGGGAGGGAGGAAGGGAAGAAAGGAGAGAGAATGAGAGAGAGATTCAGGTACAGCTAACTGTCCAACAAATATACTGTGCCTCATGGACCACTGTGAGACTTTTTTTTTAAAGATTTATTTTATGTGCATGAGTGTTCTGCCTTGATGTATGTATATGGACCATGTGAGTGCCTGGTACCCAGGGAGATCAGAAGAAAGCATTAGATCCCACTGGAACTGGATTTACAGGTGGTTGTGCATGCTGGGAACAGAAGCCAGGTCCTCTGCAAAGGCAGCAAGTCCTCTAACCGCTGACCCATCTCTTCAGCCCCAAGCTTTGTCTGTCTTTATTACAGGACACACATTGTTGAAAAGAAGGGAACAGGCTAGTCAGCACTGTGTGCCAAACATGTGCTGGATGAAGGGTGAGTCTGCCCTTGTCAGGAATAACCTAGATCAAATTTTTATCTCACAATGTGAATATTTTATTTCACAATATTTCAAATATTGTTAGGCAGATGTTCTACCACTGAGATATGACCGAAGTCCTACTTGCTCTAGATTTAAAAACCCAAGGGTTGGGCCCAGGAGATTGCTCAGAAGTTAAGAGTAAGTATTATTCACTGGTCTCAGTGGTGCACACCTTTAAGCTGAGCATGCAGGAGGCAGAGGCAGGTAGAGCTCTGAGCTGGAGGCCAGCCTGGTTTACATAGCAAGTCTTAGGCCATCTGGGGATACACCGTATAATCATATCTCAACAACAACAAAACAAGCAAGAAAGCTGAGAATATGAATTCAGTTCCCAGCACCCACATCCAGTGGCTCA
The DNA here is from genome assembly GCF_982192425.1 of Myodes glareolus. Classification (NCBI taxonomy): domain Eukaryota; kingdom Metazoa; phylum Chordata; class Mammalia; order Rodentia; family Cricetidae; genus Myodes; species Myodes glareolus. The sequence continues at coordinate 124,587,380 of NC_142027.1, forward strand.
CAATCATTGTAACTTCACCTCCCAGGATTATAGCACCCTCTTCTGGCCTCTACAGGTACTACATTCACATGACATTCACACAGGCACATAAAAATAAATCTCTAAAAATAAATACTATTTTATAAATAAAATTTAAAATCCAAGGGCTAGGAGTGTAGCTCAGTGCTTGTCTTACCAAGTTTCTATTGTGATGAAACAGCACAGACCAAAGCAACTTAAAGAGGAAAGGGTTTATTTCTGTCTGTCCTTCCACGTTACAGTTCGTCAGGACAGGAGTTCAAGGCAGAAACCTGGAGGCAGGAGCTGATGCAGAGGCCATGGAGGATGACTTCTGACTGGCTTGTTCTTGGCTTTCTTTTTTTTAAAAAAATTATTTACTTTGTGTGTGTAAGTCTTTTACCTGTTTGTATGTATGTATGTATGTATGTATGTATGTGCACCATATTCATGTCTATGGAGGACTGTAAGACAAGGGTGCTGGGAACTGAACCCTGTTGCTCTGTAAGAACAACAAGGGTGCCCAACCATTGAGCCATCTCTCCAGCTAAACCACCCCTAGCCTGCTTCCCCTCCGCCCACAGCACCCAGGAACACTAGTACAGGGGTGACAGCATCCACAGGGAGCTGGGCCTCCCCACACCAGTCATCAATCAAGAAGCTGCCCTGCAGGTTTGCTCACAGGTCCAATGTGATGGGGACACTGTTGCCCCCTTCAAAAGTCACTCTAACTCATGTCAAGTCGCTAACGCAAAACCAGCTAACACAGTGATAGACACTTGCCTGGCACTGGTGAAGCCCTGCACTCAGGAGGCAGAGGCAGGCAGATCGCTGTGAGTCCAAGGCCAGCCTGGTCTACAAGAGCTAGTTCAAGACAGGCTCCAAAGCTACAGAGAAACCCTGTCTTGAACCCCCCTCCCTCCCAAAAAAAGCAGGAATACCTTTTCCAGCTAGCCCTGGGGCCCCTGCCAGCAACTTTTGATTTAACTTTGTTTAGGGAATGAGAAAGGGACAGAAAATTCTGGCCTGCTAATGAGCCAGCAGGGGAGATGAGGAAAGATCCACGCAGACTTGACATGGATACTTGCTTCCAATGCTGTCTTTCATGGTGACTCATTCATTCGTTCATTTGTTCATTCATTCCTTAGATTTATTCATTGCAATCAGACTGACTATGGCCAGGAATAGTAGCAATAATAGCCGTAATCTAAATCCTTGAGAAGCAAAGATTCAGGAAATAGGCAGAGGATTATGAGTCCAAGGGCAGCCTGGGAAATAGGATAAGATCTTGTCTCAAAAATCCATAATATGGGAGCGATGTAGCCGTCAGTTGATAAATGGCTTCCCCGACATTCATCCCAGTACTGGATTCGAATCCCAGTACAGCATAAATCTAGGCATGTGTGATGTGTACAGGTGAGGCCAGGCATTGCCACAGCATGTGTGTGGATGATAAACGAGAGACGTTTGGATTCCGGGGCTGAAACTCTAGTCACCAGGCTGGCGTGGCTGAGCCGTCTCTCCAGTATGATGCAGTTATTAACTTAATCACAATGCTTGCATTGGTCCTCTGAAACGTGGACCCCTTACGCTGAAAGCCTTTGACCCACATCTCCCTCTTTCTCTCCTCCCAGCTCCTGGTACCCATCATTCTGTTCTCTGTTTCTGAGTTTGGCTTCTTGAGATTCCACATAAAAGTGACATCCCTTGGTATCTGTCTTCCTGAGTCTGGTTTATTTCTCTTTTTTTCTTTTTTCTTCCCGAGACAGGGTTTCTCTTTGTGGTCCTGACTCTCTTCCTGGAATTCACTCTGTAGACCAGCCTGGCCTTAAACTCAGAGATTCGTCACCTCTGCCTCCTGAGGACTGGGATTAAAGGCGTGCGCCACCACTGCCCAGCTGTTTCCCTCATCTTTAATGTTCATTCATGTTGTAAATAAAAGGATTTCTTTTTTCTTTGTTTCTCTGCTAGGATGCAAACTCATGATCTCACACACTGTTTCCCAGCCTCTTTTTACTTTATCTTGAGACAGGCTCTAGAAACTGCCCCGGCTGGCCTGGAGCTTAGCATCCTCCTGCCTCAGCCTCACCTCTACTTGAGGTTTACCCTAACAGTTTAGCTGTTAGACAGTGGGCAGGAGAATCACTGTTTTAGCCATGGAACTTTCTTTTCTTCTTAATGCTTACAGTCTAATGATGAGGTACAAACCCTATTCCAGTTCTGAAGAAACTGTTCAGGGCAGAAGTCCCTGAGGTCTGTACCAGCATATGGCCTTCAGCTTCCGGATGGCAACGGTCTGCAGTGTTGGCCCATCCATGTGTTACCAGGGAAAGGAACACAGGTCTGGAAGAAGAGCGGCGCTACCTATGAAGGGGACTGGAGGTTTGGGAAGCGAGATGGCTATGGCACCCTCAGCCATCCCGACCCAGAGACCGGAAAGTACAGAAGGTTGTACTCAGGCTGGTGGAAAGGTGACAAGAAATCGGTGAGTGGGTGCCTTGTTTGTAGGCAAGGCTGAGCGCCGAGCTCTGTCTGTCTGTCTGTCTGTCTGTCTGTCTGTGTGTGGGGGGTAGGCGGTGGACCTAGAGCCAGGAGGACCAGTAGTTTGGTGGGTGAGAGAAGGAAGGGGTGGGGGAGTTGTAGTGCTTCTCAAAACAAAACCAAGAAAACAGGAAGCAAGAGGAGCAGGGGGCCCCAGGGAGGAACCTTTAAAACTCTAAGGCTGCTAGGAGGCAGCAGGCAAGGTCTCCTCCACCCTCTTCCCCCTTATTTCCTGGCTTTCTTCTCCATGGTACTCCATTATGAGTCTCCTCCTTTTGGCTTAATTCAGATGGAAGGTGAGGAAGCAAGGTGTAATGAGGTCAGGGTCAGGCCTCAATCTCAGCATTCTGGAGGTGGAGGCAGGAGGATAGCATGTTTGAGGCATCCTGGCTACACAGAGAGACCATGACTGGAAAGGGAAGGGGGTAGAAAACAGGGAGTGAGAACAGAGTTCACATCCTCAGCCATAGGGCAAGAGCAGAAGAAGGGGGTAGAAGCTAGCCAGAGGGAAATCCCTGTCCATTCTGCAGACATATTACTCATGCTGGCTATGGAGCCTGGTGATAACAGTGTTGCTATTGGGCACTTACTGTATGTGGTACTTGAACTGACTCTTGTAACAGTTTATCACCTTTAGTATTCCATTTTACTAACTAGGAACTTCTAACTAAGCCAAGTTTCAGAGCCCAAGATTTCATATTCTTTGCTCCTAGAGGGAAGACAGCCTAAAGCTAAGGATTTGCATTTAATGTAGCCTTAACAGTGGCTTCCCTGGGCTTGGGAGATCGTGTTATCTAGCTTAGAAAATACAGGGCAGGTCATACCCAAAGAAGCAAGGAGTTAGCCAGGTAGACCTGTCAACGGGGAGGAAGAAATAAGAAAGATGTCGAATAGCAGGTCATGTCTTCCCTGGGGAGGGCAGAGTTGGATGGTGACGCTACGGACTATA